>NC_136433.1:306429023-307857356 GCF_052849685.1 Lactuca virosa | reverse complement strand
GAAACGTTTGTCAGTGATATGACACTAATAATTTAGGATGAGCCGACTAGCTACAAGGAAGCAATGGCAGGCCCTGAGGCTGCTAAATGGAAAGAGGCAATGGACAGCGAGATCAAGTCCATGTATGACAATCAAGTTTGGAATTTGGTTGATAATATACCAGGTCGAAAGATAGTTGGGTGAAAATTGATCTTAAAGAAGAAGACCTACATGGATGGAAAGGTACACAATTTCAAGGCTCGACTGGTTGCAAAGGGATTCACTCAAACCCCAGGGGTTGACTATGACGAGACCTTCTCACCAGTAGCCAAGATAAAATCTATTTGGATAATGCTCGCCATAGCTGTCTTTCATGACTATGAAATTTGGCAGATGGATGTCAAAACCGCTTTACTTAAAGGGAAGTTGGCTAAAGATGTTTACATGAGTCGGCCAGAGGGTTTTGTAGATGCAAAGTTTCCAAATAGAGTGTGCAAGCTTGATAAATCCATCTATGGATTAAAACAAGCATTTTGCAGCTGGAATCTTTGCTTCCATGAGAAAGTCAAAGTGTTTTGTTTCTCTAGGAGTGAAGATGAGTCCTGTGTGTATATCAAGGCTAGTGGAAGTATAGTAACTTTTCAGTTGTTGTATGTCGATGACATACTACTCATGGGAAACGACATTCCAACTTTGGAAGAAGTTATGTCTTAGCTTGGAAAGTTTTTTACCATAAAAGACCTTGGAGAAGCAGCCTATATTCTCAGGATAAGAGTCTTCAGAGATAGAAAGAGGAGACTAATTGGACTTAGTCAAAGTACATACTTGGATAAAGTACTAAAGAGATTTAGTATGGAAAATTCCAAGAAAGGAGAGCTACATATCCAAAGCAATACCAAATTAAGTAAGACTCAAAGCCCTAGCACAAATGAAGAAATAGCTGAAATGAGTCGGATACCTTACGCTGTGGTTGTAGGGTCGATCGTGTACGCTATGACATGTACTCGCCCTGATATGTCTTTTGCTTTGAGCATGGTTAGTCGCTATAAGGGACATCCCGGTAAAGCTGTGACAACCCGAAATTTTTATCTGGTACAGTCAATCAATTCAACCAAAGTCAGACTTGTTTCTTCTATCATTTAGCACTATTTAGAGTCTATTCGAGTATTCTAAGCCTAGTATATTCAAGAATCGGGTGTAAGGAAGTATCTGCTTGAATCTATTGTACCTAAATCAAACTTAAACCCCATTATGAGGTGTTTACGGCCAAACTTGATGAGTTTGGGCCGTAAAGTCATCCATGGCCGTGAACTCATGCCTTAAGCATGAGTTTACATCATTTTCATCATTTTCCTTCATTTCAAGTCAAAGAACTCCCATTCTCTCTCAACTATCATCAAGATCTTCATCTTAGTCTTCCAAAAATGTAAGAATTTCTTCCCTTGATTTGTTGTTATAACACTTTATCTAGTACAACCCTTTGATTTCATCCATGAAATCATTCCATTTTGATAGATCTTCAAGTGTTCTTCATTTCACCAAGAACACCAAGAACACACACTAGTGTTCTTGGACTTTAAACACCCTTACAAGCTTCTATATTGTAAGTACTCTTACCTTAGCTTGTTGTGTGCTTAAATCACTTAGATTACACCTAGAAAACATCAAGAACACAAGATCATAAGGTGTTTACGGCCAAGGCAATCACCTTGGGCCGTAAACCCTAATTAAGGGGGCAAATGAGCCCTAATCTGTCACACCCCCAAACCAAGGATGGCGGAAATGTCCGGGGGTGGAGGACTTCATGTATAGTATCATAACAAAAATTGTAATAGTAATTCAAGCAAACACAACCAACATATATATAATTGAAAAAGTTACATCATTGTATGAATTACATGTTTACGAATCAATTACAATATGTTGACAAAATATGAAATAGTAGACGCCTTAGCGTCCCGTCCTCAAAAGCACTTGGTTACCTGTTTAATGATTTCCTGAGAATACAAGTTGTTTGGAAAAGTGTCAACACAAAGGTTGGTGAGTTCATAAGCTTTTGTTTGATATTATTAAAAGCCTTTCGTTTGTAAAAGTAGTATTTGTTTTAGAGAATCCAATATTTTCCTTAAAATGTATATGTAGTCTTAAATTCAAAGACCGAAATGTATAAGTAACTTTTCTTACTTATAATAAATAATGTAAGTTTAAATCGACATAAACTCGTTTAATTTTAATGAAGTTCCCGTAAATTCCAATATTTATTAATACTTTGTGTGAGTTTATTATAACCATGCTATGACCAAGGTTGCCTAAAACGACGTTCTTCGGGCGTCGGAAATGTTATGACATTTGTCACCCCAGACCTATCGGTCTAACTGTTGCATGCAGTTTAGGTGTGGGTTTGTCAAACCCAATATAGATCTATACACAACTATCACGCTCTCCCTCAAGGAGACTCTGGTTACAATACAGGACTTAATGGTAATTTGAAGTAAATGTCTCACAAAGTCATTAACGGAATTATGTGTTATGAAAACTTGGTACCGTATGGCCGTACCTTGCTTAATGAAAATATCCTTTGTATAAATGTACCTTTTTAAATGTATGTGTTATGTAATGTATCATAAACTATACCTATTATAGTTTATCAACCAAGGGTAGTACGTAGTAATGTATGCAAACTATATTCAAAATAGTTTATTAAATGTTTGAATGTATCGGTTGTACTTTGATTATAATCACTTGTTATTCTTTATATTTTATATGTCCAAATCCATTTGTAAACTGATGTGTGTCTAAATATTAAGATAAAATGTCATATATTGCAATAACATATAATCACATAAAGATATACACCTTGCTCAACATGTTACAAGGTGAAATGAAATTGACAGCAACTTTTCGTTGAATACAGTTTCTGTTACTGTTCTTAGAAAATTTATAGAAAAAAATCATCAAAGCTCCAAATCCAAATCCACAAATTATGAGAGTTTGGAATATGAGTCTAGTTTGTTCATAAATTTTATCATGATTTTTAGTGATCTCTAACAGAGGTCAAAATGTCCATAATCACAGGCTGGTCCGGGTTTGCCTCTGAAATGATAGGCAGTTTTGTAAAAATCACCATAAATTGTAGAAACATCATATGGAGATGTGCAAGTAGCCATTTTAAAGCTAAGAGTTTTAACTACTTGCACCTGGAACAGTTTTGAAAACTAAAATATTTAAGTTGACCAAAACAGTCCGTGATTAAAGTCCATCTTTTCTGATGTAATCTGTTAGAAAAAGTTTAATTGTGTTCTTGATGATTTTACTTGTATTCCCCCCTTAAAACTTAAGAAAACATGTAAATGTAGGGGTATGAACTCACCCTATGTGGTTTCAGTAGATGAAAGTGAGAGAGAGGAAGTGTTCAACCCAAGAACACTAAGAAGATGTCTTGATGATTCGAGAATCTAACATCGAATAAGATGGAATTTGTGTAAGATATCAATGATTTGAGTAGAATGGAGTGTAATAATTATATGAATGATGAAGATACTTACTAATTGAAGAAAGAAATCCCTGAAGAAAGCCTTGAAGTTCTTGAAGTTGAGAGAAAAGATGAGAGAATTTTGGAGAGTGTCATTTGATTGCTAAGTGTAGAATGAAAGAACTTTATGGAGAATGAGGAGAGATGATCAATCCTCCAGCTCTTAGAACGTGGGAAGAGCTGGAGATTGGGTGTAAAGGTCCACTAAGGTGACAAGGAGTAGTGGAAAAGAGTGGCTGATCATAGAGTGAGGTGGTGGTGGTTTGCTTTTGCCATAAATTAAGGAAAAGCAAATATTCCCTCAATAATTAGTTCAACCACTAATTCTTTTAATATATTTTTATAAAAATCCTGGGGATTTATATATTTTGGGGCCTTAGTTTATAAAATAAAGTTTTGGGTGAAAATCCCACGTTAAAATAATGAAAAACGGAGTTAAAACGAAATCGTAGTCGAAAAACCGGTAAAAATAGGCTGTCTGCGAGACCTCTCGGATGGGGGCCGAGACTTCGGATTCGGACAAGGACTTCGGTCCTGGGGCTTCGACCTGAGTGCTTCGGATCCTGCGAGCTTCGGATCCTGATCCCTTCGGATGAGAGGCTTCGTTCATGAAGTTTCCGTTTTGGGTCCTTAAGGCTATTTTACCCGTTTTTACCCCGTTTCAAGTGGTTTTTGACCTGGTTAAGGGTCGGGATGACCCGAATGATTCCAAAAAGTTATGGGAACTTTTAAGAGAGATTTGGGAGAGATTTCAAATAGAAAGAGATAGAGTGAAAACGATTTAGAGAGGTTTCGTTTGTGATTAATTTAAGTGTCCGGCTTCATAACGCAACGTTCGTAAACCCCGTTAAACCGTGTTTTAGTGTCGTACACACTCCTGATGAGTGTGCAATAATGTTTTATCGTTTTGGTTCAATGTTTATTGCATTTGAGACTTAGGAAATTCAACACACGAACTTTCCAAATGATGTTTCTCTCATTAAAATATTGCATTGTACAGTAATTACATAGTGTAAACCCTAATATACAAGGGTTACTTGAGTCGATTGGTTTTGACTTGTTGACTTTGTTTGACTTGGACTTGACTCAATTTTTGACGGTTGTCACATCATCCCCCCGTTAGAAGGAATTTCGTCCCGAAATTTGCATTTGACTGGGACATCAAGAGTTTGGGGAAAGATGTGGGTATTTTTGTTTCATTTGATCTTCGCGTTCCCAGGTGAACTCAGGCCCTCGTTTAGCGTTCCAACGGACCTTCACGATGGGAATACGACTTTGTTTCGTTCGTTTGATTTCCCGATCCATGATTTCAACTGGTTCCTCCACGAAGTGGAGATTTTCGTTAACTTCGATTTCGTCGAGTGGTATTACGAGTGTCTCATCAGACAAACACTTCTTTAGGTTCGACACGTGAAATGTGGGATGTACTTTGTCGAGTTCCTGAGGTAATCGAAGTTTGTATGCTACTGGCCCAATCCTAGCAAGGATTTCGAATGGCCCGATGTACCTTGGATTTAGTTTCCAAATTTTGCCAAATTGTATCATTCCTTTCCAAGGGGAAACTTTTAGTAGTACACGATCACCCACCTGGAATTCCAAGGGTTTGCGTCGTTTGTCTGCGTAACTCTTTTGCCGATCGCGAGACGCTTTCAGTCTTTCTCGAATTTGAACGATCTTTTCTGTGGTTTCCCTTATGATTTCAGGGCCAGTGAGGGTGCTATTAGAGACTTGCCCTCTAGCTAGCTGTGTATCCCCCACCTCAGCCTAACACAGGGGTGATCTGCATTTGCGACCGTAAAGAGCTTCGAATGGAGCGACTTTGATGCTAGTATGATAGTTGTTATTGTAGGAGAATTCGATAAGCGGTAGATGGGTATCCCATGCTTTACCGAAGTCTATTACACAAGCTCTTAACATGTCTTCCAACGTTTGAATGGTTCGTTCGCTCTGTCCGTCGGTTTGTGGGTGGTAGGCCGTACTCATGTCAAGCCTAGTTCCCAATGATTTTTGTAGAGACTGCCAAAACCGTGAGGTAAATCTACTATCTCTATCGGAGATAATGGATATCGGCACACCATGGAGTCGTACAATCTCTTTGATGTACGTTCTAGTCAGCTTCTCCATCTTGTTGGTTTCTTTTCTCGTTAGGAAGTGTGCTGATTTGGTCAATTTGTCTACGATTACCCATATGGTGTCAAGCCCGCCCGATGTCTTAGGCAGCTTGGTTATGAAGTCCATGGTTATTCGTTCCCACTTCCACTCAGGTATATCCGGCTGTTGTAATAGCCTGGATGGTTTCTGGTATTCGATTTTGACCTTGGCGCAAGTCAGACACTTACTCACATAGGTAGCAATCTCAGCTTTCATGTTCGGCCACCAGTATAATTTCTTGAGGTCCAGATACATCTTATCTGACCCGGGATGGATGTAGTATCGAGTCTTGTGTGCTTCATTCATGACGACGTCTCGGAGTCCACCGAACTTCGGTGTCCAGATTCGATTCATGAGATAACGTACTCCATCATCCTTGACTTCTAAGTTTTTATCCATTCCCCTTAACGTCTCTCCTGCCACCTTTTCTGGTTTCAAAGCTTCTAGTTGAGCTTCCTTGATTTGTATGGTCGTGTGGGAATGGATCGTCATTGTTAAGGATTTTACTCGGCGGCCCGAGTACTCCTTCCTGCTTAGAGCATCAGCCACTACATTGGCCTTGCCTGGATGATAACGAATTTCACACTCGTAGTCATTCAGCAACTCTACCCATCTCCTCTGTCGCATGTTGAGCTCTTTCTGATTGAGGATATGCTGAAGACTTTTGTGAAGATAGTGCATTTCGTGCCGTAGAGGTAGTGTCTCCAGATCTTCAAAGCGAATACCACTGCTCCTAATTCCAGGTCGTGCGTAGTATAATTAACCTCGTGCGTCTTAAGCTGTCTTGATGCATACGCGATAACCTTCCCTCTCTGCATGAGCACACATCCGAGGCCTTGATTCGAAGCATCACAGTACACTACAAAGTCTTCGGTTCCCTCTGGGAGAGACAAGATCGGTGCGTTGCATAGGGCTTGTTTTAACGTTTGGAAAGCAGTTTCTTGTTTATTTTCCCACATGAATATCACACCTTTCTGCGTCAAGGTGGTGAGTGGTTTCGCAATCTTGGAGAAGTTTTGTATAAATCTTCGGTAGTAGCCAGCAAGCCCAAGGAATTGTCGAATTTCGGTTGGCGTCTTGGGTGCTGACCAATTCTTGATTGCCTTGATCTTGGAGGGATCCACATGTATGCCTTTCTCACTTACCACATGGCCAAGGAAATCCACTTCTCTAATCCAGAATTCACACTTAGAGAACTTAGCATAAAGCTTCTCCGCTCTTAGTGTCTCTAGCACTTGGCGTAGATGTAGGCGATGCTCTTCTTCGCTTCGCGAGTAGATCAAGATATCATCGATGAATACGATTACAAACTTGTCTAGGTAGGGTCGACACACTCTATTCATTAGGTCCATGAATACCGCAGGTGCGTTTGTTAAACCGAAGGACATCACCACAAACTCGTAGTGCCCATAGCGAGTTCTGAATGCAGTTTTAGGAATATCTTCTTCTTGAACTCGTAGCTGATGGTAACCTGACCTTAGGTCGATCTTTGAGAAGAAATTTGCTCCTTGGAGTTGGTCGAAAAGGTCGTCGATTCGGGGTAGAGGATATCGGTTCTTGATGGTGAGTTTGTTTAGTTCCCGATAGTCGATGCACATGCGAAAGGATCCGTCCTTCTTCTTTATAAAAAGGACTGGTGCTCCCCAAGGTGAGAAGCTTGGTCTGATGAACCCTTTGCTCAAAAGCTCGTTCAACTGACTGGACAACTCTTGCATTTCTGTTGGTGCGAGGCGGTATGGAGCTCTGGCTACGGGGGTAGCTCCGGGTATTAAGTCAATTCTGAAATCGACTTGTCGTGCGAGTGGTACACCAGGAAGATCTTCTGGGAACACATCCGGGAAGTTACACACTTGGGGATGTCTTTGATGTCTTTCACGTCTTGTTTCTTGTCTACTACGTGGGCCAAGAAGGCGTGGTACTCCTTCCGGAGATACTTTTGGGCTTTGATGCATGAGATGATTTGTAAATTCGCACTAGGTTTGTCACCATAGATGAGAAGGGTTTCGTCATTTGGTAGATTGAGGCGAACGGCCCTTTCGTAACATAGAATGTCGGCACGGTGAGGAACTAACCAATCCATCCCGATGATTACGTCAAAGCTTTTTATGGTGACCGACATCAGGTCAATTTTAAATGTATGGTTGTCTAGAGTGAGAGTACACTCTGAGTATATATCGCTAGTGCGTTCTACTTTCCCATTTGCCATTTCTACTACATAAGTATCCTTTAGTGATTGGGGATTTTGTTCAAGTAATTGTTTATATTGGTGGCTCACGAAACTCCTCTCCGCTCCACTATCGAATAGTACGCATGCATAAGAGTTATTGAGGAGAAACGTACCGGTAACCACCGCGGGATCCTCAACTGCTTCCCCATGTCCTATTGCCAGGATTCTTCCTACTCCACCAGCATTAGGGGCTTGTGCTTTGGGGCAGTTTCTTTTGAAGTGACCTGCGTCTCCACAGTTGTAGCAGGTTCGGGTTGCCCCCGTACTGGCGACTTGGTTGATTGGTCGAGCCGGCGCTTTACAGAAACGAGCAGTGTGCCCCTTCCTGTCGCAGTTGATACAGTGCATCTCCCTACAAGCACCATTATGGTGAAAGTTGCACTTGTTGCACTTGGGTAGGGTTCCAACATATGGCTTCGGTGGTGCTGGAGTGGTAGCAGTAGTGGCAGCATAAACAGCAACAGTTTGTTGCTTCTTAGCGGGGTCTTGTGCTGGTTGGCTCTTCTTTTGGTTCCAAAACTTCCTTTTGTTGTTTCCCCCTTTTGATTGATCAGTGGTGGTCGCTATAGTGCCTTGGCTGGCTCTATGGTCGATAAGTTGTTGTGCCAATTCTTTGGCACTTGCAAAAGTAGTGGGTTTCGAGGCTAGTACGCTATCGTGAATCCGGGATGTTAGTCCCCAGAGGTATCGTTCCACCTTCTTATCTTCTGGAGTGACCATTGCTGGGCAGAGGAGGGCCAATTCATTGAATCGGGTGGTGTAGGTTTGAAGGTCGGAGCCCGTCATCCTGAGGTTCCAAAGTTCTTGTTCCAGCTTTTGAATTTCGCCTCTCGGGCAGTACTCCTTCATCATCAAGGTTTTTAGTTCTGCCCAGGTTATGGAGCTAGCCACTTCGAGAGTAAGTGAACTAATCCGGCAGTTCCACCAAGTAAGGGCCCGACCGATGAATATGAAGGCTGCGAACTTAACTTTGTTCGCTTCGGGGCAAGAGCACACTTGAAAGACTACTTCGGTCCTTTCAAACCATTGCATTAAAGCGATGACTCCCCCGCTCCCATTGAAACTGTCGGGTTTGCCATTGATGAAGTCTTTGTAAGAACACTCTCTTGTGCGCACCCATCTGTCGCCCTGGTTAGAGGGTGTAACACCTGGCCCAGATCCACCATTCCCATTAGAGACAATTTGGGACACGGCTGCCGCTACTGCTGCTGCTATTGTAGCTTGGAGTATTGTTGGATCAAATTGTGGAAGCGGCGGCAGAGGTGTTGGTGATGGTGGTGGAGGTGTCAGTGATGGTGATGGTGGTGGAGGTGTCGGTGATGGTGATGGTGGTGTTGGTAGTGGTGGTGGAAGTGTCGGTGATGGTGAGGGAGGTGTTGGTAGTGGTAGTGGAAGTGTCGGTGATGGTGATGGTGGTGTTGGTAGTGGTAGTGGGGGTGGTGTTGTACTGCTAGATAGTCTAGTCTCCTTCCTTGGCGGCATGGTTCTGTCATAAGTTGTAAACCAATGTTCTTTTAGTAAAAGTATATTTATAGGAAAATATTTTATACATAAAGTATATTATTACGTTGTTTTCCGGTATGTTTACGATACATACGATTTTATACTTTTAATTGACCCAATACATTGTGTTATGAGGTAAAATGAAAGTATAAAATATTTTATTTGAGTTTCCTTGTTTCCAAGTATATGACCGTTTGTAAAAATTTCACACATACTAATTTAGTCGGGACATAATTAATATATTTATGTTTTAAAAAAAATCTTTATCGGTTACTTCATTAGTTGCAAAGTGCATACCAGTCATATGTGATTAAGATATAATAGTCCTTCGAATATATGACCCAAACTCCAAGACCACAACCAAACAAGGACAGGAAGTGAAACAAAGATACATAAATTCTAAGTCTATAGCATCTTAGTTACATATGACCTTAGCGCATCCACTTAGCAGCTATTGATCTATAAATAAAGACCTATTTAATTCTCAGATAATTTATTATAGTAACACAAAATACTCCTATAGTATTTGTAAATGTTTAGTTTTGAGTTCTTAAAGTATCCTTTGTAGTGTGTTATTAGGTTTGTTAGATTTGTTGCCCATCCTGACCATCCCCCGGTATATGCAAGTCAATTCCCGGACATATATAGTTGATCAGGCTATATCCTTCCCAGAATCAATCCACATATACTAAGGCATACTCAAAATGTTCAACTCTTCTTCTTTTGCTTTATGTTTTCGCTAGTTATGATACCATGCGAGCATGTAATGTATGTATGTATACTTTAATCAAGAAAATCATTTATTTAGTAAGAGTATATTTATTTGAAAAATGCACAAATCAGAGACTATTAGTCCCAATTGTGTTTATAGTTTGTATATCTTATGTGGTTTGATATACTTAATTCACTATAAACTGTGCTCTGATACCAATCTGTCACACCCCCAAACCAAGGATGGCGGAAATGTCCGGGGGTGGAGGACTTCATGTATAGTATCATAACAACAATTGTAATAGTAATTCAAGCAAACACAACCAACATATATATAATTGAAAAAGTTACATCATTGTATGAATTACATGTTTACGAATCAATTACAATATGTTGACAAAATATGAAATAGTAGACGCCTTAGCGTCCCATCCTCAAAAGCACTTGGTTACCTGTTTAATGATTTCCTGAGAATACAAGTTGTTTGGAAAAGTGTCAACACAAAGGTTGGTGAGTTCATAAGCTTTTGTTTGATATTATTAAAAGCCTTTCGTTTGTAAAAGTAGTATTTGTTTTAGAGAATCCAATATTTTCCTTAAAATGTATATGTAGTCTTAAATTCAAAGACCGAAATGTATAAGTAACTTTTCTTACTTATAATAAATAATGTAAGTTTAAATCGACATAAACTCGTTTAATTTTAATGAAGTTCCCGTAAATTCCAATATTTATTAATACTTTGTGTGAGTTTATTATAACCATGCTATGACCAAGGTTGCCTAAAACGACGTTCTTCGGGCGTCGGAAATGTTATGACATTTGTCACCCCAGACCTACCGGTCTAACTGTTGCATGCAGTTTATGTGTGGGTTTGTCAAACCCAATATAGATCTATACACAACTATCACGCTCTCCCTCAAGGAGACTCTGGTTACAATACAGGACTTAATGGTAATTTGAAGTAAATGTCTCACAAAGTCATTAACGGAATTATGTGTTATGAAAACTTGGTACCGTATGGCCGTACCTTGCTTAATGAAAATATCCTTTGTATAAATGTACCCTTTTTAAATGTATGTGTTATGTAATGTATCATAAACTATACCTATTATAGTTTATCAACCAAGGGTAGTACGTAGTAATGTATGCAAACTATATTCAAAATAGTTTATTAAATGTTTGAATGTATCGGTTGTACTTTGATTATAATCACTTGTTATTCTTTATATTTTATATGTCCAAATCCATTTGTAAACTGATGTGTGTCTAAATATTAAGATAAAATGTGATATATTGCAATAACATATAATCACATAAAGATATACACCTTGCTCAACATGTTACAAGGTGAAATGAAATTGACAGCAACTTTTCGTTGAATACAGTTTCTGTTACTGTTCTTAGAAAATTTATAGAAAAAAATCATCAAAGCTCCAAATCCAAATCCACAAATTATGAGAGTTTGGAATATGAGTCTAGTTTGTTCATAAATTTTATCATGATTTTTAGTGATCTCTAACAGAGGTCAAAATGTCCATAATCACAGGCTGGTCCGGGTTTGCCTCTGAAATGATAGGCAGTTTTGTAAAAATCACCATAAATTGTAGAAACATCATATGGAGATGTGCAAGTAGCCATTTTAAAGCTAAGAGTTTTAACTACTTGCACCTGGAACAGTTTTGAAAACTAAAATATTTAAGTTGACCAAAACAGTCCGTGATTAAAGTCCATCTTTTCTGATGTAATCTGTTAGAAAAAGTTTAATTGTGTTCTTGATGATTTTACTGGTATTCCCCCCTTAAAACTTAAGAAAACATGTAAATGTAGGGGTATGAACTCACCCTATGTGGTTTCAGTAGATGAAAGTGAGAGAGAGGAAGTGTTCAACCCAAGAACACTAAGAAGATGTCTTGATGATTCGAGAATCTAACATCGAATAAGATGGAATTTGTGTAAGATATCAATGATTTGAGTAGAATGGAGTGTAATAATTATATGAATGATGAAGATACTTACTAATTGAAGAAAGAAATTCCTGAAGAAAGCCTTGAAGTTCTTGAAGTTGAGAGAAAAGATGAGAGAATTTTGGAGAGTGTCCTTTGATTGCTAAGTGTAGAATGAAAGAACTTTATGGAGAATGAGGAGAGAGGATCAATCCTCCAGCTCTTAAAACGTGGGAAGAGCTGGAGATTGGGTGTAAAGGTCCACTAAGGTGACAAGGAGTAGTGGAAAAGAGTGGCTGATCATAGAGTGAGGTGGTGGTGGTGTGCTTTTGCCATAAATTAAGGAAAAACAAATATTCCCTCCATAATTAGTTCAACCACTAATTCTTTTAATATATTTTTATAAAAACCCTGGGGATTTATATATTTTGGGGCCTTAGTTTATAAAATAAAGTTTTGGGTGAAAATCCCACGTTAAAATAATGAAAAACGGAGTTAAAACGAAATCGTAGTCGAAAAACCGGTAAAAATAGGCTGTCTGCGAGACCTCTCGGATGGGGGCCGAGACTTCGGATTCGGACAAGGACTTCGGTCCTGGGGCTTCGGCCTGAGAGCTTCGGATCCTGCGAGCTTCGAATCCTGATCCCTTCGGATGAGAGGCTTCGGTCATGAAGTTTCCGTTTTGGGTCCTTAAGGCTATTTTACCCGTTTTTACCCCGTTTCAAGTGGTTTTTGACCCGGTTAAGGGTCGGGATGACCCGAATGATTCCAAAAAGTTATGGGAACTTTTAAGAGAGATTTGGGAGAGATTTCAAATAGAAAGAGATAGAGTGAAAACGATTTAGAGAGGTTTCGTTTGTGATTAATTTAAGTGTCCGGCTTCATAACGCAAGGTTCGTAAACCCCGTTAAACCGTGTTTTAGTGTCGTACACACTCCCGATGAGTGTGCAATAATGTTTTATCGTTTTGGTTCAATGTTTATTGCATTTGAGACTTAGGAAATTCAACACACGAACTTTCCAAATGATGTTTCTCTCATTAAAATATTGCATTGTACAGTAATTACATAGTGTAAACCCTAATATACAAGGGTTACTTGAGTCGATTGGTTTTGACTTGTTGACTTTGTTTGACTTGGACTTGACTCAATTTTTGACGGTTGTCACATAATGCCTTCCAAAGCCTTAGGACCAAGTCTAGAACACTTCCAACTTGAACTAAGGACCTTAAACTTCAAAATGGTGCAAAATACCATGAGTTTACGGCCGTAAAATCATGGAGAAATGGTCCTTGGGCCGTAAACCCTAGTTAGTGGTGAAATGGTGCCACCATTCCTTCCTAAGGCTTAGACTTGATCATAGAACACTTCTTTATGACTTGTAAGACCTTATAACACAACTTGGTACTTAATACCATGAGTTTACGGCCGTAAAGTCATGGGGAAATTACCCCTTGGCCGTAAACTCATGTGGTAATTACCATGGGCCATAAACTCAAATGTAAAACCA
This sequence comes from Lactuca virosa, assembly GCF_052849685.1. NCBI lineage: Eukaryota > Viridiplantae > Streptophyta > Magnoliopsida > Asterales > Asteraceae > Lactuca > Lactuca virosa. The sequence goes on along the minus strand of NC_136433.1, from coordinate 307,843,801 downwards.
TACAACCTTTAGGTACAACCCTTTAGTACTTATAACACTTGAATCAAAGTGTTTTCCATGTGCTAGGGTGCCTATACTTGATAAATTAGTTGTTAATCACTAATTAGATACATATATGTGTCTTTATATGTTAAATAGGATCAGTGTGTGTGTGTTCAATTCTTCACTTGACACTTAGCACCCTATACCATCCGTTCATCCAAACCACTCACTACAGGTGAGTTCATACCCCTTAATCAACATTTTAAATGATTTTTAATGCTTTTATGGGGGGGGGGGGAATACAAGTTGAATTATTATAGTTATTATATCAATCACATGTAATTAATAACTACCAACAAGTGGATTTTCTTACTTTTCAAACTGTGTTATCAAACAAACTACTTCAAATTGTTTTACAAACTCTTTTACATGTTAAATACTTTTATTAAACTCTTTTAAACTTATATTTTGTCAAATGTGTATCTATATAGATATAGTTATATAAGTAGGATTGAAAGGACTTAGGACTGATAGCTCACCTTACTTCTTGTTCCTCGTTTGGTTGTGGACTTAGGGTATCGGTTATTTGTCCGAAGGTCGTTTGAATCTTAGTTATATATCATGTATATGTATATAGATATAAAAGTTCCTTCATTCAGTTCAAATACCTTTGGGTAGCAAGGGTATACAATCATGTTCATTTATACAAACAACATTGCTAGTAAACTATAATAGGTATAGTTTAGGAAGTTACTAATACTAATACAAGAACAATGAAACATACAAAGAGTCAGTTCATACATGAGTCAATAACATACAGATAGAGAATACTATGATGAGAAACAAACAATAACATACAGATAGAGAATACTATGATGAGAAACAAACAATAACATACATATAGAGAATACTATGATGAGAAACAAACAATAACATACATATAGAGAATACTATGATGAGAAACAAATAATAACATACAGATAGAGAATACTATGATGAGAAACAAACAATAACATACAGATAGAACATACTATTATGAGAAACTAAGAGAGAACATACATACTAGATAGAGAGAACATACAATACAACTAGTACATACTTTACATATACAAATATACAATAACATAAATGTGAACCGTCGTTCGGGGCATGGCATCACCTGTCATGGCTCGATTTGTAGCCAGAATCTCCTAAGAGGAGAGCGTGAATTTGCGTATAGATCTATACTGGATTGACTATCCTACACCTTGTTGTTAGCTACAGTGGGACTTGCAAGTCTACGGGTGCCAAATGTCATTTCTTCCGACGTCTTTCATCGTCGTGTTATTAGTCGATAGTATGGTACAACCAGGTTACATCATATCTTAAATATCAATTGGTTTAAGGTAGAAAGTACAACAGTAGTTACTATAATACAACACTACAATACTTTATTATTTCCCCATTGCATTCACATTGTGATCTTTTCACATAAAAGGGTAATGTAAAACTATATTTTTGGTTAATGATAGTAACACTTGGGAAAATATACACTCTTACAAGAAACAAACACAAATTTCATTTGATGCCTTGGTAGAAGGCTACGTTTAGTAGAAAATATAGGATTTTCTAGGAGATACAAACATTTTCAAACATTTACAAACATCTACAAACTTATATCTAGTACTTACAAACACTTTCATACAAACAATGACACTAAATGCTTATGAACTCACCAGCTTTAAAGCTGATAAACTCTTTCAAAATAACTTGTATTCTCAGGTCATCAGTAGACAGGTACCGATGCCAGGTTTTGAGAAGATGGAGCTCGTTCAAGACTCATCTCTTATTTTTGATTTACATTTTTGGTGTCTTATAAACTTCACAAAACACACTTGTATGAAATTATATTATTAATGCAATGGATGATGTTGTTGCTTGTTTACTACTATGCATTGTTGTGATACTGTACATGACATCCTCCACCCCTGAACGTTTCCACCGTTCCGGTTTTGGGGTGTGACAAAAGCTCATTGGACAGCGGTTAAGAACATTCCCAAGTATTTGCGGAGGACGAAGGACATGCTTCTAGTCCTTGGTGTCAGTGATACATTGAGAGTGAGTGGATACAGTGATTCTGACTTTCAGAATGATAGAGACAACTTTCGATCTTAGTCGGGCTGGGTGTTCACTCTAAATGGTGGAGCAATAACTTGGAAAAGTTCCAAACATGATACGGTGGCTGATTCGACCTGCGAATCAGAGTACATAGCTACAAGTGAAGCATCTAAGGAAGCAGCTTGGTTGAAGAACTTCATTGTAGATCTTGGAGTTTATCCAACCATTTAGGAGCCAATGGAACATTTTTGCGATAATGAAGGAGCGGTTGCCTTGACAAAGTAACCAAGAGATCATGGAAAGTCTAGACATATTGACAGAAAGTACCATTACATCAGTTATAGGGTATAAGAAGGTTAACTCATCGTAAAGATGGTATCATCAGAAGAGAATCCTGCAGATCCTTTCACGAAGGCTCTGAGTAGGGTCAAGCACAATCAGCGTTCCAGGAGCATTATCTGAGAGATGATATTAGTTTTTAGCAGTTAGATAGTTAGTTTGAAACTTTTAATAAAATAAATGTAAATGATTTTGGTGATTAACTAATGGAGAATTATTTATGAGTTTGTTTACTGCCTTTGCCAATTATTTAATTTCGTGTTTCGTTTTGTGTGTTTTACTTCCCGAATAATATGATTATTCAAATTTCACAGTCGGTCATACTTTTGGAAGTAAGTAGTGAATTATGACTGTTGTGAACTGGATTGTAGATTGTTTAAGCGAGTTAGACATAGCAATAGAATTGCTGCAATGTTCATGAGTGCTCAGAAATGGAGATTTAAGTATTTGATAAACCCACAGGCATGGAATTACTTCATGGAATTTATCATGAGTAATTTTGAGACGATAATATCTTATGATCTTGAAACGGAGATATATGACTTATAATTTACAAGTCGGTTATACATTAGTAATGCGTAAATGAATCAGTAACTTGATGTTATAAAACATATTTTCATGCATGATTTGATGAGTAAAAGATGCAAGCATATGAGTCAAAGTTTATTCGTTCCTTTTGCCCTAACGGGAAAAGTTATATCTTTGGGCCCCTCGGTGATTTGGTGTTGACTAATAGTGTTGGGCCCAGCCATGACTAAATTGATGTGTTCGATTAGAAGTCCTATATCATCAAAAATCAGGAATCGAGAAATTAAGTCTTGGGCAATGAGATTGATTCTATTCCATGTGTCATGTCTGAATGATATCTTGCACAACAGAGGATTATATGATCACTTATCTTAGGACGCGTAACTGAATGGGTCAGAGTTCGGCAGCAGATTTTAGAACCTACAATTTTTTGATCAATTCTGAAGTTATACTGGCAGTTATAGTTATAGACTTATCCAAGTAGGAGACTGTTGGATTAGGTGTCTAATCCCATAACTAAAATTGGTATATACTTGAATTGATAGTAGCACAATACTTTTCTGTTGCCCTCAAACCTGACAATTGGATATGATAACTTTTAGAGAGAGATTAATTTATTATGTGATTAATAAATTGAAATAAATAGTTTATTAATATATTATGGAAATAATATATTAATTAGAAAATGTATTATTTAATTAATAATTAATCAAAAATTAATTGGAATTAATTTTGGGATTAATTGGATTAATTAAAAGTGCAGGGACTATTTGGTTATTTATTGAAAGTTGAAGAAGGAAGGGTCTAGAACCTCATGGGATGAGGTGGATGAAAATCATCTAGGGCAAGCCCAGAAGATTACATTCAAGCCTCCTTGGATAAGGAGATTGGGCTGCTTGGACACCAAGTAATTTAATCTAGCGCTTATCCCTTAAACCCTAGCTTTGGCCCCAAGTTTCCTCAACTATATAAAAGACCCTTAGCTCTTAGACTTTCGGCCATCTATTTATTCTAAGGGAATACCCGGAATTTATACCTTCCCCTCTCTTTACTCTTAAGTCATATTCTTGCTAGCTTTGGTGTGATTCCATTAGAGGCACGGCATTTGTGGTGATAGCTTTCAAGAGATCTACAACAAGGTATGTAATACTATAACCCTTTCTGTATTTCGAAAATTTCCTATGGTTTCTTATTTGATGTTCATAGTTGTAGGTTCAACAGTGAAAACATAGATCTTAAGGTTGCATGTGAACTTAAGAGTTTTTGTTTTGCATAAAACCTATCAGCATAGTGACGACATAATATATTCTATTATCCGTTTGAGTCGAGCGTAGTTACGACATAATATATTACTATTATCCGTTTGAGTTAAGCATAGTGACATCATAATATACTACTATTATCTGTTTGAGTCGAGCGTAGTGACGACATAATATATTCTATTATCCGTTTCAGTTGAGCGTAGTGACGACCTAATATATTACTATTATCCATTTGATTTAAGCGTAGTAACGGCATAATATACTACTAATATCCTTTTGAGTCGAACGTAGTGACGACATAATATATTCTTTTATTCGTTTAAGTCGAGCGTAGCGATGGCATAATATATTCAATTATCCGTTTGAGTCGAGCGTAGTGACGACATAATATATTCTATTATTCGTTTGATTTGAGCATAACGACGACATAGTGTAAACACTATATATGAGTATTTGGCAGAGTAACGACTAGGTATAATGTTTTCGTTGAGAGTTAGCCACAGTGACGACTAGGTATAATGTTTTCCTAGAGAGTTGGCCAGAGAGACGACTATGTATAATGCAATCCGAGAGATTTGGCAAGAACATCGACTAGGTACTAAGTTACCCTAGAAATTTGGCTATATTAACTACAAGAGTATCGATTTTTCCTGGCAACTGGCCAACGTAACAACTAGGTTTGATCTTTTCTATCATTATGGGGCAGTATAACAACTAGGCATAATATTTTGGGCAGAGTATCTATCGGGCATAATATCACCCTAATGTTATGATCATAATTATCTAACTACAATTACTAATAAATATGTAAAGTTACATTTTAAACATGTATCCCCCCTCTGAAAAAACTTGGAAAATGGGGCCGTGAAGTCAATTGTAGATGTGCAACCGTTGTTGTAGGGTAGAATTTGGAAGTCTGGAACTCGAAAGGCGCTCTGGATCGGCCACGACTCAGGAGTATAACTTAATGATATCTAAAATATGTAAATATAGAATTTTCTAGGGTTTTTATGGGGATTTTTCAAAGTAGAAACGAAAGAAAGAAAAGAATTGAGGAATATAAAATGAATTGTCAGGACCTGCTATTTACAACAGTTTTTGGAGTGTGCACCGCACATTTGCATGCCGCACAAGTGTACCTGAGCCACAAGAAACTACCATGTGTCGTCTTCTAGAAGCTTTTGGAAGCGCCCAGTGCAGACTCGCGTGCATTGCGCGCCGCGCAAAACGCTAATTTTGTAAAATCCATAAGTTCCTCATACGAGCTATATTTTTGATGTTTTTTTATATCCACGCGTATTGGCTAATCCTGAGTTTATTTTTAGCCCTTAATTTTATAAGTTTTAATGATTTTTGCGAAAATCATATCTTTCTCATACGGACTACGATTTTGGCGTTCACTTTTTCAAAATTCTTATCTCAAGGAGTACTACGATTCTCGTTTCGGCGCTTATCCCTTAAACCCTAGCTTTGGTCCCAAGTTTCCTCAACTATATAAAAGACCCTTAGCTCTTAGACTTTCGGCCATCTATTTATTCTAAGGGAATACCCAGAATTTATACCTTCCCCTCTCTTTACTCTTAAGTCATATTCTTGCTAGCTTTGGTGTGATTCCATTAGAGGCACGACATTTGTGGTGATAGCTTTCAAGAGATCTACAACAAGGTATGTAATACTATAACCCTTTCTGTATTTCGAAAATTTCCTATGGTTTCTTATTTGATGTTCATAGTTGTAGGTTCAACAGTGAAAACATAGATCTTAAGGTTGCATGTGAACTTAAGAGTTTTTGTTTTGCATAAAACCTATCAGCATAGTGACGACATAATATATTCTATTATCCGTTTGAGTCGAGCGTAGTTAGGACATAATATATTACTATTATCCGTTTGAGTTAAGCATAGTGACATCATAATATACTACTATTATCTGTTTGAGTCGAGCGTAGTGACGACATAATATATTCTATTATCCGTTTCAGTTGAGCGTAGTGACGACCTAATATATTACTATTATCCATTTGATTTAAGCGTAGTAACGGCATAATATACTACTATTATCCTTTTGAGTCGAACGTAGTGACGACATAATATATTCTATTATTTGTTTAAGTCGAGCGTAGCGATGGCATAATATATTCAATTATCCGTTTGAGTCGAGCGTAGTGACGACATAATATATTCTATTATTCGTTTGATTTGAGCATAACGACGACATAGTGTAAACACTATATATGAGTATTTGGCAGAGTAACGACTAGGTATAATGTTTTCCTTGAGAGTTAGCCACAGTGACGACTAGGTATAATGTTTTCCTAGAGAGTTGGCCAGAGAGACGACTATGTATAATGCAATCCGAGAGATTTGGCCAGAACATCGACTAGGTACTAAGTTACCCTAGAAATTTGGCTATGTTAACTACAAGAGTATCGATTTTTCCTGGCAACTGGCCAACGTAACAACTAGGTTTGATCTTTTCTATCATTATTGGGCAGTATAACAACTAGGCATAATATTTTGGGCAGAGTATCTATCGGGCATAATATCACCCTAATGTTATGATCATAATTATCTAACTACAATTACTAATAAATATGTAAAGTTACATTTTAAACATGTATCCCCCCTCTGAAAAAACTTGGAAAATGGGGCCGTGAAGTCAATTGTAGATGTGCAACCGTTGTTGTAGGGTAGAATTTGGAAGTCTGGAACTCGAAAGGCGCTCTGGATCGGCCACGACTCAGGAGTATAACTTAATGATATCTAAAATATGTAAATATAGAATTTTCTAGGGTTTTTATGGGGATTTTTCAAAGTAGAAACGAAAGAAAGAAAAGAATTGAGGAATATAAAATGAATTGTCAGGACCTGCTATTTACAACAGTTTTTGGAGTGTGCACCGCACATTTGCACGCCGCACAAGTGTACCTGAGCCACAAGAAACTACCATGTGTCGTCTTCTAGAAGCTTTTGGAAGCGCCCAGTGCAGACTCGCGTGCATTGCGCGCCGCGCAAAACGCTAATTTTGTAAAATCCATAAGTTCCTCATACGAGCTATATTTTTGATGTTTTTTTATATCCACGCGTATTGGCTAATCCTGAGTTTATTTTTAGCCCTTAATTTTATAAGTTTTAATGATTTTTGCGAAAATCATATCTTTCTCATACGGACTACGATTTTGGCGTTCACTTTTTCAAAATTCTTATCTCAAGGAGTACTACGATTCTCGTTTCGGCGACTTGAGCTACAAGTCAAGCATTCTATTCGTAGCTTTTTGAAGTTGAAGTTTTGTGTGCGCGGTTGATTTTTATATCTTCTAAAATTCATAACTAATTTAAACGAAGTTGGATTTCTACAAAATTTATATTTTCAGGTTCATGTTGACGTGTACTCTCAAACTATATAATAATATATATGTTTCTGCACACTATTTTTTACGATTGACGAATGATTCGGTTGTTTTTTCCTATTTATCGTAATATGATACTTGTATTTTTATCATAGTTTGATATATACTACGTATTAACTCTCAATTTTCACAATTATTACAGAGCACTTGAGCAAATTCGCAACCAAACCGACTAAGGAATCTTTTTGGGATATTCCACAAAAAAAGTTTCATACAGAGTTCTGATCCGAAGAACAAGAATAACTAAACAAAGTTTTGACGTGAAATTTGATGAGTTCTATGTCCAGAAGACTGCTCCTCTCAATGAAACAAAATTTATTATGGAGAATGATATTCCAATTCAGTTTGGAGCTGTGAACATCATTGAAGTTAACTATGATACTCTTTTTGATCCTCCGGAGAACGTGAGACTATCTGAGATTTTAGTCTCACCCACTTCTAAACTACAACACACCGAAGTCTCTGGACCACCCATCATTGAAGACTTCTCACATGTAACTTCCACTTCGTTGGTTGAGGGAGAAAGCATGCCTTCTTATTCACCAACCATCGAAGTTCTAGTCTTAGAAGAAGGGGTTCCAATTGTACACAATCTATCACATGTCTCCGAAGAGTCAGAAGAATCCGAAGAAGATATTGAAAATATAGAAACTAGAGATGAAGTTCCCATAATTCCCACTGGTTTAGTCTGGGGGACCATAAACTTCGTAGGGGGAACCTCATCAACAATTGTGCAACCAGTTCCTACGGTTTAAGATCTATCTGCAGGATGTTCACAAAACGAGGGGGAACAAGTTCAAGACATTCAAAGAGAAATGCCTCCCGAAGTTGAATACATTCCATCCAATGCAGTTGTTGAACATCATCAATCACGTCTACATATCTGGACAAGAGATCATCCGCCTGGACAAATAATAGGAAGTCCTTCTGCAGTATTAGAACTCGATCATCCGAAGACCTAACCAAACACTGTCACTATGCAGTATTCATGCCTTGTACTGAGCCCATAACCATCAAAGAATCCTTTTTGGATCGTGACATGATTATTGAAATGGAATAGGAGCTTGCGGATTTTGAGAGAAACAAAGTTTGGAAACTAGTCCCCAAGCCAAAGGGACATACCGTAGTTGGAACTCGTTGGGTATTTCACAACAAATTGGATGATACATGTGTGGTAATAAGGAACAAATCCCAACTCATAGCAAAAGGTTATAGTCAATTGGAAGGAATTGACTATAACAAAACATATGCTCCAATTGCGAGGCTAGAGGCCATACGCATCTTCATAGCGTATGCGGCACACAAAAAAGTAAAAGTGCATCATATGGATGTAAAAAGTGCATTCCTTAGTGGCGAACTTAAAGAAGAGGTATACTTACAGCAACCTGTAGGTTTTGAGAATCTTGATATTCCTCATTACTGTGATAAGTTGGAGAAAGTTGTGTATGGCTTGAAGCAGGAACCCATGGCTTGGTATGAAACTCGTTCTACGTTTCTTATTGAGTCTGGATAAAAGCATGGGGTCATTGATCCTACCATCTTTCTACGTTCGAGTGAAAATCATTTGATGCTTGTACAAATCTACGTGGATGACATCATTTTCAGTTCAACTGATCAAGTTATGGTAGACGGCTTCGCTAAGCTCATGACTAGCAAGTTCCTAATGAGCATGAATAGATAGATTAATTTCTTTCTTTATCTTCAAATCAAGGAAGTCCTACAATGAATCTTCATTCATCAGGAAAAGTATACCACTGAATTGCTAAAGAAATATTCAATGAATAACTATTCTTCGAGAAAGGTCCCTATGGCCTTTGGTTACAAGATCACCATAGATCCCACTAGAGAGTTAGTTAACCAAAATCTATACCGCGGAATGATTGGTTCTATACTGTACCTAACCGCAGTTAGGCAAAATATTGTCTTCACAATGGGTTTGTGTGCCAGATACCAAGCCAATCCTAAGGTGCCTCATCTAAATGTAGTCAAACATATTTTCAGATACCTTAAAGGGAGCAACGCTTTGGGTCTTTGCTACCCATCAGGGAACAACTTCAGTCGGCAAGCCTTTAAAGAGTCAGATCATGTGGGATGTTGATTAGACCACAAGATCGTTTCCAGAGGATGCCAATTCCTTGGCGGAAGATAGGTGAGTTGGTCATCTAGAAAAAAAATTTGTGTCTCACTATCCACCGCAGAGGCATAATACATTAGAGCACCTAACTATTGTTCACAAATCTTATGGATGAAAACACAACTTATAGAGTATGGCTATCGAATGCTTCGTAAACCAATTTAATGTGATTCTGAGAGTTCCATTGCCATTTCGCATAATCTTATTCAACACTCAATGAGAAAACACATTGAATTGCAGTATCACTTCATAAAGGATCATATCCTTAAAGGTAACATTAAACATATCTTTATTCACACACATGAAGAAACAACTGATGTTTTCACCAAATTACTTGATTCCACTAAACTGAATGGATTTTTAGAGATGTTGAACCCTGATCCCCAGTTTTTCTTGAATGGATAAATGATGAAGAATTCAAATTCTTCGCATTTAACAAATAGAAATTCTTCACTCATCTTGTTACCACAATATCTCTAAAACACATTTATTTGCATATGGTTTAAAGTTTATCTTTTTCAGTCAAACTATTGAGCAGAGATTTCATAAATGACTCCTTGGTAGATCTTGTTAACTAAAGACTATTTATGATCTATGTAGTCTTCGGGCCTTTTTATTGTTTTTATGTCTAACCTTGTGATCAAGTTACTCTGCAGTGCCAAGATATACAGTCTTAATCTTCAGTCATACCACAGTTCTTCCTTCAAGAAAACGAAGTTGTTTTCACTCATGTTGGCAATAAATAATGTTCCAAGGGTGTGCTATTTAAAGAATCATATCAATCAAAGTGTTTTCAAAGGAATGTTTTTATTCCCTTTCATTTAATACATTTTTGTCCTTGTGTATCTTTTCAAAAACTGTCCTTTTTCTTTTAAAGTAAATAGAGGAGATTTTTCTTTTTCACAAAAGTAGTTTTTATAAACCCAAGTTGATAAGACAATGCACATATCAACCGTCATCCAAATTTCTCTCCCATTACCTATATGTCTTACAGTTACCTTACCCACTACCCACGTTTACCCAGTGAATCATCACATTCATTAAATGTGCCTATTATCGCATTTAATGAATGTATTTTCCCTCAAATACGTTTAATTAAATTAAATTCAAACGGTAAAAACCCTTGAGTTTTCACAACTCTAAAAATTATTTTCCCGTTTGAATTTTGGTTTCAAATCTGGAATTTTTAAATACCCCCATTTCTTTCCAAGAAAGCTTTATGCTTTCTGAACCCAAATCGATGAACTTCATCTTCTTCTTTCTTGCTAAAAATCTTTCTGCAAGTTCTAAAAAACCTTTTTCCAATTAATCAATGGCAAAATCCAGTGCATCCAAGAAACAAGCTAAGTTCATTGGTCCCTCATCCACCATCAAGAACACTAAGCCACCGATTGCTGCAAGCAACTATCGAGCCATCTTCCAAGATCATGATCACTACGACGTAGCCATCAAGCTCATCATCCATTACATGACAAAGGATCCACTATTCAATTCTTTTGATTCAGCTGTAGACATTGTTCCTCTCTCTATTCTTTACAAATGTGTGTTTTTTGCCTATCGTCCAACACAAGATCCTAAGCAGATTCATCTCAAACGGGCGAATGATTCAACTGCAATTATCACCAACAAGAAGTTTCTCAAGGCAATTAATCACAGGGTTCCTGCAAAAACTATGTTTAAGAGTCCATTGAAAGAAGATGTGTTCAAAGCCTTTATAGGATGGGGTATCAAGCCAAGTTGAAGGGTGTTTCTGATTTCAAGAAGGGGAAACTACCAGCTGTTTGGCAGTTCTTATGCTATTACATTATTCGTTGCCCATCAGGACGAACCAGTGGAACAGATGCAACGGGCAAATAACTTTTGGACATTCTATGGAGCATTTTCACTGGTGAACCAGTCGACTATGGCACAATTCTCTAGGATGATTTTCTCACCTATGTTGGAAGAGATGGTCCAAGGAAAGGACTCGCTGAAGTAAATTCTACAAGATTTTGTTCCCTCTATATCAAGGATCTACACTCTCAATCTAAGGTCATTCTTAGCGAAGACATCAACTACTTCTTCTACAAGAACTCAAAAGGTAAACTCTTCCTAAGGATCAATCTATGTTCATTCCTATTAGACATATTCCATTGCATATCTTGATTGATTAGGAATTATTGACCATGCGGTATCCAACCATATGGAGGCTATGAACGATCCATCACCATATTGTTCTACCCTATCTATCCCCACACCACATCCCGCTGGTCCTATTTCAATACCTCAGTCCTTACAAACTAAAGTCAAGTCCAAGAGAAAGTCACCGATAAAGATAGTCACAAAGGGTGTCGAAGCCTCAAATAAAACAAAAGCTAGTACCACAGTACGAATGCATACCGAAAACCAGTTGAACATGGAAGAGCCTAGACCCACCGGAGAACAAACTCACACTGCCGCCCCCATAAAAACTCAAACTCCCATCATCTCTAAAGAATCATTCAATGTTAATACTGAAGAGCCTAAGCAATCAAACTTTGAAGATCTTTTCTCACAAAAGAAAACTAAAACTCCCTACCCCAGTTAGCCAAAAGTGATGCAAGGCAAATGCCATATTATCTTAAAAGACTCTAGTAGCCATTCAATTCAATGCGGAATCACCCGAAAAAACCCCATACATCCAGTCGGGTACAAAGAGTGTAACAGTTTCAAATCAGGAACATGGAGACAATGCCTAATTGGGATTCCAAGTGGATTAAAATATTGATAAATGTCCCAAGTTCTCCGGGACAAAACACTTTCACGTTATTACACCCGATGAGTTGAACTCCATTCTTTTTTCAGTGACACATACACAACAAACACTCATTGCACCACAGGGTCCTTTTTCAGATACCTTATCTAGAACGGAACCGAGGCCAAACTTTGTTCAAGACTAAGGAGACCGACGAAATTTCGAAAAACCTTAACCGCCAACATTACTCACAATCGGATTAGGCATACAGAGCACCATTGTGTGAGGATCCGTAAACCCGGGGGACACCCTGATGGTTACTAGTTTTCATGGTTACGTTTCAGATGACAACTGGACACGATATCAACCAAGCATAGAGTCAAAGCAAAAGAATTTTGAAGCATTCAAGAAAGCCCTACGAGCCAGAAAAGCTAGACAAACTTAACAACAAAAACAAAAAGAAGAAGCCAATCCTCAAGTTGCAATTTATTGGTCAAACTTCCTTCAGAATTCAAAATAGGCTGATGACTTGGAGAGAACCCACAAATGCCTAGAAGAGATTGACGAAACAATAAGGAGAGCTAGTGAAGTTATACCAAATCAAGTTGGGGGATCAAGACCTGTTCCTACACAAACTGAAAACGATGATGACACCAAAGTGTAGCTTAGCGAAAAACAAATCTTTGGGTTTGATTTCGATAATGAAGAGGACGAGGAGAAAAAGCAAGGGAACTATGAAGACTTCCTAATTTTTATTGAAGAGGATGAATCGAGTGGATCTTAACACTCCATTTCAAAGCCTATGACTTGAAAGAAGAGAAAGCCAACTGTGTTAAGAAAATAATTCCTTGAACTTAAAGGGACAATTTACGAAATCTTGGCTGTAGTCTCAACTTCTCAGCCACCACAGACTCCTGCTCCAGTTCCACTATTGTCTTTGGAAGATAAAAGATAAAAGTTTACAACTGACCGTTTCCTTCTTCCCATCACTACTAGAAAAACAGCCTTTTACGACGTGCAAACAATGACATGCAGTGATTTACGATACAAATTTTTTGTGTGTCCTTAAAATAATGTCAGTTTTTCAAAATATGAAGGATAGAGGACGCGTATTTTTGCGTGCCCTAAAATTGGTTTCCAATAAAAAAAATTTTTACAAACACGGAGGGCACTTTTCTTAAACGGGTGTCGTGTAAGAATGTCGTTTTATATTTTTTTTAGTGAAATGCGCCTCCATCCTTTAACACCTAACGGGGTAAATGAAATCCCAAAAAATTCAAAACCCTGCTTGTTCTCTGATCTTCTCCCTTTCATATTTTTGATGTTGATGTCATCAAAGTGATGCATCTCCTCCTTCTGCTGTAAAATCCTCTAATGAAGAAACCCTATTAGCACTGTGCGGTTGTGAATCTTTCTCCCTTTCAGGTTTTTGGTGCTCTGCAACCATGGTATCAACGACAAACCACAATGAACCCTAGATCATATTCAATACTTATCCGTCCCCCATTCACCACTTGCTACCAGCTATTACCATTTTTATGGCCTCCAAGCTCTGAATTAGGGTTTACTTTGGCGATAATTTCAATTTCTCTTACACCACATCCCAACTCTCTGGTCCTAAATCCCCCGTTGCTATTCCGTCTATTTTCTCCGGGCTCTGCCGCTCTTCGAAGCTCGACTCTACTTCACTCTTTACAACTCAATCACCCTTCCAAAATGTCAATTCTCACATACGTCTCTCATCTCCTTCTAAACGACCTTACACCCGTATAGTCGCCATGGACGGTACAGGGAAGGTATATATACATGTTTCTTTTCATTTTAGATAGTTTTTATGTGCTATCAGATCTATTGGTTGATATATCACAAACTCAATTTGTCTGCTTATAACACTATTTTTTAGGGTTGTTGCCTTGAACAAGAATCAGTTACTGATGCGCACAAGGTGCTCGACTAATGTCTTTGTTAGGTGTTCACCCAGATGAGACCACTTTTGGATACCTTATCTATCTATATGCAACAAAAGGACTCGAGCACAAGATGATTGAACTACAAGACTTGGTATCTAGGTTCAATTTGCCAAATAAATCCATTTTTATTAGTAATCTGATCAGGAGGTTATATGAAGCTTTCTGGACAAAAACATCATTATGATATATCAACATCATCTGTAACCTCACTTTTTTCACAGGATATAAACTTTTTTGACTCTGAAAGTGTTGGAGATTTGACTAGTCGGTTAGGATCAGATTGTCACGTGTTCTTGGGAATGATATTATTGTAATATTATACAATCTTCTTCAGGTATTTGTATTTCAAAACATATAAAAAGTCTCCATGACCTCACCTTGAAGTAAGTAACTTAGTTTATATATTTTGTTTCAGGCCACAGGGGATTTGATCTACTTGTTAGTGTTTTCATGGCCACTTGGCTTATTCACATTGGCCATATGCTCTACTTTGTTATTAGTTATGTTAAAATAAGGACAATAAGTTCTTCTATTTGTCTTTTAGTAGATTGATCATATGCAGTAAATGTACATGTTGATGCTTTTCTCAAATATAAAAGTTTAAATTGAAACACATGTC
This sequence comes from Lactuca virosa, assembly GCF_052849685.1. Classification (NCBI taxonomy): domain Eukaryota; kingdom Viridiplantae; phylum Streptophyta; class Magnoliopsida; order Asterales; family Asteraceae; genus Lactuca; species Lactuca virosa. The sequence continues at coordinate 307,828,748 of NC_136433.1, read as the reverse complement.
TTATATCCATGAAGGAGCTTCATTTGGTACTCTTTTTGACTTGTTATTACAGATAATTGAAGCATGTGAGTTATTGGATTTGGATTTGTAATCTTGATTTTTGACTTCTTAATACAGATAATTGAAGCATGTCTTATATCCGTGAAGGAGCTTCATTTGGTACTCTTTTTGGACCTGCCCTTGATCTTGGAATAGTTTCTAGAAGGAGAGTGTATTATGAGACTCTAAAATATGAAAAAGACAGAAATGGTGGATTTGTGTCAGCCTTTGGGTACTCAACTGCTACCGTTGTTACAGCAGCTGGTCATGTTCTCTCAACAGAGGTGTGCTTTTTCCACTATCGCCCTCTATCTTGATGAATCTTATTCCAAAATTGTGACTTTTTTGGCAGTGCCATAGTCTTTTGGCATCAAGAAGTCAACTTGATTCAACTAAAAGATATTCTATTCGGTACTGGAAGTGGAATTGTTATCTAATATAGTTGAATTTGATTTCAAATCACTCATGGGATTTTCTTGTTTTTTTTATTTTCAGTATGCTGTTGTGGGAAGTGAAGGTCGTGCAATTCTTCTTGTGCATGGTTTTGGTGCTTTTTTGGAGCATTATCGTTGATGTTATTGGGAAACCAGTTCATCTTGTTGGGACTTCATTCGGAGGTTTTTTTTTTCTCAATATTTTATAAACTTTGTTTTTAATTCTTTAAATTATAATGATAATCGTTGGTCTTTTTATTTTTCCAAACAATTTCTTTTTCAATTGTCATTGCTATTTTCCTGTTAACATTTTTTTCCCATTTCAATGGTTTTTAAAGATTTTTGTGTCTGGGTTGTCTACGTTAACGATCCTGCTGGTAAAATGTTATGTTTATGACTATTTTGCCCTTGCTTTCACTACTTTGTAAAGGTGGTAAAGAAAAGGGATAATCCAAGGGTAAAATGGTCAATTTACAAATTTAACGGCTGTGATTTTAAGTTCCAAATTTAACGGCTGTGACATACGAAATCTTTGTACAATGTCAAAGTTTCATATATATATTTCAAAAAAAATTCCTTTGCAATTTTCATATGTATTTCCCTGTTTTTGACTATTTATTGCCTCTTTTATATTGTGAAAATTATGTTTGGGTTGTTGTTTATGAGGTAATAGGTATTGATGTTTGTTTGGGATTTAGATCAGGGATCTCTATTCTTATCGAAATCTATGCTTCCTTATGAACTACAAATGTAAACTTGATTAAAAAAAATTCGAGAATGTATAATCAAAATGAAAATTTTGGAAGATGAGCATTGCCCAATTGGGTATCCGGATAAAATTTCTTTGTTTCTACATGTCTTGAAGTTCTGTCAGTTTATTGAAAATGGCGGCTTTTTCATTAGTGGCTTCAATGATTTTCACATGAAAAACAATAGAAATACCAAGTTCTTCTAATTCTATGGATTGAAGCCTTGTCTCCAAATGTTTTTGATTACTGACTTTTAATGCCCATAATTTAATTGTTTTTGTTTCATCATGTTGTCCTTTGTAACAGTTCAATAACTTGCAAGCTATATACATGATTCTTCAATTGGTATGTCAAAAGTTCAGAGAAAAGAGCAGCAGTTGATTTAGACACCTACTACACATAGGTTAAACTTAATTTAACTTTTGTTATTATATCATTTCCCTTCATTTATATTATTATTTATACAGTTTGAAGTTTGAACTTAACCAATTATATCATCTTCTATGCAGGGTTGCTTCTTTTGGGTGCCTTTGGTTAGTGAGAATTTGTTATCTGTCATAGATGTGGCCCCACTTAGTTTAGTTGGAAGCTATATAGATGATTCTTCAATTGGTATGTCAAAAGTTACTTACTTTATGTTTCTATTTGGCTTGTAAGTTCTAACTTCAAGTTGTTTTGCTAACCATTGTTTGATATATTGACAGCTATTCAAGAGTATCAAAGAAGACAGATTGCTGCTACATCTGTTGAAAGGTCTAAGAAGCAGTCGATTGCTTTAGTACCAAAAGAAATTCCAATATTAGACCTTAGATTCTTTCCATTTTTCAATCCAACCCTTTTTCCACATAAGCCACCCCTACATCTGTTTATTTTCTGCTTCATCAGATTAATGACCATATTGTCCCTTCTCTCTGAATGTAAGAGATACCACTGGCACTATTCAAGAAGGTGTCAAAGGCCTCCGGGCTTTGGGAGTTTGAGACTTTTCTTATCACCTTGGCTTTATTGCCAATTCAGTGCAGGTTTTTCATTTTTGATCATTTTCCACCTTTTTTTTGTGAATCATATTGCGATCAATTGTTTTTGTGGGACTAGTCTATAACATTGATTCTTTGTTCAGATATGTGATGGGAGAAGAGATGTTGACATACAAAATAGGAAGAGGAATGTTGAGGATGAAAACAATCTACAATTCATGGTTGTTGTTCTGTCCCCTTATTGGCCCATATTCTCTAAAGTTATATAGTTCAACAATGTAATTGAAGTTTACTTATCCTATATTTTTATTTTTATTGTTTTTGTAGGCAGGGGAGCTAGCTGAGGTTAAAAAAATGATAAAAATGTTGGATTAATGTCTAAGTCCATAACTATATTTGGTATGTACTTGACCCGACCCGACATGGTCCATTTGGGTTGCACTTCACCGGCACAATTTATATGGATAGTCTTTTGAGATTAGCATATTTATGATTTATATTAATATATTATAAGTTCTAATATATTAATATGGAATCATATTATTTAATTACTATTTTGAACAAGAATTAATTTAGAATTAATTAAGTGATCAAAAAGAACTAATTAAATATGGACTCTTATATATATGGAATGGGCCAAGTTCATTTAGGTTGGGCTAAGCTTTCATGGATGGTCCATGGAGCTTTTAACCCATGGATCCTATGTAAATGAAAGGTCATGGGTATTAGGGTTTACATGGATGTAACCCTAATCCTCCATAATATATAAAGGGGTCCTTGGCTCACAAAATTGGCACAAGTGTGTGAAAATAAGAGTGGGCCGATTTTAGTGTGCATACATATTCTCTCAAGTTCTTCCAAGGTGTTTTGGTGATTTGTGATTCCATTTGAGGCTTCCACACTATTGGGGCTAAGCTCTTAAAGCTTGAAGACATCAAGCTACATCAAAAGGTATGTCATCTAACTAGAACTTTGTAGTATAGGTGCTTCATAATATGCTAGTTAGGATGAAACCTTGGAATAATTAATATTTGCATGTATAATAGAGAAAACATAGATCCAAGGTTTATAGGGTTGCATGTACACCATAGGAGTGTTAGAATGCTCAAAACCCAACAGTGGTATCAGAGCCATGAGTTGTTTTCTGTTATATTGATGCAAATGTTTTATTTTCAAGTTGAAAAAAAAGGAAAAAAAAACATGACGTTTGTCAAATTTTAAGATAATTACTTGTTTTGTGAAAAACGAATTATTTGTAAAATTTGAATCATTTGTTATATGAGTTGAATTAGGTCAAATTTAGTAAAAGATAAAATGATATGATTATTTTATTAGTTTTAAAAGTTTGATCTAAATGTTTTAAGGAGTTACATATTTTGTCATAAAATTTTGGAGCTCAAAAGTTTTTTTTAAAGTTGTGATCTTAAGGGTTTTTGAAACTTCCATAAGTTATGGATATGAAAGTTTTTTTAAAAAAAAATTTGATTCAAAGTTTTTATGGAGTTACAAAATTTGGTGTTAATGTTTTAAAGAATTCCATAACTTGTTCTTAAGTTATGGAACATGGAAAGTTTCATCATAAAACACCATTAATTCCATAAGTTATGGAATCCAAAGGTTTTCAAGAATTACAAAACTTTCCCTCAAGTTTTGGAATTTGAGAAAAGTTTTTTATGAAAAAAAGAATTGAATTCTAAAACTCTTGGGTTCATAACTTAAACAATTAATTAAATGGTTTTAATTTTGAGTTTAATAATTGGAATTATGATGTTTTGTTGAATAGTTCAAATTAACTCTTATGGACTTTATTAATAGTTAATTAAAGCGTGTAATTAAAAGAGTATTATTAATCCATAAATATATGGTTTGAGTTTAATTAAATTAAAAGTTTAGTTTAATTAATAGATTAAACCACCAAGTATTTTAAATGTCTAAAATACACCCTTATACTATTATAATATTAAAAGTTTAATATATTATATGTATAAGAGCAAGTCGTCTTACCATTAGTAGACCTCATTCACGAAGCCGGTCTATAAGGGGGGTATAAGGTTACTGCCTATAAAATGACAGTTTAATGGGTGTCCACTCTCACTCACCGCTTCCTTGACCGGTGGAGGGTCGTTAGCCGAACAGGTAGGACAAGGACTATAATTCTCCCTTCATTATAAGTATAATGATAAATACTAAGTAACTAAACACTTATAAATTCCCAATCTTAGTTACTTAGGAAAATGTGAATAAGGTGCTAATCCATGAAATTACACTTTGCACTTTGTTTAAGCTGTTAGTGGAGCGTGTGTGGTTAACCGGCACACTAACCTGGACTTAACAAGGTAGGCAAAGGGTAACTTAATGTTTATCATAGTATCGTTGGAGCGTGTTGATGGGTTTTGAGCATTCTAACACTTCCTAAGTGTACATGCAACCCTAATAACCTTGAATCTATGTTTTCTCTATATACATGCAAATTTCTTTTTCAAGGTTATTTCCTAACTAGCATGGCATGGGGATTACATAAAACATAAAAAACTAGTAGAAATACATACCTTGTTGTTGCTTGGATTCCTTCAAGACTTTGTGAGCCTAGCACCCCAAATGTTGTGCCTCAAATGCTTCACACAACACCACAAGACTTGGAATAACTTGAGAGAATACTTCTAGCACTCAAAATCGGTTATGCCCTCTCTAGTAACTCTAGGTCCACTAGGTCATGATTTTGCTAGCCATAGGGTTCCTTTTATAGTGTTGTCACAATTAGGGTTTACACATGAATGCCCTTAATTGTCATGACTCTTGATTTCCCATGACCCATGGATTTGTAACTCCCATGGACTATCCATGGAGCTAGAGTTACTTAGTCTCACTTTGATCACCAATTTAATCCCATAAACCATGGATCATCAATCCACCATAAAAGAATTGATGATTGTCATAATCAACCCTATATATTTAATTAGTCTCACTTTGATCACCAATTTAATCCCAGATTAATACTTGATCAATACTAATTAAATAATACTATTATTAATATATTAGAAATTATAATATATTAATAACCATAAGTGCCTTATTCTCTCATTTAGTCTATCCAAATATTGCAATGCCATGCAACCCAAATGGACCATGCCGGGTCGGGTCAAGTACATACCAAATAAAGTTATGGACTTAGACACTATATCCAACAGTCTCCCACTTGGATAAGTCTAATAACTATATTTGCAAATATAACTTCAAAATCCGACTAGCAATCATAGCTCTTTCAAAGTCTCTTGGAACTGAGATGATGATGATACGCCATTTCAGATAAGTGATCATATAATCCTCTGTTCTCATGATATCAGCCGGACAAACACATGAAACATGGTCTTACTTATTGTCCAGCATTTGTTTCTCGATCTCTGATTTGTTTCGACATAGAACTAAATTGAACACATCAATTAGGTTCTGACCGGGCCCGGTACATAGGTCAAAACCAAATCATCGAGGGGCCCAGATATCTCTTCTATTTCTAGAAGGAACAGATAAACTTCGACTGATATGCTTGTACTAACTACTTGTTGAATTATTCACAAAGGCACATTTTATGACATCGAGTTACCAATGCGTTTTCGTGCAATCAATGAATAACCAACTCATAGTCAACAACTCATATCTCTAGGTTTGAAGATTTATATGATATTACCGTCTCACGATCACTCGAGATAAATTCCATGAAGTGATGCAAGTGAGCGTGGGTTGGATCCAATACTCAGCCCTTATGAGTACTCATGAATGTTGTAGCAACCATTGCATTGTCCAAAGCACTTTTAGACAAATCATACAAGCCAAATTCATGACAGGCTTAAATCAATACTTACTTCCAAAGTTTGACTGACTGTGGATGGTTTGAATAATAACATAATTATTCTGGAAGTAAAAACATGCAAAATTGAAACATAGTAAACAATCAACACAAGATAGTAACACCTTACTCATAAATAAATAACAACTTTTATTTATCATCAAATGTCAATTACATTTTACAAGTTTCAGGAATCTAATTATTGAAACTAATATCATCCTTCAGCCCAATGCGCCTCGCATGCTGTAAATGCTTAACCCTGCTCAGTCCCTTCGTGAGGGGATCTGCCGGGTTCTCATTTGATGATACCCTCTTAGCCACGAGGAGTCCTTCTTCTATTCGATGTCTGATGAAATGGTATTTTTTGTCAATGTGCCTAGATCTCCCGTGATCTCTTGGTTCCTTAGCCAAAGCAACCGCACTTTCGCTGTCACAGAAAATTTCCATTGGCTCTTTTATAGCTGGTACAACTCCAAGGTCTCCGATGAAGTTCTTTAGCCATATCGCCTCCTTAGCTGCTTCACTTGCTGCTATGTACTCTGATTCACAAGTAGAATCAGCTACTGTCTCCTGCTTGGAACTTTTCCAAGTAATTGCCCCTCCATTTAGGATAAAGACCCAGCCTGACTGAGAGCGGAAATTATCCCTATCAGTCTGGAAGCTAGCATCGCTATATCCTTCCACTCTCAAGTCATCACTGCCTCCGAGGGTAAGGACCCAATCCTTAGTCCTCCGCAGATACTTGAGAATGTTCTTTACCGCTGTCCAGTGTGCCTTGCCAGGGTTCCCTTGATATCTACTGACCATGCTCAAATCAAAGGCCACATCAGAGCGAGTACAAGTCATAGCATACATGATTGAGCCCACAGCGGAAGCATATGGTATATGACTCATCTCAGCTATCTCAGCCTCTATACTCGGACTCTGAGTCTTACTTAGCTTGGCATTACTCTGGATTGGTAATTCTCCTTTCTTGGAATCTTGCATACTGAACCTCTTCAGTACCTTATCCACATAAGTACTTTGACTAAGTCCAATTAGTCTCTTACTCTTATCTCTCAATATCCTTATCCCTAGGATATAGGCAGCTTCCCCAAGGTCCTTCATAGCGAAACACTTCCCAAGCCAGGACTTAACCTCCTGCAAGGTTGGGATGTCGTTTCCTATGAGAAGTATGTCATCCACATACAACACCAAGAAGCTAACTATGCTCCCACTAGCCCTGACATACACACAAGACTCATCCTCACTCCTAGAAAAGCCAAACTCTTTGACTTTCTCATCAAAGCAAAGATTCCATCTGCGAGATGCTTGTTTTAATCCATAAATGGATTTATCAAGCTTACACACTCTATTAGGGTATCTTGTATCGACAAAACCCTCTGGTTGAGCCATGTAAACATCCTCAGCCAACTTTCCATTAAGGAAAGCGGTTTTGACATCCATTTGCCATATTTCATAATCATGAAATGCAGCTATGGCTAACAACACTCTAATAGACTTAATCTTAGCTACTAGTGAGAAGGTCTCATCATAGTCAACTCCCGGAGTTTGAGTAAAGCCCTTCGCAACCAGTCGTGCTTTATAAGTGTGTACCTTCCCATCCATGTCGGTCTTCTTCTTAAAGATCCATTTGCACCCAACTGTCTTACGACCTGGTACATTGTCAACCAAGTTCCAAACTTGATTGTCATACATGGATTGAATCTCGCTGTCCATAGCCTCCTTCCATTTAGCAGACTCAGGGCCTGCCATGGCTTCCCTGTAATTATTAGGTTCATCCAAATCTATTAGTGTACTATCACTAATAAATGTATCACCTTCAGTGGTGATGTGATAACCATAATAAAAATCAGGTGTGTTCCTCACCCTAGTGGAACGTCTTGGAGGTACAGACTCATCTATCGGATCAGCAGGAGTTTCCTCCTCAGGTTGGTCGATAGCATTTGAGGTTCCTTCACCACTTGACTCTTGAAGCTCTTCAAGGTCAATTTGCCTCCCACTGTCCCCTTGGCTTATGAATTCTCTCTCACGAAAGACTCCTCTTCTTGCTACAAAGACCACATTATCACTGGGTCTGTAGAAGAGGTAACCAAAGGATCTCTGTGGGTAGCCGATGAAAATACACCTCTCACTTCGAGGTTCAAGCTTATCATGAGTCTCACGCCTCACGAAAGCTTCACAACCCCAAATCTTGATGTGGTCCAAATTGGGAACTTTCCCAGTCCACATCTCGTGAGGTGTTTTGGCAACCTTTTTAGTAGGGACTAGATTAAGGATATGGGCGGCAGTCTCTAAGGCATACCCCCAGAAAGAGATTGGTAACGAAGCTCGACTCATCATGGAACGAACCATATCCAGTAAGGTTCGATTGCGCCTCTCAGCTACACCATTCAACTGTGGTGTTCTGGGAGGTGTCAATTGTGAGACAATCCCACATTCCTTAAGATAGTCAAGGAACTCAATGCTAAGATACTCTCCTCCCCGATCGGATTGGAGCATCTTGATGTTCCTGCCCAATTGATTCTCAACTTCCTGCTTAAACTCTTTGAACTTTTCAAAGGTTTCTGACTTATGCTTAATTAAGTAAATATATCCATATCTACTGTAATCATCAGTAAAAGTCACATAATAGCGATTAGCATTCCTTGTAGCAACTCTGAAGGGCCCACACACATCCGTGTGTACAAGGTCCAACAAACCTTCACCCCTATCACAAGTACCTGTGAAGGGTGACTTTGTCATTTTTCCAAGTAAACAAGACTCGCAACTATCATCTGACTTGAGGTCAAATGATTCCAAGACTCCAGCCTTTTGGAGTTGGCCTATGCGCTTCTTGTTAACATGTCCAAGACGACAATGCCACAAGGATGCTTTATCCAAGCTATCTGAAGAATCAATATACAACACATTATTTCCTAGATTGTCTACAACATTCACAGCTTCAAATACACCATCACAAGGTAATGCTTTAAAGTAAAATACATCATTGTAATAAACATTAATAGCACCATTTTTATTATCAAATGAAAATGAAAAACCTTGTTTGTACAAGCCATGAAAAGAAATAATATTTCTCGCCATTTCGGGCGAGTAACAACACTTATTCAAATCTAACATTAACCCATTATTAAGCAATAAAGAATAAACTCCTATCTTGGTAACAGGTGATGCTTTCCTGTTGCCCATGACTAAGTTTATCTTCCCGTGCTCCACTTGCTCACTTCTTCTTAGTGCCTGCAAATCAGTACAAATGTGAATACCACACCCCGTATCAAGCACCCAAGAATTAGCATTAGATGAGTTGTTAGACAATATTGTGTAAATACCTGCATGGGTGGGTTTAACCTTCCCATCCTTTAGATCTTGCAGATATTTGGGGCAGCTTCGCTTGAAGTGTCCCTTATCCTGGCAATAGAAGCACTGTGCTTCCTTTGGGTTTGAAGAAGGAGTAATGGGACCTTTCTTTGTCCCACTTGAAGAGGAACCATCAAGAGTCTTACCCTTGGTACCCTTCGAACGGCTTTTCCTCTTCTTACCTTTTCCCTGCCCAATAGCCAGAACAGGGGCTGTTGAAGGAGTAGAAGTAGCAACCGCTTTACCCTTAAGGCCATTCTCAGCTGTCCTTAAGAGTCCTTGAAGTTTGCTAAGTGTGACTTCCTCCTTGTTCATATGATAAGTCATACGAAACTGATCATAACTTGGAGGTAAGGAATGGAGAATGATGTCAATCGCCATTTCCTCAGGAAAGTCAACATTTAGCTTCAGTAACCTGTCAACGAACCTTTGCATCTTCTGCAAGTGACCGGTGATGGGTTCACCATCCTTCATCCTTGCGGTTATCATGGAGGAGATGATCTCATACCTCTCCTGACGCGCGCTCTGATGGTACCTTTCCATCAGATCCAGGTGCATCTCATAGGGGTAGAAATCTTCATAGGATTTTTGAAGTTCAGGAGTCATGGTGGCCATCATGATGCATGCTACTTTAGTAGCATCCTTTTCATGTGCAACAAACTCCGCAAACTCTTCAGGAGTAGCAGTGGCTTCACTCACAACCTTAAGCTCCCTATCGAGGATATATTCTTTGTCCTCATAGCGGGTAATCATTCTGATGTTTCTGATCCACTCATTGAAATTGGATCCATCAAAGATGACCTTACCACACAAGTTCATAAGGGAAAAGGAACCTGTTGGGTTTGAGCCAGAAGCATTGTTGGAAGACATCTGAAAGGAAAGAAAGACAAGTTTCATTAGATTAGGAATCCTTAATAATTCACCCAAATGAAATATTAAGGCTAGGATCCAACAAACTATTTATAGTTGGAAGAGGGATGCCGTAATCCATACTATAAAATATTTGAAGGTAGGTAAATGATGATTTACCAATTTCCACCATAAGAACGAAATATTTTATTATTAGGTTTTATTGGGTTTGAAACTCCTAGATCTTTTGAGATACATTGAACTTTTCAATGGCATGTTTGAATCTCAATTGTGCCCTCTCAAGTTTGTGACTGGGATGCCGAGGATCACAAACAAGGTGTGAATAACCATACAAATTGACTTGGTACCCTCAACAATATTACCTAATCGATGTGTCGGTTAACCACACACGCTCCACCGATCTATAATAAAGTCAAGTTACCCTTTGCCACTCTTACTAGTCCATGTTAGTGTGCCGGTTAACCACACACGCTCCACTAACGACTTGGTAAGGTACAAAGTGTAATTTTATGGGCTAGCACCAATTTCACATTTTCCTAAAGTAACTAAGATTGGGAATTTATAATGTATAGTTACTTTATAATTCATTATACTTTTAACAAGTATTTAAAGTCGTATCCTACCCGTTCGGCTAACGACCCTCCACCGATCAAGGAAGCGGTGGGTGAGAGTGGACACCCATTAAGTCACCATTTTATAGGCAACAACCTTATACCCCCCTTATAGACCGGCTTCGTGAATGAGGCCTACTAACGGTAAGAATGACATATTCTTATACATATCTATATAATAAAATTATAATAATAGTATAAGTGTTGATTTTTAAACTTTTTAAAAATCTAAGGTTTAATTTGGAATTAAAGTATTAAAGTGTAAGACTTTTCAAATTCCAAAACTTGAGGGCAAAATTTGAAACTATTCCAAGTCTCTTCAATTTGTAACTTATGAGTTTTAATGGTTCATAAAAATGAAGACTCTTCATTTTATGAAACCTCTTTAGTTCTTTAATCATAATTAAAAGAAGTGACTCTTGGTTATCCATAACTTGAGGACAAGTTATGGACACCATCATAGCCATTAAGATCATGAATTAAACACACATGGTGGTTACACATAATTCCTATGATCTTCTAAAAACTCATAAGAACACAAATTCATGTCAAGCAATTTCAAGAAATCATATAAACATATACAATACTTGAAAATTGATAAAAGTCATGTAAAATGGGTTAACATAATCATTATCATTTTGAAAAACAGATTTTACAAGTCCAAAACAGATTGAGATAATGATCTTAATCCATTTCCAGCAACAAAACTCGAAAAAACTGCCCAGCACGCTCCTACTCGCCGAGTGCATTATTCTACTCGGTGAGTAGAATAAATTTGTTCATGGACTCGGCGAGTCCTCCCCATGGACTCGGCGAGTCCAGTCGTCAGAATGCAGAATTTTCGAATTTTAAGCAGTTTTGCATCAAGTATACAGAAAACAATCCTAGGCTCTGATACCACTGATGGGTTTTGAGCATTCTAACACTTCCTAAGTGTACATGCAACCCTAATAATCTTGAATCTATGTTTTCTCTATATACATGCAAATTTCTTTTTCAAGGTTATTTCCTAACTAGCATGGCATGGGGATTACATAAAACATAAAAAACTAGTAGAAATACATACCTTGTTGTTGCTTGGATTCCTTCAAGACTTTGTGAGCCTAGCACCCCAAATGTTGTGCCTCAAATGCTTCACACAACACCACAAGACTTGGAATAACTTGAGAGAATACTTCTAGCACTCAAAATCGGTTATGCCCTCTCTAGTAACTCTAGGTCCACCAGGTCATGATTTTGCTAGCCATAGGGTTCCTTTTATAGTGTTGTCACAATTAGGGTTTACACATGAATGCCCTTAATTGTCATGACCCTTGATTTCCCATGACCCATGGATTTGTAACTCCCATGGACTATCCATGGAGCTCCATATGGTTACATCCATAACCCATAAACCATGGATCATCAATCCACCATAAAAGAATTGATGATTGTCATAATCAACCCTATATGTTTAATTAGTCTCACTTTGATCACCAAATTAATCCCAGATTAATACTTGATCAATACTAATTAAATAATACTATTATTAATATATTAGAACTTATAATATATTAATAACCATAAGTGCCTTATTCTCTCATTTAGTCTATCCAAGTATTGCAATGCCATGCAACCCAAATGGACCATGCCGGGTCGGGTCAAGTACATACCAAATAAAGTTATGGACTTAGACACTATATCCAACACGTGTGTGGTTAACCGGCACATCGATTGAAGGGTAAATATTAAGGGTACCAAGTATATTTGCATGGTTACTTCACACCTTGTTTTGTGATCCTCGGCATCCCAGTCACAAAACCTGAAGGGCACACTCGAGATTGAAACATGCCATTGAAAAGTTCAATGAATCTCAAAAGAATCTAGGAGTTTCAAAACCAATTAAAACCTAATAATACATTTCGTTTATCTTGGTGGAAATTGGTGAATCGTCATTCACCTACCTTTAAATATTTTATAGCTTGGATTACGGCATCCCTCTTCCAAGTTATAAAATAGTTTGTTGGGTCCTAGCCTTAATATATCATATTAGGTGTTATATTAAGGACTTAAATCAACTTTACGTGAATTTCTCCCATTGTTGATGTCTGGTTTAGACAACAATGATCTTCCCAAACCATGCTTTCCTAATGAATATGACTTCCCGAGTTTGGCTCATGGAAGTCATACTTCTCTTCCTCCACCTCCTCCAATTATTCGTCCTAACCCACAAGTTCAAGGTCACTCAAGCCCTAATGGCAAGCAAGGTCTATGTGTGATCACATCTTAGAGATGAAGTCACATATTGACAAGCCGGGAGAGTTGGGTGTCAAAGTCTTGAGAAAGTTGGATGTTTAATCACTTTCTAAGTCACATAGTGAGTTCCTTTGGGACTACTATGAAACAGACTATGACATGAACCTTAATGATCATATCTATTTGCTTGGTGCTGCTGAATCAGCAATGATTTGGAACGATAGTAAAGCAAATTTGATTAGAAGATCAACTTCCCAAAAACTTTATGGACAGTGACAATGGTGACACTGGAAATCCAGAAAAAGCATTCTCTTCCCAATGGAAAGGGATTGGCCATAGTCAACCCGGTTGACCAAATGGTAAAGAGAAAGGCTAAGTCTGAGATAGTCCCATTACCAAAGGGTCCATATGTTTATTTTGCCAAAGGAAGGGGCGTTGATTGCAAAGCTGCCAAATTTACCTAAGGATGTTAAAGTCAATAAGTTTGACTCTACATCAGGTAGAGCCCATTATCTAACTCTGTTAAGTTCTATTCTGACATCCTCATTACATGATGTGACTGGGTCACATGTTGATGTTTTAAGAATCAAAGAATAGAGAGAAATCTTAAAGGAAGTATATGCTGATTTTGATCGCGAAGGTGGATTTCGATCACATCAGAATTTTGAGCAGTTGCTTAAGAAGTTATGATATATTGCTAAGGAATAGATAACAACAATTTTCCATGTGGATTGTAAGGATAAGTTTTTCCGCAAAGTTTTAAAATAAAAGAAAATTGTTTAATTTTATTTATTTGAAGTATCCTTACAATGGCATTTGTAGAAAATTGTTGCTTATATGATTCTACTCACAACAATATTGGAAAATGGATTTGATTCTTTCATTTGTGGTAGTGTCTAAATTTACCAAATCAGGAAAGTTCCTCATCACCCAAGTTTCAATTGGACCGAAACTTGGAATCATGCAAGTTGAATAGTATGATGAATGAGAACTTTCAAGCATTGGAAAATCAAGACTAATTACTTGTTCACATGGATGTGTGAGTCAAGTGAAGGACTAAAGGGATCGAGTACACATTCTTGTGCACTGGTCATGTCCACCACAAAGCTCGTTAAGACTATTTGATTTACTAAAGTTTAGTAAATATGGTTATACTTACAAGTTTAAGTATAATTCTGAAACATTGGAAAAGTCTCAATGTATGGCAGAACGAATGGGAAGAATCAAATTAGGCAGAAAGATAAAAGTTTCTCAAATTTGAAAAGATGGGAGAGTACTTTAGTATCATGTTTGTGATCATCTTAATGATTTAGAAATCATATCACAATTAGTCCTCTAAAGGTCATCTTAGTGCATTCTTATGACTAAGAAGAGGAGTCATGAATTGTTGAAATGGTTAGATCAGGAAGATGAGTCATACTTCGTTCCAAAACAATTCTTAGAGTCATATTCCAAGATTGTAACTTGAGTGACATATCTTAAAGAAAGGTTTAAAACACTTGTCAAATGTAAGAGTAAAAGTGTCCTACTCTTGTACATTTGAAATTGGTAAGTTGTGATGATTTGGATAAAACAAAGACCAACTAAGGCCAATTGTGTGAAGTGTTTGTCTTGATAAAGAATCCGCACTATCTCTTGAATATTTGGCAAGATAGTCTTATATGTCAAGAGGATAGTGGGAGTCTTAAAGATCCTAAAAAGAATTTCAAGAACTAATCAAGAATAAAACCTGAGGTTCTTCACTAGCACACGACTTGAGGTTTATAACCTATCGTGTTGACATATTTTGTGCCCATTCCAGTTAAAGTTGGATTTGCATAGGAGTTCTGAAAGTTCTCAATTGGTTGCATAACAACTTGGAAGCAATGGCAGGCCCTGTACTGCCAGGTGGCAAGAAGTTAAGATTACATAAGTTCAGTCCATATGAGTTTGGATTTTTCATTATCCTTGTCTTGTGACTATGGTTTTGACGATTCACATGGATAAGAACACATATACCATAAAATCTAAGGGTCATAAGGTTTCTCTCCGATTCATGAAAATGATGGTGAGGAAACACTTCCACCAAGTAGATTTGAAGCAGATGGCAAAAGGTCTAATCAATTGAGACTATGATTACGGCATCCCTTTTCATAGTTCTGAAATTGTTTAGACACACATGCATGCTATCTAAGGAAAGGTGTATGATTTTGATAAAGTTTTATCAAAGCATCTCGTATCAGAAATCTGAACTTTGGTAAGAAAGTCAATAAAGTATTGATTTCTAGAAGTCCAGCTGATTTCTGAGTACATGTCAAAGCTAGTGGGAGCATAAGTGTTATGCTAATAATCATCATGTTAGTGGGAGCATGATAATTATTGTTAGTGTTGCAAGTTAGCAATGTTAATTATAGAAAACAAAAGTTTCAATTCGTGAGGCTGCAGGGTTGAAAAAGTTGTTTTGCTATAATTAAGGGAGAGGATATACTTCATTTCAGTTCTAAAGGCTTAGATTGAGACCTTAATCATCTTTAGTCAAGAATATATATATGAATTTCATGTTGGATTGGTTCAACTTAAGGAAATTCTATATATTGCGTTCTCAAAATTCGATTATGATTACGACATCCCTCTTCATAGTCAAATTTTGAAAACATGGCAAATAAAAATATTGTAGCAAAAGACTGGTCTAGAATCATGTCTTTATGTGAGACATCATGAATCGTGTACCATTTGCTTTGGGTACAGGATCGATTGCACGTGCTATAATATTTGTCATTTCTAAATTTTTCCAAATACCCAGAGGCATTAAGAAGGGAAAAGGTCTAGAATTGGATATGACTAAAATGATTAAGCAATTGTCGAGGACAATCTGAGGTTTACCAAAGATTGGTTGCTCAGGGACAGTTGGAAGTATAGTGCTAATTTTAGAAGGACCATATTGACATATTCTGAAAAGAGGCATCTCTTATTCAGAAGTGATAGTCAAAATGAGAATATGGAGTTTTCTCCATAGGTGGAAGTTATCTGTGTAAGATTAGAAAACTTAATGCAAGAAGCATGTCCAAAGCAATGTACTTTGAATATGAGACTTAGTTTCCATGGAGTTGATCTCCATTGGAATACCTTATAATGACTGTTGACAAGTCTTTGTGACTTTGTACATATTCATTACAGGAGGGTCAATGCATATAAGTTTAAAATCTAAACAGATTTCGATAAATGATATGAATTTGAAATTCTCACATTTTTCGATAAGGATTTGGGAGTGTGAAATTAGAATCATTGAAATTATGTTCAATTGGTTTATTTCACAAAGTAAGGATCATAGACAAACATAGAGTGCATACTTGGTGTATGGCAAAGCTATTGTTTAAGAAAAACATAGTGTACATGCTTGGAGCATGGGACAACTATTGTTTTAAATTCAAGTATAAAGTTGATAAAACCGAAACAATGAATAATGAGTAATCAGTATGGTGATAAATAAAAGTGTTTATTTATATTCATAGGGTTTGATACCATATTTGATTCATTTATTCTTGTGTTTCACTTTGCATGTTTTGACTTACAGAATAACTAAGTCGCTCTTCCTGAATGATTAAGTTATTCAAACCATCCACAGTCGGTCATATGTTGGAAGTAGATATGAATCAAGACTGTCATGGGTTGGTTTGTAGAGGTCCAAGTTGGTGGACAAAGTGGTGCTACAACACTCATGAGTGCTTATAAGTTCTAAGTATTGGATTCAACCCGCGCTCATTTGAATCACTTCATGGATTTTATCACGAGTGATCATGAGACGATAATATCTTATATTCTTCAAACCTAGAGATATGAGTTGTTACTATGAGTTGGTTATACATTGATTGCACGAAAACGCATTTGGTAACTCGATGTTATAAAACGTGCCTTTGTGTATGATTCAACAAGTAGTAGAACAAGCCATATGAGTCGAAGTTTATCCATTCCTTTTACCTTCGGGATAAAAGCGATATCTGTGGGCCCCTCGATGATTTAGCGATGACACATGTGAGTGCTTGGCCAAGCCAGGAATGATTTGATTTGTTCAATCAGTCAGTCATCATAAATCGAAAATCGGGAAACAACAAATGGACAGAGAGAATGATTATAATCCATGTCTCAGTCCATATGATATCTAGAATGGAGGAATATATGATCCCTTATCTAATGGACAAGTCATTGACAAGGTCAAAGTTCGACAGCGGCTTTAAGAGCTACGATTGCCAGTTAGGTTTTGAAGTCATACTCAATAATAGTTTTAGACTTATCCAAGTGGGAGACTGTTGGATTAATGTCTAAGTCCATAACTATATTTGGTATGTACTTGACCCGACCCGGCATGGTCCATTTGGGTTGCACTTCACCGGCACAATTTATATGGATAGTCTTTTGAGAATAGTATATTTATGATTTATATTAAAATATTATAAGTTCTAATATATTAATATGGAATCATATTATTTAATTAGTATTGATCAAGAATTAATTTAGAATTAATTAAGTGATCAAAAAGAACTAATTAAATATGGACTCTTATATATATGGAATGGGCCAAGTTCATTTAGGTTGGGCTAAGCTTTCATGGATGGTCCATGGAGCTTTTAACCCATGGATCCTATGTAAATGAAAGGTCATGGGTATTAGGGTTTACATGGATGTAACCCTAATCCTCCATAATATATAAAGGGGTCCTTGGCTCACAAAATTGGCACAAGTGTGTGAAAATAAGAGTGGGCCGATTTTAGTGTGCATACATATTCTCTCAAGTTCTTCCAAGGTGTTTTGGTGATTTGTGATTCCATTTGAGGCTTCCACACTATTGGGGCTAAGCTCTTAAAGCTTGAAGACATCAAGCTACATCAAAAGGTATGTCATCTAACTAGAACTTTGTAGTATAGGTGCTTCATAATATGCTAGTTAGGATGAAACCTTGGAATAGTTAATATTTGCATGTATAATAGAGAAAACATAGATCCAAGGTTTATAGGGTTGCATGTACACCATAGGAGTGTTAGAATGCTGAAAACCCAACAAAAAACCCCTGAGTTTTTCAACAAGCTTGTTGATAGTATGGCCCCTACTGTTTTTGGTCATCAAGACATTAAGCAAGCAATTCTGCTTATGCTTTTGGGTGGAGTTCATAAGTTCACCCATGAAGGGATCAATCTCCGGGGGGCATCAATGTTTTTATTGTCGGAGATCCCAATTGTGCTAAATCTTAGTTTCTCAAGTAAGCATATCTATTTAAATCTTGTTTTATATATAATATGGGCAGAGTTTCACAATTTTTTTTCTTTTTCTTTTGTAGGTACACAACATCCTTAGTTTCAAGATCTGTTTACACATCTGGGAAATATTCCTATGTTGTTGGATTGACAGCCACTGTTGCAAAAGAACCAGAAACCGGAGAGTTTTGTATCGAGGTACTAGTTCTGTAAACTAAATACTGAAACTGATGATATATACATTATACAAAGGACTTGAATGTTTCGTTCCAATCAAGCAGATGATATATACATAAATCTTAAGGCGGTTGTTTATGACAATTTTTTGTATAATTTTTATTTTTACCCTTTCTTAATTATTTTCATATTCTTGGTAAAAGATCTGTAAGAGTTTAGATGCAAGTGAAAGTACAATGATTAAGTAACATTAGAATCAAAGCATTTGCACGAGACATGACTTTCTCAGTCAAATAGACCGAAACTAACATCACATTTGCATGCCGATTTGATGTTTACATGGATTATCAACTTTTTGGGCATCAGGTGAACACTATAACTCATGTTTTAAGTTCCACTCATGAGGGTATAACCGTCTTTTTGCATCACCGCAGATTCATTAGTTTTCCACATTCAATTCATTTACGATGGTTATCTTCTTGACTGGATTGGTGTCGATGATTTTAATAAGCCCCCAAACATGCTAGTTTACAAAAGAAGGAAACACAGGGGTAAACTGGTCACAAACCCAGAGGATATGGTAACATCTTGATAAATTTATCAAGTGACTCTTCCTTAGGGTAGCTTAAAGCTAAAAAAATTTTCCTTAAATATGTTAGTTTATAATATAATTTTAATTTCATGGGTGTGCTTTTAGGGCTAAAGGCTTTAAGAGTACTCAATTTGGGATTCAATGATATTGCAGATGCTGTTTTGGTACATCTGAAAGGTGCTTCTTGTCCTTTCATTATTTTTTTATTTATGTTTTATACTAAACATGTATAAAGTCGAAGTTTTTGATGTCTATTAAATTAGAAGATTATATGTTTTTGTGCCACTTGATGCAGGTTTAAATAGTTTGGAGAGCTTGAATTGGATTCATGTAGAATTCAGGATAATGGACTAATTAACTTGGCAGGTGATTCTTTTGTTACTTATCTTTTTATTATTATTTAAATATTTTTTAAAGCTTTTTACCATTGCAAAAATGTCCATTTTTTCCCTCCAACTAATTATTGTAGAATAAAATTTTTAGTTTTTACTATTCTGAATAATATTTTATTCCCCCCCCCCGAATCATATTCTAATCTTAAATGTATATTATTTCCGGACTACTTATCTATTTGATTTAACAAAATAAAAATGAATATTTTTCTAGAAAACAATTACGATTAAAATGATTTTTGTAAGACCCAATATCAAGTATTCAAAAACATAGTTATCGGATAATATTTTTATAACTACATATACGATATTTTTATAATCTTTGTATACGTAAAATAAAAAAAATAAAAAAAAAGACCTGACATAGTTATTTTATAGAAATATGATGTGTGCTTCAAAAACAACAAATTAGATAATCGTTAAAAAGAAGCTTTTGTATTGGAGAAGACACTTGAAAATATGTTTTTGATAATTAACATAGTGGAATAGATACTCTTATTCATATCAAAGATTTTTTTTTTGCTAATTATCTAACATGTATTTTTTTGTGCATATACGTTTTTATATATAGATGTTGATGCATACATTTGTAATTGAATCTGCTACAAACTCATTTGCGATTTCTTCGGGAAAGAGGAGTTCCATAAACGTTGGATTGACAGCGGAAGCGTCTCTGGACATGAACTCTCTTTCAACGGGTGTAAGAGGTGTAGCATCAGTATTAGGAGTTCCATCTTGAACTTTAGACTCTGGACTATTAGGTTGATCAGATGGCTCCCCCTCAGGTGGAGCAGAGGACTCCTCCCCAGATGGAGCAGAGGACTCCCCCTCAACCGTTGGAGGTCTGTAGACAACTTCTTCGTCTTCGTCTTCATACACGATCTTCTAACCAGAAGAGGATCCACTTGAACTATTTGAAGACACATTTAAAGATTTGAAAAGCGATGTGTAATCAAATAACCAGTCAGGACCCACTCGAGCGTCTGTTTCATTCTCCTCCAGCCAGCGCACGTCATAGGATTCGACTATCTGCTTAGTCTTCTTGTTGTAAACCCTATACGCGGTGCGCGCAGCATACCCTACAAAGTAACAATCATCGGCTTTGGCATGGAATTTAGGGTTGGATTCCAAATGAAGAAGGGTGCAGGGGCAGCCAAATACACGGAAATGGCTGACAGAGGGCTTGTGTCCATAGAGAATTTCATACGGTGTCTTCATCTGTGCTTTGTTGATTAGAACACGATTCTGCACGTAGCAAGCAGTATTAATCGCCTCGGCCCAGAAGAAAACAGGTAGTTTGGAATCACAAAGCATCGTCCTTGCGGCGTCTTTCAATGTTCTATTTCTCCTTTCAGCAACATCGTTCTGTTGAGGCGTGTGAGCAGAGCTATATTGACGCACTATCCCCTTTTCTACGCAAAAATGGTCAAGAACCGAATTCTTGAACTCAGTTCCATTGTCAGTACGAAGCGCTTTCACTTGATTGTTGGTCTGTTTCTCAATCATCACCACGAACTTCTTTATCAGGTCAGCAACCTCCGCTTTGTTGGATAAGAAGAAAACCCATGTAAACCGAGAGAAATCGTCGATCACAACGAGGCAGTATGAGCTTCTGTTGATGCCCAGGACGTTGACCGGACCAAATAGGTCCATGTGTAACAATTGGAGCACTTGACTTATTGAGTTGGCATGCTTGGGCAGGTGTGGTTTCCGATGGTGTTTGCCTTGAGCACAGGAAACACACTTTTCAAATGTAATAAAGTCTTTGACGGGTAGGCCTCGGACCATCTCATTCTTGGCAAGACGATTCAAGTTTTTCGCGTTAGCATGACCGAGCCTTCGGTGCCACAACATTGCGTTTTGTTCGGCGACTTTTGAGAAGAGGCAAGTGACTTGTTCAGGAAGATTGGTGTTCATGTCAATAATGTAAGCATTCCCATCCCGCTTAGATTTGACGAGGATCCATTCTTCCGGGATGACAATGCCTGGCTTTAAGATCATACATTCGTTGTCGGTAAAGTGGGTGGAGTAGCCTTTGTCGCAAATTTGGGAAACGCTCAACAAGCTGTGCTTTAACTCGGGAGCGAAGTTGACATTCTCAAAGCTTAACACTCCATTTGTAACAGTTCCTTGGTGTTTGCCTTGAGCACAGGAAACACACTTTTCAAATGTAATAAAGTCTCTGACGGGTAGGCCTCGGACCATCTCATTCTTGGCAAGACGATTCAAGTTTTTCGCGTTAGCATGACCGAGCCTTCGGTGCCACATCATTGCGTTTTGTTCGGCGACTTTTGAGAAGAGGCAAGTGACTTGTTCAGGGAGATTGGTGTTCATGTCAATAATGTAAGCATTCCCATCCCGCTTAGATTTGAGGAGGATCCATTCTTCCGGGATGACAATGCCTGGCTTTAAGATCATACATTCCTTGTCGGTAAAGTGGGTGGAGTAGCCTTTGTCGCAAATTTGGGAAACGCTCAACAAGCTGTGCTTTAACTCGGGAGCGAAGTTGACATTCTCAAAGCTTAACACTCCATTTGTAACAGTTCCTCTTTGCGTGATCTTTCCTCCATCTCCGCCCGCAAAGGAAACATACCCCCCATTAAAGGATTGAATTTCGCTCAATTGGGATATGTCTCCAGTCATATATCGGGAGCAGCCACTGTCGACGTACCAGGGACGAACGACATTCCTCCGCAACTGTCCCTGCAAAATGAGCGGAATCATTTAGATTTAGGAACCCAGGTCATTACAGTCCTGGGTTTTCTTTTTACTTTCTCTGAATTAACATTTAAAGATTTCAAACTAGGATCCTCATTCCTAATTACTTCAGAGGGTGGCAAAGATGGATTAGAAAGTGATTTAGGCTTCCATTGAAGTTTAGGTTTTACAACATTCTCTTGTGGTTTTGAAATAGATTTCTTAGGAGTTTGCACAAAGCTTCTAGATTTTCTACCAGAAGTGGTTGAAGATCTAGAATTGCTTTTTGACGAAACCGATCTTGGCGGAGCCTTGTTCGGTTTTGGCAAGCTCTTTTGAGTTTTGTTGATAAAAACCTTTTTATTCTTTTGAAAAACAGCTCTTTTTCTACTTCGGTCATCTTTCCAATCATCAATTTGAGAACAATTTCTTGAGGATTTTCTAATTAAAGACCTTCCTCGAGATTCGTTCTCTCCTCTTGGTGACAGATAGTTCACAAAGATCCTGTTATGGCAATTCCTAGCTATGTGACCACCAACGCCACAATTAAAACAAGTCTGTTTATTATTTGAACTTGTGCTACATTTATCAGATTTATTTTCTTGATGGACACTCTTACTTTTCTCAAAGGAGCATACATGAGAGACAGATTGTGATATAAGTGAGGGTGCCTCAGAAGGTATGACATGTGGAATTGATGGTTTTTCATGAGAATTACCAGCATCAGAATTACCAAAAAGTTCATCAAACATATCAAAGAAATTAAATTCAACAGAATCAGAAATAGGGACATCACATAAAATACTATCAGTCTTAACATCAGAATCACAAATAGGAATAAAAACATCAGAAATAGGAACAGAAACAGAAACACCAACTCCATGCTTTGCCTAATCTAAAGGATGATCTGCAGAGGAAGAAGAAGCGTCAGTACTTTCAACATTTATAAATCCTCCTGAAACGAAGCTAGATGGATTGCCATAAACCATAAAAGATTCATTGGCAATCTCATCTTTGGACAAGGGTTGATACTGATAGGTATGATTATATGGAGGAGGCACGCTATCATATCCGAAACCCTTAGACTGATTTCGTTTAAAATCCATGCAGTGATCAATCATGCTGGCAACTACCTCGCTTGATCCATCAAATTTTTGAAAAGAAAAGTTTGTAGAATTAAACCTTTCCTTTAATGTATCAAGCTCGGCAGTTAGCGCATCATTTTGTCTTTTAACATAATTGTACAGTTCACATTTCTCACTGTACTCTGCCTGGATTCTTCTAAAATCGTTTATCTTAACTTCTAATTGGACTTTAAGAGGCTTTTGTCCTTTCCTAAGTTGGTAGCCCTCATATCTAAGGTCCTCTACTTCTCTACGCAATAATTGGACTTCATCACGAAGAACTTTAACATATTCTTTACATGCATAAGAACAGGATGGTAGGGTTACCTAGCTTCTCTTGGGCTCAGAAGAAGTAGACTCCATGAAAGCAAACTGCAGCTCGATCATTTCTGCCTCGGGATCATCTTCATCAGTCTTTAATGAGGCATCACCGATCTGAGCAAGGTGAGCATTTTCTGGCCCTGAAATGTTCAAAGCCTGAATCTGGTCCTCCCAGTCAAAAGACTGAGCGACCATAGCGGTCTCACCATTAGCTGCAGCACCTGCACGGTTGTTTCCCACTGCTACCATCATTCTGTTGTTGTTGACCCTGCGATCTGGTTTAGGACATTCACAAGCAAAGTGACCCGGCTCGTGGCAGTTGAAACATCTCAGCATGCTCTTGTTGAATCCCACCTTCTTGTCAGCATTCATGCCCCAATTGCTCTTCCCAGTCTTCTTAGCAAACTGCTTGGCCCTGAAAACAGCCATAACAATCTGCCACGTGATGTCCATCTCTTTTACGTCTTCAGGATGAATCTGGTCCAGGTCAGCAAATGACAGCTGAGGTGGAAGCTCTCCAGCTACAAAAGCATTATAGCAGTTAACAAGCCCAGTAGCTAGAGCCAGATTTTCATCAGTATCCTTAGGGTTTGAGGAAGAGGCTACATTAGGTACATTTGGGGAAGGAACAACTTGTGGGGAGATAAATGGTTGATTCTGAGGATGAGGAATAGGTGATGCAGCAGCGAAGGTCTGAATTTGAGGTGGTTTAGCAGTAAACCCTTGACCTGAAGAGGACATGATTGAGGAAAGAGCATTGTTGGATGAGATCCCAAGATTTGTAGTAGAGTATGAGCTCACGTGATTGATCTCTCTCTGTTTGTCATCAATATCACAAGATTTGATGATTGCCAAGGTTTCAGCAAGAGTGAGGCGGTTTAGATCCTTAGTCTTCCTGATCACAGCAACATTCATATCCCATGATCTGGGAAGAGCATTGAGAAGCTTTTTGTTGATTTCTGACTTGGTCAAGTAAATCCCAGATATGTTCATATCCGTTGTGAGAGTTGTGAACCTCTGCAATTGAGCCTCAAGAGTCTCTCCTGGAATGTAGTTGAACATGTTGAACTTTTGCCTCAACATGTCCTGGCGACTCTCCTTCATATCCTCATTGCCCTCATAAACTTCAACTAGGGCTTCCCATAGATCTTTAGCTGAAGTGTACTCACGAAAACCTTGAGCAATATCAGGAGATAATGCCATGGTTAAAGTGGCTAAAGCTCTTTCTTGCTCTTCTATTTTCTCAAACTCTTCATCAGTGTAGTTTTCAACCTCCTTGTCAATCACTTGGCCTGCAACTGTCGTAGTGATTCTAATAGGGCCTCTAAGAATGCTTCTCCATACCTTAAAGTCCTTCATTTTGATGTACTTTTCAATTCTATACTTCCATTCGGGGAAACCATCTGCAGACATCAATCTTGGAATTCGTGTGGTGGTGCCCATAACAGCGTCAAGTTCATGGAAATGATTTTGACCTTGAGAATCCATTTGAGATTAAGCAAATTAAGCAAATTAAGTTCAAAATTTGAGTTTACAGTTGAAAGGGTTTACGACCGTAAACCGAGTTTACGGTCCAGATGATTTCGACCGTAAACGGAGTTTACGGTTCTGAGCTTACGACCGTAAACTATGTTTACGGTTGAACAGTTTACGGTTTGTGAGTTTCCGGTTTATGTGTTTACGGTTCTCGAAACTTGGTTTACGGTTTATGAAGATTCAGTGTTTACGATTCTTGATGTTTTTGATTCAACAACCGTAAATGGAGTTTACGTATGACAGCAAACTCCCAGAAAACCCTTATGAACACGATTTTTCAGTAGAAACGATTCCCTTCACTACGTAAACACTAACAGCAGGTTCGAACGTCAAAGATATCGGTTGAAATAGCCCAAAAATCGATTGAAAGAAGCTTTAACACCGGTTTTAGCTCTGATACCAATTGTAAGGTCCAAATATGGATCTTTACCAGTAGTTAAGCAACAATCAATCACATAATAAGAATAAGATGAAAAGAAATCAAGCTTGCACACGATTATATTGAGAAAATCGTCTGGTACAACTCGATAGGACTCTATGGCATCAACAACCACTAAAAGACTAACACCTCCTCTATATATACAAGACACGACCATAAACTGGGTTTGCGACCGTAAACAGAGTTTATGGTCGTAAACGTGTTTACGGCCGTAAACACAGTTTACGGTCGTAAACACACAAAAAGTTCAACAATCAACAAACAACCCATAAACACTATAATAGACTCATTCTGAACACAAAACAATGAAAGCCTAGACCAAACCATTTCCAGGGTCCTTCAGTTTGAAATGTTTGGAGTTGTCTGATACAAAAGTCGGAAGCAATGGTCTTTGCCATCTCTCAGTTACACATTTTTCTAACTAAAATTAAGAAATATAAATTTCATAATTTGATTTTTAAGGATTAATTAATTAATCTTTTATAAAATCTGTTGCAGGGTTGATGAATCTCCAAATTTTAAATCTTTCATTCACTGTTATCATGGATGGAGGTTTACCAAATCTATCCGGATTATCAACTCTTAGATCACTTAACTTAGATGTTCGCCACATCACAGATGCTGGACTTTCAACTCTTTCATGTAAAAAAAGTAAGGTTAGTTTCGTTCTTTGCTTAATAGTAAGTTCATTACTTGTTTTATATTAGTTAACATCATGTTTTATATTAGTTAACATCAATTGATTAATAAGGTGAATTTGTTGTTTTATTCCGTACACTGGATAGCATAACAGCTAGCTAATGATCCAAGCGCTTACTTGCCATCCATACCACCTGGTGGACATAAACCCTAAGATATCATACTTTGGCATGGCTAGAAGCTTTGGAGGAAACGAGACTCAAGCAAAGACACAGAGAGTTGTTGGCACATAGTAAGCTAGATAATGCAATTGTATATAAATTCTGCTTCCCTTGAGTTCATTTTTTATTACATTTACTCAATATTGGAATAATTATTTGTATTTGACATATTAGTTAAATGAATTATCTTTGTTATTTATGGTATTTTATTTTGTATTATTGGAATAATTATTTGTATTTGACAGATTAGTGAAATAAATTTCGTAAATGGTTGCTGAAGTTTATGACACGCAAATGCGTGTCATCTTCATTTATGACAGGGGCTTTAATGATACGCAATGTGTGTCCTAAACGCACGTCGTAAGGTTACGACACGCAAATGTGTGTCGTCTTCCTTTATGACAGGGCCTTCCTTGATACACATTGTGTGTCGTAACTGCGCGTCGTAAATGCGTGTCGTAAATGCGCGTCGTAAATGCGCGTCGTAAATAGACGACGCGCAAAAGCGTGTCGTCCCTCGTTATGACAGGGCCTTCCTTGACACACATTTGCGCATCGTCTGAGCGTTTTACGACACGCATTGAGCGTCGTAAAAGGTTGTTTTTCTAGTAGTGCATAGAGATGGTAGTCGTCAATTGGACGTCCAACGCCAACAAGATCACAAACAACTCATCAAGAAAGTTGAGGAGTTCCTGAAAGATATCAGGGATTTAAAATACCAACTAATAAAGGTTACTGAAGAGCCAAAACAGAAGACAAAGTACTTAATCAATGAAACCCATAAAGCTTATGAAGTTGGGTATGTTGAACTCCATGAAACCATCTGAGGCTTAAGGATTGAAAGCATTGTTTAAGGACAAGGTGAAGCCTACTTCCTCAAAAGGGGGAAAGGCCTCCATTGAAATTGAATTCAGCTCCAAGTCCCCCTCACCTCAAAGAAATCAAACTCCTTCCAAAGATAAAACTTCACCGCAATCTCCTCCAAAAGAAAAAAAAATCCAACAACACCTCTCTCTCCCCAAAAATAGAAGATTACTACTCCTCTATAATCTTTGAAGAAGCCAACCCTCCACAATCTCCAAAGAAACCTTCACCTATCAAGGAAGAAACTCTGGAGTCCTCCATGTATTCAGATAAATCAAATGACTCCCCTGCTACTAAATAGAAAAACGATGACCGGAGAGCAGCCAAGATGGACGAAGATATCTGGAAGGCCCAAGGATTTGACATCCAAATGGATGAGTCATTAATCCAATCCTAGGTAAATCCTATGCGAAGACTTGCAGACGAAGACTATGTCCCTCACTTGACATATGTTGAGCCTCCTACAGATGGATATTGGGATATTCCTCTATCTACCCATGCAAAATATTTTCAAGTCTTCGAGTCATTTGATCTTTTCATTCCAGATCACCACAGGCTTCCAATGGAGTTTTTGAGGTTGAACTTGTTTAAAAAAAAGTATGGGAAAAAGATTAAAGAAATTTGGTCGAATGATACTCCAGAATTAGTCAAGACATACAAGCCTCGCTCATTCAAAGGCACAGCCTAATATCAATACACTCTCTCAAGGTTCAACAAAGAATATCATTGAACTCAGGCTGATTTCATCTTCATGAATCACGAAGATATATTTTTAATCGCAAGGGTATTCAAAAACAAGATGGAAAAGTACCACAAAATGAAACTCGCATATGCTAGAGCCTGTGATTTTCTCAAAGCTCTAGTATGTGATTTTGAGAAAATTGATGTCGAGATAAATCCTATCCTTGCTTAAAAGATGAATCTTCCTTGTATAGAATCTCCCTAATTATTTACCAAACGGATTCTAGACATGAGGCTAGGAGCCACAAATTTTCCAAATCTTGGCATTGTATTCAAAACCTTTAAAGATATGACAAATTCTTCTTGTTAGCCATTACGTTTCATCGGTACTCAAAGAAACAACTTGAAGACACTCTTTCATATATTTAGAAGTTCAAGTTTACCACCGAGGAAGTGAAGTTTGAATTATCTAGAAGAATCAAATGGATTGTTGAAGTAAGGAAGTTTTGGTGGCTCCTTATCAAGTTTCCAAAACTTGACAAGTGATGAAGAATAGTTGCGAGGTCACTTAGGCGGAAATTGTTGATACAAGGAAGTGACCTTCGACAACTATGAAGTGTATTAGTAATGCGAAGACTTGAATGGTTGGGTAAAGAAGTGTTTTGTGGAGAAGTGATAGAGAGGGGTTGTATTGTTTTGACTGAAGACCTATAAGACCGGAGATAAGGAAGGAATATCGAACTACTAAAAAGAGTTTTGTCTATTGTTATACTGCAGTGTCAGAAAAGTAATGATCACCTTTTATGACTTTGTGTGTTAGGTTGGTGTTGTCAGTCCCATGCATGGGAATCATGGCGCTCCGAATCAGGATTACTTTTGTATTATCTTATTTGTAGACTTGTATTATTTCCTTTTATAAATAGACAGTCTTGTAACTGACTGAATGGGTCTCTGATTCCATCTTTCATGTAAAATTATCACTTTGAAATACAAGTCCCCTTATTACTTATACTTCTTTTTTCATACTTTGTTGTTCATCATTTAATAGCTTGTTTTAGACTGCAAATCAAGTTATGTTTCAACAAGTATCTCTTTAATCTTGATTATATTTATCAATGTATTTTGTTGCTATGTTTCGTTCATAATTCCGCTATATATTAGTATTGTTGAGTTTAATTAACATCCATGAGATTTACTTAATTTCCGCACCATAATCTCTTTATCACTAAGGTCTTCTCTCAACATTATTTTTTGACCAAAACTATATCCAGAACTTCGTATGTTGAATGTATCTGAGATATATTGTTTTTGAATGGTGAGTTTCTTATAAAGTGCAAAGTTTGTACTTCATTTTCTATGATTTAAGAATGTGTGCTTTGAATCATTTTAAGATAAATAAAGTTAATTGTTGCTTATCTAATCACTTGTGTTATTGTTTTGTGGTTTATATGAATTCATACACGAGTGTTTGGGATTTAATGGGACCACCACAAACCATTACCATAAGATCCTTAGAGACAAAAATAGGCGAAAACGAACCATGATGACAATCCATAGTACCTACCATCAACTAGTTCCTTAGTAAAATTTTGAACTCTTCTTGATTCACATACGTATCCAACGTTTTCAGTAGTACGGACTCATACTACCTTTCATACCTATATGTACTCGTCCCAAGAATTATCTCAAAGTTACCAAGTCATTACATACAACTACTTCTAATTGATCTAATCACACATACACGTGATCAAACGAGTACACACCGCTAATCTTCCTAGACTCTCATTCTAGGATTCCTCCCATGCTCGCTCTTGTACCACCAAATCTTTCTACTTATATCGGTGGTTGCCTCATGTATGCAAGGTATACGTAACCAAGTATTAGATAAATGGTCAAGTAAATGATTCTACCCTAATCCCACAACCAAACACGGAACCAAAAGTAAGGCTAAATAAAGCATTCTAAGGATATAGAATCCTATTTATGTACAACTCTAAGGCATACACTTAGCAACTAACAATATCAGTATAAACTTCAAGTAGCACTCAGCAAGCAATTACCTAGGCTATAAGGCATCATAATTATTAGGCAATTCTAACATGCAATTCCTAAAGAAATCCTTAGAATATCCACTAGCATGGATTTCTAGTACTTCACATATCAAATATATAGAAAGTATGAATATTTTAGGAAACACTTTCATATTAGATATATGGATGACTATACACATCACATCACCTTTCTCCTTTTTATAAAACTTCAGTTTAAAAAGGTTTGTGAAAATTCTCATATCCTTAGTTTAAGTTTGCAATCGCACGAGTGTTCATCCAAATCCCTCAAACCAGGGCTTTGATACCAATTTGTAATGTCGTGATTTTTAGAATAATCTTTATAGAATAAATTTTACATTTTTAAATAATATAAACATCGATTTTTCATAGAATGTTAATCGAGGTAAAACCATTTGTTCAATAAACCAAAATCCATAATCATAGTTATAAAGAAAATCATAGTGGAATCTCAAATCATAAAATTGTGAGTGTGTGTATGTGACATCCCCTATTTTCATAACAAAAAAACTTGTATTTACGCTTTTAGAAATCACAATATTTTTGTTTGCAAAAAATCTCAATATAATAAAACCTTTTTCAAAAACTGTCTCATTTTATTAAAATATATTGATTAAATATGTTGTTTCAAAATACAAAACCCTAAGGATGTCATAATCAATACAATCAATACATAACGTATGTTACAGCGTAAAGACCTAATGGTCCTAAAAACTATTTCATGTTGTCTCTTAATCACTCGGCATCCTAATCAAGTTCCAGCAACTTTAGCCTTGTTACCTGTGATGCATATAATTTGAGTGGGTCAGGTTTGGAAACCTGGTGAGATATATGGAGTTTTCAATCCCACAATATTATTATGATAGTAATTTATAATTATCAAACCTGTGAAACCAACTGTTACCAAACAATATAGATATACCCCATAACATAGATATCTATAAAACATTAAACCCATACATACCCATCCTAACCAATTCTCACAAATCCTAGTCCACAATTATCAGGAAGAATCAACTCACCTGGTGAATCGTTTAGAGCAATTGTTTGAATACACATCCAGGGGATTCCTTGGTCGGTGTAAGTCATAAAGGAAAATTAATCCATTATAGTATTTGATGAATATGGTATCCCATTTTATCTATGTTTGTGGGTTATAAGTCCACACTAGCAACATAATTCACAAGACCCTATAGAATGATCAAGTGTTCTCATCTTAATATGGTAGATGACCAGACTGTAACATCCGGGAATTTGGATATATCTATTTAACCCTTCTTTTTCTTCAAGTTGTCAAGATTAACCCTTAAAGGAAATATTAAGGCAAATGAGTACGATGGGCGTACTAAGGAGTACGCTGCGCGTACTCATGCGCTGAAGTTGGACGCAGACTCGCCTAGGTACGCTTGGCGTACCTAGGATTACGTTGGGCGTAGCGGGCCCAGATGCAAACCCTAACTTGTGGCTTGTACACTATAAAAGGAATGTTAAGGCCTTATCCTCAGCCACCATTTCAGAGAGTGAAACCCTAATAGAGAGCTACCCTTCGTTCCTAGCTTGTGTGTGTGTGTTCTAAGCTTCAAAGTGCCATTTCAAGGTGGTGAAAGAGAAGAGGAGGCCATTTTAGGAGCTAGAAGTTGGTGGACAAGAGTAGATCTGAGTTCTAAAGAGGTTGGAGCTTCTTTCTGAGGTAAAAAGCTCAAAGCTTTCCTTGTCATTTGTGATTTGTGCTTCTTGGACCAATTTTTAGGGTTTTTGGTCCCAAGGTGGAGACTTTATGAGCAAATGGTCTCCATTGGCCTAGATCTGCCATATTTCAGGGTAATATGAGTTGTATGTTCATAAAAATCCAATCTTGGACGTGAATATTAAGTCATGCATGAGATTTGGCTTAATGAGCAAAGAGGAAAGGTGTTTGAAGTGTTTGGTAACCTTTATAGCCATGCAAAGGCTTAAAGGTCTCGACTTTATGGATTAAGTGATCTTAGAGAAGTCAGATCTAGAGTTTGAGTTTATGTCTTAACCGTTTAAGACCAAAATCCAAGAAAGGCTGAAACTAAGACTTACGTTGGGCGTAAATCTCAGTATGCGCAGCGTAAGGGTTTGAGACCCCGATTCTGGATCGCCGGAGTACGCCCCGCGTACAAGAGCTGGTACGCGTCGCGTACTGCCCCTGTTGACTTTTGTTGACTTTTAGGGTTTTGGTCAACATTTGGACTTTTGGGTCAGGGAGGGGTAAAATGGTATTTTACCCTTCTGTGGGGTTGTAGGAAGGGATGTAATCTAGCCTTTGAGAGCCATTATTTATTTGAGAGTACTGTTTATGTGTTTAGGCGGGGGCTAGATCAGTGTTTTCGTGTGCGAGATTGTCCAAGATACCCGAGGTGAGTCTTCTCACTATATTGTACCTAGAGTGGTACCTATGTGTGACCGGAAGGTCTTATATGCTTTGAGATGTATGTGTTGTATGCTGTTATATGATATGGATGTGTTATGTATGTTATGAATGCTATGGACCGGAAGGTCATTATGATATGGACCGGAAGGTCAAGGTGATATGGACCGGAAGGTCAATACAAGTAGGACCGGAAGGTCTACCAGGGCTGAGGGACGGAAGTCCTCTGAGACACAGTGACCAGAAGGTCTTATAGCCTTGAGTGGCGTATGTGCGTATGTGGTATTTTGGGGAACTCACTAAGCATTTATGCTTACCGTGTTGTGTGTTACGTGTTTCAGGTACCCGTGAGGAACACGGGAAGGCGACGACATGATCAGTACACACTCATAGAGATTATGTTGAGATTCTGGGAATTGCTTTGTGATGATGACATTGGATACATTATGTTTTGATATTGTTTTATGATTAAAGTATGATTTAAAAATGAAAAATTGTTTTGGAAATTTGCGTTGTTACACAGACATATTATATAAGTTCCCTAATCAGACCCACAATATCTCGTTATCCAAAGGAATACTGCCACACCCCACTAAAGCCGAAACACGGGGCGTGGCAGTACAAAGGGTCTCATAGCAAAAGTTTAAATACAACACCAACCATAGTATTAAAAATCATTACAAATTTACAATGAGTTTGAACAACTTTTTAAAAGAAATTACAATGTATTTAAAAGTCAACACATGCAAATGCTCCTACAAGTGTTGTGTCTCTACGTGCCTCTTACTAGATGATTCCTGAAAAACCATGTAAAACGAGCGTCAACTATAAAAATAGTTGGTGAGTACTCACAGATAAACAAAATAATATTGGTTCCATGAATTGAAATCAAAGTTTTGATAAAAGTTTCCAATAATAAAAGTATATTGTTAAAATGAGTAAATAAGTTTGTAAAAACAAAGTTATTTGTCATCATGAGAGATAAAGTATGTTGCCCAAATGAGATGCAACGTTCATATTCTCATGGAAGATACAGTTCGTTACTCAAACGAGTAAACAAGTTTCATTGCTAAAATGAGCAATCAATTTCGTTGCTACAAGGAGCAAACAATTTCATTGCTAAAACAAGTATATAAGTTTTCAGTAATAAAAGTTCGTTGCTATAATGAGAAACAAAGTTCGTTGCTATAAAAACCATAAAAGTTTCGTTGCTAAAATAAGTATACAAGTTTCATTCCTAAAAATAAGTATACAAGTGTCGTTGCTAACATGAGAATACAAGTTTCGTATGTGCATAAAGATTCGTATGTGCATGAAGTTTCCATTCATGAGTTCACAACCCAAGCCTAATGACCGAATCGTGCCCTATTGACTACTATGTGTATCGCAAACATAGTGTATAAAATGGTAAAATGCACTCAAGCGAATCGTGCGAGTGAGGAGTTGTCTACCTCCTGATATCGCTATCCATAATGACCATGGGCTCAAATGAGTTAATGAGTTGTGTGAACTGATTCCAGGGACTTAAACGCGATAAGGCCTCATGAATTAACAATAGCATATACATACACAACAGAATATAGCAACCAAGTTTGATACAAGTCAAATTAAATACAACGAACAATAAACAGTTTTTGGACATGCTTTTCCACCCTAAAACATTTAAAACTGAAAATAGGGGGAGTTGTGAATACTCACAATACATTGAGATGATGCAAATGGTGCCTTGAACTACGTTCCACTTGTACCACTATCGAATCCTACAATAATGGTATACGCTAGTGAGTCTCTAGTCGAAATCTAATGCTAATATACTTACTACTACAATAGAATTATGCCAATATTGTGTCAAAATTTAATATTGATAAGTTACAAACATTTTTCTGAAATGGAGAAAATTTATAACTCATGTGATTAAGACAATTTTGGATATCAATTTTCAGATTTTTATAATATTAATTGAGGGTATTTCAACACATTTAAAGGCGTTTAAGCTCCTAAAAATCCAAAATATTATCAGTTAGTTTCCAAAAATTGTCAAACTTTGCATTTTCATCCTAAATACACTAGAGGTCTTCCATAAATTTTCCTTTGAATTTTTAATATGATTAACTATTTTTCCAAAATTTTAAGCCTTTATAACAATATAAATTCGTGAAAAAATAGCATCCAAATGATAAAAATTCCCAAACTTTTTATGATACTACCATTAGACATACTTAAGCTGGGAAAAATGTAAAAATGGATTTCTAAACTGTTTAACCTGATTTTATGATTTTTGTTCATTTATTATAGAAAAAATTGAAATAAATAGAAAATTGTTTCCAAAATTGCCCAAACTTTTTGTAACACTGTTATTATACATGTAGAATCTGTGAAAAATATAAACGACATTTTTCAATTAGTCTTTCTATTTTTCTTGGTTTTATCCTCTTAAATAATCATTAATTGGAGAATAATTATTAAACCGTTAAAGTAAATTACCAAAATTTTTATAAACTTCATTTACAGTGTAAATAATCTGGGAAAAATACCAAATGTGGTTTTTATCTACTGGAATCCGATTTTGTGGATTTAGGTGTATTTAATTTTAGATATTTATTTGGGAATAGATCCTTTATAAACCTATTTGAATGCTTTTTAACAACAAACTTTGATGATCAAACCTCTAAGCTTGAAGATCATTACATGCATGTTGGTTTGAAGACCAATCATGTGTTTGAAATGTTCAAAATCGTTTTTGAAAGAAAACTTAGAGTGCATGTGGTGATTTTCAACCAAAACTTGTAGAAAAGTGCATTTTCATCATCTTGACTTAGGTTTAGGTCCTTGGATTTCACCATTTACAACATGCATGTTGTTTTTGGATGAAATCCTACCACCATAATTATAAAAACCGTGAGTGTGTGAGAGTGTGAGAGAGAAATGAGAGACATGAGAGAAGAGTGTGGGAGTGAATAACTTGATTGAGTGTTTTGGGAAGAGCTTTCTTGGGAGGTGGAGGCCGACTTTAAGAGGGATTAGAGAGGGTTTTAGGAGGATTTTAAAGCTTTACCTTGAATAAATATGGACTCCTCATCATTTTTATAAAAATCATCTTTAGTTTTTATAAAAATCATCTTTAGTTTTTACAAGGTTCACTTGTATTTTGTCTTATAAATTAAGGGTAAATATCAATGACTTAATTTTTATTTTCCTTGATTGCATTTTCCTGAATTTAGTTATATTAAATTGATATTATGTGGTTCATAACAATTTTATGGAATTTTGGGTGTTAAAATTTATAAATTTGAGATTTTAGGGCTTTTTAGGGTTTTGAGGAGTTTGTAAGTCTTTAGATATCAAAATTAATTAAATTTTGAGACTTCAAACTATTTTAGAGTTTCATAACTCTTATTCAAGTTAGAAATAATGTTTGTAATTTACTTTTACCAGTTTATTGGCATTCTATGTAGTGATTCCGAGATTCAAGCGAAATTGAGGAATCAAGTATATTAGTCATAGTCTTCAACTTTGACTTAAGTTTCTATGAGACTTTGACCTAATTTCTAATTATAGGTCAAGTGAATGATGTGTGTATATGATTCATGAAATGGTGTTCGAGTCAAGGAGCGACTCGAATATGGATAGTCACTACAGTTAAGTAGTTGTAGAATTCACATATCAATGTGAAATCTAAGTACACTATCCACTGTTTCTAACTGTTTCCAAGTTTTTATTAGGTTATAAATTAGCTTATAGTTACTAAGTATAGTATGTGTCGTGCCTATAGGTGAAACTAAGTTTAGTCAAATCTAGAACTGACTCGAATTTTGACGGTTGTCACAAATACTATATTGTACTCTGTTCCGTAACCCATATATCAACACTTGATAGTGTCATAGAACAGAGTTCTACTCTCCGTTCTTATCACATATACCCTTATTATTATGCTACCCAATATCCACTCTTGAGTGAACTTAGCATCACCTTTAAGTCTTAGTGTATAACTAGACAAGATTTCAATGTCTGAAATCAATATGATTTCCTTCTTATGTATTATTTTTACAATACATTGTATAACTAAATACTCTTTTGATTTTACTTAGACCAAGCATCCTTTATAAATTTTATTTCTTTACTAGGTAAGACTATAATGCTTATAATCGATTTCCAAAATATTTTCCTATTTATACCATACGATCGCAATACATTATGTGACGCTTCTTCTACCCAACTTAACAAAACCTAAATATTCATTATATGTATTAGTTTTAAACTTAGACAAGTTTACAGTCCTCGAAATCAAATTTTAATGCTATCTCTATTTAGACAACACAATCGTAATTTAATGTATATAATTAACATAGAGTATCATGTATTTTAATATATAATAATATTTTTTAAGTAATAATATCATGTAATAATATCATATAAGCAATTTAACACATCTATAACAATATCTGGTTCACACAATATATGTTATCAAATATACATTTAACAATTATTCGAGATAATAAAAATTTAACTCACATATAAACTTTCAACAGATAATTAACACTTTTTATAATAATTACATGTACTAAGTGTGTTCATGTAGTTAACTATGCAATCACCTTATATAGGTGGAAGACTTGCGGGAATGTCATATCTTTGACCGACACTTTAGATTTCCCTTTAAAATGCGCTAAACACGAATATTACTAAACCTTAGTATTCGTTCCTATTTATGAAGTTTAATCATTATAATGTTTTTATCAGATTTTTCAATAATCCCAGAAGAACATTGACATATAGCTGATAAGGAACAACTAGGTAAGATCGTATCGGAGGTAGGATACTTTTGGTATATAGAGATATACTGTTTGGAAAATCTACTTTAAACGCCTCACAGATCTAGCCTAGACATCACTTCTGTAAGTAGATCGGTCTATATAACGACTAGTACTATTGATAAATCTTATCTATAACTTCTTAATAATGTTATGAACATAAATATAAGTTATACTTAAAGCACAGTAAGCATAAACCAACTTACAAGTTGTTTAGCAGAAAATCAGACACTGCATGGACAAAACTTCAAAACGAAAGCTCTAAATCACCAGGCCTTTTAGTGCTCCACAGCTTTGCTACTAACACCTAATAATTCTTAAGATTGGGCCACGAGAAATTGGGAGAGTTTGAATAGTTTCGGTAACAAAATGAGCAAGAAAATGTCCATATATATAGAAAATTCAAGAGGGCATGTCACGCCTAGGCATGCCGCGTCCTGCCACGTCTATCAATCTGAGGACTTTCCGTGGGTAGGAAGGGTGTAGTAAATTGCTCATACGAAGTTAGATGTGGTCATTGTCTATACCTATAAAATCGTCATCACGACTACTACAACTTCCGTTCAGAATATTTATCTAAAATAATATTTTATTTTTACACTTTATTTTATTTTTTTAATGATAAATTCTATATTAAGGTTTTCTATACTAATAATATTTGATTACATATAGTGCATACGATAATTAATTATTAGCTCTTAACGTGTACGAAGAAACAATTACACAATTCAATGGTTTTAATTGTTAGATAAAATGTATAATTATTATTATTATTATTATTCCTTAGATTCCTAGCCTGATTTTGCATGTGTTATAGTGTATAGTCACACCTTTCCTTCTCATGATCCGATAAGTACCTGAAAAACATTTATTCCATAATTGTAAGCACAAAACTTAGTGAGTTCCCAAAAGTATCACATACAACACAGATTATCATACATAACATTAACGACCTGTTTCAGCTAAACAAAGCATGCAAAGATACAAGCATCAAGCAATACCCTGCTAGTCTAGCTCAACATATATTCTTGTCACAACAGCTATGTCATAAGTAATATAGTGAGAAAACAAGCCTGAATCCCATAGCAGAATCTGACTACCCGAAGTCCTAAAGTCCTAAAGAATCAGCTATATGAACCGCCAAAACCAATCACAAACTAAACCTCAGTTTATAGCTCAAAACCTCAAAGTTTAACCCATAAGTCAAACTGGTCAAAAAGTCAAAAAGCAACGTTCATCAGTCTACACATCGTAGCATTTTACCAGTCGTTTTGTGATCTACTAAATGACAAAAATAGTCAGGAACACTCCAAAATTGCGTCTTGACACTCAACAAGTCGTGTCGTGATTTTCATCCAAACAACTTAACTCATTAAGCTCTTAATCCTTAACTACAGATGTTCCAATTCCTAGATTTGAAGCTTCTAATGGTTCTAATGGATAAAGTTTCCATATTTATGTTATATATATATGCTTAATATTCATTCTTGAATCATATTGCTAATAACATATGAAATTATATTGTCACACCTTTATCTAGTTGTCACTTATTGAATATTTATCAAGTATTTGATTATTAATAAATAAATTCAGCTCTTGTATTTAATTAAATATTAATTATTGTTTTATAAAATTAATAAGTAAAAATAATAAACTAGTTATTATATCAACTAACTTTTACTAGTTACATAAGTTTATCAAGTCAGTGTAACTAGTCAACTCTTTCTCTCTCTCTCTCTCTCTCTCTCTCTCTCTTTCTCTCTCTCTCTTTCTCTTTTCTTTCTCTCTCTAAGGGCCAATGTTTTGAAGGGGATGGGAAGTTGCTTGCCAACCTCTATCTTAGACACACCTTACTTGTAGATGACCATACATTTGCATGATTTGGAAGTATGGTCATTTGGTGTTGGATGTAAGTATAAAAGGATGAGTGGGGCTTTCTTTTTAAACACTCTTTCCCCTTTGTTTCTTAAAAAACCTGAGAGTATCTCTCCTTTCTCCCTATTTCCTTTATTTTGAAGCTAGTTGCAAGTATTGGTGGTTAGAAATGCTTCTCCTTTAGTACTTAATTGTGTTAAGTGCTTAAGAGTTTAAGAAATTCAAGATACAAGAAGCAAACTAGCATTCCTTTGTGACATACACTTGTTGGTGGATACTTGTCTAGAAGTTCAAGCTTCTTTTCTTTGTTATCTTCATCAACTCCCTAAATCCAAGTGCCATCAAAGGCTGTGAAGGCTGTCTTTATAAAACACCTTATGTTTTTTTAATATCATTCTAGTAATTTTATTAATGTTTATGTTGCCGTTTTTAAGAAAAACTATCATTTTTATATATCAAACCCCATCAGTGGTATCAAAGCCGTATTTTACATGTTAGAATAATTTAATATGTGTGATAATATTTGGTTTTTGGAAAAAAAGCATGGATTTCTTTTGGCTAAGAAACATTTATATTTGTATTCTTTGGCTACTTGTAGTTTAGAATTGTTTATTTTTATGTAACCATTTTTCCATCAATTTTGGTTGTATAAAAGTTTCCTTAGAAAAAAACGAAGTGTTGTTAATTTCATTTGATGATTTTGTGTATAACCAAGCTATTAGGACTCTTGTGGTTGTTATTTATGTATTCATATAATAGTGTAATAGATAAATAGGTATTATATCATTTTGTTCAGTTTTGTAAGTAATAGATTAGTTAAGACTAGTTGTTTTTACTTATCTATAACAAGATGGAGCATTGAAAACCTTTTCAAGACATGGTGTTATCGAAGATGTAACAGCCCAATCTCCAGATGTAAGAGTCCAAGTAAGTTGTAAGGTGTCAAAGGTTATTGTGTTTTCGTTAAGTTGTGTAATGTTATTACAAAGGCATAGTGATTTCGAAACTGTAATGTAATAGCCCTTTGTATTTTTTTGTGTGCTTTCTTTTTCCTATAAATAGGGAAGGATACTTAGACTAGATAGAACTTTGGAAACACTTCTGTCGAACTCTCTTTCTATCTGAAAAGCATAATACGAGCTGAAACAAGATTATATTTACTCTGAGTGTTCTTAATTCTGTTTGTTTTCTGATATCATTTCACTACTCGATTAAATCACAACTACATTTGGTATCAGAGCATGAATCATACTGCAATGATCTGATTTTCATTCTGTATCAATCGTATTTTGAGTCTCGTCTTGGATTCAAAAGTTTCTGCACCTTTGATACTGAAAATCATCTTTGATCTTCAGTTGTGATTCGATTCTGCTACTAGTTTGTTTAATCGAGTGTTTCTTTTGCTTTTTCTGTACAATTCATCCATTAATTCTCAAATTTCTAAAGTTTTTCTGAGAATTCGTTTGTACATCAATGGCGAATTTCAATATGAACACGATGACATCTTTTTCTCATTTGCTAGGATCTTCAACAAAGATTCTTATGCTTATTCCAGAGTATTATGATCAAGGGGCTGACCGCATGGAAGATTATCTGAATGGACTGGATGAAGAGCTTTGGGATTGTATTACTAGAAATGTTCTTCTTCCTGCAAATGTTCAAACCATTGGTTCATCTGCTTCAACTCAAAGTGTTTCTGATCAATCAACGAGGCTGAAGAAGAATGAGAAGAGGTGTATCAGAGAGCTTCGTGGTGCTCTTCCTCCAGTTGTCTATAACTATGTTCGTAGTTGCAAATCTACAAAAGAAATCTGGAATACTCTCAAGGAGAAGTTCCAAGGGAGTGAAAAGACGAAAATCAATTCTGTGAAGCATTGTTTGGTGGAATTGAAAGAGTTCAAACAAAAGGAAGGTGAATCTATCGAACTTTACTGTGATCGCTTGAACGAACTCATCTACAAATGCAATCGCAATGGAATAACCCGGTCAACCATGGAGTTTAATCTCACTTTTGTTATGGTATTACGAAAAGAATGGCGAAATGTGAGTCTAATGGTGAAGACTCAACAGAGATTCGATACATCAAATCTGAATGATCTTTACAACTTGCTGAATACTCATGAGTCAGAAGTTCTTCAGATGGCAGAAGAATCGAAGATAAGCTTAGGTGGACCACTTGCTTTAGTATCAAAAGTCTCTGAGAAAGAAGCAAATGAAAAAGAGAGTTCTGATGATGAAGGCGTGAGAGTTAACTCGGATGATGAAGCCATTGCTATTTACTCCAATAACAAAGTAAATAAATTTTATAAAAAGCCAATTGGTTCGAAAGTAAGGACTGGTGAAGCAAAAGTGAGTTTTGCTGGAAAAGTGAATGAGGAGAAGAAGTTTGAAGATTCGAAAGTGGAAAAGAAGCTCAAAGGCGATTCTGGTGTCGACTGTCACTATTGTCATGGCGCAAATCACATGGCAAGTGACTGTATGCTTCGAAAGAAAGAGGAGAAGAAA
The DNA here is from genome assembly GCF_052849685.1 of Lactuca virosa. NCBI lineage: Eukaryota > Viridiplantae > Streptophyta > Magnoliopsida > Asterales > Asteraceae > Lactuca > Lactuca virosa. The sequence continues at coordinate 307,787,066 of NC_136433.1, read as the reverse complement.
AGTAAGATCAAAGACGAAACATATTATGTCGAACGACTGGAGGAAGTGAGAGCAAAAGCAAAAGGGTTGTCTTTGGTGGCGAGAGGAGAGGATGATGATGAAGGAAGGTATCAAGTGTGGTCATCAGGCTCTGATGATGACGAAATATGTAATCCTACGCATGGGGCAATGTATGCATAGTTTGAGGAAGAAGATGGAGAGAATGTTACTGGTCGCTGTTTTATGACAAAGAGTGGAGACAAATCACCAATTACCACGAAGGTACATTCTATACTTCAATCTTTTAATATTCCTTTGAATGCCTACGATTCTAAATTAACTGTTTTTGATGATACTATTGCTTATTTTGATAATTTGGTTATCTCTGGTAGCAATGAGGCTAAGAAATCTAGTACACAATTACTAGAGACACATAAGCAGTTGGATTCCAAGAAAATAAGAGTAGAATATCTTGATTTGAAAATTACTAATCTCATGTGTGATAGGGACAATTTGAATAATGAGGTTCGAATGTTATTAGCTCAATGAAACATTTATTGTAATTAAGCTAAGAGACTATATGCAAAGTTAACTGCTTTACATCACTCTTCTGATATAAGTAAAGAGCAACATAGGAAGTTATTACCATTCTTAGCTTTTGAAAGAGAAAAGATTGATTGTGTGTCATATGATTGTGAAAAGACTATAGTTGAGTTTGATAAAGTTCCTGATAATAGGTTTGCTTATGGAATTGTGAAAATAGATGAATATTTGGATGCTAATGAATTAGTTGACATTGTGAATGAAACCTTAACCAAGAATGAACAAATAAAGATTTTGAAAGGAACTAAGAATTCGACATCTGATTCTCAATCTAATTTTGATGATATCGAAGATAATTCTGATAATGTTAGCGAAATTAGTGAAATTGAGGAAGAAGAATCTGGCAATTGTTCTCAATTGTCTATCATTAATTTCACATCTTTGACTAAAGGCAAAGAAAAATATAATGATTCATTGGTTAAAACTGACACTGATCAAGCCTCAACTTCGAAAGTTTGTGATTTCGATCATGTAAGTGTCAGAGATAGTCAAACTGATAGTAGTGATGATGAGGAGGATTGTAACGCCCTGTTCCTGGTATGTATTTAGTTCATTAAATGCTCATTTTATAAGAGCTACTCGACGAGTTGGTAGCCCTAACTCGTCGAGTAGATGCCATCTGGATCCCGGGGTTTAAGTGGTCTACTCAACGAGTCAAAGAATAGACTCGGCGAGTAGGTCCATCAAGAGGAAACCCTAATCCTTAGGGTTTGCACCCTATTTAAGCAACATTATGGGTCTCCACCCCAGCCCCCATCACCTCCACAGCTCATTCTCGAAACCCTACTTAGTTTTGGTGAAATATTGAGCTAGTTCTTGCCATTTTGTGATCTTAAGCTTGAAGAAGGAAGAAAAAGCTTGGAGTTGCAGAAGGAAGGTTGGAGATCCAGAGCTAAGAACTCATTTCTGTCTTCATAAAGGTATAAAGCTTATACCTTGGCTATTAATCAATTAGATCTCTCTTCTAGCTTGAATGTTGTGAGTTTTGGGGCCATTTCCAAGGCTATTCCAAGATTTGAACTCTTGGGAATGTAGAGACTTCAGATCTGGGCTCTACTGAGCCCCAGAGGCTCAAAGTTGCCACCTTTATTCAGCCATGACTCCATGACATGTTATAGACCTTCATTTTGGCTTGGAATGAGTGTTTTAGCTCCATAACATCATGCATGAACGAAAAGTTAGCAACTTTACGTATAATGCTAGTCTGAGGAGTCCAGATCTATGAGTTAGAAGCATTGGATTGGTTTAGAATCGACTGAATAATTATGTCACAATGAGGACTCAACGAGTTGTTCATGGACTCGGTGAGTCGGGCCATGAACCCTAACTCCTTTTTTGAGTGTGAGTGGAACCATTGGGTTGAGGTGGTGACTCAGTGAGTTGGAAAAGATTAGGACACGGGAGCTAGAGGACTCGACGAGTCCAAGGAGGGACTCGGCGAGTAGAGTCGAGATGTCCCGATTATTATTACTGAAAGAACTCGACGAGTCAGAACAAGGACTCAACGAGTTGACTCAGGGGACCACGAGTTGGGTTGACTGGGGGTTGACCTTGACTTGACCTTGGCCAGGACGTTGACTTTGACCAGGGGTAGAATGGTCTTTTTACCCTACGAAGGATTATCAGTTTTTGATTAAGTGTTGTTATGGAATTTATAGCCGGTGAGCTACCGAAGCAGCAGATAGGGATCCCTCACTCAGCTCTTCAGCAGTCAGTCATACAAGGTGAGTTTCCTTCCAGTAGGAATGGGACTACGACCACAATGCCGGCCCGTTTAGATGATAGTAGTTCCGGACATCGGTCTGATGCTGGGGCGGTCCCGAGAAGTAGTTATGTATGCCTTATGTCTTCGTGATTCATGCATGTTATGATATGTGTTATGTGTTCCGGACTTCAGTCCGATGCCAGGCAAGCCCGATGCAGTATATATGATTATGTTATATGTTCATGTTTATGTTATGTTCAGTTTATTCCAGGCTTCAGTCCGATGCCGGGCAGGGCCTGATAAAATGGGCGGGGCCCAATTTATGCCGGACTTCGATCCGATGCCGGGCGGGGCCTGATGCAGTGGGCAAGGCCCAGTATGTGTTATAAGTGTTATTGTATGGTATGTGGTAGTTTGGGGGAGCTCACTAAGCTTCGTGCTTACAGTTTTCAGTTTTGGTTTCAGGTACTTCCACTAGCAAAGGGAAGGGCTCGGGGTGATTGCATGGCACACACCACAGTCACAGCATGGGAGTTTACTCTGATGATTTGTTACGAGATTTTGATTTGAGACATATAGTATGATGTTTTATGATACATGATTTACGTTTTTTCTTATGACTTGGATGGTTTATGATATTAATAATGATTTGAAAACGAAATTTTTGGGTCATATTTTTGGGATGTTTCAAGTTGGTATCAGAGCCTTGGTTTGAGGGATTCGGGCATACTTTCGGGTGTGTCTGAACTCAAACTAAGGAAGTGGTATGAAAATTTCAAAAGAAAATCATTTTTACAAAAAGGATTTTGAAAATAGAAAAGGAACTTTGAAAAGAGAAAAGGGTGTGGTGCATGCAATCTGCTGAGCTCAAGTAAGTACTCCCAAATTACCCATACAAGTTTATGCTATGTAATGATTATCAGCTTTATTAGAACAACATGCTAGATTAGGATTAAGGATCTAGCAAGGATGCCTTATGTGCCTGTTATATGTGTTTTAGCTTTATGAGAACTGCATGCTAGTACAGAATTGTCAGTATGATGGCCAGAGTAGTATATGCTTGAATATGTGTACTCAATGCCCGAATACTGCTTGCTTTGTGCTTTTAGCAGTTCTAGTTGTCTTTCACTAACTATTAAACGAATATGCTAAGTTGCATATTGCAAGGACTAAATAATTCCATAAGGTTAGGTCTAGCTCTATTTCGCAGCTCTTGTTTGAGTCCAACCGTTGTAGGGTAGGATCTCTCATTCGAAGAATTATCTAGTCTGAGTAATATGTAATAGTATTCGCGATCTAGTTAGGGAAAGAAAGCAGGGACTTCTTATGCAGCTGATGGCGGAGAGTGAGTTGGTGATTACCCTAGGGCAAGCCTAGGATGAGAGTAGCAGAGAGCAGTAGCAGTAGAGGGGGACTTGGTGGAGTCGAGGCAAATCTTGAGGAAAGTACGAATAGATGTGGAAGGTAGTATGGGCCCGTACTACTGAAAGCAAAGGATCCGTACTCGAATCAAGGAAGACTGAGATAAGACCATGGAACTTGTAGTGTATGTGATCCCTCTAGTTATATTAGTATTCTGACGCTTGTTATGATGTGTTTTCAGAATGGTGGTTTTACGCCCTAGACCAACAAATGGTAGTTCAGGCGCAGGAGAGGGATCGGGCTCAGGCTCTGGAGCCAGGCAGTTAGACGAGCAGACCAGGGAGTTCATCTCCTCGGAGGTCATGCGCAGCATACTAGACCAGACCCCTGTGATTTTTGGATCGATCAAGGCGGGTATCTTAGAGCTTCTGGATGAGAAGCTGAGCGCTTTCCGCATTGAGATAGCGGCCATGATGGGATCTCGCACATTGACTTTCAGGGAGTTCAGAGCTTGTAGAGCTCCCAACTACCATGGGGCTCGGGACCCCACTGCGAGTACCAGATGGTTGGCGGATGTCGCCAACGCGTTCCGTACCAGCAGATGTCCCGAGGGAGACAAGGTCAGATTAGCATCATGCCTTCCGAAGGACAGGGCACGAGATTGGTGGGAGGAGATCTTACGAGCTATTGGTGATGACTCAGTTCTGGATGAGATGACCTGGAGTGATTTTACGAGCTATTGAGGTGCAGCATCTTGCTAGGGAGTTTCAGGACCTCCAGCAGACGACAGAGACTGTGGCGGAGATTACTGCCAAGTTTAAGGAGAGGGCCCTCCTCGTTCCGCAGTATGTGGCGGACGAGGAGATGAAGAAGGCCCGATATCATGAGATGTTGCGGAGTGATATCCCGCCAGTTTGTGAGCCGCTCCAGCTGCAAGACGCAGGAGGAAATGATTGCGAGGGCCCGTGAGAGGGAGATTGACATAGAGATGGAGAGGAAGAGGAAGCCAGAGGTGGCGTCTGGCGCAGCAGCTTCGGGAGAAAAGCCCAAGGTGTCTGATCACAGGTCTAGGGGACAGCAGAGCCACAGTCGGTGTGGCAAGTGTGGCAGGGTGCACGATGGGTGTGCAAGGCGGGGAATTCCGGCTACTTCAAGTGCGGTCGGACTGGGCATATGAGTAGGGATTGTATAGCTACTACTACTACCACCACCACGACATCTGATTTGATTTGCTTCCATTGCAATCAGAGGGGACACAAGAAGTCCCAGTATCCGAGTTTAGCACCAGTAGGACAGGTGGTGGCACTCGCTCCTACCACATTGAGGATTACCGACGGCCGTCAGGGTCGGGCTGAGGCGCCAGTGGCGAAGAGCAGAGCCTTTCAGTTGACAGCAGAGGAGGCACGAGCGACTCCCGATGTGGTTTCTGGTATGTATCTTCTCCATCTTCTCCTTATTACTTTTGATTATTTCTCATGTTTATGCGTTGTTTATAGGGTCGTTCCTAGTGAATGGCATTTCAGCTATGTATTGTTTGATTCGGGGGCTAGCCGATCGTTTGTGTCGCTTGCACTTAGCAAGCGATTTAGCAGAGCTCCGGGGGAGCTGGACTGCCCACTTGATGTTGAGATAGAAGATGATAGGACTGTTAGGGTCGCGAGAGTTCATAGAGGATGTACACTACGATTATTTGATGAGCAGTTTTCAGTGGACTTAGTCCATATTCCCCTGCGAGGGAATAAGGTTATAGTGGGTATGGATTGGTTGAGCCCCAACGGGGCGATGATTGATTGTGAGTTGCAGCTAGTGAGGGTTCACACTCCTAGTGGGGGAGAGTTAGTGATTTAGGGTGAGAGACCACAACACGGACCGATTCTTTGTTCAGCGGCGAGAGCGAGGCGCTACTTTCAGCAGGGCTGTGCAGGATACGTCGCTTATGTCATGGATACCCAGGATAAGGGTAAGGCGACGGTCGATGATGTACCAGTAGTGCGAGAGTACCCGGATGTATTCCCGGAGGATCTGCCTGGGATACCTCCAGAGAGACAGGTTGAGTTCCGGATTGACCTGGTCCCTGGTGCGGCTCCGATAGCCAAGACAAGGGTTTTATCAGGCCAAGCAGTTCACCATGGGGAGCCCCGATCCTGTTTGTAAAGAAGAAGGATGGGTCGCACCGTATGTGCATAGACTACCGGGAGCTGAAGGTGACGGAGAAGAACCGTTACCCACTCCCGAGGATAGATGATTTGTTCGACCAACTTCAGAGAGCATCTTGGTTCTCCAAGATTGATCTACGGTCCGGATATCACCAGATGCGGGTCAGAGATGATGATGTGCAGAAAACCGCTTTTATGACCCGCTATGGTCATTATGAGTTTGTGGTGATGCCGTTTGGGCTCACCAATGCTCCAGCCGCGTTCATGGACCTCATGAACCGCGTGTGCAGACCAATGCTGGATCAGTCTGTAATAGTATTCATTGACGACATCTTGGTTTACTCCAAGACCCAGGAGCAGCATGAGGAGCACCTGAGAGAGGTGCTAAAGACACTAAGGAGGGAGAGACTTTTCGCAGAGTTCTCCAAGTGCGCGTTTTGGTTGGGTGAGGTGCAGTTTCTTGGGAACCTCGTCAACCAGAAGGGTATTTTGGTAGATCCGGCCAAGATAGAGGCCGTGATGCAGTGGGAGATTCCGAGGTCTCCATCTGAGATTCGGAGTTTCCTGGGGCTGGCAGGGTATTACAGGAGGTTTATCCAGGATTTCTCCAAGATAGCAGTTCCGTTGACCCGACTGACCAAGAAGTCGGTGGTATTTCGTTGGGGTTCTGAGCAGAAGACATCCTTTGAGACGCTCAGACAACGATTGTGTGAGGCTCCGATTCTCACCCTGCCAGAGGGAGTAGATGACTTTGTAGTCTACTGTGACGCTTCGATCACAGATATGGGAGCAATATTGATGCAGCGAGGTCATGTGATATCTTACGCTTCGAGGCAGGTGAAGCCTCATGAGGCTAACTATCCGTCACACGATTTGGAGCTGGGGGTTGTGGTATTCGCCCTCAAGATTTGGCGACACTACCTCTATGGGGTCTGGTGTACCATTTACACGGACCATAAGAGTTTGAGGTACCTCATGGACCAGCCGAATCTGAACATGAGGCAGCGTCGGTGGTTAGACGTGGTCAAGGATTACGACTGTGAGATCCTTTACCACCCGGGCAAGGCCAATGTAGTGGCAGATGCCCTGAGCCGCAAGGTGGTGGCAGCCCCGATCTAAGATATTTGTTTGCGGATGACAGTGATTACTCAACTGCTGGAGCAGATTAGGGAGGCGCGGGTTGAGGTCCTGAAGGAGGAGTGCCAGAAGTGTGAGAGGATTGTGGGCCGAGTAGCTTCATTTGATTACGATAGCCGAGGATTGTTGACCCTGCATGGGAGGGTGTGGGTACCGTACTGGGGCGGAGTACGGCAGGTGTTGATGGATGAGGCCCACAAGTCTCGGTTCTCCATCCATCTAGGGGCGACGAAGATGTACAGAGATCTTCGACCTGATTACTGGTGGCCCTGCATGAAGCGGGACGTAGCTTGGTACGTGAAGAGATGTCTGACCTGCAGGAAGGTCAAGGCGAAGCATCAGAGGCCTCACGGAAAGATGCAGCCGTTAGACATTCCCGTGTGGAAAAGGGAGGATATCACTACTGTTGAGTTTATTTCTGTTGCGTCATGGGCTTATGTTTTGTATCCAGATTGGGCCTGTCCATCCGTGATTATCTAGTAGGGTTATACTATAAATATGCATGCATGTATGCATTAGATGCTATTGATTATTACGTTTATTGTTTTGTAACCCTAAACACCTATACAATCGAAGTTCTTAATCGAGCTCTTCTGAGGTGTTGAAGTTTTAATCATACGACACAATCAAAGCCATTCTTGTGTTCATAATTACGTTCTTAATTGTTTGCTTGCATAGAATCAAACGATCCTAATTGAACTTTGTTCTAACAATTGGTATCAGAGCAGGAGACTGTGTGATCAATACACATTCCTTCTGTATTCAGAATTCTTTAGGGTTTCCGCTTTTATCGTATAAATAGAAGCCGTCTTCTTCATATCGACGATAACTCTGTTTCAGATAAAACCCTAATCTCAAGTTTACTGGTTTGATTCTAGCAGCTCACCATGTCTCACGAAGATTCGCAAACAAATCCCATCAACATCTCAAACAGCATTGGATCCACTACCAGAATTCCCATTCTTTACACTCAAGACTATGAAGTATGGTCGCATCACTTTGAAGATTACGTGGTTGGATCTGAAGACAATGGCTATCTCATCTGGGAAGCTATCACACTTGGGCCGTTTGTTCACTCAGGAACAAACACGACAGTTAAGTCCCAAAAGGAATATAACAAGCTGGTGGCGGATGTAGAGAAGATGCTACAAGATGAGAAAGACAAATTGCTGTGTAATGTGAAGGCCATGACAATGATCAGATTCGCCTTGCAATCTGACACTTTTCGGTTGGTTGGCTCATGCACGACGGCAAAAGAAATCTGGGATAGGTTGAAAGAACTTTATTCAACCGATGAAGATCTAGAACACTCCATTCAGACCTTGCTGCTGTCAGAATTTGGAGTTTTCGAACAGAAACCAGAAGAAAAACTCATACAAACTTTCGATCGGTTCAATCATATCCTAAGTAAGATGATCAAGCATGGAATAGAAAGAAAGTTGATCGAGTAGAAGGTGACCTTCATGAACGGTTTGAGACCAGAATGGATGGCTGTGGTTTCAACCGTGAAAGCGCATGAACAGTTTAAACCTTACTCACTAGCGAAACTTGTGGGAATACTCAAGTCCCATGAAAGTGTAGTAACCAAAGAAGCGAAGGTAGTTTCTGGTGTGGGATCGATGGCCCTTGTCTCAAAAGGAAAAAGCGTTGCAGAAGAAGAAGAAGAGTCTGATATGTCTGAGTGTGACCTTACAAGCGAGGAGTATGCTATGATGGTCACCAATCCAAAGAAGTTCGCACGAAGAAAATTCCCTGTCAACAAGAACCGAAACTGGCAGGGAAGTTATAGTTCTGAGAAGGTGAAGGATGAAGCGAAGATCTCTTCTCAAAAGGATGAAGACAAGAAGGAGAGCAAGCTTGCAGGAGACTCTGGGTTCGACTGCAATTACTGTCACGACAAGAACCACTTTGCCAAAGATTGCATGCTGAGGAAAATGGCTGAGAAAAGAGATGGTGAAGATGATGAGGCGTACTACATGCGCAAGTTGGAAGAGATCAAGAAAAAGAAGGCGACTAACAGTTCTATGAATGCCTTAATTGTGCAGGAGAATGCAGATGAAGATGAGTTCGGTGGTGTTGAAGTTTGGTCAACCGATTCTGAAGATGAAGAGGTGAGAAAGCCCACTCATGGAAGAGCTTATGTGGCAAAGGATGAAGGTTCGGCTGGAAAATGTTTGATGGTCACAACTGGTGCCTCAACCGAAAGTGCAAGTGAGGAACCGAACCTGAATGAGGACAAATGTTTTGCAACCAAGCCTGTAAGTGAAAAGATCAACGACTGCGATCGGCTGATCAAAAAGGTACAATCCATCCTTGAATCACTTAAAGTTCCAGTAATAGATTATGAAGAAGAACTAAAAGAATTAAAATTTAAATTTTCTAACTTAAGTGGTAGTCTCATGCAAACTCGCTTAGCGAATTCTAACCTAACTGACCAACTCAGCAGGGTGTCTTGAAAAAGTGAGGAGAGAAGGATGTGGATTGAGCTGAAGGAGGCAGAATTAAATAGAGCTAGGGATGAAAGTATTTATTTGCAAAGAGACAATTTAAAGTTTTTAAAACAAAGGAATGTTTTTTGTCTGATTGCTAAGCGCTTATATACTAACATTACTCAATTGCATCTAAGTTGTGAGATAGGGAAGAAGATTCACAAGATGATCTTGCCCTTCCTTGAATTTAAGGAGGATGAGGTCATCGCTGAGTGTGAATCAATAGTGTCCTCAGAAGAGACATCCATGTCTTACAAAATCAGACTGGACAAGATAGAGACCGTCATTGACTCTAAGGAACATAAATGTATGCTCAAAAATCTTTTAGATGAAAATGATAGGTTAAAAATAAAGTCGGAAACTATTCAATCTTTTGACTCTTCAAACGCCAAATTAATTTCTGAAAATAAAATGAACTTAGAAAATACGTCTGAATTTGATGAGGAAAGTGAGATGAGCGAAATCTCAGTGGAAGACGTTGTTGATTGCTCTGAGTTTATGAAAAGCAAAATCGAGAATAAGAAACCCCTTATATCTGAAAATTCGGTTGAATTCGCTCGCCTGTGAAAAGAAAAGCCACAAAAACTCAAAGAAAAAGCCATGGTCTATCAAAAAGTTCAAACAGTGCTGAATCAGGTCTATGCAGTTACATGAGTCACTGCAAAACAAACAGCAGAGTTGAAAATCCTGGTCGACAAAGACAATGTTGAAGGGTGTGACGATTACTTCTGGTCAGCCCCCATTGACAACGCAGATGAAACCAGAGGCTTATCTGAGCAAACTTCATGGAGGGTTAAAGGAAGATATGTTGCTGAACCCATCAACAAACCCTCGAGTTTCGACAAACCTAGCACAAGTGGAACTAAAGAAATCCCTGAAGAACCAAAGAAAGAACCGATAGTTCCAACAAGGACAACCGAAACTCAAAAAGAGAAGCCAAAGGCTAGCTTCAATATCCACAAATCGCAGAAGGAGTTAGCTGAACAGAAACGCTTAAGAAATCAAAGATACATGAAGAATCTGAATGAGCGAAAACGTCATTGGCAATCTCAAAATCCCAACTACGTATCTCCTAAGAAAGAATCCACTGACAAAGGAAAGGAAAAGCCAAATGGAAAAGAAAACTTCAGTCCAAATTCCTACTATTCTAAATCTCAGAACCGAACATCTACTTTCGGTCCCAAAACTAGCGCGCCGAACCGAAAGTCAAGTTTCGGTCCAAACGTCAAGGCTAACAACCAAAAGCCTACTTTCAGTCCGAACAACCAAAAGCCTACTTTCGGTCCCAACAAACAAAAGCCTACTTTCGGTCCCAACAACCAAAAGACTACTTTCGGTCCTAAGACAAGTTTCGGTCCTAAGTCTAGTTTCGGTCCTTCCAACTCACAAAGCAAATTAAATTCAATAAAGTATATCAAAGGCAAAGGAAAGCTTGATTCTGAGTTCCATAAAAAGAAAAAGTCAGCTAACCCTAGGATTCAAAAGAAAACACCAAAACCATCTAACAACACACAATCTAATACACCAAAACTTAAAGAAGATAAAACTAAAATCAAGGTGTATACCATCAAAAGAAAAGATCAAACCACTCTAGTAAAACGAACATATCTGGTTGATGTTTCTACTGCAATTCCTATTTCTGTAAAAGACTCACAAGGACCCAAGAAACTTTGGGTTCCTAAATCTGCCTGAATTTGCAGGTAATCAGTGACGAGCAGTTCGATGATGAATGGTATATAGACAGTGGCTGCTCGCGTCACATGACAGGAAGGAAGGAAGAGCTGAGGGAGTTTCAGTCCCTAAAGGATGGTGGATGTGTGAAGTATGGCAATAACTCGTATGGAATAATCAAAGGACATGAGATGATAACAAACGAAGATTTCTCGATTCGCAAAGTAGCGTATGTGGAAGGATTGCAGCATAACCTCATCAGTGTGTCACAATTAGTAGTCGGAACAGGCTTAAAAGTTTCATTTGATGATGAGGGATCAGAGATAATCGAGAAACAATCCAAAAAGGTTCTGTTGAAGTCTGAACGCAAGGGAGAGATGTATCCTTTAAATCTCAACCCAATTCGAGGAAAACTAGCTATATGTTTGTTATCAAAGGCAAACACTGATGAAAGCTGGTTGTGGCATCGACGACTATCGCACCTGAACTTCAAAGACATTAATAAGTTGGTGCTTGGTGATCATGTTCGAGGTCTTCCTCTTCTCAAGTTTGATAAGGAGCATCTGTGTACCACATGTGAGATGGGCAAACAAAGCAGAAAGATCCATCCTACACGAATCAATACAAAGATTGTTGAAGCTCTTGAACTTCTGCACATTGACTTATGTGGACCTTCGGCTATCGAAAGCTTCGGTGGTAGTAAGTTTATTGTTGTCATTGTAGATGATTTTTCTCACTTCACCTGGGTTTTCTTTCTTAAACAGAAATCAGATGCAACTCCCAAGCTAAAGACGTTCATCAAGCAAGTGGAAGTACAACTGCGAAAGACAGCGAGGAATATCAGAAGCGACAATGGGCTGGAATTCAAGAATAAAGATTTTGAGGATTTTCTGGCAGACAAGGGGATATCTCACAACTTTTCAGCCCCCTATACTCCACAACAGAATGGGATTGTCAAAAGACGAAACCGTTCATTGTGTGAAGCAGCCAGAACTATGCTCAGCTTCGCCTCTCTTCCACTATACTTTTGGGCTGATGCAGTTGCAGCCGCGTGCTACACTCAGAACCGATCTTTGCTCAACAAAAGATTCTCAATCACTCCATATGAGATCTTAAACAATCGAAAGCCCAACGTCAAATTTTTCCACGTGTTCGGTTCAAGGTGTTTCATCTTTAATTCAAAGGAGAACCGAAACAAGTTTGACGTCAAAGCAGATGAAGAATTTTTTCTTGGTTATTTACTCACTTCAAAAGCATACAGGGTGTTGAACAAACGCTCCAAACGAATTGCAGAAACATATTATGTCACCTTTGATGATAATTACATGAAGAAAATTCAAAGGAGTGAAAGTGACTTAGGTGAAATATTTCCTGAATCTGGACAGGTCTCGGTTCCAATATCCAACTTTTTTGAAGAGTACATTCGGTTATTTGATGAACCAGAGAAAGCAGCACACTCAGAGGCGAAAGCAGCAGATAACAAAATTGATAATCTCAAAAGGATCATAGATGAAGCTGCCAAAGAAATGGAAAGTAAACCTCCTAAAACTAAAGGTGGTCAACCCTCAACTGACTCTCCAAACAACGGCTCAATGTTCAGGGGGGGGGGGGAGTTCATCAGCACCAAAGACAACCGAAATGTATTTCGAGGGGGAGAATCCTATTCCATCCCCAACTCATAAAGGTCTAGGCGAGGGTGACCATACAGCTCCAACCCCACCCCATAATAGTCCAATCGAGGGGGAGAGTCCGACTTCCACAAATGGTGACAACTTTGATCCTGACATGGGTTACACTTCGTCAGTCGAGGGGGAGAAAGAAACAACAACTGACGAAGGTGATCAATCAGAACTTGAAGAGGAAGTAAATGCAGAGTTGGATCCAGCCTATGACCCAAATTATCCTCCATTAGTGGAATGGACCAAGGATCATCCCAAAGCACAAATCATTGGTGAATCATCTGAGAAAGTTCTCACTCGTTCTCAATTGAAAGCAAAACAAACTGTATTATTCTCTAAAGTTGAATTATGTATGTTTAATTCGTTTGTCTCCAAAGTCGAACCAAAAACAGTTAATGTTGCACTTGATCATTCTGATTGGGTTCAAGCAATGCAAGATGAGCTTCATGAGTTCGAAAGAAATCGAGTTTAGAGGCTGATTCCCACACCAAAGGATGCTTCAGTGGTTGGATTGAAATGGGTATTCAGGAATAAATTCGACAAAGAGGGGAACGTCATTAGAAAGAAGGCTTGGTTGGTGGTTAAAGGATATTGCCAAGAGGAAGGGATAGATTATGAGGAGACCTTCACTCCAGTAGCTAGGTTGGAATCAGTTAGAATCTTCCTGGCATATGCTGCTCATAAAAACTTCGAAGTTTTCCAAATGGATGTCAAATGCGCTTTCTTGAATGGAGAACTAGAAGAAACAGTGTACGTTGAGCAACCTCCCGGGTTCGTGAACGAGAAATTCCCTGATCATTGCTATGTGCTGGATAAAGCAGTATATGGTTTGAAGCAAGCACCGAGAGCTTGGTATGAAACTTTAACTCGCTTTATGAAAATGTCGAAATTTAAGCAAGGTTCGGTTGACCCAACCTTCTTCCGAAAGAAAGAAGGCGAACATCTAATGATAGTTCAAATTTATGTCGATGACATCATCTTCGGCTCCACGAATCCCAGCTTAACGGCTGAATTCAAGAAGTTGATGGAGACTAAATTTGAAATGAGCGCAATGGGTCCGATTAATTTTTTCGTTGGTTTGAATATTAGACAGGGCCCAGAAGGTATCTTTATCAACCAGGAGCGTTATACAAAGAACCTGCTAACAAAATTTGGCATGACAGGAGACTCAAAAGTGAAGGTTCCTATGGCGTTTGGCACTAAGTTAACACCTTCTCTGGAAAAACCTGTCGTTGACATAACACTATATCGACAAATGATAGGGTCCCTTATGTATCTAATAGCTAGTAGACCGGACATTATGTATTCTGTTTGTTATTGTGCCACGTTTCAAGCTAATCCAAGAGAACCTCACATGGTGGCGGTGAAAAATATTTTCCGTTACCTGAAGCGAACCTCATCTCTCGGTCTCTGGTATCCTGCTAGATCTGGATTCTTCATTCAAGCTTTTTCTGATGCTGATCTTGGAGGATATGGTCTGGACCGAAAGAGCACTACAGGTGGATGCCAATTTCTTGATGGAAAACTAGTTAGCTGGCAGTCCAAGAAGCAAACATGTGTGTCACTTTCGACAGCCGAAACTGAGTATATAGCAACAGCATCTTGTACCTCTCAAGTCATACGGATTCAAAGTCAACTAAGAGATTATGGGCTGAGTATGAAGAAGATTCCTCTCTATTGTGACTCAGAAAGTGCAATAAGGATCTGTCACAATCCTGTGCAACACTCTAAGACTAAGCATATTGCACTTAGATATCATTTTATCAAGGACCACGTAGAAGATGGGAACGTGGAAGTACATTTCGTTCGGTCCTCTGATCAACTGGCTGACATATTCACTAAAGCCTTACCTGAAGCGAGTTTCAATAAAATTTTACAAGGCCTGGGAATGATGGAAGCAGAGTCTGTACCGAATCCTCAAATCTCTCACTAAAAATTAGACAAGCGAAATGGAGCGAACGCTCGGTCTATTTCGGCTCCATAATTTTCGAGAACCGAAATGAACCGAACGCTCGGTCTATTTCGGCTCTGGAATTTTAAGGAACCGAAATGAACCGAACGCTCGGTCTATTTCGGCTCTATAGTTTTCGGGAACCGAAATGCACCGAACGCTCGGTCTATTTCGGCTCTGGAATTTTAAGGAACCGAAACGAACCGAGCGCTCGGTCTATTTCGCTTCATTCTTTTAAGATAAGGTTTCGGTTGTACACTTTCTTCACTTAGTTCATCCAAAAATATTTTCTTTTTCTGTTTTTATTATTTTTCAGAAAACTTCAAAAATCCAAAAATATTTTCTTTTTCTGTTTTTATTATTTTTCAGAAAAATTCAAAAATCCAAAAATATTTTCTTTTTCTGTTTTTATTATTTTTCAGAAAACTTCAAAAATCCAAAATTATTTTCTTTTTCTGTTTTTATTATTTTTAAGAAAATCTCAAAACTTCAAAAATATTTTTTTTTGTGGTGTGTTTGTTTGCTTGTTCTTTTAATTAGGTCACAAGTGTTCCAGTACAACAGAATTTGGAGCTAAGGCAGGTATAATCATTTCCATCTGAACTAGTTAAGGATCCCTAGAAGCATGCTGCTGCATGTTGACCAAAGCCTCTATGACTTAGAGCAAGGCCTTAATGATTCGATCTATACCTATCGTTTCTTCCCAATCAGGCTGTTCAAATCAACTCAGTCAAGAGCTACCTTACTCTTCTCAAATGAGTTAAGAGTTTTTCTGCTTAGTCATGACTTTATAGCAGAAGGTACTTTCGGTTCTTTAGTCAACCTCCTTATATTCTCCATCAACTTTCGGTTCATCACTGTAACCCTTGAGACTCTCAGTCTTTACCACTGAGGTTTATGGTTGCACAAAATCTGTATTTGTGATCTTAGATACGTATACCACGTGCTGAGTGAAACCCACCATCCAACACCAACAACGAATTAACGGTGAATTGTAATATTCAAGATCTTACTGGTTACCTAATGAAATCTCATTTTTTATTTTTGAGTGATCTTTTATGAATTTGTCTAACACCAAGGCTTTTCTTCCCAAAAAGATCCAGTTTATTTTTGTTTTTGAGATTTCTATCACTTCTTTAGTCACTATAAATCATATCCCACCTACTTGTTCAACAGACCACATTGGTCTCACAAGTACTTCTACCAACGATAGATCTTATGTTAAGAATCGACGTTTGGTTGAAGATAAGCCACCCTAAGCCTATGAATTAAAAAGAAGCCTTTCAGTGTTTCTCTACAAATACTTGATCGTTATTTCACGGGGACCCACAAAAACACTTCAAGTCTCTCTTGACTTTGAAGGAAGCGATTCTTGCCCGGAATCACCTGCTTTCTGTCTTCTAACGAGACATCACTCACATCCAATACACATTTTGCTTTATTTCTTTATCTTTTGTCACTCTATTGCACGAAAATTTTTATTTTCCAACATTCTGGTTGCTGTTGGTTCGATTTTTGTTTATCTTTTGGCGAAACAGGGGTAATCCTAAATCTTGGAGCGATAATGAATTTCAAACGACGATTGAGGATAAGATTTTGGGCGCGTGAATTTGAACGGTCTCTATACCCACGCGTGCTGACGTATACCTGGGAGTAACCAACCTGTCACATCGCGCTTTTTCAGGCGACGTTTTAGTGATCGCGTCATTATCATGATGATTCTTTTCTCTCCTGGCAACGGTATATAAAGGGTTTCTAATTTTATTTGTCTTTTACCAGCAACAAATTCTCTCAAATTACAAGGCAAGTTGAAACTGTTCATCTTCTTTCTTCGATGAACAATGGCGACTTCTTCATCAGTTCACGATCAAACTGCTTCGTCCACATTGCTTTCGATAAAGCCAAATCAGAACATGATTATTGAACTAAATCCGTTTTTGTACGATTCATATATGCTACAGGTGGTTGAGTGTTTGAAGTATTCACCACTAGTTCTAGCCCAAACACAGGTGGAAGCCGTTCCTATGTCACTTTTATCATAGGTTTACTCTACTGCCTCTTATGACAAGAACAAGGAACGCATCTACTTTCAAATCCATTCTCATAAGGCTTCAATTTCAAAAGGGAAATTTTGTTCCCAGTTACAACTTGCTGTAGATTCATCTGTAATCTCGCCAGACTTCATCACCACTACCCAACTGTTCTCGATGCTTTACGAGATGGGCTATACTGACGTACTTACCACGGTTACGAAGGTTAAGAAGTCTTGCTTACCACCCCATTGGAATGGATTGCTAACCCTCCTCATCAAGAGTTTGGTGGAGAGGAGTGGTGGATCTGATGGAACCAGTAAGGGTTTTCTAACCCTTCTCTACGGCCTTTACAATGGTCTCAATCTTGATTACGGGACGCTTATCTGGTCCCAAGTGGTGCAAAGCCTCAACACTTCTACAAGACATTCGGAAATTTCGTGTGGTCGATTCTGGACTATCATAACATGAAGGGCGATTAATTCTTTGGATATTCCGGTAATGAAGGATGCCCTAGTCGCGTCTATTGCGACATTTCACACCAAGCAGATCATTATCTCTGATCCCAGAAAGTTTCCTCACATTGGTTCTATCCCAGAGACAATGTACAGATGTGTCTCCACTGAGAGTAAACTCATAACTAAATATCGCACACTTCCTCCCACGGAACCGAGAGTCCTATCTCCTGAACATCAGGTTGCCCTAGATGCTGTGGACAAGCCTAGTAACCGAGGGAAACGAACTACTACCAAGAAAGAGCCAACAGAGGATGATAAGTCTAAGACTGCCAAGTCCAAGAAGCGAAAGTCTGCGAAAGGGGATTCTTCTAAACCGAAGAAGCTTAAAAAGATGGCAAAAAGGTCCAAGAGTCCTACTCCTCCCAGTTCAGAACACGATGCTGAGGATGAAGAAGAGGAAGTTCATCATGAATCACCAAGAGGTAACACTCCTCCCCGATCTCCTACTCCAATCGAATCTCCTCATAACAAACTTCCAACACCACCTCCATCACCGAAACAGACAGTTCCAGTTTCGGTTCCTCCTATTCCACCACCTACCACATCTCCAACAACAACTTCTACACCACCACCAGTTTCTTCCATTCCTATTTCTACAACTCCCTTACCCCCTCCTATAATTTCCCAATCCACTACCACTACTATTCCTGAACCGACAGTAGGAGTCAACGTATCTGATACGGGGGCGACTACTGAAACAGAACCTCCAGTTACTTCCCACCCACTTTCACCCTCAAATTCAACCGATTCCGGTGCCACTCTCGGTGGTGCTAATGATGAGTATGATTCTACATACTTCAGTCCCTATAGGCTTCCTACCGATGAGGATGATGATGCTCCAGTCACACGTCAACATTTGCAGGGCATTCATGAGAAACTTGATAAGTTACTTGATAACAACAAATCCTACAATGATGTTGTCCTCAAAGCTTTCATGGATACAGCTCTTGAGCAATACACTGACTCCATTGACAAATCCACTAAGGCTGTTAATGAGTATACTTCCTCTTGCAAAAAAGGCCACTACTGATGTTGTTGATATTGTTCATACTACTCAGATCTTTCTCGAGTCACTTAAAGGGCATGCTGATACAAGTGCAGCCAAGGTACAAGCTTCTGTGGATTCATTTTCCAAGTCTCTTCAAGAGGAGCAGACAAAGTTTGAAGCCGTTAATTCTTCCATCCAAGCAGACCACACTACACTTATCAGTTCTGTGTCTTCTCGGCTGGACTCTCTTCACGCTGATTTAGCAACAGAAAGTGCTCTGAAGGAAGATCTTGCCCAACAAGCATCCACCATTGAAATATAGAAGGTTCAGCTCGCTCAAGCTGAAAAAGAAATTTCCTTGTTAAAGACAGAGAGAGCTATTTTTCGAAGCTGTGCAGGTGATGTTAAGGATATGCTGACCAACATTCTTGGTGCTCATGATCCTATTCTTACCTTGACCATCAGGAATCATCTAACTACAAAACTTCTTCCTGCCCTTGCCATGTTACACGAGATGAAGGGTGTTTCGGAGAGATTCACACCTCCAAAAAAAGGGGGAGAAGGTGCTCATGCTCAACCGAGGGTTATCGTTAAGACAGAATCTGCTCAACCGAAAGTCACAACCGAACCAAAGGGTAATGAAGCTTCGGGTTCTAGTTCTTTTATCAAGCAGAAGGTGATCAATGATGACAGTGATAATGACGTTGAAGAAACCATTGCCGAGGCTCTCAAAAGAAAGAAGAGAGACCGAGAGTTGGATGAAAATCTAAAGGTTGCGAAGGAGACTGAGGAGAGGGAAAGGAGGAACAAGGAAGAAGAAGAAGCCTTAAACTGCAAAAAGGCCTTGTTTCCGCTGTGGACAAAAGAAAAACTTATCAATGAGGCTATAGAGTTTCCAAGTGTTTACTGGTTGGAACCTGTTGCTTCATTTGATTGTGACAACTCTAAGGACTCGCAGTTCGACATGCCAATAACAAGAAAGGCATTCACATTTCACTGTTTTGACTCGACTGTTGAAGTTCCTTTCCCTCATCCAAAGGTTGACCGAGAGCTTATTGATTTCTATCTGAAGTATGGACAACCTCAGTACTTGACATGGAGTGCACAAAAGATTGTTACTGTCTAGGTACTCAAGCCTTCGCCTGCTGGGAAATTTGTAAATGTCAATTTCAAAATCACACGAGGATCAGCAAACTCGGTGTCGATGATCTCCCTGGCAGACCTTCCAAATCAAAATACTCATGACTGGATTCTACTGTTTAACATTCTGCTCACAAATCCGAGGGAATATGAGCCGATATTGGAGCACTTGAAGAGGATGTTGGCTTCTTACATCCATGAGGTTGCTGCCATGGATCAGGAGATAGCGAAAGTCATGAACAAGAAACTGACGGTTAAGCCAACACCGAAACCAGGGGATGTGAATAAAATGAAGATGGGCCAAATAGATTCAACACATCTTACTGTGATGTTTACAAAAGGCGAAGCACACAAATTTTTATTCGCTCTTGTTGATAAACATTTATTTTCAACCGACTGCTTGGAGCACATCATTAACATCATTCATCGGTGCAAGCAGAACTCGGCAGCAGATAAGAAGAACTTCACGGACATGCTTCGGTGGTATATTACGTTTCGCTATCATCTTTTGGCCATCATACCGAAGGTGTTCAAAACAATAAAGAAGTCTTCTGCAGCTCAACCAAAGTGAGCTTTCGGCTCCATTGACGCAAAGGGGGAGATTGTTGAGTTTAATTGTGTTGCGTCATGGGCTTATGTTTTGTATCCGGATTGGGCCTGTCCATCCGTGATTATCTAGTAGGGTTATACTATAAATATGCATGCATGTATGCATTAGATGTTGTTGATTATTACGTTTATTGTTTTGTAACCCTAAACACCTCTACAGTCGAAGTTCTTAATCGAGCTCTTCTGAGGTGTTGAAGTTTTAATCATACGACACATTCAAAGCCATTCTCGTGTTCATAATTACGTTCTTAATTGTTTGCTTGCATAGAATATAACGATCCTAATTGAACTTTGTTCTAACAACTATGGATTTCATCACTAAGCTTCCCAGGACCGCACGTGGAGTCGGTTCGATATGGGTCATCGTGGATCGGTTGACCAAGAGTGCTCATTTCATACCGATCCAGGAGAGCATATCGACCGAGAAATTGGCAGAGATTTATATGCGAGAGATAGTGGCACGTCATGGAGTTCCTGTCTCGGTGGTGTCAGACCGAGACGTCCTGTTTACTTCCAGGTTTTGGAAGCGGTTCCACGACGAGATGGGTACTCGTCTCCACTTCAGCACAACTTTCCACCCTCAGATGGACGGACAAAGCGAGAGAACGATTCAAACTCTCGAGGACATGCTTCGGGCATCTGTCCTAGATTTCGGTGGTAGTTGGGATACATATCTTCCGTTAGCGGAATTTTCGTATAACAATAGTTACCATGCCAGCATAGACCGACCTCCCTTTGAGATGCTCTACGGGAGGAAGTGTAGGACCCTAATCTGTTGGGGTGAGGTCAGTCAGAGGGTCATGGGGAGTACGGAAGTAGTACTCAAGACCACAGAGAAGATTCAGCAAGTCCGGAGCAGGCATCAGACTGCACAGAGTCGGCAGATGAGCTACACCGACAACCAGCATTTGGACTTGGAGTTTCAGGTGGGCGATATGGTCCTCCTGAAAGTGTCACCCTGGAAGGGTGTTATCAGGTTTCGGAAGCGGGGAAAGCTGGGCCCTAGGTTCATTGCTCCATTTAGGGTTTTGGCCCGGGTGGGTCGGGTTGCTTATCGATAAGATCTTCCAGCAGAGCTCAGCCAGATCCACAGCACATTCCATGTTTCTCAGTTACGGAAGTGCTTAGTGGATGATTCAACAGTGTTACCCTTTGAGGATATTTAGGTTGATGACAGCCTGAACTACATCGAGAAACCAGTGACGATTTTAGATCGCAAGACGAAGGAGCTAAGGAACAACAGGGTAGAGTTAGAGAAGGTGCAGTGGCAGCACCGGAAGGCTTTAGAGTGGACATGGGAGCCCGAGGAGGAGATGAGGGAGCACTACCCAGAGTTGTTTTCAGATTCAGCAGACTCCGAGGACGAAGTCTAAGACAAGTGGGGGAGAATTGTAACGCCCCGTTCCTGGTACATATTTAGTTCATTAGATGCTCATTTTATAAGAGCTACTCAACGAGTTGGTATCCCTAACTCGTCGAGTAGATGTCTGCTGGATCACAGGGTTTAAGTGGTCTACTCGACGAGCCGAAGAATAGACTCGACGAGTAGGTCCATCAGGAGGAAACCCTAATCCTTAGGGTTTGCACCCTATTTAAGTAACATTATGGGTCTCCACCCCATCCCTCATCACCTCCACAGCCCATTGTCGAAACCCTACTTAGTTTTGGTGAAATATTGAGCTAGTTCTTGCCATTTTGTGATCTTAAGCTTGAAGAAGGAAGCAAAAGCTTGGAGTTGCAGAAGGAAGGTTGGAGATCCAGAGCAAAGGACTCATTTCTGTCTTCATAAAGGTATAAAGCTTATACCTTGGCTGTTAATCAATTAGATCTCTCTTCTAGCTTGAATGTTATGAGTTTTGGGGCCATTTCCAAGGCTATTATGAGATTTGAACTCTTGGGGATGTAGAGACTTCAGATCTGGGCTCTATTGAGCTCCAGAGGCTCAAAGTTGCCACCTTTATTCGGCCATGACTCCATGACATGTTATAGACCTTCATTTTGGCTTGGAATGAGTGTTTTAGCTCCATAACATCATGCATGAACGTAAAGTTAGCAACTTTACGTATAATTCTAGTCTGAGGAGTCCAGATCTATGAGTTAGAAGCATTGGAATCGTTTAGAATCGACTGAATGATTATGTCACAAGGAGGACTCGACGAGTTGTTCATGGACTCGGCGAGTCGGGCAGTGAACCCTAACTCCTTTTCTGAGTCTGAGTGGAACCATTGGGTTGAGGTGGTGACTCAGTGAGTTGGAAAAGATTAGGACTCGGGAGCTAAAGGACTCGACGAGTCCAAGGAGGGACTCGGCGAGTAGAGTCGAGATGCCCCAATTATTATTATAGAAAGAACTCGACGAGTTAGAAGAAGGACTCGACGAGTTGACTCAGGGGACCACAAGTTGGGTTGACTGGGGGTTGACCTTGACTTGACCTTGGCCAGGACGTTGACTTTGACCAGGGGTAGAATGGTCATTTTATCCTACGAAGGATTATCAGTTTTTGATTAAGTGTTGTTATGGAATTTATAGCCGGTGAGCCGCCGGAGCAGCAGATAGGGATCCCTCACTCAACTTTCCAGCAGTCAGTCATACGATGTGAGTTTCCTTCCAGTAGGAACGGGTCTACGACCACAATGCCAACCCGTTTAAATGATAGTAGTTCCGGACTTCGGTGCGATGTCGGGGCGGTCCCGAGAAGTACTTATGTATGCTTGATGTCTTCGTGATTCATGCATGTTATGATATGTATTATGTGTTCCGGACTTCGGTTCGATGCCGGGAATGCCCGATGCAATATATTTTATTATGTTATATGTTCAGTTCATTCCGGGCTTCGGTCCCATGTCGGGCGGGGCCCGATGCAGTGGGCGGGGCCCAAGTTATTCCGGACTTTGGTCTGATGCTGGGCGGGGCCCAATTTATGCCAGACTTCGGTCTGATGTCGGACGGGGCCCGATGCAGTGGGCAAGGCCCAGTATGTGTTATAAGTGTTATTGTATGGTATGTGGTAGTTTGGGGGAGCTCACTAAGCTTCGTGCTTACAGTTTTCAGTTTTGGTTTCAGGTACTTCCACTAGCAAAGGGAAGGGCTCGGGGTGATCGCATGGCACACACCACAGTCACAGCCTGGGAGTTTATTCTGATGATTTGTTGCGATATTTTGATCTGAGACAAATACTATGATGTTTTATGATACATGATTTACGTTTTTACTTATGACTTGGATGGTTTATGATTTTAATAATGATTTGAAAACGGAATTTTTGGGTCATATTTTTGGGATGTTTCAAGGATGATGATGAAATTTCGAAAGTAACAACCACGACAAATGATGTTTCGAAAGAAAATGAAATTCCAAGAGTTGTTTTTGATCAGGTGTATGGTGAAACAAAAAAATTCGACAAAGTGTTGGAAGAAAAAGGTGCTCATTATCTCGAAACAAATACAATAGTGTATCCAAATTTCAAATGCTCAGATGATGTCATCTTTCCAAATCAAGTATTTGTTACTACTGGGAATGTTGATAACATCAAGCCTGAATTTAACAAATTGGTAGAAGAAGATAATAAGCAAACATCGAATGAAGGTTTTTTCTCTAATCAAAGTATTGTAGAAAATAGAATAACAAAGAATTCATATACTTTTCAAAGACAAAAACCTCAACGAACGTGGGTAGAAAAATCAAAAATTTCAAAAGAAGTTGAAACACAATCAGAAGTTGAGTCACAAAATGTGAAAATAAATTCACAAGAATTTAAAGATCAAATTGACAATTTTTTGAAAGAAAATGGAATTTCTAAGAGACAAGCTCAAAAGAAAGTCTTTTGGCAAATCGTTGAGTCTCGAAAGAAACAAAATGATTTGAAAAAGTAAAAGACTGAAAAGTCAATGTCTGAAAAGGTTAAGATAATGTCTTCATCAAGTTCAGTTAATCAGAAAAATCCCGCTCTGTCTAAAAAGCATTCGTCTCAATCAACTTCACCAAATGATTTTTCGAAAATCAAAAATCAAGAAACAAAGTTTTTGTCGGAAAATCATGAAAAGAAGTTTTCAAATCCACAATCTTTGAAGAAGTTTCATTCTACTAATCAAAAATGGTTTTCCAATAATGGTTTTTCAAAATCATTTCCATCAAAGAACAACTCATCATCTTTTCAACATCGACATCTTACACAACAACGTTTTGAGTGAAAGGTTGAAAAACAAAAGTTTGATCAATTTCATTCAAAAAGAAATGTCAAATTCACGTCTCAAAAACAAAATTTTCCTAATCCTCCAGGGAAACAACCTCTCAAAGTTTCGTATGTCAAAGGTCAATCAAATGTGAAAAACATAGATCACTGGCATGAAGGCAAAGGGAAGTCTTATCAAACAGGAAAATACTCTCAACAACAAATCAAAAATGCTTATGAAAAGTATTTGAACGAAATGTCGAATGTCAGTTCATCATCGAAAGATTCGACATCTTCAGTCAAGGCATGGCGTCCTGTTTCGAAAGAAAAGGCGACAAAGTCAGAATCTGAGAAGAAAAAGGTGAAAGTCAGTGAAAGTCCTAAACTTTCGAAATGTTATATTTCTAAGACTTTACCAAATGAAGTGGATTTAATTGATAGTGTCAAATCTAAAGTTCGTAATTGGATTTTAGGATCTTCATTTCATAACGTGTTTCAAACTAATCATAAAGGACCCAAACAGCCTTGGGTACCTAAATTCTTCCACTAATTGCAGGTTTTGTGTGACGAACAATATGATGAGCAATGGTATATCGACAGTGGTTGTTCTCGTCACATGACAGGAAGAAAGGAGAATTTACGTGATTATCGAAGTTTGGAAAACGCTGGGGTCGTCAAGTTTGGAAATAATCAGAAGTGTCAAGTCAAGGGATATGGTAAAGTAACAAATGGGAAATTTACTGTTAATCGAGTTGCATACTTCGAAGGTCTTCGACATAATTTGATTAGTGTTTCGCAACTTGTTTTGGGCACTGGAAATCAAGTGGTGTTTAATGAAGAATAAAGCATTATTTCGAATGTCAATACAAACGAAGTTTTGCTCAAATCCAAAAGAAAAGGAGACATGTTCACTCTTGACATAAAGCCAATTGTTGGTGTTCCATTTGTATGTTTACTCTCGAAAGCTTCATCAGATGTTAGCTCGCTTTGGCATCGACGTCTTTCTCACTTGAACTTTCGAAATCTTAACAAATTGGTGGTAAATGATCTTGTCCGAGGCTTACCTGAATTGAAATTTGATAATGATACTTTGTGTGCAGCCTGCGAATAAGGGAAACAACATCGTCAAGGACATCCAATTGTCATCGATTCGAAAATTATTGAACCATTGGAACTTCTTCATATTGATCTTTGTGGACCATCGACTGTTGAAACTCTCAACAAGAAACGGTACATTTTCGTCATTGTTGATGATTTTTATCGATTTACTTGGGTTTATTTTCTTCGGTTAAAATCTAAAGTTGCTCAAGTAATGATTGATTTTATCAAGAAGATTGAAACAAGTTTGAATAAGAAAGTTTGAAAAATCAAAAGTGACAATGGTTCCAAATTTAAGAACAATGTTCTTTATTCATTTTTGGAAGAAAAAGGAATTTCGCATAATTTTTCTTCACCCTACACACCTCAGCAGAATGGGGTTGTTGAAAGGCGAAATCTTTCTATTTGTGAAGCTGCAAAAATGATGCTCACATATCCAAATCTTCCTCAATATCTTTGGGCAGAACCAGTCTCTACTGCATATTTTACACAAAATAGATCATTTATTTATCGAAGATTCAACATTACTCCTTATGAAATAATAAATAGCCGAAAACCTAATGTCAAATTCTTTCATGTTTTTGGTTGCAGGTGTTTTATCATGAATCTCAAGGATAATCTTTCGAAATTTCAGTCCAAAGCTAACGAAGGAATTTTATTGGGTTATTCTCATAATTCGGTTTCATATAGAGTGTTGAATAGAGGAACTCATAAAATTGAAGAAACATTCAATCTCACTTTCGATGATTACTATATCAAACAAGTTGAAAAGTGTTTCGAACAAAAACGAATTATTAATGAATCGAAAGAGGAATCTGATAGCCTTAAGTCGTTTGATTTTGATTATGATTTAATTTTTGGTGTTCTAGACAGGGATGCTGATGCTGAAGTCAATGCTCAGGATAATCAACTTCCTGAATCATCAAAGCAAATGGACTTTTCGACACTTACTCAAGATGTTGTTGATATAGTCTCGACATCACATTCTCCTGTAAATAGCGAAAGTACGCAAAATGATCAAGTGGAGGGGGAGCACTTGCATTCGAATTCTCATGTTGAGGGGGAGCATTCTTTCGAGGGGGAGAATAGGAGAATGAATGATGATGTTGAGGGGGAGCAAACTGAAAATGAAATTGTCGAGGGGGAGCTAAATATGTCGAATAATAATCAATATGAAACTATTCATGATCTAAATGATAATAATTCTGTTGCAGGTTCAGAGAATGATGAAATGTTCGAAGATACAGCATTGGATTTTGTGACATCCTCATTTTCACGGCCAGAAAAGACCGATTTTGTTTATGCTTGTTTGAAAATCAGAGTAACATTTTAAACAAAAGTGTTGCGGAATTTGTCCCAACACAAAATATGATAAAGATTTATCAAAAGCATTTCCAAAGAAATGTATTTCATTAAAAGACTCGGGATGTCATGTTCGATACAGATCAAAAGCATAAACAGTACAACATAAGCCTTACTACATTATTACGTATTTACAGGCCTATAATCCCTTATCTCTCATCCAAACATATATGCTCATGCGCCACTACCTGTAATACAAGAAACTGAGTGGGTCAAGCTTGGGAGCCTGGTGAGCACATAGGGTTTTCAACCCATAATAAATAAGTTTATTAACTTTATCAAACCAAACAAACCCGATTACCCGTTCTCGTTATCCTCACTTTACGTCCCTAAAACATCTGACACAAGGGACCTAGTCTAAGGACTTTCATCGGGGTGACAACACATGCTTCGGGGATTCCTCAGCAGTTCATGTCAAATAAGGCAACCATATGGGGGATGGAGTACTTCTGGTAAACACACAATTCAAATAAACACCTACAGGTTGCGAACCTGTTGGGGTTCGACTGGACTGTCTAGAATAGTCCGTGGTCGTCATCTATACTCCGCTAGATGACTGGATCATCAATAACATCTATAACAAGGCCTCTCATTATTTTATTTTGTCACACAACAACTATTACATCTACCCATGTTTTACCCAACACATTTTGTAGATATAAAATACATATACAGTTTAAATCATTTAAAACATGTATAAAATCGTTCATCCAGCATAGATAGCAAGTATACAGATAATATGCACACATAACACGTAATTTATATATAAAATACTTCATATCTATGTGTAAGCTGAAAGTAACTATGCACTCACCTGAAAGGTGGTGACTCTACACTCGAACAACGCTTCGTTATCTCAAAATAAGTTTCCCTCGACAAAACCTAGTATCAATACCACTAGGGTTTAGTCTAACGTTAACCGTGATTAATTAATAATCTAGCTATTATAATTATTATATAAGCGTTAAACAACACTCTATATAACTCATAATAATAGCCCAAATAATTATTTTAAGGACCTAATAACATTACTATAATTATTTAAAAGCTATATTAAAAATTTCATCGGCGTAGCTCACTTACAGCGGATTTTAAAGAAAACCGGGCTTCACTTGGAGTAGCGTTTCCGAACCGAAAGGCCCTTTTTCTCGGGACTCCGGGAGCCTCGGGGCTTCCTTCAGGTGCTAGGGAGGTTCACCTAGGCTTTAGGGGGCTTAAGATAGGCTAGAGAGAGAAAGAAACTAGAGAGAGAAGTGATTTTGGTGTGAAAAACTCGGAAAGGTTCGCAGCCTATTTATAGGCGCTGGACTTCGGACCTACGCTGCGCGTTCAGCGGGTTACGCGGGGCGTAACTTCGGATGAGGGTGCCAGCTTCGCACCAGCTGGCTCGCACATCAGACTCGGAAGGGATAAGTCTAAAGGTACGCCAGGTGTACCCAGCTTCGGACGCAGGGCGTAAGCGAGGGGTGGCGTGTCTTTCATCCGAAGCGCGACCGTGGGCCGCAAGCGATGAGTGTGATCTTGCCACATCATCAACCGAGCAACAGGCTTTGCAAATTCGAGTCTAAATTTTTAAAACTTGTATATTTCGCATATGAGCTCCGTTTTCGACGTTCTTTATATCCACGCGTAGGCGGGAACGTACTCTACAACTTTCGTTTAGACTCCGTCGGCTAATTTTGAATTTATTTTAAAAGTTATATTTTTAACAGGCCAAGACAGGATTGGTCCGTTAAAAATTCTTAACTTCTTCATCCGACGTCCGTTTTCGTCTGTCTTTTTATCGTTATGTTACTAATAACGAGATCTTCGATTCTCGTTTAGGTTGTGTCGGATAGAAACCGCTCGATCTAATATTCGAACTTCGGGCTGTATACTGTTAAACCGAAACTTCGAAAAATCATAACTTCCTCATACAAAGTCAGATTTGGGCGTTCTTTTTATGGACGCTCTCGGTTTAACGTATTCTACGACTTTTGATTAGATCACTAAGGCTAAAACTCGCTCTATCGTAAATTCACTATTTACGCTTCCCGGTATCGTGCCGGTTCCGTCGCGAAACTTCGACGGGTCATAACTTCTTCGTTATAACTCGGATTTCGGTGTTCTTTATATCCCCGGAATCCTTGTTTCGACCACTACAACTTTATGTAAAGATATCAGGTTTATTTCACACTTTAATTTTGACGCTTATTTTTATCCTTTATTTATTATACATTTATAAATAAGTAATAAGCACACAAATACACATAATTCACATAGTATTAAAATATTTCATCTTTATTACTTCAAAAATAGTTACAATAGTTGACCTAGACTATTACATCGCCTAAAAATGCTTAGCCCCGAAACCCGGGCGTTAAAATTCTCTCCCCCTTAGGATGATTCCGTCCCAGAATCATGCGTCAGCAAACAGATGCGGATAGCGACTCATCTTGTCATCCTCTGTTTCCCAAGTGAGATTCGGCCCATTCGAATGTTTCCATCGGACTAGCACTAAGTCGACCATCTTGCGTCTTAACTTCTTAGTCTTACGGTCAACGATTGCCTCGGGCTCTTCGATCAACCTCTTATTCTCACCCATTCTGAACTCTGAGATTGGAATTATGTCGGGAACTTCTCCCGTGAACTTCCTCAAATAACACACATGGAAAGTGTTATGAATACCATCTAGTTCTTCGGGTAATTCGAGCTTGTAGGCTTGATTCCCAATCTTCCGAAGAACTTTGAACGGTCCAATAAAACTTGGACTCAACTTTCCTCGTTTCCCAAATCTTATAAGTCCCTTCCACGGTGAGACTTTAAGCAACACCGAATCCCCAACTTTGAAGGTCATCGGTCGTCTTTTCTTGTCAGCATAGCTCTTTTGACGATCCTGAGCTGCTAACATCCTCTCCCTGATTACTTTCAACTTTTCAGCAGTCTCATGGACTATCTCGGGGCCCATAAACTGCTTTTCCCCAGCCTCAAGCCAACAAGACGGCGTACGACACTTCTGTCTGTACAAGGCTTGATAGGGTGCCATCTTGATGCTCGAGTGGAAACTATTGTTGTAGGAAAACTCTACCAAAGGTAAGTGCGCATCCCAGTTACCTTGGAACTCAAGGGTACATGCTCTCAGCATATCTTCAAGCGTTTGAATCGTTCTTTCACTCTGACCATCAGTGTGCGGATGGTAAGCTGTACTCAGACACAACTTCGTACCCAGTTCCTCTTGTAGACTCCTCCAAAACCTCGACGTGAAACGACTATCACGATCTGATACAATCGTTAGAGTAACACCGTGAAGTCTTACTATCTCCTTCACGTAAGCATTTGCGAGCTTATCCATAGACCACCTCTCGTTGGCTGCTATGAAGTATGCACTCTTAGTGAAACGATCCACGACCACCCAAATCATGTCGTGACCGTTCTTCGTTCTGGGTAGTTTAGTCACAAAATCCATGGTGATGTCTTCCCATTTACCCATGGGTACAGGTAAAGGTTCTAAAATCCCATACGGTTTCTGATGTTGTGCCATAACTCTTGCACATGTCACACACTCGGCCACATACTTCGCAACATTGAGCTTCATCGTCGGCCACCAGTAGTAGGGTTTTAGGTCCCTATACATTTTAGTGCTACCGGGATGAATTGAGTACATGGTCTTGTGAGCTTCTTCCATCAGAAGATCTCTTATTCCTCCCGTCTTAGGTCCCTAAATCCGATCCTGGAATACCTTCAGTCCTTAACAGTTTGTACCGAATACCAACGTCTTCCCCAAACGTTCTTCTTTTCGGTCATTCTTTTCTAAAGCTTCTTCTTGAGCTTTCTTGATACTTTCCACAATTGTCGAGACAACATCAATTCTCAATGCTCTTGGCCTTTTCCTTTCAAGATTGACTTTCTGACTGAGAGCATCAGCAATAACATTTGCTTTACCGGGGTGGTAAAGTATCTCACAGTCGTAGTCCTTGAGTAATTCTAGCCAGTGTCGTTGCCTCATGTTCAATTCTTTCTGATTAAAGAGATACTAGAGACTCTTATGATCAGTGAAAAGCTTGTACTTCGTGCCATAGAGGTAATGCCTCCATATCTTTAAGGTGACCCAACCTGACTCCAGATGCGTCACTGTAGACTGCAAAGTCTTCGACTCCATCGGGTAGAGAAAGAATCGGTGCTTCACATAACTTCTTCTTTAGCTTCTCGAATGCCTCATCGTGTTTCTCACTCCATGAATATGTAGCTCCTTTGTGGGTCAACGCTGTCAATGGAGCAGCTATCGAAAAAGGCCTTGGATAAATCTTCGGTAATATCCGGCTAATCCTAGAAAGCTTCGGATCTCCGTGGGACTCTTTGGACGTTCCCACTTCATTACAACTTCGAATTTTGCTGGGTCAACCATTATCCCCTCCTGGTTAACCACATGACCCAAGAATTGGACTTCTCGGATCCAAAAATCACACTTGGAGAACTTTGCATACAACTTTTCCTTCTTCAATACCTCCAACACCTCTCGTAGATGCTTGCCATGCTCCTCCTGGCTTTTCGAGTAGATCAGAATGTCGTCGATGAACACTATCACAGATTTATAGAGGAATGGTTTACAAACCCTGTTCATCAAATCCATGAAAGCTGCTGGAGCATTGGTTAGTCCAAACGACATCACCAAGAACTCGTAGTGTCCATATCTCGTTCTGAATGCGGTCTTCTCAATATCCTGATCTCTCACTTTCAGCTGATGATACCCTGACCTAAGATCGATCTTTGAGAAGTAGCTCGAACCTTGTAGCTGATCGAATAGGTCATCAATCCTTGGCAAAGGGTACTTATTCTTTACCGTTGCCTTGTTCAACTCTCTGTAGTCTATGCACATTCTCATGCTCCCGTCTTTCTTCTTCACGAACAACATCGGAGCTCCCCAGGGTGATGAACTAGGTCGAATGAAACCGTTGTCCAACAGCTCATGAAGTTGCGTCATGAGCTCCTTCATCTCCGTCAGTGCCAATCGGTAAGGTGCCTTTGTTATCGGTGTTGTACCTGGTAACAATTCTATCCGAAACTCCACTTGTCTATCAGGTGGTAATCTGGGAAGATCTTCGGGAAAGACTTCCGGATAATTACATACGACCGATATATTCTGCACCTCTTTCTTTTCCCTCTTAGCATCAATTACGAATGCCAAGTATGATGTACATCCCTTGGACAAACATTTCCTGGCTTTCATCAGGGAGATGATTCCAGAATTTACTCGGCGTTTGTCCCCGTACACCATAAATGACTCTTTTCCGGGTGGGTTTACCCTTACTATCTTCTTTCGGCATTAAATCTCAGCATCGTTGGTGCAAAGCCAATCCATACCCAAAACGATATCGAAACCGTTCAACTCTATGGGAAATAGCTCTTCGTGGAATTCGTTTCCGTTTAGGTTGATGACGATGTTCCTAATACGGTTACTAACAGGTACGAACTTGCCACTAGCAACTTCCACAATTAGGGCATTATCAAGTTTTTCTACAGACAATGCCAATTTCCCACCAAATTTATGCGACACAAAGGAGTAGTTGGCTCCGGAATCAAACAGTATATTGGCAGGCAAGCCATTTACAATAAAGGTACCTGAAGCGACGTCTGCTGCCTCCTTTGCAGCCTCGAGCGTCATCTGGAAGGCTCTCGCCTTCAGCTTCGGTGGAATGTTCGGCCTTGCCGCGTCTTTCTTCTTTGGGCAATCCTTAGCAATATGCCCTTCTCAACGGAACTCGTAGGACACCCTCTTGTTGATGGTGCACTCATTGGCATAGTGCCCCGTTTTTCCACACTTGTAGTAGGTCACTTCCTCGCTACATTTTACCGAGTGCTGCTTCTTGCACTTCTCGCACCATTTTGCTTCGTTCCCTCCTCCTCCAAACTTCTTGGAACTAAACTTGATCCTCTTTTTGTTGGGTTTAGTAGTCCCTTCAAATTTCCTCTTCTCGCCAACCTCAACCTTGCTGGCAGCTCTTCCCTTAATCATATCCTCTACAAATTTGGCAGCCCAGATAGCTACCTCCAGAGTATGTGCCTGACGTACCGGCACCGCATACTCCCATAGGAGTCCCTTAGCGTACTTGTCGATCTTTGTCAGCTCATCCGGAACAAGACGCAAGGCAAACTCCATTTTCTCCATGAAGTTGTTAGTATACTCATCAATGGACATGATTCCTTTCTTTAGGGTTAGAAACTGGTTCTCTAGCTCGAGCAAGTTTTGGGCTGAGCAGTACTTGCGCTTGAATTGTACTAAAAACTCTGCCCATGTCAGTTGCAGGGGCTCATTGGGGCTCCAGGTCTTCCCCAGGGTGTTCCACCAATGCACAACGCCTCCTCGGAACTGACGCACTGCAAACGTGGTCTGTAGTTTGCCTCTGCAACCACACGTCATGAAAGCTAACTCCATCTCCGAGATCCAATCCATGACCCCAAGCGGATATTCCTTTCCAGTGAAAGTCGATGGTTTGCAAGTCAGAAAATCCTTGTACTTGCATCCATTTCTCTCGACTCCGTCATCTTGGTTGATTTTCCGAACTATTGGTTGGTTGGCTTAACCAACGGTCCCACTGTAGTTCCCCTCCTCAGACTGCCCTTCGTTCAATTTGGGTTTTTCGATTGGTATGTGTGACAACCCGAAATTTCTATTCTGTACAACCTCTCACTTCAATAAGATTCAGAACAGTTTCTGCTAACTTTCAGGCTTTTTGGATTAAGTTCTAGTGTTTTAAAGTTAGTAATTCAGGAGATGACAGGAGAGAGGATTCCCTAGGGTTTATTGTGCAACAATAATGTCCCAAAACTCCAAGAGTTTGGAGTTTACGGCCTAAACAAATGTGTTTACGGCCGTAAACCCTAAAAGGGGGTATAAATATGACACTTAGTCATATTTTACCACATTTCACATTTTAAATATCCAAAACCAAATTCTCTCTCAAGTATCATCCAACATTTCTTCAATATCTTCAACTTGTAAGTGTTTCTAGCCCTAATAAGTTGATATCTACCTCAATCTAGTGATCGAACATGATTCCATCCGTGGGTACTCCAAAAGTGTAGATCTTCAAGTTTCACCAAGAACACACACTAGTGTTCTTGGACTTTTAACACCTTTTCAAGCTTCTACCTAGTGAGTGCTCCTACCCTAGTGTATTATAAAGCTTGTTACACTTCTAAACATCAAGAAAACACCCAAGAAACACAAGATCAAGGTGTTTACGGTCCAAGATGTAGGAATGCTTCCTTATTGTGCTTAGGACTCAAAACAACCAAAAGACCATAATCATTTGGGTTTACGGCCGTAAACCCAAAGGGAAATGGTCTAAGGATCGTAAACTCCTAAAAGGAGTGAAATGGTGCCCTAATCTCTTCCTAAGGCTTAAACATGAAGTAGGAATGCTTCTTGTGATCTTTGAGGCTTCAAAACACAAAATGGTCAATGAAACATGAGTTTATGGCCATAAACTCATGGGTTTACGACCGTAAACTCAAGGAGTTATGGTCACAAAACCGTAAACTCCAAGGGAGTTTACCCTTCAACCCCAAACTCAATAGCAAGGTCCTACCACCCTTAGATGCAATCCTTATGACCTATAGCACTTAAATCAAGTGTTTTACATGTCTTAGGATGTCTTAAACTTGGTTAATTAGTTGTTTTATGACTAATTGGATACATATATGTGATTATATGTTAACTAGGATCATTGTGTGTGTATAAGTCTTCACTTGACACTTAGGATCCTACATCATTCAGTTCATCCACAACCACCCACTACAGGTGAGTTCATACCCCTTAATCAATCTTTTAAATGATTTTAAATACTTTCATGGGGGAATACAAGTAGAAAACAGGAAGTTATAGAATCAATCACATGTGATTTATAACTGTGTTTTCAACCAACTGATTTCACATACTTCAAAATGTGATAAATACAATAGTTTTCAGTTGTTTTATACTTTGTTATCAAATGATTTACTTTTGAATCTTTTTATAAACTGACATCAAGTCATTATTATTTATTGTTCAAAACTCTTAAATGTTTTACAAAACCTCTTTCAACTTATTGTTAAAAACCATATCTACACACTTATGTTTCATGTATATATGTATTGATATGAGAGTTTTCATTCATTATTCAGTTCCAACATTCTTGAGTTGCAAGGGTGTATAAACCTACTTGGACATTCAATTTACATTCCACTAAACTATTATAGGTATAGTTTAGGGGATACAAACTACTATTCCTATTACAAGGAATTACACAAGAGTCAGTTCATTCATGAGTCTATACTAATACATTACATGCAATATGAAGAGATACTATTACATGGATACTATTACATGGATACCATTACATGGATACTTTTACATGGATACCATTACATAGATACTATATGATGAGATACTATTACATATTATATGTGTAGATACTATTATATATGTACGGGACTAACCATTCTACACTCAGCTGTTAGCTACAGAGGGAAAATGCACATCGACGGATGTCTACAGTTAATACTATTCGGCAATTACTATGCCGTGTTTATCCTAGTACCAAAGGATAATACTTAAATGATTATATAATTTCCCTTTTACTTTTATTTCGTGACACATTCACATAAACGATGAGGTAGACTATATATTTATAATAATAGTCGTACATGGGAAAAACTTTCATTTATGCAGAAATGCAACCTTCAAGCATTCGGGTCTTGGTAGAAGACTACTTTTTATACTAGTAGGAAATATGGGATTTTCTAGGGTTTTCACACTTATACTAAATGTTTTATTAAACATTTACAAGTCTTTCATAACAGCTTTTCAAATCAATGACACCATAATACTTATGAATTCACCAGCTTTATGCTGATCTACGCTTTCAAAATAACATGTATTCTCAGGTCACCAGTAGACAGGTACGATGACCAGGTTTTGAGAAGACGGAGCACAGACAAGACTCGTCTTTTATTTTGATTACATATTTTGGTGTCTTATTACTATGAAAGAACACTCATGTATTAAAACTTTACTTTTAATGCAATGGATGATGTTGTTGCTTGTTTACTACTTTGCACTGTTATGATACTTTACATGACGTCCTCCACCCTGAACGTTTCCGCCGTTCCGGTTTTGGGGTGTGACAGATTGGTATCAGAGCTTTGTTTATAGTGAATTGAGTATATCAACCCATAAAAGATATACAGACTATAAATACATTGGGATTAAAATACTCTGACCAAGAGTTTATACTTTTTAATATTAAAATATTTAACTTAGTATACATGCCTGCATTCATACTAAAATCAGTGTCACAATGACAAGAACAAAAGTATTACGATTGTTGAATATCACAAGTAAGCTCGGGGATGTATGGTCAGTCCTGGGAGTGGCATAGCCTGATCAACTATGCTGGTCCGAGGAGTGATTAGCACATGCCCAAGAATGGTTGTGATATGGCAACAAGTCTAAAAACTTACCAACATTACCACAATGAAATACCATAGGGGTATTTGGTGTTACTATAATTACTTATTTGAGAACTAAAAGGTCTTTATCAGTAGGTCAATAGTTGCTGAGTGGATACACTAAGATTATATGTATCTAGGACGTCATAGACTCAGAATCTGTGAATCTTTGCTTTACTTCTTGTCCTTGTTTGGTTGTAGGCTTAGAGTTAGGGTCACTTATTCGAAGGTCTATCCTGTCCTGAGTACATATAACTGGTATGCACTAAACAAGTATTGAAGTAACTGATAAAGATCATCTTATAATTATCTTAGTTAGTATGTCTATTAAATTCTTCTTATATCCCTTTTCTCACGTAGATATCATGGCTGGATTCCATCCCCACGGCGACCCGTACTACCCTAACCACGGCAATGCTGGATGGCTCGGAGAAGAGCCAGAGAATGATCACCCAATTCCTTTGAATGATCACGAAGCTGAAGGCTTTTCTGATAGTTTAGACCTAGAACCAGAGGTCAACAATCTACCCCCAGCTGCTCAAAACCCAAACCTGAACCCTCGTCGAGCATTTCAAGGACCTACACCCCTGTGGGCCACAAACTTGAATAGATGGAGTCAGGAACAGGGTCAACATTTTCCCTACAATGGAGACAGAAGCTTCTACAACCTCACTGAGGGAGGTTCAGCTGACAGGGTCCTGCCCATCATGGTTCGTAGGATTTCCCGGAACACTGAACAGGGTCGAGCCGCTATCGACCGAGTCATGGAGATTGACGCCAACTCTGGCGTTAACACAGTCCGCATTCGCCAACTAGAGTCTGCTCATGAAAGGACTCTGGTCCACTATGCAGCTCTGCAGAGAGAACTTGCTGGAACTCAAGCTGAAGTCAGGGAACTTCGAGCTCAGCAAGTAAGATCTGACAGGCGTGTGAGGGACATAGAACGCCTTCTGTCGGAATCAAGAACTCACTCTAGTAGTTCTCGTCGCCGATAGAATCTCATCGACTTCTCTTTTGGATATAGCCTAGTTATGTAAAACTCTGGTCTAATTTCCTATCTTTGTAAATCTTAGACCTGTTAGGTCTTGATTAGGTCGTAGTCCTGTCAAAATTTTCCCATCTTGGTTGATGTAAGGCCTCCTACTAGGCCATTTTTTCCGAACTTGTTACATCTGTAATTCCAGTAATATTGACAGGTACCTGATCTCATGGAAATTATTATCCAAATGCTATTATCTGTAAGTTCTAGATCTACATTTAATCGTGCTGTTGGACTATGAAGAGTTAGTCCATGAGTCATTTTCATCAACTTTCCTATTGAATTCTTATCAATATCTTCATCTTTCTAAACTTATAGTTAAAAGATGCATCCTCGCAGAAATCTGAGGCGTAACAATAATAACGAAACACCGATACCACCACCACCTCCACCACCTCCTCTGTTCGACGTTGCTATGTTCCAAGCAGCTGTCACGGCGGCCGTAGCGGCTGCCATGTCACACATCAATACTCCTGTCCCTAGTGGATCGGGAACAGGTGCACCTCCTTCCAACCATGGCGAGAGTCATGGGCATCCCCGGGAATGCACCTACAAGGATTTTACGAATGCCAAACCCAGAAATTTCAATGGAACTGGAGGGGTTATGATCTTAAGGCAGTGGATAGAAAAGACAGAAGCAGTCTTTGAAATATGCGCCTGCCCAGAGAACAATAAGGTCAAGTTTGCTACTTGTACCTTTTCTGACAGGGCTTTAACTTGGTGGAATGGCCACGTTAAGTCACTGACTCTAATAGTGGTAAATTCGATAAGTTGGGAAAACTTGAAAGCCATGCTGATGAGAGAGTACTGTCCACGAGGGGAAATTCAAAAACTCGAACAGGAACTCTGGGGTCTTGAAATGGTTGGTTCAGACATATCAACTTATACTAATAGATTCTGTGATCTGGCAATTCTTTGCCCTGATATGGTTGCTCTTGAGAGCAAGAAAATAGAGAGATATATTTGGGGACTGTCGCCCCAGATCCAGTCAAGTGTGTTAGCATCCAGGCCTGTTACTTTTGACAGCGCCAAAGAGCTGGCACAATCTCTTATAGATCACGGAAACCACCAGAACCCAACGATTTCTACACCTGAGCAACAAAAGAGAAACAACAACAACAACAAGAAAAAGGGGTGGAACAAGAGGAAAAGCAGGGCTTCGCAAGAATCCTCAAAGAGACAACAACTAGTTACAATCAATGCTACCACAGTAACTCCTGTTGTCACTGCTAATCCCTTACCAGCGAAGCCTTATGCCGGTAATCTTCCGAGGTGCAACAAATGCACCTTCCATCACAACGGACCTTGCCGGGAAATGTAGTGCACTAACTGCAACAGAAGGGGCATACTGCCCGTTTCTGCAAGACTCCATCAAGGCCGACCGCTCAAGTTCCTAATGTCGGTGTGGGCCAAGCTTGCTACGGTTGTGGCGAAGTGGGCCACTACAAGAGGAACTGCCCTAAGGCAGGGATAGCTGGCGGAGTAGGAAGAGTTCTGGCCATAGGACACGAGGAAGCCGTAGCTGATCCTATGATAGTTACTGGTACGTTTCTCCTCGATAACTCATATACTTGCATACTTTTCGACAGTGGAGCGGAGAAAAGCTTCGTAAACCAGAAATTTGCACACTTGTTTAAACAAAAACCACGTGCACTAGATAAATCATTCACTGTAGAAATGGCAAATGGGAAAATGGAAAGTACTAACTGCACATACGTAGGTTGTACTCTAACTTTAGATGGCCATACTTTCGAGATAGACCTCATGTCGGTCCCAATTAAAAGTTTCGACGTCATTATCGGCATGGATTGGTTGAGTCTTCATCGCGCCGACATCTTGTGCTTTGAAAAAGCAGTTCGTCTTAACCTTCCTAACAGCGAAACTCTAGTTATCTACGGCGACAAACCTAGTACGAACCTTCACATCATTTCGTGCATACAAGCTCAGAAGTGCTTGCGAAAGGAATACCATGCATTCCTCGCACACATCGTCGATATGATTCAAGAAGTGAAAGATATTCAGAACATCCCAGAAGTACGCGACTTTCTCGACATCTTTCCGGAAGAACTTCCAGGATTACCACCCCAACGCCAAGTCGAGTTCAGAATCGACTTAGTGCCAGGAGCTACTCCAGTAGCTAAATCTCCATATCGTCTGGCACCGGCAGAGATGCAGGAACTTTCAAGTCAGCTTAACGAACTTCTCCAGAAGGGATTCATTAGGCCAAGCTTCTCACCATGGGGAGCACCGGTCTTGTTCGTCAAGAAGAAAGACGGATCGTTTCGTTTGTGCATCGACTACAGGGAACTCAACAAGCTTACCATTAAAAATCGTTATCCCTTACCCCGCATTGACGATTTATTTGATCAACTTCAAGGAGCCAACTACTTCTCGAAGATAGATCTACGATCCGGGTGCCACCAACTACGAGTGTTAGAGGAGGATGTTCCCAAGACAGCCTTCCGAACTCGTTATGGGCACTACGAATTCGTAGTGATGCCATTCGGATTAACTAACGCGCCCACAATATTCATGGATTTAATGAATAGGGTGTGTCGGCCTTACTTGGATCAGTTTGTCATCGTCTTCATCGATGACATACTGATCTACTCTCGTAGTAAGGAGGAACATAGTCAACATCTTCGTCAAGTCTTAGAAACATTGCGATCGGAGAAGCTCTATGCGAAGTTCTCCAAGTGCGAATTTTGGATTCGAAGAGTCGAATTCTTGGGCCACGTAGTTAGTGAAGAGGCAATTCACGTGGACCCTTCCAAAATCAAGGCCATTGAGAACTGGTCAGCACTGAAGACACCTACAAAAATTCGTCAATTTCTAGGTCTCGCTGGCTACTATCGCAGGTTCATTCAGAACTTCTTCCGCATAGCGAAACCTCTTACAACACTGACCCAGAAGGGCGTGGCCTTTGACTGGGAAGAGAAGCAAGAGAGAGCGTTCCAAACGCTCAAGCGAGCCTTGTGCACCGCACCAATACTATCCCTCCCCGAAGGGATAGAAGACTTCGTTGTCTATTGCGATGCTTCAAATTAAGGGCTCGGCTGTGTTCTGATGCAGCGACGTAAGGTCATCGCCTATGCCTCAAGACAGCTGAAAACACACGAGGTCAACTACACTACACATGATCTTGAGCTAGGAGCAGTCGTGTTTGCTCTGAAGATCTGGAGACACTACCTGTACGGTACAAAAAGTACTATCTTTACAGACCACAAAAGCCTACAACATATATTCGACCAGAAGGAGCTCAACATGAGACAACGACGGTGGGTCGAGCTACTCAGTGATTACGAATGTGAAATTCGTTATCATCCGGGTAAAGCCAACGTAGCAGCCGACGCCCTAAGTCGGAAAGAATACTCTGGTCGTAGAGTCAAATCTTTCACTCTAACTATCCATTCACACTTGTCCACGCAAATTAAGGAGGCTCAGCTCGACGCTTTGAAACCTGAAAATGTGGCGAGTGAATCCCTGAGAGGGATCGATAAGAACTTGGAAGTCAAGGGTGGCGGAGCCTTATACCTCCTAGATCGGATCTGGACACCGAAACACGGTGGTTTCAGAGACTTGGTCATGACCGAGGCACACAACACTCGTTATTCCGTCCACGCAGGTTCAGATAAGATGTATCTGGATCTGAAAAAGCTATACTGGTGGCCTAACATGAAAGTAGAGATTGCTACCTTCGTAAGTAAATGCCTTACTTGCGCCAAGGTCAAGGTCGAATACCAGAAACCCTCCGGTCTTCTACAACAACCAGAGATGCCGGAATGGAAGTGGGAGCGGATCACTATGGACTTCATAACCAAGTTGCCCAAGACAACGGGTGGACTTGATACCATATGGGTCATCGTTGACAGATTGACCAAGTCTGCACACTTCCTGCCTATCAAAGAAACCGACAAGATGGAGAAACTTACGAGAACCTACATTCAGGAGATTGTATAACTGCACGGTGTTCCCATATCCATTATCTCAGACAGAGATAGTAGAATCACTTCGAGGTTCTGGCAGTCGCTACAAAGTTCCCTAGGAACTAGGCTGGACATGAGTACAACCTACCATCCACAAACCGACGGACAAAGTGAGAGAACTATCCAAACCTTGGAAGATATGTTGCGAGCCTGTGTGATCGACTTTGGGAAAGCATGGGATACTCATTTACCCCTTGTCGAATTTTCCTACAACAACAGTTATCACACGAGCATAAAGGCTGCTCCATTCGAAGCCCTCTATGGCCAAAAGTGCAGATCCCCTCTATGCTGGGCTGAGGTGGGTGATACCCAGTTAGCTAAAGGACGAGTTCCTGAAAGCACTCTCACAGGTCCGGAGATCATTCGGGAAACGACAGAGAAGATCGTTCAGATTCGTGAATGATTGAAAGCCTCTAGAGACCGACAGAAAAGCTACGCTGACAAACGAAGGAAACCGTTGGAATTCCAGGTGGGCGACCGTGTTCTATTGAAGGTCTCACCCTGGAAGGGCTTAATACGCTTCGGAAAGCATGGAAAGCTAAATCTAAGGTACATAGGGCCTTTCGAGATTCTCGCAAGAATCGGCCCTGTAGCTTACAAACTTAACTTGCCACGCGAACTCAGTAATGTACACTCTACTTTCCACGTCTTGAACTTGAAAAAGTGTCTGTCTGACGAGACTCTTGTAATCCCACTCGACGAGATCGAGATCAACGAGAGCCTCAACTTCGTGGAAGAACCTGTAGAGATCATGGACCGGGAGGTCAAGCAAACGAAACAAAGCTGTATCCTGATAGTGAAGGTTCGTTGGAACGCCAAGCGAGGACCTGAATTCACTTGGGAGCGAGAGGATCAGATGAAACTGAAATATCCTCATCTTTTTACTTAGTTATTCGTAACTACTTATTTGTTTAAATTCTAATTTCGGGACGGAATTCCTTCTAACGGGGGGATGATGTGACAACCCAAAATTTCTATTATGTACAACCTCTCACTTCAATAAGAGTCAGAACAGTTTCAGCTAACTTTCAGGCTTTTTGGATTAAGTTCTAGTGTTTTAAAGTTAGTAATTCAGGAGATGGCAGGAGAGAGGATGCCCTAGGGTTTATTGTGCAACAATAATGTCCCAACACTCTAAGAGTTTGGAGTTTACGGCCTAAACAAATGTGTTTACAGTCGTAAACCCTAAAAAGTGGGTATAAATATGACACTTAGTCATATTTTACCACCTTTCACATTTTCAAGATCCAAAACCAAATTCTCTCTCAAGTATCATCCAACATTTCTTCAAGATCTTCAACTTGTAAGTGTTTCTAGCCCTAATAAGTTGATATCTACCTCAATCTAGTGATCTAACATGATTCCATCCGTGAAATCATTCCAAAAGTGTAGATCTTCAAGTTTCACCAAGAACACCAAGAACACACACTAGTGTTCTTGGAATTTTAACACCTTTTCAAGCTTCTACCTAGTGAGTACTCCTACCCTTATTGTGCTTAGGACTCAAAACAACCAAAAGACCATAATCATTTGGGTTTATGGCCGTAAACCCAAAGGGAAATGGTCTAAGGACCGTAAACTCCTAAAAGGAGTGAAATGGTGCTCTAATCTCTTCCTAAGGCTTAAACATGAAGTAGGAATGCTTCTTGTGATCTTTGAGGCTTCAAAACACAAAATGGTCAATGAAACATGAGTTTACGGCCGTAAACTCATGGGTTTACGACCGTAAACTCAAGGAGTTATGGTCACAAAACCGTAAACTCCAAGGGAGTTTACCCTTCAACCCCAAACTCAATAGCAAGGTCCTACCACCCTTAGATGCAATCCTTATGACCTATAGCACTTAAATC
Source organism: Lactuca virosa (assembly GCF_052849685.1). Classification (NCBI taxonomy): domain Eukaryota; kingdom Viridiplantae; phylum Streptophyta; class Magnoliopsida; order Asterales; family Asteraceae; genus Lactuca; species Lactuca virosa. Next base: position 307,744,075 of record NC_136433.1, on the reverse strand, counting down.
AAGTGTTTTACATGTCTTAGGATGTCTTAAACTTGGTTAATTAGTTGTTTTATGACTAATTGGATACATATATGTGATTATATGTTAACTAGGATCATTGTGTGTGTACAAGTCTTCACTTGACACTTAGGATCCTATATCATTCAGTTCATCCATAACCACCCACTACAGGTGATTTCATACCCATTAATCAATCTTTTAAATGATTTTAAATACTTTCATGGGGGGAATACAAGTAGAAAACAGGAAGTTATAGAATCAATCACATGTGATTTATAACTGTGTTTTCAACCAACTGATTTCACATACTTCAAAATGTGATAAATACAATAGTTTTCAGTTGTTTTATAGTTTGTTATCAAATGATTTACTTTTGAATCTTTTTATAAACTGACATCAAGTCATTATTATTTATTGTTCAAAACTCTTAAATGTTTTACAAAACCTCTTTCAACTTATTGTTAAAAACCATATCTACACACTTATGTTTCATGTAGATATGTATTGATATGAGAGTTTTCATTCATTTTTCAGTTCCAACACTCTTGAATAGCAAGGGTGTATAAACCTACTTGGACATTCAATTTACATTCCAGTAAACTATTATAGGTATAGTTTAGGGGATACAAACTACTATTCCTATTACAAGGAATTACACAAGAGTCAGTTCATTCATGAGTCTATACTAATACATTACATGCAATATGAAGAGATACTATTACATGGATACCATTACATGGATACCATTACATAGATACTATATGATGAGATACTATTACATATTATATGTGTAGATACTATTATATATGTACGGGACTAACCATTCTACACCCAGCTGTTAGCTACAGAGGGAAAATGCACATCGACGGATGTCTACGATTAATACTATTCGGCAATTACTATGTCGTGTTTATCCTAGTACCAAAGGATAATACTTAAATGATTATATAATTTCCCTTTTACTTTTATTTTGTGACACATTCACATAAACGATGAGGTAGACTATATATTTATAATAATAGTCGTAAATGGGAAAAACTTTCATTTATACAGAAATGCAACCTTCAAGCATTCGGGTCTTGGTAGAAGACTACTTTTTATACTAGTAGGAAATATGGGATTTTCTAGGGTTTTCACACTTATACTAAATGTTTTATTAAACATTTACAAGTCTTTCATAACAGTTTTTCAATCAATGACACCATAATACTTATGAATTCACCAGCTTTATGCTATTCTACGCTTTCAAAATAACTTGTATTCTCAGGTTACCAGTAGACAGGTACGATGACCAGGTTTTGAGAAGACGGAGCACAGACAAGACTCGTCTTTTATTTTGATTACATATTTTGGTGTCTTATTACTATGAAAGAACACTCATGTATTAAAACTTTACTTTTAATGCAATGGATGATGTTGTTTCTTGTTTACTACTTTGCACTGTTATGATACTTTACATGACGTCCTCCACCCCTGAACGCTTCCGCCGTTCCGGTTTTGGGGTGTGACAGTATGGTAGCTTCCTCTCGATTCTGTTGGAGAAAACGTCTGGTTTCCTCCATTTGACGATCCAACATCATCTAGATCATCACTTGCACTCCGGCCATCGTTATTGGCTCAGCAGCGGCTACCACAACCGGTATTTGCTAAATCACTAGAGGTTGGTTTCTGTTCCCATTTGCATTCCCGACTCCACTCCGGGTTCTTGCCATTTTGATCTATACACCGAATAAGGTGAATTTAGATCTTTATTTAGGATAGTCGTTTAAACCGTCCTTATCACTCTGAAACGTTTACATGTTAGTTCTAATATCGTAGTCGTACGTTTAGAATCCTAAACACATAAGGTTTCCAGATCCGGTCGGCAACAGACCATAGATCCGAACAAATAACAGCATATCAGGCACAAAGCATTTAGCACATAAAAGCATTTTAGGCATAATTCCTAAAATAAGCTAGTGCTCACATCTCACAATCATCGCTTAACATTCTAAGTTTAAGTCTAGAAATCCTACAAATTCCTAGTTCGCTTAAACTAATGCTTTGATACCAACTGTGACATCCCCATTTTCACGGCCAGAAAAGACCGATTTTGTTTATGCTTGTTTGAAAATCAGAGTAACATTTTAAATAAAACTGTTGCGGAATTTTTCCCAAAACAAAATATGATAAAGATTTATCAAAAGCATTTCCAAAGAAATGTATTTCATTAAAAGACTCGGGATGTCATGTTCAATACAGATCAAAAGCATAAACAGTACAACATAAGCCTTACTACATTATTTCGTATTTACAGGCCTATAATCCCTTATCTCTCATCCAAACATCTATGCTCATGCGCCACTACCTGTAATACAAAAAACTGAGTGGGTCAGGCTTGGGAGCCTGGTGAGCACATAGGGTTTTCATCCCACAATAAATAAGTTTATTAACTTTATCAAACCAAACAAACCCGATTACCCGTTCCCGTTATCCTCACATTACGTCCCAAAAACATCTGACACAAGGGACCTAGTCTAAGGACTTTCATCGGGGTGACAACACATGCTTCGGGGATTCCTCAGCAGTTCATGTCAAATAAGGCAACCATGTGGGGGATGGAGTACTGCTGGTAAACACATAGTTCAAATAAACACCTACCGGTTGTGAGCCTGCTGACGTTCCACTGGACTGTATAGAATAGTCTGTGGTCGTCATCTATACTCCGCTAGATGACTGGATCATTAATAACATCTATAACGAGGCCTCTTATTATTTTATTTTGTCACACAACAACTATTACATCTACCCATGTTTTACCCAACACATTTTGTAGATATAAAATACATATACAGTTTAAATCATTTAAAACATGTATAAAATCGTTCATCCAGTATAGATAGCAAGTATACAGATAATATGCACACACAGTACGTAATTTATATATAAAATACTTCATATCTATGTGTAAGCTGAAAGTAACTATGCACTCACCTAAAAGGTGGTGACTCTGCACATATCTATGTGTAAGCTGAAAGTAACTATGCACTCACCTGAAAGGTGGTGACTCTGCACTCGAACAGCGCTTCGTTATCTCAGAATAAGTTTCCCTCGACAAAACCTAGTATCAATACCACTAGGGTTTAGTCTAACGTTAACCACGATTAATTAATAGTCTAGCTATTATTATTATTATTATATAAGCGTTAAACAAGACTCTATATAACTCATAATAATAGCCCAACTAATTATTTTAAGGACCTAATAACATTACTATAATTATTTAAAAGCTATATTAAAAATTTCATAGGCGTAGCTCACTTACAGCGGATTTTAAATAAAACCGAGCTTCGCTTGGAGCAGCGTTTCCGAACCGAAAGGCCCTTTTTCTCGGGACTCCGGGAGCCTCGGGGCTTCCTTCGGGTGCTAGGGAGGTTCACCTAGGATTTAGGGGCTTAAGATAGGCTAGAGAGAGAAAGAAACTAGAGAGAGAAGTGATTTTGGTGTGAAAAACTCGGAAAGGTTCGCAGCTTATTTATAGGCGCTGGACTTCGGACCTACGCTGCGCGTTCAGCAGGTTACGCGGGGCGTAACTTCGGATAGGGTGCCAGCTTCGCACCAGCTGGCTCGCACATCAAACTCGGAAGGGATAAGGCTAAAGGTACGCCGGGCGTACCCAGCTTCGGACGCGGGGCGTAAGCGAGGGTGGTGTGTCCTTCATCCGAAGCGAGACCGTGGGCCGCAAGCGACGGCTGTGATCTTGCCACGTCATCAATCGAGCAACAGGCTTCGCAAATTCGAGTCTGAACTTTAAAAATTCGTATCTTTCGGATACGAGCTCCGTTTTTGACGTTCTTTATATCCACGCGTAGGCAGGAACGTACTCTACAACTTTCTTTTAGACTCTGTCGGCTAATTTTGACTTTATTTTAAAAGTTATATTTTTAACAGGCCGGGACAGGATTGGTCCGTTAAAAATTCATAACTTCTTCATCCGACATCCGTTTTCGTCTGTCTTCTTATCGTTATGCTACTAATAGCGAGATCTTTGATTCTCGTTTAGGTTGTGTCAGCTAGAAACCGCTCGATCTAATATTCGAACTTCGGGCTGTATACTGCTAAGCCGAAACTTCGAAAAATCATAACTTCCTCATACGAAGTCAGATTTGGGCGTTCTTTTTATGGACGCTCTCGGTTTAACGTATTCTACGACTTTCGTTTAGATCGCTAAGGCTAAAACTCGCTCTATCGTAAATTCACTATTTACGCTTCCCGGTGTCGTGTCGGTTCCGTCGCGAAACTTCGACGGGTCATAACTTCTTCGGTATAACTCGGATTTCGGCGTTCTTTATATCCCCGGAATCCTTGTTTCGACCACTACAAATTTATGTAAAGATATCGGGTTATTTTACACTTTAATTTTGACACTTATTTTTATCCTTTATTTATTATACATTTATAAATAAGTAATAAACACACAAATACACATAATTCACATAGTATTCAAATATTTCATCTTTATTACTTCAAAAATAGTTACAATAGTTGACCTAGACTATTACATCGTCTAAAATTGCTTAGCCCCGAAACCCGGGCGTTACAGATTTTGATCCATCATATCCACCATTGGACAAATGGACAAGAAATCATCCAAAGGAACAAGTTCTTGGTGATCCTCAAGATAGAGTTCTAACAAGAGATCAACTTCGTGCTAAAAATGAGGTACTCAATACTTATCAAGAATTTTGTATGTTCAATGTCTTTATTTTGAAAATTGAACCAAAATTAGTCAAGGCTGCTATGGAACATCCTGACTCGGTTGTTTCCATGAAATCTGAACTTGCTGAATTTGAACGAAACAAAGTTTGGCGTTTGATTCCCAAACCAAAAAATGTTTCGATTGTGGGTTTAAAGTGGATTTTTAAAAATAAAACTGATAAAGATGGCAATGTTGTTCGAAACAAAGCTAGGCTTGTAGTTAAAGGTTATTCGCAACAAGAAGGTATAGATTATGAGGAAACCTTCGCCCCTGTCGCAAGACTCGAGGCTGTTCGAATATTTTTGGCCTATGCAGGACACAAAGATTTTGATGTTTATCAAATGGATGTCAAATGTGCTTTTCTCAACGGAGAACTTGAAGAAACAATGTATGTTGAACAACCTCCAGGTTTTATTAACAAAGAATTCCCTAATCATTGTTATATCTTAGATAAAGCTGTATATGGGTTAAAACAAGCACCAAGAGCATGGTATGCAACTCTTACCTCTTTCTTAAAACAATCAAAATTTAAACAAGGATCAGTTGATCCCATACTTTTTCGAAAGAAAGTTGGGGATCATCTTATGCTTGTTCAAATATATGTCGATGATATTATTTTTGGCTCGACTGACCCTGCTTTGTCTAGAGATTTCGAAAATCTGATGAAAAGCCAATTTGAGATGAGCATGATGGGAAAAATAAATAACTTTATGGGATTGATTATTCATCAAAGCAGAGAAGGAATTTTTATCAATCAAGAAAAATACACAAAGAATCTGCTTGAAAATTTTGGGTTGACAAATAGCACGGAATTACGAGTACAATGGCGGTTGGAACAAGGCTCTCTCCTTCGTTAGATGAACCTGCTACTGATATTACTTTATACAGAAGCATGATAGGTTCGTTACTTTATCTTACAGAGAACCACACTTAACAGCAGTGAAAAATATTTTTCGATATCTCAAAGGCACAATTTCGTTAGGATTATGGTATCCTTCGAAAACGGGCTTCTTCATACAAGCATTTTCAGATGCTGATTTAGGGGGTTGCAATCTAGATAGAAAAAGCACAAGTGGCGAATGTCAACTACTGGATGGGAAGTTAGTAAGCTGGCAATTGAAAAAGCAAACATGTGTTTCGATTTCCACAGCAGAAGCAGAGTATGTTGCTGCTGCAGCTTGCACTTCACAAATCATATGGATTCAAAGCCAACTGCGTGATTATGCAATCAACATGAAGAAAATTCCGTTGTATTGTGATTCCCAAAGTGCTATACGCATTTGTCACAATGTTGTGCAACATTCGAAAACCAAGCACATTGCTCTTTGTTATCACTTTATAAAAGATCATGTTGAGGATGGCAATATCGAAGTTCACTTTGTAAAAACCACTGATCAACTTGCTGATATTTTCACAAAGACATTAGATGAAAAGTCATTCGTCAGAATTTTGGGGGGTCTAGGAATGATCGAAGGAAATTAAATTCCTGGATTGATTTCGAAAGCATAACAAGAGAAAAAGGTGCAAAAGTGTCGATTCAGAGGTGCTGAGTGTTCATTCAGAGGAGACAGCTTGTCATTCAGAGGTTACTTTTCACGTTCAGCGTTTCGACACGCTTCGATTTCGACATCATGTACAAACCGCTTAATCACAAATTTTCGTTAGTTTAGTACAATTTTTTTTCGTTACTTTTCTGTCGAAAAATCAAAAACAACAAAAATATTTGTGTTTTATCTTTTGTTACTTTCATGTCGAAAAATCCAAAAATACCAAAAATATTTTTCTTATTTTTTTTTTTTGTTTTTCCATTTTGAAAAAAAAAATTCAAAAATATCAAAAAGATTTTCTTATTTTTGTTATTTTCTTTTTATAAAACAAAAATCCAAAAATATTTTCTTTCTTTTGTATATTTTTACACTCACTGTGTAGATGTCGCGAAGTTTATATTCAACATCATGGAGATTGGAAAGTTTTTGTGATACTTGCTTGCTGCTTTATTGGAAACAAAAATCCAAAAATATTTTCTTTCTTTTGGATATTTTCTTTCTTTTGTATATTTTTACACTCACTATGTACTAGTTAAGAAGTCACTAGAAGCGTGCTGCAACATGTTGATCAAAGCCTCGATAATGCTATGAGATTTGAAGCCTTAATGGTTTTCTCATTCTAAGAATTCCTTCCCAATTAGGCTATCTTCTCTTTCATTCATGAGCTACCTTACTCTTCTCATATAAGTTAAGAGTTTACTGCTTGGTCCAATCAATGCAGAGGTACATTTGTTTCTTTTACCCAATCTTTTTCATCACAAAATTCTTACACATTCACACACAAAGACATATGTCCAAGAGATTTCTGGTATAAACCAATCAGGATCTAGACATATCAAAATTCTGTTTTTATGATCTAACATCATGAGACCGTTATGAAAGTGAAACCCTAAGTGTCGAACCAAATTACGTAATTGACGGGGAACTTTGTTCCAGAAATGACGAAACCTTTGTTTCAGTACCTATTTTTGATACTCAAAATCATATTCTTTCTTTCATAGTAAACTTGATCAAATGTTCGAAACCCACGACGTTTGTTACCCAACAAGATTTAGGACTAATTTTGTTTTCAAGAATATGACTTCTGTCTGAGTATTATTCTACCTTCGTCACTTTATATCTTTTCCAAAGCCTACTTGTCACTGACTACACTGGTCAAAAAGGTACTTTCGTTTACAACTTGTCACTCTTATGTTAAGTTGTGCATTGTAACGAAATTTTAAGCCACCTTCGAAGCCATGCTAAAAGAAGCCACACAAGATGTTGATCACAGATCTAATTTTTTTTTTTCGCTTCTTATCTTTTTCATTGATACACAGCACTCACGAAATCCTTGAGGTTCTGAGTATTACCAACTCAAGCTGATGATTTCGAAAGTCTGGCACATGACTTCGTTTTTAAACCCAAAAGCGAAAGAGCCCAACCTCCATTCCAAACGTTTTGGCCCTTATCTACCGTGTACTCACAAATAGACTTTTGATGCGACAGTTTGGTAACTGTGCGTGTTTCTAGGCAACTGTTATCATCACTTTTTCTGACATGGCGTATATGAAGGCTAATGGTGCGATTTTCTAGGGACACGTGTTATCTTTATTGAGGTAACCGTTTGAGATTCAAATTTGGGATTCATATGAAAAGGGCAATTGCGTATTCATTCCAACTTTACGCTTTCCAAATCAACGACGATTTGTGCCCTCTTTATCTCTCTGTTCTTCAAAGCTTTCAAGAAAACCCTAGTAATGGCTGCTCATCAATCCAACACCACTGAAGACGTATCTTCTAAAGCCATCATGAAGATTCAGAGTACCAACTATCAAGTTGATGGTGATGTTACAGTGTACACAGACGAACTCAAGATGTTGATAGTCGCCTTAAAACATTCATTCCTATCTACTGCGATGTTTAGTTCCTTTGATGTTCCAATGTCTTGGCTCTCAATTGCTGGTTCTACTGCCTCATACAAGAAGACAATGGATACTGTGACATTCAATCTAGTGAATGACAAAAATTTTCGTCTTTCCAAGAAGCTATTTGCCAAGATTCTCGAAATCCCTAATTCTCCACCTTTCTACAAATTTAGTAATGAACAAGTTCTACACATGTTCAATGAGATGGGTTATCAACCCACTCTAACCAAGATAAGCGAGTTCAAGAAGTCCGGCCTTCCAAGTATCTGGAATTTTAATTTTGGAATTTACCTTCGATGTCTCACACGTCAAAGTGTTGGCTTGGATAAAGGAAGAATGGAGGTGTATGTAACGCCCGTAGATCCGAGCTAGTCAATTTAGAGATAATAGGGGTCAAAAACGACTTTTCGACAAAAGATTATTTAGAATAAATAATCTTAACCAAGTTGTAAAATATGTCTCAAGGTTTCCGTACATATAAAGAACGCTGAAATCCGAGTTATAACGAAGAAGTCATGACCCGTCGAAGTTTTACGGCAAAACCGGCACGGCACCGGGAGACGTAAATAGTGAATTTACGATAGAGCGAGTTTTAGCCTTAGCGATATAAATGAAAGTCGTAAAAAACGTTAAACCGAGAGCGTCCATAAAAAGAACGCCCAAATCTGACTTCGTATGAGGAAGTTATGATTTTTCGAAGTTTCGGCTTAACAGTGTACAACCCGAAGTTCGAATATTAGAACGAGCGGTTTTTAGCCGACACAACCTAAACGAGAATCGAACATCTTGTTATTTGTAGCGCAACGATAAAAAGACAGACGAAAACAGACATCGGATGAAGAAGTTATGAATTTTGAACGGACCAATCCTGTCCCGGCATGTTAATAATATGACTTTTAATATAAAGTCAAAATTAGCCGACGGAGTCTAAATGAAAGTTGTAGAGTATGTTCCCGCCTACGCGTCGGTATAAAGAACATCAAAAGCAGATCTCGTATGAGGAAGATACGAATATTTGAAGTTTGGAATCGAAATCACGAAGTTTGATGAGAGATGGATGACGTGGCCTCATCGCAGCCGTCCATCGCTGATCGCAGAGCACCCTTCGGATCACGCCACGTTGTTTCGCACTACGCCCCGCGTTCAAGGTTGGTACGCCCAGCGTACCTTCGGTTCTTATCCTCTTCCGAAGTGCGAGACAGCTGGACGCAGCTGGACCCTATCCGAAGCTACGCCCAGCGTAGCTGTGCTGAACGCCCAGCGTTCCGAGAGGGTTCGCAGGCTATAAAAGGGGGCGACGGTTTCCAGATTTTTCACACCAATTCTCATTCTCTCACTAGTTTCTTTCTCTCTCTAGCTCCCCAAACCACCCCTAAGCCCTAGGAAAAAATCCCTAGCACCTAAAGGAAGTCCCGAGGCGCCCGGAGTCCCGAGAAAAAGGGTCTTTCGGTTCGGAAACGCTGCTCCGAGCAAAGCCCGGTTTTTAATAAAACCCGCTGTAAGTGAGCTACACCTATGCAATTTTTAATATAACTTTTAAATAATTATAGTAATGTTATTAGGTCTTTAAAATAATTATTTGGGCTATTATTATGTGTTATATTGAGTGTTATTTAACGCTTATATAATAATAATAATAGCTAAACTATTAATTAGTCGCAGTTAATGTTAGACTAAACCCTAGTGGTATTGATACTAGGTTTTGTCAAGGGAAATTGTTTTAAGAAGTAACGAAGCGTTGTTCAAGTACCGAGTCACCACCTAATCAAGTAAGTGCATAGTTACTTTCATCTTACACATAGATATGAAGTATTTTATATAAATTACGTGCTATGTGTGCATATTATCTGTATACTTGCTATCTATGATGGATGAACGATTTTATACAAGTTTTATATGATTTAAACTGTATATATGTAATTATATCTAGACAATATGTTGGGTAAAACATGGGTAGATGGAATATGAGTTGGATGATGAGTTGAGAGGTGTTATAGACCACGAGGTGAGTGTGAGAGGTGGACGATGTGAGAAGCCTTTCTCAAATGATGGCCCCGTCATCTAGCAGAGTATGGATGACAACCACAGACTATTCTAGACACTCCATTGGAACACTAGCAGGCTCACAACCTGTAGGTGTTGTGAACGATGTGTTCACCCGGTGTACTCTAAACCCTGGCGATCATGCAGACTTGGTGCCTAAACCTTGGCGATCATGCTGACTTGGTGCCAAAACCCTGGCGACTATGCGGACTTAGTGCCTGTTGTATAAACCCTGGCGACTATGCAGACTTAGTGCCTAGAACCCTGGCGACTATGCGGACTTAGTTCCTGTTGTATAAATCCTGGCGACTATGCAGACTTAGTGCCTAAACCCCGGTGATGATGGACTTCGTGCCTCATCGCAGCCGTCCATCGCTGGTCACAGAGCACCCTTCGGATCACGCCACGTCGCTTCGCACTACGCCCCGCGTTCAAGGTTGGTACGCCCAGCGTACCTTCGGTCCTTATCCTCTTCCGAAAACCCTATGTACTCACCAGGTTTCCCAACCTGACCCACTCAAGCTTATTTGTATCACAGGTGTCGATATGAAGCTACTTTACACTGAGAGATTTAAAAGAGATATAGATCACTAGTGTAAATGATTGTAAGTTCTGTTTATGCCTATGTTTCTGTATTGACGATAACATCCGAATGTTTTGAAAATGAATGAAATACATTTATTTGGAAATGATTTCATAACGTATTTATCATGTTTCTCTGGGAACAAATTCCGCAACATTTTTATTAAAAGAGGTACTCTGATTTTTATAAAGCATAAACAAAATCGATCTTTTCTGGCCGTGAAAATGGGGATGTCACAGTTGGTATCAGAGCATTAGTTTAAGCGAACTAGGAATATGGATTTATTTCTAGACTTAAACTTAGAATGCTAAGTGATGATCGTGAGGAGTGTGTCTAATAAATTTAGGCAATACACCTGAATAGACACAAGCACTAGCTTTTTTAGGAAAATGCCTAATATGATTTATGTGCTAAATGATTTATGCCCTATATGATGTTACTTGTTCGGATCTATGGTCTGTTGCCGACCGGATCTGGAAACCTTATGTGTTCAGGATTCCAAACGTACGACTACGATATTAGAACTAACATGTAAACGTTTCGGAGTGATAAGGACGGTTTAAACGTCTATCCTAAATAAGGATCTAAATTCACCGTATTTGGTGTATAGATCGAGATGGCAAGAACGCACAGTGGAGCTGGGAATGCGAATGGGAACAAGAATCAACCCCCAGTGATTCAGCAAATACCTGTTGTAGTAGAAGTTGCACCCGAGCCAATCACCATGGCTGGAGTACAAGCCATGATTCGGGCTATGTTAGCGGAACAAAGGGAAGAAATGAGACAGATGTTGAATAGGAACGAACCTACCGTGCCCATTGAGCAATCCGAGCTGAGTCCCGAGCAATCGGAGGAAGGGAACTATAGCCGCCCTGTGAATCATGTTGGGACTCAAGGAGAACGAAGGAATGGCCCGGGAGGGGGAATGACAAGGATGGACGAATGTATAAGAATTTATTGGGTGCCAAGACACCAAGTCTTTCTGGAAGCCCGAAGCCGGTTGAGATTATGGACTGGATCTCCGAAATGGAGATGGTGTTTGAGAGCTGTGACTGTAGCGACAAGCAAAAGACTGTCTTTGTGGTCAGACAACTGAAGACCGGAGTATTGAGCTGGTGGATGTTATTGGCAGATACGATGCCCAAAGGAGAAGCAAGCAAGATGTCTTGGGAAGATTTCATGGAGCAGCTGAAAATGCAATACTGCTCAGAGATAGATCTGATAGACCTAAACAACGAGTTTCAGAACCTGAAGAAAGGGAATATGAGTGTTGATGAGTATGCCACCGCATTCACCGAGAGGATGAAGCTATTTCCCTACTTGGTTCCTACTGAAATCTCCAAGATAGATAGGTTCGCTAACGGGCTGCCAATAGACTTTGGCCCGACGGTTAAAATGGCAACTACTTTAAAGACAGTCGTTAGAGCAGCTAAGAATGTAGAGACCCAGATAAGAGAAAAGGGTCTAGAAAAGGATAAGGCGGGAGAAAAGAGGAAGTTTGAAGGATCTTCAAAATCCAACAAAGAAAGAAAATTCTCAAAATCTGAAGGAGGAGGAGGAGGAGGTGAAGCTAAGTGGTGCGAGAAGTGTAAAAAGAAACACTTCGGGAAATGTAACGAGGAGGTGACTTGCTACAAATGTGGAAAGATAGGGCATTACGCCAGCAAGTTTACATCCAACAAAAGGGTGTGCTACAGATGTAACAAAGAAGGGCATGTTTCTAAAGACTGCCCGAAGGGAAACGAGGCTGCAAGGCCAGAAACGCCACCAAGGCCAAGGGCATTCCACATGCTCCTCGACGAAGCAGAGAACAACGCAAGGAATCGAGGATGAGGAATTCATACCCGAAGATCAAGTTAAGAAGTAACCAAGGGATAGTATCGTATAATGTAGCCTATTATAGGCATAGTATAGGGTGAACTTGAACACCTATGTAATTGTTTCAAGAAATAATAAAACCTTCGTTTGGTTATCTGATGTGTTAAACTGTTATGTGATTTCTGTATGGTGACTTGGAAAACTGCGAGACAATGCTTGGGACGAGTATGAGTAGGTGTGAAAGGTAGTAGATACATATACTACCGGAAGCACAGGACTCACGCTTAGATCAGGGAAAGTCACAAGGTTACCAAGAAGCTGGTAATTAATTTCGTTTTATTCAAGTATGTCGTTACCATCGTTTCAGTAATGACTAAGAAGATGATTGTTATTCCGACCCTAGTGGTCATACCAAATTGAGTCCGACTACGCTGAGTATGTTACGTGGTTCAGAGAGCCAAGTTTGATGTAGTATCCGACTTAAGCCTGAAGATTGAAGATAGTCAAAGCAATTGTGATCGTTGTTAAAGTAAGAAACTTATAGTTAGAAGTGCTACGTACTAGGACATGATTAAATCACATAAGAACATGAAGGAAGGTATAGTCTGTTCTGGAATTTGACTCTAAGAGACTTGAGTCTAAGTGTTGCAACATACGACGAGAGGTCGTTAGAACGAGGCACGTCAATCTATTATAGAAATCAAAGAATTTATTCTTAAGTTTGTCAAGAAGAAGAAGGAGTCTCTAGTAAGAATCGAGATGGTGACTTGAAGGTCATAATTTGGAGTCTAATGAGAGATAAGGGAGCAGGTGCAAGATCGAGCACCGCCTGTATTCCAGGAGTCTAAGAGTTAGATACTCGTTCGAAGAAACATCAAAGTTATGGTTATCACTTAGGATGAAGAGATAACGGATGGAGTCATCATGTGAGCCCTGTTTCCTAGATGATTCTGAGACGTAATCATCCTAAGGGGGAGATAATTGTAACGCCCGTAGATCCGGGCTAGTCAATTTAGAGATAATAGGGGTCGAAATGATACCATTTCCTGTCACACCCCGCTAAAGCGGAAACACAGGGCGTGGCAGTACAAAGGGTTTCATCGCAAAAGTTAAAAGACAACACCAACCATAGTATTAAAAATCATTACAAATTCACAATGGGTTTGAACAACTTTTAAAAGAAATTACAATGTAAATTGAAATACATCACATGCGAATGCTCCTAAAAGTGAAGTGTCCCTAAGTGCCACTTACTCGATGATTCCTGAAAAAGCATGTAAAACGAGCGTCAACTATAAAAGTAGTTGGTGAGTACTCATAAGTTTAAAAATAATATTGGTTTCATGAATCGAAATCAAATTTTGATATAAGTTTCCATAGATAAAAATATATTGCTAAAATGAGTAAATAAGTTTGTGTAAACAAATTTCGTTGTCATCATGAGAAATAAAGTATGTTGCCCAAAAGAGATGCAACGTTCATATCCTCATGGGAAATAAAGTTTGTTACTAAAATGAGTAATCAAGTTTCATTGCTACAAGGAGCAAACAAGTTTGTTACTATAAGAAGCAACCAATTTTGTTGCTAAAACAAGTAAATAAGTATTTAGTAACAAAAGTTCGTTGTTATAATGAGATACAAAGTTTATTGCTATAACAAGAAACAAAGTTGATTGCTATAATTGATAAACGAGTTTATTGCCATAATAAATAACAAGTTTGTATGTGTATGAGCAAACAATGAGTCTCAACCAAACCTATGACTGAAGCCCTATCAAGATCTATGCTTATCGTTCCATAGATGAATATGGTATCATGCACTCCAGCAATAGGGCGAGTGAGGAGTTGTCAATTCCTAATAGCGCTATCCATAATGACCATTGGCTCAAAGAGTTAATGGTTAGAGATAAGGGAAGGGCCTTAGTACGATAAGTTCTCATGTTCCGTGTTGCATAGACATACATAGAGAGACTTAGCAATAAAATAGCAATCATGTTTGATACAAATCAATTTAAATACAACATTCAAATAATAGTTTTTCGGGACATGCTTTTCCACCCCAAAACATAAAAACTGAAAATAGGGGAGTGCGTGAATACTCACAATGCATTGAGATGATGCAAATGATGCCTTGATCTACGCTCCACTCGTACCACTATGGTTTTCCTACAACGATGTTACACACTAATGAGTCTCTAATTGAAATCTAATACTAGTATACTTACTACTACAATAGAATTATGCCAATAATGTGTCAAAATTTAATATTGATAAGTTACAAACATTTTTCTGTGGAAATTAAGTTTCAAAGAATCAATTGTTATATAACAATTTAAGTGGAAAATTTCCATTATTGAAATGTTAATATTTAACATTTTAGAGGTGTTCCAATGATTAAATATTCAAAACGAAATCAATTTAGTTCTAAACTTTCCCAAACTTTGTATTTCATTTTTAATTGAAGTCAAACACCTTAAGATAAATTGTCTTGAATTTTTGATTTGTCTAACTATTTTTCACCATTTAATTCCATGAATAATCATAAAATCATGGAAAAATAGTAAATTATCATGAAAAAATCTTGTAATTTTTGTGTAACTATTTTACAGTGTACACAATCTAGGAAAAATACTAATATGTGTTTTCAAAAAGTTTAACACAATTTTTCTGATTTTTGTACATTTAAGTGTATTAAATCTTGGGAAAATAGAAGAAAAATAGCATACAGAAGATAAAAATCATCAAAATTTTTATGTATCATCCTAACATATTATAAGAGTTTCTGGTAAATTTTCATGAACTTTGGATGAGTAAAACTATTTTTCCTGTTTTTAGTCCATTATAAACACAAAAATTCAAGAAAAATAGATATACTTTTTCAAAAATTGCCAAAATATTTTTGGGAGTCTTAAATATAAGGTACAAGCTGCGAAAAATAAGAAACAATATTTTCACATTCCCTAAAGTGGTTTTATGATTTATTAGAGCTAAATAAAAAGAAAATTAAAAACCATACTAAACAGTAACAAAAATCGATGAAACTTCATGAGAGATGTTTGTTAACTTAAAGGGTCATCCACAAATATGTCCAGAATTTATTTACAAGTTTAAGTATTTTATATGCTTTAACACTCTATTTTATTATTATTTTCATGTAAAAATAAAGAAAATATATATTGAGCTGAAAATTTCCAGAATGCAACTTCAAACAATTTAATAACAATGAAAAATTGTTTTCTTATTTTTTATGTCGAAAAAACATGCCTAAAGGCTCAAACAATTATAGAGAAAACTTGATTCTTGTGATTTTGGTAAAAATTATTGATGTTACTTTGAGACTTTTTGCAACATGTTCCAAAGGCTTTTGAATCAAGATATTTTTATACCTCTTAATACATGATGTTAAGTGCTCAAGTTAATTTTTCCTTGATTTTTAGTGATGAATAAGATCTTTGAACATGCAATACAAAACTAGTATTCACAAAAAGGTGCTGATTGAGCAACAGTTTTGTAAAAATTGCTAAAAATCGAAATATTTGAATTTTCCGGTGAGGTCAGATGGGTTTGAAAGCTAACTCAAAATATTATATTTCAGAAAAAGAATCCTGAATTTTGGTTAAGAAATGAGTGAGATATGACGGTTTAAAGTCAGGTAAAGAAATCTGGCAGATTGCATGCATGGTGATTGGTTAGAAAAATGAGTTTTCATCATTTCTTTGAGTAAATCTTTTGAAATATTTTAAAAGATATCATGATAAAATTATATTCTAGTCATGTTTCCAGAGATCAAAAGATTAAAACTTATCAAAATGTATACATTCATTTATGAACAAAATTTTGTTTCTCAAAAACTCTTAACTTGAGTTTGATGTTTTAATCCTTAAAATCGATTTTTGCACTAAGATCATGAACATGCAACCTTGTTTATCATACATGCATGGTGTTAAAACACATCGATGATGTTCTAAATTCCATTTTAACAAAAAGAAAACAAGTTTGAAGAAGATGAAGAAGTAGAAGTCGGTTTTTGAAGTAAAATGCACATGCATGGCTTAAATCATTGTTGTGGATCTTCAAGAGATGTATGTTCTTTACCTTAAATTTATTTGTGGCTTGAAAAACCCTTATGAATCTCCATAATTTCGTGGTTAAGAGGCTGTGGTTGTGGTGTTTGGAGAAAAAAAATTAGAGAGAAGGTAGATAGAGTTTTCTAGAGAGAGAAAGAAGAGAGATGTGTGTGTGTTGGAGAATGAGAGTGTGAGAGAGAGATATGGGAAGAGAGGGGTCCGAAGATTTGAGTATAATAACCCTTTCTCATTCATTTTGTTTTATAAAATTTAAGTTATTTTATAAAATATCTAAATTTTATATAAAATGTGCACTAAAATCAAGTTTTTATTCATGAAACCTTTATTTTTGACTTATAAATTAAGGATGAATGTTAATGACTTAAATTTTTATTTTCCTTGATTATATTTCCCTGAATTTAATTGTTTTAAGATAATATTATAAGTTTCATAACTATTTTTATAGAATTCTTGATGTTAAACTTTATAAAATTTAAGTTTTAGGGTTTTTAGGGTTTTTGAGAGTTTGTAAAAATTTGGATATCAAAATAAATAGAATATTTGAGACTTTAAATTATCTTATGGTATTATAACTCTTTTATAGTTATAAATAATATTTGTAATTTATTTTTATCGGTTTATTGGCATTCTATGTAGTGATTCCGAGATTCAAGCGAAATTGAGGAATCAAGTATACTAGTCCTAGTCTTCAACTTTGACTTATGTTTCTATGAGACTTTGACCTACTTTCTACTTCTAGGTCAAGTGCATGATGTGTGTATATGATTCATGAAAAGGTGTTCGAGTAAAGAGTGACCCGAATATGGATAGCCTCTACAGTTAAGCAGTTGTAGAATTCACATATCAATGTGAAATCTAAGTACATTATCCATTATTTCTAGTTGCTTTCAAGTTTCTAGTAGGTTATAATTGAGCTTCTAGTCACTATGTCCAGTATGTGTCGTGCGTATATGTGCAACTAAGTTTATTCAAATCTAGAACCGACTCGAATTTTGACGGTTGTCACATTCTCCCCCGGTTGAAAGAATTTCGCCCCGAAATTCAATTCGTGACGTATTCTATTAGAACTCAGTCGAATACAATTATATAGTTGGAGAGGTGGTGACTTGCAATGTTCTTTGATTATTTCGGGTTTATTTCCTCAAGGGAAAAGCCCAATTCTTTAGCTATAGTCAAATTAATGTTTCCTTAATTCGAGTTCTACAATTTAGATTGCGAGAAATTAGGATCATGGAAATCATGATCCAAACATGGCGACCTAGTCGAAAAAGATCATCTAGTTAGATATTATCTGAATTAAGAGAGCTATAAGTTTTGCTGAAGCACTAACTGCACTGAGCGTTAAATCCGCATTGATCCTTAAGTCGCGTTCTAAATTAGCACTAAGTGTAAATTCGTCGCCTAATAAAGAAGAGATTAGGAACAATTTGTTCACTTCCGGGTTGGCTACTACATCTGGAAAGGATATATTTTGAAATAAGAAGGGGTGGCACGAATGAAAGAGAAGCGATTGAGGGTAAGTTCCTAAAAATACGTACTAAGGGTAGGCAACGAAGTGTTGGTACATCTCAAATGTAAAGGCTAATTAAGTGTCGTCGACAAAATAAATTACGAATGATTGAGCATCTCCGAGGCTATAATTACTACTACGGTTACTCTTACAATAATAAAACCTTATTCGAAGAATAAATATATTTAGAGAGTCATTGGTGCAAATGGAGGCGATGAAAATTTATGATAAATTAAATCACATTGTGTATATAGCATTTTAAGTGTTTAGAAGTGATTAAAAATCTCATTGTTATCAAAATGTATGTTTAGAAATGATAATTAATCTCACTATTATCAAAATGTGTAATAATTCCAAGATAATGAAGATACATGTGTGGCGATCCAACAAAGTAGTAAAATAATATAAAGATTAATTAAAGTTAAAGGTTTAAGTCGTCATTAGGGGAAATTTTTTTTTTATTGAAATTATTGATATTACGCTATTTGAAAAATTGACTAATTGTCTAAGTCAGGACAAATCTAAGTTTACGAGGAGTCAAAATACTTATGAAAACAAGCTTGAGAGTTTAGGAACTCACTGAAAATTGTAAAGTAAAATACTATTTTAAGAAAGGTGTAAAAATGTTAATCTTTGAAAATAGTGCATTCATAGTTTAGTGTTTCTACAAAAACAATTATTTAGAGAATAGATAATCGTAAAATTCAAAACTTTTGATGTATTTAAAGAAAAGAAGAAACATAAGGATACATATCCTTCACATATATTTTCCGGATATAGAAAAATTATAAGCATAAGAGTATTCATCTTGTGTATTAATTATAAGGAAAAATACAATGAAAATTGCATTTTATATCAAGTTTCTGAATTTAGAACGAAAGAGCAAATGTAAATAAGGATCACTTGTTTATAGAGATTTCAAAATAAAAACAAGATGTATATGATAAAAAGGCGTAATTGAATATATCAAAGTTGACTAAATAAAAACTATTCCTCACGGCTATACATGTATTAATCGCTCAAAACGAAAGGATAGACTTCTAGTATGTATGTGTACAAACATGATACCAGGAGAAACAAAATAGACAGAAACAAAGTTAGACAATGTATTATGTTACTATTATGGGTGTGCGAGATCTAAAGTCATAAGGAGAGCAAGAAATCAAGTGCGGGGGAAAGAAAAAGGAAGGTAGCGGCGGCAATGATTGTTATTGTTAAAATTATAAGAACAATACCTATAGGTAGATTAAAACCAGGTTGAGATATATTTCAAACTTTAATATTTGATGTATATTGATGATTAAATAGACATGTGAGAGTCTTAGAATGTTTGCTAATAATCACGAGTTACCTTATTAAGTTAAACTCCATTTGTGAAAAAGAAGAAGCACTACAAACGGTAGTTGAAAATCTGACAATTTGACTTTTTAGAATGGAGTTCAATAATCTTTTCGACAAAAGATTATTTAGAATAAATAATCTTAACCAAGTTGTAGAATATCTCTCAAGGTTTCCGTACATATAAAGAATGCCGAAATCCGAGTTATAACGAAGAAGTTATGACCCGTCGAAGTTTTACGGCAAAACCGGCACGGCACCGGGAGACGTAAGTAGTGAATTTACGATAGAGCGAGTTTTAGCCTTAGCGATCTAAACGAAAGTCGTAGAAAACATTAAACCGAGAGCGTCCATAAAAAGAACGCCCAAATCTGACTTCGTATGAGGAAGTTATGATTTTTCGAAGTTTCGGCTTAGCAGTGTACAGCTCGAAGTTCGAATATTAGAACGAGCGGTTTTTAGCCGAAACAACCTAAACGAGAATCGAAGATCTCATTATTTTTAGCGCAACGATAAAAAGACAGACGAAAACGGACGTCGGATGAAGAAGTTATGAATTTTTAACGGACTAATCCTGTCCCGGCCTGTTAATAATGGAACTTTTAAAATAAAGTCAAAATTAGCCGACGGAGTCTAAACGAAAGTTGTAGATTACGTTCCCGCCTACGCGTGGATATATAGAACATCAAAAACGGATCTCATATGAGGAAGATACGAATTTTTGAAGTTTGGAATCGAAATCACGAAGTCTGATGAGAGATGGATGACGTGGCCTCATCGCAGCCGTCCATCGCTGGTCGCAGAGCACCCTTCGGATCACGCCACGTCGCTTCGCAATACGCCCCGCGTTCAAGGTTGGTACGCCCAGCGTACCTTCGGTCCTTATCCTCTTCCGAAAACCCTATGTACTCACCAGGTTTCTCAACCTGACCCACTCAAGCTTATTTGTATCACAGGTGTCGATATGAAGCTACTTTACACTGAGAGATTTAAAAGAGATATACATCACTAGTGTAAATGAATGTAAGTTCTGTTTATGCTTATGTTTATGTATTGACGATGACATTCCAATGTTTTGAAAATGAATGAAATACATTTCTTTGGAAATGATTTGATAACATATTTATCATGTTTTTCTGGGAACAAATTCCGCAACATTTTTATTAAAAGAGGTACTCTGATTTTTATAAAGCATAAACAAAATCGGTCTTTTCTGGCCGTGAAAATGGGGATGTCACAGTGTATGCTATGGTAGCCGGAATCTACTATGATATTGCAGTGGATTATGCAACACAGATGTGGACATAATTCTTGAAAAGTGTGGAAAATAAAAATGCAGTGGATGGGGTTTCTTGTGCGAGGTAGTGGAGTTTGATTCTTCGATGTGCCTATGAGAAAGAAGGTATTCTGGTTCAAGCTGATGAACCAACAGCTGCATTTGTGAAGTATCATTACCCAAAAACAATTAAAGATGATGTGAGTGTATTTCCTTCAGTTGCTCGAATTCCAAATGGAATGCTCAAGAAAGTTGATCCATCGAATCCAGTGTTGATGACGTCTTTACAAACAATCAACCCTAATGACGAAACTGGTGTTTTATTGCCAAGGCATGATGAAGGTTCTTCGAAGAAATCTCGAAAGCCAAAGAAATTTGATGAAACTACTCCTGAGAAACCTGTTCAAGAGGCAAAAGTCACTAAGTCACCCAAGCGAAAGACTGCAGTTGTGGTCAAAGTTTCGAAGAAATCCGACAAGTTTGTTGAGCCTGAACCTGTTGAGCCTACAAAGGAAATCGTTCCTTAGAAAACTGGTGTATTCAAGCGTCTCAAAAAGAGAGCTCATAGGTCACGAAATTCTCCTGAAAGGTCTTCTAGCTTTTCTCCTTCAATTGTTCGAAAGCCACATGTTACACGGAAAGGTGTCACAACTGGCATTTTGCTAGGAAATTTTATTCCCATGTAAACATCATCCATTGTAAAAGCCTGTACTCTAAGTGAATACTATACTCTATTCTCGTTCAAATACATCTCATATGTTCCACTAAGGGTTGGAAACCTTAGAAATCCCGGTTCAAGTTCATTATGGACTAGGATTCTCTTATTGGGCCTAAGGGACCAAGAGATCACCAATTCATCAAATCTATAACATTTTGGACCATTTGGGCCTAGAATGATTCATTCTAACCCTAATGGGCCTTCTTGGGCCATAACAACTCCAATTAACCTTAATGGACTTTAGAACCCATTCTTTTATACTATTGGGCCGTGAGATACCCTAAAGGCCCAATGGGCCGAAAATTTTATGATTAGGCTCCAAAAATCCTAACTAAAGCTTAATGGGCTCAAACTATTCCATTCCTACCTTCCAAGCCCAAGTTCTCGGCCCAACAACATCACTTAACAAAAAAAAAAAAATCTTGCATGGGGAAGAGGTTGACACCTCATTTTTACATGTAGGACTTCCACACTAATTACCTTTCATGTATCAACACACTCTCATACTTCCATGCAAAGGTCACTTCTCTCTCTTCCCTCCCTATTTCTTTCTCTCTGACAAGATACACACACACACACACACTTCACTTACAAACTCTCTCAAATAATCTCTCAAACACTCACAAGAACACTCCTACATTTTCCTCTAAAGTTTCGAGAATTAGAGTATACTTCAAGAGATTCTTCTTCAAGATCATCAACTTTGGTAAGTTCTCACTTAGATCTATGATTTAACCTCTTGATCTCTTCAAAAATCTCCTCTTACATCCATATTTTTGTGGATCATGTTCTTATAACCATCTAAGTTCAAGATCTACTCAAGAAAGCTTGTTAGGATCAAAAATCTTCTTCCACTTCTTCATCAAAACCGATCCATCACCCCAAGGCGAGTTCATACCCCCTATTTTCGATTTTTACTTTGTTTTGGGGGAGAATACAAGTTGTGTGGTGTAGATCTATGTGTGTATGCATGAATATGTGTGTTTTTCATGATTTATTTGGTGGTTATGTGTTATTTATTTCATAAATCTAAAAATATGTTAAGAATATTAAGTTTAACACTTGGATCTACATGAAAAACTTGAGGAAAGTATGTGTTATCACATATAATACATGTAAACTAGTAGATCTAGGATTTATACACTTAAAATAGTAAAAATGAGTGTTGTGTTCCAAGATCTATAAACTAAACTCAAAAATCAGCCTTTCACAGGAACGTTTTGGTCCAATCTCGAACTGTTTTGACCACATAAATGATAATATTTTTCAAAACTGTTTTACATGCAAAACGTTCAGATTTCTACCTTTAAAATGACTACTCTCACGTTTTCATACGATTTTTCTACAATTGTTGGCGAATTTTACAAAACTGTCTATCAAATTTGAAATAATTTCGGACCAACCTGTGAAGGTGGACAATTTCACACTTGTTAGTAGCCATTAAAAATTATGAGACAAATTGTGAACAAACTATACTAAATTTACAAACTTCCAGAATTTACGGATCCAAATTTCGACTTACGATGATTTTTCTACAAATTTTCCAACAACTAGGTCGGAAAAGCCCAAAACCAGAAAAATGTGTATTTTCACAGAAATCAAGCCAAAAATGATATTTTTGACAAAAATAGGTTTAAAATGTTATTTTTACCTCAAACTAGTCATCAACACAAGTTTTGAACATAATGGAGACTAAAGTGTTATTCTTACAAAAATTGGGCCTTAATTGTAAATTTTTGGCTTATTGGGCCAAGAGTGTCATTTTTACAAAAAGTGGGCTTTTATGCTATTTTAGTGAATACTTGAACCAAAACCAACGATAAACTAACAAACGGATTAATTTGATCATTTTCTAGGTTATTGGGCCTTAGTGTCCCATTTTTATGTGTGATAGGTCATGTATACTATTTATATGTTTATTGGGCCTCATTGACCCATTAACATGTGCGACGGACCTTGGATACTATTTGTGTGCTATTTGGGCCTGTAAATACCTTACATGTGAAATGGGCCTTAGTTGTCATTTTATATATATATATATATATATTTCGGGCCCATGTTATATAATTTCATTCCAATTTGGGCCTTTAAATGATTTACATGTTTAGCGATGCCTTAGTGGTTCACTTTCATGGTTCATTGGGCCTGTAATGAGATTATACCTTTCTTCGCGTAAATTCGATTAAGGATCTAGTGAGTTTTGTCGGTTGGCACCTATTAAGTGTACGATCGTAGCCTGTAGTTATAACCAGAGTGTCTTGGAGGGAGAGCGGGGATTTGTGTATAGATCTATACGGGGATGACACCCCACACCTGAGCTGTTCGCTACAGTTAGACTAACTCAGTCTAGGGTGACGAAAACCTTATAATCAAAATCAAAACGGGCGTCCAACAACGCCAAGACAGGCGAAATTGTCATTATTTAGTATGGTTATGACGGCTCACTTAGAGGAATTAACGTTATGAAGTTTACGGAAGACCATTCTCTTTTCTCTTGGATTACTCGGAAACATTCTTGTACTGGCTCAACCTCGGGGGTTGGTATGGCAGCTTTCTCTTTTACAGACAACATCGGGTTGTCTGGGAAAATTCTCTTTACATGCTCTTTACATTCTCTCTACATTCTCTTTACCCTTTTAGTCAAATAAACAATAACATACATGCATTAATACAAGATCTAACACAAACATACTAAACAGTTTGCAGAAAATATAGGATTTTCTGGTGGTTTCAAAATTATACAAATCATTTTCACAAACATGCTTATGAAGTCACCAACATTTTATGTTGACAGTTTTCAAAATAACTTGTATTCTCAGGAAACCGTTGAAGCTGGATGAACGAAACAAACTAATGGATATTGTGTTATATTTTGTTTCATCATACCCTTACTATTTTGGCATGTAATATTAAAATACAATACTCGATGTAAACAATGAATGTTGTTATATTACATGTGTGATGATGATGATGTTATGTTTCAATTATATTCACTGTAATGATATTTCAAGATGAAGTCACGCGCAAGCCCCCGGACGTTTCCGCCGTCTGGTTCGGGGGTGCGACAGATTGGTATCAGAGCATTGTTTATAGTGAAGTAGCATATCTAATCATAGAGGATATGCAACTATAAATACAATGGGACTAAACAACTCTGAACATAATAATTTAAAATACATACCTTTGTGTGCATTTTAGAATAATAACACATCAAGAACAGTAAAAGTCTTTGGAGGATTTGAACATCGCTATTAAACTCGGGCAGTTATGTAGTCGTATTGGGGGTGAATGTAGCCTGATCAACTACATTCATTCAAAATACGACCAACATGTGTTCGGGAGTAATCGTGATGGACAATGAATCAAAAACTTACCATTTAATTATCCAAAGAGCTTATAGAATCAAACCTAAACAAAATTAGATTACTATAGGAGTAATTGGCATGCTATTTGTTTCTAGTGTTTATACCCCTTCGTGCAATACACTATAGACGAGTATTATTAGCCGGGAAACCCCTATCTCCCTAGCCAGGGAATAGCAGGGTGGCTCGACCCAGAGGAAGACCCAGAAGGAGACTCAGAGGAAGAACCAGAGGAGGAACACGAAGTAGAACTTGCAGATGGACCCGCCGAGTCAATAGTGGACCTCGAAGAGGAAGAGCCCGAGGGCAATGATGATGATGACTCAGATGCAGAATCCGATGTCATCAATCCTCCATGTAGGGCCTGAGTACCGACTTATCGTGTAGGCCCCGGTGGCCCCATGCCCCCTTGGGCACACGATATTTGGAGATAGAGTCACCAGCAGGGGATACGACCACACTACGGTAGGAACCGAGGTCTCTTCGATCTTAGTCATAGAGGACCAGCTGACCGGGCCCTCCCAGTCGTGGTCCGGCGCACCCGAGGTATTGATAACCAAGCTCAGGACACCCCAAATCGAACGGAACAAATGCGGTTTGCTATTGAGAGAGATGAGAGACAAACACAGGAAGTGAACGGAGACTCCCGAGCGAGACAGTTAGTTTGGGAGGTACGACTACGAGATACCGAGCAACAAGTAGCTCGTCTCCGAGGTGCATCCACTTCATCAGCACCACCACCAGACACTTTTCGCCACAATTAGGATCAGCCTTTTCTTTCCCCCTCCCCCTACTATCTGATATGACTCTCTTTCGTGTACTAAGACGGTACTTGCCAATGAAACTATTATGTGTTATCTTTATTTCATGTTATTGCATAAATTCAATTATATGCAAAACCGAACCCTCAAAACCGCTAGATACTTTAGGACCTCGAAACCAAAACAACCCATATACTCTAAGGATAGACGTAACGATCGTGCCAAATCTGCGATTACTTACTACCGTAAATACATCATAGGGATGTAGATGGAAACAATGAGAATCATACGACAAGACGCGAAATTTATCGAGTACAACCAGGAATGCCGATCATTACTTACGATCTGGCTTATCAACATGCAGTAGGAAAATGTCATCCTACAGAAATAACAAACACACCCACGAGATACCGCTCCTGCAGATAGACTCTGCTACATTCTAAGCTGCTGTAACAACGGCAGTAACCGCTGCTATGGTACAACTCAACGCAAACAACACCAATAGAGGTGGGAATAACATCAAAAATTCCAGCCGAAGGAACGAGCACGAAAACCAACAAGTGACAGCTTATCTAAGCGCTCCAAACCCCGAGCTTAAGAGAAGGAAGCGAAAGTCGAGAAGTGAGAGAAAGGGACAACCAACTCAAGGGTTCTCGAAGAAGCAACATGTTGTTGCTATCTATGCGACCATGACCCCTACTACATCAACACCAGCGAGACCATATGCTGGAAGCCTTCCAAAATGCAACCAGTGCAATTTCCATCATAAGGGAGCCTGTCGGGAGCCGTATTGTAATAGATGCAACCGAAAGAGTCACACCGCCAAATACTGTAGAACTTATCCACAACAGAATCAACAGCCAAACAACAACAACAATCGCAACTACAGTAACAACAACATCAATGTTGGGGCCAGTCACACCTGCTATGGGTGTGGAGGAACTAGCCATTTCCGACGCAATTTCCCCAAGGCTAACAATCAAGAGGCAGAAGGATCAGGAAGGGTCCTAACCCTAGGTCAAGGCGAAGCAATTCAAGACCCGACGGTTGTTACTGGTACGTTACCACTTAACAACTCTTTCTCTTGCATCTCACTTGATAGTGGAGCTGAGCGAAGCATCGTTAGTAACAAATTCGAACACTTACTAAAACAACAACCCCAGAAGCTAAACGAAGCCTTCACGTTAGAGATGGCTAATGGGAAAAACCGAATTAACCAAAGATATTTATGTAGAGTACACCTTAACACTAAACCACCATTCATTTCAAATGGATTTGATACCACTAAATATTAGGAGTTTTGATGTGATAATCGGCATGGTTGGGTTAAGCCCCCACCATACTGATACTATGTGTCGCGAGAAGGCTGTTTGCCTTCACCTTCCCAATCATGAAACTCTAAAAATCTATGGTGATAAACCTGGTGCTAATCCTCGTCTTATCTCGTGCATCAAGGCACAAAAGTGCCTGCACCAGATGAACTACGTTTTCCTCGCCCACGTTGTGGACAAGACCAAGGAAGAAGTAAGCATACAAGGTATTCCAATAGCATGCGATTTTCCAGATGTAATTCCCGAAGAACTTCTGGGAATACCCTAGAGAGACAGGTCGAATTTCGAATCGACCTCATACCGGGAGCCACATCAATTGCCAATTCACCCTATAGGTTAGCTTCCGCCAAAATTCTGGAGTTAACCAGTCAATTAAGAAAATTTTTGAGCAAAGGATGCATCGGACCAAGCTTCTCACCCTGGGGAGCTCCGGTCTTGTTCGTCAAGAAGACGGATCATTCAGAATGTGCTGCGATTTTAGGGAATTGAATAAGCTCCATATCAAAAACCGATACCCAGTTCCTCGGATTGACGACCTACTTGACCAAGCTTCAAGGAGCTAGTTGCTTCTCTAAAATAGATCTAAGATCCGGTTACCATCAGCTCCGAGTCCGAGAAGAGGACATTCCAAAAACTGCTTTCCAAATTCGTCACGACCATTTCAAATCCGTTGTGATACCCTTCGGTCTAGCGAATGCTCCCACGGTATTCATGAACCTTACGAACCGAGTTTTCCCAACCATTCCTACTTAGCCTTTTCATTATTTTCATCAATAACATACTCGTCTGCCCACGAAGCGAGAACGAAACACTGTTAGCATCTACGACCAGCCTTGAAAGCATCAAAGCCGGAGAATATTCTGAAGAAAGCACTACATGGATGGATAAAACTCTCGAAGTCGAAAGACAAAGCTTATTGTTATAAGAGTTGAGTTGGGCGTTATCTGGGTGATC
Source organism: Lactuca virosa (assembly GCF_052849685.1). NCBI lineage: Eukaryota > Viridiplantae > Streptophyta > Magnoliopsida > Asterales > Asteraceae > Lactuca > Lactuca virosa. The sequence continues at coordinate 307,716,102 of NC_136433.1, read as the reverse complement.
GTCGATAGGTTAACCCAATCTGCCCATTTCCTGCTAGTAAAGAAATCAAACAAGATGAAAAGATTAGCTAGGATCTATATCGAGGAGATCGTGAGACTCCATGAAATATCGGTATCTACTATCTCGGATCGAGATAACGAAATTTCTTCAAGACTTTGACAGTCACTTCAGAGGGATATGGGAACATAGCTAGATATGAGCGTTTGTTACCACCTTCAAACGAATAGCCAATGCGAACGGACCATTCAACCACTCGAAGTCATTCTACGAGCCTGAGTGTTTGAATTCAGCAAGTCATGGGATACCCGGTTCCCCTTGATTGAATTCTCACGCAATAACAGTTATCGCACGAGCATCAAGGATGCTCCTTTCGAGACTCTTTATGGTCGAAAGTGCAGATCACTCGCCAGTACTCTCATGGTACCAGAAACCATTCGCGAAATGACAAAGAAGATAATCCAAAACAAAGCTCGACTTCAAGCATCGCGAGACCGACAGAAGAGCTATGCTGACAAGCGGCGTAAGCCATTAGAATGTCAAGTCGGAGATCGTGTGTTGTTAAAGGACTCTCCTCGGAAGGGAATGATTCGCTATTGGAAACGAGGAAAATTAAACCCGTGATACATTGGACCGTTCGATATTCTTGCTCGAATTGGTCCAATGGCTTATAGGCTGCAGCTACTTGCCGAACTCAGCAACGTACACCCTGTGTTCCATGTCTCGAATTTAAAAAAGTGCTTAGCAGATGAAACTCTTGTCATTCCTTTGGAAGAGTTCGTGATAAACAAGAATCTTCGGTTCGTCGAAGAACCGGTCGAAGTTATGGACAGGGAAGTGAAGCGTACTAAACAAAGTCGCATTCCGATTGTGAAGATTCGATGAGACGCTAACCGTGGACCAAAATTCACATGGGAACGCAAGGACCAGATGAAGCAAAAGTGCCCTCACCTGTTCTCTCATTCATGAACCTATCTTTCGAAAGAATTTCGGGACGAAATTCCCTCTAACGGGGGGATGATGTCACAACTGGCATTTTGCTAGGAAATTTTACTCCCATGTAAACATCATCCATTGTAAAAGCATGTACTCTAAGTGAATACTATACTCTACTCTCATTCAAATACATCTCATATCTTCCACTAAGGGTTGGAAACCTTAGAAATCCCGGTTCAAGTTCATTATGGACTAGGATTCTCTTATTGGGCCTAAGGGGCCAAGAAATCACCAATTCATCAAATCTATAATATTTTGGACCATTTGGGCCTAGAATGATTCATTCTAACCCTAATGGGCCTTATTGGGCCATAACAACTCCAATTAACCTTAAAGGACTTTAGAACCCATTCTTTTATACTATTGGGCCGTGAGATACCTTAAAGGCCCAATGGGCCGAAAATTTTATGATTAGGCTCCAAAAATCCTAACTAAAGCTTAATGGGCTCAAACTATTCCATTCCTACCTTCCAAGCCCAAGTTCTCGGCCCAACAACATCACTTAACAAAAAAAAAATCTTGCATGGGGAAGAGGTTGACACCTCATTTTTACATGTAGGACTTCCACACTAATTACCTCTTATGTATCAACACACTCTCATACTTCCATGCAAAGGTCACTTCTCTCTCTTCCCTCCCTATTTCTTTCTCTCGGCCAAGATACACACACACACTTCACATACAAACTCTCTCAAATAATCTCTCAAACACTCACAAGAACACTCCTACATTTTCCTCTAAAGTTTCGAGAATTAGAGTATACTTCAAGAGATTCTTCTTCAAGATCATCAACTTTGGTAAGTTCTCACTTAGATCTATGATTTAACCTCTTGATCTCTTCAAAAATCTCCTCTTACATCCATATTTTTGTGGATCATGTTCTTAGAACCATCTAAGTTCAAGATCTACTCAAGAAAGCTTGTTAGGATCAAAAATCTTCTTCCACTTCTTCATCAAAACCGATCCATCACCCCAAGGTGAGTTCATACCCCCTATGTTCGATTTTTACTTTGTTTTGGGGGAGAATACAAGTTGTGTGGTGTAGATCTATGTGTGTATGCATGAATATGTGTGTTTTTCATGATTTATTTGGTGGTTATGTGTTATTTACTTCATAAATCTAAAAATATGTTAAGAATATTAAGTTTAACACTTCGATCTACATGAAAACCTTGAGAAAAGTATGTGTTATCACATATAATACATGTAAACTAGTAGATCTGGGATTTATACACTTAAAATAGTAAAAATGAGTGTTGTGTTCCAAGATCTATAAACTAAACTCAAAAATCAGCCTTTCACAGGAAAGTTTTGGTCCAATCTCGAACTGTTTTGACCACCTAAATGATAATATTTTTCAAAACTGTTTTACAAGAAAAACGTTCAGATTTATACCTTTAAAATGACTACTCTCACGTTTTTATACGATTTTTCTACAAGTTTTGGCGAATTTTACAAAACTGTCTATCAAATTTGAAATAATTTCGGACCAACCTGTGAAGGTGAGCAATTTCACACTTGTTAGAAGCCATTAAAAATTATGACACAAATTGTGAACAAACTAGACAAAATTTCCAAACTTCCAGAATTTACGGATCCAAATTTCGACTTACGATGATTTTTCTACAAATTTTCCAACAACTAGGTCGGAAAAGCCCAAAACCAGAAAAATGTGTATTTTCACAAAAATCAAGCCAAAAATGATATTTTTGACAAAAATAGGTTTAAAATGTTATTTTTACCACAAACTAGTCATCAACACAATTTTTGAACAAAATGGAGACTAAAGTGTTATTCTTACAAAAATTGGGCCTTAATTGTAAATTTTTGGCTTATTGGGCCAAGAACGTCATTTTTACAAAAAGTGGGCTTTTATGCTATTTTAGTGAATACTTGAACCAAAACCAACGATAAACTAACAAACGGATTAATTTGATCATTTTCTAGGTTATTGGGCCTTAGTGGCCCATTTTCATGTGTGATAGGTCATGTATAGTATTTATATGTCTATTGGGCCTCATTGACCCATTAACATGTGCGACGGACCTTGGATACTATTTGTGTGCTATTTGGGCCTGTAAATACCTTACATGTGAAATGGGCCTTAGTTGTCATTTTATATATATATATATATATATATATATATATATATATATATATATATATATATATATATATATATATATATATATATATATATATATATATATATATATATATATATATATATTTCGGGCCCATGTTATATAATTTCATTCCAATTTGGGCCTTTAAATGATTTACATGTTTAGCGATGCCTTAGTGGTTCACTTTCATGGTTCATTGGGCCTGTAATGAGATTATACCTTTCTTCGCGTAAATTCGATTAAGGATCTAGTGAGTTTTGTCGGTTGGCACCTATTAAGTGTACGATCGTAGCCTGTAGTTATAACCAGAGTGTCTTGGAGGGAGAGCGGGGATTTGTGTATAGATCTATACGGGGATGACACCCCACAACTGAGCTGTTCGCTACAGTTAGACTAACTCAGTCTAGGGTGACGAAAACCTTATAATCAAAATCAAAACCGGCGTCCAACAACGCCAAGACAGGCGAAATTGTCATTATTTAGTATGGTTATGACGGCTCACTTAGAGGAATTAACGTTATGAAGTTTACGGAAGACCATTCTCTTTTCTCTTGGATTACTCGGAAACATTCTTGTACTGGTACTCAACCACGGGGGTTGGTATGGCAGCTTTCTCTTTTACAGACAACATCGGGTTGTCTGGGAACATTCTCTTTACATGCTCTTTACATTCTCTCTACATTCTCTTTACCCTTTTAGTCAAATAAACAATAACATACATGCATTAATACAAGATCTAACACAAACATACTAAACAGTTTGCAGAAAATATAGGATTTTCTGGTGGTTTCAAAATTATGCAAATCATTTTCACAAACATGCTTATGAACTCACCAACATTTTATGTTGACCGTTTTCAAAATAACTTGTATTCTCAGGAAACCGTTGAAGCAGGATGAACGAAACAAACTAATGGATATTGTGTTATATTTTGTTTCATCATACTCTTACTACTTTGGCATGTAATATTCAAATACAATACTCGATGTAAACAATGAATGTTGTTATATTACATGTGTGATGATGATGATGTTATGTTTCAATTATATTCACTGTAATGATATTTCAAGATGAAGTCACGCGCGAGCCTCCGGACGTTTCCGCCGTCTGGTTCGGGGGTGTGACAAAAGGTCTCATCATTCGAGACGTTCATGTACCAGTTTCTCCATATTCAAAGAAGCGAAGGGCTGAGGATGTTGCAAAGCATATTTCAAAGAAGACGAAGAAGAGAAAATTGATCCTTCAGGAAGACTCTATGGAAGAAGAAGAAGTTCCTGAAACTCCAAAGGGTGATGTTTCATTCAAGAAGAAATCTCCTGTCAAATCGAATTTCTAGGAGATAGGAATTTCAAGTCGCTCCGTGAAAACTTCTACAGTGGACACAACTACTATTCTTGGTGATTCAACCAAAGTATCGACTCCTGAGCAGACTTCGGTCATACCACCCGAGGTTTCGATAACCAAGTCATTTCTTGAGGAGGTTCGAACCTTAGGCATCCCTACACACGTATCTGATACGAATGTAAATGTCAACATGGGTGAAGGAGTCTCGCACAAAGAAAACCGAGTGTCTACTCAAAGTATTTTTGAAACCTCTATCATCACTACCAATACTTCTTTACCGCCGTTTGTCACCACTGTTTCTACAACCACACATTCACCAACTTTTGATCAAGTTATGAATCAACCCATCACTTCTCTTTTCCCCTCTCAATCCACTGATCCACCTAAACCTGTAAATGATGATGACACTGATGATGGAGGATTTGGAGGATCATTTGCTGATCTCGAATGTGATCCTGAAGATGAAGACATTCCAGATCACATGCTTATGTAGGGGAAACAGTTCAAGATCTTCAACAGAAAGCTTAATTCTTCGTTACAATCACAAGAAGATGTTGGAAGTAAACACTCAGTATATGGAATTGAAGTTGATGTCATGCTCAAGGCTCAGGAGCTTCGAATTCAACATAAGCTGGATGTTTTGGATAAGAATAATGAACTTCGAGTCAAAGCTCAGTCTGATACGTTCAATAATGAAATCAAGGAGCTATGGATGGTTGCGAAGGAACGACATGTTATGTTCATTAAGGATGTGAAGACTGTGAGGGAAGATGTCAATCGTAAACTTGATGAATTGAAGGTTGACGTGGCTAAAGAATTAAGTGAGTTGAATACAAACTACTCTTCTCTACTTTCGAAAGTAGACATTGTTGCTGGGGCTGTAACGAAAGTGGTGGAATGGTATCAATCTCTTCTTCCCAAGTTTGATGAAAAAGCAACTAATGATCTTAGCAATTTTTGAAAACTTGATTCCATGCTTCGTGAACTAAAAGAGCTGGTTTCGAAATCTGTATCATGATCTCTTTTAACTCCTGAGTTCTTAACTCGGAAGTTTTGTTTTTTGAAACTGCAATTCAGAAGGAGTTAGCCCCACTGTCTCGGCTAGTCAATATCTTACCAATAAATGCCCCACCTGTTATCACAGGGGTGCAAGGGGGAGAAAGAAAAAATGTTGGTAAAGGAGAAGGTGCTTCGGGGATAACGAATGAAGAAACAAAAGTTGTTGGTAAATTGTTTACAACTCATGTTCCTACATCAAAACTGATAATCTCGAAGGCTGATTCAATGATAGCAACTGTCACAACTACAAGGCCAATAACTAAAGGCATTGTAATTGGGTCAACTGGTGAAGGGAGTGCTTCGAAACCCAAGGAAACTACAACAAATCAAGATTGAGGAAAAGGAGTTATAGTTGAGAAGTCAAAGGAAGAAATAAAGGCTGACATAGATGCAGAAATAGAGAAACAACGTCAAATTCAGAGTATTTTGAGGCTTCGACAAAATGATCCTCCTACTTTGAACAAAGGAGATCCAAGAAAGATGCATAGTTATGAAAATATCGAAGCTAGAGTTGCTTACAATGAGATGTTTTAGTTCGAGAAGAAGCCAAGGAAAAGTTATGCTATCGAGAATTCTGACATGAATCAACTCGATTTTCCTGTCAATGAAATGATGTTTCTCACAGCCCAGTATAAGATTGTTGATCAATTCAAGGATAAAAATGACTTTATCCATATGAAGCTGAGATTTCACGCTGTGTTGGGAAAGGATCAAGAAGAGGTATGGTCCCTCGCAAAGATTGTTCGAGTGCTAAGTATAACAAAGGATGTGTTGTTCGAGAACATGTTGCAAAATTTTCGATACCATGTTGTGAGGGAAAACAATGTTGCTCTTGACTTCTCAATTGCGGATTTTCCTCTGATGAACTTGAATGATCTAATTCAAGTTGCGAACATACTCAAAGACATGGTTGCTTCGAAACTTCAGGGAACAAGTAAAGAAGTACTACATCTGGGGTTAGGCCATATTAAGCTTTTCATAGACAATTATTATGATTGTCTAGCATTGACTAATGTTGAGTTAGCATTATCAATGGGAAAAGAAATCACAGTTCCTCAATCAGTGTTGAAGACTCAAGCTGATTTAAAGATGTATGTTGATGGTGAGATATGTATGAAGCCGTTTGGAATCGTTTGCGTTGGAAAGAGCAAGAAGGGAAAACAAACGAAGTTCTTATTTCAATCAAGTGATGTTGAAAGATATACAACTGCTCAATATACAAACTTAATTGTGCGTATGAATAGTTGTAAGAAGAACAATGATGCTGATAAAGTTGAGCTGAAGAAAGTCATGAATTGGTATGCAGAGATAAGGAGAAATTTGCATATGGCTGCTCAAGTTTTGATAACCTGATTTCGACACTGCTTACAAAGGGGGAGATTGTAAGAGTCGAAGTAAGTTGTAAGGTGTCGAAGGTTATTGTGATTTCATTAAGTTATGTAATGTTATTACAAAGGCATAGCGATTTCGAAACTGTAATATAATAGCCCTCTGTATTTTTTTTTGTGCTTTCTTTTTCCTATAAAGAGGGAAAGATACTTAGACTAGATAGAACTTTGGCAACACTTCTGTCTAACTCTCTTTGTATCTGAAAAGCATAATACGAGCTGAAACAAGATTATATTTACTCTGAGTGTTCTTAATTCTATTTGTTTTCTAATATCATTTCACTACTCGATTAAATCACAACTACACTAGAAAAAAAATTAACTTTTAGTTTCATAAACATCATCCATAGGAAGTACAAAAATGCCAATACATATCCATATTATTTTGAAATTCAGAGTACAAAGAGCTAAATGTGAAAACACTGGAGAATGCATGCCACATCATCAAGCCGGGCCCTTGCCCTTATCAATAGAAGTACCTGAAACATTCACTAAATCTGTAAGCACAAGCTTAGTGAGTTTCCCAATCACACAAATCATATAATCATAGCTCATACATATACATACAAATATGCCATAAAATCCCTCCATGGACTTCAATGGAATGCCATGGGCTACCCCCATGGTCTTATATCCTCATGACATGGGCTCCTCCCATGGTCGTTCCAAGTGCCATGGGCTCCCCCATGGTCTTTACATAAACACATATATAAATCAAATAGCAAATGATTACACATTCCAATACAAATCATCTCATATCAATTAATGGGCCGACCTTGGTGCCTTCGACCCATGAATATGGTGAGAAGACTCACCTCAATACTACACGGAAGCTAACTAGGTCGGGATTCCAATATCTGCTCTACACAACCCTAAAACATAAATAATTTCTTAAATACAACTCAAATGCCCCCAAACCCCTTAAAGGTCAAACTTGGTCAAAGACTAAGGTCAAAGGTCAAAGTCAACGTCCTGAGTTGACCCAACTCGCCGAGTTATCCCTCCACTTGTCGAGTTTCTCTTTCACCTGAACAGATCGGGAAAAATCCCATCAACTCGTCGATTTCACAAATGAACTCGTCGAGTTGGCAAGAAATCCAACCTCTTAATGCATTTAGCTGATACCATCGAATCTAGGGACTCCAAATCTCAGATCTCATCCAAAATGATGTCTAGAACGGTAAAGTTTCCAACTTTACCCTTAAGAATCATCCAAATAGAACCAAACCCAAACCGTAGGATCTTTAGAGAGATTCTTAATCCATAAAGCCCTTGAACTCTCCCAATATAGTCCCAAAACACAGATCTAGAGTCCAAAGGTTGGATAATCATGTAAAGTTTCCAACTTTACATCTATGAAAGCGAGAAATACACTCTAGAGCTTAATAAGGACTTAATGAGGGACTTATTGGATGAAAGGGACTTGGAACTAAGAAACGTTTACAACTTTCAGCCATGAGAAGTCATGAAGGGGTTAGATCTAACATAATGACCCCCGAAACCTTCAAAATCTTGGCTAACCCAATAAAAATCCCAAAATCATGCTAAAACTTCCATTAAAGAGATCTAGATGATAATAAAGCAATATGTCGACTTTATACCTCAAGAAGACTGCTATTGGTGAAGAGTTTCTGGATTTATACTCCTTCTTCTAAGCAAGATGCTTCCAACTTCCAAGCTCCTTCCAAAGAACTACCAAAATCAATTCTCAAAGCTCACACACTCAATCTTAAAGGATAAACGAACTTAGGGTTTTCTGGACAAAGGGAGGCCGGTAAGGAGGCCAGCCAAGGGGTTTAAGTCCTTTAAATAGGGTGCAACACCCTAATATTAGGTTTTCATCTTCAGCCGCCTACTCATCGAGTTGTGTGACAACCCGATACTTTCCGAGTCAACAAAAGTCAAAATCCGATAAATAAAATTTTGAGTTTTAATTATTTCGTAAGTCTGCGAGGGTTAGAAAATAATTTAAATTATATTCATAATGTTTATATAAGTTTTCGGAATCAAAAATACTCGAAAATCAATATTTTCCCTTCGGACCGCAAACCCTCGCACAGAAAGCCATTTTCGGCCGCAAATCCTCAGATCGCAAACATGATTTCGGCCGAAAACCCTCTTTCCGGCCGAAAACCGAACCGGATATATTTGTTTCATCCGAAAACTTAATCATTTTCTCACTTTGTCACTCGAAAACACTCCCAATTCTCTCTCAAGTATCATCCAAGAACATTCATACCTTCAAGAACAATCCTTCGAATCTTCATATTTTCAACAAGAACACCAAGAACAGCCTTGAAACCTTCAAGTAACCGAAAATAGCTCAGGACCGCAAACCGTTTTCGGCCGAGAACCTCTTAGAACCGAAAACCCTCCTCAACAATTCATTCCATTTTTGGTAATAGTTACAAGAAATTCCTCACGTAAATCAAGTGTTGTCTAACACTTTAATTAATGGTTTCGCTAATTTAAATACAATTATGTGTTTAATTATTATTAGGATACCGTTAATTCCTCATACGTCAACCCGAGGATCATCTCTACAGCGCCATCATCCTTACACAAGCACATACTAGAGGTGACTTCATACCCCCATATTTTCCAAGCTTTTTCAATGTTTTTAAGGGGGATAATACAAGTAAAACAGAAGTAATCTTGTGTTTAAAAATATAATTTTGCTTATTATATTTTCTTACTGTTAACATACATTTGAACGTGAAACGTATTAAATACAGCAAACATTGTGACTACTAGACTTACAAACAATTTACAAAACATGTTAAGACAACTATTTTACAAGCACGTATTATAACACAAAAAACAAACTTATAAACTATACTAGGTATAGTTTATGGAACGAACAAACGAACTACATTTACAAAGTTACACGTTATTTACAAAAAGGTTTTGATTGTATTATTCGTGAATCCGTTGAGGGAACAAATTTGTGAGACACGTCTTCAAGTACTTACCTAAGTACCAAGGGAAGTCTAACCTTATGAACCAGAGTCTCCTAGAGGGAGAGCGTGAGTTTGTGTATAGATCTATACGGGACTGACAATCCCGCACCCTGACTATTAGCTACAGTCGTTCTGGTTGACAAACGTCATTAAGATTGACGACATCCGAAGTACGTCGTAGGGTTTAACGTCCATCAGTATGGTTATAAGAATTCACATGGATATAACATGGCCTCGTTCACGTAATAATATACTTGACAAATAGTCATCAGGGTTAGTAACTATATGATTACTTAGTATATACATCAGGGTGATATGAAATTAACATCCGACATGCAGAGAAATGTGTGGTTTCCGCCTCATTTCCTGTTCCTTGTTTGGTTGTGGGCTTAGGGCAGAATCACCCAATCGACTGTCTGTTCGATCTAGATTTCTATAACTCGTATGTACTAAGTGATCACAGGAGGGTATTAACATCACTTATAGTTTACAGAACAAACACGTTTTCGACAAGTTTTATTTAATAATAAAACTACACTTTAACAACTTAAGTATGGGAAAATACTTGTACTTTTCGGTTTTGGAGCATTTAAGACAACAACTCACTTTATGTAAAATATAGGATTTTCCAGGACAAACATGAGTATTTTACAAGCAAACGGTTTACCTTTCAACTAACGAACAATCATTGTTAATTCTATAATTCCCTAGTTTATAAATCAAGTTTATGTATGAAGAATATCCGATAAGTAGTGGAATGTGTGGTTTTCGCCTCATTTCCTGTTCCTTGTTTGGTTGTGGGCTTAGGGCAGATCCACACAATCAACTATCCGTTCGATCTTGGTTTATACATAGCTAGTATAAACTAAGTGGCCATAGAAGGAACTGGTATTATTATATTCTTACTATGAAAATATAGGATTTTCTTAAGGAACACTTTCATCATTTCTCAAAGGAATATTACAGTTAACTCTTTAAGTACCTAGTGAATACATCAGGGTTATATACAATGAGGATCCGAAAAACAGTGGGATGTGTGACTTCCGCCTCATTTCCTGTTCCTTGTTTGGTTGTGGGCTTAGGGCAGAATCACCTAATCGACTGTCTGTTCGATCTGGATTGCATATAACTTGTATACACTAAGTACTCGTAGAAGAACTGGTATGGGTCATTTTACTTGTCATTCATCACATCTGAAAATATAGGATTTTCTGGAGAAACACATCATGTTTTACAAAGAACAAAGAACCTGTTTTCTAAAACAAAATGCTTATGAACTCACCAACTTTAATGTTGACACTTTTTCAAAAACCACTTGTATTCTCAGGACACTAGTAGACAGGTACACGCACCAGATTCCTAGAAGACGGAGCATAGTAGCTTCATGTCTTTACTTTGCTATTTACTTTTGGAGTCAATCATATGTGATTCGAATACAATGTAAACATTTTAATATCAATACAATGGTTATTGTTGCTTCGATTACTGTTATTCAATTCATGTGATACTGTACATGACGTCCTCCGCCCCCAAGCGTTTCCGCCGTCCGGTTTGGGGGTGTGACAGATTGGTATCAGAGCATTGTTTATAGTGAACTCAGTATATCAACCCATAAAAGATATACAACTATAAATACAATGGGGCCGAAGTGCTCCGACTAAAAGTATACTTTTAAAATATAAGTATTTTACGAGAAGTATACGAACAAGCATACATACTAAGAACAAGTATCACAAGAAGAATAAAACAAAAGTATTTAGAGGTTGGACACTACAGTCAAACCTAGACAGTTATGTAATCATATTTGGAATAAATATAGCCTGATCAACTATATTTATTTGAGATATGACCAACATGTGTTTGCGAGTGATAGTGGTGTTGCAACGAGACTAAAACTTACCAACCCTATATACAAAGGATCTGTAGAAAAAAAAACATAAAGTTAAAATACTATAGAAGTATTTTATGGTACTATAAGATAACAACAAGTATGAAAACTTACCAAGTCCATATACCAAGAAACTTTAGAAACAATCTTACAATTAAAATACTATAGGAGTATTTTAGTCACTATAACCAATTTACATGACAACTAAAAGACCCTTACTCGCAGGTCTATAGTTGGGAAGTGTATGCTTCTAAGGTTAGATATAATTGGGATCGTATAGACTTAGAATTTGTGATCTTCGCTCTACAACCTGTTCCTTGTTTGGTTGTGGTTTTAGAGTAGGATCACTTATTCGAAGGTCTATTTGATCTTGGATATATAAAACTTGCATGCACTGCGCGGTTATAGGAGGACCCAGTTTGGATCACCAAAAACTTCAGAATAAATGTTTTACTTAATCTCATAAGATTCTTTAGACACTCCCATTCTCGCATGAAAAACCTAAGTAGATATAGCCACTCCACTACAACAGCCAACAGAGTAGACAAGGAAGAACAAGAAGGGATTCATGGGGAGGATTCCGAGAAGAAATCATACGAGGAGTCAGACTTTCCATCATGAAGTGATGGAGATCAGTGACAAAACTCAAAGCATGACATAGTAAGGATTTAACACACCTACGAAGAACACCATAGGAAAGTCCAGAGACAACAAATTCCCACAGTTGAAACCAGGGCAATCATAACTAGGACAGAGAATAGAGGAAACCACTTACGATACATGCGAGGTGGTAGAGCACCTTATGCGTCACACTATTAATTAACCAATTAACATAACTTAGTGAGTCAGTGATTACGCTACTCACATTATGTGTTAGGCTTATCGCCACTTCAGTAACAACTATTAACAGTAAAATAGATCACAAGATTTCACTTACAGGTGATTACTACTAAGATAACTTAGATTCAAATAACACTCGACTAGTAACCACTACTAAAGGCTTACCACCATTTCATCTTTTAAACCTTATGGCAGAAAGATGCCACTGAAGAAATCGAACAGAAACAAAAACAACGCAGCACCGCCACCACCTCCACAGTATGATCCGGTTGTCTTTCAGGCGGCAGTGATAGCCGCAGTGACAACTGTCATGACTCAAATCCATGCAAGTGGTACGAGTGGATCGGGTAGTGGTACTAACAATTCTAACCTCGAGGAGAGCCACGGACACACAAGAGAGTGTTCCTACAAAGACTTCATGAACTGTGGACCCAAATCCTTGATGGAAGTGGGTGAGTCATTGCCCTAATGCGATGGTTCGAGAAAACGGAGTCGATTTTTGAGATATGCACGTGCCCAAAACGGAGCAAAGTGAAGTTTGCTGCCTGCACCCTCTCTGACAGAGCCCTGGCATGGTGGAATAGCCATGTCAAGTCACTGACCCTACCAGTGGCAAACACGATGGGCTGGGAGAATCTAAAAGAGATGATGCTGGAGGAGTACTGCCCGAGGGGTGAGATACAAAAGTTAGAGCAAGAGTTGTGGAACCTCACCATGGCAGGCTCGGACATAGTAGCTTACACCGATAGATTCATCGATTTAGCCGCACTATGCCCTGGGATGGTTACCCAGGAGAGCAGGAAGGTAGAGAGATACATTTGGGGACTACCTCCTCCAATCCAAGGAAACGTGATAGAAACGAAACCCCTTACGTTCGACAGTGCCAAGCGTCTGGCTCGAGCACTGGTGTACCATGGAGTCCGCCAAGGCATAATGACCCTCGTTCCTGAGTCAACCAAATGGTGTGACAATAAACAAAAATCCAGGAGCAAGAAGAAAATTTTGGATTAGATGTCTAACCCATAACTATTATTGGTATGTACTTGACCCGAGAGTAGCATGGTCCATTTGGGTTGCATATCATCAAGACAATTTGTTAGGATGGACTTTTGAGAGAAGGTTATTTATGGTTTATTAATATATTATAAGTTATAATATCTTAATATGAAATCATATGTTTTAATTAGTATCGATCAAGAATTAATTTGGAATTAATTTAGTGATCAAAAGAGACTAATTAAATCTATGGGGACTAATTATGATAATTAGTTATATTTATATGTGTTGGGCTTATGATCCATGTTGGACCAAGTTTATGTACGGATACATAAAGAGTTGGGCCACATGAACCATGGATCATAAAACCCATGGGTATGGATTATGGGTTATACCCATGACCCTTGGAATCCTACATATAAATAGGTTACTCCATAGCCAAAATCACCACTTCTTTTCTTAGAGAAATATGGAGGTGTTTTGGTGCATGGAATTCTCTCTCAAGAGCCACCTTTGTCCTAGGTGTGTTGTGATTCCATTTGAGGCATTTCATACTATTGGTGCTAAGCTCTTAAGGCCAAATACATCAAGACTTCAAGCCACATAAAAGGTATGTTTCCCTAACTAGTATATTATATGGTTTATGTCAAATGCATGCTAGTTATGGGTTTAATGCCTTGGAAACCATTTGCATGTATAATAGAGAAAACATAGATCCAAGGTATTTAGGGTTGTATGTGCACCATAGGATGTTGTAGTATACTAAAACCCAAAAGTGGTATCAGAGACATGGGTTGTTTTCTGTTATATTGATGCAAATGTATTTTTTTTTTCTAGTTGAAGGAAAAAAAAAGAAAAAAAACATGAAGTTTGTCAAATTTTATGATAATTACTTGATTTTATGAAAAACTAATTATTTATAAAATTTGAGTCACTTTACTACAAGAGTTGAATTAGGTCAAATTTAGTAAAAAGATAAAATGATATGATTATTTTATTTGTTTTAAAAGTTTGATCTAAATGGTTTTAAGGAGTTACAAATTTTGTCATAAAATTTTGGAACTCAAAAGTTTTTTTTAAAGTTATGATCTTAAGAGTTTTGAAACTTCCATAAGTTATGGATGTGAAATGTCTCATTTATTAACTCTTTAGGTTATGAATTCCAAGAGTCTTCAAAGGATAATTGTCAAAGTTTCAAGATTTGTATTAGTTTATATGATTATCTAATTTCTTGAAAATTGTTGATGTGAATTATCTTTACTTATGAGTTTAATCTAGATCATAGAAAAATTATTTGATTATTGTGTTAATTGGAATATTTGATCTTAATGGTTTTTATGAACTCCATAACTTGTCCTCAAGTTATGGAAAGTGAAGAGTTTTTCTTTTTAAAGTGTCATTAAGTCTCATAGGTTATGAAAATAGAAGAGTCACTATTTTTAATGTCATCATTAAATGATTTAATGTCTTCCATAACTTGTCCTCAAGTTATGGAACTTGAATTTTTTTTTTCATTAAACCTTAATTAAACTCATAAGTTATGAAAAATCCAAGAGTTTTGAAAGGTTTCAAAACTTGTCCTCAAGTGTTGGAATTTGTAAAGTTACCCTCCATGTATACTTTAATTCCAAACTAGACCTTAGAATTTTAAAAGTTTAAAATTCAACCCTTATACTATTATTATAATTTTAATTATATAGATATATATAAGATAAAGTCGTCTTACCATTAGTAGGCCTCATTCACGAAGCCGGTCTATAAGGGGGGTATAAGGTTACTGCCTATAAAATGGCAATTTAATGGGTGTCCACTCTCACTCACCGCTTCCTTGACCGGTGGAGGGTCGTTAGCCGAACAGGTAGGACAAGGACTATAATTCTCCCTTCATTATAAGTATAATGATAAATACTAAGTAACTAAACACTTATAAATTCCCAATCTTAGTTACTTAGGAAAATAGGAATAAGGTGCTAATCCATGAAATTACACTTTGCACTTTGTTTAAGCTGTTAGTGGAGCGTGTGTGGTTAACCGGCACACTAACCTGGACTTAACAAGGTAGGCAAAGGGTAACTTAATGTTTATCATAGTATCGTTGGAGCGTGTGTGGTTAACCGACACATCGATTGAGGGGTAAATATTAAGGGTACCAAGTATATTTTCATGGTTACTTCACACCTTGTTTTGTGATCCTCGGCATCCCAGTCACAAAACCTGAAGGGCACACTCGAGATTGAAACATGCCATTGAAAAGTTCAATGAATCTCAAAAGAATCTAGGAGTTTCAAAACCAATTAAAACCTAATAATACATTTCGTTTATCTTGGTGGAAATTGGTGAATCGTCATTCACCTACCTTCAAATATTTTATAGCTTGGATTACGACATCCCTCTTCCAAGTTATAAAATAGTTTGTTGGGTCCTAGCCTTAATATATCATATTGGGTGTTATATTAAGGACTTAAATCAACTTTACATGAATTTCTCCCATTGTTGATGTCTGGTTTAGACAACAATGATCTTCCCAAACCAAGCTTTCCTAATGAATATGACTTCCCGAGTTTGGCTCATGGAAGTCATACTTCTCTTCCTCCACCTCCTCCAATTATTCTCCATAACCCACAAGTTCAAGGTCACTCAAGCCCTAATGGCAAGCAAGGTCTATGTGTGATCACATCTTAGAGATGAAGTCACATATTGACAAGCCGGGAGAGTTGGGTGTCAAAGTCTTGAGAAAGTTGGATGTTCAATCACTTTCTAAGTCACATAGTGAGTTCCTTTAGGACTACTATGAAACAGACTATGACATGAACCTTAATGATCATATCTATTTGCTTGGTGCTCCTGAATCAGCAATGATTTGGAACAATAGTAAAGCAAATTTGATTAGAAGATCAACTTCCAAAAAAAATTATAGACAGTGACAATGGTGACACTGGAAATCCAGAAAAAGCATTCTCTTCCCAATGGAAAGGGATTGGCCATAGTCAACCCGGTTGACCAAATGGTAAAGAGAAAGGCTAAGTCTGAGATAGTCCCATTACCAAAGGGTCCATATGTTTATTTTGCCAAAGGAAGGGGCGTTGATTGCAAAGTTGCCAAATTTACCTAAGGATGTTAAAGTCAATAAGTTTGACTCTACATCAGGTAGAGCCCATTATCTAACTCTGTTAAGTTCTATTCTGAGATCCTCATTACATGATGTGACTGGGTCACATGTTGATGTTTTAAGAATCAAAGAATAGAGAGAAATCTTAAAGGAAGTATATGCTGATTCTGATCGCGAAGGTGGATTTCGATCGCATCAGAATTTTGAGCAGTCGCTTAAGAAGTTATGATATATTGCTAAGGAATAGATAACAACAATTTTCCATGTGGATTGTAAGGATAAGTTTTTCCGCAAAGTTTTAAAATAAAAGAAAATTGTTTAATTTTATTTATTTGAAGTATCCTTACAATGGCATTTGTGGAAAATTGTTGCTTATATGATTCCACTGACAACAATATTGGAAAATGGATTTGATTATTTCATTTGTGGTAGTGTCTAAATTTACCAAATCAGGAAAGTTCCTCATCACCCAAGTTTCAATTGGACCGAAACTTGGAATCATGCAAGTTGAATAGTATGATGAATGAGAACTTTCAAGCATTGGAAAATCAAGACTAATTACTTGTTCACATGGATGTGTGAGTCAAGTGAAGGACTAAAGGGATCGAGTACACATTCTTGTGCACTGGTCATGTCCACCACAAAGCTCGTTAAGACTATTTGATTTACTAAAGTTTAGTAAATATGGTTATACTTACAAGTTTAAGTATAATTCTGAAACATTGGAAAAGTCTCAATGTATGGCAGAACGAATGGGAAGAATCAAATTAGGCAGAAAGATAAAAGTTTCTCAAATCTGAAAAGATGGGAGAGTACTTTAGTATCATGTTTGTGATCATCTTAATGATTTAGAAATCATATCACAATTAGTCCTCTAAAGGTCATCTTAGTGCATTCTTATGACTAAGAAGAGGAGTCATGAATTGTTGAAATGGTTAGATCAGGAAGATGAGTCATACTTCGTTCCAAAACAATTCTTAGAGTCATACTCCAAGATTGTAACTTGAGTGACATATCTTAAAGAAAGGTTTAAAACACCTATCAAATGTAAGAGTAAAAGTGTCCTACTCTTGTACATTTGAAGTTGATAAGTTGTGATGTTTTGGATAAAACAAAGACCAACTAAGGCCAATTGTGTGAAGTGTTTGTCTTGATAAAGAATCCGCACTATCTCTTGAATATTTGGCAAGATAGTCTTATATGTCAAGAGGATAGTGGGAGTCTTAAAGATCCTAAAAAGAATTTTAAGAACTAATCAAGAATAAAACCTGAGGTTCTTCACTAGCACACGACTTGAGGTTTATAACCTATCGTGTTGACATATTCTGTGCCCATTCCAGTTAAAGTTAGCTTTGCATAGGAGTTCTGAAAGTTCTCAATTGGTTGCATAACAACTTGGAAGCAATGGCAGGCCCTGTACTGCTAGGTGGCAATAAGTTAAGATTGCATAAGTTTGGTCCATATGAGTTTGGATTTGTCATTATCCTTGTCTTGTGACTATGGTTTTGAAGATTCACATGGATAAGAACACATACACCATAAAATCTAAGGGTCATAAGGTTTCTCTCCGATTCATGAAAATGATGGTGAGGAAACACTTCCAGCAAGTAGATTTGAAGCAGATGGCAAAAGGTCTAAACAATTGAGACTATGATTACGACATCCCTTTTCGTAGTTCTGAAATTGTTTAGACACACATGCATGCTATCTAAGGAAAGGTGTATGATTTTGATAAAGTTTTATCAAAGCATCTCGTATCAGAAATCTGAACTTTGGTAAGAAAGTCAATAAAGTATTGATTTCTAGAAGTCCAACTGATTTCTGAGTACATGTCAAAGCTAGTGGGAGCATAAGTGTTATGCTAATAATCATCATGTTAGTGGGAGCATGATAATTATTGTTAGTGTTGCAAGTTAGCAATGTTAATTATAGAAAACAAAAGTTTCAATTCATGAGGCTGCAGGTATTGAAAAAGTTTTTTTGCTATAATTAAGGGAGATGATATACTTCATTTCAGTTCTAAAGGCTTAGATTGAGACCTTAATCATCTTCAGTCAAGAATATATATATGAATTTCATGTTAGATTGGTTCAACTTAAGGAAATTCTATATATTGCGTTCTCAAAATTCGATTATGATTACGACATCCCTCTTCATAGTCAAATTTTGAAAACATGGCAAATAAAAATATTGTAGCAAAAGACTGGTCTAGAATCATGTCTTTATGTGAGACATCATGAATCGTGTACCATTTGCTTTGGGTACAGGATCGATTGCATGTGCTATAATATTTGTCATTTGTAAATTTTTCCAAATGCCCAGAGGCATTAAGAAGGGAAAAGGTCTAGAATTGGATATGACTAAAATGATTAAGCAATTGTCGAGGACAATCTGAGGTTTACCAAAGATTGGTTGCTCAGGGACAATTGGAAGTATAGTGCTAATTTTGGAAGGACCATATTGACATATTCTGAAAAGAGGCATCTCTTATTCAGAAGTAAGTGATAGTGAAAATGAGAATATGGAGTTGTCTCCATAGGTGGAAGTTATCTGTGTAAGATTAGAAAACTTAATGCAAGAAGCATGTCCAAAGCAATGTACTTTGAATATGAGACTTAGTTTCCATGGAGTTGATCTCCATTGGAATACCTTATAATGACTGTTGACAAGTCTTTGTGACTTTGTACATATTCATTACAGGAGGGTCAGTGTATATAAGTTTAAAATCTAAACAGATTTCGATAAATGATAGGAATTTGAAATTCTCACATTTTTCGATAAGGATTTGGGAGTGTGAAATTAGAATCATTGAAATTATGTTCAATTGGTTTATTTCACAAAGTAAGGATCATAGACAAACATAGAGTGCATACTTGGTGTATGGCAAAGCTATTGTTTAAGAAAAACATAGTGTACATGCTTGGAGCATGGGACAACTAGTGTTTTTAATTCAAGTATAAAGTTGATAAAACCGAAACAATGAATAATGAGTAATCAGTATAGTGATAAATAAAAGTGTTTATTTATATTCATAGGGTTTGATACCATATTTGATTCATTTATTCTTGTGTTTCACTTTGCATGTTTTGACTTCCAGAATAACTAAGTCGCTCTTCCTGAATGATGAAGTTATTCAAACCATCCACAGTCGATCATATGTTGGAAGTAGATATGAATCAAGACTGTCATGGGTTGGTTTGTAGAGGTCCAAGTTGGTAGACAAAGTGGTGCTACAACACTCATGAGTGCTCATAAGTTCTGAGTATTGGATTCAACCCGCGCTCATTTGAATCACTTCATGGATATTATCACGAGTGATCATGAGACGATAATATCTTATATTCTTCAAACCTAGAGATATGAGTTGTTACTATGAGTTGGTTATACATTGATTGCACGAAAACGCATTCGGTAACTCAATGTTATAAAACGTGCCTTTGTGTATGATTCAACAAGTAGTAGAACAAGCCATATGAGTTTTGAGAGAAGGTTATTTATGGTTTATTAATATATTATAAGTTATAATATCTTAATATGAAATCATATGTTTTAATTTGTATCGATCAAGAATTAATTTGGAATTAATTTAGTGATCAAAAGAGACTAATTAAATCTATGGGGACTAATTATGATAATTAGTTATATTTATATGTGTTGGGCTTATGATCCATGTTGGACCAAGTTTATGTACGGATACATAAAGAGTTGGGCCACATGAACCATGGATCATAAAACCCATGGGTATGGATTATGGGTTATACCCATGACCCTTGGAATCCTAAATATAAATAGGTTACTCCATAGCCAAAATCACCACTTCTTTTCTTAGAGAAATATGGAGGTGTTTTGGTGCATGGAATTCTCTCTCAAGAGCCACCTTTGTCCTAGGTGTGTTGTGATTCCATTTGAGGCATTTCATACTATTGGTGCTAAGCTCTTAAGGCCAAATACATCAAGACTTCAAGCCACATAAAAGGTATGTTTCCCTAACTAGTATATTATATGGTTTATGTCAAATGCATGCTAGTTATGGGTTTAATGCCTTGGAAACCATTTGCATGTATAATAGAGAAAACATAGATCCAAGGTATTTAGGGTTGTATGTGCACCATAGGATGTTGTAGTATACTAAAACCCAAAAGTGGTATCAGAGACATGGGTTTTTTTCTGTTATATTGATGCAAATGTATTTTTTTTTCTAGTTGAAAGAAAAAAAAGAAAAAAAACATGAAGTTTGTCAAATTTTATGATAATTACTTGATTTTATGAAAAACTAATTATTTATAAAATTTGAGTCACTTTACTACAAGAGTTGAATTAGGTCAAATTTAGTAAAAAGATAAAATGATATGATTATTTTATTTGTTTTAAAAGTTTGATCTAAATGGTTTTAAGGAGTTACAAATTTTGTCATAAAATTTTGGAACTCAAAAGTTTTTTTTAAAGTTATGATCTTAAGAGTTTTGAAACTTCCATAAGTTATGGATGTGAAATGTCTCATTTATTAACTCTTTAGGTTATGAATTCCAAGAGTCTTCAAAGGATAATTGTCAAAGTTTCAAGATTTGTATTAGTTTATATGATTATCTAATTTCTTGAAAATTGTTGATGTGAATTATCTTTACTTATGAGTTTAATCTAGATCATAGAAAAATTATTTGATTATTGTGTTAATTGGAATATTTGATCTTAATGGTTTTTATGAACTCCATAACTTGTCCTCAAGTTATGGAAAGTGAAGAGTTTTTCTTTTTAAAGTGTCATTAAGTCTCATAGGTTATGAAAATAGAAGAGTCACTATTTTTAATGTCATCATTAAATGATTTAATGTCTTCCATAACTTGTCCTCAAGTTATGGAACTTGAATTTTTTTTTTCATTAAACCTTAATTAAACTCATAAGTTATGAAAAATCCAAGAGTTTTGAAAGGTTTCAAAACTTGTCCTCAAGTGTTGGAATTTGTAAAGTTACCCCCCATGTATACTTTAATTCCAAACTAGACCTTAGAATTTTAAAAGTTTAAAATTCAACCCTTATACTATTATTATAATTTTAATTATATAGATATATATAAGATAAAGTCGTCTTACCATTAGTAGGCCTCATTCACGAAGCCGGTCTATAAGGGGGGTATAAGGTTACTGCCTATAAAATGGCAATTTAATGGGTGTCCACTCTCACTCACCGCTTCCTTGACCGGTGGAGGGTCGTTAGCCGAACAGGTAGGACAAGGACTATAATTCTCCCTTCATTATAAGTATAATGATAAATACTACAACACTCATGAGTGCTCATAAGTTCTGAGTATTGGATTCAACCCGCGCTCATTTGAATCACTTCATGGATTTTATGACGAGTGATAATGAGACGATAATATCTTATATTCTTCAAACCTAGAGATATGAGTTGTTACTATGAGTTGGTTATACATTGATTGCACGAAAACACATTCGGTAACTCGATGTTATAAAACGTGCCTTTGTGTATGATTCAACAAGTAGTAGAACAAGCCATATGAGTTTTGAGAGAAGGTTATTTATGGTTTATTAATATATTATAAGTTATAATATCTTAATATGAAATCATATGTTTTAATTAGTATCGATCAAAAATTAATTTGGAATTAATTTAGTGATCAAAAGAGACTAATTAAATCTATGGGGACTAATTATGATAATTAGTTATATTTATATGTGTTGGGCTTATGATCCATGTTGGACCAAGTTTATATATGGATACATAAAGAGTTGGGGCACATGAACCATGGATCATAAAACCCATGGGTATGGATTATGGGTTATACCCATGACCCTTGGAATCCTACATATAAATAGGTTACTCCATAGCCAAAATCACCACTTCTTTTCTTAGAGAAATATGGAGGTGTTTTGGTGCATGGAATTCTCTCTCAAGAGCCACCTTTGTCCTAGGTGTGTTGTGATTCCATTTGAGGCATTTCATACTATTGGTGCTAAGCTCTTAAGGCCAAATACATCAAGACTTCAAGCCACATAAAATGTATGTTTCCCTAACTAGTATATTATATGGTTTATGTCAAATGCATGCTAGTTATGGGTTTAATGCCTTGGAAACCATTTGCATGTATAATAGAGAAAACATAGATCCAAGGTATTTAGGGTTGTATGTGCATCATAGGAGTATACTAAAACCCAACAGAAAAGGCAGTCAAAATAAGAGCCCTCAAATGAACAACAGATTGTTGCGGTTCATGGTGCCACAACACCCACCACTCCAGCACCTGACAATCGATATGCTGGAACTCTCCCGAAATGTAATAAGTGCAACCTCCATCATACCGGATTGTGCCGAAAGATGTATTGTAAGAACTGCCTCAGGAGGGGACACACTATCCGTTTCTGCAGGGCACCGACACGACCAATCTCCCAGGTCCCATGCGACGAAGTAAGCCAGGCATGTTACGAGTGTGGCGAAGCGGGACACTACAAAAGAGATTGTCCAATGGAAAGGAACTCCGACAAAGATGGAAGAGTGATGATGATTACCGCATGAGAGCATTTAAGACAACAACTCACTTTATGGAAAATACAGGATTTTCCAGGACAAATATCAGTATTTTACAAGAAAACGGTTTACCTTTCAACTAACGAACAATCATTGTTAATTCTATAATCCCTAGTTTATACATCAAGGTTATGTATGAAGAATATCCGATATGCAGTGGAATGTGTGGTTTCCGCCTCATTTCCTGTTCCTTGTTTGGTTGTGGGCTTAGGGCAGATCCACACAATCAACTGTCTGTTCGATCTTGGTTTATATATAGCTACCATAAACTAAGTGGTTATAAAAGGAACTAGTATTATCATATTCTTACTAAGAAAATATAGGATTTTCTTAAGGAACACTTTCATCATTTCTCAAAGGACTATTACAGTTAACCCTGTAAGTGCCTAGTGAATACATCAGGGTTATATACAATGAGGATCCGACAAACAGTGGGATGTGCGACTTCCGCCTCATTTCCCTGTTCCTTGTTTGGTTGTGTGCTTAGGGCAGAATCACCCAGTCGACTGCGTGTTCAATCTGGATTGCCTATAACTTGTATATACTAAGTTCTCGTAGAAGAACTGGTATGGGTCATTTTACTCGTCATTCATCACATCATAAAATATAGGACTTTATGGAGAAACACATCATGTTTTACAAAGAACAAATAACTTGTTTTCTAAAACAAAACGCTTATGAAGTCACCAACTTTAATGTTGATACTCTTTTAAAAACCACTTGTACTCTTAGGACACCAGTACACAGGTACACGCACCGGATTCCTAGAAGACGGAGCATAGTAGCTTCAAGTCTTCACTTTTCTATTTACTGTTGGAGTCAATCTTATGTGATTCGAATACAATGTAAACATTTTAATATCAATACAATGGTTTTTGTTACTTAGATTACTATTATTCAATTGTTGTGATACTGTACATGACGTCCTCCGCCCCCGAACGTTTCCGCCGTCCGGTTTGGGGTTATGACAAGGTGGGACTCCCCGACTCGTTGAGTTAGGTCATTAAAACCCGCGACCACATAATTCTCGACATGATGAGTTGGAGCTCCCCAACTCGTCGAGTTCCCACAAAATTCCAATATTTTGAGAAATCTATAATACCTGGACCAAGCGTTACAAATCTCCCCCACTTGAACTAGACTTCGTCCTCAAAGCCTGCTAATGTAAAAAGATCCAGATAGTGCTTCATACCTTCAAGAACCCAACCAGATATATTCGTTTCATCCGAAAACTTAATCATTTTCTCACTTTGTCACTCGAAAACACTCCCAGTTCTCTCTCAAGTATCATCCAAGAACATTCATACCTTTAACAACAATCCTTCGCATCTTCATATTTTCACCAAGAACCCAAGCGTTACAAATCTCCCCCACTTGAACTAGACTTCGTCCTCAAAGCCTAGTGATGTAAAAAGATCTAGATCGTGCTACCTCATCTCATCCTCCGTCTCCTAGATCCATTCGGAGCCTCTTCGATGCTGTCATTGCACCTTTACTAACTTCACTTCCTTGTTCCGAAGGGCTTTTGTTTCTCTGTCCAGAATCGCAATGGTGTTTTCCACATAATTTAGGCTCTCGTCAATCTGAATATCATCTAGCGATAAAACCATTGACTCGTCAGTCACACACTTCCGTTACTGCAAAACCTTGCCCACCCGGGCGATAATCCGAAACGGGCCAATATATCTTGGCCCCAACTTCCCCTGCCTCCTGAACCGGATAACACCCTTCCAGGGTGACACCTTCAGGAGCACCATGTCCCCGACCTGGAATTCCAGGTCCGATCTGCGCCTATCCGCATAGCTCTTCTGTCTGCTCTGCGCTGTATGAAGCCGGTCGCAAACCTGCTGAATCAACTCGATTGTCTTAAGAACCACTTCGGTACTTCCCATAACTCAGTGCCTAACCTCCCCCACCCCCCCCCAACAAACTGGAGTCCTACATCTCCGTCCATAAAGCGCCTCAAACGGGGGTTGATCAATACTAGCATGATAACTATTGTTGTATGAGAACTCTACTAGTGGGAGGTAAGTATCCCAACTCCCTCCGAAATCTAATACACATGCCCGGAGCATATCCTCGAGCGTCTTAATCGTCCGCTCACTCTGACCGTCAGTCTGGGGGTGGTAAGCAGTGCTGAAATGCAACTGAGTTCCCAACTCCTCATGGAACTTCCTCCAAAACTGGGAGGTGAAACGGACATCACGGTCCGAGACCATAGACACTAGCACACCGTGTCTAACCACCACTTCAAGCAAATAAATATCTGCTAATTTCTCGGCGAAGATACTCTCGGAGATCAGAATAAAATGAGCACTCTTGGTCAACCTGTCTACAATAACCCTAATGGAATCCACACCCCGCGCCGTCCTAGGTAACTTCGTGATAAAATCCATAGAAATCTCTTCCCATTTCCACATGGGAATAGGTGGTGGATGCATCTTGCCGTGAGGCCTCTGATGTTTGACATTGACCTTCCTGCAGGTCAAACACCGCTCGACGAACCACACAACCTCCCGTTTTATGTAGGGCCACCAATAACTCAATCTCAGGTCCCGATACATCTTTGTAGCCCCCGTGGATAGAAAATTCAGACTTGTGTGCCTCCTCTAAGATTCTTTGCCGCACACCCCCGGACGTCGGAACCTAAACTCTGCCACACTAAGTTAATAACCCTCGAACATCTCGAACAAACCATCTCGAACAAACAACATAATTTGCCCCCGAATCCGCTCAATCTTCCAGTTCTCCCTTTTCAAGCCCTCCACTTGTGCCTCCTTAATAATAGCCAACAAAGGTGAAATCAATGTCATCCTCAAGCAAATATCTCGAATCGGGGCACTTTCCGTCTTACGGATCAAAGCATCGGCTACCACATTGGCTTTCCCGGGATGGTACAAAATCTCACAGTCATAATCCTTTACTAGATCGAGCCATTTCCTCTGCCGCATATTCAGATTCTGCTGATCTATCAAATACTTCAAACTCTTGTGATCAGTGAAAATGGTGCATCGGACCCCATACAAATAATGTCTCCAAATCTTGAGAGCTAACACCACCGTCCACAATTCCAATTCATGAGTGGGGTAATTCGCCTCACGGGGCTTCAACTGTCTCGAAGCATAAGAAATCACATGCCCCTCTACATTAGAACCGCTCCTAATCCCAAAATAGAAGCATCACATTACAATACAAAGTCATCCAATCCATCGAGTAGTGCTAGAATCAGGGCCTCACATAATTTCTGCCTCAAGGTGTCGAATGCCGACTGCTGATCTGGACCCCACGGAAAGGCCACACTTTTCTTGGTCAGCCGGGTCAAAGGTACGGCGATCTTGGAGAAATCATGAATAAATCTCCGATAGTACCCTGCAAGACCCAAGAAACTCCGGATCTCGGATGCGTTTTTCGGAACCTCCCAACACATCACCGCCTCAATTTTGGCTGGATCAACCAAAATACCCTCCTGATTGATGATGTGCCCCAAAAACTGCACCTCACGTAACCAAAAATTAGATTTTGGAGAATTTGGCGTATAGCCTCTCTATCCTCAAGGTCTCCAATACCTCCCTCAAATGTTGCTCGTGCTGCTCCTTGGTCTTACAATAGACCAAAATATCATCAATGAAGACGATCACAGATCGATCCAACATTGGTCTACAAACCCGGTTCATGAGATCCATGAATGTCGTTGGAGCATTGGTGAGCCCAAATGGCATCACCACTAACTCATAATGACCATAACGAGTTCTGAAGGCCGTCTTCGGTATATCCTCATCCCTAATCCTCATTTGGTGATACCCCGACCGAAGATCAATCTTGAAAAATCAAGATGCACCCTGAAGCTGGTCGAACAAATCATCAATCCTCGGAAGCGGATAACGGTTCTTCACCGTTAGCTTGTTCAGCTCCCGATAATCAATACACATCCTATGTGACCCATCCTTCTTTTTCACGAACAGGATCGGTGCTCCCCACGGGGAACTACTCGGACGAATAAATCCTCAGTCTAGCAGCTCCTCAAGCTGCGTAGACAACTCCTGCATCTCAGGCGGAGGTAGTCGATATGGTACCTTGGCTATCAGAGATGCACCAGCCACTAAGTCAATACGGAACTCCACTTGCCTCTCTGGAGGCGCCCCTGGCAACTCCTCAGGAAATACGTCAGGAAAATCTCGCATAATTGGAACACTGCTCAGCTCTGGCGTGGCCTCAACCGTCGTGTCTGAAACATAATCCAAGAACCTAGAACAACCTTGCTAAAGAAGCCTCCTAGCCCTCGTAAGAGAGCCGGCCCACGCGAGAGTCTCTCTTTATGAATAACCAGTTCTCCTCCACTTGGGGTTCGAACACTCACCAGCTGATGCTCGCAGTCTATCATGGCCCCATTGGGCCCTAACCAATCCATCCCGATGATCACCTTCAATCCTAGCAAAGGAATAGAAACCAAATCGATAGAAAACCTCTCCCCGAACACATTCAAATTGATCCTCCGAAATACCCTCGCAACACTCACGGTGAGGTCATCCGTGATCTCCACCTCTAGTACGGAATCCAAGGTCCCGGAGCATCCCAAAACTTCTCGCTGAGCGCAAGAGATACGAATGATCGGGTAGCCCCCGAATTAAAAAGAACATGAGCCGACAAACCATTGACCAAGAAGCTCCCTATACAAGATCATAATAACATAAGTATGCCAATAAAATAAACAAAACATAAATAGATCACATACCAGTAACGACGTCAGGCGCTGCTTGGGCCTCCTCAGTAGTCAGCTGAAATGTGCGGCTCTTAACCGCAGGAGCCTCCGCCTTGATCAGGCGGCCATCTGTAATCCTCATCGTGGCGGGCGCAGGCGCCGCCACCGCTCCTCCTCCCCTAACCAATCTTGGACAATCGGCCTTTTTATGATCGGTATGGTTGCAGTGGAAACAAATCAAGCCCTTCTTGGGGATATCCCGACTCATGTGACCCGGCTGGCCACATGCATAACATCCTAAGCCCGCTGCTCGGCAGGCTCCACTGTGCGGCTTACCGCACTTGGCACAACGGCCACGACCCTGCTAGGAGGATCGGAGGTCTTAGGCTTCTTGGCCTGACCTATTGTTGCCTGAACCTGCTTCGAGTTCAGCTTCGTGCGGAGCTCTAACTTAATCTCCCGTTCCCGGGCCTTATCCACCATCTCTTTCAGGTTCTTGCACCCTGAAAAACTCACAAACTCCCAAATATCATCTCTCAGCATGGAATGATACCTTGTCTTCTTCATCTCCTCATCCGCAACATACTGCGGAACCAAAAGTGCCCTCTCTCAAAACTTGGTGGTGATCTCCACCATAGTCTCGGTAGTTTGCTGTAAACCCTAGAACTCTCTCACCAAACGTTGCACCTCAATGGATGGTGCAAACTCCCGATCAAACCTCCTCACAAACTCCTCCCAAGTCATTTTAGCCACTCCTGCTGATCCCACCTCACAGGTCACCTCCTCCCACCAGTCTCGTGCTCGATCCCTCAACATACAAGATGCGAACCCCACCTTTGCCGCATCGGGGCAAAAACTCGTGCGCTGGGCATTCTCCATGTCCGCCACCCAACGTCGGCTAGTGATGGGATACCTGAACCCGAAGAACTCAGGCGCTCCACACGCTTTGAAGTCCCTGAACGAGGGAGCTCGGGCCTCAATCTGGCCTCTATCAATTTCATCTCGGAAGGACCTGAGCCTCTCCTCCATGATTTCCATGATACCTTCCTTGACGGTACTGAAAATCACTGGGGTTATGTCAAGGATGCCACGAGTAACCTCGGCTGCGATAAGATCGCGCAACCTCTCATCCATGGGCTCTGCACCGGAGCTAGAACCTGATCCTGATCCTGATCCTAATCCTGAACCTCGTGTGATCATCACCATGCTCAACTGAAAATATCACATATAACCAAGATAAGGAATTCGAAAGAGATTCCTCCTCACCGGACTTCTAAGAACTTCCAGGTCTGTCATTGCTTCGGGTATAGGTCCTGTGCTTTCAGTAGTACGGGCCCAATACTACCTTCAACACCTACCTGTACCGTCCCCAAGGCCATACATGATATCCCTAATTCATCTAATCACAAATCCTAACCCATAAACATAACACTAACTCTGATCCTAGACTGCCCTCGGATTCTCAACCCTCATAAAACCAGGAACCCAGATTAATCATATAAGGTTGCCCTATGCATGCAAGTTATACACAAAGAGAATCACATAGACTGTCAAATAAAGCTTCTAACCTAAACCACAACCAAACAAGGAACATGAATAAGGCATATTCCCTCATTCTAGGGCTATGCAATCCTAAACATATAAAACTTTGAAAGCATACACTAAGCAAATAATCCATACAATCATATTTCCATATATACTATAGCATGACTAAAACATTGGGAATACTAACTTGAGCTCGGCCGATTAACGCGCGTTGCATTCTCCTCTTTTTCTTACAAAAATTGTTTTCAAGAAATTTAACTTTGGTTTCTTTTTGAAATGCAATTGTTACCATTTCCTCAGTTTAAGTTCTAACACACCCAGAAGTGTGCCCGAATCTCTCAAACCAAGGCTCTGATACCAACTTGTAAAAGCCTAATTTCCAGAAAAAAAAAATTAACTTTTAATTTCATAAACATCATCCAGAGGAAGTACAAAAATTCCATTACATATCGATATTATTTTGAAATTCAGAGTACAAAGAGCTAAATGTGAAAACACTAGAAAATGCATGCCACGTCATCAAGTCGGGCCATTTCCCTTATCAATAGAAGTACCTGAAACATTTAATAAAACTGTAAGCACAAGCTTAGTGAGTTTCCTAATCACACAAATCATATAATCACATAATGTCATGCTCATACATATACATACAAGTTTTCCATGGACTCCCTCCATGGACTTCAATGGAATGCCATTGGCTACCCACATGGTCTTATTGAAGGGATTTGAGCATTCTAACACTCCTATGGTGTACATGCAACCCTAGAAACCTTGGATCAATGTTTTCTCTAATATACATGCAAATTTGTTTTTCCAAGGTTAACTTCCTAACTAGCATGTTATGGGGAACTTGTAATACAAAAATCAAGTAGAATAACATACCTTTTAGTAGCTTGGATTCCTTGATGACTTTGTGAGCCTAGCACCCCAAATGCGATGCCTCAAATGCTTCACACAACACCACAATACTTGGAATAACTTGAGAGAAGTTCACTAACACTCAAAATTTGGCTAGCCCTCTTGTACTTGCTTGTAGTGCCGATTTTGCTAGACAAGGGGTCTTTATATAGTTGTGACACAAGTAGGGTTACACCATGTAAACCCTAATTGTCATGGCTTTCCATATTCCATGATCCATGGGTTTGTAACCTCCATGGACTATCCATGGAGCACCTTATGGGTTTTAGCCCAATCAAAACAAACCATGGATCATTAGCCCACTATACAAGAATGAATGATTTACACAATCAACCCCATATATTTAATTAGTCTCTTTTTGATCACTTAATTAATTCCAAATTAATTCTTTGATCAATACTAATTAAATAATATTATTAATATATTAGAACTTATAATATATTAATAAACCTTAAGTGTCCTTTCTCTCATTTTGGTCTATCCAAGTATTGCAATGCCATGCAACCCAAATTGACCATGCCGGGTCAGGTCAAGTACATACCAAATATAGTTATGAACATAGACACTATATCCAACAGTCTCCCACTTGGATAAGTCTAATAACTATAGTTGCAGATATGACTTCAGAATCCGACTAGCAATCGTAGCTCTTTCAAATTCTCTCGGAACTGAGATGATGATGATGATACGCCATTTAAGATAAGTGATCATATAATCCTCTGCTCTCAAGATATCAGCCGGACAAATACATGGAACATGGTCTTACTTATTGTCCAACATTTGTTTCTCGATCTCTGATTTGTTTGACATAGAACTAAATTGAACACATCAATTAGGTTCTGGCCAGGCCCGGTACATAGGTCAAAACAAAATCATCGAGGGGCCCAAATATCGCTTCTAATCCTAGAAGGAACAGATAAACGTCGACTCATATGCTTGTACTGACTACTTGTTGAATTATGCACAAAAGCACGTTTTATAAGATCGAGTTACCAATGCATTTTCGTACAATCAATGTATAACCAACTCATAGTCAACAACTCATATCTCTAGGTTTGAAGATTTATATGATATTACCGTCTCATGATCACTCGAGATAAATTCCATGAAGTGATAAAAGTGAGCGTGGGTTAAGTCCAATACTCAGACCTAATGAGCATTCATGAATGTTGCAGCAACCATTGCTATGTCTAATACACCTTAGACAATCTACAAACCCAATTCATGACAGTCTTAGTTCAATACCTACTTCCAAAGTATGACTGACTGCGGAGACTTTGAATAATATAATTATTCTGGAAGTCAAAACATGCAAAATTGAAACTGTCACACCCCAAAACCGGAACGGCGGAAACGTTCGGGGTGGAGGACGTCATGTTTAGTATCACAAGATATGCATTATAGTAAGCAAGTAATGAACAACCATTTCATTAGAAAGAAAGTGTTTACAATGTGTGTGTTCACAAAACATAGAATTCATAAGCAAATAACAAAACAAGACTTGAAGCTACTATGTTCCATCTTCTGAATTCCCAGCACGAGTACCTGTGTAATAGTCTCCTGAGAATACAAGTTATTTGAAAGAGTTGATCAGCAATTAAGCTGGTGAGTTCATAAGATTTTAGTGATGTAAGTAAGTTTATAGAAAGTTGTTGTAAAAAGTAGTTGTAATGTAGTAAGTTGTAAGTTCTGTTTAGAAAAGTTCGTCTGTTCCTCTAGAAAATCCTATATTTCCTACTTTGATGAAAGATAAGTAAAAATGACTCTACAATCCCTTCTATGAGTACTAAATGGATACAAGTTATATAAGACTCAGAGTAAACAAACAATCGATTGTGCGCATCTACCCTAAGCTCACAATCAAACAAGGAACAGAAATTAAGGCGGATAGCACACATCCCATTGGTTGTTAGATCTTTGTTGTATATAACCCTGGTGTATTCACTTGTTACTCATGGAGTTAATTGTAATGGTCCCTTTATATTTAATGAAAATATTCTTTAAGAAAACCCTTATTAATTATAATAAAATGGTGACCACAGTGCTTACAGTTGGATTAATGTCTAAATCCATAACTATATTTGGTATGTACTTGACCCGACCCGGCATGGTCCATTTGGGTTGCACTTCACCGGCACAATTTATATGGATCGTCTTTTGAGAATAGTATATTTATGATTTATATTAATATATTATAAGTTCTAATATATTAATATGGAATCATATTATTTAATTAGTATTGATCAAGAATTAATTTAGAATTAATTAAGTGATCAAAAAGAACTAATTAAATATGGACTCTTATATATATGGAATGGGCCAAGTTCATTTAGGTTGGGCTAAGCTTTCATGGATGGTCCATGGAGCTTTTAACCCATGGATCCTATGTAAATGAAAGGTCATGGGTATTAGGGTTTACATGGATGTAACCCTAATCCTCCATAATATATAAAGGGGTCCTTGGCTCACAAAATTGGCACAAGTGTGTGAAAATAAGAGTGGGCCTATTTTAGTGTGCATACATATTCTCTCAAGTTCTTCCAAGGTGTTTTGGTGATTTATGATTCCATTTTAGGCTTCCACACTATTGGGGCTAAGCTCTTAAAGCTTCAAGACATCAAGCTACATCAAAAGGTATGTCATCTAACTAGAACTTTGTAGTATATGTGCTTCATAATATGCTAGTTAGGATGAAACGTTGGAATAGTTAATATTTGCATGTATAATAGAGAAAACATAGATCCAAGGTTTATAGGGTTGCATGTACACCATAGGAGTGTTAAAATGCTCAAAACCCAACAGTGGTATCAGAGCCATGGGTTGTTTTCTGTTATATTGATGCAAATGTTTTATTTTCAAGTTGAAAAAAAAGGAAAAAAAACATGACGTTTGTCAAATTTTAAGATAATTACTTGTTTTGTGAAAAACGAATTATTTGTAAAATTTGAATCATTTGTTATATGAGTTGAATTAGGTCAAATTTAGTAAAAGATAAAATGATATGATTATTTTATTAGTTTTAAAAGTTTGATCTAAATGTTTTAAGGAGTTACATATTTTGTCATAAAATTTTGGAGCTCAAATTTTTTTTTAAAGTTGTGATCTTAAGGGTTTTTGAAACTTCCATAAGTTATGGATATGAAAGTTTTTTTTTAAAAAAAAAAATTTGATTCAAAGTTTTTATGGAGTTACAAAATTTGGTGTTAATGTTTTAAAGAATTCCATAACTTGTTCTTAAGTTATGGAACATGGAAAGTTTCATCATAAAACACCATTAATTCCATAAGTTATGGAATCCAAAGGTTTCAAGAATTACAAAACTTGCCCTCAAGTTTTGCAATTTGAGAAACGTTTTTTATGAAAAAAAAGAATTGAATTCTAAAATTATTGGGTTCATAACTTAAACAATTAATTAAATGGTTTTAATTTTGAGTTTAATAATTGGAATTATGATGTTTTGTTGAATAGTTCAAATTAACTCTTATGGACTTTATTAATAGTTAATTAAAGCGTTTAATTAAAAGAGTATTATTAATCCATAAATATATGGTTTGAGTTTAATTAAAATAAAAGTCTAGTTTAATTAATAGATTAAACCACCAAGGATTTTAAATGTCTAAAATACACCCTTATACTATTATAATATTAAAAGTTTAATATATTATATGTATAAGAGCAAGTCGTCTTACCATTAGTAGGCCTCATTCACGAAGCCGGTCTATAAGGGGGGTATAAGGTTACTGCCTATAAAATGGCAGTTTAATGGGTGTCCACTCTCACTCACCGCTTCCTTGACCGGTGGAGGGTCGTTAGCCGAACAGGTAGGACAAGGACTATAATTCTCCCTTCGTTATAAGTATAATGATAAATACTAAGTAACTAAAC
Organism: Lactuca virosa; assembly: GCF_052849685.1. Taxonomy (NCBI): domain Eukaryota; kingdom Viridiplantae; phylum Streptophyta; class Magnoliopsida; order Asterales; family Asteraceae; genus Lactuca; species Lactuca virosa. The sequence continues at coordinate 307,681,809 of NC_136433.1, read as the reverse complement.
ACTTATAAATTCCCAATCTTAGTTACTTAGGAAAATGTGAATAAGGTGCTTATCCATGAAATTACACTTTGCACTTTGTTTAAGCTGTTAGTGGAGCGTGTGTGGTTAACCGGCACACTAACCTGGACTTAACAAGGAACAGGAAGTAAGGCGGAAAACACACATCCAACTACCTATTGGGTATTAGTTATATATAACCATGATGTGTAAACTAAAGTATTATAGAGTTAATCACCTAAGGTCCTTTAAGTTTATACTGGTTTAATAAAATGGATTAAACCCTTTACTAGGAAGTTTCTAGTTTTGTATACCAAAGGTTCTGATTTGGAAAGTATGTTTTGTACTAGAAAACTGTACATTGACTCTGTGTTCTATGACTTGACCCATACCTGGTACCCTTATGATGACTTAATGTATACTAAGCATATATATATATATATATATATATATATATATATATATATATATATATATATAGAATCGAATAGAAAATAGACTGGGTGAGTTCACTCCAAGCCCACAACCAAACAAGGAACATGAAATGAAGCGGAGAGCACACATCCTATTACCTGTCGGATCCTATTGATATATATCCTTTGATGTATACATTAAGGAATCACAAGGTTAGTATTATGGTCCTCTCTACTAAACGTAGCCTTCTACCAAGGCATCTAATGTTATGTGTGTTTGCTTCTTGCATGAGTTGTGTATTTCCCAAGTGAGACTATCATTAACCAAAATATAGTTTGTATTGACTTTCAAGTGGTACTGTCACTTTATAAAAGTAATGGGAGATGTAGGTACACAGTTGTCGTTTATAATGACATACGAATGTACTGATGACCTAAAACATGTTTGTTTTATTATGGTCATAATGTGAAGGCTAGTACCCCTACTAAACGCTCTCCCTGTCTAGAGATTAAGGGAACCAAACACGACCTCTGCAAATTCTTGCAAGCCGTGTAATTCACATTGAAGTTATATGATCATGTATACCCAATATAACTATCACATTTTGTTTAAAACAATGAGTTAGTGATTCATTGGTATAATTAGATCCTGTAGTAATTCCATGCTATAACAACTTAGTATGTTTGTTCTGTTTGTTTCTCATCATAGTATGTTCTGTTTCTCATAATAGTATGCTTTGTTTGTTTCTCATCATAGTATGTTCTGACTCACGTAGGAACTGACTCTTTGTATGCTTCATTGTACTAGAAGTAATGAATAGTATCTTCCTAAACTATACCTATTATAGTTTACTAATGTTTTACTTGAACTGTTATTGAAAAGACGCATTTATCTACTAAGTTATGCTTGTACTTTAAAAAAGGAGTTTGATTAACTATAAAGTAACATAACCTTAAAAGAGTTTTTGAAATGTTTTGATCACTTATAAAAGACATAAGCAACATTTTGAAAGATGTTTATAACAAACAATTACACAATTATCATTGTGTTCAACTTGTATCCCCCCCCCCCTTAAAAGCATTTAAAACAGTTAAAAGATTCATTACGGGGTATGAACTCACCTGATGTGGGTGGTTCAACGAATACGCGTGTAAGGATGAGAAGTTCCCGAGACACAACAAGTCCTGAATGACATATATTGACATATATTGGCATGAATATAGTGTTTGTAAGCAACTATACGAAAGGAAACACCTTCCGGGACAAGGAAACACTTTGACCAAGTGTTGGAATCACATGTGATTCAATTTAGGGGAGTGTACGGCCACTTTGAGGAGTGTGCGGACATGGGTGTGCGGCCAGGGAGTGTGTGGCCGCACACTCATGGTAATGAGTGCATAAAAGTGTTTTCCAAACGTAGGGAGGCTTGTAGGACTGATGCGCATCAAGTGTTGAAGCTAGAATGGCACTTTGGAGGTCCTTAAGCAGTAAACAAAGGGGTGTACGGCCACATGGAGTGTGTGCGGCCGCACACTCCTTGATGAACATGGTTTGGACGTTTTCTAAGGCTCATATTTAGTAAGTAACAAGCTTAGGGGATGGTACTTACAATATGGAACCCTTTAGGGGTGTTTGAAAGGTGTTTTGAGGGTTTTTGAGGGGTGTACGGCCACATGACTGTGTGCGGCCGCACACACCATAACATCACGAGTTCTGCGCATTTCTAAGGACTTAAACAAGTGTTTTTAGCAAGATTCAAGCAAAAGGGAAGAGTAGTTACGATCCAGAGGCTCGAGAAAGCTCAAAATCGGATGGTAGTTGAGAGCAAAATCGAGTTCTAGGCTTGGGAGGGTGAAAAGGGATGAAAGAAGGCTAAGTCCCTCTTATATACACGAGAGTGTGCTGCCAGGAGAGGGGTGTGCGGCCGCACACCCATGTGTGCGACCGTACACTCCTTGTGTTGGAGTGTAAGGCTCGGTTTTGATGCTAAAAGTGTATGCGATCCATTCCTATGTTCAATGCTTGAATGTACTGACCTTTGGACCTTTAAATGGACTCTAAACAAGGCTAAATGATGGCAGAAATGAGTTTGACACTCAGTCGAGTTGACTGGCTGAGCTTTGCAATGCAAAAATTTAAAATTTTTCAGGTTGTCACATCATCCCCCCGTTAGATGGAATTTCGTCCCGAAATTAGCTTTCTTAGCCGTACTACTGGGGTTGTGTTTCTCTGATTGGCAGAATACCCACTCGTAGACCTGGCAACTTTGCCCTGGTGTTCATGGTAGGATTCGTACTTGGTCCATCTATCATTACCTCGTGTATACAAGTCATATATAATTAGGATTTGTAGGACGGTCGGATGTGCGACTCTGCCCCAGGTCCACAACCAAACAAGGAACAGGAGATAGGGCGGAAATATACATACTAAATCTGCGTAATCATAATCATATACCACCCTCGCGTATACAATGAATAGTGATAGGTGGGCTGTATTCGTCCATAGCCTCTGTGCTCGAACTTGGTCTGTTGGACGAGTGGTATTTCGAGACGGTCTGCGGACATCTTGACAATAAGGCTTCGGAGGACAAAGTACTCTTCGCACGAGTACTTCGGGGTTTAGAATACGAAAGATAAAACTGAGGTTTATGTCGGACCGTTGATATGAATGACGGAAGTTTCGAGAACTTGATGGTCGAGGCGATAGAAACACATGAACTTAGTATGGTGAGGACCACGCCAATTCATGACGAATGGTAGTAACGGACTCTTTACCGAACAAAGTCTTGCCGATTGGAAAGAAATGTATGTTATACGATGATGTATCCCTAGCATGTTCGATAATGTACTCTTTGTGTGTTCGACAATGTACTCTTTGTGTGTTCGACAATGTACTCTTTGTAAGTGTTCCCATGCTTTCTGTTTTCCCTTTGACGTTAACACTCCTACGTATCGTACCACTATGTGCGCATACGTACTATTGAAAGTGCTTTGGTAACTGGTGATGATACTTTATATCATGATCCTCCTTGGTACCACTACGATCGCCTGTCATATACAAGTTATGAATATTTAAGATGAATAGGACAGTCGACTGAGTAACTCTGCCTCAAATCCACAACCAAACAAGGAACGGGAATTAAGGCGGAATCACTCACTCTAAGTCTGCAATATCTTAGTTATGCACAACCCTGATGTATATGCTAAGCCATCATAGCTTCTCTAAACGGATCTTTTAGTTTTCTTGAATACTGTGATCTATTTCAATATGTGAGTTATTATAATTACTTTTTAAGTGTTTTCCCCCAAGCTTTAATCTTATATAAATACAAATTAATTTTTAAAGTAACTATTATTTCGAAAACGTATCGCTGCTTGTTGACGACTCTGTGGTTGACTCTCTGGCGGTGATCATCAGAATTCGTCTATCCGCTCCTGAGTTCTTTGCTATCGGGCAGTCCCTCTGATTGTGTCCAGTCTCACCACAGCCATAATAGGCTTGGTTTTCTTCAGCTCCAGGGACTTGGGAGATCGGTTGAGCCGGTGCCCTGAAGAAACGGACTGTGTGTCCCTTTCTGTGGCAGTTCAGACACTGCATTTCCCAGCATACTCCGGTGTGGTGATAGTTGCACTTTCCACACTTTGGGTGGGTTCTAGCATATCGACTGGCAGGTGCTGGAGCAGCAGGAGTAGTAGCGACGTAAATAGTACTCGCTTGTTGCTCTTGCGGGGTGTCCTGTGTTGTTCGCTTCTTCTTCCTCTTGTTTCCCAAGTTCAGATTATAGTCCTTTCCCCTAAATGGCTCGGGAATGAGGACTTCCACACCATGGCGGACTCCACGGTCAATGAGTCGCTGGGCCATGCGTTTGGCGCTACCAAATATGGTTGGATTAGAAGACAACACATCTCCTTGGGTCGGAGCAGTCAGACCCCAAATGTATCGTTCTATCTTCTTGCTCTCCGGGGTAACCATCCCGGGGCATAGAGCTGCTGGGTCGCTGAACCGGTCAGTGTAGGTCACTATGTCTAAGCCGACCATCTTGAGCTCCCATAGTTCTTGTTCTAGCTTTTGTACTTCGCCCCTCGGGCAATACTCTTCCAGCATTAACACTTGTAGATTTTCCCAACCTATTGAGTTAGCCACTGATAGGGTCAGTGACTTAACCTGGTTGTTCCACCATGTCAGGGCTCTGTTGGAGAAGGTGCAGGCAGCAAACTTCACTTTGCTCCCTTCTGGGCACGAACAGATTTCGAAGACCGAATCTGTTTTCTCGAACCATCGCATCAGAGCGATGACTCCACTTTTTCCATTAAAAGGAAAAGGTTTGCAGTTGGTGAAGTCCTTGTAGGAGCACTCTCTCGAGCGCACAGGGACCTCACTTTGAGTAGAATGAACAGGTGTTCCACCTCCGCTGGAACTGGTAGGATTATATTGAGCCATGGCTGTTGCCACAGCCGCAGCTACTGCAGCATCTAAAGTTGCCGCATCGATTTGTGGAGAAGGTGTTGGAGTTATCGGGGTAGTGCGTCTGTTTGATCTGCGAGGAGGCATCTTTGCTAAAAGAATACAAAGATGAGACGGAATAAGTCTAAAGCAATGGACACAAGTTGAAAGCTAAAAAGACAAGGGTATCCTAGTTCTGGGTGTATCGGGTCCTGACTTCCACAGGGTTCTAGAAACAATCCATAAAAGAGTCTATACCTAATAAAGTCTATGAATTTGAAATGGCTATCCTCGAATGAATATCTGTTGCCTGAATAACTGTTACCAGCTGCATGTAAGAAAAATAATCCTAACATATAATGTGAGCAGTGTCTCCACTCGCTCATTAAGTTAACAAGATTATTATTTATTGTTATGACGTGTAAGACGTTTTGGTTACTTCTGTTGATCCTTCATTGAAGCTCCTCATGAACTTGCTCCTGTTTCCTCCTGACTCTTCTGTTGTCTACTATGAGGAAGTGATTACATCTATCTGGGCTTGTCGTGCGAGAATGGAAGTGACTAAAGAATCTATGAGATTAATGGTAACTTTAGGGGGTGATCCTTACAAAGTCCTTCTATAATTGTACAATGTATACAAGTCGTATATAATTTAAGATTAAATAGACCTTCGAATAAGTGATCCTACTCTAAAACCACAACCAATTAACGAATGGGTAGTGAAGCGTAGATCACAAATTCTAAGTCTATAAGATCTCAATTATATAAAACCTTAAGAGTATACATTGTAAGATCATAGACTTATTTGTAAGGGTCTTTTAAGTTATCACATAAGTTATTTATATGGCGCCTAAAATACTCCTATAGTATTTTAACGTAATGTACTTGGTATGTTTTAAACTTGTTATCGCGTTATGGTATCATAGAATACTCCTATAGTATTCTAACTCTACTGTACTTGATCCAGTATTCTCTTGACTGGTGTTTAGGTAAGTTTTAAGACTGTTGCAACACCACATCACTCCCAAACACATGTCGGTCACATCTCGAATGAATATAGTTGATCAGGCTATATTGATTCTAGGTCTGATTACATAACTGTTCAGGTTTGACGACAATGTTCAACCTTTAAATACTTTAGTTCTGTTCTTCTTGTCATACTTGGTCTACATGTATAAGCAAGTAGGTATATTTTTATAACTTATCGTTATACTCTTAAAATATATCATTATCCAGAGCACTTAAGCCCCATTATATTTATAGTTGTATATCTTTTATCGGTTGATATACTTAGTTCACTATAAACAATGCTCTGATACCAATCTGTCACACCCCAAAACCGGAACGACGGAAACGTTCGGGGGTGGAGGACGTCATGTTTAGTATCACAAGATATGCATTATAGTAAGCAAGTAATGAACAACCATTTCATTAGAAAGAAAGCGTTTACAATGTGTGTGTTCACAAAACATAGAATTCATAAGCAAATAACAAAACAAGACTTGAAGCTACTATGTTCCATCTTCCGAATTCCCAGCACGAGTACCTGTCTAATAGTCTCCTGAGAATACAAGTTATTTGAAAGAGTTGATCAGCAATTAAGCTGGTGAGTTCATAAGATTTTAGTGATGTAAGTAAGTTTGTAGAAAGTTGTTGTAAAAAGTAGTTGTAATGTAGTAAGTTGTAAGTTCTGTTTAGAAAAGTTCGCATGTTCCTCTAGAAAATCCTATATTTCCTACTTTGATGAAAGATAAGTAAAAATGACTCTACAATCCCTTCTATGAGTACTAAATGTATACAAGTTATATAAGACTCAGAGTAAACAAACAATCGATTGTGCGCATCTGCCCTAAGCTCACAACCAAACAAGGAACATAAATTAAGGTGGATAGCACACATCCCATTGGTTGTTAGATCTTTGTTGTATATAACCTTGGTGCATTCACTTGGTACTCATGGAGTTAATTGTAATGGTCCCTTTATATTTAATGAAAAGATTCTTTAAGAAAACCCTTATTTCTTATAATAAAATGGTGACCACAGTGCTTACTTCTATAATAAATTAGTTTATACTGGAGATATATGATCTAATATCGGATGGAAAGTTAATTCGGTGAATCTGCCATAAGCCCACAACCAAACAAGGAACAGGAAGTAAGGCGGAAAACACACATCCAACTACCTATTGGGTATTAGTTATATATAACCATGATGTATAAACTAAAGTATTATAGAGTTAATCACCTAAGGTCCTTTAAGTTTATACTGGTTTAATAAAATGGATTAAACCCTTTACTGGGAAGTTTCTAGTTTTGTATACCAAAGGTTCTGATTTGGAAAGTATGTTTTGTACTAGAAAACTGTGCATTGACTCTGTGTTCTATGACTTGACCCATACCTGGTACCCTTATGATGACTTAATGTATACTGAGCATATATATATCTAGAATCGAATAGAAACCATAGTAATGCTCAGGTGCATTCCTAACTCTTGTGGAATGCCTCAGAGGTATGGGCTCGTTAGTCGGATCAACAAGAGTTTCCTGCTTAGGTTGATTACTAGGGTTTGAGATTCCTTCACCACTTGACTCTTGAATTTCTTCAAGGTCAATTTGTCTCCCAATGTTTCCTTGGCTTATGAACTCTCTCTCACGAAAAACTCCTCTTCTAGCTACAAAGACCACGTTCTCACTAGGTCTGTAGAAGAGGTAACCAAAGGATCTTTGTGGGTAGCCGATGAAAATACATCTCTCACTTCGAGGTTTGAGCTTATCATGAGACTCACGCCTCACGAAGGCCTCGCCACCCCAAATCTTGATGTGGTCCAAATTGGGAACTTTCCCAGTCCACATCTCATGAGGTGTTTTGGCAACCTTTTTAGTAGGGACTAGATTCAGGATATGGGCGGCAGTCTCTAAGGCATACACCCAGAATGAGATTGGTAACAAAGCTCGACTCATAATGGAACGAACCATGTCCAACAAGGTTCGATTGCGCCTATCAGCCACACCATTCAGCTGTGGTGTCCTAGGAGGTGTCAATTGTGAGACAATCCCATATTCCTTAAGATAGTCAAGGAACCCGATACTAAGATACTCTCCTCCTCGATCGGATCGGAGCATCTTGATGTTCCTGCCCAGTTGATTCTCCACTTCCTGCTGAAACTCTTTGAACTTTTCAAAGGTTTCTGACTTATGCTTGATTAAGTAGATATATCCATATATACTATAATCATCAGTAAAAGTCACATAATAGCGATTAGCATCCCTTGTGGCAGTTTTGAAGGGTCCACACACATCAGTGTGTATGAGGTCCAACAAACCCTCACCCCTCTCACAAGTACCAGTGAAGGGTGACTTTGTCATTTTTCCAAGTAAACAAGACTCGCAACTATCATCCGACTTTAGGTCAAATGATTCTAAAACTCTAGCCTTTTGGAGTTGGCCCATGAGCTTCTTGTTAACATGTCCAAGACGACAATGCCACAAGTATGCTTTGTCTAAACTATTTTAAGAATCAATACACAACACATTATTTCCTAGATTATCTACAACATTCACAGCTTCATATACACCATCACACGGTAATGCTTTAAAGTAAAATACATCATTGTAATAAATATTAATAGCACCATTATCATTATCAAATGAAAAAGTAAACCCTTGTTTCTACAAGCCATGAACGGAAATAGTATTTCTCGCCATTTCAGACGAGTAACAACATTTACTCAAATCTAACATTAACCCATTATTAAGAAATAAAGAATAAACTCCTATCTTGGTAACAGGTGATGCTTTCCTATTCCCCATGATTAAGTTTATCTTCCCATGCTCCACTTTCTCACTTCTTCTCAGGCCCTGCAAATCAGTACAAATGTGAATACCACAATCTGTATCAAGCACCCCAAGAGTTAGTATGCAATGAGTTATTAGACAATATAGTGTAAATACCTGCGTGGGTGGGTTTAACTTTCCCATCCTTTACATCATGTAAGTATTTGGGGCAGCTTCGCTTCCAGTGCTACTTTTCCTGGCAGTAGAAGCATTGTGCTTCCTTTAGGTTTGAAGAAGGAGGAATGGAACCTTTCTTGGTTCCACATGAAGAGGAGCCATCAAGAGACTTTCCCTTGGTACCCTTCGAAGGGGTCTTTCTCTTCTTCCCCTTTCCCTGCCCAATTGCCAAGACAGGAGCAGTAGTAGGAGTAGGAGTAACAACTGATTTACTTTTAAGGTCAGTTTCAGCGGTCCTTAAAAGTCCTTGAAGCTTACTTAGTGTCACTTCCTCCTTGTTCATATGATAAGTCATACGAAACTGATCATAACTTGGAGGTAAGGAATGGAGAATGATGTCAATCGCCATGTCCTCAGGGAAGTCCACATTAAGCTTCAATAACCGGTCCACAAACCTTTGCATTTTCTGCAAGTGACCGGTGAAGGATTCTCCCTCCTTCATCCTAGTTGTTATCATGGAGGAAATGATTTCATACCTTTCCTGGCGAGCACTCTGATGGTACCAATCCATCAGATCCTGGTGCATCTCAAAAGGGTAGAAATCTTCATAGGGTTTCTGGAGTTCTGCTGTGATTGTCGCCAGCATGATGCAAGACACCTTAGTGGCATCTTTCTCATGGGTAGTGTATTCAGCAATCTCCTCGGGAGTAGCAGTCGACTCATCGATAACCTCTAGCTCCTTATCGAGGACATACTCTTTGCCCTCATAGCGAGTAATCATTCTGATGTTCCTAATCCATTCATTGAAATTGGAACCATCAAAAATGACTTTCCCACACAAGTTCATTAGGGAAAAGGAGCCTGTAGGGTTTGAGCCAGTAACAGTGTTGGAAGACATCTGAAAAGAAAGAAAGACAAGTTTTATTAGATAAAGAGTCCTTAATAAGTCACGCAAATGAAATATTAAGGCTAGGACCCAACAAACTATTTATAGTTGGAAGAGGGATGCCGTAATCCAAGCTATAAAATATTTGAAGGTAGGTAAATGACGATTTACCAATTTCCACCACAAAAATGAAATAGATTATTAAGTTTTATTGGATTTGAAATTCCTAGATCTTTTGAGATAGATTGAACTTTCAATGGCATGTTTGAATCTCGATTGTGCCCTCTCAAGTTTGTGACTGGGATGCCGAGGATCACAAACAAGGTGTGAATAACCATGCAAATTGACTTGGTACCCTTAACTTTTATCACCTAATCGATGTGCCGGTTAGTCACACGCGCTCCACCGATCTATGATAAAATTAAGTTACCCTTTTCCACTCTTACTAGTCCTTGTTAGTGTGCCAGTTAACCACACGCGCTCCACTAACGACTTGGTAAGGTACAAAGTGTAATTTCATGGGTTAGCACCTATTTCACATTTTCCTAAAGTAACTAAGAATGGGAATTATTAAAGTATAGCTACTTTATAATTTCATTATACTTTTAATGAGCATTAAGGTCCTATCCTACCCGTTCGGCTAACGACCCTCCACCAGTCAAGGAAGCGGTGGGTGAGAGTGGACACCCATTAAGCTGCCATTTTATATGCAACAACCTTATACCCCCTTATAGACCGGCTTTGTGAATGAGGCCTACTAACGGTAATACTGACTTATTCTTATATATATCTATATATTTAAACTTTTAATATAATAATAGTATAAGGGTTGAATTTTAAACTTTTAAAATTCTAAGGTTCAATTTGGAATTAGAGTATTAGGGTGTAAGACTTTACAAATTCCAAAACTTGAGGGCAAGTATTGAAACTATTCAAGATTTTTCATTTCATAACTTATGAGTTTAATGGTCCATTAAAATGAAGAATCTTCATTTTACGTAACCTCTTATTCTTTAACGACACTTTTAAAGAAGTGACTTTTGGTTATCCATAACTTGAGGACAAGTTATGGACTCCATCATTAGCCATTAAGATCAAGAATCATACTAACAAGCAAGTTACACATAATTCCTATGATCTTCTAAAACTCATAAGAATAAACATTCATATCAAACAATTTTATGAATCATATTAGCACATATAAAACTTGATATTTGATAATAACCATTGAATATGGATTAGCATAATCATTACCACTTCAAAAACAGATTTTATAAGTCCAAAACAGTTTTGGGTAATGATTCTAGTCCATTTCCAGCAGCAAAACTCGAAAATCTGCTCACAGGGGCTCCTGCTCGCTGAGTGCAAGAAGCTACTCGACGAGTAGGATGAATTTAGACATGGACTCGTCGAGTCCCCCCATGGACTCGGCGAGTTCATACGAACAGTGAACAATTTTCGACTTTTTCAAGCAGTTAGCATCAACTATACAGAAAACAAGCCTAGGCTCTGATACCACTGAAGGTTTTTGAGCATTCTAACACACCTATGGTGTACATGCAACCCTAGAAACCTTCGATCTATGTTTTCTCTAATATACATGCAAATTTGTTTTTCCAAGGTTAACTTCCTAACTAGCATGTTATGGGGAACTTGTAATACAAAAATCAAGTAGAATAACATACCTTTTAGTAGCTTGGATTCCTTGATGACTTTGTGAGCCTAGCACCCCAAATGTGATGCCTCAAATGCTTCACACAACACCACAATACTTGGAATAACTTGAGAGAAGTTCACTAACACTAAAAATTTGGCTAGCCCTCTTACACTTGCTTGTAGTGCCGATTTTGCTAGACAAGGGGTCTTTATATAGTTGTGACACAAGTAGGGTTACACCATGTAAACCCTAATTGTCATGGCTTTCCATATTCCATGATCCATGGGTTTGTAACCTCCATGGACTATCCATGGAGTACCTTATGGGTTTTAGCCCAATCAATCCAAACCATGGATCATTAGCCCATTATACAAGAATGAATGATTTACACAATCAACCCCATATATTTAATTAGTCTCTTTTTGATCACTTAATTAATTCCAAATTAATTCTTTGATCAATACTAATTAAATAATATTATTAATATATTAGAACCTATAATATATTAATAATCCTTAAGTGTCCTTTCTCTCATTTTGGTCTATCCAAGTATTGCAATGCCATGCAACCCAGATGGACCATGCCGGGTGGGGTCAAGTACATACCAAATATAGTTATGGACTTAGACACTATATCCAACACTTATATCCTCATGTCATGGGCTCCTCCCATGGTCTTGCCAAGTGTCATGGGCTACAAATCATCTCATATCAATTAATGGGTCGGCCTTGGTGCCTTCGACCCATGAGTGTGGTGAGAAGACTCACCTCAATACTACACGGAAGCTGACTAGGTCGGGACTCCAATATCCGCTCTACAAAACCCTAAAATAGAAATAATTTCTTAAATACAACTCAAATGCCCCAAAACCCCTTAAAGGTCAAACTTGGTCAAAGACTAAGGTCAAAGGTCAAAGTCAACATCCTGAGTTGACCCAACTCGCCGAGTTATCCCTCAACTCGTCAATTTCTCTATCACCCGAACAGATCGGGAAGAATCCCATCAACTCGTCGAGTTCACTAATGAACTCGTCGAGTTGGCCAGAAATTCTATCTCTTAATGCATTAAGCTGATACCATCGAATCCAGAGACACCAAATCTCAGATCTCATCCATAATGATGTCTAGAAGGGTAAAGTTTCCAACTTTACCCTTAAGAATCATCCAAATAGAAGCAAAGCCAAACCCTCGGCTCTTTAGAGAGAGTCTTAATCCATAAAGCCATTGAACTCTCCCAATATAGTCCCAAAACACAGATGTAGAGTCCAAAGGTTGGATACTCACGTAAGGTTTTCAACTTTACGTCCATGCAAGCTAGAAATACACTCTAGAGCTTAATAAGGACTTAATAAGGGACTTATTGCATGAAAGGTACTTGGAAATAAGAAACGTTTGCAACTTTCAGCCATGAGAAGTCATGAAGGGGTTAGATCTAACATAATGACCCCTGGAACGTTCAACATCTTGGCTAACCCAATCAAAACCCCTAAATCATGCTAAAACTTCCATTAAAGAGATCTAGATGATAAAAAAGCAAGATGTAGAATTTATACCTCAAGAAGGCTGCTATTAGTGAAGAGTTTTTGGATCTATACTCCTTCTTCTAAGCAAGATGCTTCCAACTTCCAAGCTCCTTCCAAAGAACCACCAAAATCAATTCTCAAAGCTCACACTCTCAATCTTGAAAGGATAAACGAACTTAGGGTTTTATGGACAAAGCGAGGCTAGTAAGGAGGCCAGCCAAGGGGTTTAAGTCTTTTAAATAGGGTGCAACACCCTAAGATTAGGGTTTCATCTTCAGCTGCCAACTCGTTGAGTTGGGACTCCCCGACTCGTCGAGTTTGGTCATTAAAACCCGCGACCACAAAAATATCAACAAGACGAGTTGGAGCTCCCCAACTCGTCGAGTTCCCACAAAATTCCAATATTTTGAGAAATGTATAATACATGGACCAAGCATTACATAAGATAATTGAAGTGTCCTAATAAGTCCTTTATGAAATAACTTAATAATTTCTGTGATGGCTCACAATAATTATTACTAGAAGTGGCTTTGTTTATCCGTTTCATAATGCATGTTCGTGATGTTTATTTTATATTGTTATATTATGATATTTGTATGAAAATATGTTTTTCATGCTAAATGTAATTTTGAGATAAAATAACATCAAATTGGATTTTGGAATTGTACCTACCCTTACCTCCTATTTCGATCCCTATCACACACACAAACACACACATATGAAATATCATAACAAAAATTTATTTGCATGGTACACTCTTGGATCACTTACATTCCATTCCCTCCTACCCACATGTACTCTCTCTCTCTCTCTCTCCTTCTCTCTCTCTCTCTCTCTCTTTCTCTCTCTCTCTCTCTCTCTCTCTCTCTCTCTCTCTCTCTCTCTCTCTCTCTCTCTCTCTCTCTCTCTCTCTTTCTCTCTCTTTTAAAGAAAAGCCCATACACTCTCCAAGTCACTCACTGAATACACATATATGAGATATATAGAAATATTAGAATTGTAATTCCATATCTATTATTTGATTCACTATAATGCCATGAAATCATAGAAATATGATTAAGTACCCTCCACTTACTGTATTCAATCATAGCAAACACACTCACCGTCTTCCTTTCGATCTCTCTCTTTCTCTCTCTCTCTCTCTCTCTACATTTCTCCTCTTAGAATCCAAAACTGAGTACCAAGAAGGAGGTTGATGCCCCATTTTCGTTCCAGCCTCTTTCCCTTTTCTTTTGATAAGACAAACAAGCTCCAAACACCATTCTGTCCATTTGATTTTTTTGTTGCCATCAAGGAGTAAAACAATCCCAAGGAGAGGTTGTATTCGAGTGAGTGGACAAGACGCAACTGCCTCTTTTGCATCACACTTCTTCTCCATCGTTTCATGTCAAGAACCACCGGAGGTGGTGGCTATTTCCAGCAAAACCATTAAGCAACAGCCCCTCGTTGCTCCACCCTTTTTCCTAACGATCATAACCACCGAACATCCCCTTCCTCCTGAAGACTGTTGCGATCGATGTTGCCTTTCCTCCTTTCCTCATCCCTTCTTCTTCGTTTTCTGGCATGAACACACCACCGAAGTGGATATTTTCCCGAAGAAAACATATGAGGCGGCACCCCCTTTTGATCCGTCTCCTTCGCACATTCCTTTCGAGACAAAAGAAGTGTAGGAGCTGCTAATAAATTTGAAAGCAGAAAAATCCAAGTCCCAATTATATGAAGCTCGTAATAAATTTGAGGAAAAAATGATTAATTGAGTCTCTAGATTTAAGAATTATAAATCTTTTGGCAGAAAGAGTCACAATTAGGATGGATAATATGATGCTGGTAAAAAAAAGAAACATTTATTATAATTCAGCAAAATGACAGTATGGAAAACTGACTGAATTGTATCATTCAACAGAAATATGTGATGAACAACATAGAAAATTTCTTACATTTCTTGCTTTCAAAAGAGAATATCAAACGAAATCACATATCATTGCGAAAGTAAGATTGATGATTATGATAAAATTCCAAATGATTTTTATGAATATGGTATTGTTGATATTAATGAATGTTTGAATGCTGATGATCTTGTGAAAACTATGAATGAGACCTTAATAAAAAATGAACAAGTTAAGATTTTGAACATGACCGAGAAGTCGACACTAAATTCTCAACCAAATTTTGCTGATATCGAAGATAATTTTGACATTGTTATTGAAAATGAGGAGGAGGAATGCATTGATTTCTCATGAATGTCTTTCATTAATGTCGCTTCAATGGCTAAAGGCAAAGATAATAATAATCCAATGAAGAAATTAAACAATGATCAATCTTCGACAACCAAAAACTGTGATTCTCAAGATTCTGTTGTTGAAGATTATGTGAGTGATGATGATGAAGTTTCAAATGAGATACCAATTCCATGTATTGTGGAAGATCAAGTTTTTGAAGACTCAAAGGAGTACATGAAAGTGTTGAAAGACAAAGGATCACATTTTCTCGAACCAAATGCAGTGGTTTATCCAAGGTTCAACAATTCTAAGGATATTGCTTATCCAAATCAAGTCTTCGTCACCAAAGGAAATGGTGATAAGGTTGCTCCTGAACTTAACAAGTTGGTAACCGAAGACAATGCGAATGTGACGAAGGAAGGATTTTATTTAAATCAAAGAACTATCAAAAATGCTTTGAACAAAAATTTGAAAGCTTTTCAAAATAAAATAAAACGGGTTTCGAAAATTAAAAGAGAAAAGTATGTTGTTGAAAAAAAAATAAAGATGTGTCGAGTCTTGTCCTAATGATCTAAAACATCAAAAGGAAAAATCACAAACTTTCAAAAGAAAAGTGGAAAACTTGGCTTATGAAAAAGGAACACGAAATCAAAAGCACAAAATAAAATGTATTGGAAAAATGAAAAAGATTTTCATAAACAAAAGGTTTTTAAACAGAAAGCTCATGGATATGAAAAGAAGTTTTCGCAAAATGGAGAGAATTTTCAAAATAAATTTTTTCAAAAGCAAAAATAATTTTCAACAATGTCAAAACCACGTACAAAATAACTTTCGACAAGGTTACAAAAATTTCCAAAACGAAAATGGTTTTCAAGGAAATGTTCAAAATCGTGGACAAGTTTTTCAACCAGATTCACGTTTTGGTTATCAAAACCGTTATCAAAATCGTTTTCAACACCAAAATAAAAATCATCTCCCACAAGACATTTTGAGAAATTGGAAACCAATGGAAGGAAAAATGTGCCTTTTAAACCAAAAAATCGAAACTTTCCAAATCCAGATTCAAAATAAAAGATGAAAGCTTAATTTGTCAAAGGCAGAGATGATATCAAGAATATCAACCATTGGCTTGAAGGAAAGGTAAAACAATACCAATCATGAAATTGTTCTCAAGAGCAACTTCAAAATGCTTACGAGAAGTATTTGAATGATTAAATGATGGAAACACTTCGTCTCAAGAGTCGACATTAAGGGTGGGAAAATGTAAAGAGGTTAAAAAGGAGAAAATTGATGTTTCTCAGAAAAAGGTTGAAAAAGAGAAAATCAAAGTTGAAAGTTCGCCATTGCTTTATTATATACCGATGCCTAAAGCTGATGAAGTTGACTTAATTGACAATTTAAAATCGAAAGTTCATAATTGGGTTTTAAGCTCCTCTTTGCACAATATGTTTGAAACTAATGTCGAAGGACCCAAAAGGTCTTGGGGACCTAAATTTTTCTAGCTGATTGCAGGTATTATAAGACAAGCAATATGATGAAAATTGGTATATCGATAGTGGATGCTCACATCACATGACTAGAAGGAAAGAAAATTTGAGAGATTTTTAAAAGTTAGAGAATGCCAGTGTTGTCAAGTTTCAAAATAATCAAAAGTGTAATGTCTAAGGATTTGGAAAAGTGAGGAATAGGAAATTCACGGTGAATCAAGTTGCTTATGTTGAAGGATTGAAGCATAATCTGATTAGTGTTTTGCAACTTGTTGTTGGAAAAGGAAATCAAGTTCTTTTTTTATGAACAAGGTAGTACAATCTCAAACAAGGAAACGAAGGAGGTTTTGTTGAAGTCAAAACAAAAGGGAGACATGTTTACTCTCGACATCAAACCAATTGTGGGAATACCCTCAGTGTGCTTGCTATCAAAAGAATCTTCGGATCTCAGTTGGTTATGGAATCGACGTCTTTCTCATCTTAACTTCAAGAATTTGAATAAACTAGTTCTTAACGATACTGTTCGTGGTTTACCTATTTTAAAATTTGACAATGATTCATTGTGTCCAGCATGTGAACAGCTTAAACAACATTGTCAAGGTCATCCATTCATAATTGATTCATAGATCATTGAACCATTGGAACTTCTTCACATTGACCTTTGTGGACCTTCGACTGTTGAGTCACTCAGTAAGAAGAAGTACATACTAGTTATTGTTGATGATTTTTCCAGGTTCACTTGGGTTTTCTTTCTTCGACAGAATTCTGAAAATGCTCAAGTAATGATTGATTTTATCAAGAATATTGAACTGAGCATGAAAAGAAAAGTTTGAAAGATAAAAAGTGACAATGGAACAGAGTTCAAAAATAGAATTTTAGATTCGTTTTTGACTGAATTGGGAATTTTGCTCAACTTTTCGTCTCCATATACACCACAACAAAAAGGTCTATTCAAAAGGAGAAATCGTTCCTTGTGTGAAGCGGCTAGAACGATCTCACTTATGCGAACTTGCCACAATACTTTTGGGTTGAAGCGGTTTCAACTGCTTGTTTTACGCAAAATCGTTCTTTCATTCATCGTCGTTTCAATATCACACCTTATGAGATAATAAAAAAAAGGAAACCTAATGTTAAATTTTTCCATGTTTTTGGATGCAAATGTTTCGTCATTAATCTCAAGGTTAATCTTTCCAAATTTCAGACGAAAACTGATGAGGGAATTTTCCTGGGATATTCTCACAAAATTTTGTTGCCTATAGCGTGTTGAACAAGATAACAAGGAAGATCGAAGAAACTCACAATCTCACGTTTGACGATCATTATGTCAAGACAATTGAACAAACATTCTTATAGAAACCAATAATTTTTGAATTAAATGATGAGACTGAAGAAATGCTTACATTTGATGTTGATCTTGATTTAATTTTTGGTGTTCTTGATAGGGCAATTGATGCAGATATAAATGTTGAAGATAATCAAATTCCTGAGTCATCGAAATGTTCTAATGATTCGACACTTATAAATGAAGAAAATGATGCACATTCTTCATCAACCTCAAGAGTTAATGTCGAAAGAATGCAAGTTTCGACTGCTGATCAAGTGGAAGGGAAGCACTTGATTTCTTCATCTCATAACGAATGACAAGAATCACATGTTGCGGGGGAGTATATGACTAACCAACCTGATGTCAAGGGGGAGCATCACATAACGAATCCATTGGCTGAGGGGGAGCCAAGTGGATCGAATCATGATGAGAATGATGATAGAGGTAATGATTTTAATGATTGTAATGATAATATCTCAATTTAAGGTGCAGTATCGGATTCTGCAGAAATATTTGAAGAAGCACATTTGGAATTTAATCTTGCATATCCACCGATGGACAAATAGACAAGAAATCATCGAAAGGAACAGATTTTTGGTGATCCAAATTCTGGTGTTTTGACACGATTCCAGATTTGAGCCAAAAACAAAATATTAAATGTTCATAAAGAATTCTGTATGTTTAATGTTTTTATTTCGAAAATTAAACAAAAAACGATCAAGACTGCATTAGAACATCCTGATTGGGTTGTTGCAATGCAATCTGAGCTGGCTGAATTTGAATGAAACAAGGTTTGGAGATTAGTACCTAAACCTGATAATGTTTCTATTGTTAGACTTATATGGGTCTTTAAGAATAAAATTGACACATAAGGCAATATTGTTAGAAACAAAGCTAGGATAGCCGTAAAGGGTTATTCTCAACAAGAAGGTATTTGTTATAAGGAAATCTTTGCCCCTGTCGCAAGACTCGAGGTGGTATGAATTTTTCTGGCTTATGCTGCTCACAAGGATTTTGACGTTTACCAGATGGATGTAAAGTGTGCATTCATCAATGGTACTCTATAAGAAACGGTGTATGTCGAACAACCACCAGGTTTTGTTAATGATAAGTATTCTGGTAACTGTTATATCCTTGACACGAAGTTTATCAGTTCAAACAAGAACCTCGTGCCTGGTATGCAAGTCTTACTAATTTTTTTGAAAATCGCTAAATTTAAACAAGGATTAGTTGATCGTACTTTATTTAAAAAAAGTAGGGGATCATCTGATACTCATTTAAATTTATGTTGATGACATTATATTTCGTTCGACTGATCCTTCATTGTCTAAGAAATTTAAGGAGTTAATGAAGAGTAAATTCGAAATGAGCATGATGGGTAAGATAAATCACTTTTTGGGTTTAAATATTCGTCAAAGCAGGGAAGAAATTTTTATCAACCAAGAGAACTACACTCGAAACCTACATGAAAGATTTGGGATGTCAAATTGCATGAAAGTCAAAGTACCTATGGTTGTCGGCATGCGCTTAAGTCCTTTGTTGGATAAGCATGTTGTCGATCTCAAGACATATAGGAGCATGACAGATTTGCTTTTGTATTTAACTGCAAGTCGACCTGATATTATGTTTTCTGTATTTAATTGTGCCAGGTATCAATAGAAACCAAGAGAACCCCATCTTACTGCAGTGAAGAATATCTTTCGATACCTCCAGGTTACAAAAAGATTAGGATTGTGGTATCCGGCGAAAACATGATTCTTTATCCAAGCTTTTTTTGATGCGGATCTTGGGGATTGTCAATTGGATCGAAAGAGCACTATTGGAGGATGTTAATTACCGGACGGGAAAATAGTGAGTTGGCAATCGAAAAGGCAGACATGTGTTTCTATTTCGACAGCTGAGGCTAAATACATCATTTCTATTGCGTGCACATCTCAAGTGATCTGGATACAAGCCACTTGCATGACTATGTAATCAATATGAAGAAGATACCTTTGTCTTGTGATTCACAAAGCGCCATTTGCATTTGTCACAATCCAGTTCAACATTAAAAAACAAATCACATTGCTCTTTGTTACCACTTCATATAGAGTCATGTTGAAGATGGGAACATTGAAGTCCATTTTGTCAAAACCACAGATTAGCTTGCAGATATTTTCACAAGACCTTTGGATGAAAAATCATTTTTAAGGATTTTGCATGGATTAGGAACGATGGAAGCATGTTATGTTCCACATTCTACATAATTCTTCTTGAATTTCACATGGATATGTGTTTTACCTTACTTTTGATTGTTTTCAAGACTTTCGACTAGTAGGTATAACTTTCGAGTGTTTTTCCTAACTTCCGTTCATTGTTTCATTTTTGTTCAGAGGTTACTGTTCATGTTAAGCGTTCGACTGCCTTCCCATTCGACTTACTTCTGAATCATTCAGTGTGAGGTCAAAATTTGGCTATGGAGGAAGCCTTTCCACACAACAACTCATGTTTGGAGAATGACAAAAATTTCAAAGTCATGCTGGGAACAAAAAGATCTTGGTAACGTTTTCAATTTCTTATTTTTTTTTCTTTACAAAAAAACTAAAATCCAAAAAGATTTTCTTATTTTTGTTTTTGCTTTACAAAAATCCAAAATCCAAAAAGAATTTCTTATTTTTGTTTTTGTTTTACAAAAATAAAAAATCCAAAAAGATTTTATCATTTTTGTCTTTTCATTATTAAAAGAAAAAAACAAAAATACAAAAATATTTTTGTTATGTTTGTTTTTGTTGGAAATCTCATTGTAACAATATGTTGTACTTTCGCATGCCAAATGAGCACATTCAAAGGGAACATGTATGATTCGAAACTTTGTACGAGTTAAGTGTCCCTAGAAACATGCTGCAACATGTTGTCCTCAAGTCTTAAAGACACTTTGTGTTCAAAAGCCTTAATGAAACTCTCATCACGAAAGTTTCTTCCCAATGAGGATGTATTTACATTAATCACTGAGCTACCTTTCTCTTCTGACGACGAGTAAAGAGATTTCTGCTAGGTCCATATCTTTCGTAGAGGTACAATGCGTTCTTATAACCAATCTTTTTCAACAAAAATTTCTTTCACGATCACAGACTATGACACATACCCTAGACATCTGTGGTCGAAACCAACCAGGATATAGGTATGTCACAAATCTGTGTTAATGATCCTAAATCATTTTTCCGTAACGAAGGTGAAACCCAACAAACCTAAACTTAATGAATTGACGGTGAACATTTTTGTTCAAGATTTTAACGAAACAATTGTTTCAATGTACCATTTTCGATGTTCAAAAACTTATTTTCATTCGTATTGCGTGATATTAGTAAAATTTACTAATCCCAAGTCATTTTTTCCCAAAAATATCCATATTTTCAATTTTTTTATGAAATGATATTTCGTCTGAACATCTTTTTTGTAACCTTCGTTACTCAAAAATTTTCCAAACCTACTTGTTCTTGACTACACTGTCATCCAAGTATTTTAACATACTGATTCACACTTATGTTAAGTTGTGAACTTGTGTGAAAACAAAACCACCTTCGAACCTAAAGAGAAAGAGGCCCTTTGATACTCATTAATGAGTTTTCGATTATAATTCATGGGAAACCACACAAGCAATTCGTCATATCTCTTCATGTCGAATCATTAGATCTTTGCACGTGATCAAGTTGCTTTTATATCAAAGGATCTTTGATATCACAATCACGACATTTTTTGTACTTTGATTCTCTCTTATTCTTTGGCACACGAAACCACTGAAATCCTTGAGGTTTTGGGTTTTACCAACTTGAAAATTAGATTTCACAAAGTCTGGCAAATGATTTTGCTTATCCTTCCCATAAGTAAATGAGCCTAGCGTCCATACCGAAGGATGGTTCTCTCTTGATAATGAAAATTATGACGTTCTCTCTTAGTAACAAATCTTATGGCGGTTCCGATCCGGTTGGGAGAAGCGAAAGATCTCGTGGAAGTGACAGTTCAAAATTTTCACGGGAATTTACGAGAAAAGTGATCATCACTCTTACACATGGGAGTTTTTTTGGTGACGGTTAAATAACCAATATTCCTCGTGGCATTCTTTCGTTGGGAAACGTTTTGAATTCATAATTCAAGCCAGTTATATAAGGAAAACGTTCCTTCAAATTTCATGTTTATGCTATCTGAAAACTCTCAAGAACCCTAACTGTTCATCGCCGATTTTCTCTTTAAAATTATCTATGATTTTCTCAAATGGCTACTACACAACACAATGTCGATCATGTTACAACCAATAAAGATCAAATTTCACAACTAACGATGAAGATTTTGCACACAAATCTTCGTCTCATTCCGTCTCTCGATGTGTATCCGAATGAACTGCAGATCATCGTTCAAAATCTAAATAATTATGTTCTTTCATTTGCGCTAGTTGGATCATTTTCCATTCTGATGCAATGGTTATTTCTTGTTGCTTCAATGGCTATGATCAACAAGTCCACTAAAGTTGTTACTTTCCATATATCATCTTCCAAAACAAAGAAACTCACAAAGAAGCAGTTCACACAGATTTTGAAGTTACCTTCTTCAGGTAATATCTATGAAGTCTCAACTGATCAATTTATCTACATGTTTAATAAGAGAGGACATCAACCCACTCTTTTGAATATCAGTTCCTTTAAGAAGTCGAGTCTGCCCTGTGTTTGGAGTTTCCTGTTTGGAATTGTTTTAAGGTGTTTGACAGGGAGGAGTTTTGGACTTGATAAGTCCAAGCTTGAGGTTTATTCAGTCGTGGCTGGTATGTATTATGGTCTTAATTTCAACTATGCTTCGTTATTGTGTGAAGAATTTGGAACTTCTATTTTTCATTCAAAACTAGCGATTGGGGTGTCTAGTGTTAGGTTTTCGGGGTTGATTTTGAAGGAAATATACATTCAAGAAAATATTCTTGTTCCATCAGGTGTTGATGCTGTCGAGTGTCGTATGATGACTGTTCCAAAGATTGTAGTCGATGATGCTATAATATTTTTGGTGGTTGCTCGAATTCCTGATTTGATGCTCAATTTGGTGGATCCTAAAAATCGATTATTGTTGCAATATTTGGCTTCTATCGACTCTACTCCAACTGGTGTTCTTCCACCAAGGGATTCTCAAAATAAGGGGTAGAAGGACCATCAAAAGGATCTAAGGCTCATAAGACAAAGAAACAAGCATAAAAGCCAAAAGAAGTGGGGGCAGGAATTGGTTAAAGAAAAAATACCTATGAAGACTGGTAAAGGGGTACTCAAACGAACGAAGAAATCTGCTAAGAAAACTTCTGATTCTAACACCACGAAACCTACTCAAGAAAGTGAACCAGTTGTTAAAAAAGGTGGTGCAAAAAGAGTAAAGAAGCTCCAGTTTACTAGAGATGCACAAAAGGCGAATCTGATCCGATCTGATCCAGTTCAATGACATCGATCAGAATCCAGTTTCATCAACAATCCGATCCGGTTTCAAACTCGTTTTGACCGGTTTTGCCTTCCCCGAATCCGAATCGGTTTAATCTGATCCGATTTGGATCCGATCCGAAATCCGATTTGAAATTTACAAATTAAAAAAAAACATTTTTAGGACCTCATATATAACACAAAATGCAACATAGGTTCATTAAAATAGTTAAAACATACATCAAGTGTCGAAATAGAAAGAGTTTAGAAACTAGTTAACTAATAACAATAATAATAAAGTGCCGTTATAACATTTTGCAAAATAGAAAGAGTTTTTGTGGTCTTCCACTTCGTGTCGCCTTCAGTAAAATGTTCTTCAACCGCCACACAAATGGTTAGGGATCTTATCAATACCGTATTATTCATCTTCATCTTCGTCTTCATCGTCATCGTCTTCGTTTACTTCCGGAGGTGTTGATAAGCCTTGTTCATATTCTTCTTCCATTATCTCCGGTTCAACATTTTGTGGTAGTGAGCCTTCTAGTGATGCCAAGTGTTGTATAGGTTCCACCGAATCCAACTAATCCTTCAAGCAAACGCAAACCTCTACCACAATCGGGGTAAGATTCATCCTTAACTTTGATTAAAATCTACCACTAAAAGAAAAATCGGGTTCCGAAGCTACCGTGGAAGCTTGGACGGTTAGTAAATCGCGGGCCATGACGGAGAGAATTGGAAATTATGCTTCCTTTTCTCTCCACCAAGCCAAAAGATCCAAAATTTTAAATTGTGGTGTACTCATGAATTTTAAAAATGCCCATTTTTTAACGGTAAAAAAAATCCGGTTTTAAACTGATTTTGGATCCGGTTTTCGTCGAATCCGGTTTACGATCCGGGGGTCAATCCGATATTGTGTCCGAACTTTAAAATCGGTTTAATCCGAACCGGTTCGGTCAAAACCGGTTTTAACCAAATCCGATTTCCGGATCGGATCAGATCCTATGGCTCAATCCGGTTTTTATGTGCATCTTACAGTTTACCAGAAGAGGAGTTATACTCCTGTGAGGTTTTGAATCCTGGATCTCCAGCATCAAAGAAGTATCGAGCTTTAGATTCTTTTCATGCTTCACCACAAAATGATACCCCTGTCAAGTCGACTTTCGAGGAGACAATGATTCCTGATCTCACTGCAAACGTATCTAATACGGGGGAAAACATCGGTTCTGGTGTACAACAACCCATAAACATCCATGAGAAGGCGCAAATCAAACCATTCAGTGTCTCGAATACCAAGTCCGTTATGGAGGAGGTCGAAACTCCACACATTATTGTGTGTTGGAACCGGAAAGTGAACCTCTAGCAATCATAAGTCCAAACTTCAATTCCGAAGTCAGCCAGTGTTCCGAAGTGAAGAGTAGTCTGAAATCTGTCCGGACGTGGAGACTAGAAGATGAGAAGTTTAGAAGTGAAGGCATTCCGGAATGGATGTTTATGTCCGGAATGTTTGATTTAACATGTCATAGGACTTAGCTTTATTTGTCAAACATGGATATTTAGAGTGTCAGATGTGTAACTCTTTTATCCAGTCCTTTGATTGTAATTGGTTAGTACCATGTTTCTTGAACTCCTATTTATAGGAGCTTTCAAGGTTAAATAAAAAACAGATCATTTCTCACTCACTTTTAGTAATATCCAAGTTACTTCATCTTTTTGAATATTCTCTCAAACATTCTTCTTGTTATTCATTTATTATCTTTACTTTGATCTTTATTCTCATTCTTCATTTATGGCTTGATTATTTGTTGAATGCATTAACTCAGACTTGACTGGTCTATCCAGGCTTGACTAGAACATTTATTAGCAAGCAGACATTGATCTTAAGCATTCACTCAAGGTTTGAATTTTCAAACCTTGTCCTTGCGCATCAGATCTATTTGTTCTCACAATTGGTATCAGAGCTTGAGTGGTTGTCCTTTGAATCCATAACATCAGATTATAGTTGGTTTGAAATTACCTTGGTACTTCAACCATTTCTGTGTTAAGGATAAAATTTCTTCTATATGCCACTTTTTCTTGAAGATATCTTAACTTCAATGGCTGCTTCTAATCCTCAACAAATGATTTCAATGCAAATCGCAAATAGTGTGGGTGGCCCTACACGTGCCCCATTTCTAGTTGCGGAAGAATATGATGACTGGAAAGTTAGAATGGAAAGATTTTTACTAGCTAAAGAAAAAGGTGAAGAGATTTGGAGATCCGTCAAAGAAGGTACTCATGTTCCTGTAAGAACGGTAGTGAGAGATGCTGCTGCTCAGCTTATGCGTGAAGATGAAACTCGTCCAGCTCCTCTAATTGCAAATGATATTGAGAAGTTGCATGCTGATCAAGTTGCTTTCTCAGAAATGGTGTTTGGTGTTGCTCCTTCACTTTTTGAGCACATTAAATTGTGCAAATCAGCAAAAGAGATTTGGGACACTCTTCAAGACCTGATTGAAGGTTCGGAAAATATGAAAGACAAGCGTCTCACCTCAGTTGTCAATGATTTTGACACCTTCACTACCACTCCTGGTGAATCAGTAGCCTCAGCTTCTAACCGTTATCGAATCGTAGTCAACAACATGACTGCTCATGGGATTGTTCGAACTCCCTTGGAGTATAATCTCAAATTCATAAACAGTCTCGGTAAAGGATGGGGAAATGTGAAATCTTGTCTCCAAAGTAATGGTTCTTTGAAAAAGTTCAAGCTTTATCAACTTTTTGATGAACTTCAAGGACATGAATCCAATGTTGCTCAGACCATAAGGGAACTCTCCGGAGGTCCTCTTCCTCTTGTCAGTTACTTTGAACCAACCCTTCCGAACACATCCACCTCGGACCTATTCAAACCAGTTATTCCATCTGTTCAATCCTCCTTACTTATCTTACCCACACCAAACTATCCAGTTGATGATTCCGAATCCATGGACTCTAAACTCTGTTTCCAACAGGAGTTTGCTCTCCTCTCCATGAAATACAAACGTCCTTTTAATCCCTCCTACAAACCATACCAAAATCGGTTCCATGCTCCTCACCAAAACAATCCTCAAACATACTCAGCTCCGGAACGACAACCAACTCCAGAAAATCTTCCCTCATACAAACCGAACATCTCAAAACCATACTCTACCTCGGAACCACAGTAGAATCCAAAATCCGACAAACCAAAAATTGTGTGTCACAAGTGTGGACATGCAAATCACTTTGCAAAAGATTGCTTGGCTGAAGCTCCACAAAAACCAAAGATCAAGGACTCTGCATACTATGCCTGAAGAGCTCAAGAAATGGCTGAAAGTGAAAAAGCTTTCGTAACAACTATATCAAGGTATGTTGAAGGATATTGGTCATCCGGAGATGATGATGACGTGGTAACTGGAAGAAACATGTGCTTGATGGCAAGACAATCTGTTGAATGTGATGAAGGCTATTGGTCCTCCGGTTCTGAAGATGAAGATGATGTTGCTGAACCACACTACTGCTATATGGCCACCAATGATCCACCCGGTCGAAGCATCGTTCAGCAGGTAAAATCTATGATTACTGATAATAATTTTGATCTATCACTTTGTGAACCTTATCTGACCCAGATCCAAATAGATATGAGAACCATTTATAAAGCCTATGAGTCTGCCATAGAAGCAGTGAGAAGAAGGAGTGTGAACTAAATCGTCTTAGGTTGCGTTTTGAGGATAAAAAATTGAAAATCGATTCTTTAGAGCATGAGCTTGTAATGTCTAAAGATGAATGTATCATTTTGAAAGACAAATGTGAAATTACCTATTCTGAAAGAAATATCTTGATTTCTGATAACAAACGTCTCAATGCTAAGATAGATGCCTTGCATAATTCAATTGACATACTTGAATCTAATCTTCAGATGACTCATAATTTTTGTCATCCATGGTCTAAAGCACCTGGTCTCGGAAGCGAGTTTCCAAAACCAATTGCTCGTCCCTTGAAGGAATTGCAAAATTTGACATTCATGGGAGAGGTTCTGAACATCAAACATTCGGACACCCTCGTTTATCCCTTGTCACCTCTTCATGAGACCACATACCACTTTGCGTCCATAATCCCTGAGTTTCAACCAACTGTTGTCATATGTCCCGATTCCACGCCTCTTCCGCCTCTGATAAACCTTGACTAGAATCGGACCACGAAATTTCATGACAGTGTTTCAAATTGCGTAGATTACGTTCCTAAGCTTAATCCTCCTGACAACTATGTTGTTGAAGAAATCATTCCAGTGACAACTGAAACTGTTTCCTCTGAGTTCGTATGGGCATCCTTAGATGATAAAGTTGAAATTTCAAGTTGTGTCTCCTCAGATTCCTGTGAATCAGACTCCTTGGTAATTTCAAAAACAAGTTTGGTTCCCATTGATCCCAAGTTTAGCAATCCGTCTGCATGGAAAACTTCAAAATTCTCGTCTCATCCCAAAAGAAAACCAATGTTGAATAGAAAGGATATAGTAGATTCCAAAGTGGAGGCTCGAAATGTTGATAAAAAGGAAGTTAAGACTAGACAAAATTCCAGGTTCCTTGAGAACTCCAAATAGAGTGTATCTCGGAATCCTCATTCATCGGCCCATAGTCAAAACTCCTTCACAACCACTAATATCCTCAAGAGACCTTCTGATTCTCTTAGTCCTGTAGAACCCAAGAAAGTAGTCAGTACCACTCAGCTTAAATCTCATGTGAACACCATGACTGTCCAAAACACCTCTCCTCGGACTGTTTCATCTGTTTTCATTGCTAAATCTGATGGCACAATTTTTAAACCCAAGCTTCGAAAACAAATGTGTCATCAAGCAAATCAAAAATTGCTGAGAAAATAATTTTTTCAAAATCTTCAAAAAGGAATCTTTTATGGAAAGTCAAATCTGACATTAATGAAACAATAGTTCCGGAAGTTACAAATGTTTCCACCTCTCCTGAATTCAAGAAAAATGTTCCTAATCCTCAATTCATTGAATATGACTACATGATAGATGAAAAGACATTAGCCTTTTGTCTGTTTCTTGCTCCGAAGCACAAAGTGCCTACAAAATTAGTGAGTGATGGAGTTTTTAGGCTCCGAGTTAGATCTAGGGACATAGGCACGGGCTTTGGACTTAGATTGTGACTTCGGAACAACTTTGTGTTTCTTAGGAGTACTCATTGAGTTCTTAGGAAACAGACAAAAGGCTAATGTCTTTTCATCTATCCAGTAGTCATATTCAATGATTTGAGGATTAGGAACATTTTTTTTGAATTCAAGAGTGGTGGAAACAGATATGAGCACCATTTATAAAGCCTATGAGCCTGCCATAGAAGCCAGTGAGAAGAAGGAGTGTGAACTAAATCGTCTTAGGTTGCGTTTTGAGGATAAGAAAATGAAAATCGATTCTTTAGAGCATGAGCTTGTAATGTCTAAAGATGAATGTATCATTTTGAAAGACAAATGTGAAATTACCTATTCTGAAAGAAATATCTTGATTTCTGATAACCAACGTCTCAATGCTAAGATAGATGCCTTGCATAATTCAATTGACATACTTGAATCTAATCTTCAGATGACTCATAATTTTTGTCATCCATGGTCTAAAGCACCTGGTCTCGGAAGCGAGTTTCCAAAACCAATTGCTCGTCCCTTGAAGGAATTGCAAAATTTGACATTCATGGGAGAGGTTCTGAACATCAAACATTCGGACACCCTCGTTTATCCCTTGTCACCTCTTCATGAGACCACATACCACTTTGCGTCCATAATCCCTGAGTTTCAACCAATTGTTGTCATATGTCCCGATTCCACGCCTCTTCCGCCTTTGATAAACCTTGACTAGAATCGGACCACAGAATTTCATCACAGTGCTTAAAATTACGTAGATTACGTTCCTAAGCTTAATCCTCCTGGCAACTATGTTGTTGAAGAAATCATTCCAGTGACAACTGAAATTGTTGCCTTTGAGTTTGTATGGGCATCCTTGGATGATAAAGTTGAAATTTCAAGGTGTGTCTCCTCTGATTCCTGTGAATCAGACTCCTTGGTAATTTCAAAAACAAGTTTGGTTCCCATTGATCCCAAGTTCAGCAATCCGTCTGCATGGAAAACTTCAAAATTCTCGTCTCATCCCAAAAGAAAACCAATATTGAATAGAAAGGATATAGTAGATTCCAAAGTGGAGGCTCGAAATGCTTATAAAAAGGAAGTTAAGACTAGACAAAATTCCAGGTTCCTTGAGAACTCCAAAAAGAATGTCTCTCCGAATCCTCATTCATCAACCCATAGTCAAAACTCCTTCACACCCACTACGATCCTCAAGAGACCTTCTGATTCTCTTAGTCCTGTAGAACCCAAGAAAGTAGTCAGTACCACTCAGCTTAAATCTCGTGTGAACACCATGACTGTCCAAAACACCTCTCCTCGGACTGTTTCATCTGTTTTCATTGCTAAATCTGATGGCACAATTTTTAAACCCAAGCTTCGAAAACAAATGTGTCATCAAGCAAATCAAAAATTGCTGAGAAAATAATTTTTTCAAAATCTTCAAAAAGGAATCTTTTATGGAAAGTCAAATCTCACATTAATGAAACAATAGTTCCGGAAGTTACAAATGTTTCCACCACTCCTGAATTCAAGAAAAATGTTCCTAATCCTCAAGTCATTGAATATGACTACAGGATAGATGAAAAGACATTAGCCTTTTGTCTGTTTCTTGCTCCGAATCACAAAGTGCCTACAAAATTAGTGAGTGATGGAGTTTTTAGGCTCCGAGTTAGATCTAGGGACATAGGCACGGGCTTTGGACTTGGATTGTGACTTCGGAACAACTTTGTGTTTCTTAGGAGTACTCATTGAGTTCTTAGGAAACAGACAAAAGGCTAATGTTTTTTCATCTATCCAGTAGTCATATTCAATGATTTGAGGATTAGGAACATTTTTGTTGAATTCAAGAGTGGTGGAAACAGATATGAGCACCATTTATAAAGCCTGTGAGCCTGCCATAGAAGCCAGTGAGAAGAAGGAGTGTGAACTAAATCGTCTTAGGTTGCGTTTTGAGGATAAAAAATTGAAAATCGATTCTTTAGAGCATGAGCTTGTAATGTCTAAAGATGAATGTATCATTTTGAAAGACAAATGTGAAATTACCTATTCTGAAAGAAATATCTTGATTTCTGATAACAAACGTCTCAATGCTAAGATAGATGCCTTGCATAATTCAATTGACATACTTGAATCTAATCTTCAGATGACTCATAATTTTTGTCATCCATGGTCTAAAGCACCTGGTCTCGGAAGCGAGTTTCCAAAACCAATTGCTCGTCCCTTGAAGGAATTGCAAAATTTGACATTCATGGGAGAGGTTCTGAACATCAAACATTCGGACACCCTCGTTTATCCCTTGTCACCTCTTCATGAGACCACATACCACTTTGCGTCCATAATCCCTGAGTTTCAACCAACTGTTGTCATATGTCCCGATTCCACGCCTCTTCCGCCTCTGATAAACCTTGACTAGAATCGGACCACGAAATTTCATGACAGTGTTTCAAATTGCATAGATTACGTTCCTAAGCTTAATCCTCCTGACAACTATGTTGTTGAAGAAATCATTCCAGTGACAACTGAAACTGTTTCCTCTGAGTTCGTATGGGCATCCTTAGATGATAAAGTTGAAATTTCAAGTTGTGTCTCCTCAGATTCCTGTGAATCAGACTCCTTGGTAATTTCAAAAACAAGTTTGGTTCCCATTGATCCCAAGTTTAGCAATCCGTCTGCATGGAAAACTTCAAAATTCTCGTCTCATCCCAAAAGAAAACCAATGTTGAATAGAAAGGATATAGTAGATTCCAAAGTGGAGGCTCGAAATGTTGATAAAAAGGAAGTTAAGACTAGACAAAATTCCAGGTTCCTTGAGAACTCCAAATAGAGTGTATCTCGGAATCCTCATTCATCGGCCCATAGTCAAAACTCCTTCACAACCACTAATATCCTCAAGAGACCTTCTGATTCTCTTAGTCCTGTAGAACCCAAGAAAGTAGTCAGTACCACTCAGCTTAAATCTCATGTGAACACCATGACTGTCCAAAACACCTCTCCTCGGACTGTTTCATCTGTTTTCATTGCTAAATCTGATGGCACAATTTTTAAACCCAAGCTTCGAAAACAAATGTGTCATCAAGCAAATCAAAAATTGCTGAGAAAATAATTTTTTCAAAATCTTCAAAAAGGAATCTTTTATGGAAAGTCAAATATGACATTAATGAAACAATAGTTCCGGAAGTTACAAATGTTTCCACCACTCCTGAATTCAAGAAAAATGTTCCTAATCCTCAAGTCATTGAATATGACTACAGGATAGATGAAAAGACATTAGCCTTTTGTCTGTTTCTTGCTCCGAATCACAAAGTGCCTACAAAATTAGTGAGTGATGGAGTTTTTAGGCTCCGAGTTAGATCTAGGGACATAGGCACGGGCTTTGGACTTGGATTGTGACTTCGGAACAACTTTGTGTTTCTTAGGAGTACTCATTGAGTTCTTAGGAAACAGACAAAAGGCTAATGTCTTTTCATCTATCCAGTAGTCATATTCAATGATTTGAGGATTAGGAACATTTTTGTTGAATTCAAGAGTGGTGGAAACAGATATGAGCACCATTTATAAAGCCTGTGAGCCTGCCATAGAAGCCAGTGAGAAGAAGGAGTGTGAACTAAATCGTCTTAGGTTGCGTTTTGAGGATAAAAAATTGAAAATCGATTCTTTAGAGCATGAGCTTGTAATGTCTAAAGATGAATGTATCATTTTGAAAGACAAATGTGAAATTACCTATTCTGAAAGAAATATCTTGATTTCTGATAACAAACGTCTCAATGCTAAGATAGATGCCTTGCATAATTCAATTGACATACTTGAATCTAATCTTCAGATGACTCATAATTTTTGTCATCCATGGTCTAAAGCACCTGGTCTCGGAAGCGAGTTTCCAAAACCAATTGCTCGTCCCTTGAAGGAATTGCAAAATTTGACATTCATGGGAGAGGTTCTGAACATCAAACATTCGGACACCCTCGTTTATCCCTTGTCACCTCTTCATGAGACCACATACCACTTTGCGTCCATAATCCCTGAGTTTCAACCAACTGTTGTCATATGTCCCGATTCCACGCCTCTTCCGCCTCTGATAAACCTTGACTAGAATCGGACCACGAAATTTCATGACAGTGTTTCAAATTGCGTAGATTACGTTCCTAAGCTTAATCCTCCTGACAACTATGTTGTTGAAGAAATCATTCCAGTGACAACTGAAACTGTTTCCTCTGAGTTCGTATGGGCATCCTTAGATGATAAAGTTGAAATTTCAAGTTGTGTCTCCTCAGATTCCTGTGAATCAGACTCCTTGGTAATTTCAAAAACAAGTTTGGTTCCCATTGATCCCAAGTTTAGCAATCCGTCTGCATGGAAAACTTCAAAATTCTCGTCTCATCCCAAAAGAAAACCAATGTTGAATAGAAAGGATATAGTAGATTCCAAAGTGGAGGCTCGAAATGTTGATAAAAAGGAAGTTAAGACTAGACAAAATTCCAGGTTCCTTGAGAACTCCAAATAGAGTGTATCTCGGAATCCTCATTCATCGGCCCATAGTCAAAACTCCTTCACAACCACTAATATCCTCAAGAGACCTTCTGATTCTCTTAGTCCTGTAGAACCCAAGAAAGTAGTCAGTACCACTCAGCTTAAATCTCATGTGAACACCATGACTGTCCAAAACACCTCTCCTCGGACTGTTTCATCTGTTTTCATTGCTAAATCTGATGGCACAATTTTTAAACCCAAGCTTCGAAAACAAATGTGTCATCAAGCAAATCAAAAATTGCTGAGAAAATAATTTTTTCAAAATCTTCAAAAAGGAATCTTTTATGGAAAGTCAAATATGACATTAATGAAACAATAGTTCCGGAAGTTACAAATGTTTCCACCACTCCTGAATTCAAGAAAAATGTTCCTAATCCTCAAGTCATTGAATATGACTACAGGATAGATGAAAAGACATTAGCCTTTTGTCTGTTTCTTGCTCCGAATCACAAAGTGCCTACAAAATTAGTGAGTGATGGAGTTTTTAGGCTCCGAGTTAGATCTAGGGACATAGGCACGGGCTTTGGACTTGGATTGTGACTTCGGAACAACTTTGTGTTTCTTAGGAGTACTCATTGAGTTCTTAGGAAACAGACAAAAGGCTAATGTCTTTTCATCTATCCAGTAGTCATATTCAATGATTTGAGGATTAGGAACATTTTTTTTGAATTCAAGAGTGGTGGAAACAGATATGAGCACCATTTATAAAGCCTATGAGTCTGCCATAGAAGCCAGTGAGAAGAAGGAGTGGGAACTAAATCGTCTTAGGTTGCGTTTTGAGGATAAAAAATTGAAAATCGATTCTTTAGAGCATGAGCTTGTAATGTCTAAAGATGAATGTATCATTTTGAAAGACAAATGTGAAATTACCTATTCTGAAAGAAATATCTTGATTTCTGATAACAAACGTCTCAATGCTAAGATAGATGCCTTGCATAATTCAATTGACATACTTGAATCTAATCTTCAGATGACTCATAATTTTTGTCATCCATGGTCTAAAGCACCTGGTCTCGGAAGCGAGTTTCCAAAACCAATTGCTCGTCCCTTGAAGGAATTGCAAAATTTGACATTCATGGGAGAGGTTCTGAACATCAAACATTCGGACATCCTCGTTTATCCCTTGTCACCTCTTCATGAGACCACATACCACTTTGCGTCCATAATCCCTGAGTTTCAACCAACTGTTGTCATATGTCCCGATTCCACGCCTCTTCCGCCTCTGATAAACCTTGACTAGAATCGGACCATGGAATTTCATCACGGTGCTTCAAATTACGTAGATTACGTTCCTAAGCTTAATCCTCTTGGCAACTATGTTGTTGAAGAAATCATTCCAGTGACAACTGAAATTGTTGCCTTTGAGTTTGTATGGGCATCCTTGGATGATAAAGTTGAAATTTCAAGCTGTGTGTCCTCTGATTCCTATGAATTAGACTCCTTGGTAATTTCAAAAACAAGTTTGGTTCCCATTGATCCCAAGTTCAGCAATCCGTCTGCATGGAAAACTTCAAAATTCTCGTCTCATCCCAAAAGAAAACCAATGTTGAATAGAAAGGATATAGTAGATTCCAAAGTGGAGGCTCGAAATGCTTATAAAAAGGAAGTTAAGACTAGACAAAATACCAGGTTCCTTGAGAACTCCAAAAAGAGTGTATCTCGGAATCCTCATTCATCAACCCATAGTCAAAACTCCTTCACACCCACTAAGATCCTCAAGAGACCTTCTGATTCTCTTAGTCCTGTAGAACCCAAGAAAGTAGTCAGTACCACTCATCCTAAATCTCGTGTGAACACCATGACTGTCCAAAACACCTCTCCTCAGACTGTTTCATCTGTTTTCATTGCTAAATCTGATGGCACAATTTTTAAACCCAAGCTTTCGAAAACAAATGTGTCATCAAGCAAATCCAAAATTGTTGAGAAAACAAATTTTTCAAAATCTTCAAAAAGGAATATTTTATGGAAAGTCAAATCTCACATTAATGAAACAACAGTTCTGGAAGTTACAAATGTTTCCACCACTCCTGAATTCAAGAAAAATGTTCCTAATCCTCAAGTCATTGAATATTACTACTGGATAGATGAAAAGACATTAGCATGTTGTCTGTTTCTTGCTCCGAACCACAAAGTACCTGCAAAACTAGTGAGTGATGGAGTTTTTAGGTTCCGAGTTAGATCTAGTGTCGTGCATATGTCCCTAGATCTATCTCGGAGCCTAAAAACTCCATCACTCACTAATTTTGTAGGCACTTTGTGCTTCGGAGCAAGAAACAATATGATATATTGATAGTGCTTGCTCCATGCACATGACGGGGCAGAAAGACTTTCTGCGGGATTTCAAGCTTTCTCCAAATGTTGGTTACGTGACATATGGAAACAACTCCAACTCTCAAATTCGTGGTTATGGAATTCTCACCAATGGAAATTTCTCTATCTCAAATGTGGCTTATGTAGCTTATCTGAAACATAATTTGATAAGTGTAGCCCAGCTCACTGATTCAAATCGACGTGTTGAATTTTGCAAGAAGCACAACTATGTAATGACTGAAGACTGAAAAGAATGTTTAATCAAGTCCAAGCTCAACAAGAACATGTACTCACTCGACATCAACATGATTATTGACATCAACATGTACCCATTCTCCAAAGCCATTCCTGACGTCAGTTGGTTATGGCACCAAAGGCTTGCTCATTTGAACTTTCGGTACATGATATCGTATCTGGTGAAATGGTGAGAGTTTTACCTCTTCTCAAATTCGAAAATGATCATTTATGTGCTGCATGTGAGTGTGGAAAGCAATCAAAGAAGGGTCATCCTATTATAATCGAAAAATCAATCTCGGAACCATTGGAGCTCCTGCACATTGATCTTTGTGGACCATCCACTGTAGAAATTCTTCATCATAAGAAATACATTCTTGTGATTGTTGACGACTTTACAAGGTTCACTTAGGTTTTCTTCCTTAGACTAAAGTCCGAAACAGCCTCTGAACTCATCAACTTCATTAAAGGAATTGAAGTCCTCATCAAACTTCTTGTTAGGCGTATACGAAGTGATAATGGTTCTGAGTTCACCAATGGAACCATTGAGAAATTCCTCATCGAGAAAGGAATTGACCACAACTTCTCAGCACCGTACACTCCACAACAGAACGGTGTAGTTGAAAGACGCAATAGAACTCTTGTTGAAGCTTCTCGTTCCATGCTTAACTTCACAAATCTACCACTCTATCTCTGGGATGAAGCCGTATCAACTGCGTGCTTCACTCAAAATCGGAGTATCATCAATGGACGTCTCAGCATGACTCCATATGAAGCTATGAATGGTCAGAAGCCAATGATCTCATTCCTTCACGTTTTCAGATGCAGGTGCTTCATCAAGAAAAACTGTGATCAGCATACCAAGTTCCAACCTAAAGCTGATGAAGCCATCTTCCTCGGTTACTCCTCTAAATCAAAGGCTTACAGAGTTCTTAATCGAAGAACTCGTGTGTTGGAAGAAAGCTTTGATATTACATTCGATGATAATTTCGTTCGGAATTCTGGCCCAACTCATGTTACAACTCACATTATGGAGTCCGATGCTCCAACGCCAGGATGTTCGAACCAGCAAACCATCCTTGAAGTCGACTTTGAAACTCTCTTTGGACTTTCCAAAATTGCCATTGATTCGGAATCTCGATCAAGGAAAATTTCAACTTCGGAAGATCCTGTTTCTCAACCTGTTTCTGGTCCTCTTCCCTCTCTTTGTCCATTTGATTCCGAACCGTTTCAACCTTCTCAGGTTGAGGGGCAGATTGATGAACCCTCTCATGAATCAAATGTGGATGATTTCCAAGATGCAGCTGCTGATTTTGACGACTCCAATCGTATCAACATTGACGATAACGAAATTTTTTTGAGTTCCATTCTGATGATGATGTCAACCTCTCTGGTTCAGAAGTTCAGGGGGAGCATCACCCTCAGGTTCAAACCATTCAGGGGGAGCAACTCAATTCTACTGTAGTTGTTGGATCGTCTGCCGCTCAAGAACTTCCAAGGTTACACATTTGGACAAAGGATCATCCTCCGAACCAAGTTATCGGAAACCCTAATGTTGGTGTACAAACTCGTTCTGCTGCAAGTATTCAAAACGAATGTCATTTTTCGGAATTTACCTCCATAGTTGAACCCAAATCCATCAAGGAAGCATTAGAGCATGCTGACTGGATTACAGCCATGCAAGAAGAATTGGCAGAATTCGATTGAAATGAAGTATGGACTCTCGTGCCTCCTCCTTGGAATCATCCCATTGTCGGTACGAGATGGATATTTCGCAACAAGCTAGATGAGGCATAAGTTATTATTCAAAATAAAGCTAGATTGGTGGCAAAAGGATTTACACAAATTGAAGGGTCGACTACGATGAGACCTTTGCTCCTGTTGCTCGTATTGAAGCCACCAAAATCTTTCTTGCTTATGTTGCTCACAAAGGCTTCAAAGTTTACCAAATGGATGTTAAGAGTGCTTTTCTTAACGGTGAACTTGACACTGAAGTATATCTTCAACAGCCCTTCGGTTTTGTTAACCTCTCTTTTCCGAACTACTGTTACAAACTCCGGAAGGCAATCTATGGCCTCAAGCAAGCTCCTCGCGCATGGTACGAGACCCTCACTGACTTTCTCAAGCGCTCCGGTTTCCAAAGAGGTGTTCTAGATCCTACGTTGTTCTGAAGATCGAATGGAAAGCATCTAATGCTGGTTCAAATCTATGTGGATGACATCATTTTTGGATCTATGGATTCATCTATGGTTGTTGACTTTGCTAAACTAATGATCAACCGATTCCAAATGAGCATGAATCGGGAGTTAAGCTTCTTTCTTGGTCTCCAAGTCAAACAGACTAATAGAGGAATTTTCATTCACCAAGAGAAGTACATTTCGGAACTCCTCAAAAAGTACTCAATGGACACCTGTGCCTCAGCCAAGGTACCAATGGGTTTCAGACACAAGATCTTTGCCGGCCCTTCAGGTGTAGCAGTTGATGAAAAGAAGTACAGAGGAATGATTGGATCCTTGCTCTATCTCACAGCAAGTCGTCCGGATATCACGTTTTCCACATGTTTGTGTGCCAGATTTCAAGTCAACCCAAAGATGTCTCATCTCTTGGCTGTGAAACAAATTTCCGATACCTCAAAGGTACAAAGAGTCTTGGAATCTGGTACCCAGCAAACGATAGCTTCCTACTTCAATCATATTCAGATTCAAACTATGGTGGTCTTCAACTTGAGAGAAAAAGCACATCAGGTGGCTGTCAATTCTTAGGTGGTCGTTTGGTTAGCTGGTCATCCAAGAAACAGAACTGCATTGCACTCTCTACAGTCGAAGCTGAATACATTGCTGCTGCCAGCTGTACCTCTCAAGTTCTATGGATGAAATCTCAACTTTTGGATTATGGTTACCGTTTTCAACGCATTCCTATTTATTGTGATTCTCAAAGTGCCATTGCGATTTCTCACAATCCAATTCAGCACTCCATGACGAAGCACATTGACATACGGTACCATTTCATAAAAGATCATGTTTTAAATGGTAACATTGAACTCATTTTTGTTCCATCTGACGATAAGATTGCTGATGTCTTTACTAAGGCATTAGACGAAACCAAATTCAATTTTTTTCTGAACAATATGGGCATGATGATGCCAGATCCTCAGTTCTTTCAAGAGACTTGCTCTCTTTGATGGAAGTATTCAGAAGAAAATTGGTTCCTATCTCAAAAGAACTTTTCATCTCGGAACTACTTTCTCTCAGAATACATAGGATCATTTTACTTGTCATTATTTCTAACCATCACTTGAGTTTTTAGCTGTACAGTTCTTCCTGATTATTTGTTGTTCAAAGTCCACATAATCATAGTGATCAAATTTTCATCTCAGAATTCACTTCATAAGGTCATCCTGGAATTCCACTACAGAAAGGTATTCTTCTCCTTACTCAGAAACTCGTTCAAACCATGCTCCGGAACTTTTGGCTCCGGAACATCAAAATGCCCTTTCGGAATTTTCAAATCTTGTTCCATAATGTCTTTCAAATCCCTTCCGGAAATTCTTTAAAAACCATCATTTCGGAATTTTGGTCCGGAATCATAAACTTTTTTAACTCCGGAATTGCAATCAATTTTTTACTCCGGAATCGACAACTTTTTTTACTCTGGAACTTTAAACTCTCTCCGGATTAATTCCTATTCCGGACCTTTTTCAAAAGACCATGTTCCAGAACTCAACTCTTTATCCTCCTGATCTTACACTGTCCGGAATCGATCATCCAGAATACCAAAGGTTTATAAGGCGAAACGTTTTTACAACGGTTACTTTGTGAGGATCCTTATCCAATCTTCCTTGATTTTCGTGTCACGACTGCACGTCTCCAAAAGCAACCATCTAATCGCCGTTTGGGTTTTCTATTTCTAGCTACAAACCAACCCTACCTTTCCCTTCCCAAGTCAATTCACCCCCAAAAGCGGTTATTCATTTAATGCAACCTGGTTGAAATTCGGACCCTTATCATTACCATCCTTAACCAGACCCGTTTCCCTTACCTATATATACCCATCAAAATCCCCTTTTACCTCTTTACGCGCTCAAACCCTTAAAACCTTCAAATTCTCTCTGTGTTCATCATGTTCTTCAAGCATTCAACCCTCTGCAACAATGGCTTCCCAATCTTCTTCACAGAAAAACGCACCAACAGCCTCCACTCCCAAGAAATCGATTGCCAAGAAGAAACCCTCCAAGGGATCATCATCATCGACATCGCCTGAACCTTCTCTCAGGGATACAACCCAGTTGTTTTCTCTAAACCCTATGGATTACGATGAATCCATCAGAGTCATGATCGAGTTCATAGCACACCATCCCATCTCTATCCCTCTCACAAAAGTCCCTAAACCACCTCTCCCAATTCATCATCTTCACAGAGCCTTCATAAGAATCAAAAACGAAGACGGTGTGTTGGAAACGAAAATCATTGGCGACATAATAGTGTCCATCCACAAATCCAGATTCCTTAAGGCGATCGATGTAAAAGAAAACCCCAGGTTTTTAAAAGTTCAAGAACCCACTGCAGAAGATTTCCAATTGTTCTTGATCCATATTGGGTACAACCAAGATTACAAGGCAAAGGACTTCAAGAAATCAGCCGTTTCCGGACTGTGTGTAACACTAGTCAAAATAGGTCAATAGACAATCACATGTGATTATGCCAATCATGTAATGTGATTTTGTTAAACTAGTAATGTGATAAGAGTGTTATGTAGTTCATGATAAATTATAATACAAATATGAACCTTCTTTATGATACAACTCAAAGTATACGTCCATACGATTCCAAAAATATAGAGAATGTTTGAATCTGACTTCGCATGAAGAAGTTATGATAAACCGAATACTATAAATCTCTATAATAAGAGGAATTTAAAATAGACTTAGAAGTAGCTATTTGAGTCTAAAAGAGAGTTGTAGCACTTGTAAATACCTACGCGTGCATATAAAGAACGTCAAAAATGGAGTTCGTATATGAAAGTTACGACCTTCCGAAGATTCAGCTGTCAGAAACCCTAATCTGACTGAGCTCACGACGTGAGCACAGGACTCACGACGTAAGAAGTCATTTATCCATATCTCAGAATTTAGAAGGTGTGTGACGAGGCTGCGAGGGGATAAGAGCCAAACTCACGACGTGAGCAAGGATATCTCACGACGTGAGGAGTCACATGGCCACCTTCCGAAGCTAGGGACGCAAATGGCAAGTCTACGGGATGAGCATGCAGGACTCACGACGTGAGCATATAAAACTCACGACGTGAGGTTCTAAAATCCTTACTATAAATAGCAGGTCCGACTTCAGCCATTCTTACACCTAAACTTCTTCCCTTTCTCTCCTTTGCTGAGGCCCTCCTGCATCCCAAGCCCCGACGACCTCGTACGCTAACCGCTTTTGCTTAGATAACATAAAATCATCCTACTAGGGTGAGTTTCACAGCCCCACTTTCTAATATTTTGGTGGAAAACGCATGCTAAATATTATATATACATTATTGTTATGTATGTATGATAATATATAGTTATATTAGCCAGGTATAGTTGTTCTAAATATAATATTTTAAATATATACAACTATTATCAACCTGTCGGCATGTTATTTTACTAATGTAGATCTTGAGTTATGCTTAGGATTCTATATATATGTTGTGTACGATATAGTTCCGAAGTTATATTCGGAGGTTCTATATGTTAAGTTATAAAGTATGTTGCTATTATTGGTTTATGTCAAGATAAAACTGGATATGTTATATGTTGTTATTGTTAGTTTTATGTTAAGATAAAACTTAGTATTGTTATTGATAGTTTTATGTCAAGATAAAACTAGGAACATTATATGTTGTTATCATTGGTTTTAGGTCAAGATAAAACCTGGTTTTACTTCAAGATATAGCTGTTATACTGCCTAAATGTTATGAAGTTAGGAGTAATGTTTAAAAGCATAGTCTTGTGACTTAAGGTTCTCGACATGAAAATGCTTTTGTTGTTAGAGCTATAGGAAGTCGTCGAAGTCTACATGAGTAATTGTATTCATCAACTAAGATTGGGGATCTTAGCGGAAATCCTCTGAATTGTAACCGTTAATCCTATGTGAGCGAGGAAGTCGTGTATAATTAGTATACGGGTTGACCACCCCACTTGTGACTGTTAGCTACAGTCAACCAAAAGCGAGTGATGAACTATCCTTTTAGTTGTTATTGTTCCGGCATTGATGAAGCGTACGGTATTGTTTCTCATGGTAAATCATGAGTGTGTTTGTTTCTCATGGTAAATCATGAGTGTGTTCTATCAGAGGTATTATCTCATAGCAGCGCTTACAGGCTCATGGTAGCAAATTGTTAGAAACATTATACTTCGTCGTATACAAGTATTAATGTTAAGTATAAGTTTCCCCTTACTTATACCTTAGGATTAAGAAATTGTTAGAAACATTATACTTCGTCGTATACAAGTATTAATGTTAAGTATAAGTTTCCCCTTACTTATACCTTAGGATTAAGAAATGTTAGAAACATAACACTTAATTGATAAGTAAACTATTATACCTAATATACATACTAAATGTTGGAGAGTCAAAATGATACTTTCAAAACTATACTTTTGAACATGAAAAATGTATTATTTTATGGAGTCAAAACCTGTGGACTCACCAACTTTATGTTGACGTATTTTAAAATGCATGTGTTTTCAGGAACTTGAAAATCTGGTATGTATTCGAACAGAAGAAGTTTTACTATTACCTTTCTGTTCATTAAGAAGTATGCCATAGTCGGATATTATGTAATAGGTCCTATAAAAATAGTTATGTAACTTTCAGTTATCAATAATGGTATGTATTTTCTTTAGTACTGTTCAATGTATGTTATTTAACTGTGATACGAAGAATAACGTTACACTACCGGGTGATTCCGCCGATGGCTGGGGGTGTGACATAAATTGGTATCAGAGCTATTAACTATAGTGAACTAGTACTTTCTTAGGAAAGCACGTCTATAGTTTAGGGCTTACTCTATTAGGTTTAGGTATATCCCTTAACCTATAAATAAAAAGTATTATTAATTATTCTACTAAAGGACTACTTACGGGAGCGGTGACAAGGATAGACATGTCGATT
This sequence comes from Lactuca virosa, assembly GCF_052849685.1. Taxonomy (NCBI): domain Eukaryota; kingdom Viridiplantae; phylum Streptophyta; class Magnoliopsida; order Asterales; family Asteraceae; genus Lactuca; species Lactuca virosa. The sequence goes on along the minus strand of NC_136433.1, from coordinate 307,639,135 downwards.
TGGGTTGCTGGATTTCAGAACGGCTATATGCTAAAATGATCCTGCCCTTTCGACTGTCCTGACTGGCCGGAGCCTTATCAGATAGACCTGAAGTAACAAACAATAGTTAAAGCGTGAATACAATAAATAAGAATATAGATTCATATATAAAGACTCAGACCCGCGGTGAGAATACACCGTAATAGCCGGAATTTTTTTGATCTCAAGGATTTAGATCAAATATTCCAACTAAAGTTTATATGTGCATATATCCTATCACAACTAGGTGTAGGTGCGCAACTACATTTTATTATGATCAGATCATATGAACTATTTAATTTGGGAGTAATATTTGATAGAATAAAACTTTTTGGTGATCCAAAACGTATAAGAATTCGGCATGGCACATTCAAGAGAATGGATAATCATCAAGGACACGGATGAAGAAGAGGAAGTTTCATTCCCCATGATGGTAGGCGATCCTTACTACCCTATAAATCCAACCACCTTTCATCCAATACCTTCTGACGATGGAGCACCTTTACCCCTCCAACGAATGGGAAGAGAGTGAACCAATGGAAGAAAGCGAATCCATGGAGGAGACAGAGTCGGTGACATCATCTTTACCACCATTGAACACTCTTTACCGTAAAGTTCCAGGAGGAGTAAAAATGAAACGCACAGCACGTAAATCTATACCGATATGGCAAAGGATTAAGAAGAGTCAGAAGGCGACATCTTCAGGAAGTCATAGAGTTCAAGATGAACCTGCACGGATCGCACAAATCGTTGATAGGTGGGTGGCTGAAGAAAGAGCTGCTAAGATGTATGAGACTGGTCAATCATCTCGACCACATCTCCCACATTCTTCTGAAGCTAACACTTTATCTCAATTGTTTGAGAAAAGTGTGAAAATTGAAGATAAGATGGAAATTGTCGAAGGAAGGGCTACTCATCTCTCTGAAAGAGTACAAAGGCTAGAAGGATAAAGGATGCGAGATCAGGAATCGGTGATGGATGTCCATCATCGTATAAATTTTTCCTATAACGACATGATTACTCACGATGCAAGGATTGCAGAGTTAGAGCTCTACAATCAAACCTCAAGAAATGAAGAACGCACGGGAAGTCTTGAGCAGAGAACTCAAGCACTTGAGGAGCAAGTGGTTAATGTAGCTGACGTGCTGGGTCATCACTTAGGTTTCTGGTAGATAAGCTACAACTAGTGGTTATGTAAATAGAGAAAATCAGACTAGTTAAGGCGAAAAGAGGAAAGTTTGTAGCAAGGATGTAGAAAACCTTGCAAATTTTGCAATGTTTATAGAAACTTTTTCTCTTATAAACCTAAATAAACTGATGTAACCGTTGGTAATAATATGAAGCATACGTTACAGTAATCATTGTGTTGTCTATTATGTTTTACAGTGTGAATAATAACTGGAGTATTTAGTACTCGTGTATTAAATGATTAACAAAACTCATAAAATTCTTATTATTTATAATAGGAACTAAAACAAATGCCTAGAAGGAGTAATCGGCTAAACCCTAACCGACCATCAGCACCACAACAATAACAACCGCAACCACCACCAGAAATAAACACTTCAATAAGTACAGTACAACTTGAAGAAATCATAGCTCAAAGAATTGATGCGGCTCTATCTAATGTCACAAGAGATGGAGTTAGAAATGAAGGCCATGTAGGGACCGCTAGAACATGTACCTACAAAGATTTTATGAATTGCAGGCCAAAAAGCATTCATGGAAATGAAGGGGTAGTTAATTTGATGAGGTGGATAGAAAATACAGAGTCCGTCTTTCGAATAAGCTTCTGTCCAGATAATTGTAAAGTACGATTTGCAGCATGTACTTTCACTGATGCAGCACTCACCTGGTGGAACAACCATGTGAATACCATGGGAATTGATACTGCAAATTCCATGAAATGGGAGGAGCTAAAAATGATGCTAGTAGAGGAGTATTGTCCTAGGGAGGAGATACATAAACTGGAACAAGAACTGTGGACCCTAACCATGAAGGGTTCAAAAATAAAAGCTTATACCGCTAGATTTAATGATCTTGTTGTAATGTGTCCAACACTTGTAACCCCTGAATATAAAAAGATTGAGCGATATATCCGGGGTTTAGCATCACAAATCAAAGGCATGGTAATCGCATCAAAGCCTACGACTTATGACAGCACCAAGAGGATAGCTCATCAGCTAACCCTCACAGAGATCCAAGGAACATAAGTGGTCTCAAAGGCTGAGTCTCCCAAATCTAGAACAAACAAGCGCAAGTTTAATAGGAAGAATCCCAAACAATCATCTGAGAAAAGACAAGAAGTGGCAACCAATTATGCAGCCACAACAGCAGTACCTACACAACCAAAATCTTCATGGTGCAATCAGTGCAACCGTCATCATCTAGGTGACTGTTTTGTCTGCATGAAGTGCAAGAAAAAGGGGCATACTGCTAGTTACTGCAGGAGCACAACACCTGCAACAGTCGATCAACAAACCAATAATGGGACAGGCCGTGGTGAAGGAAGAAAATGCTAATAGTGTGGGGAGGTTGGACATATCAAGAAAGAATGTCCAAAGTTAAGGAGTCGAGGAGGCATAGGACGTGGCAGGGCATTTGTGATTGGAAGCAGAGAGGCTATCCAGGACCCTTCGGTCGTATCTCGTACGTTTCTTATAGATAATTTATATGCTTCTATACTCTTCGACTCTGGAGCAGATCGAAGTTTTATAACTTCGACATTTAGAAAATTGTTAAGTCATAAGTCTAGCAGATTAAAAGAAATCTATGAAGTAGAAATCGCTAACGGTCAAACTGAGAAAACACATGAAATCCTAGAAAACTGTCTGTTAACTCTTAATACTACCTTTTTCACGTCAACCTCATGCCAATGCCCATCGGTAGTTTTGATGTCATAATTGGCATGGATTGGTTATCTTCACACCGCGCCGAAATTCTATGTCATGAGAAAGCCATACGACTACCCTTACCAAACGGCGAAGCCCTGATTATCTATGGTGATAAATCTGGGAAGAACCTCAAAGTCATCTCTTATACTAAGACCCAGAAATATCTACATAAGAAATGTGGCGCATTCTTAGCCCACATTGTAGATAAGAAGAGAAAGACAAAAGAAATCAAGGACATACCTCAAGTATGTGATTTCCCTGACGTGTTTCCTGAAGATCTACTTGGAATACCTCCAGTCCGACAAGTCGAGTTTCGAATCGACTTAATTCCATGAGCATCACCAGTAGCGAAATCTCCTTATCGGTTGGCTCCATCTGAAATGCAAGAATTGTCTAGCCAACTACAAGAACTTCTTGACAAAGGCTTTATCCGACCAAGTTTTTCACCTTGGGGAGCACCAATCTTGTTTGTCAAGAAGAAGGACGGATCCTTTTGAATGTGTATTGATTATCGGGAGCTGAACAAGCTAACGATCAAGAATCGTTATCCGCTTCCGAGAATTGATGATCTATTCGATCAACTGCAAGGATCCAGCTACTACTCAAAGATAGATCTTAGATCAGGATACCATCAACTCAGAGTACAAGAAGACGACATTCCAAAAACAGCATTTAGAACTCGTTATGGTCATTATGAGTTCTTAGTTATGTCTTTTGGATTAACCAATGCCCCAGCAGTGTTTATGGATCTCATGAATCGTGTTTGCAAACCATACTTGGATAAATTCGTGATCGTATTTATCGATGATATATTGATATATTCACAAACCAAGGAAGAACATGGTCAACACCTGCAAATAATCTTGGAACTACTAAGAAAAGAAAATTTATACGCTAAATTCTCCAAATGTGAGTTTTGGATTAGAGAAGTACAATTTTTAGGTCATGTAGTTAGCAACGAAGGAATTCATGTTGACCCATCCAAAGTTGAAGCAATCAGGAATTGGGAAGCACCAAAGACGCCAACAGAGGTGCGTAAATTCCTAGGACTTGCTGGCTATTACCGAAGATTCATCGAGAATTTCTCCAAAATAGCCAAGCCACTTACAACACTAACCCAGAAGAATACGAAGTTCAACTCGGAAGACAAACAAGAAGTTGCTTTTCAGAAACTGAAGCAAATGTTGTGTAGTGCACCAATCCTAACCCTTCCAGATGGAACAGAAGATTTCGTTGTATACTGCGACGCATCAAATCAAGGATTGGGATGTGTGTTGATGCAAATAGGAAAAGTTATCGCCTATGCATCACGACAACTTAAGGTGCATGAGAATAATTACACTACCCATGATCTTGAATTGGGAGCTGTAATTTTTGCACTAAAAAATTAGAGACATTACTTATACGGTACTAAGTGTACTATTTTTACCGACCAAAAGAGTCTCCAACACATCTTCGACCAAAAAGATCTTAATATGAGACAAAGAAGATGGGTTGAATTGTTGAATGATTACGAATGTGAGATTCGTTATCATCCCGGAAAGGCAAACATGGTAGCAGATGCCTTGAGCCGGAAAGAATATATTAAACCCCGACGGGTACGAGCACTAACTATAACTATCCATTCTAACTTTACCGCACAAATTAGAGAAGCTCAGCTTGAGGCTCTAAAAGAAGAAAACATCAAGAACGAAGCTTTGCGAGGAATGGAAAAGCAACTTATACGAAAAGATGACGGAATACAATACTTTATGAACCGAGTTTGGACGCCTAGGTTCGGTAGAGTCAGGGACTTGGTCTTAGAAGAAGCCCACAAGTCCAGATATTCCGTGCATCCAGGTTCTGAAAAAATGTACTTAGATTTAAAAGTACATTATTGGTGGCAAAACATGAAGGCAGAAATTGCTACATATGTGAGCAAATGTTTGACGTGTTCTAGAGTAAATACAGAACATCAAAAGCCTTCAGGTTTACTTCAACAACCGGAAATACCTGAATGGAAATGGGAGCAGATATCAATGGACTTCATCACTAAGTTACCTAAAACTCCTAGTGGGTCCGACACTATTTGGGTGATAGTCGATAGGTTGACTAAGTCCGCCCATTTCTTACCAATTAAGGAGAACGACAAGTTGGAGAAGCTGACTAGATTTTATCTTAAGGAAATTGTCATATTGCATGGAGTTCCAAATTCTATTATTTCTGACCGAGATAGTAGATTCACTTCACGATTTTGGCAATCTCTACAAAAATCCTTAGGAACACGTCTAGACATGAGTACAGCTTACCATCCACAGACTGATGGTCAGAGTGAGAGAACCATTCAGACTATAGAAGATATGCTCCGAGCCTGTGTAATAGACTTTGGAAATACGTGGGATACTCATTTACCGTAAATTGAGTTTTCCTACAACAATAGTCATCACACCAGCATCAAGGCTGCACCGTTTGAGGCTCTTTATGGACGAAAATGTCGTTCCCCAGTATGTTGGGCAAAAGTTGGAGATACGCAGATGGCCAGAGAACGTACAGGCGATACCTTATGTACTGGACCAGAAATAATCCACGAGACAACTGAAAAGATCGTGCAAATTAAGGATCGATTAAAGGCTGCACGTGATCGTCAAAAGAGTTATGCTGACATAAGACGTAAGCCTTTAGAATTCCAAGTTGGAGATAAAGTAATGTTGAAGGTCTCTCCTTGGAAAGGTGTAATTCGATTCGGGAAACGAGGCAAACTAAACCCACGATATATAGGACCTTTTGAAATTCTAGCAAGAATTGGTTATCTCGCATACCAACTCAAGTTGCCTCAAGAGCTAAGTAGTGTGCACGATGTTTTTTACGTATCAAATCTCAAAAGATGTATTTCGGATGACACTCTTGTTATACCTCTCGAAGAGATAAAAGTCAATACGAAATTCAACTTTGTAGAAGAACCTGTTGAGATTATGGATCGAGAAGTCAAACGATTAAAGCAAAGTCGTATTCCCATAGTGAAAGTTCGATGGAACTCTTTACGAGGACCTAAATTTACTTGGGAACGTGAAGATCAGATGAAAGAAAAATACCCCCAATTGTTTGACGAAACCCCATCCATAAGATAAATTTTGGGACGAAATTATTCTAACGGGGGGAGAATGTAACACTAGTCAAAATAGGTTAATAGACAATCACATGTGATTATGCCAATCATGTAATGTGATTTTGTTAAACTAGTAATGTGATAAGAGTGTTATGTAGCTCATGATAAATTCTAATACAAATATGAACGTTCTTTATGATACAACTCAAAGTATACGTCCATACGATTCCAAAAATATAGAGATTGTTTGAATCTGACTTCGCATGAAGAAGTTATGATAAACCGAATACTATAAATCTCTATAATAAGAGGAATTTAAAATAGACTTAGAATTAGCTATTGGAGTCTAAAAGAGATTTGTAGCACTTGTAAATACCTACGCGTGCATATAAAGAACGTCAAAAATGGAGTTCGTATATGAAAGTTACGACCTTCCGAAGATTCAGCTGTCAGAAACCCTAATCTGACTGAGCTCACGACGTGAGCACAGGACTCACAACGTGAGAAGTCATTTATCCATATCTCGGAATCTAGAAGGTGTGTGACGAGGCTGCGAGGTGATAAGATCCAAACTCACGACATGAGCAAGGATATCTCACGACGTGAGGAGTCACATGGCCACCTTCCGAAGCTAGGGACGCAAATGGCAAGTCTACGGGATGAGCATGCAGCACTCACGACGTGAGCGTATAAAACTCACGACGTGAGGTTCTAAAATCCTTACTATAAATAGCAAGTCTGACTTCAGCCATTCTTACACCTAAACTTCTTCCCTTTCTCTCCTTTGCTGAGGCCCTCTTGCATCCCGAGCCCCGACGACCTCGTACGCTGACCGTTTTTGCTTAGATAACATAAAATCACGCTACTAGGGCGAGTTTCACGGCCCCAATTTCTAATATTTCGGGGGAAAACGCATGCTAAATATTATATATACATTATTATTATGTCTATATGATAACATATAGTTATATTAGCCAGGTATAGTTGTTCTAAATATAATATTTTAAATATATACAACTATTATCAACCTGTCGGCATGTTATTTACTAATGTACATCTTGAGTTATGCTTAGATTCTATATATATGTTGTGTGCGATATAGTTCCGAAGTTATATTCGGAAGTTCTATATGTTAAGTTATAAAGTATGTTGCTATTATTGGTTTTATGTCAAGATAAAACTGGATATGTTATATGTTGTTATTGTTAGTTTTATGTTAAGATAAAACTTAGTATTGTTATTGATAGTTTTATGTCAAGATAAAACTGATGGGTTTTGAGCATTCTAACACTCTTATGGTGTACATGCAACCCTAGAAACCTTGGATCTATGTTTGACTAAGATACATGCAAATAATTATTTTTCCAAGGTTCTTATCCTAACTAGCATGGCATGGGATACTTGAATCAAATAAAACTAGTAGAATTACTTACCTTGTAGTAGTAGTTGATTGTTTGGAGTTTGAGAGCCTAGCAGCAATAATGTGGATGCCTCAAATGGAAGTCACAAATCACCACAAACTTGGAAACTTGAGAGAATAGTCACAAACTTCTTGAAATCGGCCCTCTTGGTTTACACACATCAACTAGTAGAATTTCAAGAACCAAAGCCTCCTTTATATAGTGTGGTGGATTAGGGTTACATCCATGTAAACCCTAATACCCATGTCTTTTCATTTCCATGAGATCCATGGGTTAAAGCTCCATGGAGTATCCATGGACTTTCAATGCAAGCCAAGCCCATTCCAAATAAGCATTAGCCCACACTATATAAATACAAGAGCCCATATTTATTTAGTCATACTTTTGATCTCTAAATTAATTCTAAATTAATTATAGATCAACACTAATTAAATAATATGATTTTATATTAATATATTAGAACTTATAATATATTAATAAATCATAACTTATACTATTCTCAAAAGATTATTCGTAAATTGTTCGGGTGAAGTGCAACCCAAATGGACCATGCCGGGTCGGGTCAAGTACATACCAAATATAGTTATGGACTTAGACACTATCTCCAACAAAAACTAGGAACATTATATGTTGTTATTATTGGTTTTAGGTCAAGATAAAACATGGTTTTACTTCAACATATAACTGTTATACTGCCTAAATGTTATGAAGTTAGGAGTAATGTTTAAAAGCATAGTCTAGTGACTTAGGGTTTTAGACATGAAAATGTTTTTGTTGTTAGAGCTATAGGAAGTCGTCGAAGTCTACATGAGTAATTGTATTCATCAACTAAGATTGGGGATCTTAGCGGAAATCCTCTGAACTGTAACCGTTAATCCCGTGTGAGCGAGGAAGTCGTGTATAATTAGTATACGGGTTGACCACCCCACTTGTGACTGTTAGCTACAGTCAACCAAAAGCGAGTGATGAACTATCCTTTTAGTTGTTATTGTTCCGGCGTCGATGAAGCGTACGATATTGTTTCTCATGGTAAATCATGAGTGTGTTTGTTTCTCATGGTAAATCATGAGTGTGTTCTATCAGAGGTATTATGTCATAGCAGCGGTTACAGGCTCATGGTAGCAAATTGTTTGAAACATTATACTTCGTCGTATACAAGTATTAATGTTAAGTATAAGTTTCCCCTTACTTATACCTTAGGATTAAGAAATGTTTAGGTATAACACTTAATTGATAAGTAAACTATTATACCTAATATAGATACTAAATGTTGGAGAGTCAAAATGATACTTTCAAAACTATACTTTTGAACATGAAAAATGTATTATTTTATGGAGTCAAAACCTGTGGACTCACCAACTTTATGTTGACGTATTTTAAAATGCATGTGTTTTCAGGAACTTGAAAAGCTGGTATGTATTCGAACAGAAGAAGTTTTACTATTACCTTTCTGTTCATTAAGAAGTATGCCATAGTCGGATATTATGTAATAGGTCCTAGAAAAACAGTTATGTAACTTTCAGTTATCAATAAAGGTATGTATTTTCTTTAGTACTATTCAATGTATGTTATTTAACTGTGATACAAAGAATAAAGTTACACTACCCGGTGTTTCCACCGATGGCTGGGGGTGTGACATTGTGGACAATGCTGATGCACTTCATAATTCGAGGGCTATCCGAAAAGCACGGTGGTATGGATACTCTCAGCAAGGACTGGTTGTATGTGGTATACAACATCTATTCCAGACGCGACAATGTGGTTAACCTTCCGGAAGTGCTATGGCAAGACTTCTGCAAGTTTGCCATCAAGAGAAAGGAGAATGAGATTTCAAGCCCTAGGTTCTGGGCTCTGACGATTCAGCAACTCTTCAAGGAACTTTCCGAACCTCTTTCAAGGTTGTTAAATCATATAGAATTTCAGACCAATCTTCTTTTGGTCCTGTCCGGAGGTTACCTCAACATATGTTGGACCTCATCCCTTCCGTATCTGTTCATTTACAAAAAACATTTGGAGACTTTGACTGTGTTCGACCTAACACAGTCTACCTAAGTCCCCATTGAGCCCATTCCGGAAGTGGCCAAGCCAACATCATCCGGACCAAGGAAGACCAAGAAGTTCGCCAAGCGGAAAACTTCTCCTACTAAGTCAAAGCCACAAAAGAGAACCAAAGTCATCTTTTCCTCTCCACAGGAAGGTGCTCATGACATTCCGGCGGACTCTGGCCGTCCGAACACCCCACCTGCCCACTCATCCGAGGTACCCCTCGATGTTTCAAAATCACAAGCACACACTCACGGGGAGTCTGCACATAATCCACCCTTACCTTCTCACAAAGGTGATGCTGGTGTTGAACAAAGTTCCTTGCCCCCTGGAACAAACCCACGTGTTAAATTTGATATCCCACTTTTTTCATCACGCACACACTCCGGAACCCCTGTTCCGGACCCTAAGCATTCCGAGGCTGGAGTGGTCCCTCCAACCTCTGGTGCCATAACTAGTCTGATACCCGGAAAGGGTACATGACGACCAGGAATTAACGATCCTTTGTGGGAAGATTTTGTAAATAGGTCACACTCAAGGCATCCAAAACTTACAAGATCCCAAGTGGAAGCCACTCTCATCTCCATGCGGAACCGGGCTATTCAAAGCAACCTTCCCTATGTTGCTCCTACTGATGAGCTTGCTGATCTTGAATTCACATCCGGAGAAACTCCACGACCTGCTCCTCTTTCTGCCAATCCTCAAGCTTCGGATGATGACATTTCCGAAGAAGTGATACTGACAACAGATGTTGCACATGTTGCTGACGCTAATGTGTTTTCCTCAGCCCAACTTCATCTTAAGCCATCTTTGTCCAAGCCAGCCTTTGATTTCGGATCCTCCTCCTCTACTCAGCATGAATCCGAATCAACACAAAAGCTTCATGATGATGCCACCAACAAACCCGGGCCTTTTGTCACTCCAATCACTCCGGAATCTCCAAAACACACTCCTCAACCTTCCAGCTCCGACTACGGATCCTCAGCCGGAAATCATATTGATCTGTTTGCTCTGTTGGATATCCAATCTAATGCTTCGGACACTATGAAGAAGGTTACCACTCTTCAAACTTCCATGGCTGAGCTCAATACCAAGATTGATACAAAGGTTTCCGGACTGGACTCCAAGTTAGATGCCATTTTCCAGTCCTTATCAAATCAGTCTGGACCCTCCATTGCTAAAAGAGAAGCTCAATTAAATCAACTGATCTCCATCCGGATCAAGCATTCGATCGAAGAAGTTGAAGCGAAGTATGGTTGTTCAGTTGAGCACTATCTTGACACCATCACCTCAATGCTCAAGGTCCATGATGACTTGGTTTCTGCTACTAATGATCTTATTAAGCAGACCCATGTTTGTCATGAGAAGCAGATTTAGAGACTGGAGAAGGAAATCAAGAAGAAGGATGAGATGAATCTCATAATTCAACAAGTCCTCATCAAACTCATCCGATCCACTTGGAACATTGTTGATGTTCCGAATCGAAAGTTTGATGAGATGTTAGCCATCCTTGGACACTTGTTCGATCATCTCGCTGCTCAAGCGCCCACTTCCGAAGCATATGATGCTCTCACTCGACAACTGAACACCAGACTTTAAAAGGTGTTTGAAAATTTTGATGCTTTGAAGGAGTCTCTATTGCTTGCATCAGTTACTCGTTTCACCGATGCAAGAGGGGGAGAAAGTCCAAGTCAAGTATGGAAGTCAGCCTCGGAGTTCTCACTCCAGGATGAAAATGATTCTGATGATGATGAGCTGAAAATTATTTCCAACTCTCCTCTCAAAATCAATGATGAAGAAGACAGTGATGAAGAGAAGTATGTTATGAATGGAGTTCTTGGTCTCAAAGCTCCAAACAAGCTCTTTCCAAAGGTGATGACAGAGGAAGAAAAGAGGTTATGGTCCGCAGTCTCTTGGCCATCCTCTTTGCCTGACATTCTCCGAAGGGGAATTCAAATGGCCAAAGTGAAATCACTTCTCACAGCTCAAGACTTCCGAGCCACTCCCTCAATGCTTCCTCCTATTCCGACTCCAAAGATCACTCTTATAGACCAGGGTTCTCCACTCCGGATCCCTGATAATATTTCGGAAGAACCTCTTCCGAACCTGACTCTGGAGTTTACTGTTGATGAGAACATGCAGTTCATCATGTCTGCATTAAAGAAAGACAAAGGCAAAAAGCCTATGACAACCAAACAACAAGCCTTCCACTCCGGACCTCCCCTAAAGCAAAAATATGGATGATCTCAGGAGGAAATTAACAAGGCATTAGAGGAAATCATCCGGATCCAAGCTCTCAAGGATAATCCTGATCCGATGCGTGGAATATCTCCTCTATGCCGTGAAGGCATTCTCCGTGATCATGAAATCATTCCTTTTATGTATTACGATGTTCCGGAAAATGACTCCAAACAACTCCATCTTCCTCTCTCTCCATATAGCAAATACTACATCAAATTCGCTCCTTTTCACCCCAATGACGATCCGGAAGTGACCCTCTGGACTGACCGTGAAAGGCTTGATACATTCTACTCCAAGAATGCACAACCTCTTAAGGAAGTGTGGACGAGGAAAAGAATTACCAAAGTCCAAGGATTTGGATGGAAAATCTTAGTGAAGTTCGAACTCAACTGCCCATTATTTCGATTTCACATCCTCCGGAACAAACGAACTCAACGAACCATCACTGACGCTGATTTCCCTTCGATGAATCCGAATGACGTTCTTAGATTGGTTGCTCCCTTCCAAGGAATTCAAAACGATGATATCAGCATGGGTGCTTACCATGCTGCTCTGATTTTCCTCAAAGACTACGTCGCGGAATTTTGCAGATGCGACTATGAGCTAGCCCACTTATACGAAACTGAAGACTTTGTTGCGAAAATCAACTTTGTTCTCCCTGAAGCTGAATTGCATGCAGATGGTCCAATCGATGACCCGGTTCTAGGGTTTGTCTACACAACCAGGAAGACAAACAAGAAGGACTTTTTTTTAGTCCTTGATAAACACCTAGTTGCTACCAAAGCCCTTCGGAAGTTCATTTCTCGTGCATCCAAGTCTGAAGCTCCGGAAAAGATCAAAGCAAAGTTTGTGAGTCAACTGACCTGGTACATTGAAGTCAGAGAATGGTTGTTCAGAGCCTACTCCTTCATCAAGGAAGAAGCCATCTAAGCTAACTGGATTGCTAATTTCACTTAGGGGGAGATTGTTGGAACCTGAAAGTGAACCTCTAGCAATCATAAGTCCAAACGTCAATTCCGAAGTCAGCCAGTGTTCCGAAGTGAAGAGCAGTCTGGAATCTGTTCGGACGTGGAGAGTAGAAGATGAGAAGTTTAGAAGTGAAGGCATTCCGGAATGGATATTTATGTCCGGAATGTTTGCTGTTCCGAGATCAATATTTTGTCATAGTGCATTTAATGTAATTTGTCATTAGTTTGATTTAACATGTCATAGGACTTAGTTTTATTTTTGAAACACGGATATTTAGAGTGTCAGATGTGTAACTCTTTTATCCAGTCCTTTGATTGTAATTGGTTAGTACCATGTTTCTTGCACTCCTATTTATAGGAGCTTTCAATGTTAAATAAAAAACGGATCATTTCTCACTCACTTTTAGTAATATCCAAGTTACTTCATCTTTCTGAATATTCTCTCAAACATTCTTCTTGTTCTTCATTTATTATCTTTACTTTGATCTTTATTCTCATTCTTCATTTATGGCTTGATTATTTTTTGAATGCATTAACTCAGACTTGACTGGTCTATCCAGGCTTGACTAGAACATTTATTAGCAAGCAGACATTGATCTTAGGCATTCACTCAAGGTTTGAGTTTTCAAAACTTGTCCCTGCGCATCAGATCTATTTGTTCTTATACTGTGCACTTATCTAATAAGGACATAAATGTCAACATATATGAAGGGATAAATACATTTGATGTCACACCCCCAAGCCAGAATGGCGGAAACGTTCGGGGGTGGATGACGTCATGTACAGTATCACAACAATTGAATAATAGTAATCAAAGTAACAACCATCATATTAATAAAGTAGTGTTTACATTGTTTCACGAGTTACATGTTTCAAAATCAATTACAATATGATGATAAAAATGATTTGTCTGACGCCTTAGCGTCCCATCCTCAAAAGCTAGCAGTTACATGTTTTAGTGATTTCCTGAGAATACAAGTAGTTTTGAAAGAGTGTCAACATTTAAGCTGGTGAGTTCATAAGTATTTTATATGAAAAGGTATGTTCTTTGTTCCTTGAAAATGTTAGTGTGTTCCTCCAGAAAATCCAATATTTTCTTTTGTAAATGAAATATAGTCTTAGACCTTAAGACCAAAAATGTACAAGTTTTCTTATGTTTAAAATTTATAATACGAAGTATAAATTTATATAAGTAGTGTAACCCTTACTGGTTCCTTCTATGATCACTTAGTGTATACAAGTTATATATAATTAAGATCGAACGGACAGTCAACAGGAAGTAAAGCGGAAATCACACATTCGACTGTCTATCGGGTCCGCATTTTATATAACCCTAACGTATACACTAAGTAATCATAGAGTGAACAATAATGGTCCTATCAGAAATGTAAGTTGCACTGTACTAGAAAATAGTATACTGTAATTGTATTTATATGTAATCCTTTTAATATATGTGCCTGAATTCACCAGTTGTACTGTAAAATATTGTATTGTAGTTTTATTATTAGATAAAATTATTTGAATTTATTTATGTATTCATACACTAATCGTATTGTTAATACCAAATTGTGAGTTATTATTACTCTGCTTGATGACTTAAGATGGACTGATACGACGTTCTCCAGGCGTCGGAATTGGTACGACATTTGTCACCTCAAGGCTGTCGGCCTAACTGTAGTTAACAATTTAGGTGTGGGATTGTCAGTCCCATATAGATCTATACACAAGTGTCACGCTCTCCCTCCAGGAGACTCTGGTTATAATTCCAGGTCTTTCGTTGGTACTTAGATAAGTACTTGAAGTGTGTCTCATAAAGCTATATTGACGGTTATGTGTAGAATAATGAAAAGCCTTTTGGTAATGAATATAAACAGTATGTATGTCTCATAAACTATACCTATTATAGTTTATATGTTTGTTTTTGTACCGTATCCCGGACTTGGTAAAATAGTACGTATATTTCAAAAACTATACCTATTATAGTTTATCTTAAATGTTTTGTAGTGAGGAAAACCCTTATGTGTATGATTATTACCTTTTCATGGAAGTAAAACAGCATTAAATATAATCAACATGTATCTCTTCATTATTACACACCTTGCTCAACATGTTACAAAGTGTAAATAACTCTATAAACGGTTTTTCTAGTTTTTAACTCCCCTATTCACGTTTTTAGGAAAATTATAGAAAAATCATCCTAAGTCGAAATCTGAATCCGTAAACTCTGAGAGTTTAGAAAATGAGTCTACTTTGTTCATAATTTTTATTATGACCTTTAGTGGTCTCTAACTAGTGTGAAAATGTTCATTTTCACAGACTGGTTTGAAACCATTTTGGAATGATAGGCAGTTTTATAAAAATCTCCATAAATTGTAGAAAAATCGTATGGACGTGTGCAAGTGGTGCTTAGAAAGTTATCAACCTGAACTACTTGTATATTATACAGTTTGGAAAAATATTAAGTTTAAGTTGGGTAAAACAGTCCGTGAACAGATCACAACTTTTCTGTAGAAAGATGTTATTTAAGTTTAGATTACATTTTAGTGATGTAGCTCGTATCCCCCCCCCCCCCCCTAAAACTTGAAGAAAACTTGAAAATGTAGGGGTATGAACTCACCTTATGTGATTTCTTGTTGGGTTGAAGGTTGAGGATGAAGAGTTTAAAGTCAATAACACTTGAAGATGCTTGGAGGTTTTAACGATCCAAAATGAGGAAAATATCCCAAGAATACCTCCAAAAACGTGGTTGAAATGGAGAGAAAGTGAGGGCGCTTTTTGTGGAAGAAAAGTGAAGTTTTGGAGTGATAGAGAAATGAGATTGTAAATCTACTCGAAGTGGGTTTATATATACTTTAAATAGAATATAATAAAGCAAGTGGATTGGTGTTGGAATGTGTAATGGATAATGATTTGACCAACGGGAAGTGAGGAAGTGACATAAAGGTGGCAAGTGGGGATCCACTTGACCCACTTGTGTAATATAATATCTATTTATCTTTAGATATTTCTTAATGTAAAAATATGATTTATATATAATAAATCTTCAAGATGTGGATAAAATATGAGTTTAGGGGGTCTAAGATGTGAAAAATATGACTTGGATGAAAATCCCATGTGAAAAACTCATAAAAAATGTCGTAAAGTGCGAAGCTGTCAAAAATCTGGAATGAGAGGCGAGGATGCGAAGGCTGCTGATGCGAAGAGAGGATTCAGTGCGAGACTAAGGGTTCGGTGCGAGGCTACTGACTGCGAGGGTACAAGTTGCAAAAGTTCTCGGATTCGCATGTGAACGGTGTCGGGTAGGATGCGAAAGTGCTCGATTATGTTCGTTGCGACAGTTACCGAGAAGATGCAAAACTCGTCGGTTCATGTGCGAAGCTGTTCGGTTCGGTACGAGAGTTAGGTTCGCATGCTGCTTTGGGTCCAAATACCTACGAGGGTCACAAGTGAACAGTAACCTGCAAACCTTTCTTGAATTTTTTGATTTCCTTCTTCCGTTTTGAGATATTTTCGACCAAGGGAAGGTTTGGGATGGTATGGATGTTCATGGGAAAGTTGGAAAATGTGATTTTTTTAGCAAGATACATTTGGGAGAGATTTGAGATAGATAGATAGAGAGAGAGAGAGAGAGAGATTTTGTTTGTAGCCTTTGTTATGGTTTTGCCTCGTAGTGTTAGGATTATAAAGTCCACTACGTCATGTTATGAGTGTTATACATCCTCGAAGGACACGTAGTTGCATTTATCGAGTTGATATGTCCCTCACCCTATTTAGGGTTTAGATTTTATGAACATATGAAACTTCCGAATGATATCTTGTATTACAATAGTAAGTTGTACATTAGAAAACATAACGTAAACCCTAACATACTAGTACAAGTTGAGTTGACCGGGTTGACTAGTTGACTTTGTTTGACTAAAATTGGATGGTTGTCACATCATCCCCCTGTTACACTTACTGTTTGCTTAGGGATGGCAAGTTGTACTCAAGACGAGTCGGGTTTTAAAAGACTCTTATAACAACTGTTAGGGACGCGGGGCGAATCGATTGTCCCTTATCCGTGATAATTGATAGTGGTATATTGTGCAGTCTCACCACCTCTCTGTGATATGTTCCTACCAACTTTTCTATTTTATATGTTGCTTTGATCAGTAGGGAGTGTGTGATTTTGGTTTATTTCCCTACGTTCACCCAAATTGTAGCATGTCCACTAGTATACCTGGGCAGCTTTGTTCTGAAGTTCGTGGTAGGACTCACACCTGGTTCATCTATCATCACTCTGTGTATACAAGTCGTATATAATTAAGATTGAAAAGACATTCGAATAGGTGAGTCTGCCCTAAGCCCACAACCAAACAAGGAAGAAGATTTAAGGCGGAATCACACATCCTAAGTCTATAGAATTTTAATTATATACAACCCTTACGTATACACCTAGTAGTGATAGGTGAACCGCATGGGTCCTTAGTCTCTCTTCTTGAACTTGACTTGTTATACGAGTGGTATACCCGGGAGGACTGCTGGGAACACTTCGGGGAGGTTACGGACTTCCAGAACGTCCTCGATGTTTTTCGCTTCTTGTTTCTCATCTACTAGATGGTTTAGGAAGGCATGGTACCCCTCGTGTGGGTACTTCTGGGTTTTGAAGCGAGAGACGATTTGGAGGTTTGTGTCGGGTTTGTCGTTATAGATTGAAAGGGGTTCGTTATTCGGTCGGTTAAGGCGAAGGGTCTTTTCGTGGCACATGAAATTGGTATAGTGAGGACTAAGCCAATCCACGTCAAAGGACGACGTTGGAACTTCTCATTGTAACTGGTGTTAAGCCGATTTTGAATGGGTGATTGTTTAGAACGATAGTGTATTCTATGAATATGTCTTTAACGCTTCCAGTTTTATCCTTGTTATTACTACTACAAATATTTTGTACCGTAATTAGTGAGTACTAGCAGTACGAGTGCTTCGATAAATAGTGATGAAATTTCGTAGTATGATCCCTACCAGATCCCTCTATAATCGCTTGGTGTAAACTAGTCGTATATAATTAAGATTGAAAAGACAGTCGAATGAGTGACTCTACCCTAACCCCACAACCAAACAAGGAACAGGAAGTAAGGCGGAATCTCACATTCTAAGTCTGTAGAATCTTAATTATATATGACCCTAATGTTTACACCAGCCACCATAGATCACCTGTAAGAATCCTTAGTTTTCATATGAATGATGTTATTTATTCGGGTAAGGGGCAATTTATGACTATGATTTGTCGCGTTTCGAGATCTATGGTTGATAAAATTTAATTGGCATTAGTTCTAGTAAAAATTTAAGGCCTAAACATTGTTGTTCGGAAACGTACTGATATTCACAAGTGGTTCCGGGAGAGTCTCTCCTCCAGTGATCATAAGTACCCTTCCATCACCACCAGCACTCATTGCTCTTGGACACTCTCTCTTGAAGTGTCCAGTTTCACCACACTCGTAACAAGCCGGGCTTACTCTAATGCTGGGCACTCGGGTGATTGGTTGTGCCGGTCCTCTACAGAAACAGGTGGTGTGTCCCTTCCTGTTGCAGTTCTTTCAATGCATTTCCCCACAAACTCCCGTGTAATGGAAGTTGCACTTGTTACACTTTGGAAGGGTTCCAGCATATCGATTGGGGGGTGCTGGAGTAGCAGGAACAGTAACAACATGGACTACCACAGTTTGTTGCTTCTTCGAGGATTCTTGTGACGATTGGTCCTTCCTCTTGTTCCAAAATTTCTTTTTGTCACCCCTTTCCTTGGGTTGCTCGGGAATGGCTGTCATGAAGACATGGAGAACTCCATGACCCACGAGTACTTGTGCCAGGCGTTTGGCACTGTCAAAAGTAAGTGGGTTTGCACCTATCACGTTTCCTTGAATCTGGGGAGATAGTCCCCAGATGTACCGTTCTACTTTCTTACTTTCCGGGGTGACCATCCTGGGACATAGAATAGCCAGGTCACTAAATATGGCAGTGTAAGCTGTAATGTCGGAGTCCTTCATCTTCAGACCCCAGAGCTCTTGCTCTAGCTTTTGCACCTCACCCCTCGGCCAATATTTGTCACATCCCCAAACCTGAACGGCGGAAACGTTCGGGGCGGAGGACGTCATGTGCAGTATCATAACAATTGAATAGTAAAGAAAGTAAACACAACCATCATATACATAATTAAAAATTTACATCATTGTAAGCGTTACATGTTTCCAAAAGTCAATTACAATATGATGTTCAAAAGTTTTGTTTAACGCCTTAGCGTCAAATCTTCAAAAGCCGTTGATAACCTGTTCTTACTAATTTCCTGAGAATACAAGTTATTTGAGAAAAACTGTCAACATTTAAGTTGGTGAGTTCATAAGCATTTGTATGAATAAATGTACGCCATTCAGTGAGATGAATCACATTTGTTTCTAGAAAATCTGATATTTTCTATAAAATGAGTTGTAATTTGTTTGTTTGTAAAATGAGAGTGTTTATCCCAGAAAATCCTATATTTTCCATAAAGCTGATTTGTAAGCTGTTTGTTTGTAAACTAATCGTATTTATCCCGAAAAACTCTATATTTTCGTAAAACTGAGTTGTAGTGTTATATTGTTCCAAGACCGAAAGTACAAGTATAAATGTCATACTTAATTTAATAGCATGTAGTTTTATTCATGGATAAAACCGTTTGAAGAGCTGGGTATTTAAGTAAAATAAGCGCAATATCGATTTCACATAAAAATAACGTATTGTCGTTTATCATGTGAGTTTTCATAACCGTGCTATTAATGAATTGCCTGCCTCGACTGTAACGACCCAATTTTTCAAAGAAAATTTTTCATTTTTAATTAACCAAACACATCCATAAATCAAGAATTTCCAAAATAATTGTTTCAATCCATATTCATTACAACTTTATTTTCGAATAATAGAGTGCCCAATAAAGTCGCCCGAGAGAGAGTGCATGTCGCGCCATCAAGCTTTGCCCTTGCCCTTGGACTCAGATGAACCTGAAACAAATCCACAAACTATAAGTGAATGCTTAGTGAGTCCCCCAGAGCATATCACACACATACACATATCCTGTTAGCTAATCAAAGCTACGTACATAACACATAAGCCATGCATGCATAAAACCTGTAACAATGTCATGGGCTACCCCACATGGTCTTTACCTAGGACTGTCGTGGGTTACCCCACATGGTCTTACATCCAATGCCATGGGCTCCCCCACATGGTCTTTACCTAGGAATGCCATGGGCTACCCCACATGGTCTTATATTCAATGCCACGGGCTCCCCCGGGGTCTTCCATGCAAAAACACACAATCACATATCATAACAAATCACATATCATATCCAATCACATAATGACCAACACATATAACGTAATCACATAATGGGTCGGCCTTGGTGCCTTAGACCCATGGGTATGGTGAGAAGACTCACCTCTCAAAGGCTGAACTGGCGAACTGAAAATAGATATATCCCACGCTGCTCCTCCCAAACCTCTTATATTCAATGAGTAAACAACTCAGCGTAAATCCATAAATACCCCCAGGGTCAACCCTAGTCAAAGTCAAGGTCTATAGTAAAGGTCAACAATCCATATTGACCTTGACCCGCCGAGTACAATCAGTCACTCGTCGGGTTCCCTGCTTGATGTTCACGGCCGTAAACTACCAACCGTACACCTGAGGGACTCGTCGAGTTCCTTGATGTTCACGGCCGTAAACTACCAACCGTACACCATTGACCGCGAACCCTTGGCCGTGAACCCTTGACCGTGAACCCTTGGCTGTCAACCCTTGGCCGCGAACCCTTGGTCGTGAATGAGAGAACCCTCTCGACTCGCCGAGTCACCAGAGGGACTCGACGAGTTCTCACGTATTCAGTTCTTTCCAGCGGGGTTTAAGGTTTCAAACTTCAGATCCCAAACTCTCCTAGTGTGGATAACACGTAAAGTTGCAAACTTTACGTGCATGCAAAGCCTCACATGGCCATAACACCAAAACTAACCTTCAAACAAGGTTTTCATGCATGGAGAGGGAATGAGCTTAATCAAAGGTGCAACTTTATGATATTTGGGACCTAAGAAGGTCCAGATCTGGAACCATATCCTTGTGATAGGTCCAGATCTAAGCTTGCTTCCATTTCCTCAAAGTTGGTCATAACCCTCAAATAGAATCTAGGCTTAAGGTAACAGATTCATACCTCAATTCAATGTCCAAGACGAACTAGATGCTAGATCTAGTGTTTTCCCCCTTGATACTTCTTCTTCAAGCTTGGAATTCCTTCCACAATCCCAGGTTTTAAGCTCCCAAAGCTCTCACTTCACACACCCAAGTGTTTGCGGCTGAAAACGATCTCTTATGATGCTAAGGGAGGCTACAAAGGCGTATAATGTCGTTTATATAAGAGGCAAACCCCAAAAATTAGGATTTTCTTTAAACAACTTGGACTCGCCGAGTCGACCCTTCGACTCGCCGAGTCGGTCCCGTCCCGCGTTCCATGATACCACGACCCTATTCGACGAGTTGATCTCCCAACTCGCCGAGTCCATGCATAAAACCTTTCAAAATCAAACCAGATGTTACATCGACGTTCTTTAGGAGTCGAAATGATATGACGTTTGCCACCCATAACCTGCCGGTCGTGCTGTAGCTAACAGCCAGGGTGCGGGATCATCAGTCCCGTATAGATCTATACACAAGTATCACGCTCTCCGGGAAACAGGACTTCCATGGATACCTTTGGTGGGTACGATGAAGATGAATGACTCACAAATTTCCAACGAGATACGTGTTTTGTTAATGAAAGTAATCATACATGAGATTGTTACTCCTTTCGTTATATTTATAATATATAAAAATAAACGGATTTTTATATAATCGTTTCTTTGCGCTGAAAGGGTAAAATGATATGAATGTTTCTCAAATTATACCTAATATAGTTTAAAAGATATAATTCCGTTGAAAATGATAATTGTTTCGTTTGAACGTGTTTTACATCTAACCATTTGTAAAGTTGGTAATAACGTTGTTACGCATGTCTGATATTTCTACGTAAAGATACTTTAACGTAATAAAATATAAAACAATAATTTGTATATTAACACAAGTTTCTTGTGTTTTACTTGTATTCCCCCCTAAAACATATAAAAAGTTATGAAAATGTAGGGGTATGAACTCACCTAGAGTGTCATAATGGGGTTGATAACGGAATAGAAACGGTGAACTTCGATTTAGGACACGAAACGATAACAGTACCCTAATGTTTAAACACATATTAATGTGTGAATATTTGAAAAGTCAAGAATTCATGTGTTGAGTAACTACTAAATCAATGGAGAGTGCTTACCAAACTTATGGCTATAGTTATATGGAAGAAGGTTTTTTTCCTGGAGTTGTTAACTTTTAAGCTTGAGAGGTAAGAAATGTGGTTTGCTATTTGAGAGAGAATGGGATTGTTCTTGTTTACTGGATGTGATAAATGAAGAAATGATCTATTATACACCTTATATATGAAGGAAACTTAATGAGGAGGTTGAGTTGACGTTTGCATTGGTAAATGGAATTATCACTTAGGGAAGCTAAATTAGGATACGATATCAAGATATTTAGAAGTGTTTTCGGATGAACAATATATATTAAAGATGGTTTTCGGATCTAATAACTCCTAGGGAATGATTTCTTGACCCTTAAGGTCCACAAGGAAGGTGGTTTACGCTTCATAATGGGCCCCCTTATTGGGTTTTCACCCCTAAAGTCAAAATGATGAAGGGTTTTCAGATTTGAGTCAAAAGGGAAAAGGATTTTCGGATTTGGCCTTCTAGAAAGGGTGTTTTCGGATTTGGCCAATGAAAACACTAGTTTGGAACACCTCCAAACAGTAAACCCTATATCCTTTTAATTACTTTGGGCGAAAACAAATATATGAGGTTTATTTATGGCTTAAACCCTTAGTCTTTCAACTTATGTTTATTTATAACACCTTAATTTAGCTTAGGTTTAAATAAGCATGCACTCGTGGCATTTAAAGTTCATATAACAACAAGTTAGGTTGTGAATTTACTTGTACATAGTTGTAGTCTAGAATTTTATTAATTCAAAACAACGGGTTGTTACATCATCCCCTCGTTAGAGGGAATTTCATCCCGAAATTAATTCTAAAGTGAGTACTCATGGAATAGGGAAAAGATGCGGGTACTTTTTTTGCATCTGGTCTTCTCTCTCCCAAGTGAATTCAGGTCCTCGCTTGGCATTCCAGCGAACCTTCACTATTGGTATGCGACTTTGTTTCGTTCGTTTGACTTCCATATCCATGATTTCCACTGGTTCTTCCACAAAGTGTAGACTCTCGTTAATCTCGATTTCATCGAGTGGGATAATCAGAGTTTCGTCTGACAAACATTTCTTGATATTGGACACGTGGAAGTTAGGGTGTATATTACTAAGTTCTTGAGGTAGTTAGAGTTTATAAGCTACAGGACCAATCCTTGCGAGGATTTCAAATGGTTCGATGTACCTTGGATTTAGTTTTCCACGCTTTCCGAAGCGTATCATGCCCTTCCAGGGTGAGACCTTTAACAGAACACGGTCGCCAACCTGGAATTCCAAGGGTTTTCGTCTCTTGTCTGTGTAGCTCTTTTGTAGATCTCGAGAGGCTTTCAGTCGTTCACGAATTTGAACAATTTTCTTGGTAGTTTCCCTGATGATCTTCGGACCAGTGAGAGTTGTTGAATCATAAAAGTGACCCTCTTGAACTCAGCTACCACAACCATCTCAGCTACCGCAACCATCTTTCTACCGCAACCGCTTCAGCACCCGGAGTCAATCTTGTTCATCAGCAACCGCATCAGCAACCTGAGTCAGCTACCGCAGTCAACTTAGCTAGATTATGTTATTTGTCTTTTATGTAATACACTCTATTATCCAGTATGCCTTGCACGGCTGCTTATAGAGTTGTAAGCTAGTGTAGTTTCTAAGTCTCTATAAATAGAGACTTACTCTCTTTGTATTAAAAAAGATAAGAAAAGGAACCGATAACTTATGAATTCTATCTGAATACACATTCTGAAGTTATCTCTCTTATCTTTCTTCACTTATATCTTCTTACTTAAATCTTATCATAATCCTGCTGATCATAATCCCTCTTCGGAGCAAGTATTTAAGACTTAATCACTAAGCTTGATTTTCCTTATTAACTTGGAGTGAATGCATTCCTTGTTATGAATCAGCTTAAGTGTCTTCTTGATATAACAATTGCTGTCATTTCCATTCCTTTACATTTCCGCAACTAACTCTCTAACTATCTAACTATATTATTGTTGAGCTTTTAGATCCTTTGAGATTAACTATTCCGCATTATACTTGTTCTAACTTTTGTTCAAGTGTGTCTCCAAGTTTTTCTCTCAACAATTGGTATCAGAGCCAAAGTGGTTGCTTTTTGAAAACGGAACTCTGATTTTTCAAAGAGCCTTCTATACCACTAAAGCTCATTTCTTCAAAACAAAAAAAAAACAATTTCAAATGGCACAATCATTATCTCTAAATGTTTCCAACAGTGTCGGTGGTTCTAACTGAGCCCCAATACTAGTCGCAAATGAATATCATCACTGGTCACAAAGAATGGAAAGGTACTTGAGAAGACTAGGTAGAGATGTATGGCGATACGTAGAAGAAGGACCACATGTTCCAGTCCTTACACCAATCCAAACTGACGGCGCTGCAACCAGGCTAGGAGGAGGTCAACCAGCCATGAGCCGTCCCACCAAGGATGATCTCGATAAAATGGAAAATGATGTTGTTGCTTTTTATGAAATCTCCTGCGGAGTTGCTCCTAACAACTTCGATATTATCATAAATTGCAAATCAGCGAAAGAGATCTGGGATGTTCTCAAAAACCTGTACGAAGGCTCAGAACAAGCACAAGATAAGAAGCTTACTACCGCACTCAACGAGTTCAACAACTTCAAAGCTCATACTGGAGAAAGTTTGGAAGACTCCTTCAAAAGGTTCGACCTGATAGTCACCAAGTTATCCAATGCGGGCACCATCCGCAGTAACCATGAAATCAATATTCAGTTTCTTAATGGTTTGGGCAGACATTGGACTACGGCCAAGATGATAGTCCAAGGCGATAGAAAGATTCACTCCCTGTCACTTTACAAGCTCTATGGAGAGCTGAAAGCTCAAGAATCCACCGTACTCAAAGACTATGCTGACTTCGGAGGACCACTTGCTCTCATAGCACAAGCTCCACCGTAGTCACCTTACCCTTCCTCGTATGACACTCTACCGCAGTCATACGAAGCGGATTCTGAATATGATGATGAAGAAGATTTTCAGAAGGCTATTGCTCTGGTTAGCCAACAGTTCAACCGTCTACCACCTCCTTCCTTCCGCAAGAATCAGCAGTTCAACAAACCTCCATTCAACCGTAACTTCGGTTCTCAGAATAACTACTCTCGATTTCCTAAAAGTTCTCATCCACCACCGCAATCTCAAAATATTCAACCAAAGGAGGTACCGCAGTCTCCTCAAATCACTGACTCTGGTACTCCTTCAGAAGACAAGACTGATGTTGTAATTTGTCACAAATGCAACAAAGAAAATCACTTTGCACGAGATTGTAAGGCCAATGTAGTAAAAGACAGAGCATTCTACCTTAGAATGGCTCAAGAGTTGGAAGACAAAGAAAAAGCCGAAAAGGCAAGGGCATACGTGGCCCATGTCAAAAGGGACCATCAAGTCTGGTCATCCGGTGACGAAGATGAGGCCATCAGCATTGTCAAAGGAAAAGGGAAAATCTGCATGCTAGCCACTGCGGATGATGATGGGTCTACAATGTTGAACAAGAACTACTGCTACATGGCAAAGGATGGAACACTAAGCATCGTCGAACAGGTAAAACTCATGATCCAAACTCTAAACTATAGCATGCATGACTGTCAGCCTTACATAGATGATCTTAATGACACTTGTGCTGCCGTCCTTACAGACTATAATAAAGCCTTAGATGAGAAGAACATTGCGTCCCAAGAGATGTTCCACGTGAGAGGACGACTGGATAACAAAAGACTTAAGATGGCTATGTTAGAGAAGGACCTAGAGTTAGAAAAGAATGCAAGAATGTTAAGTGAAACCCAATTAGAGATAGCTTTGAACCAGAGAGATTTAGCTCAGAGAGAAATTGTACGCTTAAATCTCTTAATTGAAAAATTGTTTAATGAAAGTGAAGCTATTGAAAATTTGGTAAACAATGGAACCGTGGACAATACATACAATTGGGGTTGGTCAAATGGATATCCTACCTCAATGGATTCCTCGCCCCGTTTCAACAAAGACAGACTGTATGTCTCTCCAGACCGAGAATTTCATTTCCCTGTCAATGACAAGACTTTTCCCGAAAATATTAAAACTCACTTGGTAGACTGCACAACTTAAGCAATAATTGTGTCATTGAGGAAATTGTGCCGGAGGTTTCGGGTCACACATGTGATCAAATTCCTATCTGTGGCACCATCTATCCAAATTCTCAAACTTCATCCGTAGTTGATGAAGAGATTGTTGTTGAGGGCCCCGAAGTCTCAAAAGACTTTCCATCTCTGTCCTCAGACCGCAGTGTCTCTCACTGTAGTCAAATGTCCCACAAATGTTCCACCGAAGTCCCATCTAAGACTTACTCAGCGGTAGTCAAGTCATCCCTACCGCAGTCATCAGTTCAAGGAACTATAACTCTTCAGCCAATATTTCATGAACTACCTATAGAAAATTTTGAAGTAGGTCAATGTTCCCAAATTCCTGAATCCTCAAGTTCTGATGACTCAAATCCGAGTTTTCAAAATCATTCTAAGAATTCCAGGAAACCGCAGTTGAACAACAATGACTGCGGTTCACCAAAATCTTTGGCAAAAAAGGCTTTTAAAGAAGAAATCAGATCTCGCGGTACTAATAGACAAATTTTTTCAAAAAACAAGAAGCAAGTCAGATTTCCTAAATCCAAAAGTCCTAAAAATTTTGTTTTCTCTAACTACATTTCAAAAAACTCTTCTTTCAAGAAAAAAAAACAAAAAGGAAGGTTCAGTTTCAAAAGTCATTCCTACTCCTTCTGACACAACCCAAAAGGGTGTTCAATCTTTTCGAAACTATGTTTTTCAAGTCTATTCTTCAAATGATCCTAAATGGAAAGGTATTTTACCCACTCCAACACTTTTAAAGTCACGTCAAAATTTCAAATGGAAGGGTATCTTACCAAATCCGTCAAAAAGAATTCAGAAATCTACACGTGCTAAAACCTTTCATAAACAGACTTTTTCAAAACCCAAAAACACTCGTGTCAGGAATAACCCATCTTGGACCGGTAACAGATCCAAAACATCCTTAAAACCGCTGACCAATCACAGTGTTAGATCAAAAGACAAAATCTCCTTTTGTAAATGTCAGTGTAGTTGTCAAAAGGTTTTATCTCATGTCAAATCGAGTCAGAGTCAGAAACCTCGTATTTTTTCAAAAAATCACAACACTCCAAATCTACTCAAACACCCAGGACTAGGCTCAAAAGTTGACAAGAGACCTATCCCTGCAACCTCAGACCATGCATCACTCATAAACACATTAATTGTCCCAGGCTCCAAACTTGTTTGGATGCCTAAACTAACCGTGTAATTCTCAGGCTTTGTGCAAGGAGGAACAAGAAGAAGAGTGGTTAATTGACAGTGCCTGCTCCTTGCACATGACCGGAAGGTTAGAGTACCTTCGGGATTTTAGGCCTATATGCAATGGTGGAAATGTCACGTTTGGTAACAATGCAAACGGTGTCATCCGAGGTTACGGTGTTCTCACTACGGGGAACTTTTCCATTCAGAAGGTTGCTTATGTAGAAAGCCTTAAACACAATCTCATCAGTGTTGGCCAACTATGTAAAGCAGGACATCGTGTTGAATTTGATGATCAGTTTTGCTACGTAATGACGAGTGATAGAAACACTTGCCTGATCAAATCTCGATCCGAAGGTACCATGTACCCTTTGGATGTTTCTCTAATCATTGGTAAACCGCAATTGTGTTTCTTGTCCAAAGCTGTATCCGAAGTCAGCTGGCTATGGCACCGTAAGCTAGCTCATCTCAACTTCCGGTACATCAACAACTTAGTCACTGGAGAACTAGTCCGCGGTCTCCCTATTCTCAAATTTAGCAACGATACTCTCTGTCCGGCTTGTGAATGTGGTAAGCAGTCTAAAGCAAGTCACCCTCTGATAATGGACTCTTCTATTTCTGAACCACTGGAGTTATTGCACATTGATCTCTGCGGTCCATCAACCGTAGCCAGCCTCCACCATAAGAAGTATATACTGGTTATTGTTGATGACTATACACTCTTCACATGGGTCTTCTTCCTCATACTCAAATCAGAGACACCGCAGATCTTCATCAACTTCATCAAAGAAATCGAACTTCAGATCAAGCTTCCAGTTAGACGCATCCGCAGTGATGATGGAACCGAGTTCACTAATCATCTTCTTAATAGTTTCTTGGTGTCCAAAGGCATTTCTCATAACTTCTCAGCACCCTACACACCGCAACAAAATGGTGTAGTAGAAAGAAGGAACCGCACACTAGTAGAAGCAGCCAGATCCATGCTTAACTTCGCCCAACTTCCTCTCTACTTCTGGGCTGAAGCAGTAGCAACCGCATGCTTTGTCCAAAACCGAAGTATCGTGTGCAAACGCCTCAATAAAACACCATATGATGGCCTTAACAACCGCAAGCCCAATGTTCGCTTCTTTCATATTTTTGGGTGTAGATGCTTCGTGATCAACAACAGAGATCAGCTCAACAAGTTTGCACCGAAGTCCGACGAAGGCATATTCCTTAGTTACTCCACTAACAAGGTTGCTTATCGAGTGCTCATCAGGCGTACAAGGCTGATCATTGAAAGCTTCGATGTGAAATTTGATGATTCTCACATCCGCGACGCCCCTCCATCTACTGAAACCACCGCAATCATGGAAAGTGACATTCCTGCCTCTTCAGGTCCCTTGAATCTAGTTGAAGTCAACTATGAGGATCTTTTCGATCCTATTGAAACGGCGAAACTATCCGAAGTTCTTGTGTCACCCGCAGCTCAACAACAACATGCTGATGTTTCTGGACCATCTCTATCTGAAGTAGCCTCTCTCAATACTTCCACCTCTCCGGTTGAGGGGGAAAGATCTACTCCGGATCTAGCCGCAACCGTCGAGGTTCCAATACTTGATGTTGTTCAAATTCCTGTCCGCAGAGAAGCATTACCATCAAACGTATCTTCGGATTCGGATGATGAACTCATAGAAAATATCGACACTAGAACTGATCCAAGGATTGTCACTCTCCCATCCGCAGTCCAGGGGGAACCTTCTCAGGTTCCAGAGGAACTCCTATCTGCAACCCAGGGGGAACCTCTCCTAACTGCTCAAGAGAATTCTGTTCCAATAGATCAAGATGACTCAGCAGGATGTTCTCAAGTCCAGGGGGAACTGTCATCTCCAACCGCAGATTCCTCTGACATTCAAGATATTCCCTCTACCGCAGCTGCTGATCATCTGCTGCCACGTCTTCATGTATGGACGAAAGACCACCCACCAGGTCAAATCATTGGGAACCCATCCGCAGGCATCCAGACTAGATCTTCCAAGGACCTATCTGATCACTGCCACTATGCAGCATTTATGTCCTCGGTAGAACCCAGAACGATCAAAGAAGCATTGCTTGAATCTGACTGGATAGCCGCAATGCAAGAAGAGCTTGAAGAATTTCAAAGAAATAAAGTTTGGCAGCTCGTTCCGAAGCCACGTGGTCACTCCATTGTTGGCACTAGATGGGTGTTCAAAAATAAGTTGGATGAATCTGGTGCGGTAGTCAGAAACAAGGCTAGGCTAGTTGCAAAGGGGTATAGTCAACTTGAAGGCATTGACTACGATGAAACGTATGCTCCGGTAGCACGCATGGAAGCTATCTGGATCTTTCTAGCATACGCAGCCCACAAAAACGTCAGGGTACACCAAATGGACGTTAAGAGTGCCTTTCTCAATGGGGAACTAAAAGAAGAGGTTTATCTTCAGCAACCTCCAGGCTTTGAAAATGTTAAATTCCCAGACCACTGCTACAAGCTTGAAAAGGCAGTCTACAGTCTGAAGCAAGCCCCAAGAGCATGGTATGAGACTCTTTCTGAATTCCTTGTCTCATCCGGGTACAAGAGAGGAGTGATTGATCCCACACTATTCAGAAAAGCAAATGGCGACCACCTCATGATGTTACATATATATGTGGATGATATCATCTTCGGTTCGACTGATCAAGGCATGGTGGATGAATTTGCTAAGCTCATGACCAACAAGTTCAAAATGAGCACGAATAGAGAGATTAATTTCTTTCTAGGTCTTCAAGTGAAACAAGTACCGCAAGGCATATTCATTCATCAAGAAAAATACACCACTGAACTATTGAAGAAATATTCTATGGACAACTGTTCATCTGCTAAGGTCCCCATGGCCTTCGGTTATAAGATCTCTGCTGATCCCTTAGGCGAATCTTTGGATCACAAGACTTATAGAGGCATCATCGGCTCTTTGATGTACCTCACTGCAAGCAGGCCAGACATTGTCTTTGCAACTGGTGTATGTGCAAGGTATCAGGCTGACCCAAAAGTCTCACATATGACCGCAGTTAAACAGATACTACGGTACCTGAAAGGAAGCAAATCTCTTGGTCTATGGTACCCCGCAGGCAATGACTTCTGCCTGCAAGCTTTCACAGATGCGGATCATGCCAGATGCAAGCTCGATCGAAAAAGCACTTCAGGAGGATGTCAATTCTTGGGTGAAAGACTAGTCAGCTGGTCCTCAAGAAAACAAAGTTGTGTCTCTCTATCAACTGCAGAAGCCGAGTATGTGGCCGCAGCCAGCTGTTGCTCTCAAGTCCTTTGGATGAAAACTCAACTAATGGACTACGGGTATAGAATGCTGCTGATACCGATCTATTGTGACTCTGAAAGTGCTATTTCTATTTCTCACAATCCAATTCAGCACTCCAAGACTAAGCACATTGAACTACGGTATCATTTCATCAAAGACCACATCTTAAAAGGTAATATTGAACTCATCTTTGTCCCTTCTCATGAAGAGATTGCTGATGTGTTCACAAAAGCGCTCGATTCAACAAAGCTTAACATCTTCCTGCAAATGTTAGGAATGATGAATCCAGACCCACAATTCTTTTTGAATTGTTAGCTACCGCAGACCATCCTTGGCCTCCGTTGTGGTTCTAACTGAGAATTACATGTGATAGATGGTTTTGGTACTGCTGTCTAGGTACCGAACCCATATATCATACGTATCTCTCATGGGTCTTTATGGTCTGTTATTACTAATCTTTGTACAAGTGTTTTACTCAGTTTCTCACTACAGTCTTTCCTTGTTCATCCGCAATGACGTTTCTCAACCGCAATGAAAGTTTCATCCGCAATGACGTTTCCAACTGCAATGAATTTTCCATCCGCGATCATCATGATAATTTCTCAACAGTTTTATCAACTCTTGAATCTTTGTGTGCTATTTAATGATCCTTCATTAAATTAAACATTAAAGACAAAAAACATTCTCTTTAGAAACTGTCACATTCTCTTTCTGAATAATCCTTGTATCAGACCTATTTTAGGGATGATGACAAAAAGAACGTTTTTCAATAAACTCATCCTTAATTTGTCCTTTCCTCTCCCCAATACGTCCCATCCGTTACAACTTCCTCTCCCATCACCCCCTCGATCACCTGACGCATTGACATGCGTCTGACTTTACATTAAATGCAAAACCCCTTTTGGAAATCTCCTAAAATCTCTTCAAACCCGTTTTAATTATGTGTGGCTGAGATTTAATCCAAAATTCATCGATTCCCCCCAAAACTCCAATCGACGTTTTACCCTATCCTTACCATTTACCTAGGGTTAAACATTTTTTTACCCCCTTTATAAACCCATCTTCTTCCCAAACAATACTTTACGTTTTCTGAATATCGATTCTTTCTCCCAAATTCCTCAAAACCTTCAAAACTTTCAAGAACTCTGTTTTCTTCTCTCAAGTCTTCAACAATGGTGAAATCAGGTGCATCAAAGAAGCAATCCAAGGCTTCAGGTTCTGTAAATCCAACAGGTTCCGACTCTCCAACAATCGCTTCAAGTAATTTCAGAGCAATATTTGAAGATCATCCTTCATATAATGCTCCCATCAAGCTTATGATCAAGTTTCTCAGGAACCACCCTCTGTTTGGTCCATTCGATGCATTTACAGACGTTGTTCCAATTTCTACTCTATTTAAATGTGCATTCTCTGCATATCGCCCAATGGAGAACCCCCAAGAAGTTCACCTCAATCTCATGAACGATTCTTTGGTCATCTTGTCCAAAGAAAATTTCTTCAATGCCATTAATCTTCTGGTTCACCCCTCCATCAAGATTTTCTCACCTTCAATGGCAGACGTTACATCCGCACTCTACCAGATGGGGTATCAGAAACCAATTCGAGGGAGTGGTGAGTTCAAAAAGAATCAGCTGCCTGCGGTATGGCAGTTTGTGTGTTATTTTGTCATCCGCTGCCTATCCGGCAGAACCCGAGGCATCGACAACATGGGACTGAAGCTACTGGAATTGGTATGGAGCATCTACACAGGCCACGATGTAAACTATGGACAAATCCTTTGGGACGACTTCCTCTAATACATTCCCAAAGAGCACCCAAGGGAGAACCCAACCGGGCACACATTTGCACGGTTCTGGTCACTTTGCATCTCAGACTTACATGCGGATGCTGGAATAGACATGGGTAGTGACATCAACTTTTTCGTCACTAAGGATCTTAAAAGGTACAACCCTTCTTCTGATCAAACGATATTTGGACTGATCCGCAGACTCCCTACTCATATCCTTTCTTCTCTTGGTCTTGAGACTACTGATGTCTCAGACCACGTTGAGGCTACGGAGGGTATTGCCCCATACCCTCATACCCCGCCTCTTCCATCCGCAACCATTATCCCTGAGGGTACCGCAGTCCCCTCTTCCACTACACTATCCAATCCTTCTCAAAGAAGAAAGCAGTTGGCATCCAAGAAACAAAGAACACCCAAGAAGGATGCTCCTCAACGAACCGCACCCACCAAGAAACGCAAAACAAAACCTGCCCCAATCATATCTAGCAGTGATTCAGATGAGGATAGGCATCCAATATCTATCTTCAAGAAAAGGAAAACAACCGATACCACTATCCATATGCGTGACCGGACCGATGCTGAAGCCTCTCAACAGGCTCCAGTAGTCCTTGGGGTGCCCGCACACCCATTCGACACCACCATCATTTTCCAGTCAGACTCAGAAAGTGAGTCTGATTCTCAACTACGTGGAGACTCCCCCCCAGTGCACTCCCAAGAGGACGACACTGGTTCACGCCCTAAGGTCTCCAGGGCTTCCCGACTGTATTTCTTTTCACCAGAGGAGTTGCGCTCTATTCTTCTTTCTGTGACCCAAACACTACAAACACCTTCCCACCCGCAGGGCACTTCTTTCGCCCATGCCAGAACTGAGCAGAGGCCACACTTGACCACGGGTCAAGGAGACTGAGGAAGCTTAGGAAATCCTACTCTGCTTTCATCCTTTACAGGTGGTTTAGGCACGGTGAGCACAAATGTGCAAGGATCTGTGGACCCGAAGGACACTTCGGTGTGCTTTGAAGGATTTGACCATGATGCATCCAATGACTCTTGGTTACAGTACAATCCGGTAACTGAGTCAGACAAGAAGAAGTATGCTGCGTTCCAAAGGGCTTTCCAAGCCCGCAAGGAACAAAAAATCAAGCAGCAACAACAGAAAGAACAGGAGATCCAGTCCGTGGCTAGATATTGGGCAAATGCCATCAGCAATGCCAGTACCGTAGCCACCATTCAAAAAATTTAGAACTGGATGGATCAGATGGCTGAAACAATTTCAAAAGCTCAAGCTTCAGGTGCAGCCGCAGGTACCTCCAAAGTTCCTCCTACTCCAACTCCCATTCCATCTCCCACTCCTACAGTCAATCCATCACAAGACGAAGAACCTGCAATCGAACTCAGTTCAGCTCCCACCTTCGGTCTTGATGATGAAGACATCCAAGAAGTAAACAAGCCAAGCCCTTCTGATGATGACCTCATGATGTTTGAAGAAGAGGAGTCCAGCGGTTCTCAACATTCGACTTCCAAGACTAAAGAGAATAAGAAAAAGAAGAATGTTGACACCCGGAAGGAGTTCATGAGCCTTCAAGCCAAAATCGATCAGATCCTGGCTGCGGTCCAGCCTACTCAACCGCAACCTGAAGACACTCCAGGACTGCAGTCACTGATTGAAAGAATAGAGCGTCTGGAATCAAGGGAACGCATGGCTGCTGAACGAATCTCTCTCAAAGTAGAGATGGGGATCCGGTCCCTTGACATTAACCGCAAGGCTGACCACAAGGACTTTATGGCTGTAGCGGAACGCCTCATTACTAAGGTGACCGCAATCAAAACGGATCTTCAAGCGGCCATCGCGGATCAAGCTTCTCAGTCTCAGAAATTGATAGATGAGACTCATACTGCTTATGAGTCCACTATCTCTGTTCTTCAAGTAACCATCAACAGACTGCAGAAATCCCTTTCCTCCAACTTCCATGGCCCTGAGATCCTCCAGCTCACCAAAGAAATCCACAAGTTGCTCTTCAGCTCCTCCACTCCAAACAACCAACATTTGGAAGAAGCTCTCAAAGCTCAGTTCCAAGAAGTCTTCAACAAGGTGGATGGACTTAAGCAATGGCTTGAGGAAGCACCGGGGTTGCATCCCTCAAGAGGGGGAAGTGATGAAGAACAAGAAGTCCATCACTATGATACTTCTATTCATCAGAGTCCCCCCATCATCACTGAAAAAATTCCCACACCACCGCAACCATCTCAACATACTCCATCTCCTCACACTTCACCTCCAAAAGATACTCCCAAAAAGCCAGAGACTCATCCGCACTTCAAGAACTTGGCTGAAAACATGTCTTCTCCAAGCACCACAGACTCCCCTGCCACCGCTCAAAGGAAGCATGATTGGAAAGCAGCCAAGCTGGGAGAGTTAATCTGGAGAGAATGCGGGTTTGACACCATGATGGATGAGTCCTTGATCAATTCTTGGATCAATCCGCACCGCAGGCTCCTAGACGAAGATTACAGACCGCACCTCACTTATGCTGAACCCCCTGCTGATGGATACTGGGATATACCAATTTTTCCAAATGCAAAGTACTTCACTGTATTTGAGCAGTTTGACCAACGCCTTCCAGATCACAAGAGACTGCTAATGGAGTTTGAGAGACTTAGTCTTTTTCATGCTAAACATGCCTCCTCCATTGAAAACATATGGTCTAACGACAGACCATCCGCAGTCAAGAACTACAAAGTCAGGAAATTTATGAAGGCTGACTACATCCATTATACCCTCACCAGAAGGGAGCATGACTACATCCGCACCCAGGCAGACTTTCCTTGTATGAATCCGGAAGAAATCTTCCTTATTGCCAGGGTGTTCCAAAACAAGTCAGAAAAGCACCCTAAAATGCAGATAGCGCTTGAAAAAGCCAACTCTTTTCTCAGGGATACGGTCTGTGACTTTGCCAAGATAGATGCGGATATCTATCCCACCATCCTCAAGAAGTTTGATCTCCCACCTTTTGAACCTATGCCAATGCCTACCGAAGGCTTCCAAGAAAGATCTCTAGGCGCAACAAACTACCCTGAACTTGGAGTCATATTCAAAAGGAAGACTGACAACGTCAAATATTTCATTCCTATGACTGCCATGCACCGCCTGACCAAGAAACAACTTGACATCTGCCGGACTACAATTGAAAGATCTAAGCATACTACCGCAGAAGTTAAGTTCGAGATCACAAGAAGAATCACATGGTTGGAAAACGTCAGGAAGTTTTGGTGGATTTTGATCAAGTTCCTCAAACTTGATAGCTGAACCGGAGTTAAAGAGGTCACTTAGGGGAAAATTGTTGAATCATAAAAGTGACCCTCTTGAACTCAGCTACCGCAACCATCTCAGCTACCGCAACCATCTTTCTACCGCAACCGCTTCAGCACCCGGAGTCAATCTTGTTCATCAGCAACCGCATCAGCAACCTGAGTCAGCTACCGCAGTCAACTTAGCTAGATTACGTTATTTGTCTTTTATGTAATACACTCTATTATCCAGTATGCCTTGCACGACTGCTTATAGAGTTGTAATCTAGTGTAGTTTCTAAGTCTCTATAAATAGAGACTTACTCTCTTTGTATTAAAAGAGATAAGAAAAGGAACCGATAACTTATGAATTCTATCTGAATACACATTCTGAAGTTATCTCTCTTATCTTTCTTCACTCATATCTTCTTACTTAAATCTTATCATAATCCTGCTGATCATAATCCCTCTTCGGAGCAAGTCTTTAAGACTTAATCACTAAGCTTGATCTTCCTTATTAACTTGGAGTGAATGCATTCCTTGTTATGAATCAGCTTAAGTGTCTTCTTGATATAACAATTGCTGTCATTTCCATTCCTTTACATTTCCGCAACTAACTCTCTAACTATCTAACTATATTATTGTTGAGCTTTTAGATCCTTTGAGATTAACTATTCCGCATTATACTTGTTCTAACTTTTGTTCAAGTGTGTCTCCAATTTTTTCTCTCAACAAGAGTGCTGTCAGGAACTTATCCTTTAGCTAACTGTGTATCACCCACTTCCGCCCAGAACAGAGGTGATCTGCACTTGTGGCCATATAGGGCTTCAAATGGAGCAGCCTCTATGCTGGTGTGATAACTGTTGTTATATGAGAACTCAACAAGTGGTAAATGGGTATCCCATGCTTTACCAAAGTCGATCACACATGCTCTCAACATGTATTCTAGTGTCTGGATAGTTCTCTCACTCTGCCTGTCTGTTTGTGGGTGGTAGGTTGTACTCATGTCCAACCTAGTTCCCAAGGATTTTTGAAGTGACTTCCAGAACCGAGAGTTAAATTGACTATCTCTATCAAGGATAGTAGATATTGGTACTCCATGTAATCGTACTATTTCCCTGATGTATGTTCTGGTCAGTTTCTCCATCTTGTCTGTTTCTTCGATTGGTAGGAAGTGTGTAGACTTGGTTAACCTGTCGACGATTACCCAGATTATGTCGAGTCCACCTGTCGTCTTGGGTAACTTGGTTATGAAATCCATTGTAATCTGTTCCCATTTCCACTCAGTTATTTATGGTTGTTTAAGTAAACCTGAGGGCTTTTGGAATTCTACCTTTACTTTGGCGTAAGTCAGACACTTGCCCATGTAGGTAGCAATTTATGCTTTCATGTTCGGCCACCAATACAATTTCTTAAGGTCCAGATACATCTTGTCTGAACCTGGATGAACAAAATATCGAGTCTTGTGTGGTTCGTTCATGAAAAATTCTCTGAATCCACCAAACTTCAGTGTCCAGATCCGATTCATGAGATAACAAACTCCGTCATCCTTGATTTCTAAGTTTTTATCCATTCCTCTTAGGTTTTCACCGGTCACGTTTTCTGGATTCAGGACCTCCAATTGAGCTTCTTTGATTTGTGTTGATAATTGGGAATGGATAGTCATGGTTAGTGGTTTTACTCTGCGACCTGAGTACTCTTTAG
The DNA here is from genome assembly GCF_052849685.1 of Lactuca virosa. NCBI lineage: Eukaryota > Viridiplantae > Streptophyta > Magnoliopsida > Asterales > Asteraceae > Lactuca > Lactuca virosa. Next base: position 307,601,739 of record NC_136433.1, on the reverse strand, counting down.
AGCTGAGGGCATCTGCTACTACATTGGCTTTGCTGGGATGATAAATTTCGCATTCGTAATCATTGAGTAGTTCTACCCATCGTCGTTGTCTCATATTCAACTCCTTCTGATCGAATATGTGTAGAAGACTTTTTTGGTCTGTAAAGATGGTACACTTAGTGCCGTAGAGGTAGTGTCTCCAGATCTTTAGAGCAAACACCAATGCTCCCAGTTCAAGGTCATGCATAGTGTAGTTGACCTTGTGAGTTTTTAGTTGTCGTGGGGCATAGGCAATAACTTTTCCTCACTGCATAAGTAGACATCCCAGTCCTTGATTGGATGCATCGCAGTATACAACGAAGTCTTTTCTCCCTTCTGGAAGAGACAGAATAGGCGCGCTGCACAAAGTTTGCTTCAGAGTTTGGAATGCAGTGTCTTGTTTCTCTCCCCAGTTGAAGGTTACACCCTTCTGAGTCAGGGTAGTAAGTGGTTTAGCGATCCTCGAGAAGTTATGTATGAATATGTGGTAATAGCCAGCAAGGCCTAAGAATTGGCGAATTTCCGTTGGCGTTTTTGGTGCTGACCAGTTCTTGATTGCTTTAATTTTGCAGGGGTCCACGTGTATTCCTTCTTCGCTGACCACATGACCTAGGAAATCTACTTTCCGAATCCAAAATTCGCATTTTGAGAACTTCGCATAAACTTTTCCGCTCGTAATGTTTCAAATACCTGTCGAAGGTGTTAACTATGCTCCTCTTTGCCTCGCGAGTAGATGAGTATATCGTCTATGAACACAATCACGAATTTGACTAGAAAAGGACGGCATACCCTGTTCATTAAGTCCATGAACACTGTGGGTGCATTGGTTAGTCTGAAGGGCATCACTACATATTCGTAGTGACCATAACGTGTTCGGAATGCCGTTTTGGGAACGTCACTTTCCTCGACTCGTAATTGGTGATATCCAGATCTTAGGTCGATCTTTGAAAAGTAGTTTGCTCCTTGGATTTGATCGAACAAGTCGTCTATTTGTGGTAGTGGGTATCGGTTATTAATGGTGAGCTTGTTTAGTTCGCGATAGTTGATTCACAATCGGAACGATCCATCCTTCTTCTTTAAGAACAGGACTAGTGCACTGCAAGGTGAGAAGCTCGGTCGAATGAATCCCTTACTGAGTAGTTCGTTTAGTTGGCTGGATAATACCTGCATCTCAGCTGGGGCTAGACGATACGATGATTTAGCTACTGGGGTAGCTCCAGGAATAAGATCGATTCTAAATTCGACCTGTCGCGTAGGAGGTACTCCTGGAAGATCCTCAATACGTCAGGAAAATTACAGACTTCAGGATTGCTCTTGAGGTCTTTTACTTCTTGTTTTTCATTCACAATATGTGCCATGAATACGTGGTATTCTTTGCAAAGTTTTTTCCGAGAATTGACGCAAGAAATGATGTGAAGGTTCGTACAGGGCTTATCGTCGTTAATGACGAGGTTTTCGCCATTTGGCAGATTAAGGTGAACGGACTTCTCGTAGCATAGAATATCAGCACGATGGGGACATAGTTAATCCATGCTGATGATGGCATCAAAACTTTTTATTGAGACTGGCATGAGGTTGATTTGAAAAGAACGATTGTTTAGTGAGAGGGTACAGTCTATATATATGTCGTAAGTGTTCTCCGTCTCTCCATTTGCCATTTCGACGGTGAATGTTTCGTTTAATGATTTTGGTGTTTGATTGAGTAAATGTTTAAACTGGTGGCTCACAAAACTCATCTCCGCTCCACTGTCAAACATTATGCATGCATAAGAGTCATTGAGGAGAAACGTACCCGTGACCACGTTTGGGTCTGCTATTGCCTCCTCCTGTCCCATTGTCAGTACCCTTCCTACTCCCCCTGCATTCCTTGTCTTTGGGCAACCCCTCTTAATGTGCCATGTTTCTCCGCATCCGTAGCAAGTGCGGCTCGCTCATGTATTCGCGGTTGGGGCAGCTTGTTGTGCTGGTTCTTTGCAGAAACGGACTGTGTGTCCTTTCTTGTTTCACTTCATGCAATACATTTCCCGACATGCACCAACATGGTGGTAGTTACACTTATTGCATTTTGGTAGATTCCCAGCATATTGCTTAGCAGGTGTTGGGGCTGCTGGGACAGTGACGGTGTGAGCTGCCACCACTTGTTGTCTTTTGGAGTTCTCCTCTGTGGTTTAGCTCTTTCTCTTGTTCCAAGGTCTTTTTCGATTGTCACTTTCCTTTGGTTGTTCAGGAGCGGCTGTTATCGTTCCCTGACGGACTTCATGATCAATGTGTTGTTACGCCAAACGTTTTGCGCTGTCGAAGGTAGTAGGTTTGGAAGCTATTAAATACCCTTGGATCTGGGGTTACAATCCCCATAGGAATCTTTCCACCTTCTTCGCCTCCGGGGTAACCATCCCGGGACACAATACGGAGAGATCACAAAATTTGGCCGTGTAGGCGGGGAGGTCAGATCCATTCATTTTAAGGGTCCACAACTCATGCTCCAATTTTTCCACTTCTCCCCTTGGGCAATATTCTTCTAGCATTAAGATCTTCAGGTCTTCCCAGTTCATGGAATTTGCCACTGGGAGGGTTAATGCTTTGACATGGCTCTTCCACCAAGTAAGAGCTTTGTCCGAGAAGGTGCATGCTGCATATTTAACTTTACTTATTTCTAGACACGCACATATTTCGAATACTGATTTAGTCTTTTCGAACCATTGCATTAGTGCGATAACACCTCCACTTCCATTGAAGGTTTTAGGCTTTTCATTGATGAAATCTTTGTATGAACATTCTCTGGGGTGTCCGTGACTTTCCCCATGGTTTGAGTGGTTAGTACCAGTTTCGCCTCCACTGGTGCCGCTTGCATTTATCTGTGTTATGGCGGCTGCTATGGCAGGAGTTACCGCAGCTTATAGCAGAGTCATATTATGGAGGTGGTGGCAGTGGTGGAGTTGGTGGAGTATTTTTGAAACGTCTGGGATTCTTTCTTGGTGGCATCTTTCTACCATAGAGTTAAAAGTGAAAAGACGGTAAGTCTTCAATAATAATTGTAAGTCGGGTGCTAATGAATTAGTTTCTACATGCATTATGTTCCGACTCATAATATGTTTTGTATTCAATTCATAATAGAAATTTATGTATGAATAAATTTATGAATTTCAATAGTAATACTCTTAATAAAGTAAAATTCTTGTCAATTCCTTTGATATATTGATACATAATGTTTTGTAAAATTTGACCTTGACACTGGTCTATAATACATCAAAGTTTAGAGGAAAAGCTTGACAGCATTACGATTCCCTGAATAGTGTAAACACTTAGACACAGGGTTGCGTTTATATGTAGATAAGAGTAATATTTAACACATATTTGCAGTCCTAATATATATCAAAATGTGAGTAGTGTAAACACTACTCGTGGAGAGTGCTACTCTGAGTACTGGACTCTGCCACATCATGTCCTGCTTCCGTCAAACGTCGCTCCAGCGTAGCCTGATGCTCCTGAAGTGCTCTAATTTCAGCTCGGGCAGCAATCATTTCATCTTGAAGAGCTTCGGTGTGGTTCCTGATCTGATCATGGTCTTCGTCCAGACGGCGAAGACGGAGAGCTGTAATCTCAGCGGTAGCACCAACCTCCATGATTTGGTTGGCGGATGCTCTTTCCTGTCCTCCTTGGTTAGCGATGCAGCGAACTATAACCGGGAGATCCCTGTCGGATAAACCTCGTTTGGAGAGGTTATTGAAGCCTCTTTCCATCCTGTAAGGAAAGCGTTGGCCTTGTTCTTGGCTCCATCTATGTAAGTCCGTGGTACATCTTGGCGTCGGACCATGAAAGTTCTGTCTGGCTGCGGGGTACTAGACAGCTTGCAGTGGATTGTAAACCTCTGGATCTGATTCGGTGCCTTCCGAATCCTCTTCATCTTCGTCTTCCATTGGCTCTTCTTCGGAATCTTCCTCTGGATCTTCCACGATCCAACCTTTGTTTTCTTGATTAGGAAAGTATGGATCTCCAGGTAAGTGGAATTCTGCCATAAAGTCTATTCTAGAAATAGGGGTAAGATGTACATAGAGAATTTTGAGTGTGTGGTTAAATGTATTACGAAAAATACTCCTATAGTATTTTTAAATTTTATGTTTGGTTCTCGAGTTTATGAGGTTGGTAAGTTTTTAGATTTGTTGCCCACTACGACTATTAAAAGCGTATGTTGGTCACCTCTCGAATGAATATAGTTGATTAGGCTATATTTATTCCAGACTTGATTACATACTCTCAGACGTACTCGTAGTGCTCAACGCATCTTTAATACTTTTGTTTTGTTTTTATTACGACACTGTACTTGTATGTATGCATGTATACTTTTTATAAAAATATTATTATATTTTAAAAAGTATAACTCTTGGTCAGAGTATTTTAGTCCCATTGTATTTATAGTTGTATATCATGTGGTTCGATATACTTAGTTCACAATAAACAATGCTCTGATACCAATCTGTCACACCCCCAAAACTGAACGGCGGAAACGTCCGGCGGCGGAGGACGTCATGTGCAGTATCATAAAAATTGAATAGTAAAGAAAGTAAACACAACCATCATATACATAATTGAAAATTAACATCATTGTAAGCGTTACATGTTTCCAAAAGTCAATTACAATATGATGTTCAAAAGTTTTGTTTAACGCCTTATCGTCAAATCTTCAAAAGCCGTTGATAACCTGTTTTAAGTGATTTCCTGAGAATACAAGTTATTTGAGAAAAAGTGTCAACATTTAATTTGGTGAGTTCATAAGCATTTGTATGAATAAATGTATGCCATTCAATGAGATGAATCACGTTTGTTTCTAGAAAATCCGATATTTTCTATAAAAATGAGTTGTAATTCGTTTGTTTGTAAAATAAGAGTGTTTATCCTGGAAAATCCTATATTTTCCATAAAGCTGATTTGTAAGCTGTTTGTTTGTAAAGTAATCGTATTTATCCCGAAAAACTCTATATTTTCCCTAAAACTAAGTTGTAGTCTTATATTGTTCCAAGACCGAAAGTATAAGTGTAAATGCCATACTTAATTTAATAACATGTCATTTTATCCGTGGATAAAACCGTTTCAAGAGATGGATATTTACGTAAAATAGGCGTAATATCGATTTCATGTAAACATAACGTATTGTCGTTTATCATGTGAGTTTTCATAACCACGCTATTAATGAATTGCCTGCCTCGACGTTCTTCAGGCATCGAAATGATATGATGTTTGTCACCCATAACCTGCCGGTTTTGCTATAGCTAACAGCCACGGTGCAGGATCATCAGTCCCGTATAGATCTATACACAAGTATCACGCTCTCCGGGAGGAGATTCTGGTTATAAAACAGGACGTCCAAGGACACATTTGGTAGGTACGATGAAGACGAACGACTCACAAATTTCCAACGAGATACGTGTTTTGTTAATTAAAGTAATCATACATGAGATTGTTACTCCTTTCGTTATGTTTATAATATATAAAAATAATCATATTTTTATATAATCGTTTCTTTGCCCTGAAAGGGTAAAATGATGTGAATGTTTCTCAAACTATACCTAATATAGTTTAAAAGATATAATTCCGTTGAAAATGATAATTGTTTCGTTTGAACGTGTTTCACATGTAACCGTTTGTAAATTTGGTAATAACGTTGTTACGCATGTCTGATATTTCTACGTAAAGATACTTCAACGTAATAAAATTTAAAACAATAATTTGTATATTAACACAAGTTTCTTGTGTTTTACTTGTTCCCCCCCCCCCCCACCACCTAAAACATAGAAAAAGTTATGAAAATATAGGGGTATGAACTCACCTCGAGTGTGATAACGGGGTTGATAACGGAATAGAAACGGTGAACTTCGATTTAGGACAAGAAACGATAATCGTATCCTAATGTTTAATCACATATTAATGTGTGAATATTTGAAAAGTCAAGAATTCATGTGTTGAGTAACTACTAAATCAATGGAGAATGCTTACCAAACTTATAGCTATAGTTATATGGAAGAAGGTTTTCTCCTGGAGTTGTTAACTTTTAAGCTTGAGTGGTAAGAAATGTGGTTTGCTATTTGAGAGAGAATGGGATTGTTCTTGTTTACTGGATGTGATAAATGAAGAAATGATCTATTACACACCTTATATATGAAGGAAACTTAATGAGGAGGTTGAGTTGACGTTTGCATTGGTAAATGGAATTATCACTTAGGGAAGCTAAATTAGGATAAGATATCAAGATATTTAGGAGTGTTTTCGGATGAACAATATATATTAAAGGGGGTTTTCGAATCTAATAACTCCTAGGGAATGAGTTTTCGCCCCTTAAGGTCCACAAGGAAGGAGGTTTACGTTTCATAATGGGCCCCCTTATTGTGTTTTCACCCTAAAGTCAAAATGATGAAGGGTTTTCGGATTTGAGTCAAAAGGAAAAACGGTTTTCGGATTTAGCCAACGAAAACAGTAGTTTGGTTCACCTCCAAACCGTAAACCCTATATCCTTTTAATTACTTTGGTCGAAAACACATATATGAGGTTTATTTATGGCTTAAACCCTTAGTCTTTCAACTTATGTTTATTTATAACACCTTAATTTAGCTTAGGTTTAAATAAGCTTGCACTCTTGGCATTTAAAGTTCCCAAAACAACAAGTTAGGTTGTGAATTTACTTGTACATAGTTGTAGTCTAGACTTTTATTAATTCAAAACAACGGGTTGTTACAATATTCTTCTAGCATTAGAATTTTTAAGTCTTCGCAGCTCATAGTGTTGGCTACTGGGAGAGTCAACGATTTGACATAGTCATTCCACCAGGAGAGGGCTCTATCCGTAAATGTGCAATGCTGCAAATTTCACCTTGCTAGTTTCAGGGCACGCACAAATTTCAAACACCAATTCTGTCTTTTCGAACCAGCATGTCAGAGAAATGACACCTCCGGTGCCATCGAAAGACTTCGGGTTGGAATTCGTGAAGTCTTTATAGGAACACTCCCTTGGGTGTCCATGGCTTTCTCCGTGGTTAGAATTGTTGGCACCACTACCCGCCCCACTAGCACCACTTCCATTGATTTGTGTCATGGCGGCTGCCACTGCTGCTGTTACTGCTGCTTGGAAAACAACAGGGTCATACTATGGAGGTGGTGGCGGTGGTGGAGTTGGTGGTGTGTTGTTGAAGCGCCTATTTGATTTACCAGGCAACATCTTTCTCTATAAGGTTTAAAGTGTAACAACGTAAATTTCCAAAACAATTTTTCATTTTAAAATCATTCTTTTAATCATAAAACAATATCAAAACATAATGTATCCAATGTCATCATCACAAAACAATTCCCAGAATCTCAACATAATCTCTATGAGTGTGTACTGATCATGTCGGCGCCTTCCCGCGTTCCTCACTGGTACCTGAAACACGTAACACACAACACGGTAAGCATAAATGCTTAGTGAGTTCCCTAAAATACCACATACAACATATACGCCATTCGAGGCTACAGTACAACCCTCCGGTCGATGTGTCTCAGCAGGAACCTCCAGTCCCATAGCTCGTTGGACCCTCTGGTCCGGTCATAGCCCGTCGGACCCTTCGGTCCAGTCTGTGTCGTTGGACCCTTCGGTCCGGTCTATATCGTTGGGCCCTCCGGCCCGGTCTGTTCAACACATAGCATACATATAACACAATGCACATAATCTCATATTTACACATAGCATACAAGACCCTCCGGTCTACACATAAATACCACTCTAGGTAATGTATAGTGAGAAGACTCACCTCGGGTATCTCGGATAATCTCGCACACGAAAACACTAATCTAGCCCCCGCCTAAACACATAAACAGTACTCTCAATAAATAATGGCTCTCAAAGGCTAGATTACATCCCTTCCTACAATCCCACAGAAGGGTAAAAGACCATTTTACCCCTCCCTGACCCCAAAAGTCCAAATGTTGACCAAAACCCTAAAATTCAACAGGGGCAGTACGCGGCACGTACCAGCTCTTGTACGCGGGGCGTACTCCGGCGATCTAGAATCGGGGTCTCAGACCCTTACGCTGCGCGTACTGAGATTTACGCCCAGCGTAAGTCTCAGTTTCAGCCTTTCTTGGATTTTGGTCTTAAACGGTTAAGACATAAACTCAAACTCTAGATCTGACTTCTCTAAAATCACTTAATCCATAAAGTCGAGACCTTTAAGCCTTTGCATGGCTATAAAGGTCACCAAACACTCCAAACACCTTTCCTCTTTCCTCATTAAGCCAAATCTCATGCATGACTTAATATTCACGTCCAAGATTGGATTTTTATGAACATTCAACTCATATTACCCTGAAATATGGCAGATCTAGGCCAATGGAGACCATTTGCTCATAAAGTCTCCACCTTGGGACCAAAAACCCTAAAAATTGGTCCAAGAAGCACAAATCACAAATGACAAGGAAGGCTTTGAGCTTTTTACCTCAGAAAGAAGCTCCAACCTCTGTAGAACTCAGATCTACTCTTGTCCACCAACTTCTAGCTCCTAAAATGGCCTCCTCTTCTCTTTCACCACCTTGAAATGGCACTTTGAAGCTTAGAACACACACACACAAGCTAGGAACGAAGGGTAGCTCTCTATTAGGGTTAATCTTGACAACTTGGAAAAAAGAAGGGTTAAATAGATATACCTGAATTTCGGGATGTTACACAAAGAGGAAGTGATGATAAGTCCTCTTAGTTCTAAACGCATCATATCCCGACTTTTGGAGTGTTCTATCAGCGATTTACAGTAGAAGTCTACTAAAATAAGTAAACAATCGAAATTTCAATTTATGAAATTTATAGCAATACTTCTAAGGAATTTGTATACTGTGACTCATATCGGGTCCTCCTATAATCACATAGTGTACATAAATTATATATAACCAAGATCAAATAGACCTTCGAATAAGTGATCGTACTCTAAGTCCACAACCAAACAAGGAACGGGAAATAAAGCGAAATCACAAATTCTAAGTCTATAAAATCTTAGTTATATATAACCCTAACGCATACACTTAGCAATTATAGATCTACCAGCAAGGGCCCTTTGTTTTCACATGATTGATTCTGGTAAGAAGGCCCTTCTCGACTATTAGTGTATATAACTATCGAGGCCTAAATATTGTTTTTCTAGTGCTATAGTGCCATAAAATACACCTATAGTATTTTAACTTTATGTTTGGTTCTAGAGTTCCTCTTGTATATTGAGGTTGTAAGTTTTAGACTTGTTGCAACACTACGATCATTCTCAAACACATGTTGGTCGTATCTAAAATAAATATAGATGATCAGGCTATATTTATCCCATATATGATTACATAACTATCCAGGATTAACCGCAGCGTCCAATTCGTCTAAATACTTTTATGTAGTTCTTACTGTGATACTGTTTATGGTATGTATGCATGTTCGTATACTTCTTACAAAAATAATTGTATTTTAAAAGTATACTTTTAGTCAGAGCGTTCTAACCCTATTGTATTTATAGTTGTATATCTTGTGTGGTTTGATATACTTAGTTCACTATATACAATGCTCTGATACCAATCTGTCACACCCCCAAACCAGAATGACGGAAACGTTCGGGGGCGGATGACGTCATGTACAGTATCATAACAATTGAATAATAGTAATCAAAGCAACAACCATCATATTAATAAAGTAGTGTTTACATTTTTTAACGAGTTACATGTTTCAAAATCAATTACAATATGATGATAAAAATGATTTGTCTGACACCTTAGCGTCCCATCCTCAAAAGCTGGTAGTTACCTGTTTTAGTGATTTCCTGAGAATACAAGTAGTTTTGAAAGAATGTCAACATTTAAGTCGGTGAGTTGATAAGTATTTTATATGAAAAGGTATGTTCTTTGTTCCTTGAAAATGTTAGTGTTCCTCCAGAAAATCCAATATTTTCTTTTGTAAATGAAATGTAGTCTTAGACCTTAAGACCAAAAATGTACAAGTTTTTTTATGTTTAAAATTTATAATACGAAGTATGAATTTATGTTAGTAGTGTAACCCTTCACTACTAGAAAAATAGCCTTTTACGACGCACAATGCGTGTCGTAAAACGCTCAGACGACACGCAAATGTGTGTCAATGAAGGCCCTGTCATAACGAAAGACGACACGCTTTTGCACGTCGTCTATTTACGACACGCATTTACGACGCGCAGTTACGACACACAATGCATATCAAGGAAGGCCCTGCCATAAAGAAAGACGACACGCATTTGCATTTCGTAACCTTACGACGCATGTTTAGGACACACATTGCGTATCATTAAATCCCCTGTCATAAATGAAGATGACACGCATTTGCGTGTCATAAACTTCAGCAACTATTTACGATATGCATATACGACGTGCCTTTACGATACTTTTTACACATAATACAAAAATATAGAAAAAAATATATACCAAAAAATTCAATTTCATCCAATAACATAATGTCAAAAAATTGTAATACATTGATGTTAAAGGGGTCTGATGGTACATTGTTATTAAGAGGTTTTCCCTAACTATATAACCTAATACTACATTGCTATAAAGGGGCACCTTCTTATTTCAGTAACTCATCATTAAGTTGTCTGAAGAAGCTCTGAAACCCTTCATGTATCCAACCGATCATCATGTATCTTAGCTTCAATATCAATCCCAACTCTTGATCAAGAACAACACGGAAATCCTACACAATAATCATGTCAGTTGTATAATATCAATATCAACTAATTAATAATACACATGGTATGTATGAGAGTGGAGTCAAAATGATCTACCAGTAAGAGTTTTGTACTGCCTTGAATGAAAGTATTTTTAGTGGACTCAAGGGCAGCTCCCAAAGGATACTCCTTGCCTGTGCCATCTTCCTTTTGAATTTCCAGGAGAGTTTCTGGCAGTTCAAATCAGAAAAGAAAACCAACCAAACCATTACACTTTTATCCTTGTTCATATTAAAAAATTTATTTCTATACATATACATATAAGTATCCAGAGACCGACTAACCAGATATTTCAAGAAGATGGGTAAAAGCGCTAGCAACATACTCACTCTCAACAACACAAGCAACCTGAACCCATCAACACTCTTAATCAGTAACTAGTCAACTAAATAAATTATAAACATAACTAACTCATTACTCATAGATAGATAGATAGTAATGACGACCTCGAAACCAAAATCTTGTACACCAGCCTCTGGTAAGACTTCATCCATCAGGAGGACATCAGTCCATATAAACCCTGTAAGTAAAAGTAACCCATCATCAACACATTTTATTCATCTCACATTCTAGGAATACTCAGTATTACTGATGCCCCTCCCCCTTGTTATTTAACTATGTTCATAAACAATAATATATATAATACACACGAAGTCGGTTGGACAATTTTGTTGGAAATATCCGTTGCTGTATTTGTTGTCTGGCAGCTTCAAAGTGCCTGATCAACCAACCAAACACAAATTAGGTATCAACACAAAATTTACCATTATCCTTCACTCTAAACCATTCAAAGAAGCAACATCCTTTCTCCCTGAAAGGGATCAAATAAACAAACTTTCAAACGACACAACAAAGTAGATTTAACTAATAATTTGTCATATATTGGATTTTTTTTCTCAGGGTTGTGAGTCTTCCACATATATTCTAATGTTCAATATTGTCACACCCCAAAACCTGAACGGCGGAAATGTTCGGGGGCGGAGGACGTCATGTACAGTATCACAACAATGCATAATAGTAAACAAGCAACAACATCATCCATTGCATTAATAGTATAATTTTAATACAAGTGTGTTCTGAAGTTTATAAGACACCAAAAATGAATAATCAAAATAAAGATGAGTCTTGAAAGCTCCGTCTTCTCAAAACCTGGTCATCGGTACCTGTCTACTGGTGACCTGAGAATACAAGTTATTTTGAAAGCGTAGATCAGCATTAAAGCTGGTGAGTTCATAAGTATGTTAGTGCCATTGTTTGTATAAGTTTGAAGAATGTGATTGTAAATGTTTGATGTAAAATTTTGTAAGTATTTGATGTAGATGTTTGTAAACTTCCTAGAAAATCCTATATTTTCTACTAAGGCAGTCTTCTACCAAGACCCAACTGTTCTCTATGTTTGTTATTTTGTCCTAGTGAGTATTTTCCCAAAGTATGACTATCATTACCAAAACATAGTTTTCATTGACGTTTATGTGACAAGATCACAATGTGAATGAAATGGGAACAATAAAGATGTACTGTAGTTTTATCTAGATAACTACCAATGTACTAACTACCTTAAACTTGTTAGTTTAATTAAGGTAAAATGTGATATGATTGTAACCATACTTGATCGACTAGTGTAACACGACGTTCGAGACGTCGAAATTATATGACATTCGTCACCCGTAGACCTGCAGGTCCCACTGTAGCTAGCAGCAAGGTGTAGGAGGGTCAGTCGCGTATAGATCTGTAAGCAAATTCACGCTCTCCATCCTGGAGACTCTGGGTACAAAACGTGACGCAGCAGTATATTGTCGAACCATGAAGTAGTATCTCACATTATTGTTATAGTATTCTTGTATTTGTATAGTATTTTCTAGTGTAGTGTATGTTCTCTTTGTCTACTATGTAGTATGTTCTCTAGTGTATAGTGTGTAGTATGTATTGTTTCTCGTTATAGTATGTACTGTTTCTTTTTATAGTGAGTATTGTCTCTCGTTATAGTATGCTCTATCTGTTTCTATTTATAGTATGTTTGAACTGACTCATGTACGAACTGACTCTTGTATGTTTCATTGTTCTAGAAATAGTATTAGTGACTTCCTAAACTATACTTATTATAGTTTACTAGCAGTGTTGTTTGTATGAATGAACATGTTTGTATACCTTTGCTACCCAAAGGTATTGAACTGAATGAATAACTTTTATATCTATATACATGTACATAATATATAACTAAGCTTCAAACAACCTTCGGACAAACAACCGATACCCTAAGTCCACAACCAAACAAGGAACAGGAAATAAGGCGAGTTATCAATCCTAAGTCCTTTCAATCCTACTTATATAACTATATCCATATAGTCATGATTTGACAAAGTATAAGTTTAAAAGAGTTTAATAGAAGGTATTTAACATGTAAAAGAGTTTATAAAACGATTTGAAGCAGTTTGTTTGATAACACAGTTTGAAAGGTAAGAAATCCACTTGTTTGATAGTTATTAATAACATGTGATTGATATAATAACTATAATAGTTCTACTTGTATTCCCCCCATAAAAGCATTTAAAATCATTTAAAAGATAAGTTGAGGGGCATGAACTCACCTGTAATGAGTGATACGAATGAAAGATTGGATTGTAGGATGCTAAGTGTCAAGTGAAGACTCGAGCACAACGGATCCTAATAAGCATATATTGATACATATATGTATATAATTAGTGTTTATACAACTAATCATGTAAGGAAAACACCCTAGGACTTAGGAAAACACTTAGATTGAAGTGTTAGAAGTACCAAGGGTTGCATCTAAGGGGTTTATGGCCACACTATGGTGTTTACGGCCAAGTGTTCACGGCCTTGTGTGTTTACGGCCACAAGGTTTGCGGCCCTATGAGTTTACGGCCGTAAAATCAAGAAGTTTTGTGCCAAAAACTGTTTTAAAGTCCTTACAAGCATCAAGGATGTGTTCTAGGTTCAATCTAAGCCTTAAAGAAGAGTTTATGTCCAACTAGTAGCCTTAATAAGGGTTTACGGCCAAGGGAGATGCTCCTGGCCGTAAACTCCCTTTGTTCATGGGATTTGGTTGATTTCAAGGATGAAAATCAAGGGCTTCTACTAGATAACAAGTATAGGGAAGATGTACTTACAATATGGAAGCAAAAAGGGTTGATTTCGGCCCAAAACACTAGTGTGTGCTCTTGGTGTTCTTGGTGATCTTGAAGATCAAACCCAAAAGATGAAGTTAATGGATGAAATCAAAGGGTGATACTCGCAAATGAGATGTATCAACTAATCAAAGGATGAAACACTTACATTTTTGAAGACAAAAATGAAGATCCTTATGATACTTGAGAGAGAAATCAAGTTCTTGAGGTTGAAATGGTGAATAATGAAGAAAAGAGATGGAATATCATGTTTAAGGCCATGAGTTTACGGCCAGCTTGAGTTTACGGCCGTAAACTCATGTGATGTGGCCGTAAACTCCACATGATGAAGTTTATGGCTTGCTTGGTGCACAATGGACTCAAGCAGATACTTCCTAACACCCGATCCTTGGTGGTACTAGGCTTAAAACGCTCTAATTGACTCTAAGCAATGCTAGAAGATAGCAAAACGAGTCCAACCTTAATTGATTTGATTAACTATACATGATAGAAATTTCGGGTTGTCACATCATCCCCCCGTTAGAGAGAATTTCGTCCCAAAATTAGAGTTTAAACAATTAAGCTATTACAAATAACTAAACGAAAAGATGAGGATATTTCAGTTTCATTTGATCCTCGCGCTCCCAAGTTAATTCAGGTCCTCGCTTGGCATTCCCGCGAACCTTCACTATCGGGATATGGCTTTGCTTCATTTCCTTGACCTCTCGGTCCATGATCTCTACAGGTTCTTCCACGAAGTTGAGGCTCTCGTTGATCTCGATCTCGTCGAGTGGGATTACAAGAGTCTCGTCGGACAGACACTTTTTCAAGTTCGAGACGTGGAAAGTAGAATGTACGTTACTAAGTTCGCGAGGTAGTTTGAGTTTGTAAGCTACAGGGCCGATTCTAGCGATAATCTCGAAAGGCCCTACATATCTTGCATTTAGCTTTCCACGCTTTTCGAAGCGTATCAAGCCCTTCCAGGGTGAGACCTTCAATAGAACATGGTCACCCACCTGGAACTCCAACAGTTTTCTTTCTCTTGTCTGCGTAGCTTTTCTGTCTTTCTCTAGAGGCTTTCAATCGTTCACGAATCTGAACGATCTTCTCTGTCGTTTGCCGAATGATTCCCGGACCTGTGAGAGTGCTGTCAAAAACTCGTCCTTTAGCTAACTGAATGTTGCCCACTTCAGCCCAGCACAGAGGGGATCTGTAGTTACGGCCACAAAGGGCTTCAAATGGAGCAGCCTTTATGCTCGTGTGATAACTATTGTTGTAGGAAAACTCGACAAGGGGTAAATGAGTATCCCATGCCTTCCCAAAGTCTATCACGCAGGCTCACAACATATCTTCTAAAGTTTGAATAGTCCTCTCACTTTGTCCGTCGGTTTGTGGATGATAGGTTGTACTCATGTCCAACCTAGTTCCTAGGGAACTTTACAGCGACTGCCAGAACCTCGAAGTGAATCTACTATCTCTATCAGATAAAATGGATATGGGAACACCATGTAGCCGTACGATTTCCCTAATGTATGTTCTTGTTAGTTTCTCCATCTTGTTAGTTTCTTTGATAGGCAGGAAGTGTGCGGACTTTGGTAACCTGTCTACGACCACCCAAATGGTATTGCGACCACCCGTTGTCTTGGACAACTTGGTTATGAAGTCTGTTGTGATCTGCTCCCACTTCCATTCAGGTATCTCTGGTTGCTGAAGTAAGCCGGATGGTTTCTGGTATTCGACCTTAACCTAGGCGCAAGGTAGGAATTTACTCACGAAGGTAGCAATCTCTGCTTTCATGTTAGGCCACCAGTATAACCTTTTATGATCCAGATACATCTTATCTGAACCTGGGTGGACGGAATATCGAGTGTTGTGTGCTTCTGTTATGACCAAGTCTCTGAAACCACCGTGCTTCGGTGTCCAGATCCGATCCATGAGATATAAGGCTCCGCCACCCTTGACTTCTAAGTTCTTATCCATCCCTCTCAGAGATTCAACCGCCACATTTTCAGGTTTCAAAGCTTCGAGCTGAGCGTCCTTAATTTGTGTGGACACGTGTGAATGGATATTCATAGTCAAATATTTGACTCTACGACCAGAGTATTCTTTCCGACTCAGGGCGTCAGCTACTACGTTGGCCTTGCCGGGATGATAACGAATTTCACATTTCGTAATCACTGAGTAGCTCAACCCACCGTCGTTGTCTCATGTTGAGCTTCTTCTGGTCGAATATGTGTTGTAGGCTTTTGTGGTCTGTAAAGATAGTGATTTTTGTACCATACAGGTAGTGTCTCCAGATCTTCAGAGCAAACACTACTGCTCCTAAAACAAGATCATGTGTGGTGTACTTGACATCGTGCATCTTCAGCTGTCTTGAGGCATAGGCGATGACCTTACCCCGTTGCATCAGAACACAGCCGAGCCCTTGATTGAATGCATCGCAATAGACCACGAAGTCTTCTATCCCTTCTGGGAGGGATAGTATCGGTGTGGTGCATAAGGCTCGCTTTAGCTTTTGGAACGCTTTCTCTTGCTTCTCTTCCCAGTCAAAGGCCACGCCCTTCTGGGTCAATGTTGTAAGCGGTTTCGCAATCGGAGAGAAGTTCTGAATGAACCTGCGATAGTAGCCAGCGAGGCCTAGAAATTGACGAATTTCTATAGGCGTCTTCGGTGCTGACCAGTTCTCAATGGCTTTGATTTTGGAAGGGTCCACGTGTATTCCGTCTTTGCTAACCACGTGCCCTAAGAATTCGACTCTTCGGATCCAAAATTCGCATTTCGAGAACGTGGCATAAAGCTTCTCTGATCGCAGCATTTCTAAGAACTGACGCAGATGTTGACTATGCTCCTCCTTACTACGAGAGTAGATAAGTATGTCATCGATGAAGACGATGACGAACTGATCCAAGTAAGGACGGCACACCCTATTCATTAAGTCCATGAATACTGCGGGCGAATTGGTCAATCCGAACGGCATCACTACAAACTCGTAGTGTCCATAACGACTTCGGAAGGCTGTCTTTCGAACATCCTCCCCAATCACTCGTAATTGGTGATACCCGGATCTCAGGTCAATCTTTGAAAAGAAGTTCGCCCCTTGAAGTTGGTCAAACAAATCGTCAATGCGAAGCAGCGGGTAACGATTCTTGACGGTTAGTTTGTTAAGTTCTTTATAGTCGATGCACATACGGAACGATCTGTCTTTCTTCTTGACGAACAAGACCGGTGCTCCCCAGGGTGAGAAGCTTGGCCTAATGAAGCCCTTGTTGAGCAGTTCGTTAAGTTGACTAGATAGTTCCTGCATCTCGGCTGGTGCTAGACGATAGGGCGATTTGGCTACTGGGGTAGCCCTGGAACTAAGTCGATTCTGAACTTGACTTGACGTTGCAGAGGTAATCCTCGGAGTTCGTCTGGAAAGATGTCGGGAAATTCGCGTACTACTGGAATGTTATTTATGTCTTTTGACTCTTGGCTCACATCGACAACATGAGCAAGGAATGCGCGGCATTCCTTTCGCAAGAATTTCTGGGCTTGAATGCTCGAGATGATACGAAGGTTCGAGCCGGGTTTGTCGCCGTAGATAACTAGAGTTTTGCTAGACGGCAGATTAAGGCGAACGACCTTCTCGTAACACAAAATGTCGGCACGATGAGAACTCAACCAATCCATGCCGATTATGACATCGAAACTTTTAATTGAGACCGGTATGAGATCGATTGTAAATGAATGGCTACCTAGTGTTAGTGTACATCCTATGTATATGCAGCTAGTGCTCTGTGTCTTTCTATTAGCCATTTCTACAGTGAACGGTCCTTTAAGTGCATGAGACTTATGTTTAAGAAAGTGAGCAAATTTCTGGTTCACGAAACTCCTCTCCGCTCCACTATCAAACAGTATGCATGCATATGAGTCATCGAGGAGAAACGTACTAGTGACCACTGTAGGGTCGGCAACTGCTTCCTCGTGGCCTATAGCCAAAACCCTTCCCACTCCGTCGGCATTTCCTGCCTTCGGGCAGTTCCTTTTGTAGTGGCCCACCTCGCCACAACCGTAGCAAGTCTGGCCCACACCAGTGCCGGGGACTTGGGTGATTGGCCTTGCCGGAGCCTTGCAGAAATGGGCAGTGTGCCCCTTCCTATTGTAGTTAGAGCACTGCATTTCCCGGCAGGGTCCATTGTGGTGGAAACTGTATTTGTTTCACTTCGGGAAGTTTCCAGCATACTACTTTACCGGCGCAGCAGCGGCGGTGCTATCGCAGCATGAACTGCTACGACCTGCTGCTTTTTGGCAGCTTTCTTCTTCTTGTCATCCCAGAACTTCCGCTTGTTATCAGCAGCTTTGGAGGGTTCTGAGATGGCTAGGTTTGTTGTTGTTGACGGGGTACGGACCTCATGGTCAATGAGCCGTTGTGCGAATCGCTTGGCACTATCGAATGTATTGGGGTTCGAAGCTAGGACATTCCCCTGAAATGGAGGCACCAGCCCCCAGATATACCTTTCCACATTCTTTGCTTCAGAAGGGACCATTCCCGGACATAGCGCTACCAGATCGCTGAATCTGGCAGTGTAGGAGACTATGTCGGAGCCCTTCATGGTTAGGCTCCAGAGCTCCTGCTCAAGCTTTTGAACTTCGCCCCTCGGGCAGTACTCTTCGATCATGAGCTCCTTCAGAGCTTCCCAGCCGATAGCATTTGCCACTATAAGAGATAGTGACTTGACATGGCTATTCCACCACGTCAGCGCTCGGTCCGCGAAGGTCCAGGCGGCAAATTTTACCTTGCTCCCTTCCGGACAGGAGCATATCTCAAAGATCGACTCCGTATTCTCGAACCATTGCGAGAGGGCAATGATTCCGCCAGTTCCATTGAAGGCCCTGGGTTTGCAGCTGGTGAAGTCCTTATACAAGCACTCCCTAGAGCGCATTGGAGCTTTGACAATTATGGGAGGCACATTAGTACCACTTCCACTGGTACCGGTCGAGGTGAATTGGGCTAGAGCTGCCGTAACAGCCGCATTCACAGCAGCTTGAATAGCTGATGGGTTATATTGAGGAGGAGGAGGAGGTGTTTGATTCGGAGTTATCGGAGGATCGCATCTCGTTGATCGACGTGGAGGCATCATGTAGCTATACGATCACAAAGATGAAGACATTTATTAGAATTTAATAGTGAGTATGATGAGAGTGACTCATGGACTAACTCTTCGTAGCCCCACAACACAGATGCAAGTATGCATGAATAGAAATCTGGTACTAGAAAGATGAAAACATTTGGATATTAATTTCCACGAGATTAGATATCTGTCAATAATACTGGTATGACAGATGTAACAAGTTCGGAAAAATGACCTAAGAGTAGGTCCTACATCAAACCAAGATAAGAAAATTTTGACAGAATAAAGACATATCGACCGAAAGTTCAAGGTCTTAAGATAAGCAGGAATTTACAAGGAAAAGTGCTACTTAGAGCATAGATAAGAAGGCTAATCCTTAGGCAAGAGGAAATTGGAGCAGAGCATTCCCTACTGGCGACGGGAACCCCTTGGGCGAACCCTTAAGTCATCCAGCTGACGCTCCAAGTCAAGAAGGCGTCGCTCGTACACTCGCTGGCGCATGCGATGTTCTATGACTTCAGCCCTAGTCTCAGCTAGTTCTTGTAGTAGAGACTCATTTTCTCTTTCATCTCTTTCACTAGCATCCTCTAGACGAAGAATGCAGACAGTATTGACTCATGAATTGGCGTCAATTTCCGCGACCCGGTTGAGGGCTGTCCTTCCCTGAATCTCATTACGAGAAACTCTGCGGACCAGAATAGGCAGGACTCTGTCCGCTGAGCCTCCCTCGCTCAGGTTATAGAAGCTTCGGTCTCCATTGTATGGAATGGGCTGACCCTGTTCTTGGCTCTATGTCTCCAAGTTTTCCACCCACAGAGGCGTCAGGCCTTGAAAAGCCGAACGAGGGTTAGGATTTAGTTTTGGAGCCACCAGAGGTAGGTCAATGACTTCCGGCTCGGAGTCAGAATCCTTCGGGAAGTTCTTTAGTGAAGTCGTCATCCAAAGGGATTGGATGATTCTCTCTGGCTCATCATCGAGCCATCCTCCGTTATTTTGGTTGGGGAAGTATGGGTCGCCGTAGGGATGGAATCCAGCCATGTTATCTGTGTGAGAATGGGGGTAAATAAATAATTAATAGACGCACTAATTAAGATAATTATAAGATGATCCTTACCAGTTACTCCAACATTTGCGTAGTACATACCAGTCATATGTAACCAAAACAGGATAGACCTTCGAATAAGTGACCCTAACTCTAAGCTCACAACCAAACAAGGAACATGAAGTAAAGCAAAGATCACAAATTCTAAGTCTATAACACCCTAGTCACATATAAACTTTGCGTATCCACTCAGCAACTATTGACATACTAATAAAGACCTTTTTAGTTTGCACATAAGTAATTATAGTAACACAAAATACTCCTATAGTATTTTAAGTTTATGTTCTTGTTCTAATGTTTTCATTGTAGTAGTGTTGGTAAGTTTTTAGACTTGCTACAACATCACAACCATTCCTAGGCACATGCAATCACTTCTCGGAAAGATATAGTTGATCAGGCTATATCACTCCCAGATCTGATTATATGTCCCCAAGCCTACTCGTGCTGTCCAACAATCGTAATACTTTTGTTCTGTCCTAGTGACACTGATTTTAGTATGAATGCAGGTATGTATACTTTGGTTAAATATTTTACTATTTAAAAGTATAAACTCTTGGTAAGAGTATTTTAATCCCGTTGTGTTTATAGTTGTATATCGTTTATGGGTTGATATACTCAATTCACTATAAACCTGGCTCTGATAATAATCTGTCACACCCCAAAACCTGAACGGCGGAAGCGTTCGGGGGCGGAGGACGTCATGTATAGTATCACAACAATGCATAATAGTAAATAAGCAACAACATCATCCATTGCATTAATAGTATAATTTTAATACAAGTGTGTTCTGAAGTTTATAAGACACCAAAAATGAATAATCAAAATAAAGACGAGTCTTGAAAGCTCCGTCTTCTCAAAACCTGGTCATCGGTACCTGTCTACTGGTGACCTGAGAATACAAGTTATTTTGAAAGCATAGATAAGAATTAAAGCTGGTGAGTTCATAAGTATTTTAGTGTCATTGTTTGTATAAGTTTGAAGAATGTGCTTGTAAATTTTTGATGTAAAAGTTTGTAAGTATTTGATGTAAATCTTTGTAAACTTCCTAGAAAATCCTATATTTTCTACTAAAGCAGTCTTCTACCAAGACCCAACTGTTCTCTATGTTTGTTCTTTTGTTCTAGTGAGTATTTTCCCAAATTATGACTATCGTTACCAAAATATAGTTTTCATTACCGTTTATGTGAGAAGATCACAATGTGAATGAAATGGGAACAATAAAGATGTACTGTAGTTTTATCTAGATAACTACCATTGTACTAACTACCTTAAACTTGTTAGTTTAATTAAGGTAAAATGTGATATGATTGTAACCATACTTGATCGACTAATGTAAAACGACGTTCGAGACGTCGAAATGATATGACATTCGTCACCTGTAGACCTGCAGGTCCCACTGTAGCAAGCAGCAAGGTGTAGGAGGGCCAGTCCCGTATAGATCTATACACAAATTCACGCTCTCCATCCAGGAGACTCTTGGTACAAAACGTGACACAGCAGTATATTGTCGAACCATGAAGTAGTATCTCACATTATTGTTATAGTATTCTTGTATTTGTATAGTATGTTCTAGTGTAGTGTATGTTCTCTCTGTCTAGTATGTTGTATGTTCTCTAGTGTATAGTGTGTAGTATGTATTGTTTCTCGTTATAGTATGTATTGTTTCTCTTTATAGTGAGTATTGTCTCTCGTTATAGTATGCTCTATCTGTTTCTCTTTATAGTATGTTTGAACTGACTCATGTACGAACTGACTCTTGTATGTTTCATTGTTCTAGAAATAGTATTAGTGACTTCCTAAACTATACCTATTATAGTTTACTAGCAGTGTTGTTTGTATGAATGAACATGTTTGTATACCTTTGCTACCCAAAGGTATTGAACTGAATGAATAACTTTTATATCTATATATATGTACATAATATATAACTAAGCTTCAAACAACCTTCGGACAAACAACCGATACCCTAAGTCCACAACCAAACAAGGAATAGGAAATAAGGCGAGTTATCAGTCCTAACCCCTTTCAATCCTACTTATATAAGTATATCCATATAGACATGATTTGACAAAGTATAAGTTTAAAAGAGTTTAATAGAAGGTATTTAACATGTAAAAGAGTTTATAAAACAATTTGAAGCAGTTTGTTTGATAACACAGTTTGAAAGGTAAGAAATCCACTTGTTTGATAGTTATTAATCACATGTGATTGATATAATAACTATAATAGTTCTACTTGTATTCCCCCCATAAAAGCATTTAAAATCATTTAAAATATAAGTTAAGGGGTATGAACTCACATGTAATGAGTGATAAGAATGAAAGATCGGATTGTAGGATGCTAAGTGTCAAGTGAAGACTCGAGCACAACGGATCCTAATAAGCATATATTGACACATATATGTATATAATTAGTGTTTATACAACTAATCATGTAAGTAAAACACCCTAGGACTTAGGAAAACACTTAGATTGAAGTGTTAGAAGTACCAAGGGTTGCATCTAAGGGGTTTACGGCCAGACTATGGTGTTTACGGCCAAGTGTTCACGGCCCTTTGTGTTTATGGCCATAAGGTTTGCGGCCCTATGAGTTTACGGCCGTAAACTCAAGAAGTTTTGTGCCAAAAAGTGTTTTAAAGTCCTTACAAGCATCAAGGAAGTGTTCTAGGTTCAATCCAAGCCTTAAAGAAGCGTTTATGTCGAACTAGTAGCCTTAACAAGGGTTTACGACCAAGGGAGATGCTCCTGGCCGTAAACTCCCATTGTTCATGGGATTTGGTTGATTTCAAGGATGAAAATCAAGGGCTTCTACTAGATAACAAGTATAGGGAAGATGTACTTACAATATGGAAGCAAAAAGGGTTGATTTCGGCCCAAAACACTAGTGTGTGTTCTTGGTGTTCTTGGTGATCTTGAACATCAAACCCAAAAGATGAAGTTAATGGATGAAATCAAAGGGTGATACTAGCAAATGAGATGTATCAACTAATCAAAGGATGAAACACTTACATTTTTTAAGACAAAAACGAAGATCCTTATGATACTTGAGAGAGAAATCAAGTTCTTGAGGTTGAAATGGTGAATAATGAAGAAAAGAGATGGAATATCATGTTTAAGGCCATGAGTTTACGGCCACCTTGAGTTTACGACCGTAAACTCATGTGATACGACCGTAAACTCCACATGATGAAGTTTATGGCTTGCTTGGTGCACAATGGACTCAAGCAGATACTTCCTAACACCCGATCCTTGGTGGTACTAGGCTTAAAACGCTCTAATTGACTCTAAACAATGCTAGAAGATAGCAAAACGAGTCCAACCTTAATTGATTTGATTAACTGTACATGATAGAAATTTCGGGTTGTCACAAATATCCTTTATTATTTTATCTTTAAGACCATTTTCCTAACAATAAAATCTTTAATGAGCTTGTAAAAATGACGGCTTACCCTCCGCTATAAGATGCAATGAAGGTCAACTGTCCTCCTTCAACCATTGACCCATGAAACTCGAGTGACTTGCAAGTTGGTGGCCATGAAAAATAAACCATTCAGAGTTTTCTATACTAAATAAAATTAACACAATGTGATACTACAAAAATACAAGATGTTCAGTACCTGTGCTACTCCCATTATAGTACAAACCTTCATATTTAAATCTGTATATAAAAGGTTTTAAGAATTTAAAAAGGTTAAAAAGGTCTTTTCCTTTTTGTATTATGAGGGGAAATGAACGCTTACCATAGTCAAATTGGTAGCTGTTTAAAAAAAGAATGTGGGTGGTTACAAAGGCGATTAAAGAAGCTACAACCGTGACACGTGTAGCTTCACTTTTTATACTGAAAGCTCTTAGTAATGATACTATGAGAGAAAATCCAATAACCGTTGTTGCAGATGAGTAATCTAGCTTCTCTGTCATTTCCACATCCCTGAAAGGTAAAATGGTCATTTATCATTTCAAGAACTTAAGATATGAAACATGTAATTGAGTAGAAAAGAAGGTAAAAAATGTTAGAAAAAAGTATATTTTTTGTACTCATACTTTTCAGTTTCTTATGTGAGGTCTTCATTAGTTGAAGAAACCAATGTTATATCAATTTCTTTCTAAAGTTACTTGCTAATTACTCTTCCATCGGATGTAACAGAGCCACTGAGATCCTCATCTATCTGCTACTTTTATAAACGTTAAACAAATAAACAAATAGAAAATAAAGGGATTCAGCTCCAGGTCCAGCATGTTGACTTTGACACGTGGAACCAGTTGTTGACTTTTCATGAGACTTTAAAAGAGAAGAAACTTGTAAAGATATTGCATAGTTATCTGAAAATTCATTATGAAACTTCCAGATATAGAATGAAAACCAACACTCTGTAGTCTTTTCCTCATTTCTAGATATATGAGGTGCCCAATGCCCTGTATGTTTCAAAATTAAGTTAATTGTGTAATTAATCAAGAAACTTTGGACTAATTATATATGAAAGGAAGACCTGATTTTTTAAAATTGAATTGACAACAGCAAGTGAAACCTCAGCATATTGGGTATCAGCATGGATTATTTGAAAACTAATTGCAACAATAAACTGTAAAGGGGTATAAAATTTTTTTGATTGCAACCAACAAACATTGTATATGTTCATTCAATCTAATTAATATAATTATAAGCAAACATTGTATATGAAACTTCACCTTTTATATGATTATATCAATGGTTGTTTAAAAAAATGTGAAATAATACTTGCCTTGAAGTCAAGAGGCAGATAAATGAAATCATAAGTTCCTTGATTATGTTCATCAATTGCAACCAACAACATTTGCTGAACTATACCTGCAATGACAAGTAACAACACTGGAAGTTCTTGAGGCTTTGAATTAGTATAACTGATGATTGATGAAAGTTCTTGAGGCTTTGAATTGGTGTAACTTGATCCCTCTTACAGTATTATCTGAAAACGATAAGCACTCATTCAGTACAGAAAGATTAAACTTAACACTTAAATGAATATCTGTTATGAAAACATACACATGAACATGGAGGTTTTAAGCATATAAACTACTGGTAACCAGATAAACCACTCTAAAAGAAATGAAAGAGATCACTCAGAACTTTTGAAAATACTTGTAAACAGCATCACAAGTTAATTACAGGTCTTCTTCCTTCTGTTTTTGGTTTATCCAAAATTCTTCCAACAAAGTATTTGTAATAAGATAATATGTTCATGATGAACAGAGTTGGACATACAAATTATCAGGTTGCCTGGAAGACATGAGAAGATGCTTTGGATGCATCTTTTCCTTCCCCTTCCCAATGATTCTAGCTAGAAAGATACCAAATAACCATTTAGACAAAATAGATGAATACGCCTTTCTATAAAGTTCAAGTTTCAACTCTACCTGAGTCACTAGGCTTGTTGAAAGAGGCTTTGTAGTTCGTGGTATTACAAGTTTAGAACAAAAACAGCGAATTAACGCTAATACAAATACCTTCTTTCTTGACCTTCTCGTTGAGATTCTTAACGTAAATTGCCTGGTTCGGTGGTATATCCGCTGTCATCATCGTCACGGAGAAACTTCGAGATCCTACTGTGTAAATTGTGTGTTTGCGAAGGAAAAGGGGGGGAGAACGAACTACGGTTAGAATCGAAGGAAATATCTTTAGAATTAAAGACAAAATTTAGTAAATAACCTACATGAGCAGATTTGTACGAGTATATGGTAGCATCTTCTAAGTCGTTTTCTTTGATTTTTCTTAGATCAGCTTTTTCTCCAAACCCTATTAGTTGTTGGTACCGATTTTAAGGTTTCACATGGAACAGGAAAGAGGTGGTGATGGAGAACATGGTAGGCGATGATGGATGGTAGTAATGGTGGTGATGGTCGATTGTGTTGAGGTTGCAGGTGGTGAGATGTAAGTGCGACGACCATGGTGGTGGTGCAAGATAGTGGTGGTCTGTACCATGGAGGGGAACTATAGAGAGAGAGAGAGAGAAAAAAAAAAGAGAGAGAGAGAAAGAAAGAGATGGTGGTAAGTCTGATCGAGGTGATTGCTTTTGTGGAATGAGGTGAGGTGAGCGTTCCTGTGGAAGGAGGAGATGCAACAGGCGAGGTTTTTAATTTTTTGGATTTCATTTCCCCCTGGCTATTAAAACATGGAAAACACGCGCTCATAGACTAAAATTATAAAGCGACACGGTAACACGACACAAATTTTAGGATAGGTGCCCTTCGTGTTTTTAATTTTTTTTTGTTGGACGCTAATTTTAGGGCACACACAAATACGTGTCCTCTATCCTTCAAATTTTGCAAAACTGACATTATTTTTTAGGGCACGCACAAATGCGTGTCCTCTACCAGCGCGTGTCATTGTTTGCGTGTCATTAAAAGGTTGTTTTCTAGTAGTGCTTACTGGTTCCTTCTATGATCACTTAGTGTATACAATTTATTTTTAATTAAGATCGAACGGACAGTCGAATGAGTGGTTCTGCCCTAAGCCCATAACCAAACAAGGAACAGGAAGTAAAGCGGAAATCACACATTCGACTGCCTATCATGGCTGCATTTTATAACCCTAACGTATACACTAAGTAATCATAGAGTGAACAATAATGGTCCCATTAGAAATGTAAGTTGCATTGTACTAGAAAATAGTATACTGTAATTGTATTTATATGTTATCCTTTTAATGTATGTGCCAGGATTCACCAGCTGTACTGTAAAATATTATATTGTAGTTTTATTATTAGATAAAACTATTTGAAGTTATATATGTATTCATACACTAATAGTATTGTTAATACCAAATTGTGAGTTATTATAACCCTGCTTGATGACATAAGATGGCCTGATACGACGTTCTCCAGGCGTCGGAATTAGTACGACATTTGTCACCTCAGGCCTACCGGCCTAATTGTAGCTAACGATTTAGGTGCGGGATTGTCAGTCCCGTATAGATCTATACACAAGTGTCACGCTCTCCCTCCAGGAGACTCTGGTTATCATTTCAAGTCTTTCGTTGGTACTTAGATAAGTACTTGAAGTGTGTCTCACAAAGGTATATGGACGGTTACGTGTAGAATAATGAAAAGCCTTTTTGTAATGAATAAACTATATGAATGTCTCATAAAATATACCTATTATAGTTTATATGTTTGTTTTTGTATCGTATCCCGAACTTGGTAAAATTGTACGTATATTTCATAAACTATACCTGTTATAGTTTATCTTAAATGTTTTGTAGTGAGGAAAACCCTTATGTGTATGATTATTACCTTTTCATGGAAGTAAAATAGCATGAAATATAATCAACATGTATCTCTTCATTATTACACACTTTGCTTAACATGTTACAAAGTGTAAATAAATCTATAAACGGTTTTTCTAGTTTTTAACTCCCCTATTCACGTTTTTAGGAAAATTGTAGAAAAATCATCCTAAGTCGAAATCTGAATCCGTAAACTCTGAGAGTTTAGAAAATGAGTCTACTTTGTTCATAATTTTTATTATGACCTTTAGTGGTCTCTAACTAGTGTGAACATCTTCATTTTCACAGACTGGTCCGCAACCATTCTGGAATGATAGGCAGTTTTATGAAAATCTCCATAAATTGTAGAAAAATCGTATGGACGTGTGCGAGTAGTGCTTAGAAAGTTATCAACCTGAACTACTTTCATATTGTACAGTTTCGAAAAATATTAAGTTTAAGTTGGGTAAAACAGTCCGTGAACAGATCACAACTTTTCTGTAGAAAGCTGTTATTTAAGTTTAGATTACATTTTAGTGATGTAGCTTGTATCCCCCCCCCCCCCCTAAAACTTGAAGAAAACTTGAAAATGTAGGGGTATGAACTCACCTTATGTGATTTCTTGTTGAGTTGAAGGTTGAGGATGAAGAGTTTCAAGTCAATAACACTTAAAGATGCTTGGAGGTTTTGACGATCCAAAATGAGGAAAATATCCCAAGAATACCTCCAAAAACGTTGAAATGGAGAGAAAGTGAGGGCTCTTTTTGTGGAAGAAAAGTGAAGTTTTGGAGTGATAGAGAAATGAGATTGTAAATCTCCTGGAAGTGGGTTTATATATACTTTGAATAGAATATAATAAAGCAAGTGGATTGGTGTTGGAATGTGTAATGGATAATGATTTGACCAACGGGAAGTGAGGAAGTGACGTAAAGGTGGCAAGTGGGGATCCACTTGACCCACTTGTGTAATATAATATCTATTTATCTTTAGATATTTCTTAATGTAAAAATATAATTTATATATAATAAATCTTCAAGATGTGGATAAAATATGAGTTTAGGGGGTCTAAGATGTGAAAAATATGACTTGGATGAAAATCCCACGTTAAAAACTCATAAAAATGTCGTAAAGTGCGAAGTTGTCAAAAATCTGGAATGAGAGGCGAGGATGTGAAGGCTGCTGATGCGAAGAGAGGCTTCAGTGCGAGACTAAGGGTTCGGTGTGAGGCTATTGACTGCGAGGGTACAAGCTGCGAAAGTTCTCGGATTCGCATGTGAACGGTGTCGGGTAGGATGCGAAAGTGCTCGATATGTTCGTTGCAACAGTTACCGAGAAGATGCAAAACTCGCCGGTTCATGTGCGAAACTGTTTGGTTCGGTCCGAGAGTTAGGTTCGCATGATGCTTTGGGTCCGAATACCAGCGAGGGTTCGCAGGTGAACAGTAACTTGCGAACCTTTCTTGACGTTTTTGATTTCTTTCTTCCGTTTTGAGCTGTTTTCGACATAGGGAAGGTTTGGGATGGTATGGATGTTCATGGGAAATTTGGAAAATGTGATTTTTATTACCAAGAGAGATTTAGGAGAGATTTGAGATAGAGAGAGAGAGAGAGAGAGATTTTGTTTGTAGCCTTTGTTATGGTTTTGCCTCATAGTGTTAGGATTGTAAACTCCACTACGTCATGTTATGAGTGTTATACATCCTCGAAGGATACATAGTTGCATTTATTGAGTTGATACGTCCCTCACCGTATTTACGGTTTACATTTTCTAAACATATGATACTTCCGAATGATACCTTGTATTACAATGGTAAGTTGTACATTAGAAAACATAACGTAAACCCTAGCATACTAGTACAAATTGAGTTGACCGGGTTGACTTGTTGACTTTGTTTGACTAAAATTTGACGGTTGTCACATTTGACACAATAAGAACAACAACAACAACAACAACAACAACAACAACATCAACAAAAACAACAACAACAACAATTGAAACATCAACAGCTCTACCACCAGCAACGTCACCAATTATATCTTCAATTCGTGTTACAATAGTTTCACCAACATTTCCTAGAGTCATGCAAGAACCTATCACAACTCTTTTCTCATATCAATCAACTGAGGCTAAGAAATCAATTCAAGGAGACAAAGTTGATGATGAAAATGTGATAGTTTCGTTTGCAGAACTTCAGTTCAATCCGGAAGAAGAAGATATACCTGATGAATTAATCATGTCAGGTAAGCAATTCAAGATTCTCAACTCCAAAATGAATTCTCTTCTTCAATTTTTAGCTGATACTGTAGGAAAGAATTATGTAACTGGGGTTGAAGTTGGTTATCTGTTGAAAGATCAAGAGTCTCGAATGTGAACTTTGATTGAGGAAGTTGAAAAGAAACATGAAGAGAGATAGGCTAATCATTCTTGAAGTTTTAATTACAAAATACCAAGCTTCGTGATGTTGCATAAGCACATCATGAAATCTTTGTGGAAAAGGTGACTGAAACGAAAGAGTCTCTTGACCTCAGGGTTACTGAGTTTCAAACCTTAATGATGTCTAAAGAAGTTAAGAAGTTGAAGGAAAATTACTATTTGTTGCATGAAAAAGTTGATGTCGTAGGTGATGCAACAACTTGCTTTGTTGAACTCAACAAGGATTATTCCAATGATCTTAAAGACAAGTATGAGAAAGATGACAAGGTGTTTGAGATGGTTGATGAGTTTTTTTGTTTTAAAGATACCTTATCGAAAGTGGATCTTTTGAATCAATCTTCTATTTCTCAAGAATCCATTTCTATAATGGTTTCGAACATGGAGACAAGCATCAAAGCTGAGTTGGCTCTAATCCTCAATGGTACTTCGTTTACCAATAAATGCTCAACATATTGTGCAAATTTAGAAGGGGGGGGGAATAGGAATTGGATCATCTAAGGGATCTGGTGATGATTCAGGAGTAGTTGTTGGGGAAATCATGTCTACTCAAATTCCAACAACAATCCCATTGAAGCTTGTAATCGCATCCTCAACAACAGCCACTACAGCAAGAAATGTTATTCAGTCGAAAGTCTAATCTAAAGGGATTTTAATTAATGAATGAGGTGGAGGTTCGAGTTCTTCTCTTGTCAAAACAACTTCCAGTAATGATCCGAAAGACAAAGGAAAAACCATTGAAGTTGTACAATCTGATGAAGAAAAGAAGAGGCTACAAGCTCTTGAATTGGAGAAATAGAGGAAAATAAATAGCATTTTGAGGCAAAGAGCAAATGATCCACCATGCTTGAACAAGGGTGATCCCAACAAGCATTGGTGTTATGAAATGATTGAGATAGTAGTACTTGGAAAAAATGATGAATTTTTGAAAAAGCAAAAGAAGAGTTAAAACACAGAGAATTCAGATGTTAATTAGCTTGGTTTCCAAATCAATCATAGGTTATTCACATCTCCACAGTTCAAGATAGCTGATAATTCCAATGATAAAGACGAATTCAGAAAATTGAAGATTCGTTTTCATGGAATTTTGGGAAAGAGTGAGGATGAATTTGGTCCCTAGTGAAGATTGTGAAAGTAATGATGATTGTGCATGATAAATTTGTAACGTCCCAATAATAAGACCCAAAATTTTATTTTTTATTTAGTAAAATCAGTATTTCCAAAACATCATCGATACAAACCAATTATAAAAAATGTGTCAAACAACATATCAATAAGAGTGAATCACAGAAAGCGGAACGAGGTGGTGTGTGTTCTACAATGATCCCGAGCCCCTCCCATTGGAACTGGAAGTACCTGAAACATAAACAAAAAACCGTAAGAACAAAGCTTAGTGAGTTCGCCAAGATACTGCATACCAAACCTATAACACATAACGGGCCCCGCCCTAACTCGCATAACCGGCCTCGCCCAACGAGTATAACGGGCCCCACCCTAACTCACATAACGGGCCCCGCCCACATACAATTCATACTACATAGCAAGTAATATCATACAGAATAGTCATCGGCCCCCGCCCAGTAAGTATACAAACACATACACATACTAGTGTCACACAGACAACGAGATTGTAGTGGTGTTGATTATGATGGCATGTGCGGAATTTGAAAAAATCTATTGAATCATCATGTAAACTCAAGAACACAAGGAGTAAATAAATCTGTGTAAGCTCATATTAGATCTAGAAAGGATATACAAATGGGTTTGTACAAATTTCTCTCTCTAGTCTAACACTCCAAAATGATCATTCCTAAATATGAGTGTAACAATAGTCAAAATAGGTCAATAACAATCACATGTGATTATACCAATCATGTAATGTGATTTTGTTAAACTAGTAATGTGATAAACTTAATATGTATTTCATGATAGTTCTAATATAAATATGAACTTTCATACATACTATATAGTATAAATCAAAGAATATGTCCATACGATTCCAAAGATATAGAGAACGTCTGAATCTGACTTCGCGTGAAGAAGTTATGATAAACCGAACACTATAAATCTCTATAATAAGAGGAATTTAAAATAAACTTAGAATTAGATATTGAAGTCTAAAAGAGAGTTGTAGTACTCGTAAATACCTACGCGTGCATATAAAGAACGTCAAAAATGGAGTTCGTAAGTGAAAGTTACGACCTTCCGAAGATTCAGCTGTCAGAAACCCTAATTTGACTGAACTCACGACGTGAGCACAGAAACTCACGACGTGAGGAGTCATTTTGCCACATTTCGGATCTAGAAGGTGCGTGACGAGGCTACGAAGTGATAAGATCCAAACTCACGATGTGAACATTGATATTTCACGACGTGAGGAGTCATATGGCCACCTTCGGAAGCTAGAAGACGGATGGCAAGTCTACGAAGAGATAAGCTCGAAACTCACGACGTGAGCCATATAAAACTCACGTCGTGAGGGTCCAAAATGCTTACTATAAATAGCAGGTCCGACTTCAGCTATTCCTTACACCATTTCCCTTTCTCCTCTCTCCTTTGCTGAAGCCCTCTTGCAT
Source organism: Lactuca virosa (assembly GCF_052849685.1). Lineage (NCBI taxonomy): Eukaryota > Viridiplantae > Streptophyta > Magnoliopsida > Asterales > Asteraceae > Lactuca > Lactuca virosa. Next base: position 307,569,394 of record NC_136433.1, on the reverse strand, counting down.
CCCGAGCCCCGACGACCTCGTACGCTGACCGTTTCTGCTTAGATTACATAAAATCACGCTATTAAGGTGAGTTTCATGGCCCCACTGTCTAATATTTCAGGGGAAAACGCATGCTAAATATTATATACGTGTTATTATTATATCTATATGATAGTATATTAGTATCAACGTAGATAGTTATAATAACCGGGATATAGTTATTTTGTATCTGAAAGTATACAACTATCGCAAAGTTGTTACCATGTTATTGTTATAGTAGTATACTAATGTAGATCTTGAGTTATACTTAGGATTCTATATATATGTTGTGTGCGATATAGTTCCGAAGTTATATTCGGAAGTTCTATATGTTAATTTATAAAGTATGTTGTTATTGTTAGTTTTATGACAAGATAAAACTTGGTATGTTATATGTTGTTGTTGTTATTGGTTTTATGTCAAAATAAAACCTGGTTTTACTTTAGGTTATAGCTGTTATACTGCCTAAATGTTATGAAGTTAGGAGTACTGTTTAAAAGCATAGTCTAGTAACTTAGGGTTTTAGACATGAAAATGCTTTTGTTGTTAGGAGTATAGAATGCCGTCAAAGTCTACATGAGCTACCTCATTCATCAACTAAGATTGGGGATCTTAGTGGAAGTCCTCTGACCTGTAACCGTTAATCCCGTGTGAGCAAGGAAGTCGTGTATGAATAAGATACGGGTTGACGACCCCACTCGTGGTTGTTAATTACAACCCAAGACAAGCGAGTGACGATCCGTTCCTTTTATTTGTTATTGTTCCGGCGTCGATGAAGCGTGTGGTATTGTTTCTCATGGTAAATCATGAATGTATTGTTTCTCATGGTAAATCATGAGTGTGTTTTTGTCAGAGGTTTTGTTGTCAAGCAGCGGTTACAAACTCATGGTAGCAACTTGTTAGAAACATTATACTTCGTCGCTATACAAGTATTAATGTTAAGTATAAGTTTTGCCATACTTATACCCTAGGTACTACTTGTATATTAAGTAGATAATTATACCTAACACACATACTCGTATAGAATTGAAATAGATTTATACGTATCGGTTTTACTCGTATAGAATTGAAATAGATTTATACATAGCAACTTTCGTTTGTGTGGAATTACAAACACTTATATTTATAGTATATGAGACTTATAGGTAAACTACTTATTTGGTAAGTAAACTTTTATACCTAGGATATATATACCAAACGTTGGAGAGTCAAAATGATACTTTTAAAACTATACTTTTGAACTTGGAAAATGTATTATTTTTATATGGAGTCAAAACTTGTGGACTCACCAACTTTATGTTGACGTATTTTAAACTGCGTGTGTTTTCAAGAAGTTGATAACTATGATACGAGATATGATGTTACACCGCCCGGTGTTTCCGCCGACGGACGGGGTGTGACAGATTGGTATCAGAGCTATTAACTATAGTGAATTAGTACTTTCTTAGGAAAGCACGACTATAGTTTAGGGCTTACTCTGTTAGGTTTAGGTATATCCCTTAGCCTACAATATAAATTATTATTAATTATACTACTAAAGGACTACTTACGGGATCGGTGACAGGATAGACATGTCTCTTGGGTTGCTGGATTTCAGAACGGCTATATGCTAAAATGATCATGCCCTCCGACTGTCCTGACTGGACGGTGCCTTATTAGCTAGACCTGAAGTAACGAATAATAATTAATAGAGCATGAATACAACAAATAACAAATATAGAGTCATATATGAAGACTCAGACCCGCGATGATAATACACCTAAATACCCGGAATGTTTTTGATCTCAAGGATTTAGATCAGATATTCCAACTAAAGTTCATATGTGCATAGATCTTATCACAACTAGGTGTAGGAGTACAACTATATTTTATTATGATCAGATCATATGAACTATTTAAATTAGGAGTAATATTTGATAGACTAAACACTTAGTGATCTAAAATGTATAGGAACTAAACAAAATGCCTAGAAGAAGTAGCGCTCGGCTAAACCTTAACCAACGACCAGAACCATAACAACAACAACCGCAACCACCACCACCAGAAACAAACCCTCCAATAAGTTCAGTAGAACTTAAAGAAATCATAGCTCAGAGAATCGCTGCAGCACTTGCTAATGTGACAAGAGGAGGAGTTAGAAATGAAGGCAATGTAGGGACCGCCAGAATGTGTACCTACAAGGATTTTATGAATTGCAAACCTAAGAGCTTCCATGGAACGGAAGGGGTTGTTAGCTTGACCCGGTGGATTGAAAAGGCAGAATCAGTATTTCAAATAAGCTTTTGTCCAGACGAATGTAAGGTATGATTTGCTGCGTGTACCTTCGCTGATGCATCACTTACACGGTGAAACAGCCATGTGAATACAATGGGTATTGATGCTGCCAATTCCATGAAATGGGAAGAGCTGAAGAGGATGCTAGTAGAGGAGTATTGTCCTAGGGAGGAAATACATAAGCTAGAATAAGAATTGTGGACCCTAACCATGAAGGGTTCAGAGATAAATGCTTATACCGCTAGATTCAATGATCTTGCGGTGATGTGTCCGACACTTGTAACCCCAGAGTACAAGAAGATTGAGCGATATATCTGGGGTCTAGCATCGCAAATCAAAGGAATGGTGATCACATCGAAGCCTACAACATATGACAATGCAAAGCGTATAGCTCATCAGCTAACTAGCACAGAAATCCAAGTGGGATTTATAGCTGAGTCTCCCGAATCTGGAACGAACAAGCGTAAATTTAATGGGAAGAATCCCAAACAATCATCTGAGGAGAGACAAGATGTGGCAACTAATTATGCAGCCACAACAGCAATACCCACACAACCACGACATTATAAAGGAAAACTCCCAAAATGCACCCAGTGTAGCCGTCACCATGTAGGTAACTGCTTTATATGCACTCAATGCAAGAAAAAGGGACACACCGCCAATTTCTGCAGGATCAAAACACCTATAACAGAAAATCAAGGAACAAACACTGGAACAGGCTATGATGGAGGAAGAGCGTGTTTTTAGTGTGGTGAAATTGGACATATCAAGAAGGAATGTCCAAAGTTAAGGAGTCAAGGAAGTTAGGCCGTGGTAGGGCATTTGTAACAGGAAGCATGGAAGCTATCCAGAACCCTTCGGTGGTATTTGGTACAAAATAAATTTCGGGATGAAATTTACTTCGGCGGGGGGAGAATGTAACAATAGTCAAAATAGGTCAATAACAATCACATGTGATTATACCAATCATGTAATGTGATTTTGTTAAACTAGTAATGTGATAAACTTAATATGTATTTCATGATAATTCTAATATAAATATGAACTTTCATACATACTTTATAGTATAAATCAAAGAATATGTCCATACGATTCCAAAGATATAGAGAACGTCTGAATCTGACTTCGCGTGAAGAAGTTATGATAAACCGAACACTATAAATCTCTATAATAAGAGGAATTTAAAATATACTTATAATTAGCTATTGATTTCTAATGAGAGTTGTAGTACTCATAAATACCTACGCATGCATATAAAGAACGTCAAAAACGGAGTTCGTATGTGAAAGTTACGACCTTCCGAAGATTCAGCTGTCAGAAACCCTAATTTGATTGAACTCACGACGTGAGCACAGAAACTCACGACGTGAGGAGTCATTTTGCCACATTTCGGATCTAGAAGGTGCGTGACGAGGCTACGAAGTGATAAGATCCAAACTCACGACGTGAACATTGATATTTCACGACGTGAGGAGTCATATGGCCACCTTCGGAAGCTAGAAGACGGATGGCAAGTCTACGAAGAGATAAGCTCGAAATTTACGACGTGAGCCTTATAAAACTCACGTCGTGAGGGTCCAAAATGCTTACTATAAATAGCAGGTCCGACTTCAGCTATTCCTTACACCATTTCCCTTTCTCCTCTCTCCTTTGCTGAAGCCCTCTTGCATCCCGAGCCCCGACGACCTCGTACGCTGACCGTTTCTGCTTAGATTACATAAATTCACGCTATTAAGGTGAGTTTCACGGCCCCACTTTCTAATATTTCGGGGGAAAACGCATGCTAAATATTATATATATATTATCATTATATCTATATGATAGTATATTAGTATCAACGTAGATAGTTATAATAACCAGAATATAGTTATTTTGTATCTGAAAGTATACAACTATCATAAAGTTGTTAGCATGTTATTGTTATAGTAGTATACTAATGTAGATCTTCAGTTATACTTAGGATTCTATATATATGTTGTGTGCGATATAGTTCCGAAGTTATATTCGGAAGTTCTATATGTTAATTTATAAAGTATGTTGTTATTGTTAGTTTTATGACAAGATAAAACTTGGTATGTTATATGTTGTTGTTGTTATTGGTTTTATGTCAAAATAAAACCTGGTTTTACTTCAAGTTATAACTGTTATACTGCCTAAATCTTATGAAGTTAGGAGTACTGTTTAAAAGCATAGTCCAGTAACTTAGGGTTTTAGACATGAAAATGCTTTTGTTGTTAGGACTATAGAACGCCGTCAAAGTCTACATGAGCTACCTCATTCATCAACTCAGATTGGGGATCTTAGAGGAAGTCCTCTGACCTGTAACCGTTAATCCCGTGTGAGCATGGAAGTCATGTATGAATAAGATACGGGTTGACGACTCCACTCGTGGTTGTTAATTACAACCCAAGACAAGCGAGTGACGATCCGTTCCTTTTATTTGTTATTGTTCCGGCGTCGATGAAGCGTGCGGTATTGTTTCTCATGGTAAATCATGAGTGTATTGTTTCTCATGGTAAATCATGAGTGTGTTTTTGTCAGAGGTTTTGTTGTCAAGCAGCGATTACAGACTCATGGTAGCAACTTGTTAGAAACATTATACTTCGTCGCTATACAAGTATTAATGTTAAGTATAAGTTTCCCCATACTTATACCCTAGGTACTACTTGTATATTAAGTAGATAAGTATACCTAACACACATACTCGCATAGAATTGAAATAGATTTATACGTAGCGGTTTTACTCGTATAGAATTGAAATAGATTTATACATAGCAACTTTCGTTTGTATGGAATTACAAACACTTATATTTATAGTATATGAGACTTATAGGTAAACTACTTATTTGGTAAGTAAACTTTTATACGTAGGATATATATACCAAACGTTGGAGAGTCAAAATGATACTTTCAAAACTATACTTTTGAACTTGGAAAATGTATTATTTTTATATGGAGTCAAAACCTGTGGACTCACCAACTTTATGTTGACGTATTTTAAATTGCATGTGTTTTCAAGAAGTTGATAACTATGATACGAGAAATCATATTACACCGCCCGATGTTTCCGCCGACGGCCGGGGTGTGACAATGTGTGTCACTCACTTCCTATTTATAGGAAAGACAACTCATTTACACATCAATAAGGGTAAGCCACATCCAAGCGTGACTTTGCACCCTAACATTCCCCCCTTAAAGTAAGGATTGGATGCCCGGCTTCAATATCCAATGAGCTCGCGCGATCAAGACCACACTCCCCCTCGAAGTAACACTGTTCTTCAAATCCGCAAATGAATACCCGAAAAACTCGCTTCGAATACCCATCATTCTCCCCCTTTTTATAATCAAATAATGATTATAAAACCCATTAAGGGTGAGAAGCGCCCGAGGAATGAACGATACAATACTCCCCCTTGATGTGTACCAAAAATGAAACTCCCGAAAAAATTGCACAGAAAAATAATCATGAAAAATCCTCAAAAAATTTCCAATTTGTGAAATTTTTTGAATTTTTGGGTGAAAGTTGCAACAGTTTCCAAAAATTCGGGTAAAAACCGTCAATAACATAATTTTGCAGGGACCCGTTGCGCCAAAAACAGCTGAATATGCGAAACTCTACCCCATTTGCGAAACTGGGCATAAAGCGTAAATTCGCACAAACTGCAGGGACCAGAAATGAACATTGTTCGATTTCTCAGCTTTGGAAGACCTTTTTTGAAATTGGGTATAAACTGCCAAACTTTCGAAACTGCAGGTGCTACTTTCGAAAATTCTTCCACTTTTCTTCAAACTTTCGAAAATTAGGTCCTAATGTCGAATATGGTACAAACTGTCAAACTTTCGAAAGTTGCAGGGACCAATTCGAAAATTCTGCCTTATTTCTTCCAAACTATAAAAAATTACCCCAAATGTCGAAATGTGTACAAACTGACAAAATTTCGAAACTTTAAGGGCCAATTTCGAAACTTGTGTTTCTTCCCCAATTTGTTTCGTTATATCAGTCGCGAATCGTCGATACCAAATTAACGAAAATTTTTCCACAACACCATTATAACGAAATTTTTTGCTTGATCAACGGAATGTCGAAAACGAAGCATGTCGAACGCTTAACCATGAACAGTAACCTCTTAATAATTCAGCTTCTTAATCGACATTTCGTTATTACCGATCTTCCAAAATCATCGACATCAAACCTTCGCTTGTTAACTGGGAAACTTTGATTAATGTCGAATATGGTACAAACTGTCAAACTTTCGAAAGTTGCAGGGACCAATTCGAAAATTCTGCCTTATTTCTTCCAAACTATAAAAAATTACCCCAAATGTCGAAATGTGTACAAACTGACAAAATTTCGAAACTTTAAGGGCCAATTTCGAAACTTGTGTTTCTTTCCCAATTTGTTTCGTTATATCAGTCGCGAATCGTCGATACCAAATTAACGAAAATTTTTCCACAACACCATTATAACGAAAATTTTTGCTTGATCAACGGAATGTCGAAAACGAAGCATGTCGAACGCTTAACCGTGAACAGTAACCTCTTAATAATTCAGCTTCTTAATCGACATTTCGTTATTACCGATCTTCCAAAATCATCGACATCAAACCTTCGCTTGTTAAGTGTCTAAGACCATAACTATAATTCGTATTAACTTGAATAGATAGTAGCATAGTCCTTTTGGGTTGCCCTCAAAGCTGACAATTGGACAAGATTATATTGGAGAGAAGGCCGATTTATTATTTGATTAATAAATTGGAATAAATGATATCTTAATATATTATGAGAATAATATATTAATTAGAAATCATAATATTTAATTATATTGATCATAAATTTATCAGAATTAATTTTGGGATTAATTGGATTAATTAAATAGTGCAGGGGCTATTTGGCAATTTATTGATAGTTGAGGAAAAGGCTCTAGAACCTCCATAAGAGAGTTTGGACGAAATCTTCTAGGGAAGGCCTAGAAATTTCGTCCAAAGTCTCTTAGATGGAGTCATATGGGTTGCTTGGTCATCAAGCAAAGGGATTAGGGTTTCCACCCTTAAACCCTAGCTTTGGCTCTAAGCTACCTTAGCTATATAAAGGGCCTTAAACCCTCAAAATTTCGTGAACTACTACTTGGAAACACTTCTGGCCGAAATTCCCTTCTCCTCTCTCCACAATCCTAAGTTGCTTGCCTTGGGTGTGAACCATTAGAGGCACGACACTTGTGGCGCTTGCTACCAAAGGTTTGGAAGAAGAAATTAAGGTTGTTTACTACAACCATCTTCAAGGATACTATTTCTTGTTCTTATGAGTTTGTTAGTTCATAGGAAAAAAATTTGTTGTCTAGGGTTCAAAGTATGTTGTTTTACTTAAAAGACATAGATCAAACTAGGTTGCATGTGCCATAATTAATTGAAATTGTTTTTGATTATTTTCCGCTTGTGGCATTGAACTTGTAACCCCCAAAACCCATCATAAACATGGTGAAGAAACTCACCTCGGTTTGCTGAATCACACTGATAATCCTTGGCTACTGGTCCGAAAAATTCCCGAGCTATCAAAACTGGAGTCAAATGTATATCCTTCAATCCATAGATAGGGTAAAAAGACAATTTTACCCCTTACCTAGTTTGGTCCAAGACTAATGCCCAAACTTTCAATCAAAAATGCCCAAAAACCAATTAACCATCCAATGCCCACATATGGCCCTATTTTCCAAATTGGGCCTAAATCCCTACATGGGACTTACCCTAAGGCCCACCAATTCTTCCTAGTCCAAACACTTGCATTCAGAAGGCCCAACAAGCCCCAAGAAACTAAGCCCAAAGGATAACCCAAACCTGAAGCTCAAACATGCGAAGTATATCAGATTGAGTAAGCGGGGCGTACTAAGCATATACGTGCAACGTACTCGCTTGAAGGCTTGTACGCTAAGCATACCTGCTTGTACGCCAAGCGTACTCACCCATTTAGCCAAAAGTTGATTTCAACCATTAATCCCTATAGACATAGCTCCAAAACATAGATCTGACTTCCTTGAGTTGGATTATCACGTAAAGGTTATAACTTTACGTTCATGCATGGCTAAATGAAGCTCTTAAGCTTAAAAAAAGACTTAATAAGTGACTTAATGCATGCATGTGACCAAAAATCCCATAAAGCTTGCACCTTTGTGCTTAAGGAGTTCAATACAAACTCAGATCTAAAAGAACAATCCCTTAAAACGTATGAACTCTTAAATCAACCCAAAAAGGGACCAAAAGCATAACAAAACAAGCTATAAAGAGATCTAAACATTTACAAGCCAAGGTATGAACTCGATACTCCAAAAAGATTGCAACAAGTGTGATGATTATGGATCTATGACCTTCCTTCCAAGCAAAACACCTTCAATCTTCAAAGCTTCCTTCACAAAGAGTAAAACAATCACTAAAATCCTCTCACGGGCTCAATGTGACATCCTGTAATTTAGGACATAAACTATGAAAGACTAAATTACGGAAAGATCTGTTTGTAATCTAACTCGTTCGGTTTTTATTTCATCTAAGGAAATATAAACAATTTCAGTTCAATTTCATATGATGTCAGTCGATACCTTGCTTCCAAATGTATGAATCGACCAACAACCAAACGACTTAAACTACAACGCTAGTAATACGTCTGAAAAACTGAAAATTTTCGTAATAAGTGTTTTAAGCGAAACAATTATTTTAGACTCATAGTACATATTTACCTGTTTCTGAGAACATAAAGAACGTCCAAAACGGAGTTCGTATGCAAAAGATACGACAGTTTTAAGAAACAAAACTGTTATAACACTGGTTTTACCTGTTTTAAGTAAACCGTTTCACATCGTTAAGGTGCTTACGTATTGCCGGCGGGATTTATGAGAGCGTTTTTGGAATCAAACCATAGTCTAATATTTAATTTCATACTTGAAATATTTTTAGTAAAAATATTTACAAAAGTCGCGAAAACAGACACCGTGAGCCGTCAGACGCAAAACTTCAAACGCAATTTCCCGGAGTTTCGTAACTCCAAAAAATTATCCGTTCGGGTTTTTGAAATCCTTGAATTAAATCCAATCCATCGGTATATTCAAAAAAAATTCTCGACACCCGAATTCCGATGCACTCGACAATGGGTACTAATAAGCCATTAATAAGAGGGTAGCCCTTGGATGGGACCCACTATATTTAGGAAGTACAATCATCAGGATTTTCCCCTGAATATATCCCACGTAAACTATCCCATTCTTCTTTCCCTTTGGCTTACACTCCATCCAAAGGTACAATGCAGGGTACCTGATGGGACTGAAGGAGTATGGCCTCCTTGGCCAGGTGAATACTCCATCATACTATAAATTGAACTCATCACTCATTCATTCTTCACCATCTCAGCTCATTCATCCTTCCTCTCAACATTCTTCAAATTCTTACAAATCTCTCCCAAGTTCTTACAAATCTCTCCCAAATCTCCTCCAGTAAACAACTCAAAAAATGATTCCACTATCCTAAATAACTCATCACCACACTTAGAACCTCTTCCCTAAACACCCATATCATCCCAACCCTTTATTTTTTTTTGAAAAACAATCGAAATGGGAGAAGAAAACTGAAAACAACAAGCCGATTTCGGAGTTTTATCCATTTAGGACATGTTGGCTTCGGACCTCTCAGTCTCGAACCTAGCAGTCTTGGAACTACCTTCTGGACTCCCCTGAGTCTCGGACTCAGCAGATCTCGGAGTTCTTTTGTCACACCCCAAAACCAAGAACGGCGGAAACGTTCTGGGGCGGAGGACGTCATGTTCAGTGTCACAACAATGCAAAGTAGTAAACAAGCAACAACATCATCCATTGCATTAATAATATAATTTCATACAAGTGTGTTCTGACAAGTTATATAGACACCAAAAATATACATCAAAATAAAAGATAGTCTTGAATGAGTTCCATCTTCTCAAAACCTGGCATCGGTACCTGTCTACTGGTGACCTGAGAATACAAGTTATTTTGAAAGAGTTTATCAGCTTTAAAGCTGGTGAGATCATAAGTATATTAATGTATGTATTTGTATGAAAGTGTTTGTAAGTCTGTAATTGTATAAGTTTGTAAAAGTTTGTAATTGTTTGAATTCCCCTAGAAAACCCTATGTTTCCTACTAAAAGTAGCCTTCTACCAAGGCATCTAGTATCTATGTGTGTCTCCTTTAAGAGTGTGTATTTTCCCAAATATGACTATCATTAACCAAAAATATAGTTTTTACATTATTGTTTATTGGGTGAATATCACACAGTGAATGTAATGGGAAAATGAAATAGTACTGTAGTGTTGTATTAAGTAACTATACTGCTGTACTAACAACCTTAAACCAATTGTTATTTAAAGTACCATGTGATCGGCCTGTATCCTGCTACCGAATCTATAGAAAAACGACGATGTAAGACGTCGTAAGAAATGACGTTTGGCACCCGTAGACTTGCAAGTCCCACTGTAGCGAGCAGCAAGGTGTAGGATAGTCAATCCAGTATCGATCTATACACAAACTCATACGCTCCCCACTTAAGGAGATTCTGGATACAAAACGGTCATGACAGGTAGTGCCATGCCCCGTTACGTGGCTCACATAACTGTAGTAATGTTCTAGTATATGTATGTGCTAGTTATATTGTGTGTTCTCTCCCTGTCTAGCATGTATGTATTTTCTCTCTGTATGGTATTGTTTGTTCTCTCTCTGTCTAGTATGTATGTTTTCTTGTACAATGTATAGTATGTACTAGCTGTATTGTAATGTATAGTATGTACTAGCTGTATTGTAATGTATAGTATGTACTAGCTGTATTGTAATGTATGTTTCATTGTTCTAGTATTAGTATTAGTAACTTCCTAAACTATGCCTATTATAGTTTACTAGTGATGTTGTTTGTATGCATGAACATGTTTGTATACCCTTGCTACCCAAAGGTATTTAATAAAAAGAAGGAACTTTTATATCTATATACATATACATAATATATAACTAGGATTCAAACGACCTTCGGACAAATAACCGATACCCTAAGTCCACAACCAAACGAGGAACAGGAGGTAGGGTGAGTTATCAGTCCTAAGTCCTTTCAACCCTACTTATATAACTATATTTATAAAGGTATACATTTAGCATAATATAAGTTTAAAAGAGTTTAAGTAAAAGTATTTGACATGTAAAAGAGTTTGATAAAACATTTTGAAGAAGTTTGTTTGATAACACAGTTTGAAAAGTAAGAAATCCTTTTGTTTGGTAGTTATTAATCACATGTGATTGATATAATAACTATAATAGTTCAACTTGTATCCCCCCCCCCCCCATAAAAGCATTTAAAATCATTTAAAAGGTTGATTAAGGGGTATGAACTCACCTGTAGTGAGTGGTTTGGATGAACGGATTGTTATAGGATGCTAAGTGTCAAGTGAAGACTTGAGCACACACAAGGATCCTAGTTAACATATAATAACACATATATGTATCCAATTAGTCATAAAACAACTAATTAACCAAGTTAAGACATCCTAAGACATGTAAAACACTTGATTTAAGTGCTATAAGTGCTAAGGATTGCATCTAAGGGTGGCAGGACTTGGTTATTGAGTTTGGGGTCCAAGGGTAAACTCTTTTGGAGTTTACGGTTTTTGTGACCATCACTCATTGATTTTATGGCCGTAAACTCATGGTACTTATACCATTTGGTGTTTTGAAGCTTTAAAGGTCATAAGAAGCATTCATACTTCATGTTTAAGCCTTAGGAAGTGTTTAGGGCACCATTTCACTCCTTTGTGGAGTTTACGGTCCTTGGACCATTTCTCCTTGGGTTTACGGCCGTAAACCCAAATGGTTTATGGTCTTTTGATGTTTTAAGTCCTAAGCACATCAAGGGTGGTATCTAGACTAGTTTCCAAGGCTTAGTGAGGGACTAGGGCACACTTTGGCCCCTTTATTAGGGTTTATGGTCCAAGAACATCTTGGACCGTAAACACCTTTGATCTTGTGTTTACTTGTGTTTTCTAGATGATTAGGAAGTGTAACAAGTCTTATAACACACTAGGGTAAGAGTACTTACTATGTAGAAGCTTGAAAAGGTGCTAAAAGTCCAAGAACACTAGTGTGTGTTCTTGGTGTTCTTGGTGAAACTTGAAGATCTACACATATGGAATGATTTCACGGATGGAATCATGTAAGATCACTAGATTAAGTAAGATATCAACTTATTAGGGCTAGAAACACTTACAAAGTTGAAGATCAAGAAGGAAAATCGGATGATACTTGAGAGGATTTGAGTTCTAGACTTGAAAATGTGAAAAAGTGATTAAAATGGCTAAGTGCCATGTTTATACCCTTGGGGTTTACGGCCGTAAACACCTTGTTTAGGCCGTAAACTCCAAACTCTTGGAGTTTTGGGACATTATTGCTACACAATAAACCCTAGGGCATCCTCTCTCCTGTTATCTCCTGAAGTATTGGGCTCTAGAATAGTCAAACTGACTCTACACAGCTCAAAAGTTAGCAGACACTGTTCTAACTTCTATTGAAGTGATTGGTTGTACATAATAGAAATTTCGGGTTGTCACATCATCCCCCCGTTAGAAGGAATTTCGTCCCGAAATTAGAGTTTAAGCAAATAAGTAGTTACAAATAACTAAGTAAAAAGACGAGGATATTTCAGTTTCATCTGATCCTCTCGTTCCCAAGTGGATTCAGGTCCTCGCTTGGCGTTCCAGCGAACCTTCGCTATCGGGATACGACTTTGTTTCATTTGCTTAACCTCGTGTGTCTTCAGCTGTCTCGAGGCATAGGCGATGACCTTACCTCGCTGCATCAGAACACATCCGAGCCCTTGATTCGACGCATCGCAATAGACAACGAAGTCTTCTATCCCTTCGGGGAGGGATAGTATTGGTGCGGTGCACAAGGCTCGTCTGAGCGTTTGGATCGCTCTCTCCTGCTTCTCTTCCCAGTCAAAGGCCACGCCCTTCTGGGTCAGTGTTGTAAGAGGTTTTGCAATTCGGGAGAAGTTCTGAATGAACCTGCGATAGTAGCCAGCGAGGCCTAGAAATTGACGAATTTCCGTAGGCGTCTTCGGTGCTGTCCAGCTCTCAATGGCTTTGATTTTGGAAGGGTCCACGTGTATTCCCTCTTTGCTAACCACGTGCCCTAAGAATTCGACTCTTCGGATCCAAAATTCGCATTTCGAGAACTTCGCATAGAGCTTCTCCGAACGCAGTGTTTCTAAGACTTGATGAAGATGTTGACTATGCTCCTCCTTACTACGAGAGTAGATAAGTATGTCATCGATGAAAACGATGACGAACTGATCCAAGTAAGGACGACACACCCTATTCATTAAATCCATGAATACTGCGAGCGCGTTTGTTAATCCGAACGGCATCACTACGAATTCGTAGTGCCCACAACGAGTTCGGAAGGCTGTCTTCGGAACATCCTCCCCTAGCACTCGTAGTTGGGGATATCCAGATCTTAAGTCGATTTTTGAAAAGAAGCTCGCTCCTTCAATTTGGTCAAATAAATCGTCAATACGAGGCAGAGGGTAACGATTCTTGACGGTCAGTTTGTTGAGCTCCTGTAGTCGATGCACATACGAAATGATCCGTCTTTCTTCTTGACGAACAAGACTGAAGCTCCCCAGGGTGAGAAGCTTGGTCTTATAAAGCCCTTGCTGATCAGTTCGTTAAGTTGGCAGGACAGTTTTTGCATCTCTGCAGGTGCTAGACGATAGGGCGATTTGGCTACTAGGGTTAGAGGTGCACAAAACCTGAATCTGATCCGATCCGATCCGGTTTCGCTTACATCATCAAAAATCCGATCCGGTCAAAATCCGATCCGAATCCGGTCAAAATCCGATCCGGTTCCAACCAAAATCCGAATCCGATTCTAATCCGATTTGAAACCGGTTTAAACCGATTTTAGTGGGTTTTAATCGGATTTTGGGGCGGATTTGGATCCAGTTTTTAGCAAATCCGGTTTACGATCCGGTATCAAATCCGATTTGGAATATAGGATTTGGATCCGATTGAAAATCCGGTTTTAAATCCGATCCGATCCGGTTTGGTCAAAACCGGTTTTGACCCAATCCGGTTTCGGATTGGATCCGATTTTGAATAGTGAAACTGGTTTTTGTGTGCATCTCTAACTAGGGTAGCCCCTGCAACTAAGTCGATCCTAAATTCGACTTGACGTTGTGGAGGAAATCCTGGGAGTTTTTCTGTTCTACCTGAATCTATTGTCTCGATCGGTGAGAAGGCATTTGATTGGATTCTAAGTTTATCAGTATGGCAGTACGATCACTCGTAGTCTTGGACAGTTTCCGTCCTAAAGTTCATATCAGAAGTCCTATTTGGTTCATCAATCACAGCTTCGTGTATACGAGTCGTATATAATTAAGACTGAAAAGGCAGTCGAATAAATGATTCTTCCTTAAGCTCACATCCAAACAAGGAAAAGAAGTTAAAGCGGAATCATCAATTCTAAGCCTTTAGAACCTTGATTATATACCACCCTTGCGTATACCTTCTCCAGCGATAAATCAACCTTATGGATCTTCGGGTTGAACTTGATGTACTGTATGAGTGGTACTCCGGGGAGGTTTTGCTGAAGTGTCTTCGGGAAGGATACGAGACATAAGGTACTCTCTGCATGAGTACCTCAGAGTTCTGGAATGACGGCTTCGCTAGAAAGGCGATTTCGGAGAAAAGAATTTACGCATGACACTGGCATTGCGAGGATCGAATTTATTGAAGTTAAACGATAATGTCGGACTACTCGGAATAAAAGGCGTTAGACTAGATCATAAAGGTGTTACAAAACATCACCGTGCAACTTTTACAGAGTTTAAGTACTTTTGTTCTACCTATAAGACTACTGCTGCGAACAAGGTATAATACAAAAGCAAGTATAAGCAGCACGAGAGTCCCTTGCCTGACAGAATCTTGCAAAAGATAAGACTCGAGTTGCACTAGTTTTTAATAGTTTATAAGTCTACTAAAACGAAACACCCTTATATTTCAACGTGGGTCCGGAGTAGTCTCTCTTGCAGCAGTGATCCTTAGTATCTTCCCGTTTGCGCCAGAGTTCTCTGTTATTGGACAATCCTTCTTGAGATGTCCTATCTCACCACATAAATGACATAACTGGCTTGTACTACCATCAGTGGTGGAAGTGAAGTGTCGGGTCGAAGTTATGTGGACACGCTTGTTTTCGTTGTTCCTTCCTTTTAGACAATTCCTATTATAGTGTCTGGCTTCACCACAACCATAGCAAGTCGAACTGACTCCAATGTTAGTGGCTTGTGAGATGTTTTGCGCTGGCGTTCTACAGACTTGAGTAGTGTGCCCCACACGGTTGTAATTGCTGCATTCTAAATCACGACAGACTCCGTGATGATGGAAATTACACATGCCACACTTCGGGAGTGTCCCTTTATATAGCTTGATTGGGGCTGAAGTGGCAGGGGCCGCCACTTGTTGCTGTTGTGTGGCAAGTTTTTGTGATTGCTTGCGCTCCTTATAGGCTTGACGCCTTCGCTTCTTACCCTCAAATTTGTGGCCTTGGGTGTTGGAAATAGCTATCATTTGTTGATTTCCCGGATTGTTACAACAATTTGAACTGTCAACACCCTTCACAGCCTCGATTGCGTTACAAGAGTCGTAGTGTGCAAAGACAGCTGCAACGGCGGCTGATACTGCTGCTTGGAAGGTGGCAGCGTCTATGTGAAGGATCGGGGTTGTGTCGTTCAGCGGATTACCTTTTGGTGACGACATGATTCTGCTATTTGACAAGAAAGGAGTTTGTGAGTGATTATTGTCAGTCCTAGATGTATTCTTCTCAATCATGTAAAGATAAAGTTTTTAATTAGTTAAACTGTTCTCGATGGCTTGACCTACATCCCTATGATGCATAACTGGAAAAGAATTAAAGTAAGTTCGTAGAATGTTTTACTAGACCATTGTTGTTTTGCACTAGACTATCATTGGTTGGTGGATAACTGGATCCAACCTTTGACAAGAATTGGAAGAAGTCCTTGAGCTAATTCACCATAGCTTAATTATTTGACGAAGTGGGTGTTTCGATAAGATTCTAACGATAGCAAAACGAAAGTATTTGAACAAGGATTGGCACAAAAATTAGCTGACTGTCAAGATCATTGATATTTAAGATGTAATATGTTTGGGGAAAAATGACCTTGGAGTAGGTCTTACATCACATCCGAAGTAGAAAACAATCTTGACGGCATACTGGCCTAACTAGAAAGTACTTACAGTACAGAGTTAGTTACATAGAAAAGTGCTATTTGGAGCATCGATAGGACGACTATTCTTTCAACCCCTAAAAGAAAGGTAGAATATCTCCTACTGGTGACGGTCATCCCTTGGGTGAACCCCTAGTTATGCCAGCTGGCGCTCCATATCCAGTAGGTACCTTTCGTACATCCTTTGGCGTACTCTGAGCTCTATGACTTCAGCTCGAGTTTCAGCTAGCTCCTGCTGCAGGGTTTCATGGTCTCCCCTAGATCTCTCGCGAGCATCTTCCAGACGGATGGTGCGGAGGGTATGCATTCTTGCATTGGTGACAACTTCCGTGATTCGATGGAGAGCGGTCCTGCCCTGAATCTCGTTTCGAGCCACTCTGCGGACCAGAATTGGTAAGACTCTATCTGCTGAGCCTCCTTCGCTCAGGTCATAGAAGGTTTGGTCTCCATTGAATGGCATGGGCTGATTCTGATCTTGGCTCCATGTTTCCAAGCTTTCTACCCATGGAGGCGTCGGGCCTTGAAAAGTCGGACAAGGGTTAGGATTTGGGACAGGAGCCATCGGGGGTAGGTTCTCAACTTCAGGCTCGGAGTCAGAACCATCTGCAAAGCCTTCAACCTGGTGATCATCCACAGGGATTGGGTGATCATTTTCCGACTCTGCTTCAAACCCTCCTCCATTACCTTGGTTCGGGAAGTACAAGTTGTTGTGGGGATGGAATCCAGCCATATTATCTAAGCGAGAAAAGGGATATAAGAATGTAGCACATAAATAGTTTATAGTAACACCAAATACCCCTATAGTATTTTAAGTTTATGTTTTGTTCTAAGGTTTTCATTGTAGTAATGTTGGTAGTTTTTAGACTTGTTGCAACCTCACAACTACACTTAGGCACATGCTAGTCAACCCTCGGATAATATAGTTGATCAGGCTATACCTTCCCAGCTTTGACTATATGTCTCTAAGTCTACTTGTGTTGCCCAACAATCGTAATACTTTTGTTCTGTCCTAGTGACACTGATTTTAGTATGAATGCAGGCAGGTATGTATACTTGGTTAAATATTTTATTATTTAAAAGTATAAACTCTTTATCAGAGTATTTTAATCCCGCTGTGTTTATAGTTCGTATATCTTTTATGGGTTGATATACTCGATTCACTATAAACAATGCTCTGATACCAATCTGTCACACCCCAAAACCAAGAACGGCGGAAACGTTCTGGGGCGGAGGACGTCATGTTCAGTATCACAACAATGCAAAGTAGTAAACAAGCAACAACATCATCCATCGCATTAATAATATAATTTCATACAAGTGTGTTCTGACAAGTTATATAGACACCAAAAATATACATCAAAATAAAAGATTAGTCTTGAACGAGCTCCATCTTCTCAAAACCTGGCATCGGTACCTGTCTACTGGTGACCTGAGAATACAAGTTATTTTGAAAGAGTTTATCAGCTTTAAAGCTGGTGAGATCATAAGTATATTAATGTCTGTATTTGTATGAAAGTGTTTGTAAGTCTGTAATTGTATAAGTTTGTAAAAGTTTGTAATTGTTTGAACTCCCCTAGAAAACCCTATGTTTCCTACTAAAAGTAGCCTTCTACCAAGGCATCTAGTATCTGTGTGTGTCTCTTGTAAGAGTGTGTATTTTCCCAAATCTGACTATCATTAACCAAAAATATAGTTTTTACATTATTGTTTATTGGGTGAATATCACAAAGTGAATGTAATGGGAAAATGAAATAGTACTGTAGTGTTGTATTAAGTAACTACTGTTGTACTAACTACCTTAAACCAATTGTTATTTAAAGTACCATGTGATCGGCCTATATCCTGCTACCGACTCTATAGAAAAACGACGATGTAAGACGTCGTAAGAAATGACGTTTGGCACCCGTAGACTTGCAAGTCCCACTGTAGCGAGCAGCAAGGTGTAGGATAGTGAATACAGTATAGATATATACACAAACTCATACGCTCCCCACTTAAGGAGATTCTGGATACAAAACGGTCATGACAGGTAGTGTCATGCCCCGTTACGTGGCTCACATAACTGTAGTAATGTTCTAGTATATGTATGTGCTAGCTGTATTGTGTGTTCTCTCCCTGTCTAGCATGTATGTATTTTCTCTCTGTATGGTATTGTTTGTTCTCTCTCTGTCTAGTATGTATGTTTTCTTGTACAATGTATAGTATGTACTAGCTGTATTGTAATGTATAGTATGTTATAGCTGTATTGTAATGTATAGTATGTACTAGCTGTACTGTAATGTATGTTTCATTGTTCTAGTATTAGTATTAGTAACTTCCTAAACTATGCATATTATAGTTTACTAGTGATGTTGTTTGTATGCATGAACATGTTTGTATTGTTGGATTAATGTCTAAGTCCATAACTATATTTGGTATGTACTTGACCCGACCCGGCATGGTCCATTTGGGTTGCACTTCACCGACACAATTTATATGGATAGTCTTTTGAGAATAGTATATTTATGATTTATATTAATATATTATAAGTTCTAATATATTAATATGGAATCATATTATTTAATTAGTATTGATCAAGAATTAATTTAGAATTAATTAAGTGATCAAAAAGAACTAATTAAATATGGACTCTTATATATATGGAATGGGCCAAGTTCATTTAGGTTGGGCTAAGCTTTCATGGATGGTCCATGGCGCTTTTAACCCATGGATCCTATGTAAATGAAAGGTCATGGGTATTAGGGTTTACATGGATGTAACCCTAATCCTCCATAATATATAAAGGGGTCCTTGGCTCACAAAATTGGCACAAGTGTGTGAAAATAAGAGTGGACCGATTTTAGTGTGCATACATATTCTCTCAAGTTCTTCCAAGGTGTTTTGGTGATTTGTGATTCCATTTGAGGCTTCCACACTATTGGGGCTAAGCTCTTAAAGCTTGAAGACATCAAGCTACATCAAAAGGTATGTCATCTAACTAGAACTTTGTAGTATAGGTGCTTCATAATATGCTAGTTAGGACGAAACCTTGGAATAGTTAATATTTGCATGTATAATAGAGAAAACATAAATCCAAGGTTTATAGGGTTGCATGTACACCATAGGAGTGTTAGAATGCTCAAAACCCAACAGTGGTATCAGAGCCATGGGTTGTTTTCTGTTATATTGATGCAAATGTTTTTTTTCAAGTTGAAGGAAAAAAAAAAGAAAAAAAAATGAAGTTTGTCAAATTTTATGATAATTACTTGATTTTATGAAAAACTAATTATTTATAAAATTTGAGTCACTTTACTACAAGAGTTGAATTAGGTCAATTTATTAAAAGATAGAATGATATGATTATTTTATTTGTTTTAAAAGTTTGATCTAAATGTTTTAAGGAGTTACAAATTTTGTCATAAAATTTTGGAGCTCAAAATTTTTTTTAAAGTTGTGATCTTAAGGGTTTTTGAAACTTCCATAAGTTATGGATATGAAAGTTTTTTTTAGGGTTTTTGAAACTTCCATAAGTTATGGATATGAAAGCTTTTTTTAAAAAAAAAATTTGATTCAAAGTTTTTATGGAGTTACAAAATTTGATGTTAATGTTTTAAAGAATTCCATAACTTGTTCTTAAGTTATGGAACATGGAAAGTTTCATCATAAAACACCATTAATTCCATAAGTTATGGAATCCAAAGGTTTTCAAGAATTACAAAACTTGCCCTCAAGTTTTGGAATTTGAGAAAAGTTTTTTATGAAAAAAAGAATTGAATTCTAAAACTCTTGGGTTCATAACTTAAACAATTAATTAAATGATTTTAATTTTGAGTTTAATAATTGGAATTATGATGTTTTGTTGAATAGTTCAAATTAACTCTTATGGACTTTATTAATAGTTAATTAAAGCGTTTAATTAAAAGAGTATTATTAATCCATAAATATATGGTTTGAGTTTAATTAAATTAAAAGTCTAGTTTAATTAATAGATTAAACCACCAAGTATTTTAAATGTCTAAAATACACCCTTATACTATTATAATATTAAAAGTTTAATATATTATATGTATAAGAGCAAGTCGTCTTACCATTAGTAGGCCTCATTCACGAAGCCGGTCTATAAAATGGCAGTTTAATGATGGTGAGGAAACACTTCCACCGAGTAGATTTGAAGCAGATGGCAAAAGGTCTAAACAATTGAGACTATGATTAAGGCATCCCTTTTCATAGTTCTGAAATTGTTTAGACACACATGCATGCTATCTAAGGAAAGGTGTATGATTTTGATAAAGTTTTATCAAAGGATCTCGTATCAGAAATCTGAACTTTGGTAAGAAAGTCAATAAAGTATTGATTTGTAGAAGTCCAGCTGATTTCTGAGTACATGTCAAAGCTAGTGGGAGTATAAGTGTTATGCTAATAATCATCATGTTAGTGGGAGCATGATAATTATTGTTAGTGTTGCAAGTTAGCAATGTTAATTATAGAAAACAAAAGTTGTTTTGCTATAATTAAGGGAGAGGATATACTTCATTTCAGTTCTAAAGGCTTAGATTGAGACCTTAATCATCTTTAGTCAAGAATATATATATGAATTTCATGTTGGATTGGTTCAACTTAAGAAAATTCTATATATTGCGTTCTTAAAATTCGATTATGATTACGGCATCCCTCTTCATAGTCAAATTTTGAAAACATGGAAAATAAAAATATTGTAGCAAAAGATTGTTCTAGAATCATGTCTTTATGTGAGACATCATGAATCGTGTACCATTTGCTTTGGGTACAGGATCAATTGCATGTGCTATAATATTTGTCATTTCTAAATTTTTCCAAATGCCCAGAGGCATTAAGAAGGGAAAAGGTCTAGAATTGGATATGACTAAAATGATTAAGCAATTGTCGAGGACAATCTGAGGTTTACCAAAGATTGGTTGCTCAGGGACAGTTGGAAGTATAGTGCTAATTTTGGAAGGACCATATTGACATATTCTGAAAAGAGGCATCTCTTATTCAGAAGTGATAGTCAAAATGAGAATATGGAGTTGTCTCCATAGGTGGAAGTTATCTGTGTAATATTAGAAAACTTAATGCAAGAAGCATGTCCAAAGCAATGTACTTTGAATATGAGACTTAGTTTCCATGGAGTTGATCTCCATTGGAATACCTTATAATGACTGTTGACAAGTCTTTGTGACTTTGTACATATTCATTACAGGAGGGTCAGTGCATATAAGTTTAAAATCTAAACAGATTTCGATAAATGATAGGAATTTGAAATTCTCACATTTTTCGATAAAGATTTGGGAGTGTGAAATTAGAATCATTGAAATTATGTTCAATTGGTTTATTTCACAAAGTAAGGATCATAGACAAACATAGAGTGCATACTTGGTGTATGGCAAAGCTATTGTTTAAGAAAAACATAGTGTACATGCTTGGAGCATGGGACAACTAGTGTTTTTAATTCAAGTATAAAGTTGATAAAACCGAAACAATGAATAATGAGTAATCAATATGGTGATAAATAAAAGTGTTTATTTATATTCATAGGGTTTGATACCATATTTGATTCATTTATTCTTGTGTTTCACTTTGCATGTTTTGACTTCCAGAATAACTAAGTCGCTCTTCCTGAATGATTAAGTTATTCAAACCATCCACAGTCGGTCATATGTTGGAAGTAGATATGAATCAAGACTGTCATGGGTTGGTTTGTAGAGGTCCAAGTTGGTGGACAAAGTGGTGCTACAACACTCATGAGTGCTTATAAGTTCTGAGTATTGGATTCAACCCGCGCTCATTTGAATCACTTCATGGATTTTATCACGGGTGATCATGAGACGATAATATCTTATATTCTTCAAACCTAGAGATATGAGTTGTTACTATGAGTTGGTTATACATTGATTGCACGAAAACGCATTTGGTAAATCGATGTTATAAAACGTGCCTTTGTGTATGATTCAACAAGTAGTAGAACAAGCCATATGAGTCGAAGTTTATCCATTCCTTTTACCTTCGGGATAAAAGCGATATATGTGGGCCCCTCGATGATTTAGCGATGACACATGTGAGTGCTTGGCCAAGCCAGGACTGATTTGATTTGTTCAATCAGTCAGTCATCATAAATCAAAAATCGGGAAACAACAAATGGACAGAGAGAATGATTCCATATGATATCTAGAATGGAGGAATATATGATCCCTTATCTAATGGACGCGTCATTGATTTGTTCAGAGTTCGACAGCGGCTTTAAGAGCTACGATTGCTAGTCGGGTTATGAAGTCGTACTTGCAATAATAGTTTTAGACTTATCCAAGTGGGAGACTGTTGGATTAATGTCTAAGTCCATAACTATATTCGGTATGTACTTGACCCGACCCGGCATGGTCCATTTGGGTTGCACTTCACCGGCACAATTTATATGGATAGTCTTTTGAGAATAGTATATTTATGATTTATATTAATATATTATAAGTTCTAATATATTAATATGGAATCATATTATTTAACTAGTATTGATCAAGAATTAATTTATAATTAATTAAGTGATCAAAAAGAACTAATTAAATATGGACTCTTATATATATGGAATGGGCCAAGTTCATTTAGGTTGGGCTAAGCTTTCATGGATGGTCCATGGAGCTTTTAACCCATGGATCCTATGTAAATGAAAGGTCATGGGTATTAGGGTTTACATGGATGTAACCCTAATCCTCCATAATATATAAAGGGGTCCTTGGCTCACAAAATTGGCACAAATGTGTGAAAATAAGAGTGGGCCGATTTTAGTGTGCATACATATTCTCTCAAGTTCTTCCAAGGTGTTTTGGTGATTTGTGATTCCATTTGAGGCTTCCACACTATTGGGGCTAAGCACTTAAAGCTTGAAGACATGAAGCTACATCAAAAGGTATGTCATCTAACTAGAACTTTGTAGTATAGGTGATTCATAATATGCTAGTTAGGATGAAACCTTGGAATAGTTAATATTTGCATGTATAATAGAGAAAACATAGATCCAAGGTTTATAGGGTTGCATGTACACCATAGGAGAGTTAGAATGCTCAAAACCCAACATGTATACCCTTGCTACCCAAAGGTATTGAATAGAAAGAAGGAACTTTTATATCTATATACATATACATAATATATAACTAGGATTCAAATGACCTTCGGACAAATAACTAATACCCTAAGTCCACAACCAAACGAGGAACAGGAGGTAGGGTGAGTTATCAGTCCTAAGTCCTTTCAACCGTACTTATATAACTATATTTATAAAGGTTTACATTTAGCAGAATATAAGTTTAAAAGAGTTTAAGTAAAAGTATTTGACATGTAAAAGAGTTTGATAAAACATTTTGAAGAAGTTTGTTTGATAACACAGTTTGAAAAGTAAGAAATCCTTTTGTTTGGTAGTTATTAATCACATGTGATTGATATAATAACTATAATAGTTCAACTTGTATCCCCCCCATAAAAGCATTTAAAATCATTTAAAAGGTTGATTAAGGGGTATGAACTCACCTGTAGTGAGTGGTTTGGATGAACGGATTGTTATAGGATGCTAAGTGTCAAGTGAAGACTTGAGCACACACAAGGATCCTAGTTAACATATAATAACACATATATGTATCCAATTAGTCATAAAACAACTAATTAACCAAGTTAAGACATCCTAAGACATGTAAAACACTTGATTTAAGTGCTATAAGTGCTAAGGATTGCATCCAAGGGTGGTAGGACTTGGTTATTGAGTTTGGGGTCCAAGAGTAAACTCTTTTGGAGTTTACGGTTTTTGTGACCATCACTCATTGAGTTTATGGTCGTAAACCCATGAGTTTACGGCCGAAACTCATGGTACTTATACCATTTGGTGTTTTGAAGCTTTAAAGGTCATAAGAAGCATTCCTACTTCATGTTTAAGCCTTAGGAAGTGTTTAGGGCACCATTTCACTCCTTTGTGGAGTTTACGGTCCTTGGACCATTTCTCCTTGGGTTTAAGGCCGTAAACCCAAATGGTTTATGGTCTTTTTGATGTTTTAAGTCCTAAGCACATCAAGGGTGGTATCTAGACTAGTTTCCAAGGCTTAGTGAGGGACTAGGGCACACTTTGGCCCCTTTATTAGGGTTTACGGTCCAAGAACATCTTGGACCGTAAACACCTTTGATCTTGTGTTTACTTGTGTTTTCTAGATGATTAGGAAGTGTAACAAGTCTTATAACACACTAGGGTAAGAGTACTTACTATGTAGAAGCTTGAAAAGGTGCTAAAAGTCCAAGAACACTAGTGTGTGTTCTTGGTGTTCTTGGTGAAACTTGAAGATCTACACATATGGAATGATTTCACGGATGGAATCATGTAAGATCACTAGATTAAGTAAGATATCAACTTATTAGGGCTAGAAACACTTACAAAGTTGAAGATCAAGAAGGAAAATCGGATGATACTTGAGAGGATTTGAGTTCTAGACTTGAAAATGTGAAAAAGTGATTAAAATGGCTAAGTGCCATATTTATACCCTTGGGGTTTATGGCCGTAAACACCTTGTTTAGGCCGTAAACTCCAAACTCTTGGAGTTTTGGGACATTATTGCTACACAATAAACCCTAGGGCATCCTCTCTCCTGTTATCTCCTGAAGTATTGGGCTCTAGAATACTCAAACTGACTCTACACAGCTCAAAAGTTAGCAGACAATGTTCTGACTTCTATTGAAGTGATTGGTTGTACAGAATAGAAATTTCGGGTTGTCACATCTTTCCTGTCTTGGACCCTTCGGAGCTCGGACCATACCCGCCTTAGAAGTCTGCTGACTTTGGAACCCACCCGGTTTCGGACCCATTTCTGACTCCGGACTCCTCTGAACTCCGAACCCTCTAGCTCTCGGATCTTCTTCCAGCTTCGGACCTCACTTCGGATTTCGGGCATTTTCAGACTTTTTGTCATTTTCGGAGCTTTTGACTCCGGAATTTCCATCAGGTTCGGATTTTTCTCATCTCGGACCTTCTAACCTCATATTTTAGACCCATCTCGGAATTTTTACTGTTACATACCTTTCTAGTCTCGGAGTTTTCACAAGTCTCAGAACTTTTTCACCTCAGAATTTCTAGCACTTTGGGTGTTTTTCATCATCATCAAAGGCGTTTATAGTCTCATTAATCATCAAGACTAAGCTGATCTCGGAAGTTCCAACTCACAACCGCACACCTTGGTTTTTGGATTTTTCAAAAACAACCCACTAACCGCATATGGAGGTGAGAGTTACCGCCCCTCTTTTATATTTATTCATTTTGGGGATAATACATGTGCTAAATAGTATTTATGATACAAATAGATAAGTCTTATATGATATGCATGCTACAAGTTTAAAGTTATAAAGACTTTTATACCTGAATACTTTCATGCATAAGGTTTTACACACTTATACAAATATAAAAGTATTTCATAGTTTCAAAGACTACGACCCATGAATACTTTTATACAAAAGGCTTTACACACTTATAAAAGATCGTTATGTTGCAATACATATCTCTATAAAAGCGAGTAATTTATACTTTTATAAATACATCAACCATACTCGGCTTTTACAAATGCTATACTACGAAATTCATTATGCCCGGTACTTAACTATAATTAAGTTAGGGCTGAGAGTTATTCATAAACTTTTCGTTAATGGTTTTTGGAGTAGATGCTACTATTCTTTAGCCAAGTTTAATCACTTAGCCTGCCCCACACTACTATAATCGTTAATCCTCAGAGCGAGGTACATATGTACAGTTCTATATGGGGTCGACAACCCCACCTGCGGTTGCTAGCTACAAACATCGACTGATCAATCATAGCAGGTGATATGTGTCTACGATCGTTACTACGACATCCAATGAAGCATCATAGGGAGGGGTACTTTTCGTTCATAGTTCGATTATAGAACTCACTAAAACATTAACACGAATCTCTCTCACCTTTTTCACTACAACCATAGGTTTGGTTGCTTCCAGAACTATTTTTAAGTATAGTGGTTACTTATACAATGGGTACATTTTGACTTTCAAGGAGTTATTACAAACACGTTTTCTTTAAAAGCATGAATTTACTTATAAATATACATTTTGGCTTTTAAAGACTCATGACAAACATTATGTCAACTATTGTTATACAAAGAAAATACTTTTGGTACTTTTTTAAAGTATTATTACTACGGCTAGCAGAAAACCTGTGACTCTCACCAACCTCGTGTTGACTTTCAAAATACATGTATTCTCAGGAAATCAGTGAAAGTTCAGACACCAACCTCGTGTTGACTTGTGATCCATGAACTTAGTCACATAAATTTGTAATATAACTATTGCTTTGTTTATTGTTGTACTTGTGCTGTATATTCAATTTATTTGTGATCCATGAACTTAGTCATAGAGCCCGGCATATTCCGCCGCCTCGGCCAGCGGTGTGACTGATTGGTATCAGAGCTAAATTGGCTATAGAGAACTCGTATCCTCAAAAGAGGAATACAACTATAGCAACTAGCTCCCAATAAAAGTATTATTAATAATAACACTACTTCTCGACTGCTTACGGTACGGGGAATCTGGTTTGAAGGGCCGCATAGGGTTGCTGGATTTCAGAAGTGCTATAATGCCAAAATGGTCCTGCCCTCTGGTGTTTCATGCCTGGCCCCTGTCTGTTTTCGGTAGCCGGGAAGTACAAAACAAAAATTAATAATACTAAACCCCACCAACCATAATATATAAGAGTTTATATATACTCTGACCTGCGATAAGAATACTTAATAAAAATTTTAGACATCCCTTTAACTAAAACTACCAACTCAACCCTTTATGTCAAACACCTCAGTTAAAGGTTAGTACCATACATAATCCATACCACAAATAAACCTGGAACGCGCGCCTATGTTATTTATGGTCGGGCCGGTGCACAACCAACCTTGAGCAAGGAGTTTGACAGACTTCAACGGTTGAGAGTTTTAGAAGTTGAAGAATGTTCTCAAGACTCGTTGCTGAAGCTTAGTACCTTAGAACCCTTGTATCAACCTTAAAACACTTATTAAATACTTAAACAATTTTACTAATCCACTTGAAACCCTTTTATGTAGATGGTTGGACTACCTGATAACCCCGAGGACTGGTTTCGCTTTGAGAATCCCGATGAGCCATTTGGAGTTACGTTGCATCCAAATCCACTACACTTAGTTGGGGACCCATACTTTCCCCAAGATGCTTTCGAGGAGGAGGATCCTTGAGAGGATCCTGAGGAGGATCTCGAAGAGGATCCTGAAGAGGATCCTGAAGAGGATCCTGAGGAGGACCCCGAAGAGGATCTCGATGAGGATGAGCTTGAGGACGAGGAAATAGATTACTAGGACATACCACAGGAGGCGCCGGAGATTGATGACAACAGTCCATCCGAGGACGAGGAGGATCTCGCTGAGGAGGAACCTGCTCCCCCTACTCCACCAGTCTCTCCACCACGACAACATTATCATCCATACTGCCGTCATGACAAGGGTCCTTGGCTGGTGAGGACACCAGGGACTAGTGCATCCCCCATTTACCATTTGGACCCAGTTGCATCCGTTCCACGACCCACATGTGGTTAGTTAGGGAAACAGAAGATGCCCAGTGAGACATCATGGCTCATAGACCTTCTTCGTAGGAACAACATCACCGACTTGGCACCACGATTTGAGGTCGGCGAATCATCTCGAGCACCACTTAGTATTGACCCTGAGAACGACCCGATACCACCCCTCATGTCACGAGCTGATCGGACTGAGGACCGAGTTGGATCCCTAGAGAGTTTCATGAGAGACTCAAGCTCTACTTCCCTTTCACATCGAGTCGAGGTACTCGAAGAAGGGAAGAAAGAGGATTCTGATGCCATTCAGACTTTGTACCATCGGACCGGAGCTGATTACACTACAGTGAATGCCCTGAGTGCTCAGGTTAGGGAATAAAAATACATGATCCAGATTTTAGAGAGCGAGATTGTTGCCGCCAGGCATCAGGAAGTTGTCGCCGCTCGAGAACGTCGTTACATCCTCGAGCGGTTTGAGGAGTATGTCCTCTACATTATGATCCGCTTTGGGAGGTAGGTACAATATCTAGGGTGGCTTGTGCCCTAGGATAAGGTTAGGACTTTTGAGGAATAGCTTCTATTTTGCAAGTGTTTATCACTACATGGTTTGTATTAGATCTTTTGTAAAGCTTTTCCATTTCTAACCTTATGTGGTTAAAACTTTGTAACCAAAACAAGCATTTCTAATGAAAATATTTCAGTATTTTGTGAAATGTTTATATGTTTATTGTTTGCAAGACTCTATATCAAGTAGAAATTCTATCTTATGACTAGAAAACTGGCATGATATCGGGAAAACAAATTGAATGAGTACAAAATACACACATGCTTATATTAAGTTGCATGGTATAAAATAATCAACCTACTTATCTAACATATTAGGACAATGCCTCAATGAAAAGAACCACGAGTTCGTCCGCCACCGACTCCCCGAGTTATCAGAAGAAGTGTTCCAAAAATAACTCAAACAATGGAAGAAATTCCAACCCCTGAAGAAGGCCCAAGTTCGGAAAATACCAATCCAACCTTCCAGATGAATCACACTATGATGCAAAATATGCTTGCACAAGGGATTGTTACGGCCTTGGCAACATATGAGGCTGTCCGAAACGGGAATACTGGAAACAGTGGAAGTGGCACTCATGTAGTTACCCAAAACAATCCCATACATTGTTCTTACAAAGAATTCATGGGTTGTAAACCTAGATCCTTTTATGGAACTGAAGGAGCTGTTGGTCTATCCCACTGGATAGAGAAGATGGAGGTTGTCTTTCACATCAGGTATTGCCCAGATGATTGTAGGGTTAAGTACGCTACTTGCACACTGATGGATTCCGCCTTGACTTTGTGGAACAACCATTCCAAGACCATGGGGATTGCTGAAGTCTATACCATGGGATGGGAACAGCTGAAACAGATGATGACCAAGGTGTATTCCCCACGACAGGAGATCCAGGCACTAGAACAACAACTCTGGAATCTAACCATGCAAGGATAAGAGGTAGCTTCTTATGCCTCCCGATTCGAAGATCTTGAAACTATTTGGTCTGGAATGGTGCCCACTAAAGAAAAGAAGACGGAGAGATACATTTGGGGACTAGCATCACCAATCCAAGGTCTGGTAACAGCGTCCAGATCCTCCACCTTTGACAGCGCCAAGCAACTGGCTTATGAGTTAACTGAGCAATGTATCCGATGGGGAACCATGATTCAATCAAAGGAGAAGTATAGATCTGGGAATACTAAAAGGAAGTTCCATGGAAAGCAGAAGGGGAAATTCAATTGCCACAAGCCAAACCCAGAGCATGTAACAGTGTATGCTGCAGTCACAAACACTCCCGCTCCAGAAAATCCCTATGTTGGAGCTCTACCTCGCTGCCCCATGCGCAACTATCATCATGTGGGAGACTACATGATCTGTAGCAACTGCAAGTTAAGGGGTCATACCGCCAGATTTTGCAGAAAGAACCCAAACAACACATCCTTAACTACTACCGCAAGAGAAAGTCCAACCTGCTTCGAGTGGAACCAACCAAGACATTTCACGAAAGACCGTCCTAAGCTGAAGAGACATGGGGGGTCAAGGAAGGGTGTTTGTGATAAGTGCGGGAGACGCATGTTAAGAACCAACTGTAGTTACTGGTACGTTTCCTATCAATAATATTTGTGCTTCCGTATTATTTGACATTGGTGTCGATAAGAGCTTTATTTCCCATAAGTTTAGAAAAATGATAAATCACGAATCATGCAAACTTAACAATGCTTACACGGTAGAAGTAGCAAATGGTAAAATAGAAAGCTCCTTAGAAATACTAACCAACTGTCGTCTCACCTTGAATAATCATGTATTCCATATCGACTTAATGCCCATGACCATTGGAAGTTTCGATGTGATCATCGGAATGGATTGGTTATCAACCCATCGAGCGGAGATTATGTGTTACTAAAAGGCTGTGCGATTACCGTTACCTAACGATGAAGCCCTTGTGATTTACGGAGACAAGGAAGGGAAGAACCTAAGAGTCATTACTTTCATGAAGGCAAGGAAGTATTTGCAGAAGAGATGCTACGCTTTCTTGGTCCACGTGGTGGATACGCAAGACAAGGGTAAGGAAATCAAATACATACTGCAAGTGTGCGACTACCCGGACGTATTTCCAGATAACTGTGACATCCCCAATTTCACGGCCAGAAAAGACCGATTTAATTTATGCTTTTAAAATAAAATCAGAGTAATCCTTTGATTAAAAGAGTTGCAGAATTTGTTCCCAAAACAAAATATGATAAAAATTTATCAAAGCATTTCTTTAAGAAAATGTATTTTCATTATATAACAAAATCTCAGGATTTCATGTTCCGATACAGACCAAAAGCATAAACGGCACATTATAAGCCTTACAACAGTTATTTACAACTACTGCCCTATAATCCAAATTATATTGATAAGTCATCCAACTTACGCTCTGGTGCCACTACCTGTAATACAAAGAAAAACTGAGTGGGTCAGGCTTGGGAGCCTGGTGAGCATATAGGGATTTCAACCCACAATAAATAATTATATTAATTTCATCAATCAACAATAACCCGATTACTCATTCCCGTTATCCTCACTTTACGTCCCTAAAGCAACTATCACAAGGGACCTAGTCTAAGGATTTTTCATCGGGGCGACAACACTGCTTTGGGGTTTTCCCAGCAATTTATATCAAATAAGGCAACCATGTGGGGAATGAAGTACAGCAATTGAACACCCAAGTTCAATAACACCTACAGGTGGCGAGCCTGCCAGCGTTCCACTGGACTGTCTAGAAGAGTCCGTGGTCGTCATCTAAACTCCACTAGATAACTAAATCAGCAACAACATCGAGGCCTCTCATCATTTTATTTAATCACACATCCACTATCTACCCATGTTTCACCCAACATAATTGCCGATAAAAATACATATACAGCTTAAAACCTGTATAAAACATTCATTCAAGACTTATCTCAAATAAACAAATAATGTATATACACATAGCACGTATTATATAGAGAATACTTCGTATCTATGTGTTAGAAGAAAATGAATATACACTCACTTGATAAGACGATGCTCGGACAGCACTACAGCTCTTAAAGTAATATTCTTCGATGAAACTGGGACGTTCTCTCAAAAACCGGGCTTCTCGCGGGCAAAGTTTCGGCTCAAAAACTCTTTTTCTCGGGATCTTCGGGGCTTCGGGACTTGCTTCGGGTGTCGGGACGATACCGGGACTTCGGGGGTATTTCTTGCAGAGTAGAAGAGAGAAAAGGGGTGAAAGATGAGTAAAGTAGCAACCAAAACCGGCTGCCCCTTGGTTCGTATTTATAGGGTGAAAATCTGAGATTCACGTCGTGAACCACAAATGTTCACGTCGTGAACTCGGTCGTCATCAGGTGCGTAATCACGACTTCAGTCAGTCAGGCTCTGGGAGACGTCAATCACCTGTTCACATCGTGAAGCTCCTGTTCACGTCGTGAATCCTGACAGGCCTCGAAGTTTGTGTGATAACTATTGTTGTAAGAAAACTCAATTAACGGTAATTGAGTATCCAATGCATTTCCAAAGTCTATTACGCAGGCTCGGAGTATAACTTCCAAAGTTTGGATGGTCCTCTCTCTCTGAACATCGATCTATGGATGGTAAGCTGCACTCATATCCAAGCGTGTTCCCAAGGATTTCTGCAGTGATTATTAGAACCTTGAAGTGAATCTACTTTCTCTGTCAGAGATAATGGAAATTCGAACTCCATGCAATTTGACTTTTTCGTTGTGATAAGTTTTGGTCAGCTTTTCCATCTTGTCGGTCGCCTTGATTGGAAAGAAGTGGGCGGAGCTAGTTAATCTATCAATAACTAGCCAAATAATGTCGAAAACACCAGGAGTTTTGAACTACGTGTTCACCAGATGTACTCTAAAAATCCTGGCAGCAATGGAACTACTGCCAGTTAGATAAACCCTATCAGCGATAGACTTCGTGCCTATTACTTAAGATAATCCTTAGGAATAAATATTGAAGGATTAGATTATTCTTAGGGTAGATCCTTAAGAATAAAGAAGATAATGGGGATGGGTAAACAAAATCTACATCTCCTTATTCAAGGTGATGGGTAGTGTAGCTATTTTCCTATATTTTAAGTTGTCGGAACGTGTAAGCAATAACCTTTTCCATTTACATCAACACACATCCCAATCCTTGATTTGATGCGTCACAGTATACAACGTAATCTTCTTTCCCATATGGGAGGGATAGGATTGGTACACTACATAGCATTTGTTTTTAGTTTCTGGAACGCAGCTTTTTGTTTATCTTCCCAGTTGAACTTTGTGTCTTTCCGTGTTAGTGTTATGAGTGGCTTGGCTATCTTAGAGAAATTCTCTATAAATCTCCGATAGTAGCCATCAAGTCCTAAGAATTGGCTCACTTCTGTTGGCGTCTTTGGTGCTTCCCAATTCTTAATTGCTTCAATCTTCGAGAGGTCGACATGAATCCCTTTGTTACTAACTACATATTCTAAAAATTGTACTTCTCTAACCCAAAAATTTACCTACAGAGAATTTGGTGTACAACTTTTATTTTATTAGTAGTTCCAAGATTATTTGTAAGTGTTGACCGTTTTCTTCCTTGATTTGTGAATATATCAATATATCATCGATAAACACTATTACGAATTTATCCAAGTATGGTTTGCAAACACGATTCATGAGATCCATGAACACTGCTACGGCGTTGGTTAATCCAAAAGGCATCACTAAGAACTCAAAATGACCATACCGAGTCCTAAATGTTGTTTTTGGAACATCGTATTCTTGTACTCTGAGTTGATGGTATCCTGATCTGAGATCTATCTTTGAATAGTAGCTAGATCCTTGAAGTTGATTGAATATATCATCAATTTTTTGGAAGAAGTTAACGGTTCTTGATCATTAATTTGTTCCGCTCCCGATAATCAATATACATTCGAAAGGATCCGTCCTTCTTCTTAATAAACAAGATCGGTGCTCCCCAAGATGAGAAGCTTGGTCTTATAAAGCCTTTGTCAAAAAGTTCTTATAGTTGTCTATATAGTTCTTGTATTTCAGATGGAGCCAACCGATAAGGAAACTTCGCTACTGGTGCTGCTCCTGGAATTAAGTTGATTCGAAATTCGTCTTGTCGAACAAGTGGTATTTTAGGTAGATCTTCAGGAAACACATCTGGGTAGTCACATACTTAAGGTATGTTGTTGATTTCTTTTGATTTGCTTATCATATCTACAATGTGAGCCAATAATGCGCTACATTTCTTATGTAGATATTTCTGAGCCTTGGTGCAAGAAACGAGTTTGAGGTTTTTCCCAAACTTATCACCATAGATAATCAGGGTTTTTACGTTAGGTAAGGGTAATCATATGGCTTTTTCATAGCATAGGATTTCGTCGTGGTGTGAAGATAACCAATCCACGCCGATGATGACGTCAAAGCTTCCAATAATCATTGGCATGAGGTTGACGTGAAAAGTATGATCATTTAGAGTTAGAAGGTAATTTTCTAAAATTTCTTGGGTGAGTTTGTTTTGTTCGTTTAGCTATTTCTACTTTATATGCTTGTTCTAGACTCATAATTTATATTTTGCCTAAATACGAGTAATAAAACTTCTATCAGCTCTAGAGTCGAATAGTATTGTAACGTATAAGTTATTTATGAGGAACGTACTAGTTACCACATATGGTCTTGGATAGCGTCCCTAGTTCTAATTACGAATTCTCTTCCACTAGCATTGTCTCCCTGGTTCCTCCATTTTGGACATTCCCTCCAGAAGTGTCCAACTTCACCACACTCGTAACATGGTTTTCCTCCACCAGAGCCTGTTCCGGTGTTTGCTTCCTGATTTATTGTTGCAGGTGACGTGCTTCTACAGTAATTAATAGTGTGACCTTCTTTTTACACTTCATCCAAACAACATAGTCAACTAAGTGATGACGGTTGCACCCATTACACCATGAATTCTTTCCTTCATATTGCTTTGGTGGCGTGGGTGTTGCTATTTTTGTTGTTGTAACGGCATAAACAGTTTCCACTTCTTGTTTCTTTCTGGATGATTGTCTTGGGTTTCTTCTATTAAAATTACGCTTGTATACTCCGGATCTGGGAGATTCAAATTTCGCTACCATGGATCCCCCTTGGATCTCTATGTTGGTTAGACGATAGGCTAAGCGTTTTGTATTGTCATAGGTTGTGCGTTTTGAAGCAAAAAACATCCCTTGGATCTGTTGTGCTAGACCCTAGATGTATCGTTCAACTTTCTTGTATTCAGGGGTTACAAGTGTCGGGCACATCACATCAAGGTCATTGAACCTAGCGGTATAAGGATTTATCTTTGAACCCTTAATTCTTAGGTTCCATAAATCTTGTTCCAGGTTCTGCACCTTATCTCTAGGACAATACTCTTCTATTAAAATCATCGTCAGATCCTCCAAACTGATGCCCATTGTCTTTGCATAGCTATTCCACCATGTTAATGCCCATCAAAAAAAAGTACAAGCTGCAAATCTTACTTTGAAATCATTCGGACAGAAGTTTATTTAGAAGGAGGATTATGTCTTCTCGATCCAAAGAGTCATTCCTACAACCCCTTCAATGTCGTAGAAGGATCTAGGTTTGTAGTTCATGAATGGTCCGCATGTGTAATCCCTTGAAACGCTACTATTATTTCCACAGTTGCTTCTC
Organism: Lactuca virosa; assembly: GCF_052849685.1. Lineage (NCBI taxonomy): Eukaryota > Viridiplantae > Streptophyta > Magnoliopsida > Asterales > Asteraceae > Lactuca > Lactuca virosa. Next base: position 307,534,001 of record NC_136433.1, on the reverse strand, counting down.
CAACCTCTACTTTGTTCAGAGGTGTTGTTTGATTGTTCACTCGATTGAAGCTGTGATTGTGTTGGTGATGAATGATCACTCGTTGATCTGTTATGGTACATTGATTTGTCCCATTACCATTGGTGGAAGGAGATATGAGCCGTGCGAAAGTATTGTTGAAAATATGAGCGATAATACTACAATCGTTGATATTAATTGACTTCCATAATGTAGTAGTCGTCGGTAATCGTAATTCGTAATGATTTACAAATAGGTGTGTTTCCAAAGGTGTTCTTAAATATCTAATAGGAATATACGTAGAGTATCACGACTACATAATTATGGTTCTATAATAAACATCAAACATGATTGATGTTTATGAGGATTTGCAACACTAATTTTTCTCAGGCATAAGACGCTGCTTGATTTCGATTTCCTTAGTGTTTTTTCTTTGTGTCATGAACTACGATCATTCTTGAGTAGAATCTTCAAGTGTTTTAGTTTATCAACTACAATATCCAAGTTTAGTTGTGCATCGGTCTGACCATAATTAAACATAGGTGATCAGTCTACGTTTATTTGTGGTTCGGCCCATGTACAATAAAACTCGACTAAGGAGATTGACCTAAAACCTTGCATTGTATTGTTATCGAGGGTTTGGGTTTTCTATATTTTTGGGTTTTATATACATGTGTTCTCATCGCGGGACTGAGTTCATACATAACTCTATATCTTTGTATTTGTTGTATTCACGGGTATTATTAATTATTGTGTGTTACTTCAGGTCTAGCTGATAAGGCAGCGACCAATCAGGACAGTCGGTGGACAGGATCATTCCAGCAACCAACCGCGATGTGTCTATCCTGTCACCAATCTCGTAAGTAGTCCCTTAGTAGTATAATTAATAATACTTTTTATTTGTAGGTTAAGGGATATACCTAAACCTAAAGAGTAATCCCTAGACTATAGTCATTCTTTCCTAAGAAAGTACTAGTTCTCTATAGTCAATAGCTCTGATACCAATCTGTCACACCCCCAGCCGGCGGCGGAAACACCGGGCAGTGTAACGTCATTCCTTGTATCACAGTTATATAACATATATTGAAGAGTACAAAAGAGTTTTATAACTACATACCTTTATTGATGATAGAAAGCTACATTATTCTTGTTTCCTAGTATTTATCACATAGTGTCCGAACTATCGCACACGTCTTAATAGATATATGTTCCATACGAACAGAAAGGATAATAGTAAAACTTTCCATGTTCGAAATAATATTCAGCTTACCAAGTTCCTGGAAACACATGCATTTTGAAAATATGTCAACATACAGTTGGTGAGTTCACAGGTTTTGACTCCGAATAAAATAGTACTTTTTCCAAGTTCAAAAAGTATAAAACATAATATAAAAGAGCCATACTGACTCATACTTATCTCTAGCGTATAATATATATCCTAGGTATAATAGTTTACGTATTAAATAAGTGATGTACCTAAAATCTCCATATACTTAAACCAAGGAAGGTTACTATGTATAAATCCTATTTGAATTCTATACGAGTATATATACTAGGTATAATTATTTACTTAATGAATAAGCAAAATACCTATAACTTCCTTGTACCTAGAGTATAAGTGATTGGGAAACTTATACTTAACATTAATAATTGTATATCGAAAAAGTATAATGTTTCTAATAATTTGCTACCATGAGTCCGTAACCGCTGCTATGACATACAAGACCTCTTACAAAAAGATCCCACCAATGGTTCCACGAAGGATTTCCACCATTGACGCCATAAAAGATTATGCCCGGGCTACCACGAAGGATTCCACCCATATAAAAACACAGCGCGCTTCATCGACACCGGATCAATAAACAAATAAAAGGACAGTTTGTCACTCGCTAAATTTTGGGTTGTAGCTAGCAACAACGAGTGGGGTTGTCAACCCGTATAGTTTTATACACGACTTCCTTGCTCACACGGGATTAACGGTTACATGTCATAGGATTTCCCCTAAGATTCCCAATCTTAGTTGATGAATATAATAGCTCATGTAGACTTTGTCGTCCTCCTAAAGTTCTAATAACAAAAGCATATTCGTGTCTAAAACCCTAAGTTACTAGATTATACTTTTAAACATTACTCCTAATTTCATAATACTTCGGCAGTATAACAATTATAACTTGAAGTAAAACCAGGTTTTATCTTAACATAAAACCAATAATAAAAACATATACAAGTATATATAGAACTCCCGAATATAACTTCAGGGCTATTTTAGTAATATACCAGGTTTTATCTTGACATAAAACCAATAATAATAATAATATACTTAACAATTAGTATATATAAATCCCGAGTATAACTCCGGGGCTATATCACACATAGTACATATGTTTGATTTTTATAAGATAAAATCTGTTTTCGCGTTTTCGCAAGATATTTATGTTTTCGCATGAACCTACTTCTATATATATATATATATATATATATATATATATATATATATATATATATATATATATATATATATATATACATACATATATATATACATACATATATATATACATATATATATATATACATATATATATATATATATATATATATATATATATATATATATAAAACTCCCGAGTATAACTCACGGTCTATATTAGTATAATAACATGCTAATAAGTTTAAGATAGTTGTATGTTTTCAATATATCAGATATATTCTAGGTATAAATGATACAGAACAACTATATCCCGGTTAATATAACTATCTATGGTTATACGAACATACTATCGTATAAACATAATAGTAACTTTTAAATAATATTTAGCATGCGTTTTCCCCTGAAAACATTAAAAAGTGGGGCCTTAGAACTCACCCTAGTAGCGTGATCTATATAATCTAACTGAAAAACGATCGGAAGCTCGTCGTTGTCAGGCTCGGGAAGGGAAACGACTTTCAGCAAACGAGAGAGGGAAAGAAGATTTGGTGTAAGGAATGAAAGGGTCTCACTTGCTATTTATAGGCTGTTTTGGGCCCATTCACGTCGTGACATACCTATGTTCACGTTGTGAACTTCCACGAGTCATCCCGTAGCCTTACCACGTGTTTTCTAGCCTCGATTAGTGTCCTTGACTACTTTCACGTCGTGGACTTAATGTTCACGTTGTGGACTTAAGGCGGCAAGGGTTTCTGCCACGTGTCATGCCCTCAGACAGCTACATCTTTGGAAGATGATAACTTTTGCATACGAGCTCCATTTTTTATGTTATTTATATCCACGCGTAGGTATTTCCGAGTACTACAACTTTCTTTTAGACTCCAATAGCTAATTCTATGTCTATTTTAATCTCCACTTGCTATAGATGCTATAATGTTATAAATTATCATAACTTCTTCATGCGAAGTCAGATTTAGACGTTCTATATATTTTTGGAATCATATAGGCTTGTAGTGTTGAATGAAAATGTCCTTAAAGATTAAAGTAAATTGATTATAATATGTGTTTGTTATATTTATGGGAATTTTCTTTGACCTAATTTTGACTGGTCTTACAGGTAGATTTTTATTTCCTATAAAATCATATATTTTCCATATTGTGTTGGATCTTTGCGAAGTTTATACTTTTGGGATTGCAGTAACGCATACATTCTAAAAATGTTAACCTGCTCGCAAGGTGGATTAAGTTGTCTAAGGTCCTAACTAAATTGGTATAATGTTGATGAATAAAAATAAAGTCCTTTTTGGGTTGCCCTCATAACCAAGAAATGGCTTGGATTGATCAACAGAAAGAGATAAATAATTTATTAATATATTTTATGATTAATATATTAATTAGAAATAGTAATAATTAATTAAGAATTAATCACAATTAATTAGGAATTACTTCTGGGTTAATTAGAATTAATTAAAAGTGCAAGGGCTAAGTTAAAATTGATCAATAGTCCAACGAAAGAGAGGATCTAGAGTCCTCCTATGTATGGACGATTTTGGAAGCTCTTGATAGAGCTTCTAGAAGCCTCCAACTGAAGAAAGAAAACTAGATTGAAATATTATTATTTTAAGTTCAAATCTAGGGTTTCTACGATTATCAAGCAGCTATAAAAAGGGGCATACCCCTTGTGATTTTCGGCCTAAGCATTCAAAAAAGAGAATTCTGAAAATTCTCATTCTCTCCCCTCTCTCCTTTAATCCTAGAGTTTCTTGACTTTTGGGTGTGGCGCATTAGAGGCTGCCACACTTTTGGAGCTAGTTTTTTCAAGGAGGCAACCAAGGGTTTTGATTACCTTAATTCAACTTAAGAAAAAAGGTATGTGGTTCTACTCATGATTTTGACATCGTAGGGTTTATAGTTTTTGTTTCGTAAGTATGTTGCTATTAATAGTGAAAAGAGATAGATCCAAATCTTCGGTTGCATGTACCCTTAAGAGTTAAGTGAAATTTCACATGCACAATCCAATTATAACCTAAAAAGCCCAATAGTGGTATCATATACATGCCTTTTCAATTGATAGTGCATAAAAGATGAAACCAAAAAAACAAAAAAAAATCTACAATCTGTATCGCCACAACGTGGGGCAATCCTCTTCCCCGTCGTGGGAACTTTTTGGAATTCGAATTTTAGGGTTTTCTTGCCTTATTCAAAATATAGGATAATTATTAGTTAATAAATATTATTTCAAGTTTTTAAAATTTAAATATTATAACTAGATAACTAAGAATCCTAATTTGAATGAAATAAAGTTTTTAATAAGGTAATTATCTATTATAAGATAATATAATTATCCTTTAATAAGATTTATATAAATTAACGAAGAGTTTAATTAAAAGATAAGTCTTAAATCTTCTTTTGTTCAAATATTAATTATTAAAAGTTAACTGAACTAATATGATTTGAACCTTGTAATTTAAAAAGGATATTAATTATTAAAAGTTAACTGAATTAATATGATTTGAACCTTGTAATTTAAAAAGGTTTTAAAATACACCTTATACATATGTATAATATTATATATTATATGTATAACTAAAAGTCAGTCGAATCAATAGTAGGCCTCATTCAGGAAGCCATACTATAAGAGAGGTATAAGGAAATGGTCTATAAAATGATCGTTGAATGGGTGTCGTTTTCACCCACTGCTTCTTTGTGTGGTGGAGGATCGTTACCTAAACGGATTTGATTGGACATAATCACATTAAAAGTATAATTTTTAAAGTACTAGAACCTTCTATTAAATCTTACTCTATTTACTTTAGGAAAAATATGAAATTGCATGCTAATCCACGAAAACGCACATCATTTCTTTCTAAGTCATTAGTTAAGCGCGTGTGATTAACCGACACACTAATGTGGGACTAAAATGATGAAATGATGGCACATAATAAAATTTATAGTTGTTGATGGAGCGTGTGTGGATAACCATCACATCAATATGATATCATAAATGACCTCGAGTATGTCACATGGATTTGCATGGTTATTCACATGTTGTTTCTGATTTTCGGCATCCCAGTCACAAATTGAAGAGCATAATCTGAGAATAAACATGCCATTGAATAGTTCAATGAATCTCAATATCTAGGAAGTTCATATTAGATTGAAAATATAGAGACACGTGAAAAGATTGGAAAAGCTCAATGTAAATTTTGACAAGAAGCTTTCCATTGACATGGTGCTCAACTCCTTGCCCAGTAGTTATGATCAGGTCATTCATATTTATCATTTGAAAAATATTGAGACCACATTGATTGAGCTTCACAAACTGTTGCAAACAGCTGAAACAGGAATGAAGAAGTCTAACTCCAACAGTGTTTGTCACAACTAGCCTTTTTGGCTAGGAAATTTCGTCCTCAAGTAAGCAAGGACTATTGTGAGACTTGTTCTAACACTTCTAAGTGTACAATATGAGTTCCTAATGAGCCATGTAGAGTTAGAATGAAATCTCTCCCAAATCTCTTCAAGTATGTGAAATCTCTCCCAAATCTCTCCAAGTATGTAAAATCTCTCCAAGTATATCGAATCTCTCCAAAATCTCTCCAAGAATGTGAAATCTCTCCTAAATTTCTTCAAGCATGTGAAATCTCTCCCAAATCTCTCCAAGTATGTGAAATCTCTCCATGTATATCGAATCTCTCCCAAATCTCTCCAAATATGTGAAATGTCTCCCAAATCTCTTCAAGTATGTGAAATCTCTCCCAAATCTCTCCACGTATCTCAAATCTCTCTCAAATCTCTCTAAGTACCTTCCTCAATCGAAAACAGCTCAAAACCGGAAGAGGAAACCCAAAAGGACCCTCCTGGTCCGGAACCCTCTTGGTCTGAAACCCTCCTGATCCGGAATGCCTTCTAAGGGCCAAGAGGAAGCATCTTCGGAACCTTCCCCCCCCCCCCACCCCTTCGGAACCTCTGAAGTGACTCTGGAAGACTAAGGCTTGCTCCGGAAGGACCTTGCACCAGACAACTTCACATCTCGGAATGCCTCGGTCCGGACTTACCCGTTTCGCACCTGACTCCGGAAGTGAGGATTGATTTCGGAACTTGCCCAGCGCCTCCGGAACTCCTCTATATGCACTTCGGACCCTCGCATACCTAAAGCTCCACTCCGGAAGTTGTGATATAGCTTCGGAATTCGCATAATGGCTCCGGAGTTCACCTTTTAGCCCCGGATTTTGGACTATTTCGGACCTTTTCTTCATTTTGGGGTATTTTGAGGTCGGGAATCCCACCAAACTTGTATTTTTCTTAACTGAGACCCCTAAAACCTCTATTTTATGCCAAATTTAATTGTTTAAATCATATTTTCATAAAATAAAAGTTTAGGATTTAGGAAGATCTTATCCTAAATCAAGATAAGGACAAAGAGGTTGACCTTGTGATTTGATGAAATTCTCATTTCCTATGCAAATCACAGTATCCCATGCTTTACCCACCAGATAACAAAGCTTGGACCATCAGATCCCCATGCACCAAAGATTCCCTCCCTTTTTTTTTCTTATACTCTTAAAACAACGACAGTAGAAGAAATATTGGGCTATCCATTTCCTCTCACTCCTCTCATTTCCTCTCAAAAGCTTATCCCAAAGACAAGAACAAGGATCTTGCTGGAAGCAAAATTTCTCAAATCTTCCCTGGAGTTTTTCTAAAGTAAGTTCTCCACTCATATAAGATTTTACATAATTTTCAAGATGAATCCATATTATTTTATTCATAATAATATGTGATAATCAACCTTAGGATAACATTCTTCCCAGAGAAGTTCCTCATCTCAGCCAAAAGTTTAAGCTTGAGATCTTCACTCCATAACTCCAAACAACTCCTCAACCAACTCAAGGTGAGCTTCATACCCCACCTTTTTCAATGTTTTAATGTTTTTGGGGGAGAGTACAAGTCCAATCTTGCCTAAATACTTGAATAATTGCATGTATACGTATGTTTGTATGTGTGTGTGAAATATTATTAAATTATTATTTTAGTAATATTCTCATGAACGTAAGATTTCACAACTTCATAAAGAACAGAGGATACTTTGTGTGCAAAAGAGCCTCCCAACTATTGGGTGTGTCCAACTTAACCCCTTTATCTATGCTTTCATGTCTAGATATAAAAGTTATAAAAAGGGACCTTGATAAGTTTACACTATTTCTAGTAATTTTCAAAAATGGAAACTTTGTGACTATTTGCAAACTATCAGGGAGTGTTTTTTAAATATTCGATATAAAAGTTTGCGTCACGAAAATATACAAATAGAGCTTTTATGACAGAAATATTTGCATGTCATAAACTGTTGTCGTAAAACCTCCAAGAACATAAGTAATGTTCTATATGTCATAAAACAGAAAATGCGTGTCATAACCGGCAGTTATAAATTTATACAAATTATAACTTGACACTTTTTCTCTTGACTAAAATGACTTATTTTTCAATAAACAAAAAGGAACGAACACGAGCACCCAGTTAACGAGCACAATTAACGATATGGAACGAGAACGATATTTCTATTCAATGAGTACGAATTTCATTATTTATCTAACAAATAATGGGTCTCTAACGATTGCCCAAAAGGTTGTTAATATTCTAGTCAGACAAATCTCGAAAGTACCTAAATATAAAAATATTAGTGTACGTCTAAAGTCTTGTAAGGAGTTATAACCAGAGTCTCGTGGAGGGAGAGCGGGAATTTTTGTATAGATCTATACGGGGTTGACAACCCGCACCTTCGTTGTTCACTACAGCTAGACATGCCAGTCTAGGGTGACAAATGTCTTTTCCAAACCGAGGGCGTCTGAGAAACGCCAAAACAGGCACTCTGTCAGATTAGTATGGTTATAACGGCTCACTAGAATATGTTATATTAACTAGAAATTTATGTAAGGAAAAACCTCATAAATAAATTAAGGCACGTTGTGTCGACCGTCCTTTACATGATAAGTGATGGTCCGCATTTGTTGCGTTGATTGTTCTTTTTCATAGTGTAGAACGTCCACAATTTCCATGTTGATTCTTTCTCCTAACAAGTATAGAGTCGTAATACTGCAATTTTACAAATTAAAAAGCGTAGGACCCTATGGAAAATGTTTGTAAACGATTTTGAAAACAATAAACTAACCCACACATATACATAGTTGGAACTAGAACTTACGAATATTTTATAGCAGAAAATATAGGATTTTCTGGAGAAAACGATTTTCTACGATTTCGATAACGATAAACTAGAACGCACACTCAATTTTACTCGATAAGAGGAACAAGATTTTCAACCATATTCTCTTTTTGAAAATAAGGGATTTTTCTGGAAACGGTTGACTATTACTATTCAAAAGCACTATTCTCGTACACAGCTCGCTTTTACAAATTACACTACTTTTCAAAATCACTCCTTATAAGGATGAACAAAAGTAATGACTTGCACACACATATATCCATGATTTTCAAGGCAAGGCTTCAAACGATTTCATAGAAAATAACGGATTTTCTGAAAGTACAATGAGAACGATTCTAAACAACTGTAAATGATTTTATACAAAAATGCTTATGAACTCACCAACTTTTTAGTTGACGCTTTTCAAAACGACTTGTATTCTCAGGGATCTAGTAAGCATGTAACAAGGGATGCGGATGCAGGACTATTTAGCTGTAGCTTGGAATTTTCTACTTATGTCTCTTTTGTGTAACTCGAAGAACAAATACAATATGTAAACAATGTAAGTTTGTTATCTCAATGTATGATGTTTGGATTGCTCTGTTTCATTTATATTCAATTGTTATGATACTGCACAATGAAGTCACCCGCCTCCGGACGTTTCCGCCGTCTGGTCCGGGGGTGTGACAGTGTTGTAGCTGCATTAGTCATGTCTATCCAACAAGGCAACGGTAAGAAGAGAAGGGCTCATTCCGAGCCCAAGTGGACAGGGAAATCCTACATTGGAGAGCCCATTGATTCAAATGGAAAGCCCAACTTTGATACTCCTCCTGTTGCGGACCTGAAAAAATGTTTTCACTATAGCCAGAAAGGTCCTTGGAGAAGAAGCTTCCCTAAGTACCTACTAGAAGTGAGAGAAGCTAAGGGCAAAGTGTATGGCTCTTTATCTGGTACGTACTCTATCAAAATCAATAACACTTGTATTTCAAATTCTTGGGTCCTTGATACGAGATATTGTGACAACCGTCAAATTCAAATCAAAGTCAACAAGTCAAGCTCAACAAGTCAAACCGGTCAAACTTAATTAGTACTTGTATGCTAAAAGTTATTCTATGTATAAAAATGTGCATTTGTATGTCAAGAATTCAAGCATCTTGAAAAATCTATGTGTTAACAATGTAAAAACCCTAAAAAGGGAGTTAAACGCATCAAAACGCGACTAAGGACCCTTGCGGGGACTTAAAACAATCATAAACGAAGCATAGCGAGATTCGCAAACCTTGCATTACAAGATTATGCGATAATAATGGCTAAGATCAAATCTCTCCCAAATCTCTCCAAGTATGTGAAATATCTCCCAAATCTCTCCAAGTATGTGAAATCTCTCCCAAAACTCTCCAAGTATGTGAAATCTCTCCCAAAACTCTCCAAGTATGTGAAATCTCTCCCAAAACTCTCCAAGTATGTGAAATCTCTCCAAGTATGTGAAATCTCTCGAAGTATGTGAAATCTCTCCAAGTATGTGAAATCTCTCCCAAAACTCTCCAAGTATATGAAATCTCTCCCAAAACTCTCCAAGTATGTGAAATCTCTCCCAAATCTCTCCAAGTATGTGAAATCTCTCCCAAATCTCTCCAAGTATGTGAAATCTTTCCAAAAATCTCTCTCAAACTTTTTATAGTCATCCGGCTCATCCCGACCCTTAACTTAGTCAAAAATCACGCAAAACGGAAAGATTTCTCGAAAAATAGCCATATAGGACCGAAACCCTCCTTAGGAACCGAACCTCTTAGGAATCGAACCTCTTAGGAGCCGAACCCTTCTATTAGAGTCGAACCTCTTAGGAACCGAGCTTGTCAGAAGCGAGGCTGTCAGAAGCGAAGCACCCTTCTTTGACCGAAGCTCAGCAGACCGAACCGAGACCCTCGCACCTTCGGTCCCTTCTCCTCCTCTCGGTTCCTTCTTTCCCTTCTCTCGGTTCTCACACTCTTAGAGCCGAACCTCGCAGGTTCGGTCCATATTGCCCGGTTTTCGACCACTTTCGCTTCCTAAGCCCGTTTTTGACGGGATTTTTTCACCAAATTCATATTTTTATCATTTTTAACCCCCAGAACTCATATTTTATTTATTTTTCAAGGATTTATTAATTAAAATCATTATTTTATGTTAAGAGGAGTATTATACCCCACAAGTGGGTCAAGTGTGCCCACTTGCCTCCATGTGTCATCCTCTCATTAGCCACCTTATCCACATCACACAAACCAAGGCACACATCACTTCAAACTCACAAGTTGCTCCATCAACCTTCATATAAGGAAATGTCTGTGATTTCCTTGATCATTTGTTTCACCATCAAACACTTATACACTTCTTAAACCATCAAGAGGGCCTCTTTTCTCTCAACTTTCAGCCACACTTTTGAGGTGTTCTTGAGTCATTTATTCACTTATTGGTAAGTATTTCCTTCTAACTCAAGTGCTATTACATGTTTTCATAACACTCTTGGATCATCTACACACATATTAACACGAAATCGTTCTTAGGATCATCCAAAAACTTCGTGTGTTCATCAAGTGATCTAGACTTGAAACTAATCATCTTCAACCTTCCACTCTTCAAGAAATCACTCAAGATGAGTTCATACCCCTACATTTTCTATTTTCTTCAGTTTTCATGGGGGGAATACAAGTTAAAACACCAAAACATATTCAAAACGCAACTTGACAGCTTATAACAGAAAAGTTGTGACCTGTTCACGAACTGTTTTACCCAACATAAACTTAATATTTTTCAAAACTGTTTAATATGCAAATAGCCCAGGTTTATACCTTTAAAATGACTACTTGCACATCTTCATACGATTTTTCTACAATTTATGGTGATTTTTACAAAACTGCCAATCATTTCAGAAACGAATTCAGACCAGTCTGTGAATATGAACACTTTCACATAAGTTAGATACTTATAAAAATCATAATAAAAATTATGAATAAACTAGACACATTTTCTAAACTCTCAAAATTTACGGAGTTAGTTTTCGACTTCGTATGATTTTTCTATGATGTTTTCAAAACAGTGCAGAAAGGGTAAAAACTAGTTACATAGCTTACCATATTAACAACATTTTGTAGTATGTTGAGCAAAGTGCATAACGATAAGTTTCTCAATGTTTGGATGCATTCTTGTTAGTTTATCATCATAAACAGAAATTAGTCATTCATGTTAAGGATTTTCCTCCATTCATTTCGAGCACATATAATAAACTACATTAAGTATAGTTTATGAATTTTCGATAAAAGCATACTACATGGAAAAGGTTTTACTCTCAAAACAAATGGGTTTTTTCATATACTACTTGATAAACTATAATAGTAATAGTTTATGGATTCATATCACAGATGTATTTTCATAAAAGGTGATTTCACTTCCTCCACGGAAGGGGCTTTATACTCAAACTATATGTAAACTAGTTAACGTAAGTTGTGAGACATTCTCATTGTACTCTTTGAGTACTGGTTCAAAATCTTGAATTAGTTATAACCAGAGTCTCTTGTAGGGGGAGCGTGATAATTGTGTATAGATCTATATTGGGATTGACAACCCACACCCATGCTGCTTGCATAAGTCCAATCGGCCGATCGGGGGTGACAAATGTCATTTCGTTTCCGACGTCTGAAGAACGTCGCAGCAGGTCATCCGGTCGTAGTATGGTTATAACGACTCACATAGGGAGTTAACAATCTTTCAAGTTTACAGGGAAAATTCTACTTTGAATAGGGGTTTTATCTATTTAAAACTACTTGAACATTAATAGTATAAAACACACACTCACATTCTCGGTCTTGGGATTTAAGGCTACATAACTTTTTATAAGGAAAATATTGGATTTTCTTTGGGAAAACGCATTGTGAATATAAATATCATAAGTACAAAACACACACTCATATTCTTGGTCTTGGGATTTAAGGCTACATAACTTTTATAAGGAAAATAAGGGATTTTTCTTGAAGTATACATGACAAAGTACCAGATTTAATACTAAATGGCTTTCATGATATTAAAACTACATTTCATCTAGAATTGTTAGACTTCAGCTATAATTTGCTAAGTGTGCATGTTAAAGTTATATATGAATTTAGTCGAAATCAACCTAGAATTGGTGGGCCCGCCTTACTTCCTGTTCCTTGTTTGGTTGTGGACCTAAGGCAGACCCATTATATTCGACAGTTTATTTAACTTAAATTTTATATAACTTATATACACTGGGTGATTATAAAAGGAATCTACAGGTCTTTCTAGGGTACATTATTGCATAACATAGGAGAGTTCATTTCGCGTTTAAGAAAGAAAATATTAAATTTTCTGAAATCATACACTATCGCTTTTTACAAGGAAAACGGCTTCTTTCTCAAATAAAACTCTTATGGACTCACCAAATTAATTGTTGACACTTTTTCAAACTACTTGTATTCTCAGGAATTCAGTGAAACAGGAAATCAACCGCCTTTGAGGATAGGACGTTAAATCGTCAAACATTTCATTTTTGTCATCATAAGTGTAATTGATTGGAAACATGTAAACACATACTATTGTATAACTTTTTCAATTATATTTATGATGGTTGTATTTACTTTGAGCACTATTATACTCGTTGTTGTGATACTATACATAAAGTCCTCCACCCCCGGACGTTTCCGTCATCCTTGGTTTGGGGGTGTGACAGATATGGTTTCCACATTTGTTGAGATATGTAGGGACTAAAGGATAGTGAAGAGATCGAACATGGAAAGTTGAAGCTGATCATGGGGAATAGGTGAAAGTTGGCTATTACCAGGATTGGGACTTATGAGTTTATGTTTGATAGTGTTAGGGTTGATTTAAACAATTGTTGCTATTTGTCAGAAATGACAAGGAACATAATTTCATTTCATGCTTTATTTATACAAGGATATTGTTATGGTTTTGATAATAATGATGGTACAATAGTTTATCATAATGGTGCATTTATTTTCAAAGCTTATCCTTATGATGGTGTATTAAAATATTGTTTGTGTAAATGAACTTAGCAATAATGTTTATAGTATTGATTTTTCTAATAGTTTAGACAAATTGTGCTTATGCCATTGTCATCTTGGGCACATCAACTAGAAACGTATCGACCAACTCCAAAATGATGGAGTGTTGGAATTATTTGACCTCAATTTAGATGATGAATGTGAGTCTTGTTTGTTGGGCAAGATTGTAACGTCCCAAAAATGCCAATAATTTTTTCGTTGAAACACCATTAATTTCATACAACCACTTGTTTCAAAACCAATCAAAGAAAAATGCATTTTTTAAACATCAGAGTAATACAATAACAATCGGTGCGGAAAAGCTATCAGGGGATGATGTGCAGTCAAGTCGGCCCTTCGCTTTGCTACTAGAATTACAAGAAATATGATAAACCACAAACCGTAAGCACAAAGCTTAGTGAATTTCCCAAAATACCACATACCATACATAAGATAGGGAATGCTATGGGCCAACCATAGTCTTACTATCATGCCATGAGCCACATCATGGTCTTTTCTTGCCATGTCGGGGGCCAAAACCCAGTTCTTACAAACAAGTGCCAAGAGCCACCTCCTGGTCTTCCATGGAAACATCACAAAGACAACGAGCATCCTACATATAACTACCAGGGTCCAAACCCCGGTCTTGCATATAGTTGTCGGGAGCCATATCCCGGTCTTTCCTATAATTGCCAAGGGCCACCCCCTGGTCTTCCTACATGATATAGTGGAAAACTCATCTGACTCACAAATCTTACTAAAACTCAGCTCAATGCCACGCTGACCACTGCTAACATATTTTCCCCAGCTAACGAACGGGTGCTAAGCACCTCCTAATAATCCACACAAGGCAAACCCTATGTTTACCTTCTAAAGATATAAATTTGACCAAAAGTCAACCCATACCAAAAGTTAACAGTCAAATTCAAGGCCAACGATCAATCCTTCCACCAGTTGATCATCACGTCATGACCATCTCATGGTCATGTCGTAAGAAACATATCCCACCCGGCCCCAACTCAGTCATGATTGGACTCAACTCGGATCCACTCATAATCATAGATGAAATAAGTTCCAACAGGTACCGAAGATCGAAACCGATCGCAAGCGTTCTGTCGGGTTCTTAAGATCGGGACCGATCACAAGCGTTCCAATGGGTTCCGAAGATCGAGACCGATCGGAATCAAAATCCTCCAATAGGTTTCCTTCTGAAAATCAGAATTGAACAAAATTTCTCCAATGGCTACCGTTGCAAAAATCAGAACCGATCGTAACTAAAATTGATCATCACGTCGTGACCACCAAATTGTCATGTCGTGACAAACACAGAATGGCCAACTTAATGCTTTCAGCCGTAATCCTTAAACCTATGCATTCCAACTTTCCATAAGGTCTTATAACTCTAAAATGATCCTAAAAATCGATGCTTTACGGACATGCATGTGACATCCCCAAATTCACTGTCACTTCAAAATTTTATTTATGCTTATTTGAAAATCAAAGTATTCATTTTAAAGAATAGTATTGCGGAATTTGTTCCCAGAAAACATGATAAATATAATATCAAAGCATTTCTGAAGAAATGTATTTTGTTTATATTAAAACTTTGGTATGTCGTTGTCAGTACAGAAACATAAGCATAAACGGACCTTACATTCACTTACACTACTGATTTACATCTCCTTTAATCTCTCAGTGTAATGTAGCTTCGTATCGACACATGTGATACAAATAAACTGATTGGGTAAGGTTGGGAAACCTGGTGAGTACATAGGGTTTTCATCCCACAATAATATATGTTTCACCATCAAACAATTAACCCAATTACCCATCCCCATTATCTTCTTTATTTCTTAAGGATCTACCATAAGAATCATCTATCATTCACTCATTCATTCCTAAGGATTGTCCTAAGAAATAGGCACGAAGTCCATCACTGCTAGGGTTTATTTAACAGGCACTAAGTCCATAGTTGTCGATGTTGTTTGAAAGGCACTAAGTCCATAGTTGCCAATGTTATCTGTTAGGCACTAAGTCTATAGTTTTCGATGTTATCTTTAGGCACTAAGTCCATAATTGTCGATGTTATATGTTAGGCACTAAGTCCATAGCTTCTAATGTTCATCTATAAAGCACTAAATCCATAGCTGCCAACGTTTATTTGTAGGGCACTAAGTCCATAGCTGACAACGTTCATTTGTAAGCCACTAAGTCCATAGCTGCCAATGTTTATTTGTAAGGCACTAAGTCCATAGCTGTCGGGGTTTATCTATTTGGCACTAAGTCCATAGCTGATAGGGTTTATCTATAAGGCACTAAGTCCATAGCTGCCAGGGTTTATCTATCAGGCACTAAGTCCATAGCTGCCAATGTTCATCTATATCATCTTGCATCTCCCATCATTCATCCCATCTTTCATCTCTCATATCATCTCATCTTTAATCTACCCATCTTTACCCATCAATATTATAGGTATAAAATATGTATACAGTTTAAATCGAATAAAACATTTATATTTTTTTCATCCAGCAAAGATATCAAAAACACAGATAATATGCACACATAGCACGTAATTTATATTAAATACTTCATATCTATGTGTAAGATGAAAGTAACTAGGCACTCACTTGTAAAAGTGATGACTTCAAACACGGGCAACGCTTCGCTTCTAACAATCATATTTTCCTTCGGCGAAACCTAGTATCATTACCGCTTAATTTTCGTCTAATATTTATAGCGACGATTTACGAGCGATATTGTTTTATAAGTGTTAAACAATAATTTTCAACCACTATGTACAGACAGGGGCCAGACATGAAACACTGGAGGGCAGGACCATTTTGGCATTATAGCATTTCTTAAATCCAACAACCCTATGCGGCCCTTCAAACCAGATTCCCCTTACCACGAGTATTTAAATATATTATAATAACACTTTCTATATTATATTTTATAATATATTTCTTGTTTATAAGTTCATAATAACGATATTGAACTTAAACATAAGCTATACTTGAAGTAGGGTAAGCATAACTCAGTTACCGGGAGGTTTGGCTAGAAACCGGGCTCTATGGGGGTAGAACTTCCGAGCTGAAATCTCTTCTTCTCAAAGCCTTCTGGCGCTCCGGGACTTTCCTCTAGCACTTGGAAGTTACTAGGGATTGGTAGGGGTTTAGAGAGAAGTTTGAGAGAGAAAGAATGTGAGAGGTGTGAAGGAAATGGAGGATTTGTGCATCTATTTATAGGCTGGGAAATGGCCCAACTCGCTGAGTTCTGAGCCTCCAATTCGTCGAGTTGTGTGCCAAGTGTCACCATCTGGTGGCAAGGTGTGGGGAGGAAGTAATGGTAAGGATTGTGCCATGTGTCACTCACATATTACTCCAAAAACTAATTATCTTCTAAAATCCTTAACTTTCTCATACGAGCTCCGTTTTTGACGTTCTTTATATCCACACATAGGTATTGACAAGATCTACAGCTCTCCTTTGGACTCCATCGGCTATTTTCCTATCGATTTTAAATTTAATAGTATGAGAAGATTACACTGTTTAACGACCGTGTAAATACGGACTCCGTTTTCGACTGTCTTTTAATCGTTGAACTCCTATTAATGAGATCTTCAATTCTCATTTAGGTTGTGTCGGAAAAAATCGATCGGTCTAAAATTCGATTTTTGGGTTGTACACTACTAGGCTAAATCTTAGAAAAATATTAACTTCCTCATACGAAGTCAGATTTGGACGTTCTTTTTATGTATGTTCTCGGTTTAACGTATACTACGACTTTCGTTTAGATCGCTAAGGATAAAAAGTACTTTATCGCAAACTCACTTTTTATGTCACACGGTGTCGTGCCGGTTTTGCCGCATAACTTCGACAGGTCATAACTTCTTCGTTATAACTCGGATTCCAGCGTTCTTTATATGTACGGAACCCTTGTGACATATACTATAACTTAGTTGGGATTATTCATTCCAAATAATCTTCTATTAAAAATTCATTTTTGATCCTAGGTAATAATTGTAACTCCTATGTTCCTTCGAATGAGTACCTAACTCTTGGGCTTCTTGAGTGCAGGTGATACTCAATCTTGCACCCGATCTCTATCTCGTGTTGGACTTTCAATCGTAACCTTCGAGTTACAAAATCCTTATCAGAGACTCCTTCTTCTCCTTAACAGACTTACATAAGTTCTTTCATTCGATTACTATAATAGACCGATGGGTCATGTTCTAATGACCTCTCATCGTATGATGCAACACTTCGACTCAGGTCTTTTAGAGTCAAATTCCATAATGGAATATACCTTCCTTCGTGTTCTAATGTCATATAATCACATCTAGCATGCAGAACCTCTAGCTACAAGCTTCTTACTTTAACAACGATCGCGATACTTCTACTGATCGCTTCGATTATATTTCATTTCATTCTTCTAGCTTAAGTCAGATGCTACATCGATCTTAGTTCTCTGAACCACGTAACATACTCGTCTTAGTCGGATTCGATTTGATATGACCACTAGGGTTGGAATATCAATCATCTTCTTAGTCATTACCGAAACAATGGTAACGACAGACATGAACAAAACAGAATCAATTACTAGTGCCTTAGTAACCTTGTGACTCTCCCTGATCCAAGTGCGAGTCATGTGCTTCTGGTAGTATAGGTCTCTACTACCTTTCACACCTACTCATACTCGTCCCAAGTATTGTCTCGCAGTTTTCCAAGTCTTTATCACAAAAACAATTTTAACACATACAAATGTGTCCAAAGAATCATAAAAATTTCCCTAGACTCTACTAGGACTTCTTCCATGCGTATTTTCAATAACAATTCTAATTCAACTCAGTTGGTGGTGGAAACGTCAGACGATGGGATAACTTCAGGTATCATAGCAAAAGTTCTTTCTTTCTGCAAATCGAAAGTGTACTTCTCCCGTACTATACATATTAGACGCATTCTAAGGGCAAGATACCTTTCTTACGGTATCTTCCGATAGGTATCATTCACTATCATCAGCTTTCTTATTTCCTATATTTGCTTAGTCTGGTACGAGTCCTTATGACGTTCCATACACCGTAATAGTTTTTCAAGCGGACAAATTTAAGATATAAAAGGTTTGGACGCGTAATCCTCCTTATTACTTCGAAAAGTTACATGCCAGTTCTAAACCATAATTAAACGCTTAGAAATTTGAACACATAAAGTTTCCAGATCCGGTCAGCAATAAACCATAGATCCGATCAAACGATAACATCATAAAGCATATAAGTCATCTTATAGCATAAATCATTTAGCCGTATAAAAGCAATTTAGGCATCTTCCCTAAATAATCTAGTGCTTGTGTCTATTCAGGTGTACTACCTAAAATATATTAGACACACTCCTCATGATCCTCGCTTAGCATTATAAGTTTAAGTCTAGAAATTTCCTATAAATTCCTATTTCACTTAAACTAATGCTCTGTTACCAACTCTGACATCCCCAAATTCACAGTCATTTAAAATTTTTATTTATACTTATTTGAAAATCAAAGTATTCATTTTAGAGAATGGTATTACGGAATTTGGTCCCATAAAACATGATAAATATATTATCAAAGCATTTCTGAAGAAATGTATTTTCTTTTTATTAAAACTTTTGGATGTCATTGTCAATACAGAAACATAAGCATAAACGGACCTTACATTCATTTACACTAGTGATTTACATCCCCTTTAATCTCTCAGTGTAATGTAGCTTCGTATCGACACATGTGATACAATTAAACTGAGTGGGCAGGTTGGGAAACCTGGTGAGTACATAGGGTTTTCAACCCACAATAATATAGTTATTATGTTTCATCATTAAACAATTAACCCAATTACCCATCCACATTATATTCTTTATTTCTTAAGGATCTACCCTAAGAATCATCTATCATTCACTCATTCATTCCTAAGGAATAGGCATGAAGTCCATCGTTGACAGGGTTTATTTACCATGCATTAAGTCCATAGTTGTCGATGTTATTTGTTAGGCACAAAGTCCATAGTTGTCGATGTTATCTGTTAGGCACTAAGTCCATAGCTGTCGATGTTATCTGTTAGGCACTAAGTCCATAGTTGTCGATGTTATATGTTAGGCACTAAGTCCATAGCTGCCAATGTTCATCTATAGGGCACTAAATCCATAGCTGCCAACATTTATTTGTAGGGCACTAAGTCCATACTTGCCAATGTTCATTTGTAAGGTACTAAGTCCATAGTTCCCAATGTTTATTTGTAAGGCACTAAGTCCATAGCTGCCTGGGTTTATCTATTTGGAACTAAGTCCATAGCTCCCAGGGTTTATCTATCAGGCATTAAGTCCATAGCTTCCAGGGGTTTATCTATCATGAACTAAGTCCATAGCTTTCAATGTTCATCTATATCATCTTCCATCTCTCATCTCATCTCATTTTTAATCTAGCCATCTTTACCCATCATAATTATAGGTATAAAATATGTATACAGTTTAAATCGAATAAAACATGTATATTTTGTTCATCCAGCATAGATATCAAGAACATAGATAATATGCACACATATCACGTAATTTATATTAAATACGTCATATCAATGTGTAACATGAAAGTAACTATGCACTCAGTTGTTAAAGTGATGACTCCAAACTCGGGCAACGCTTCGCTTCTAACAATCATATTTTCCTTCGACGAAACCTAGTATCATTACCGCTTAATTTTAGTCTAACATTTATAGTAACTATTTACGAGTGATATTGTTTTGTAAGTGTTAAACAATAATTTTCAACGACTATGTATAGACAGGGGCCAGACATGAAACACTGGAGGGCAGGACCATTTTGGCATTATAGCACTTCTTAAATCCAACAACCCTATGCAGCCCTTCAAACCAGATTCCCCGTACCGCAAGTAGTTAAAATATATTATAATAACAATTTGTATATTATATTTTATAATATATTTCCTGTTTATAAGTTCATAATAACGATACTGAACTTAAACATAAGCTATACTTGAAGTAGGGTAAGCATAACTGACTTACCGGGAGGTTTGGCTAGGAACCGGGCTCTGCGGGGGCAGAACTTCTGAGCCGAAAGCTCTTCTTCTCGGAGCCTTCTGGCGCTCCGGGATTTCTGCTAGCACTTGGAAGTTACTAGGGATTGGAAGGGGTTTAGAGAGAAGTTTGAGACAGAAAGAATGGGAGAGGTGTGAAGGAAATGGAAGATTTGCGCCTCTATTTATAGGTTGGGAAATGGCCCAACTCACCGAGTTCTGAGCCTCCAACTCGTCTACTTGAGTGCCAAGTGTCACCATCTGGTGGCAAGGCGTGGGGAGGAAGCAATTGTAAGGATTGTGCCACGTGTCACTCGCAGATTACTCCAAAAACTAATTATCTTCTAAAATCCTTAACTTTCGCATACGAGCTCCGTTTTTTACGTTCTTTATATCCATGCATAGGTATTGAAAAGATCCATAACTCTCCTTTTGACTCCATCAGCTATGTCTCTACCGATTTTAAATTTAACATTATGAGAAGATTACACTGTTTAACGACCGTGTAAAATTCATAACTTCTACATACGGACTCCGCTTTCGAATGTATTTTTTATTGTTGAACTCCTGTTAATGAGATCTTCAATTCTCATTTAGGTTGTGTCGGCAAAAAATTGATCGATCTAAAATTCAATTTCAGGGTTGTTCACTATTAGGCTAAATCTTAGAAAAATATTAACTTCCTCATACGAAGTCAGATTTGGACGTTCTTTTTATGTACATTCTCGGTTTCACGTATACTACGACTTTCGTTTAGATCATTAAGGCTAAAAAGTAATTTATCGCAAACTCACTTTTTACGTCACACAGTGTCGTGTCGGTTTTGCCGCAAAACTTCGACATGTCATTACTTCTTCATTATAACTCGGATTCCTGTGTTCTTTATATGTACGGAACCCTTGTGACATATACTATAACTTAGTTGGGATTATTCCTTCTAGATAATCTTCTATTAAAAAATAATTTTTGACGCTCATTGTCTCTAAATTAACAAGCCCGAATCTGCGGGCGTTATAATGCATGTCTGGATCTCATTTTGGGTCAAAATGAAGAAAATTACCAAAGCTTCCCATGAAAGGGTCCAAAAGACAATCACATTCAAGATCTTAACCATAAGATAAACATCGAACCTCAATGATCCATACAGTTGCCAGCCTTATGGAATCCCAACACTTTAACTTGCTGAAACTTGAAAATAAGGGATAAGGCCTTAGATCTAGCGACCTAGAAGCATAAAGGTTAAATATTTGACACTTAAAAAGGTCTAGAATGTTCACAGGTTGATGATGATGATGATGATGATGATGATGATGATGATGATGATGATGACGATGATGATGATGATGATGATGATGATGCATTGCTAGATCAACACTTTAGAACTCTTCTTCTTCTTCTTCAAGCCACCAAAACACCAAAATAGGTCAAGAACCACCAATAGGGATTAACTTTCGGGTTTTCTATGGTTTAAGGGTGATGGAGGCAAATAATGAATCCTAGATTCGAGATAATGAGGTTTAAATATGAAGGAAACACTAAAATATCATGGGCTTGGGCTACAGCCTTCCTCACGTCGTGACCACCTAATTTTCATGTCGTTAACACAGCCCCAGCATGCGTTTTCACTTGTTTATCACATCGTGACCTCTCTATGGTCACGTCTTGACATCCGGTTTTCCCCAAAAACCAAGCTTTTGACTCCTTAATTCCCTAAACCGATCCATCCTGGAAAGCGGGTGTTATAAATATGACTAAGTCACCTTTCAAAGGAACTTGTGAAAGAGGTGAAGATTTATTATACCTCATCCATAGTGATGTATGCGGACCCTTCAGATCGGCCACAAGGGATGTTAATCGCTACAACGTGACATTTACTGATGATTATAGTAGATGTGGGTATATCTACGTATTCAAGAATAAATCGGAAAGTTTTGAAAAGTTCAAAGAGTTTAAGCACTAGGTAGAGAATCAAATGGGTTGTAACACCCTGTTTGGAGTCGTTTCATAATTCAGGGTCGTGACCTGAAGATCAAGTATCATAAGGCTTAGGGCATTGGGGAAAGAGAGGTTTAGACCCATTTGGATGTGGGTAATGTAGATTATGTGATCCAAGAGTTTGGTTTATGATTTAGAGTCAAAGGGTAAAATGCAAAAAATGGTGTTTCAAACTTCTTTTATAAATGCAGGATTTTAGTTCGATGTGTTTTAAGTCAAAATTAATTATATAGGGTTGTAGAGCTCCTCAATACCTTTCCGTGGATATAAAGATCGTCAAAAACGGAGTTGGAACGAAGAAGTTATGATTGTTAGAACTTAGGAAGGTTTGGGCTTAGTCTAGTACGTTGGGCATACAAGAAGTACTCTGGGTGTACTGGGCATCCCTAGTACGTTGGGCATACGCGATCAGAACCCAAACCCTATTTTCGTGGTTTGACCCCTATTTAAGCTCCTTAACTTCCCCAAACTCATTCAATTCTCAACCTCTACCTCTCCAACACCCTCCCTTAAAACCCTAACCCTAGTTTGAGCCTTGTGAGCAAAAGAAGGTGTTCTTGTGTGCTTTGGAGTGTTCTTGGTACATCTTGGAGAACAAGGAGCTCATTGGAGAAGTGTTGGATGCATTGGATCTAGTAGATCCAGACTTTTTTCACCCTGATCTTTCTTCTAGAGGTATAAAGCTTGAATCTTGATGATGCATTTGTTAGATCTAGCTAGTTTTGGGTGTTAGGAGCTTTTGGTCACTTTAGTGCATAAAGTTTAGATCTAGAAAGTTTGTGACCTTTTTATGGATAAATTTGGAAACTTTATCCATCTAAACATCATATTGATTCAGATCTAAAGGTTGGAGACTTGGACTTAATGGATTGAGTTGAAAAAGATGCACTTTTGGTCCCTTTGAGATTTAAAGACTAGATCTTGGTCGTTTAGACCATTCTAATGGATAAAGTTGGAAACTTTATCTATTATGGAGTTATTAGGAACCATAAAAATGTGATCTTGGGCATTAGTTTCCTTCCATCCATGATCTAGGTTGTCTTAATGGGTCAAAAAGCTAGGGTTTTTGATGTTGAGGTTTTAATGGCCATGCAAGACCATAAAGTTGGAAACGTTATGGTTAAGAACAGCATTTGAGGGCTAGATCTGTATTTTGGATGAAAGAGCTTAAGGATTAAGCTCTTAATGGGAAAAAAGTAGCAGTCGTGTACGCTGGGCGTACCGAAGGGTACATTACGCGTACGTGGTCAGCCCCTCGACTCTGGTCAAACGCGTGGTACGCCCCATGTACATGTTGAGTACACCAAGCGTACTCACCGAGTTGACCCGGTTGACTCGATTTACTTTGACCTGGATTGTGATCAAGTTTGACCTAGGGGTATTTTGGGTATTTTTGAGTTGTAGTCTGAGTTTTTGGTCACTATTATTTGTAAAGGTGACCGGTAGAGTTGGTTTTTGGAGCAGCGTATTGTTTAGCTTTTCATTCGCATGTGAGGTGAGTCTTCTCACTGTATCTATGGGTCGAAGGCACCAATTCCAGCCTATTATTGTGTTATTTAGGATGATAGTTGTTATGTGGCTTATATGAGTTTGTATGATGGTTTGAAATAAACCCCAGGGCGGGGCCCACTATTATATGTTCGGGTTGAAATAGACCACAGGGAGGGGCCCATTATTTTACGATTGGGTTGAAAGATACCCTAGGGCGGGGCCCATATGTTTTGATCGGGTTGAAATACACCCAAGGGCGAGGCCCCAGAGCTGGGCCCACATATGTATATTGGGTTGGAATATACCCTAGACTTAAGCCCAGTTGTATGATTGGTATGTGGTACTTTGGGGAACTCACTAAGCTTTGTGCTTACAGTTTATGTTTATTGTTCCAGGTACTTCCGGTTCAAAGGGAAGGGTCTGGCGTGATGGCACAGCATCCTCCCCTTATGATTTCCGCATTTTAAATAATTGTACTCTGATATTTTGGGTATTATATTTGGTGATGGTTTTTGAAACAATTAATGAATGAAATTGATAGTCCTTCAATGAAAACATTTATCACTGTTTTTGGTTGTTACATGGGCAATAAGATAAATATGCTTCGATCTGACAAAGGTGGAGAATATCTTGGTATCAAGTTCAACGACTATATAAAGTAAGGTGTAATTATTTCACAACTGACATCTCCTAGGACGCCACAACTTAATGGTGTTGCTGAAAAGCATAATCGAACCTTTCTAGACATGGTTTGTTCCATGATGAGTCGAGCTTCCCTCCATATATCGTTATGGGTATGTGTTGTAGAGACAGCAGCCCATATTCTTAATCTTGTTCCTATCAAGAAGGTTTCTAAAACACCTCATGAGATGTGGATAGGGAAACCTCCCTTGCTCGCACATATCATGGTCTAGGGTTGTGAGGCTCTCGTTAGGCACGAGACCCAAGATAAACTAGAACCCATGGCCAAGAAGTGTATTTTCATTGGCTATCCACAAAAGTCCTTTGGATACTTGTTCTAAAGACCTAGTGAGAATGTACTCTTCACAGATCGAATGGGAGTCTTTCACGAGAGAGCTCATATCCAAAGAGGACAGTAGGAGTGTGATTGAACCTGTTGAACCTGTTGACAATTTGTTACCTCTTCGTACATCCAGTATAGTTAGTGCACCACCTGAGTTCTATGGTTTTCATATAACAGAATATATCGATACATTTATCAGTGATAACATACTGCTGAATTTGGATGAGCCAGCTAACTACAAAGAAGAGATGGCAGTCCCTAAGGCTGCTAAATGGAAAAAGGAAATAGAAAGCGAGATCCAATCCGTGTATGATAACCAAGTATGGACTTTGTTTAATCAAGCACCTGGTGAGAAGACTATAGGTTGCAAGTGGATCTTCAAGAAGAATACTGACATGAATAGTAATGTGTAGACCTTCAAGTCAAGGTTGGTTGCAAAGGGCTTTACTCAACCCACAGGATTGACTATGATAATAGCTTTTCACAGTTTCTGAGATTAAGTCAATTAGGGTAATTCTTGCCATAGTTTCTCATTATGTATACGAATTATGGAAAATGGATGTTAAAACTTCTTTCCTTAACGAGAAACTAGAAAAGGATGTTTACATGGCACAACCAGAAAGTTTTGAACATGCCAAATTCCCCAATAAGGTATGCAAGCTTGAGAAATCCATCTATGGACTAAAACAAGCATCTCGTAGCTGGAATATTTTCTTCCATGAAAAAAGTAAAAGAGTTTGGATTTTTTAGAAGTGAAGATGAGTCTTGTGTGTATGTCAAAGCTAGTGGGAGTGTAGTGACCTTTCTAGTCTTGTATGTAGATGACATACTCCTAATAGGAAATGATGTTCCAACTTTGTAGGAAGTTAATTCTTCGCTTGGGAAATGTTTCTTTATGAAGGATCTAGGAAAGGCTACTTATTCTTGGAATAAGCATTTACAGAAATAGGCAGAAAAGTTTACTAGGACTAAGCCAAAGTACATACTTGGATAAAATATTGAAACGGATCAGTATGGAGAATTCCAAGAAAAGGGACTTACCAATGCATCATATTGTTAAATTGAGCAAGGCTCGATGTCCCAGTAATGATAAGGAGATAGATACGATGAGTCAAGTCCCATATGCTTAGGATTGATCATGTACTCGACCTAATGTGGCTTATGCCTTAAGCATGTTTAGCAGATATCAGGTAAATTATGGTTTAGCACATTGGAAAGAGTGAAGAACATTCTTAAGTATTTGCGCAAAATGAAAGATATGGTTTTAGTTTTCAGTGGAAAATATGAACATTAAGTGAGTGGCTATAGTGACACCACCTTTGAAATGGATCGAGATAATAGTTATTCGCAATTTGGTTGGGATTTTCTATTGAATGGTGGAGCGGTGACTTGGAAGAGTTCCAAGCAACAAATTGTGGTTGATTCTACTTGTGAATCGGAGTACATCGCAGCAAGCGAGACAAAAAAGGAATCAATATGGTTGAAGAATTTTATCGGAGATCTTGGAGTTCTTCTATCAATCCAAGAGCCAATAGAGATATTTTATGACAACGAGGGTGTGGTTGCTTTAACTAAAGAGCCAAAGGATCATGGTAGATCCAGGCACATCGAAAGGAAATACCACTACATCAACCATAAAATAGAATAAGGCGCACTCATGGTAAAACATGTATCATCGGAGAATAATCCTGATGGTCCTCTTACAAAGGTATTAGGCAAGATCAAGCACTTCGAGCATGCTAAGAGCATGGGGCTGAGACATGATATTAGATTCTAGATTTTAGTAGTTAGTTGATATTTTGAAACAATGAAACAATAATAAATTGTAATTGAATGGTGATTAATTAAATGGAGATTTATTTATGTTCAAAGTGTGTGATACCATTTGTCAATCAATTTATTCTTGTGTTTCACTTTGCATGTTTTACTTCCAGTATATTAATCTATTTGAAATGTCATAGTCAGAGATACTTTGGGGGGGGGGGGGGGTACTGATTTAAGACTGTCAATAATTGATCGTAGATTGTCCATAACGATTAGAGATTGCCTAGGTACTACTACGATATTCATGAGTGCTTAGAAATGGGGATTTTGAGTATTGGTTAAAATCAGGCATAGAAATTACTTCATGGCTTCAATCAATAGTAATTCTAAGACGATAATATATAAAATTCTTAAAACAGAGATATATAAGTCAAATTTTGCAAATCACTTGTGCATTGGTTTATTCCAACGCATCTCGTAACTAGATGTTATAAAGTGTAATTTTATGCACGATTTGGTGGGTAAATGTATGATATCTTTGGGCCCCTCGGCGATTTAATGTTTACATTATAGTGGTGGGCCCAGTCAGGACTGAATTGATGTGTTCAATTGGTCGTCAGATGATGTCATAAAAAATCGGGAAACAGAATCTTGGACAAGAGATTGATCCTAATCCATGTCTCATGTTCGTATCAGGAAGAACGAAGGGATGGTTGATCACTTATCTTAGGAGCAACGTCAAGTCAGAGTTTCGTAGTGTCTTTGGAAAACACTCTTTACCGGTTATTCGGATTTGTACTTGCACTTGTAGTTAACGACTTATTCAAGTGGGAGACTTTGGATTAAGGTGTCTAAGGTCCTAAATAAATTGGTATAATTTTGATGAATAAAAGTAAAGTCCTTTTAGGGTTTCCCTCAAAACCAGGAAATGGCTTGGATTGATCAAATGAGAAAAGAAAATATTTTATTAATATATTTTATGATTAATATATTAATTATAAATAGTAATAATTAATTAAGAATTAATCAGAATTAATTAGGAATTAACTATGGGTTAAATAGAACTAACTAAAAGTACAAGAGCTAAGATACAATTGCTCAATAGTTAAACAAAAGAAAGGATCTAGAATCCTCCTATGTATGGACGGTTTTAGAGGCTCTTGGTAGAGCTTTTTGAAGCCTCCAACTGATAAAAGGAAACTAGATTGAAATAATATTATTTTAAGTTCAAATCTAGGGCTGTTATGATTATCAGACAGCTATAAAAAGGGGCATACCCTTTGTGATTTCCAGCCTAAGCATTCCATAAATAAAAACCCAAAAATTATCATTCTCTCCCCTCTCTCCTTCAATCCTAGAATTTCTTCAGTTTTAGGTGTGAAGCATTAGAAGCTGCCATAATTTTGGAGCAAGTTTTTCAAGGAGATTACCAAGGATTTTGATTGGTTTAATTCGAC
The DNA here is from genome assembly GCF_052849685.1 of Lactuca virosa. Lineage (NCBI taxonomy): Eukaryota > Viridiplantae > Streptophyta > Magnoliopsida > Asterales > Asteraceae > Lactuca > Lactuca virosa. The sequence continues at coordinate 307,505,536 of NC_136433.1, read as the reverse complement.
TTAAGTTAAAAGGTATGTGGTTCTACTCATGATTTTGATATGTCATAGGTTTTATAGTTTTTATTTCAAAATTATGTTGTTATTAATAGTGAAAATGCATAGATCCAAATCTTAGGTTGCATGTGCCCTTAAGAGTTAAGTCAAATTTCTCATGTACAATCAAATTGTAACCTAAAAACCCCAATATATACATCAAAGCAAGTAAGAGAAAAAAAATCTTATTCTATATGTATATCACATATTATTGATCGGGAAAGATATCCCAACATTGAAAGAAACTAAGGCTTATCGTAGTAAGTCTTTTCAAATGAAAGATTAAGGGGATGTCGCATACATACTCATAATTACGATCTACATAGATAGATCACAATGACATATTTGATTAATTCATAGTACATACATTGATAAAGTCATAAAACGCTTTTCAAGGGTAACTCAAACGAGATATTATACCCATGCTACCTGTCACCATTCTTTGTAAGACAAACTGTCTTAGTACAGATGAGGAGATTAAAAGAATGACTCGTATACTGTATGCTTCAGCAGTAGGTTCAGTTATATATGTTATGCATGCATAAGGCTGAATGTAGCTTATGTACTAAGTTTGACGAGTTGATATCAATATGATCCAGGGGAAAAGAAATAGATAGTTGTAAAGAACATCCTTAAGTACTAAAGAAGAACTAAGGATATGCTCCTAGTTTATGGAGGGGTTATTAAAGATGTTGATGTAAGATGTTACACAGACGCTAGCTTCAACATTGATCGAGATGATTCATGATCATAGTCAGGATACATGTTCACCCCCAATTGAGAAGCCATTTCCTATAAACATTCGAAGTAAAAGGTGGTTGCACTTTCTACAATAGAATCTGAGTATACAGTTGCGTCGGAGGTAGCTCAAGAAGTTAATTGGATGAAGAAATTCATCAGTGATATGGAGGTTGTTCTAAGCATAAAAAATGCCATTAAGATGCTTTGTGACAAAACTGGTTCCATTGTTATCATGAGATACCTAATGGTTACCAAGAAGACTAGACACGTTCAACAGAAATACAATTTCATTCGTCAAGAACTGAAATTGGGAAATATATGCCTTCAGAAGGTTCATACAGATGATAATCTAGAATATCCATTCACAAATCCTCTTTCTCAAAACAAGTTTGAGGTCCATGAAAAAGGAATTGGACTTCGATTAGCTAGTGATTAGATTTAAATATGTACTTTATTAGTATTTGGATCATTGTTGAGAGAAAAAACTTGAGACACACTTAAACAAACGTTAGAACAAGTATAGTTGCCGAATAGTTTATCTCAAAGGATCTAAAAGCTCAACAATAATAATAAGTTAGAGTTAGATAATTAGAGACTTAGGTGCGGAAATGTAAAGAAATATAAATGACAATAGATATTATATCAAGTATACACATAAGTTGATTCTTAACAAGGAATGCATTCAGACCGAGTTAGTAAGTGAGATCAAACTTAGTGATTAAGTCAAGAATGACTTGCTCCGAAGAGAGATAATATTCAGTTATAATCTAGTAAGTTTTAGAGTAAGAAGGAGATAAGAGTAATAAGACAAGATATGAGATTCAAGGTGCGTAGTGTTATCAGATATATTGAATAAGAAGGATTGAGCTCTATATATAGAGACTCAAAGGTTACACTTGTTCAACTATCTAAACGTAGCCATGCAAGGCATACTGGACAAAAGAGAGTATTCTAAGAAAAGCAGATAAAGAGCTAAACTAAGAAAGCTAGATAGTGAACTGCGGATGATGATGACTTCGGATGTGGTTGCTGAACTGGGTTGAATGTGGATAATGGAGGGCTGCGGTAGACCAAGTTTAAGAGGGCCACTTTTATGATTCAACAATTTCCCCCTAAGAGACCTCTTCAACTTTTCTTCATTTATCAAGTTTTAGGAACTTGATTAGAATCCACCAAAACTTTCTGACATTCTCCAACCAGGTGATCCTTCTTAAAATTTCGAACTTAACTTCGGCAGTCGTGTGTTTTGACCTTTGAACTGCGGTTCGACAAATTTCAAGTTGCTTCCTTGTGAGACAATTCATGGCATTCATAGGAATGAAATATTTGGTTTCATCGACCTTTCTTTTGAAAATGACTCCAAGATCTGGGAAGTTTGTTGCACCTAGGGATCTCTCTTGATAACCTTCAGTAAGCATCGGTGCAGGGTCAAGTGGTGGTAGATCGAACTTTTTGGCAAGGGCAGGGTGAATATTTGCATCAATCTTCGTGAAGTCACAGACAGTTTCCCTTAGAAATGTGCTTACCCTTTCAAATGTTATCTTCATCTTTGGATACTTCTCGGTTTTGTTTTGGAACGCCTTTGCTATCAGGAAGACTTCTTCTAGATTCATGCATGGGAAGTCAGCTTGGGTGTGGACGTAGTCCTGATTCCTTCTTGTAAGAGTATACTGGATAAAGTCAACTTTCATGAATTTTTGGGGCTTAAAGTTCTTGACTGCGGATGGTCTATCATTAGACTAGATTTTCTCTATTGAAGAAGCATGTTTGGCATGGAATAGATTGAGTCTTTCGAATTCCATGGGCGGTCTCTTGTGATCAGGTAAGCTGCGGTTAAAATGCTCAAATACAGTGAAGTATTTTGCATTGGGGGATATTGGAATATCCCAGTAACCGTCAGATGGGGGTTCAGCAAAATTAAGATAGGGTTTATAGTCATCATCCAGCAATCTGCGGTGGGGATTGATCCAAGAATTGACCAATGATTCATCCATGGTTATGTCGAATCCGTTTTCTCTCCAGATTAGCTCAGCAAACTTGGCTGCTTTCCAGTCGGCTTTCTTCTGTTTTGTTGCGGGAGAGTCATTGGAATGTTTGGATGACATGTTGGATGCTAAGTTCTTGAAGTGGGGAGGAGTCTCCGGTCGCTTCGGAGAAGGATTAGATTCTTGAATGATTTCCTGTTGCGGTGGTGACTGATGGCTTGAATGCAGAGATGGTTGCGGTGAAGGAACTTTTTCATTAATGACAGGGGAGCTTCGATGTTGGTGAGAGATGTTGTTTGAATGATGGTCTTCACCACTTCCCCCTCTTGAGGAATGCAGAGCCGGGGATTCCTCAAGCCATTGCTTAAGACCATCGACTTTAGCACACACATTGTCAAATTGAGCTTTAAGTGTATCAACCATTTGCTGATTGTTTGGAATGGCGGTGTTGAAGAGTAGTCGATGAATCTCCTTGGTAAGTTGAAGAATCTCAGGACCATGAAAGTTTGAAGATAGAGAGCGTCGAAGGCTGTTAATGGTAGATTGTAGGACCGAGATGGTGGACTCATAGGCATTATGAGTTTCATCTATCAGCTTCTTCGAGTGAGTTGACTGATCCGCAATGGCTGCTTGAAGGTCTGCCTTGATGGTGGATACCTCAGAGATGAGGCGCTCCGCAGTAGCCATGAACTGTTGATGGTCAGCCTTTCGACTTGTATCCAAAGAAAGAATTCCCATTTCAACTTTCAGGGAAATTCGCTCAGCAGCTAGTCGCTCACGAGTTTCAAGTCGTTCTATCCTTTCAATTAGGGACTGCGGTCCTGGAATGTCTTCAGGTTGCGGCTGAGTGGGCTTGACCGCAGCAATAACTTGATCTACTTTGGCTTGTAGACTCAGAAATTCTTTTCTGGATACAGCAATCTTCCTTTTCTTCTTCTTTTTCTCTTTAGGCTTGGAGGTTGAGTGCTGAGAGCCACTCGAAGTTTCTTCCTCATCAAAAATCATTAAGTCATCATCAGAAGGGGTAGGTTGAATTACCTCATTGATATCAAAGTCATCGAACCCGAATGTAGGTGAGGAGCTAACTTCGATTGCGGAGCCATCATCTTGAGAATCTCTAACATTTGGAGTTGGAGGGAGTTTTGATAAACCTTCACCACCAAGAGTGGTCTGAGCGTTGCGGACCGTCCCAGCCATTGTGGACATCCACTCGTATACTTTCAGAATGGTGGTTACGGTGTTGGCGTTATTAATGGCGTCTGCCCAATACTTGGCCTCTGATTGAATTTCTTGATGTTTTAGTTGAAGCTGCTTGGTCTGTCGATCCTTTCTCGCTTGAAATGCCCTACGGAAAGCAGCATATTTCTTTGCTTCAGCTTCATTGGATGGCTTGTATTTACTCCACGAGTCATTAAGATCAATACCGTCAATTCCTTGATATCGCACCGAGGTGTCCCTCGGGTCCACGGATCCTTGCACAATTGTGCTCACCGTGCCTAAACCACCTGGAAAATATGGAAGCGGAGTAGGATTTCCTGAGCTTCCTTGGTCTCCTTGACCCGCAGTCAAGTCTGGCCTTGGCTCAGTTCTGAAAAGGGCGGAAGAATTGCCCTGCGGTTGGGAAAGAGTTTCAAGTGTATGGGTTACTGACAAAAGGATGGAATTCAACTCCTCGGGTGAAAAGAAATGTAGACGGGAAGCCTTGGAGACCTTAGGGCGAGAACCAGTTCCATCCTCTTGGGGTGAACTGGGGGTGAGTCTCCACGATTAGCTGAAACAGACACACTTTTTGTGTCTCAGTGGTATTCGATGGTTGTATTGAATGGGTCTGCGGCCACCCCAAGGACTACCGGAGCCTTTTGAGAGGCTGCGGCATCAGTCCAGTCACGCATTTGGTCTGTGGATTTGGTTTTTCTTTTCTTGAGGATAGAAATGGGTTGTGCATCATCATCAGAATCACTGGAGGGAGATTGAGATTGATTGTCATCGGATTCGTCATCTGAAGGCACAATGTGTTTGAGTTTCCTTTTCTTTGATGCTTCAGTGTTCTTGGGAACATCTTTCTTCTTTGGGGTTCCATGTTTCTTAGTGATGTTGCGGGGACCTCGGTTGGCTGAGGCTACCTTCTTGACTCTTTGTTATAATGGTAAGTTGGATAGAGTAGTGGAAGATGGAGTTGTGGTACTACCAGGATTGATGGGTGCGGTTGAGGCTTGTATGTTCTGACTAGGTAGAGGCGGGGTAGGAAGGTATGGGTCGATACCTTCCGTAGCCTCTATGTGATCTGAGACATTAGTGGTTTCAAGTCCAAGTGAAGACAGAATGTGGAGTGGTAGTCATCTAATGGGTCCAAAAATAGATTGGTCTTTAGAAGGGTTGTACCTTTTAAGATCTCTGGTGATGAAGAGGTTGACATCGTTGCCCATGCTCAGGCCCGCATCAGCATGAAGATCGGAGATGCACAGAGACCAGAATATTGCAAAGGTGAGCTCGGTAGGATTTTCTTTTCGACTCTCCTTGGGGATGTACTGCAAGAAGTCATCCCACAGAATCTGACCGTAGTTGACATCGTGGCCAGTGAAGATACTCCAAACCAATTATAACAGCTTGAGGCCCATGTTATCAGTGCCTCCGGTCCTTCCGGACAAACTGCGGATCACGAAAACGAACTGCCATACCGCAGGCAACTGATTCTTCTTGAATTCGCCTACGCCTTTCAGCTTCTTTTGATAACCCATTTGGTAAAGTGCAGATAGAATGTCGGTCGTGCTTGGGGTGAAGAACTTTGTTGAAGGATGAACTAACATATTAATGGCGTTGAGAAACTTCTCTTTGGTCAGAATAACCAAAGAATCATTCACCAGATTCAGATGCACCTCTTGAAGGTTGTTGAGAGGGCGATATGCAGAGAAATCACATTTGTAGAGAGTTGAAAGTGGTACCACGTCTGTGAAGGCGTCAAAAGGACCAAACAATGGATGATTTGACAAGAACTTGATCATCAACTTGATTGGAGCATTGTAAGAAGAATGCTCATCGAACACTGCCCTAAAATTGCTTAATGCAATCGTTGGCATTTGGTTTCTTGAGGCAGAGTCTGAACCCGTTGGGTGAACAGAGACAGATGCTTTGGAGTGTTTCTTTGAGATACCCGATTTCACCATTTTTAAAAGTTTGAAGAACTTGCAGAAAAACAGAGTGCAAGAAGATGAAGGAGATGAAGTTCGTCTTGAGAGTTTTGCAGAAGGTGTAAACCTTTCTTGGGAAGAAAAAGAGGGTTTTATAGTGGCGGATTTAAAACTTAATTGATTTTACCCTAATTAGAGTCGGGTAAAAAAAACGTTTGTTTTTTTTATTTGGATGCAATCCCAGCCACAGATGATTTTATAAAAGGGTTTATTTTTATTTTTTGAATTTTCCAAAAGCGGTTGCATTTAATGAAATGCCAGTCCCTAAACTGTCACGTCTGAAGAACGTGTGGTGAGGGGGTTAATCCGTTGTATAAAGGAGGAAGATGTAACGGATTTGACGTTTGGGGTAATAGGAAAAGACAGTTTAGAGAAAAAGATTTCTTAAAAAGAAATTTTTATAGAAAACTGTACTTTTTGTTATCATACCCAAAATAGGTCTGACACAAGGTTCATTTGAAAAGCAGAATTGAAACGATGATATCCTACACCAAGAATGTTTTTTTTTAGAATGTTTTTCTTATTTAATGAAGGATCATTAAATAGCACACAACGTTTCAAGAATTTATGAAGTTGTTGAGAAATTGATCAAAGTGATTGCGGATTGAGACTTCATTGCGGATGGATCTTTTTATCATTGCGGATGGATCTTTTTATCATTGCAGATGGATGGTTAGATGACTGCAGTAGAAGAACTAAGGAGAGCACTTGAACAAAAATTAGTAACAACAAACGATAAGGACCATTGAAAGATAGATATGATATATAGTTGTGGTACATAGGGAGTACTGCGGTATATAGAATATCCTGCGGTACATAGGATATACCAAAACTATCTATCATAAATAAATTCAATTAGGACCACAACAGAGACCAAGGGCGGTCTGCGGTACCTATCAATTCAAAAAGAATTGTGGGTCCGGATTCATCATTCCTAACATTTGTAAGAAACGGTTGAGTTTTGTAGAGTCAAGTGCCTTTGTGAATACATCAGCAATCTCTTCATGAGTATGGAAAAAAATTAGTTCAATGTTACCTTTCAGGATGTGGTCTTTGATGAAGTGATACCGTAGTTCAATATGCTTTGTCTTAGAGTGATGAATAGGATTGTGAGAAATCGCTATAGCACTCTCGGAGTCACAATAAATTAGTATCCGCAGCATTCTGTATCCGTAGTCCATAAGTTGTGTTTTCATCCACAAGACTTGTGAACAACAGCTGGCTGCAGCCACATATTCAGCTTCTGCGGTAGACAATGATACACAACTTTGTTTTCTTGATGACCAGCTGACGAGTCTTCCACCAGAAATTGACATCCACCGGAGGTGCTTTTTCGATCTAGTCTGCATCCGGCATGATCCGCATCAGTGAATGCTTATAGGCTGAAGTCATTTCCTGCGGGGTACCATAAACCAAGAGTCTTGCTACCCTTTAAGTATCTTAGGATCTGCTTGGCTGCGGTCATGTGTGACATTTTTGGATCAGCCTGGTACCTTGCGCATACACCTGTTGCAAAGACAATCTCTAGTCGGCTTGCGGTGAGGTACATGAATGAGCCAATTATACCTCTATAAGTCTTGTGATCCACTGATTCACCGGAACGATCAGCAGATATCTTATATCCGAAGGCCATGGGGACCTTGGCCGAAGAACAATTGTCCATTGAGTATTTCTTCAGTAGTTCAGTGGTGTATTTCTCCTAATGGATGAATATCCCTTGAGGGATTTGTTTCACTTGAAGTCCTAGAAAGAAGTTAATCTCTCTATTCATGCTCATTTTGAACTTGTTGGTCATGAGCTTAGCAAATTCCTCCACCAACCCTTGATCAGTTGCTCCGAAGATGATATCATCCACATATATTTGTACAAGCATAAGGTGATTACCATTTGCCTTTCTAAATAAAGTGGGATCAATCACTCCTCTTTTGTATCCGGACGAGACAAGAAATTCAGAGAGAGTCTCGTACCACGCTCTTGGGGCTTGCTTTAGACCGTAGACTGCTTTTTCAAGCTTGTAGCAGTAATCTGGGAATTTAAGACTTTCGAAGCCCGGAGGTTGCTGAAGGTAAACCTCCTCTTTTAATTCACCGTTGAGAAAGGCACTTTTCACATCCATTTGATGTACTTTGATGTTCTTGTGAGCTGCGTATGCTAAGAAGATTCGGATGGCTTCCATTCGTGCCACCGGAGCGTACGTTTCATCATAGTCAATACCTTCAAGTTGACTATATCCCTTGGCAACTAACCTTGCCTTGTTTCTGACGACCGCGTCGGATTCATCCAACTTGTTTTTGTACACCCATCTAGTACCAACAATAGTGTGACCTTGCGGCTTTGGACAAGTTGCCATACTTTGTTTCTTTTGAATTCTTCCAGTTCTTCTTGCATTGCGGATATCCAGTCTGGTTCTAGTAATGCTTCTTTGATCGTTCGGGGCTCGACCAAAGACACGAATGCTGCATAGTGACAATGATCAGATAAATCCTTGGAAGATCGAGTTTGGATACCTGCGGATGGGTTCCCGATGATTTGACCCGGTGGGTGGTCCTTCGTCCATACGTGTAGACGGGGTTGCAGATGATCAGCAGCTGCGGTAGAAGGAATGTCTTCAAGATCGGAGGACTCTGCGGTTGGAGACGGTAGTTCCCCCTGGATTTGAAAACAGCCTGAGGAATCATCTTGGATGGTTGGAGCAAGATTAGCATTTCCTTGAGCGATTGGAAGAGGTTCCCCCTGGATTGCTGATGGAAGATCCTCTTGAGCGTAAGAAGGTTCCCCCTGGATTGTTGGAATTGTGAGAACTCTTGGGTCAGATCTGGTGTCGATATTTTCTATGTTTTCATCATCCGAGTCCAAAGAAACGTTTGATGGTTGAAATCCTCTGCGGAGAGGGACTGGAGCTGCTTCTTCTAACACTGGAACCTCGATGGTTGTCGTATGATCCGGAGTTGAGTTTTCCCCCTCAACCGGCGAGGTGGAAGTATTTAGTGACACATCATCGGATAGCGTAGGACCAGATACTTCAGCATGTTGCATTTGAGCTTCAGGAGACACAAGAACCTCAGATAGTTTAGCAGTCTCTATTGGATCAAAGAGATCATCATAGTTAACTTCAACTGTGTTTAATGGACCCGAAGAGTCAGAAACATCACATTCCAGGATTGCTTTGGTTTCGGTCGAGGGAGCAGTGTTGCGGACATAATAATCATAGAACTTTACATCAAAGCTTTCGATTATGAGTCTCGTACGTCTTATGAGAACCCTATAGGCTACCTTGTTTGTTGAGTAACCAAGGAAGATGCCTTCATTAGATTTTGGTGCAAACTTGTTGAGATGATCCTTGTTGTTGATCACAAAACATCTGCACCCAAATATTTAGAAGAAACGGACATTAGGCTTTCTGTTGTTAAGGCCCTCATATGGTGTTTTGCTGAGACGTTTGCACACAATGCTTCGGTTCTGCACAAAGCATGTTGTGGCCACTGCTTCGGCCCAGAAGTAGAGAGGAAGGTTGGCGAAATTGAGCATGGATCTAGCTGCTTCTACTAGAGTGTGATTCCTTCGATCTACTACTCCATTCTGTTGTGGTGTGTATGGAGCTGAGAAATTGTGACTTATGCCCTTGGAAACCAAGAAACTATTTAGATGATGATTAGTGAACTCGGTTCCATTGTCACTGCGGATGCGACGCACTGGTAGTTTGACTTGAAGCTCTATCTCCTTGATAAAATTGATGAGTGCCTGCGGTGTTTCTGACTTGAGTCTAAGAAAGAAAACCCATGTGAAAGGTGTGAAGTCATCTACTATAACCAGTATGAATTTCTTGTGGTGAAGACTGGCTACGGTGGATGGACCGCAGAGATCAATATGGAGAAGTTCCAGTGGTTCTGAGATTGAGGAGTCGATCACCATAGGATGACTAGCTTTGGACTGTTTGCCACACTCACATGCAGGGCAGAGAGTATCATTGTGATACTTAAGAATAGGGAGACCTCAGACAAGTTCCCCTGTGACCAGGTTGTTGATATACCGGAAGTTGAGATAAGCAAGCTTGCGGTGCCAGAGCCAGCTAACTTCGGATATGGCTTTTGATAGGAAACAGAGTTGCGGTTTGCCGATGATCAGAGAGACATCCAGAGGATACATAGTACCTTCGGATCTGGATTTGATCAGGCAAGTGCTCCTATCGCTTGTCATTATGTAGCAGAATTGGTTATCAAATTCAACCCGATGGCCTGCCTTACATAGTTGGCCAACACTAATGAGATTGTGTTTAAGACCTTCTACGTAGGCGACCTTTTGAATGGAAAAGCTTCCAGTAGTAAGAACACCATAACCTCGGATGATCCCATTCGCATTGTTGCCGAATGTGACGTTACCCCCGTTACAAATTGGCCTGAAATCTCGAAGGTACTCTAACCTTCCGGTCATGTGCAAGGAGCAGGCACTGTCGATTAACCATTCTTCTTCTTGGTCCTCCTTGCACAAAGCCTGAGATTTAAACGGTTAGTTTAGGCACCCAAACGAGTTTGGAGCCTGGGGCAACATATGAATTCTTAATTGATGCATGATACGAGGTTGCAGGGACAGGTTTTATGTCAACTTTTAAACCTAGTCCTGGGTGTTTGAGATTTTTTGGAGTTTTGTGAGGTTGAGAAAAGTTATGAGGTTTTTGAAAAGTTACGGGATTTTTTGGAGTTTTGTGAGATTGAGAAAAGTTACGAGGTTTTTGAAAAGCACGTGATTTGATATGAGAAGAAATCTTTTGACACTGAGATTTGCAAACAGAACTTTTTTCATTCGTCCTGACATTTTGTTTAGTCAATGGTCTTCGTGAGGGAGTATGCTTGTGACCAGTCCGAGGGATGTGAGATCTGACAGTAGGATTTGAAAAAGCAGATTTTGCAGTTGTAAAAGCACGTGTAGACCTTTTGTGAAGTGATTTCTTAAAACTTTGATGTGACTTTAAGAGTGCTGGAGTTGGCAAAATACCCTTCCATTTTGGATCATCTGAGGAATAGATTTGAAAACCATTGCTTCGAAAAGACTTTACTTTCTTTTGGGTTGTGTCAGATGAATTTGGAATGGATTTAGAAACTGTACATTCCTTTTTCTATGTTTTCTTGACTGCAGAGTTTTTGGACAGATAATTTGAGAAAAAAAAATTTCTGGACTCCTAGACTTAGGAATTTTGACAAATCGCTTTTGTTTTGAAAGATTTTCCCGCTTTTTGCCACGAGATCGAATTTCTTATTTGAAAGCCCTTTTTGCCTCAGTTTTAGGAGAACCACAGTCAGTGACATTCAGTTGCGGTTTCCTTGAAACATTTGGTAATTTTGAAAAACGAGGACTTGATTCATCCGAACTGGAGAGTTCTGGATTCAGGGAACATTGACCAACTTCAAAGTTTTTGATTGGTAATTCATGATGAATTAGTTGGATGGTCACGGTACTTTTGACTAAGGCCTGCGGTTCGGAGCTTTGAACGACCGCAGAAGAAGTCTGAGTGGATACGTTGGTGGGACAGTTGATGGAACGTTGATGGACAGACTGCGGTTCATGACTGCAGTAAGGGATACTGTGGTCTGACGGCAGAGAAGGGAAGTCCATTGAGACTTCGGGACCTTCCAAAACAATTTCCTCATCAGCAACTGATGAAGTCTGAGAACTGGGAAGAGTTGTGCTATCTATAGGATTAGAAAATTCAGGGAGAATTTCCTCGATAACACAATTTTTACTCAGATCGTGAAGTCTACCAAAGTGAGCTTTGATATATTCAGGAAATGTTTTATCATTGACCGGAAACAAGAATTCACGGTCCGGAGGGACGTAGGGACGGTCCTTATTGAATCGGGGTGATGAGTCCGTTGCGGTAGAGTACCCATTAGACCAACCCCAATTGTAAGTATTGTCAGTAGTCCCATTGTTAACAAGAACCCGATGGCTTCACTTTCATTAAACAGTTGTTCTATTAAAAGATTTAAACGTACAATTTCACTCTGAGCTAAATCTCTCTGATTCAATGCTATTTTTAATTGTGTTTCACTCAACATTCTTGCATCTTTCTCTAACACTAATTCCTTTTCTAACATAACCATTTTGAGTCTTTTGTTGTCCAGTCGTCCTCTTACGTGAAACATATCTTGGGACGCAATGTTCTTCTCATCTAATGCTTTGTTATAGTCTGTAAGGACGGCAGCACATGTGTCATTAAGATTGTCTATGAAGAGCTGACAATCATGCATGCTATAATTTAGAGTTTGGATCATAAGTTTTACCTATTCGACGATGCTGAGTGTCCCATCTTTCGCCATATAGCAGTAATTCTTCTTCATCTTTGTAGAGTCATCCTCATCAGCAGTTGCTATCATACAGATCTTTCCTTTTCCTTTGATGCTGATGATTTCCTCATCTTCATCCCCAGAGGACCAAACCTAATGGTCTCTTTTCACTTGAGCAACATATGCTCTTCCTTTTTCTTTTTCTTCCATCTCTTGAGCCATTCTGAGATAGAATGCTTTATCTTTTACTACATTTGCCTTGCAGTCTTTGGAAAAATGATTCTCTTTGTTACACTTGTGACATATCACAATATCACTTTTGTCTTCTGTAGGAGTACCGGAGTCAGTGGCTTGGATGGACTGCGGTGCCTCCTTGGGTTGCCCATTTTGAGGTTGCGGTGGTGGGTGAGGTTTTTTTGTGAAATGAGAGTGATTGTTTTCAGAGTTAAGATTGTGGTTGAAAGGTGGCTTGTTATACTGCTGATTCTTTCGGAATGAAGGTGGTAATCGGTTGAATTGTTGGCTGACAAGAGCGATTGCATTCTGAAATTCTTCTTCATCGTCATACTCTGAGTCTGCTTCATATGACTGCAGAGGGTTGTCATATGCGGTGGAGTATGATTGAGAGTGAGGGGATTGTGCTACGAGAGCAAGTGGACCACCGAAGTCTGCACAGTCTTTGAGTACCGTAGACTCTTGGGCTTGCAGTTCACCGTAGAGTTTATAGAGAGAAAGAGAATGAATTTTTCTATCCCCCTGAACGATCATTTTGGCAGTTGTCCAGTGTCTTCCTAAACCATTTAGAAACTGAAGATTTCTTTCATGGTTGCTTCGGACCGTGCCAGCATTGGATAGCTTTGTGACTATCAGATTAAACCTCTTAAAGGAATCTTCCAAACTTTCACCCGCATGAGCTTTAAAGTTTTTAAACTCATTGAGTGCAGTAGTAAGCTTTTTGTATTGAGCTTGTTCAGTTCCTTCATACAGATTTTTTAGAACATCCCAGATCTCCATTGCAGACTTGCAATTTATGATTATGTCGAAGTTGTCAGGCACAACTCCACACGAAATCTCATAAAAGGCAATAGCGTCATTTTCCATTTTGTCCAGATCGTCCTTGGTGGGACGATTCAACGCTGGTTGACCTCCTCCTAGTCCGGCAGTGGCTCCATCGGTTTGTACTAGAGTAAGAACTGGAACATGAGGTCCTTCTTCTACAGATCCCCATATATCTCTTCCAACTCTCCTTAAATATCTTTCCATTCTCTGAGACCAGTGATGATATTCATTTGCCACAAGTATTGGTGCTCTATTCGAACCACCAACACTGTTTGATACATTAAGAGATAATGCATGTGCCATATTTCCTTGTTTTGAAAATTTTTTTGTTTTTTTTTTAAGAAATGAGCTTCAGTGGTATAGAAGGCTTTTTGAAAATCAGAGTTTTGCTTCAAAAGGCAACCACTTTGGCTCTGATACCAATTGTTGAGAGAAAAACTTGAGACACACTTGAACAAACGTTAGAACAAGTATGGTTGCGGAATTGTTTATCTCAAAGGATCTAAAAGCTCAACAATAATAATAAGTTAGAGTTAGATAATTAGAGAGTTAGGTGCGGAAATGTAAGGAAATATAAATGACAGAAGATATTATATCAAGTATACACATAAGTTGATTCTTAACAAGGAATGCATTCAAACCGAGTTAGTAAGTGAGATCAAACTTAGTGATTAAGTCAAGAATGACTTGCTCCGAAGAGAGATAATATTCAGTTATAATCTAGTTAGTTTTAAAGTAAGAAGGAGACAAGAGTAATAACACAAGATATGAGATTCAAGATGTGTAGTGTTCTCAGATGTATTGAATAAGAAGGATTGAGCTCTATATATAGAGACTCAAAGGTTACACTTGTTCAACTATCTAAACGTAGCCATGCAAGGCATACTGGACAAAAGAGAGTATTCTAAGAAAAGCAGATAAAGAGCTAAACTAAGAAAGCTAGATAGTGAACTGCGGATGATGATGACTTCGGATGTGGTTGTTGAACTGGGTTAACTGCAGATAGTGGAGGGCTACGATAGACCAAGTTTAAGAGGGTCACTTTTATGATTCAACAATCATCTTACCTATGTAGCAATGACATGTAATCTCTATTGATATATGAGATATCTCGTTTGTATTAATGTTATTGTGTTCTATGTTAACATGTTTTTAATCCTTGAATAAACTAATTATTCTAAATTTTCCATAACCACTCATCTTTGTGGGAACAACTATGAATTAATACTAATATGAATAAGATTGGTTGATTTCATGTGATGAAATATCAAGGCGTTGCATCCAAGTTCATATAAACTAGTTAGAAAACAAACATTGGATATAACTCGCTTCAATAATCAATTAATGGATCTTTATCATAAGTGAATATTGAACAATGGTAAATAGCTTTATTTTTTTCGACCTAAGATACATATTAGGAACTCGAGTATAGGAATTGTTGTTCTTTTACATGGTTAAACGTTGTTTGTAACTATGCAGTTGTAAATACCATCGTTAAGTATAGTATGAACTCTATAAGAGTGTGTATGTAGTCAAGATGGTATTTGTTCCTTTTACTTGTTGAGATTTCGACATCTAAGGCGCCTTACTTAAAGTTGGATGACAAATGAGAATGATTGCACCTCTTTGTGTGTTGTTAGGGGGCAGTATTATGTCAACTATCGTCTATGTCAATCCATAATGAATCTTGTGCAAGTGGGAGATTGTTGGATCTATATGCTCAATAATCATTATTGAATGATATTGCTAATAACATATGATCCTATAGGGTCATACATTTATCAAGTTTTCACTTATTAAATATTTATTAAGTATTTTATTATTAATAAATAAATTCAACTCGTGCATTTAATTAGAGATTAATTATTGTTTTATGCAAAATATAAATCAAGAGAGTATAAACTAGTTATTATATCATATAGTATGATTTAATAAGTCATGTACAAAGTCTTGGACACTTAGGATTCCATGACCTTTTACTAGTTAGTTTACTCTTCTCTCTCTCTCTCTCTCTCTCTCTCTCTCTCTCTCTCTCAAAAGTATTGGAATTTGCTTTCCAACCTCTGACTTACACACACCCTACTTGTAGATTACCATATCTTTGCAGTAATTGGAAGTATGGGCATTAGTGCTGGATGTAAGTGGGATCAAAGGCTCCAAAGGTTGTCATTCTAAAACACCATATGGTTGTTGTAATACCCTTATAACCTATGTAATTGGATCCTTGATGGTTTTGTTTAAAAACGATCTAAAGTAAACTAGTTATTTTATTACTGCTTTTGTTTCCATTTTAGAAAAACTATCACTTTTATGTATCAAAACCTAACACTTTATCCATCATCAAGGCCTAATCAACCACAAATCTAAATTCTAAATTCAAGGAACCCAAAACCAATTGCATGTCTCAAAATTAGCACATGCATGACCCTTTGATCCAACAAGAACGCTCTAGAAGCATCAAAATATCACCAATGAGTTCGAACTCCAATAACACCAAGTTTAAGGGACTAAAATGATAGTAAACCCACCACAAAACTAGATCTAATGTGAAATAAAAAAAATTGAATATTGGAAACTTATAGAGCTACATAAGATGCTATGAAGGTAAAAACTTTAATGGCTTGCTTCCAACAATCTGAAGGGTTTTGAGCATTCTAACACTCCTAAGGTGTACATGCAACCCTAGAAACCTTGGATCTATGTTTTACTAAGATACATGCAAATTTGATTTCCAAGGTTCTTAACCTATCTAGCATGGCATGGGGAACTTGAATCATAAAAGCAAGTAAGAAAACATACCTTTCTTGTTTCTTGGATTCCTTGAGAACCTTGTGAGCCTAGCACCTCAAGTGTGATGCCTCAAATGTCTCACACAACACCACAACACTTGGAATAACCTTGAGAGAAGACACTTATCACTCAAAATCGGCTAGCCCTCTTATTCTTCACTTAGTAGCCGATTTTGCTTACCATAGGGCTTCTTATATAGTGTGCCACATGTAGGGTTACTCCATGTAAACCCTAATGTGCATGGCTTTTCATATTCCATGATCCATGGGTTTATAACCTCCATGGACTATCCATGGAGCACCTTATGGGTGTTAGCCCAATTCATATAAACCATGGATCATTAGCCCACTATACAAGAATGGATGATTTACACAATCAACCCCATATATTTAATTAGTCTCTTTTTGATCACTTAATTAATTCCAAATTAATTATTGATCAATACTAATTAAATAATATTATTAATATATTAGAACTTATAATATATTAATAAACCTTAAGTGTCCTTTCTCTCATTTGGTCTATCCAAGTATTGCAATGCCATGCAACCCAAATGGACCATGCCAACTGGGTCAAGTACATACCAGAAATAGTTCTGGACTTAGACACCTTATCCAACAGTCTCCCACTTGGATAAGTCTAATAACTATAACTGCAAGTATGACTTCAGGAACCGATCAGCAATCGTAGCTCTTTCAAGGTCTCGCGGAACTGAGATGATGATGATACGCCATTTAAGATAAGTAATCATATAATCCTCTGTTCTAGATATCAGCCGGACAAATACATGGAACAGTGTCTTACTCATTGTCCAGCAGTTTGTTTCCCGCTTTTCCGATTTGTTTGACATAGAACTTAATCGAACACATCAATTTAGTTCTGACCGGGCCCGGTACATAGGTCACAACAAAATCATCGAGGGTCCCAAATATCGCTTCTAATCCAAGAAGGAACAAATAAACTTCGACTCATATGCTTGTTCTACTACTTGTTGAATTATACACAAAGGCACGTTTTATAACATCGAGTTACCAATGCGTTTCCGTATAATCAATGTATAACCAACTCATAGTCAACAACTCATATCTCTAGGTTTAAAGACTTATATGATATTACCGTCTCACGATCACTCGAGATAAATTCCATGAAGTGATACAAGTGAGCGTGGGTTGAATCCAATACTCAGAACTTATGAGCACTCATGAGTGTTGTAGCAACTCTTGCTATGTCCAACATCTTAGACATCTACAAGCCAACTCATGATAGTCTTGATTCATATCTACTTCCAACATACGACCGAATGTGGAGAATTTGAATAATATGATATACCCTAACATAATTATTCTTGAAGTCAAAACATGCAAAATGAAATGATAGTAAACGATTGACAGAAGATAGCAACACTTTACTTATAAATAAACAACAAAATTTATTTATCATCAAATGTCAATTACATTTTACAAATTTCAAAGCTATCTAACTACTAAAACTAATATCATCCTTCAGCCCTATGCGCCTCGCATGCTGGAGATGCTTAACCCTACCCAGTCCCTTCGTGAGGGGATCTGTTGGGTTCTCATCCGATGATACCCTCTTTGCCACGAGGAGTCCTTCTTCTATTCAATGTCTCATGAAATGGTATTTTCTGTCGATGTGTCTGGATCTTCCGTGATCCCATGGTTCCTTGGCTAAGGCAACTACACTTTCACTATCACAGAAAATCTCCATAGGCTCCTTTATAGCTGGTACAACTCCAAGGTCTCCAATGAAGTTCTTTAGCCATATAGCCTCCTTTGCTGCCTCGCTTGCCGCTATATACTCTGATTCGCAAGTTGAATCAGCCATTGTCTCCTGCTTGGAACTTTTCCAAGAGATTGCTCCTCCGTTTAAGGTAAAGACCCAGCCTGACTGAGAGCGGAAATTATCCCTATCAGTCTGAAAGCTAGCATCACTATACCCTACTACTCTCAAGTCATCACTCCCACCAAGGGTAAGGACCCAGTCCTTAGTCCTCCGCAGGTACTTGAGAATGTTCTTTACCGCAGTCCAGTGAGCCTTGCTAGGGTTTCCGTGATATCTGCTGACCATGCTCAACGCAAAGGCCACATCAGGACGAGTACAAGTCATAGCAAACATGATCGAGACTACAGCAGAAGCATACGGTACTCGACTTTTCTCAGCTATCTCAGCCTCTATACTTGGGCTCTGAGTCTTACTCAATCCGGCGTTACTCTGGATCGGTAACTCTCCTTTCTTGGCAGACTGAACACAACTGAATAAATCCTGAACGTTATCAGCTCTACTGGTCACCTTCAATAGAAAGCTAACCATAAACCATTGATCAAATACCCAAATTATCCTTAGGTCAACTCTGTTCAAACCTCTAGTCAAAGGTCAAAGTCAAAAAGTCAACCGGTCAAAGAAATCAACACTGGCTGAGTACGCCCTACGTACTCAGTCAGTACGCCTAGCATACTCCGAGTCTTGACCAACCCATGGGGTGTTTACCCAGTACACGTTGCGTACACTAAGTTACGCCCCACGTACGCTCTTAGTTCCTAATCCATCCAAAAAAGGTCTTAAACCTTTAAGCCCAAACGTCCATTACACAGAGCTAGTTCCAAAAAAATTCTAAATCCATAAAGTCGATAACTTTGATCTTTTGCATGGCTCAATGGGTCCTAAATCTAATCCCTAGCTCTACAACTTTATCAAAGGAGCTAATAAACATGCATGGGTAGATAACAACCATCAAGATGACACTTTTATGCATTTGGGACCTCAAAAATGTCCAAATCTAGAGATTAAGTTCCTGGAGTAAGTCTTACGCACAAGGACAAACCAAAGGAACTAAACTAAGCCATGAATCACCCCAAAGTAGATCTACACAAAGAGATATCAAGATGAGAACTTTTTACCTTCAATAGCTTGCAAAAGAGGTGACAACTCTGGATCTCAAAGCTTCACTCCAAGTAATGAATCTTTAATAACCTTCTATCTCTTCAAAGTGCACAATAAAACACTAAGATTCTTCACAAGAGCTCAAGAACACTAAAATGGTGGCTAAGGGTCGAGATTAAGGTGTAGGAGGTATGGAGGCTAATAAGAGGCAAGGCTCAAGGGGACATAATGAGCTTATATAGGGGTAAAACCCTAAAGATTAAGGTTTTTAGTTGGCTGGCGTACACCCTGCGTACTCAAAAGTTACCCGCGATCACTTTCACCATTACGTGATGCGTACTCAAATGAGTACGCACCGCATACTAGACTAAGCCCCAAAACCCTCCTAACTTCAAACAATCATAATTTCTTTGTTCCAACTCCGTTTTCGATGAACTTTATATCCTCATAAAGGTAATGAGAAGCTCTACCATCCTATCAACTCTCCTTTTCCTTAAAACTTCTGAACTTAAACCCATAAGTAATAAAAGGCCCGAACTATCACTTTACGGTTATACCCATGGGCTCCAAAGCACCAACCAAACTCTCGGATCACCTAATTTACATTACCTACATTCAAAGGGGCCTAAATCTTTCCTTCCCCCAAGGCCCGAAGCCTTATGATAACTGATCTTCGGGTCACGGCCCTGAATTATGAAAGATCTCATGTATCCATGGTGACTTCCCACTGAACGGAGATATATACTCCTCAATCGACTTCCGAGATTGGCAGTCCCACACCTTATCCTACCACTGACCATAGGGTCAGCCCACTCTAACGTGATCCAAAACTATACTGCAACCTATTCCACCAGGTCTCACCCACACTATCATAATCATACGGGCCTCGCCCACGGGTCTCGCCTAGTCGAGTGCTATACTGGCCTAACTTCGCCTCAGATCCAATGATCCCTATGCCATACGTATCATGTATACATACATACATCATGCCCCGCCCGACACCGGGCCTCGCCTAGTACATTCATCAGGCCTCGCCTGGCATCGGGCCCCACTCGGTACATTCATCAGGCCCCGCCTGGCATCAGGCCTCGCCCGGTACTTTCATCAACCATACCAACCATAACTATCATGAGTCAA
This sequence comes from Lactuca virosa, assembly GCF_052849685.1. Lineage (NCBI taxonomy): Eukaryota > Viridiplantae > Streptophyta > Magnoliopsida > Asterales > Asteraceae > Lactuca > Lactuca virosa. Next base: position 307,485,421 of record NC_136433.1, on the reverse strand, counting down.
ACCCGCATCTGACTATGCTCCGTTCAGGTTTTCAGGTTATGTTTCGAACCCCATAGCTTTAATCAGACGAAAGCAGGCAGAGAGGCTCCAACACAACCCTCACCCTTAAGCAACCTCTATCCATACTACTACTTGAACTGGCTTCCCTCTCGACTAGGATATGGAACTGTTCCTAGTTCGCACCTCGTACTATCCCCGAAAATCCAAACGGTTCTCCCTCACTTGGATTCGACTACACTATTCTAATCCACAAAAATTTGATGGGGTTCCAACCCATCTCACATCCTGTAACACCGTAAATTTTCAAACAAATTTTTCATTTTAAAGTCACATAATTCTCATAAAACATTTCATAGAAATCTCATTGGTTTAATTTACAAAACGCAACTCCATAATTGTTTGATTAATAATCTAGGATCCTCAAAACATAACTCTTTCTATGGTGTGTACAATCAAGCCGGTGCCTTCCCGCGATCCTAATAAAACCTGAAACACATATCACATAACACGGTAAGCACGAAGCTTAGTGAGTTACCCAAAATACCACACATATCTCAATAGCCTCTCATGGCTATACCCAGATAAGACCCTACGGTCAATGTGTCTCAATGGGACCCTCCCTTCCCAAACTCGGGTGGACCCTCCCTTCCCAAACTCGGGTGGACCCTCCGGTCCTAACTCAATAAGCTCATATTATTAGTACTCAGCATAAATGTAAGGTCCTATAAATAGGATCTTAACCAGTGATCAATCAATCTAACAATCAAACAAGATAAGAATGGAGTAGAAGAAGATTAAACCAAAGCTTGCACACGTTTATATCAGAAAAACGTCTAGTACAACTTGGACACAATGACCGTAAACACAGAGGATCATCAACAAACAACAACAGACTCAGACACTCACTATATATAGGAAGGATTGACTGGCCGTAAACAGGTTTACGGTCGTAAACCTGTTTACGGCCGTAAACTAACTCTAGCCGTAAACTCACCAACAACACATCAATTACAAGCTAGTGACTCAATAAGACCTATACATTAATTAGCCTAGCCCAAACCATTAACTAGACCCTTCAATCTCCCCCTTGGTTTGGGGTTAGCTGTGACTCAGTATTTTTCAGTTATAAGCACATCGGACCCCCCCCCCATTGCCCCACACCACATCTCTTTTCTAATAATCTCGGCGACCATTGTCGTGTACTCTTTTGCAGCAGACTCAAAAATCTCTTCAGCTACCTTGATCTGATGAAGAGCCAGATGATGAATATCCCACTTTCCAAATTGAAGTAGGTCTCTTTTGTCGTACAGGCGAAAGCAACCATCTTGAAACTTAATGATATCGGTCGCAGTGGTTTCATCATAGACCCAGTAAAGCATGTTTGCAAGAGATCCATCACTGAAGGTCTGCGGCACTGGAATTTGTCTAACTTGATTGGTTGGCGGCCACATAACAGTCTGGAAAGGCTTTTTGTTTTGGGATCCAGTACATTAGGAAATCTTTTAATGAAAGACTCATCAGTCTTCATGCCAGAAAATCCCTTCTTTACTTGGTCCTCCAAGAACATCTTGAAATGAGTTGTCTTTGGATCTCCAGAAGGATTTGCGAATGGAGCACTTGCTAGTTCTGAAAGATCAACCCTAGTCTAGGAACTGAAATCATGGAAGTCTTTGTAATACTCCACGTTTTTTCTTTTGCGTCTCACTAACCACATGTTTAGCCCGTCATGAAAGCCCCATGAGACAATTCCTGTTCTATCACCGTACTTATGTCCAAATTTTTTTCTTTCAGGGTCAGTGACGGTGACTGTGGGCTGATTTCCAGAAGCGGTTTGGTCTGAGCTCTTCTTAAATAGTAATTGCTTTTTCTTGTCAGATGCTGCAATTTTTGCACATTTAAGAGCAACTACATTTGGTGCTTGAACTGGTTCGGTCTCAAATCGATCAATGATCCGAGTTCTTATTTGAGTGGGTGGGTCAACAGGAGGATCTTGAGATGACTGGCCAGCATTGAATTGTTGAACTGATGACTTGAACTTGTCGCCAAATTCCTCTGCCAGTTTCTTCTTCAGGTCAAAGTAACTTGCAGTTAAGGATCCCAGATGGGTTTGCAGATCAGAAATTTGCTGAGATTTCAGAGTTTTATCCGCTTCAAGATCTGCAACATGAATTTTAATTTGGGCCTTTTCAGCTTCAAGATCAGCCACACGGATATCAAGCTCAATATTCTTCTGGTTAAGCACGCTAATCTCCTTTTGAAGTCCAATAATGGTGGGATCATCCTCTCCTAAGTGGCATTCCTCAATAAAAATTCCTTTAGCTCGGGAGGAAGGCACTGAGCTTTGTTCTTGGGCCAGATGTAGAGCAAGCATCTCAGAAGCAACATCATGATAAGTCCTAAGAGGAGATGATCCTGAGGGAACTGATGAACCACCAGCTTCATAAAAGGTGCTCGGTCTTTCATGGGATGGAGTAGGTGAAGTAGCAAAAGAAGTAATTATTGGTTGAGTCGGAAGGCCTTGAGATAGTTCTGGAACAAATACTCCCGGTCTTGGATCAAGTCTTCTCCTCTTCAATGTAGGCGAGGAGGTCTGAGTTGTCAACGGTTCACTCACTGTTGGCTCAATAGTAGGAAAAACATCCTCAACGGGAGGAATCCCTGAAGTTGTCTCCATAGGAGTTGAAGTGTCAGCCATTTGATTTGGAGTAGGAGGCGTTGTTTCAAGAACGTCTTCTGAATCCCTTATCTCCGTTGTTGGATGAGCAACATCATGGATAGTGTCAAAAAACGTGTCAAGGTCTTCATTGGACAAGAAATTAACATTGCCTCCAAGATTCAAGGAAATATCATCATTGTCAAAACCTGTAAGATCCAAATCATTAAAAGAATCAGCATTATTTCCTTCGTTCTCTGTCGCATCCTCTGTCATTCCCTCGTTGTAATCACTTTCAACATTTACAGAATGCAAGTCATGCTCTTCAGCCACAATAGCAGCAGGTGTAGCTTCATCATCTTCGTGATCGGAAACCGGAATAACATCATCTTCAGAAAAGATATCATCTTCAGAGGTCACGCAGTCTGATGATACATGAGACTCAGATGCCTCACATGAATCGGCAAACAAGCCAAACTTCACTAAGGGATACTTTCCTTGAAAAGTAATTTTTCCCTTTCGGTTTTGCTTCATTAACCCGACGATGTTCGGCCCAAGAGACTTCATGTCGAGGGTTTCTCCATCTTTAGCCATTTCGGGAAATTGTTCATTAATAAACACTTGAATGAACCTAGGGTACAACAAGAACTTGTCCCTAGTCTTTCCTTTGATGTTTGAAATCAGTTCTTCGAGAATAAACTTTGAGAAGTTGTAATTCATTCCCGCAGCCAGAGAGATGATGGCAGTAGTGTTTCTCATAGAAATTTTATCTGCGCCAGATTTTCTTCCGGATATGCAGCTCACAAAGACATGAGCTAAGAACCTCCAGAACGGTGGCAGCAACTTCTTCAAAGTTGGAGGGAAAACACCTTCATATCCCATTTTGATAAGAAATTCTTCAACTTGAGTGATCTCGATCTCGGAGGGGAAGGTTGATTGATCGTCAATTTTGAGAACATCCCTGATGAACTGTTCCGTGATGATGATTTTGCAATTTTTGACAGTAGCTTCAACAATAACAGATCCATCACTTCCTTTCTTCACATTTGCTGACCTCCAGAATTCCTTGATCAAGCCTTGATAGATTGTTGGATTAACAGTCAGAGCAGTAGACAGGCAACATTCTCGCAGTCCATACATCATTGATTTAAATTCTCCGTGAGCAGCAGAAGGATCAGCCAAGAGAATAGCCAGGTTGTGACTGTCAACGAATTTGAGTTCTGCCATTTCAATCTGCACTGAACCAAGCCAAGTGAGAAAACAATTTATTAAATCATTTAAAATTGATGTTTTTCTCAATTTACAATTTAATTAGGCTTTTAAATGAACCAAAGATTGAAAAGTCAAAATCGAGTTGACCAAAAATGGGTTTACGGTCAAGGAGGAGTTTACGGCCGTAAACTCATGGCCGTGAACCCCTGACCGTAAGCTCTGGCCGTAAACGACTGGCCGTAGACGACTGGTCGTAAACAGCTGGTCGTAAATGGTTGGTCGTAAATGGCTGGTCGTAAACGCCGATAGATCAGTTTTTCTTCGATTAAGCCCTTAAAACACGTCGATTTGATGCGAAAATAACATATCCTTGATCGGAATCAGTGTACCTTCAAAGCTAACGGATCAATTTCACAAAATTTCACAAAAAAAATTTAGAGAGAGAGAGAGAGAGAATTAGGAGTTTGCGGCCGAGAACTTGAAAATGAGGAGTAAAGTGGATTTTCGGTTGTACACATTCCTTATATACCCTGTCCAAAAAATTGGGCTGCAATCCTCAATGCTTAAAATGAAAATCCAATACCCCAAGACTTTATAAAAATAAAACATTTTGAGGACAAAAATAAAATAAGAAAATAAAAATAAAACTAATTAATTTTAATTTATTATTTTTTTTTAAGTACTATTAAAAATTATCAGGAATTTTATAAAAGTAAAAAGTAAAAATTAAATTAAATTAAATTAAAAGTAAAAGTAAAATTGAAATGAAATTAAAATTTAACAGGAATTTAAACTAATTTCACCTCTTTCTAACACTAATAATAATTTTGTGATATTGGGATCAGAGTTGTTAGACAGCCTTAATCCACTTATCGATACTTCTGTCTTCATGTCCATGTCTGGTCGATCGCCGGTATTGTGGTCCACTTAAACACGAAAGGTTGTGACAAATTTAGGACATACTATAAGTGACAAGACATTAGATCCTATGAACTTAGATAATATTCCTAAAAGACCATTCATCTGACGACGACCAAGGATATTGTTGTCCACCTAAATTGAGCAGCGAGATCTACAGACAACCTATAAGTGTTCAATATTAGTTGTACTAAAACGTGTTTCCCGCTTCCTGATATACCCCAATAATCAAGGACTTCCAAAATACTCCTTACTTCAGATGAGCAGAAAATTATTAAGGAAGAAGTCAGATTTAGAATGCATATGTTGTATACTCAGGTCGGATCTCTTCCAATCACGCAGAGAGTGAAACATATGACTAACTAGAGTTTAGAAGGATTGAGAAGTAGAAGGTTGCATATGCTGTGTACCAGGTCGGATTGTTAATCACGCAAAGGAGACAACATATGGCTAACAGGTAGAAAGAATAGCATAGAAGAAGATGCAGAGAGACAGAGTTGCATATGTTACAGTCCAGGTCGGATCTTTCGATCACACAGAGGAGGTAACATATGACTGACAGTAAGAAAGAAAGAAAATAACTTTCTCCAGACCTAATTTATCGGAATTCCCCAGTCGCCCCGTCAATACCGGAATTAAGGACAAAGTCCGCACATCGAGGAAAAGTTAATCCACCCTTCTAGATACAGATCATTTAATGTATCCGCAGATTCCCATGTATATCTCTCTGCTCAACCTACCCAAGCGTCATATTGTCAGGCTAAATGGAACTATCTAGGTCAAGATTTGTCAAGTCTCTAAATTCCATAAGTTCATCTGATCCTAGTCAAGTCCATTTTAAAAACTTGCGTGCCTACCAGTGCATCGAACACAGAGCATAGACAATTCGACTTTGGCACCTTACACAGATTTAGACTGTCTGTTATCACATGATTATATCACTTCCCAATACATCACCTACAAACAAAAGCTATCAATAACATATTTTTGATTTTTTTGATTTTCTAATGATTTTGGAAAAAATTAAGTGGGAAAATAAACAAGAAACTGCTTTCCAAACGTTAAAACAAGCCCTATGCAGCGCACCGATCTTGTCTCTCCCAGAGGGAACCGAGGACTTCGTAGTGTACTGTGATGCTTCGAATCAAGGCCTCGGATGTGTGCTCATGCAGAGAGGGAAGGTTATCGCGTATGCATCAAGACAGCTTAAGACGCACGAGGTTAATTATACTACGCACGACCAGGAATTAGGAGCAGTGGTATTCGCTTTGAAGATCTGGAGACACTACCTCTACGGCACGAAATGCACTATCTTCACTGATCACAAAAGTCTTCAGCATATCCTCAATCAGAAAGAGCTCAACATGCGACAGAGGAGATGGGTAGAGTTGCTGAATGACTACGAGTGCGAAATTCGTTATCATCCGGGCAAGGCCAATGTAGTGGCTGATGCTCTAAGCAGGAAGGAGTACTCGGGCCGCCGAGTAAAATCCTTAACAATGACGATCCATTCCCACACGACCATACAAATCAAGGAAGCTCAACTAGAAGCTTTGAAACCAGAAAAGGTGGCAGGAGAGACATTAAGGGGAATGGATAAAAACTTAGAAGTCAAGGATGATGGAGTACGTTATCTCATGAATCGAATCTGGACACCGAAGTTCGGTGGACTCCGAGACGTCATCATGAATGAAGCACACAAGACTCGATATTCCATCCATCCCGGGTCAGATAAGATGTATCTGGACCTCAAGAAATTATACTGGTGGCCGAACATGAAAGCTGAGATTGCTACCTATGTGAGCAAGTGTCTGACTTGCGCCAAGGTCAAAATCGAATACCAGAAACCATCCGGGCTATTACAACAGCCGGATATACCTGAGTGGAAGTGGGAACGAATAACCATGGACTTCATAACCAAGCTGCCTAAGACATCGGGCGGGCTTGACACCATATGGGTAATCGTAGACAGATTGACCAAATCAGCACACTTCCTACCGATAAAAGAAACCGACAAGATGGAGAAGCTGACTAGAACGTACATCAGAGAGATTGTACGACTCCATGGTGTGCCGATATCCATTATCTCCTATAGAGATAGTAGATTTACCTCACGGTTTTGGCAGTCTCTACAAAAATCATTGGGAACTAGGCTTGACATGAGTACGGCCTACCACCCACAAACCGACGGACAGAGCGAACGAACCATTCAAACCTTGGAAGACATGTTAAGAGCTTGTGTGATAGACTTCGGTAAAGCATGGGATACCCATCTACCGCTTATCGAATTCTCCTACAATAACAGCTATCATACTAGCATCAAAGTCGCTCCATTCGAAGCTCTTTACGGTCGCAAATGCAGATCACCCCTGTGTTGGGCTGAGGTGGGGGATACACAGCTAGCTAGAGGGCAAGTCTCTAATAGCACCCTCACTGGCCCTGAAATCATAAGGGAAACCACAGAAAAGATCGTTCAAATTCGAGAAAGACTGAAAGCGTCTCGCGATCGGCAAAAGAGTTACACAGACAAACGACGCAAACCCTTGGAATTCCAGGTGGGTGATCGTGTACTACTAAAAGTTTCCCCTTGGAAAGGAATGATACGATTCGGTAAACGCGGGAAACTAAATCCAAGGTACATCGGGCCATTCGAAATCCTTGCTAGGATTGGGCCAGTAGCATACAAACTTCGATTACCGCAGGAACTCGACAAAGTATATCCCACATTTCACGTGTCGAACCTAAAGAAGTGTTTGTCTATTGAGACACTCGTAATACCACTCGACGAAATCGAAGTTAACGAAAGTCTCCACTTCGTGGAAGAACCGGTAGAAATCATGGATCGAGAGATCAAAAGAACAAAGCAAAGTCGTATTCCCATTGTGAAGATCCGCTGGAACGCTAAACGAGGACCCGAATTCACCTGGGAACGCGAGGATCAGATGAAACAAAAGTATCCACATCTCTTCCCAAACTCTTGAAATCCCAGTCAAAATGAAAATTTCGGGACGAAATTCCTTCTAACGGGGGGATGATGTGACAACCGTCAAATTTCGGTCAAGTCAAAGTCAAACAAAGTCAACAAGTCAAACCGGTCAACTCCAATAACCCTTGTATGTTAGGGTTTACGTTATGTAATCACTATACAATTCGCTATTTTAATGAGAAATCATCATTTGGAAAGTTCATGTGTTTGATTTTCCTTAGCCTTAACAGTGCTAAACAACGAACCAAAGCGATAAAACACTATTGCACAATCATCGGGATTGTGTACGACACTAAAACACGATTTAACGGGGTTTACGAACCTTGCGTTGTGAAGCCGGACACTCAAATTAATCACAAACGAAACCTCTCTAAATCGTTTTCACTCTATCTCTTTCTATTTGAAATCTCTCCCAAATCTCTCTCAAAAGTTACTTTAACTTTTTGTAATCATTTGGGTCATATCGACCCTTAACCGGGTCAAAAATCGCTTGAAACGGGGTAAAAACGGGTAAAATAGCCTTAAGGACCTGGAACTGAAGCTTCAGGACCGAAGCCTCTCATCCGAGGCCTCGGATCCGAAGCCTCTCATCAGGACCGAAGCTGAAGCCTCTCAGGAGACCGAATCCGAAGCCATCAGACAGCAGCCTCGCATGCGAGGGTCCGAATCCGGCCTCCATGCGAGGGGTCTCGCAGACGGCCCCTTTTTACCGGTTTTTCGACTACGACTTCGTTTTAACTCCGTTTTTCATTATTTTAACGTGGGATTTTCACCCAAAACTTTATTTTATAAACTAAGGCCCCAAAATATATAAATCTCCAGGGTTTTTATAAAAATATATTAAAAGAATTAGTGGTTGAACTAATTATTGAGGAAATATTTGCTTTTCCTTAATTTATGGCAAAAGCAAACCACCACCACCTCACTCTATGATCAGCCACTCTTTCCCACTACCCCTTGTCTCCTTAGTGGACCTTTACACCCAATCTCCAGCTCTTCCCACGTTCTAAGAGCTGGAGGATTGATCCTCTCTCCTCATTCTCCATAAAGTTCTTTCATTCTACACTTAGCAACCAAAGGACACTCTCCAAAATTCTCTCATCTTTTCTCTCAACTTCAAGAACTTCAAGGCTTTCTTCAGGGATTTCTTTCTTCAATTAGTAAGTATCTTCATCATTCATATAATTATTACACTCCATTCTACTCAAATCATTGATATCTTACACAAATTCCATCTTATTCGGTGTTAGATTCTCGAATCATCAAGACATCTTCTTAGTGTTCTTGGGTTGAATACTTCCTCTCTCTCACTTTCATCTACTGAAACCACATAAGGTGAGTTCATACCCCTACATTTACATGTTTTTCTTAAGTTTTAAGGGGGGAATACAAGTAAAATCATCAAGAACACAATTAAACTTTTTCTATCAGATTACATCAGAAAAGATGAACTTCGATCACGGACTGTTTTGGTCAACTTAAATATTTTAGTTTTCAAAACTGTTCCAGGTGCAAGTAGTTCAAACTCTTAGCTTTAAAATGGCTACTTGCACATCTCCATATGATTGTTCTACAATTTATGGTGATTTTTACAAAACTGCCTATCATTTCAGAGGCAAACCCGGACCAGTCTGTGATTATGAACATTTTCACCTCTGTTAGAGATCACTAAAAATCATGATAAAATTTACGAACAAACTAGACTCATATTCCAAACTCTCAGAATTTGCGGATTTAGATTTGGAGCTTTGATGATTTTTCTATAAATTTTCTAAGAACAGTAACAGAAACTGTATACAATAAAAAGTTGCTGTCAATTTCATTTCACCTTGTAACATGTTGAGCAAGGTGTATATCTTTATGTGATTATATGTTATTGCAATATATGACATTTTATCTTAATATTTAGACACACATCAGTTTACAAATGGATTTGGACATATAAAATATAAAGAATAACAAGTGATTATAATCAAAGTACAACCGATACATTCAAACATTTAATAAACTATTTTGAATATAGTTTGCATACATTACTACGTACTACCCTTGGTTGATAAACTATAATAGGTATAGTTTATGATACATTACATAACACATACATTTAAAAAGGGTACATTTATACAAAGGATATTTTCATTAAGCAAGGTACGGCCATACGGTACCAAGTTTTCATAACACGTAATTCCGTTAATGACTTTGTGAGACATTTACTTCAAATTACCATTAAGTCCTGCATTGTAACCAGAGTCTCCTTGAGGGAGAGCGTGATAGTTGTGTATAGATCTATATTGGGTTTGACAAACCCACACCTAAACTGCATGCAACAGTTAGACCGATAGGTCTGGGGTGACAAATGTCATAACATTTCCGACGCCTGAAGAACGTCGTTTTAGGCAACCTTGGTCATAGTATGGTTATAATAAACTCACATAAAGTATTAATAAACATTGGAATTTACGGGAACTTCATTAAAATTTAACGAGTTTATGTCGATTTAAACTTGCATTGTTTTACTATAAATATGACAAATTACTTGTACATTTCGGTCTTTGGGTTTTAAGACTACATTTACACATTAAGGAAAATATTGGATTTTCTAACACAAATACTACTTTTACAAACGAAAGGCTTTTAATAATACCAAACAAAAGCTTATGAACTCACCAACCTTCGTGTTGACACTTTTTCAAACAACTTGTATTCTCAGGAAATCATTAAACAGGTAACCAAGTACTTTTGAGGATGGGGCGCTAAGGCGTCTACTATTTCATATTTTGTCAACATATTGTAATTGATTCGTAAACATGTAATTCATACAATGATGTCACTTTTTCAATTATATATATGTTGGTTTTGTTTGCTTCAATTACTATTACAATTGTTGTTATGATACTATACATGAAGTCCTCCACCCCCGGACGTTTCCGCCATCCTTGGTTTGGGGGTGTGACACCAGCTGGCCAATGACATTGTCGATCGGATGATCGCGTTGAATGCTTGAAGGTATCTCCTGGCTGATGTCATTGAGTGAAACAGGAAGATTGTGAATGTTGATAACTCCATCATTTGCCAAATGATCCACTTCAGACAAACCTGTCTCATTAGTAGGATCTGCCACAAACTCATTTGCAATTTGCTCAGGAAAGAGAACTTCCATAAAAGTTTAAGTAACAGCGGAAGCATCTCGGGACATGAACTCTCTTTCATCAGGAGTAAGAGGAGTGGCATCAACATCTGGAGCGTGTTGATGACTTGGAGATTCTGGACAAGTAATTGGAACAGATGAATCCACCATAGGAATTGCAGAAGACACTATCGGCGGTCTGTAAACGACTTCTTCGTCTTCATCTTCAGGTACAGTCTTCGAACCAGAAGTAGAACCAGATAAACTATCTGAACACACATTTAACGATTTGAACAAATATGTGTAATCAAACAGCCAATCAGGACCCACTCTAGCATCCGTTTCATTCTCCTCCAACCAGCGCACATCGAAGGATTCTACAATTTGCTTTGTTCTTTTTTTGTAGACCATGTACGCAGTGCGAGCAGCATACCCCACAAAATAGCAGTCATCAGCTTTGGCATTGAACTTCGGGTTGGACTCCAGGTGAAGAAGGGTACAAGGGCAGCCAAATACGCGGAAATGGCTGACAGATGGCTTGTGACCATATAGAATTTCGTACGGAGTCTTCATCTGGGCTTTGTTGATCAAAACACGATTCTGAACATAGCAAGCAGTGTTGATCGCCTCGGCCCAAAAGAAAACTGGTAACTTTGAGTCACACAGCATCGTCCTTGCAGCGTTCGATTCCTCCATTCAGCAACACCGTTTTGCTGAGGCGTGCGAACTGAACTATATTAACACACAATTCCCTTTTCTGCGCAAAAGTGATCAAGAACCACATTCGTGAATTCTGTTTCATTATCAGTACGAAGCGCCTTCACCCGGTTATTGGTTTGGTTCTCTATCATTACGATGAACTTCTTGATCAGATCAGATACCCCAGATTTGTTGGATAAGAAGAAAACCCACGTGAAACGCGAGAAGTCATCGATCACAACTAGACAGTATGAATTCCTGTTGATGCTTAGGATATTGATCGGGCCAAATAAGTCCATGTGCAATAATTGGAGCACCTGGCTGATTGAATTGACCAGTTTTGGCAGGTGTGGTTTTCTATGATGCTTTCCTTGGGCACATGACACACACTTTTCAAATGTTATGAAGTCTCTGACAGGCAGGCCACGCACCATTTCATTTTTAGCAAGACGATTCAGATTCTTAGCGTTCGCATGACCGAGTCGTCGGTGCCACAGCATAGCATTTTGTTCTGAGACTTTTGAAAAGAGGCAGGTGACTTGCTCAGGAATGTTGCTATTCATGTCGATGATGTATGCATTTCCATCCCGCTTTGATTTAACAAGAATCCACTCATCCGGGATGACAATGCATGGCTTTAAAATCAGACACTCTTTATCAGTAAAATGCGTTGAATAACCCTTGTCGCAAATCTGAGAGACGCTCAACAAGTTGTGCTTTAACTCAAGAGCATAGTTGACGTTCTCGAAACTTAGCACTCCGTTTGTCACAGTTCCTCTCTGAGTGATTTTTCCGCCTTCTCCGCCCGCAAAGGAAACGAATCCCCCATTAAAAGTTTGAATGTCGTTCAATTGGCAGATGTCTCCTGTCATATGTCGGGAACAGCCGTTATCGACATACCAAGGTTTGACGACATTCCTCCGCAACTGTCCCTGCAAAATGAGCGGGATCATTTACATTTGGGAACTTAGGTCATTACTTTCCTGGGTTGACCCTCTACGATCACAAATTTATCTTTTGAAGCTTTTGATTTTGAATCATCATTTAAAATACTTTCAGAGGATGATGATGATTGGTTGGAAGTTAATTTGGGCACCCACTGGTATTTAGGTTTTTGAAAAATCACGGGTGTTTTTGAAACATTTTTCTTTTCCGTTTGCTTAGACCACTTGGATTTTCTACCAGAAGTGGTTGAAGATCCAGATCTGCTCTTTGACGAAACCGACCTCGGCTTAGCTTTGTTCGATTTTGGCAAACTATTTGTGACTTTATTATTGAAAACCTGTTTGTTCTTTTGAAAAACTGCCCTTTTCTTATTTTGATTAGCCTTCCAATCATCATCTCGAGGGCGAGATCTCGAGGACTTTCTAGTTAAAGACATTCCTCGAGACTCGTTCTCTCCTCTTTAAGACGAAAAATGCACAAATGCCCTATTAGGACAATTTCGAGCGATGTGACCAGCAGTACCACAGTTGAGACAAAATTGCTTATTATCATTAGACCTGATACCGCTCTTATCAGATTTCATGCTCTTATCTATTTTTCTAACTTTTCCACATGTGCACATGCAAGAGTTAGATTATGTGACAGATGTAGAAGGTGTGGATGTGCTAGTGTCAGATTTGGCAGGTTGCTCAAAAACAACATCAAAAACATTTAAGTTTGACATCACATCATCACAAGTAAAAACATCAGTCTTAAAATTAGACACAGACTCATCACAAATAGGAACACCAAACTTAGACACCAAATTATTTGACTCAAACTTCTCATACCCTTGCTTTCCTTGGTTTACTGACACATCTGCATTTGAAGTAGAAATGTTAGTAACCAAAACCCTAGCACTAGGTCCGATTTCCTGTTCAGCAGTAGGTTTTCCATAAACCATATAGGGTTCTCTGTCGATCTCTTCTTTTGTTAAAGGAGTAACATAATATGAATGATTAAATGGAGGGGGGACACTCTCATATCCTATTCCTGCTTGTTTATTGTCCTTCCATTTCATTTGTTTTTCAATAATAGTTGCAACCCTCTCACTTGACACATCGAATTTTTTGAAGTTAAAATCAACATTTTGAAAACGAATTTTCAATGTGTCAAGTTCTTTGGTTACAGCAGCAAGTTTGTTTTTAATGTGATCATAATTTTCACACTTGTTGCTGTAATCTTCTTGCAGTTTCCTAAAATCATTTGTTTTGGCTTCAAATTTTTCTTTTAATGGTTTTTGTCCTTTTCTGAGTTCATAGCCTTCGTATTTTAGGTCCTCATTTTCTCTTTTAATCAACTCGATTTGGTCACGCAAAAATTTGATAGTTTTAATGCAAGATTGAGAACAACCATTTTCACTAACCTCCGGTTTTGCGGGGTCTGGCGTAGTTTGGACCATAAATGCAAATTGGAGGTCCATCATATCTGCTTCTGGGTCAACTTCAGCTTCCTTTTCAGCAAGGTCATTGATCTGGGCAAAATGAGCATTTTCATGTCCTGAAATATTCAGTGCCTGAATCTGGTCTTCCCAGTCAAAGGACTGAGCAACCACTGCCAGATTAGCAGTTCATAATTGACAGCAGCACTTCCACCACTATTTCCCACTGGAACCATTGTTTGAGCACTGCTTACCCTTCTGTCTGGATTTGGACACTCACGAGCAAAATGACCTGGCTCGTGGCAATTGTAACACCGCAACTTTCCCTTGTTAAACCCTACCTTCTTGTAAGCATTCATTCCCCAGTTGTTCTTTCCCGTCTTCTTTGCAAATTGCTTTGCCCTGAACACTGCCATTGTTATCTGCAAGTAATGTCCATTTCTTCCACATCTTCTGGATGAATTTGATCTACATTAGCAAATGAGAGTTGAGGTAGAAGATCTCCATCCACAAAAGCATTGTAGCAATTAACAAGTCCAGTGGCAAGAGCTAAGTTTTCATCTCTTTCTTTGGGATTGGAAGCAGGAACTATAACTGGTGCTTTGGAGGAGGAAACAGCTTGTGGAACAACAAAATACTGACTTTGTGGATTATACATAGATGATGAAGAAACAAATGGTGCAGCTAATGTAGCAACAAAGGTTTGATTCTGAGGTTGTTGAACGGCAAAAGCTTGACTTGTAGAGGAGGTAAATGATGAAAAAGCATTATTTGAAGAAATCCCAAGATTTGCAGTCGAGTAGGAATTCACATGATTGATCTCTCTTTGCTTATAATCAAGATCACAAGCTTTAATGATTTCCATAGTTTCAGCAAGACTGAGACGATTGAGATCTTTCGTCTTCTTGATGACAGCCACGTTCATATCCCATGCCTTCGGAAGTGAATTCAGCATCTTTTTGTTTATCTCTAACTTAGTCACGTAAATGCCAGCTGAACTCATTTCATTGGTGAGTGTGGTAAAACGCTGCAATTGGGCTTCTAGAGTTTCTCCAAGAACATAATTAAATATATTGAGTTTCTGTCTTAACATGTCTTGGCGACTCTGTTTCATGTCTTCATTACCCTCATAGACCTCAATTAAAGCTTCCCACAATGCCTTGGCTGAAGTGTATTCTCTAAATCCTTGTGCAATCTCTGGGGATAATGCCATTGTGATTATAGCCAGTGCCTTTTCTTGCTCTTCAATTTTTTCAAAGTCAGCATCGGTGTAGTTTTCAATTTTCTTGTCAACGACTGTTTCATCTTCGAGTGTTGTGGTGATACGAATTGGTCCTCTGAAAATGCTTCGCCAAACATTAAAGTCTTTCATCTTAATGTATTTCTCGATCCGGTATTTCCATTCCGGGAACCCTTCTGCAGATAGCAAGCGTGGAATGCGAGTGGTTGTTCCCATGATTGAATCCAATTCCTGATGAATTGCTTGGCCTTGAGAATCCATTTTTGTTTTTGTTTTTGTTGTTTTTTTTTCAAAAAAAATTTAATTTTTTTTAATTGAAAATGACTTGAAAAATAAACTAAAATGTCAGACAAACAGTTTGCGGTCACACGATTACGGCCGTAAACAGGCGTTTACGGTCAGGTTTGCGGTTGTAGTTCTCGGTTAGGTTTTCGGTTGGGGTTCACAGTTGAGATTTCGGTTACTGAAGGTTGCTTGTTTACAGTTGCTGAAGTTTCTCAGTTTACGGTCAATAATGGAAGTTTAATGATAGTTTGCGGCCGTAAATAGGAGTTTACGGCCGTGAACTTTTGACCGTAAATGCACAGTTCTTGATGAAAACTCGAGTTTTAAGCAGATTTCATTCTCTTTTTCCACGAAAACACCAATTCAAGCCTTAAGCAGTGATGAACCTGGACTCTTTTGACCGAAATGTGATTGTGAGATGATTTGACACCGGATTTGCTCTGATACCAATTGTAAGGTCCTAGAAACATGATCTTAACCAGTGATCAAGCAATCTAACAATCAAACAAGATAAGAATGGAGTAGAAGAAGATTAAACCAAAGCTTGCACACGTTTATATCAGAAAAACGTCTAGTACAACTTGGACACAATGACCGTAAACACAGAGGATCATCAACAACCAACAACAGACTCAGACACTCACTATATATAGGAAGGATTGACTGTCCGTAAACAGGTTTACGGCCGTAAACTATCTCTAGCCGTAAACTCACCAACAACACATCAATTACAAGCTAATGACTCAATAAGACCTATACATTAATTAGCCTAGCCCAAACCATTAACTAGACCCTTCAATAAATCACAAATACATAATGCATAATATCACAATACACGGATAAGCACATAAGACAACTCAATCACACAAGGATACCACTCATGGTAAGTATAGTGAGAAGACTCACCTTGAAGCAAGCAAGCAAATACACCTCGTACACGAATCACCGATCTAGCCTCCGCCTAACACATATGATAATTATCTCTAATTAAAATCACAACTCTGAATAAACTCATACTAGCCCTTCTCTAACACTTGGGAAGGGTAAAAGACCATTCTACCCCTCCATGGTTTCCATTACTCATATTTGGTCAAAACCCCTAAAAGACAACAAAAGTCAAACTCGAATCAACAGTCCATGTTGACCCAACTCATCGAGTGCATCAAAGCAACTCTTCGAGTCCCCCTCGTTTCCTCAGAAGCCTCATGAAAACCAACTCAACTCGTCGAGTTGACCCGTCAACTCGCCGAGTTACAGCATGCTCAGACTCATCGGGATAAACCCTAACCGACTCGTCGAGTCAGCACATGGACTCGGCGTGTCCCTTAAATCTGATCTCTCATTCAGACGTTTCAAAACAGATCTACCACTCCAAGCACTAGATCTAGCAACCCAAGACTCGATTGTCATGTAAAGCTTCGATCTTTACGTTCATGCATGACATATTTGCTCCATATTACCAACTACATGCTCTCACAAGGTGTTAATCACAAAAACCCTCTTTTGGCTAAATAAAGTTGGGACCTTTGGACTCAAGGGACCTCACAAGGTCCAGATCTGAAGTCTAGACCCCTTAATAGACTCCATGCACTCATTGTCCCAACCAAAGGTGGTAAAAGCCCTAACTTCCATACTCAAGAGGTAAATGAGAAAGGTGCAAGCTTTTACCTTCCACATAAGTTTTAAGTGAATGAATTGTTGGATCCCACAGTATCTCCTTGTCCCCTGCTTGTATCACCCTTCTTTCCTTCCAAAAGATTTACCAAAATGCTCAAAAGTTATCTCAAACACTCTCTCTTAGCTCAATGGCCGATTAGGGTTTCTCTCAGTGAAGGTAAGCAGCTTATGAGCCGCAAATGAGGCTATAAGTGCCCTTAAATAGGCCCCAAACCCGGGGATTTAGGGTTTCACTTCACAGCGTCTACTTGGCGAGTCGACTCTCTGACTCGTCGAGTAGATCATTAATCCCACGTGGCACAATACGACTCTACTCGACGAGTTGAGGCACCAACTTGCCGAGTTACTCAATAAACCCCAAACATAAATATATAAATAATATACTTGGGATTCCGGATGTTACAATTCTCCCCCACTAGAATCAGACTTCGCACTCGAAGTCATACTCTCTAAATAACTCTGGGTACTACTCGCGCACCTCGGACTTCGGCTCCCATGTCCACTCGGATCCCCTTCTGATGCTTCCACTAGACCTGAACCAGAACACCTCTTTCCATTGCAAGATCGCATTCAGCCTCACAAAATAATCCAGGCTAACATCAGTCTGAATACCCTCCAACGGAACCACTGTTGTCTCATGTCATACAAAAAATCTCTTTCTCAAGACACCCAACCCATACAGAAACTCTCCATCCTGCCACAGGACGGATCCTCCCACTGCTGCGGTTCCAGTTCTGACTCTTCAGAACCTGGGACTTTAGCAGTTTGACTCCCTGCATGACCGCACATGCACGATATCATCATGTCATTCGCTCATCGAGTGATCGATCTCAAAATCATACCCTCAGCTCTAACCATCTTGTTACGACTGATGAAATCAGATCACTGACCATAACAACTGTCGAACACTCATACTTGACATATCAGTCGATCCAGATCGTACTCCGAAGGAACGAAAGGGTCACATCTCACCAGAGACCCATCATCTGTATTGCTATCAGAATCCATCTGGAAAAATGTACCCCAATACTCTGATCTCAATACAAGAAAATGATTGTTCCCGCTCAAAAGTGTCCTCAGACCTCTATGAGCATAAGCCATGTCTCCCTCTCACATATCACTTTCAACACTGAGCACCAGGTCAACTCTCGACCCAATAGTTGAACCTCCAAATGTTACCCACTGCACACCCAATAAAACATCTTCCTTCTCACAATGACTATCACGGCCCGTCGTGACGCACAAGTCACGAAGTTCGCTTTACCCTAAGCGAATACTACACCCCTATCTGAAGTCGCCTCTCTTCCAACCTCTGTCGTCTACTACTTACTAGCTCCGTGTGTCACGTGGTCCTTCCCAAACCAATCGAACTAGCTCACTCAAGTCTCAAACATCAGACGGGAACACATCTCCCTCAGAATGAGATCCATCCGAAACCTCAAACTGCTCGTCCTCCACACAGATAGAACCAAACTCACCCACCAGAGTCTGATCCATCACAGATATGGAACCACTCGTCCCAATCTAGAACTCAACTCATGACCGTCTGATTCGCGACAACCCCGATCCGTCCGATTCGCGACAACCCCGATCCGTCCGGTTCACGATTATAGGCACATATTACACCTCGATCCGTCCGATTCGTGACAAACCCGTTCTAACTCAAAACACAATGGTTTTTGACCACCGTCAAGATCCCAGTCTCGCCTTTGGTTCGGCCCCCAGGTTCTAACAGACTCTTCTGGTAAGGCTACCCATGTCTAAGAGCCTCTCTGCATCATACCCTGACTAAAAGGTTGCGGCTCCCCGCAGTTATACAACACTTTCTCTCACTGACTAACACGTGCTACGTCTCCCCACAGTCACACGATACCCTTTCTCTGACTCGCGTATGCTACGGCTCTCCGCAGCCACACGATACCCTTTTTCTGACTCATGTATGCTACGGCTCTCCGCAGCCACACGATACTCTTTCTCCCACTAACTCATGGATGCTACGACTCCCCGTAGTCTTACAACACTCTCTCACTCACTGAATTGCGATGAGATCACTCTATGGTTTCCCCTGATAATCCTAAGTGATTACCCCCACTCGGATCCACTCGCTCTCTGATCACCTCATAATCTCATCATCAAGGCATCACTACACTGAGTTCACTAACTCATGCTCCACAACCCAACATAGACAGGTGCACACACCCACTCTGCTTATGCACCTCCACTCCTGATGTAAATTCTCGTAGGCCAGGAACTTTTCTCAACACAAGTACACCCTTGGACAGTCTCGCTCTGGCGACAATTAACTGATGGGTTCCCATTGGAACAATAATCACTCGGTACTCTACTTGCAAACTCAAGTCTCAAAATAATCCAAAAATTTAGGGCGTCATACTCAGATACCCCGGTACACCATCACAAAATCTCACGATGTCCTATCTCATACACTAATCTTCTACTCACTGCATCATACTCGGATACCACAATACACCCTCTCAGAACCTCACAATGTCTTGTCTCATCCACTGATCTTCCACTTGCACAGCTCGCAACCTCGAAATACTCCAACTCACAACTTGAAACACGGAGGAATCGTCAATGTCAGGAACACGTTGACGACCATCCGAAACCCCATCCTCTACGGCTCAAAACCCTATGCGAGAATACTCATACCGACTCTGAAGTTGACTGCCAACAACTGTCGCCCCTTCCTGGAGTGCATATAATAACTCATATTTTGAATTAGAAATTCTCAGCAGTCGAAACCGGACCTCAACGAGCCAACCGCCTCGAACCTCAACCACTACGACTTGAAGAGCTCCTAACCACAATAAGGTCTCTAGCCAACGGCTACTTACTGTGGTTGCATTATCTCACTATGCACCTTGTTTTATCCACCAATGACCCAAGTCTCATAATTTCCCGTACTGTAGATCTCCACAATCAGTTCTCTAACCGCACCTGAACAAATCTCTGATCCCCTTAATAAAATACTCAGTTCTCTCCCACTCAGGGTTCGAACCATCACCAATTGGCATACCAACAGTCTACTCCACAGACTGTCTCACCAGGTACATCACACTTGACTCTTCGAACATACCACGTAACACTCGATGATCTTCCTACGAAAACCAAACAACTCCAAATATCCCATAATTCAGACAAAAATCTTAGAATCCTCTTGACGTGACTGCCTCTAGTCATCTCGAAGCCTCAGACCGACACACCGCCGGATACCCCCAACTGTCCCGAATTAGTCCCGACTCTCAATCTGAAAAAATGATACACTATCACGCACCTCGTCTCTGATTCCTCGACCAGCCTCCCATCGCGGGAATCATCATAAAAGCAAGAGACCTCACTCTCACAGTCGATACACAACGTAGACAACGAGGGTCACCGCCCCGATATACTCCTCTTAACCACCTGAAACTGGTGCTAAAAGCATGCCTCCCTCAATAAGGCACCTCCTTGTTCTCTTCCATCTTAGTCCCACAAATGACTCTCTCATGGTATAAGAAATACCTTGTAGCAAACATACTGCCCAAAATACTCTAGTGAAAAGGTTGCAACCATATGCTACCCCACGGGTTTTACCTCCAACTTTGGAACCGGAAGCTCAATATCTCATTTTGCTTCTCCCAGGAAACGGGAACAGCGCAACTCTCATCACAGAAAGTGACATCCCAAGTATCGGCCGATTGCTCAACTCAGGTCAGAATTCCCCATAAAATCTCACCTCTACTCATCCCTGTGTCTTGCAACTCCAACTGGCATCTCACCAATTAAATCTCTCAAAACTAACTTGATTTCCCTCTCTTGGTATGCTCCATTAAAACTCGTTCGACATGGCCCTCTGGCCTCACACTCTATCATATAAGTTCTCAGTCTAATCAATCATAACGGGATAACTAGTAAAACCAGAAGCACTAGCCGCCACGAATCATGGTACTCGAACCATGTGATCTCCTCTCAATCTGCTATGAATCATGGTACTCAAACCATGTTATCACCTCTCAATCTGCTACGAATCATGGTACTCAACCATGTTATCACCTCTCAATCTGCTACTTAGAACCTATGGAATTCTCCCTGTTTCGAGTACGGGTCCTCTGCTTTCAGTAGTACGGGCCCATACTACCTGCCACATCTACCCATACTTTCCACACGGATCGTCCCAGATTTTCTAAGTAGCTGCTCAACCTCCTCGATCACCAATCTCGATATACCTGGTCGCTATCCAGTGAATACTCTCCTCTATCAGCGTACTCTTCTGACTAAAGTCACTCCCCAGGATCTCCCTAGTTTCTAACACTTCGATGCCATCAGCTGCTGAAGAATCCCTCTTGATGCTAGCCATCTACCTCCTGAGTATCGTCATATTCACTCGGTAGCTGACTCCCATCATCAAGAGCTCCACAAATCATAAAGGAAGCAGCATTCGGGCATCAAATAATCTCCACCAACACGTAAAACCACTCTAGGCTACAACTCCACTTGCTCTACTCACACTCAAAAGGTATCACTGAACTCAAGCAACCCTACCTCTCGCGGGTATCTCACTACTCCCTCAGTAGACTTCTCAATTGCTCATCTAGGTATCTCTCCTAGATTACTCCTCTACTCAAAGTTCTCTTTAAAAGATTCCTGATGGATACTCTTACTCCTCACATACTCAAAGCACATCACATATAGCAACAATTCCTAGGCTAAGGCATCACAAATCAGGAAACTCTAGCCCTAAAATATGAAAAACCTAGCCTATCTTCTAGCATGCATCACTAATATCTCAATAATAACTTATAACACAAATAAGTAAGGGTATTTTTTGGGAAATCACCGTTCGGGCTCTGGCTGATTGTACACACTGCTCCATTCTCGTTTTTCTCTTAGAAACTCTTGCTCGTTTTAGAAAAATCATTTCTTTTGAAAAATTTTCTCAAATCCTCAGTTTGAGTCCAGACATACCCGAAGGTGCATCCGAATCCCTCAAACTAAGGCTCTGATACAACCTTGTAACACCGTAAATTTTCAAACAAATTTTTCATTCATAAGTCACATAATTCTCATAATACATTTCATAGAAATTTCATTGGTTTAATTTACAAAACGCAACTCCATAATTGTTTGATTAATAATCCAGGATCCTCAAAACATAACTCTTTCTCTGCGGTGTACAATCAAGCCGGTGCCTTCCCGCGATCCTGAGAAAACCTGAAACACATATCACATAACACGCTAAGCACGAAGCTTAGTGATTTCCCCAAAATTCCACACATATCCAAATAGCCTCTCATGGCTATACCCAGATAAGACCCTCCAGTCAATGTGTCTCAGTGGGACCCTCCGGTCCTAACTCAATAAGCTCATAATAGTAGTATTTAGCATAAATCACAAAGACATAATGCAAAATATCACAATACACAGATAAGCACATAAGACAACTCAATCACACAAGGATACCACTCATGGTAATTATAGTGAGAAGACTCGCCTTGAAGCAAGCAAGCTAATACACCTTGTACACGAATCACCGATCTAGCCTTCGCCTAACACATATGATAATTATCTCTAATTAAAATCACAACTCTGAATAAATTTATACTAGCCCTTCTCTAACTCTTGGGAAGGGTAAAAGACCATTCTACCCCTCCATGGTTTCCATTACTCACATTTGGTCAAAACCCGTAAAAGTCAACAAAAGTCAAACTCGAGTCAACAGTCCATGCTGACCCAACTCGTCGAGTGGATCAAAGCAACTCGTCGAGTCCCCCTCGTTTCCTCAGAAGCCTCATGAAAACCAACTCAACTCGTCGAGTTGACCCGTCAACTCGCCGAGTTATAGCATGCTCAGACTCATCGGGATAAACCCTAACCGACTCGTCGAGTCAGCACATGGACTCGACGAGTCCCTAAATCTGATCTCTCATTCAGACGTTTCAAAACAGATCTACCACTCCAAACACTAGATCTAGCAACCCAAGACTCGATTGTCACGTAAAGCTTCGATCTTTACGTTCATGCATGACATATTTGCTCCATATTACCAACTACATGCTCTCACAAGGTGTTAATCACAAAAACCCTCTTTTGGCTAAATAAAGTTGGGACCTTTGGACTCAAGGGACCTCACAAGGTCCAGATCTGAAGTCTAGACCCCTTAATAGACTCCATGCACTCATTGTCCCAACCAAAGGTGGTAAAAGCCCTAACTTCCATACTCAAGAGGTCTAACTAAATAAATGAGAAAGGTGCAAGCTTTTACCTTCCACAGAAGTTCTAAGTTAATGAATTGTTGGATCCCACAGTATCTCCTTGTCCCCTGCTTGTATCACCCTTATTTCCTTCCAAAAGATTCACCAAAATGCTCAAAAGTTATCTCAAACACTCTCTCTTAGCTCAATGGCCGATTAGGGTTTCTCTCAGTGAAGGTAAGCAGCTTATGAGCCGCAAATGAGGCTAAAAGTGACCTTAAATAGGCCCCAAACCCATGGATTTAGGGTTTCACTTCACAGCGTCTGCTCGGCGAGTCGACTCTCTAACTAGTCGAGTAGATCATTAATCCCGCGTGGCACAACGCGACTCTACTTGACGAGTTGAGGCACCAACTCGCTGATTTGCTCAATAAACCCCAAACATAAATATATAAATAATATACCTAGGAGTCCGGATGTTACGCATCCTTACAATCCGAGTATTGCCAACCAGAGCTTACAAGAACTAGCATCCCATTACTAACCCATCTTAACGATCACACACACATTCCAAATCTAGATGAATATTTCCTGAAATCTCATCAATTTCAATAATCCCAAGCACTTCCCATGATACAGCTCCAATCTTTAAGTCATTTCAGCTCATGGCGTAGAACTATGACCCTTAACCAGAACCGACAGACTATCAATTCAACAACTCACATGCCAAAGGATCGAGGTATTCAAAGTTTTCCAGAAGATACCATTCGATTTCTGTTGACAACCCCAAAGAATAAAATAGCCCATGCAAACAATACTTTCCCATTACTTAAGAGTAATGCGTTACCGCTGCTTAATCCCTACTGATGGTAGCAGTCGACATCCTGAGTGTTACAGCAGCTAGTCTTCCTTGACCATCCAAGCCTATCGCTTATACATTCCAAGACCGGGTGATCATTCCCAAAACTTCAATGAGTCTCCAAAATCCTTAAGCACTTTCCGTTGAATCCACTACAAGTCCTTGGCATCTGATTGGTTGAAGAGGAACAACATCTCAATATCGAACAAGTACCCACCCCATTCAACCACTTACTTGCAGCTAGAGCAACCCTCATGCAACCTTCAATTGACCTTGCTTCAAAGGTGTGAACTTAAGAACTACCGATCTTACACACATGACCAATCCAATTCCTAATTACCTTGAAACCATGAACAACCTTAACCATCCTGCATTCAAACTCGATATGCCTACCTTGCAGATTCCTTGAGTTCTAACTGATACCACTAAAGATTTAATCGGATGCTGGTCTCCCATGCGGAATTCTCACTCCTCTTCTAAATACGGTCCACTGTATGCCAAATGGCATATGAAAACTTTCCAGATAACATAACTACATTACTCATACAGGTGCTTCCATTCTTAGATAATCAGGGCATAACATTTTACACACACCAATACAGAATTATTAACATAATGATTTAAGCGTGAAAGAGAAGAATTTGGTACATACCCGTAATGTCTCAGGGTTCTGCTCCCCCTTCTTGCAGAAGCACTTGCAATGGAACCTGAGCCTCGCAACCACTAAACACATGCAATTTACCCTGATATGAATAGGTTGATGACAATAATAACACAATTCTACTTCTAGTGTGCATTCTTGGCGAGAGTGGCCCTTCCGTCCGCACCTGCCGCATTTGGACTTTTCGTGCACATGCTCATGTGTTCCTTCACCCTTCGCATAAGTGTCATGGCCCCTCGGGCCTCTAGCACTAGACATGGAAACATCAAATCACTTAGATGTTGCTAGCAGAGTCGAATCATGAATCCACTTCCTGTTTCCCAGTTGCCTCTCCAAACCAAGCTCCTGCTCCCGAGTCACCTCAACCATCTCATCAACTGCCTGAACGGACGATATCCGATCCTCGAATCTGGCGACCAGTCTACCAGTGACACGACTAATGATGTTGGATAACTCTTTGTGTAAAGCTCACAAAACCTCAATGGCAATTCAATCATGGAATCGATCCCCAGGAATGCATGATGCATAATCCACCTTTGATTCCTCATAACAAGAGCTAGCAATAGGATCCCCCTCCCTGAAAGAGTCTAGGGCTCTACAAGCCTTGAGCCCCGGATGGGCCCCCTCCAACCGCCCTGCTGCAAACTCGACCCGAAAATCCTCGAGACGATCATCCAAGAGTTCCATAATCCCTTTATTGATGGTACCAAACATCATAGGAGTTTTCTGCAAAATACCATGGGTGATCTCCGACGAGATGAACTCCCGCATCCACTCATCTATCGGCTCAGCACCTGCACCTGAGCATGAACCATAACCTGAACCTCCCTCTCACGTGCTCATCACCATTCTGAAAAGAAATCGTACCCGTGATCAAAACATACCCAAATAATCCTCATCCCACTGGATTCCTAGATTCGCTGTGACTCTTTTCGAGTCGAGTATGGATCTTGTGCTTTAAGTAGTACAGGCCCAATACTACCTTCCACACCTATCCATACTTTCCTCAAGAATCATCCTGAATCCTCTGAGTCACCCTCTCAAACTGGTACACCAAGTACCCAATAAGCAGCGCATCCTAACCCGCTAAAAACACTCCCTATGGTCTCCTAGGTTCCCAACCTCACCCTGCCAGCAGCTGCTGAAGAATTCCCAATAATTTCAGTTAACTTCTTCATGAATACAGTCACATGTAACAAAGCTTAGATAATCCTTGGAGTAAAAGACTCATCCCTACAACGGTTAGACTCAAACGAGAGTTGTGCTCTAGGGTCAAATTCGTCATTCTGAGATTATTTAACCTATGCAACATGTGACTTAACATATTCACTTAATAGTTAACTCACATCATCATAAGTCCCACAAAGCACAAAGCAAGCAGTATTCGTGCAGTAACACTCCAAGTCACAGCCAAACAGAGGACATCTCTCACTTCCTACCAAGAAGATTCCAAATCTAGTATAACATCCGATTCCTCTTAGGCTACAAGGCATCACATATCAGGTCAATCCATCCAGTCATCTAAAATCCATACTAGCATACGATTCTGAAAGCTCAAACAATCAGGCATATAAAGGCATCTCTCCTAGCATGAAATCATGAACGGATCCTTAGCCCTAATCTAGCATGTAATTCTCATACCACATAATCATAACAAACATGTATGGGTGTTTTGGGAAAACTGACTTGAGCTCGGATGATTGCACGCATCACACCCCTTTCTTTCGTTAGAAAACTTTTTTTTATAAATATTCCTTTTATAAAAACCTACCAAATCCTCAGTTTGAGTTCAGACACACCCGAGAGTGTGCCCGAATCCCTCAAACCAAGGCTCTGATACCAACTTGTAACGTCCCAAAAAAAAGTTAATAAAAATTTCATTTTTCTTATAAAACAACCATGAGTGCATAATATTTAAAAAACATCAAATCACAGTGTAACATTGTATATTCCAAAACATTCATAGTTCATAATATAAATTGCGGAAATCTTCAGGGATGTTGTATGATCATGCTGGACCCTTCCCTCGGGAACTAGATGTACCTGAAAACATTTTAAACATAAATCGTAAGCACGAAGCTTGGTGAGTTCCCCAAAATACCACATACCATACATATCAAACATATAATGGGCCCTGCCCATCATCGGGCCCCGCCCGGCATTGATCCCCTCTCGGAACAGATTTGTTAGTCATCAGGCCCCGCCTGGCATCGGGCCCTGCCTGGTTTACATACAAACACATAAACACATGCAAGAATCACAAAGATAAATAGCATACAATATAATCATCAGGCCCCGCCTGGCATCGGGCCCCGCCCGGTATACATACAAACACATAAATACATGCAAGAATCACTAAGATAATAACATACAATATACTCATCAAGCCCCGCCTGGCATCAGGCTCCGCCCATTATACATATCTAATATCATACATGCAAGAGTCACGCAGACAACTAGCATCCTAATCATAATAAACTACGGGCCGCATTGGTGTCTTCGACCCGCCAAACACAGTGAGGGAGACTCACCTCGCACACTAAACACAGTTGAATAAATCTTGAACGCTACCAGCTCTACTGGTCACCTTCAATAGAAACCTAACCATAAACCACTGATCAAATACCCAAATTACCCTTAGGTCCACTCTAGTCAAACCTCTAGTCAATGATCAAAGTCAAAAAGTCAACCAGTCAAAGAAGTCAACAATGACTGAGTATGCCCTGATTACCCAGTCAGTACGCCCAGCGTACTCCGAGTGTTGACCAACTCACGGGGTGTTGACCCAGTACGCGTTGCATACACTCTCAGTTCCTAATCCATCCAGAAAAGGTCTTAAACCTTTAAGCCCAAACGTCAATTACACATAGCTAGTTCCAAAACATGTCTTAATCCATAAAGTCAATAACTTTGAGCTTTTGCATGGCTCAATGAGTACCAAATCTAAGCCCTAGCTCTACAACTTCATCAAAGGAGATAATACACATGCACGGGTAGATAACAACCATCAAGATGACATTTTTATGCATTTGGGACCTCTAAAACGTCCAGATCTAGAGACTAAGTTCCTGGAGTAAGTCTTACTCACAAGGAAAAACCAAAGGAACTAAAATAAGCCATGAATCACCCCAAACTAGATCTACGCAAAGAGATGTCAAGATGAGAACTTTTTACCTTCAATAGCTTGCAAAAGAGGTGAAAACTATGTATCTCTAAGCTTCACTCCAAATAATGAATCTTCATTAACCTTCCATCTCTTCAAAATGCACAAGAAAACACTAAGATTCTTCAAAAGAGCTCAAGAACACTAAAACGGTGGCTAAGGGTCGAGATTAGGGTTTAGGAGGTATGGAGGCTAATAAGAGGCAAGGCTCAAGGGACATAATGAGCTTATATAGGGGTAAAACCCTAAAGATTAAGGTCTTTAGCTGGCTGGAGTACACCCTGCATACTCCTGAGTACGCCCGAAGTACTCAAAAGTTAATTGGCATCACTTTCACCATTACGCGTTGCGTACTCAAATGAGTATGCCCCGCGTACTAGACTAAGCCCCAAAACCTTCCTGACTTCAAACGGTCATAATTTCTTCGTTCCAACTCCGTTTTCGACAATCTTTATATCCACGAAAAGTTAATGAGAAGCTCTACAATCCTATCAACTCTCATTTTGCTCAAAACTTCCAAACTTAAACCCATAATTCATAAGAGACCCGAAGTATCACTTTAAGGGTTATACCCATGGGCTCCAAAGCACCAACCGAACTCTCGGATCACCTAATCTACATTACCTACATCCAAAGGGGCCTAAATCTTTCCTTCCCCCAAGGAACGAAGCCTTATGATAACTGATCTTCGGGTCACGGCCCCGAATTATGAAATGACCCGAAACAAGGTGTTCTAGTGGAGGTTATCAAAATGACGAACCATAGGGAAAAGTGCACTTAAATAGGCCCTAATCCCAATGCCTAAACCCTCAGCCCATATACCAAGAATCGCATCGTGACACCTTATGTATGACACCGTGAAAAGTCTTATCTAGCAAGGTCCAATTTAGCTTAAGCCCAATTTGCTTCCAGCCTAAAACTAACCCTTTTAGTCTTAAACCTTGTTCTCTTAGCCCACAAACCCCAATCCTTTAGGTCCAAAACTTCATCCCATAAAGCTCGATGCCTTCTTGATCAATTAAAGTCCAACTTTCCAAATAAAGAAACATCCTGAAACCAGATGTTACAGACTCAAAGTGGTAAATGGAGGGAAAATTTTGCGGTCATTTGTTAGGGTATTAACGGCGACAAAATTGTCACTATTTTCGATGCCGCTAATACTCTTTCTATGATAAGTGAGACGTAGTCGTTGGATTTAGATACGTGATCAACGAAGGAGCTCTCTTGAACTTTCACTTGGATCGTGTTTTACTACCATTGGCGGCGACACCATTAGCAGCGACACCCCCATTAGCGGCGACAACTGAACACGGAGTTATGTTGTTGTCGCTAATGGTGGTGTCACCGCTAATGTCCTCTTTTCTTGTAGTGAACCTATGAGTATTGTATAAAAAATTCAAAGGTGGTTTTAGATTACATAGAAAAAAAACCAAAAACCCATTCTAGAGGTTTTTCTTGCTCTTGCTATGGATAAAGTGTTGTCCATATTAATGATGTTTAAATCATATTTAGGGAGATGACGGCATACTTTGTGAAATGAAAGGAAAAAATATTTAAGATCAAATTTGTAAACAATTAGGAATTAAAGGAAAAACATCATCTTCTTGACTTTCTCGATTAAATCGTGCTTTCTGCAATAAATAAAAAAGAAATATTCATATATCGGTCACCGGATTAATCCATTCCCTCATTAAGTCCGTTAACTAAAAAACACATGTTTTGTATTAGGACCTATAAACATTTGAGATTATCAACAAAACAAATTTTTTTTCCAAAAACGAGTTGGGTATGCTAAAACTGGAAGTCTGGAACTCATTACATATGTAAGCAAGAGAGGTTTAAAACTCACGGTTGAAGAATATGGATAGAAATAAATAAAGAAAAAAGGCGAACTAAAACTAATGAACTATTCTGATAGATTTCTTATATAATGTCTCGCATTTTAGAGATGAAAACAAAATGAACATAAAAGTTGTAATGTAAACTTGTATATACAAATTTTGAAAAGTGGAAACGACCTAAAATGGTAATATAGTTCTCATTTTGTACACGTTTAGTCCTTATTATTTTTTCTTGTAAAATAAGTCATGCAACTTGTTTTGTACACATTCAGTCCTTATGACCGGCTACTCCATGTTAAGTTCTCAATTTTACACATTTAATCACTAATAAGTCATTGTTGTTTGGGTTAATACCATAAAAGCCATAAGTTTTACACCCCAATTCTAAATTAGCCCTAAATGAATTTTTTGTTTCTAATTAGCCTAAATAATTGAGACGGCGTTTCAAAATCGTATAATCGACCGGTTAACAACAGGTTAAGCTCCTCAGCCGGTCACCACTCTCTTATAGTACTAGATCTTTCGAAAATATGTTTGTACACCACCAAACATCACCTTTCAGCAGAAACGTCTGCATCAAAAAGGGTTTCGTGCAGTTGATCTTGGGAAGAAAAAGGGTTTGAAAAGGGTTTCTAACACCATTTTTGCAAGCAAAAATTTTCTATTCTGAAGTTGAAATACACTAAAGTAGAAAGGTACATGGATGCCATTGAGAAATTGATGTGTATGTGTGTTCTTATATTCCATAATCGAGCTCCATAGTGTCACTAACAACTTTAATTTTTCATCTTGAACAGATGGCTTCATTATTTGGAACAGGTCAAAGGACCTGAAAAGGTTTATGTAAGGGAAAACGACTCTGATGATGATCTTATAGATTTCTCGTTCCTGTATTTTGC
Organism: Lactuca virosa; assembly: GCF_052849685.1. NCBI lineage: Eukaryota > Viridiplantae > Streptophyta > Magnoliopsida > Asterales > Asteraceae > Lactuca > Lactuca virosa. Next base: position 307,454,645 of record NC_136433.1, on the reverse strand, counting down.
ACCGGAGACCTTTAAACCAAGCTTAAACTTGTCTGATTACCCATTCCTTAACATATTATGTGATAAAAATGAGCTAAGGAGGGCTCTTGATGGAATGGGAGATGATGATAAGGAAGCTGATGCTAAGGAGCCAGAGCATGATCATATTGATGATAAAAATGATTGTGAAGTGGGTGTAGAGTATAGGGTTCATGATCCAGACATCCATTGGAAACAAATGAAACCCGTATTGAGAGAGTGTTGAGTCCCCTAATCAACTTAGGTTTGCATTAACTAACTATACAATAGCTAACAGATATCAATTATGGTTTATGAAGAGTGATAAACATAAAGTGATTGTTAGGTGCGGGGAAATATATAAAAAAGAAACATGTCCCTTTAGAGTTTATGCTGCTTGGAAGTATAATGAACGAACATTTCAAATTAAATCCATATGTGACATACATCTATGTGCTAGGAATTATAATTTTGAATCTTTCGTTAGTTGCAACCGGTTAGCCAAACATTACCTGAAGGACATAACTATGAAGCCAAATATGACATTGACTGGGATGAAGGAAGATGTACTTAGGGTGTTTTCGGTAGATATATCTAAGGGGAAATGTCACAGGTCTAGGACAAAGGAAAGAGAGATGATAGAAGGTAAGTTAGAAGAACATTATGCAAAGGTATGGGACTATTTTGCAGAAATCCTCAGGTCTAACCCAGGGAGCAATGTAAGGTGGACGTAGAATCTAATCCAAGTGGCATGAACTATTTCAAAAGGTTTTATGTGTGCTTAAAGGCTTTTAAGGATGGTTGGAATAGGGTTTGAAGACGTGTAATAGGTTTGGATGGTTGTTTAAAATCAAGGGAGAGCTTTTGACTGCTTTTGGAAGAGATGTAGACAATCACGTAATCCAATAGCATGTGCAGTGATTGATGTAGAGAACAAAGATAACTAGACTTGGTTTATTGAGTTGTTAGTTGTTGATCTTGATATTGATGGTGGTAGTGGTCTTGTTATTATTTCAGATCACCACAAGGTAAATAATATTGTATTTTTTTGTTTAATTATTATACATTTATAATAATTTTGTTACAGAACTACTTTCATATGTTGAACATAGACAATGTGCCAGGAACATCTATGCAAATTTCAGGAAGAGATACACTATATTAGAGGTGAAGAACCTATTTTAGGAAGCTGCCAAAAGTATTGTGGAGGGGGACTTTATAGAAACAATGGAGAAAATCAAACACATAACTCCAAGTGACTATGACTGGCTAATTTCAAACAACTCACATTCTTGGTGTAGGACATTTTTCTCTAGAGGATATGCTTGTGAGGCAGTAGAGAATGGCATACCAGAGTGTTTTAATTCGATGATCATTCACATGAGGAAAAAACCACTTCTAAAAATGCTTGAAGAAATCAGGATTTATTTAATGAATAGGTTTTATCATCAAGCTGCTATGGTTTCCCAATGGAAAGGTGACTATGAACCAAACATCTTAGAGAAGCTTAAGGAGTTTGGAAAACATATGAGGTATTCTCACTTTAATTTTGATCTTAAGTCTATATCTTTACATTACTAATTACTCACGTTAAATGTTTTAGGTATTGGATAGTAATACCAAGTGGAGGGGCTCTTTTTTAGACAAGGCATGGATATTCAGCTTACAAGGTGGATTTAGATGCTCACTCTTATTCATGCAGATTATGGGAGATATCAGGGTTACCATGTCTCCATGCTCAAGCTGCAATCAATTTCACACATAGAGATTCAACTGGTTTTATTTCATTTTGGTTCCATAAGGACAAGTTCATAAAGACATATAGGGACAACATCTTACCTGTGGAAGTAATATGTGGCCCCATACTGAATATTTGAAGCCCTTACTACCTCTTGTCAGGAGAATTCAAGGAAGGCCAAAAACAAAGAGAATAAGACATGCCTCTAAAACTCAGGATTGTAAGTACCTAACTCAGAAGGCAAAGATTAGAAGAACTATTAGGTGTGGGAAATGCAGGGAACTTAGTCATAATAAGTTGTCTTGTACGAATGGAGAAGGGCCCAATAAACCCGTCCCCACAAGGAAAAGTGGAAGACCAAGGGGGGATGGGGGAGGGAAATTATCTACGAAAACTGCAAAGAAACCAAGGAAAATAGGTGAGGGAACATCAAAAGAAGCAAGTGAGGGAAAGATGAAAAATGTTGAGGGCGCATCAAAAGAAGCATGTAAGATGAAAGATGTTTATTATTCAAATTTTCATCAAAAGAGAATTAAGATGATGGCAATGAGGGGAGGTAAGATCAAATATGTAGGGAGAAGATTGGAGGATAGTGCCAAGCAGACAATAAGGGATGTGTTGGGTAGTTCAATTCAATTTGTGGAAGGTCTTGAGGAAGTTTCAATTACCTGCCATGAAAAAGCTTGACCAACAAGATTTTCATACTATTAAAGATTTGAAGTCATCTGGATATGATCATGGGGAAATTGATGAAGCTTTTAATAAGGTATGCAGTTATAATTTTAGTAATTGACACAATTTTTCTTGAACATTATGTGATAATATGTTAATTTCTTATTCACAGTTGAGAAAAGAGAGGAAGGAAATGTTGGTTGGGAGTATAGTTAATGAAGAGAACATTCAAGAAACATAAGATCCATTGGTAAGAAAAAGGAAGCCCTCAGAAAGAATTATCAAGATCAATCCAGATGGAGGTGGTTCAACAACTGAGAAAGCAATTACATTGGAGTGATGTTGTTCTAGATAGGGTTTAATTGGGCATAAATCTTTTGGTTTCCCTTTTTGTGAAATAATCTTTTGGTAACAAGCTTCCAATTTATTGACAACATGTTACTAAAGACTGTAATTTGTAGTAAGTACAATGTCATTTTGTGAAATCATCGTTTGGCTTGTAAACATTGTTGTAAAGATGGAAGTTTGGTTCTGATTGTTACAATCCTCCATGTATGTATTTAGCTATGATTTTTATAAAGATTGTGGTTTGTAGTAAGTTTAATGTCAGTTTGTAATCGATAGTACATTGTCAATTTCTGATTAATGCTTTTCATATAAACTGTCCCATAGGACTATATATTACAACCTTCAAAATGTATTTCACATCCTATTACAACTGTCCCATAGGACTATAACACCAAATTCCTAAAAGAAGGATCTAATACAACTTTCACCTAACCAAAAGCTTCTCAAAATACTGAACTTAACAACCTAAACTTCCTAACTTCCTAGACCTTCACCAGCAATGCAATCCCAATTACCAACATCACTGCAAATAGCATGACCATGATCAACACAAGCTTCATCATCAACATCAACCTCCTATTTTGATCTTGATTCACCAGTTCCAACTAAGCATTGCCATCAGCCATACCAACCAAAGCTAAATGCATTTGGTACATCATATTTTTCTAATATTGATTAGGAAAGGTGGGTCTAGCCACATGAAGAACTTACAGTATCTCAAAGGATCCTGCATATTTTTTTGACAATTTTTCCCTTAGTCCCATAAGAAAACTTTATACTGAATCTAAGAATCAAGAACATACCTTGAAGTTAGTGCATCCCCTAAATTTCCTTCCAGGATTCTTGTCCATCCATACAACTGAGAAGCTAGCCTCAACACCACAACGACACAAAACCATGGGGTTGTTTTTGTTCCTGAAATTGCCATGAACATTTTTCCATGTTGAAGTTGATGACCCTGTAGACCCTGTAGAAGAACTAGCCATGAAGAAGTTCTTGCGTGGAGGAAGAAGTCGGAGGTGGGAGTTGGATTTCTAACGTTCAAAACCCTTATTTGTAAAGGAGTAACCGGCTGAAACCGGCGAAACCGGCTACCAGCGCTTGAGGCAAAAGTCAACTCCTACATAATGGCTAATTAGAAACAAAAAATCCATTTAGGCCTAATTTAGAATCGGGGTGTAAAACTTGTGGCTTTTATGGTATTAACCCTTGTTGTTTTTGTACACATTTAGACCTTATGACCAATTTCTTTAAGTTTTTCTTAAGTGACATCTTATGTGGGAGAATCACTAATGAGTTCTTATATGTGGCCCGTCCCTCACTTATATCACTTATATCAGTAACCTAATTCACGAATAGGTTGAATAATGTTGTGTCTTAGTTTTCTCAAAGAAGAAAATGTTTTCGGCTTCTCTTTCATCTATCTACATGGCAAACAACGAGATTCTTTATGACTGTTTCCTCCCAATTGGACTTGACACTTCCCAGTAGAAGAACACCCTGTGAAAAAATTTAGAGTATTCTGTAATTCTTTGGTGTATCGATTTTAACCATTTTTTCAGCAAATGAGTTTTTTTGTTCTTTTCAAATTGACATTTTTCTTATCTACTAAAAATTTATTTTTTATTACTAAGAAAAACCATGGAAAAAGCAAATTTTTTGGCAATAGGTAAATAAAAAAAACATATCAAATTAACCTCGAATTTGGAAGATAAATTTGCAACTGTTAAAAAAGAGGTTCTATGTCTCAAGAAATAAGTAAATGAGCTGAAAAAGAATTCACCTAATGATAGGGTTAAAATAAGGTATAATCTTTTGTAATGAAGTATGATTTATTTTAAAATAAGGTATAATCTTTAGTAATATATTTTCTTCACATGATTTAATGTAGTTAATATTGATATCAAATGAAGTTGGTATTGATATTAAATATAATTGATATTGTATTATAACAGTTACTAATATCAAAAATACAATATTATTAAGAACACATGATTCCACTACTTAAATGAGTCACATTTGAGAACACCTCATTTTTTATTGTCGCATGTAGGATGTTATGTGAACAAAACATGAAGAGACTGATCATAAGGAACATATACAAAAACATGACTTATTTTGCCAAAAAAAAATGAAACATTAAATATGTACAAATTAACAACTTAACCTAGAGTAGCCAATTACAAGAACTAAATGGGTACAAAAAACAAGTTTAAGGCTTATTTCACAAGAAAAAAACAATAAAGACTATATGTATAAAAAATGCAAACTATTTTACCTTTTAGGTCGTTTTCCCTTCCGATAATTATATTGACAATAGGAAAAAATAAAAGATGACGAAATTTCAGAAAGTTCCAAGTAAAGGCATTAACCATAATACTTACAATATTAGCTTCATTTAAAATCTGAGAGTACATAAAAGCTCTCGCAAACCTAGACATTCAGCTATGTGATTTTTGATAGAATATTGTAAATGAAATTTGGAAGGACATGGCAATATGATTTAATCATTTGACATCGAGCTTGTAAAACTTTTTTGAATTTGCAGAAAAGATATCGGTAACAGCTTCAAGAGCCTCAGGAATTGAAAGATCGCCCTCGTTACATGCATCGCGTAGAACAGAGAATATAACCTCTCGTGCCCACTTTGCACCTGACATGGCATCATTTGGAAGTTTAATTCCATATATTACATCTTTACAGCGAAAATTTTCATAAATTCCAAATTTCCAATTAGTCCTAACAAGCAACATCTTTTTTTAAATTTCTATGGTTCAGAAGCTGCCCGAATTGGAATTCATGATTCCATTCTATTCTATGGTGTGTTTCATTGTCAGAATTGGATTGTATTGGAATCCTTCAATTTCATTATTTGATGGATTTCACCATTGCTACTGATGGGTGGAGGGAATTCAACTTCATTCTTTCTTTTTGTATTAAAAGACCAATATATATATATATATATATATATATATATATATATATATATATATATATATATATATATTGTGTGTGTGTGTGCAGGTGATTATAATTCGGGTTTCACATACCTAGGTAAAATGTTTCTGGAAATGCACATCCATCAGTGCTGAACATCACCTGCATATACCATTTTGCATTAACATAAGAAGGCTAACATAAAAAAACGAGCTTAATTAATGATAACCATAAACAAACACAAGCAACAGAAATGAAAACAAAATTTTAATAAGTAGCTGAGCATCACCTTTTTTATTGGTGCTAGCTCCAAAAGTCGTTTCATTGTCGATATCATGCCATGGACACTAAGCTTTGGAATAGCCAAACCAAAATGAAGGTACACCTGAAATCGATTATATCACTTCTATCATCAACTCGCAATTTTGATATCAGAATTATCGATTTACATAATTTATTGTTGTATAACAAATTTGCTAACAATTTTCTTAATTAATAAGTTTTATTGCATACATTTTAATAAAAGCGGTTCAAAAGGCCTAGGCCCTATAACTGGTATAAGAGGTTACTTTACAGGCCCATTGTGGCCCAATTATTAGCACCTGTAATCAGAATTAGGATCATTTAATTAATTTCCCTTTCAAGTCTCTATCTATATCTAACCTGATGATATATGGATGACAAATATGATGCTTCCCTTGAAAAAGGGTAGGATGCATGTAACAGCACTATTCGAGAGTCCAAGAATCTAGGGTCTTCTAGAAGATTGCGGAGATGAAGGGGATTAGCCTGCCTCAAATCCAAATCTTTGTCTCCAAAGCTACCAAAAAAAATCAATACATTTTATTGAGTCAAGAAATAGAAAAATCTGATAAGGTGATTTTTTGTGTTTTATTTTTACCCTGTATGTATCTGCATGGGCCAGTCAAAACGCAGGGCCAACTCCAAGCTACGCACGAAGATATAATCAATAAAATTTTTGTTTGTGATGCGAACAGGATTTCCATCTGGAAAAAAAAAATTCATTGTCAGATAACAGACTTTCAATTGGTAGTATATAATACAGGACTGGAACTATGGGAAAAAATTTTGAACTCACCAACCAAGACTTGAGCAAGTGCCTCTTCAGCCTCTTTCTTGGTGACATTCGGATTAATGTCAAGGCCACTGCGATATGCAGCTATACTTTTTAAGGCAACCACATTGACAATGCGCCATGTGTCCACTTTCACAGACAATGTAATAACACAACACAACAACGATAAGGAACCAACACACTGTTAACAGAAACATACAATCATAGCTCCTTAAAAGTCTGAAAGGATATGATGTTAATCTTCCTATGAAAGTATCGGTAAATGTATCTAGTGTCCAACTCTTCCCATTTTTTATTCCCTGAAACAAAATATAATGACTAATGATGATACCACTTCAAAACTCAAAAGCCATGACATGAGAGATGTTTGGAGTATATTGCATAATAATGAGCAAGGGAAATGTTACAAGCACTAGCAATGTGTTTTATAAGAGCTAACAAGGTTGGAATAAGGTTAAAACTTAAAAGTATGTACGTGTAATATCATATCAATGCCATTAATTATGGGAAGACATGGTTACCGATCTACAAGCTACAATCATGTATCTTCAGTGACATTAGTTATGTCATTCATTCTCTATGCCATCTTTGTTGCAAAGAAGTTGACATGGCGATATTGGCCAAAACAAGGAGAAATCCAACAACATTTTCAGAACCCAAATCAAAGATTATTTTGAAGATTCATGATGTTAGGGATTCGATGATTTGGTATTATATATCAATGTTTATATATGAGTATGGCCATGGCCTATGTAATATGTATAAATAAGCATGTTACTAAGTTGCAAGAAATCAAAGTTTTGACTATTGATGACTAATCAAACTTGAGATTAAATGAGTCATGTGATATCATCGTTAGAAATGTATTTCTTAGTACACATTTATGAAAGAATGGAAGAGAAATTGAGAATTCATCATCTTTGAAAGTTGGGTGTCTAGATGGTTAACATGCCAAGGAAGTTAGTTATGGAGGAGTTAAAATTTGGGAGAAGAGTGTTTTTCATTTTGGTTAAATCACCATCTTTATACGAAGAATTCTTTTGCAAGATATGTGTAAGTATGACATGCAAAGACTTAGAACGTAAGTATAAGATAAGAAGCTAATTTATGATCATGTGAATGAAGAAATCTATATGAAATTGTGCAATGTAGGGAGGATATTTTGATCTTCCAAAGACCTAGTGAACCTTTTAGTCAATATATTTGTGTGCAATGTGACTAATTTGTGTACGTAATGTGGAGTATGTAGATTTGCTAGACTATGAGAAGTGATATGAGATTGAAAAAGAAAAGAATTTGTCTAACGACATTATCTGATGCTCACTTCTTTTTTTTTCGTTCAAGTTGAAATAGTGAAATAGAGAAGAGTAATTAATCATAAGAACAGACATTGTAATCAGAAAAGAAGGTAAGAATAGAATAAGACAATCTTACTTCATCAAGGATTTGCTCAGCTAGACGCTCGATCCTCAGTATTCTACCAACAAATGGTACAATATATTTATGCTGCCAAGTATCAATCATATTCTCCAACTCAATTGCATCATCTATTAGTACAGCAGAGATTTTTGCAGCTTCGAAACATGTATTGCTGAGTGTTGCTATTCCAGATACACTTCTACAGTTTTTTATTGCTTCAAGAGAGAACTCAGTGCAGTACAATTTACCAATATCCCTCAAGCTTCTCTGCGATACTTAACATACAGTTGTCAGCCCTTTGAACTAATACCCTAATCCCAAAAGTAACATATTAGCCCAATAATCTCTGGATCGATTTAAAACCATGGTAAAAATTATACAACTTAAGGCTCATAATAATAATAATAATAATAACTAGAAAGGTTACCCCCGCTACGCGGGGGCCAGAAGCTTTCAATGTTGTTTCCGAATTGATAAATATGACAGACATAGAAAGTGCAAGCATGAAAAGTCCGGGCTTTGCCCCGGACAAAAAATGTAAAAGTTTTGACTGCAAGGACCAGAAGTGTGAAAATGGCTAAAGAATTAAAGGGGTAGGAATTAGCAACTTTTTAGAAAAAGGATCAAAGTTGTCAAACCGTTAAAGTTTTGTGGCCAAACTTTACATATTAAAAGGTTCCAAAAAAGTGTAAAAATATTGATTGCAACGACCAAAAGTGTCAAAATGGGTAAAGAATAATGACCAAAGTTGCCCCAAAACATCCAAATTTAGTATTCCTAACTTCCAACAATAATACAGGACCAATTCTGCCAAAAAAATGGAAAGTTGAATGGAACACAAACAAAACAACATAGAATAAATTAATTAAAGAAGTACAGGGACCGGATATGTAAATCAAGGGACCAAACTTGGACAAAGTATCACAAATTTACTATTCCTTTCTTCCACAACTTTAATATATATATAATAATATGTTCAAACTTCTCATTCTCTATCCATGTGCATGTGGGATGGGTTATTACGTTGAACAAGGTTTCGATTGACCCTGAAAGTCAAAGGGTGTCACTTTAATTACTTGTTAAAGAAATGCACAAGTACGCTATCTACAAGGAACCAAAGACCAAAACTTTGTAGATACTATTTTAACTTAGAAGCTGATGAGTGTTGTATACTTTTAGCACAACTTCGCGATTCTAGTTGTAGAATCGAGAATATCTTACTCAAAAAATGCCCTTCGAAGTTTTTATTATACATGCCTCTAAAGTTATATAGTTCCCCCTCCTCATGAAAATTGCAAATATTTACAATACCCACCAAAAGAATTAAAGGAACCTTTTGGTTTTGGACCCCAGATGAGTGTAATTTAAAATTATTTTTAATAACGACAAACAAATAATTCTATTTCATAAAAAGAAATCTCATAAATCGCATTCTAAAAGGTACGTTTGTTGCAATCGTTTCAAATTTTCGTTTGGAACCCATTGAAAATTCGAAATATCTCCTTTTCATGTCAAACATCGAAGCTAAACCTACCTATCTGCGTTTGTCATACTCAAATACTCCATCCATTTACAGATTTACCGAATCAAGCGCAAACATTGCAACTTCGAAGAAACAAAGAGACGGTATTTCGAAACAAAAATAGTCTTAAAGGAGCGAATATTCCAAAAAGGGGCAACAGACAAAAATGGGTGCATTCAGTTACCAGCATTATTTACAAAAGGAATCATATCGTTTTTGAAGGATGAAGTTCAGCAAGTAAACAAACAATGTGTAGAAATTAGAAGAGAGGGGTGCCGACCTTGAAGTTAAGGGTAGATGGGACAAAGGATAAAGCCTTGCCGGAAGCTTCAGAGAAACAACTGAGGAACGGAATCGTAGAAGCGTGTGTTATGATGTTGTGAGCGTGAGCGTCAACGAGCTCCGCCGCTTCAACCGCTTGTCTCAGCTCTGCGTATTTCTCGTCCATCTCGCTACGCGTTGATCGGCTTCCCTGTATTTGTGATTTGTGAAAGGAAGCAAAAGTTATGATGGATGACGTTCCACTACTCTGTTATGGGAGATGGTAGCAGCATTGGCACCTAATTATACTCCGTCTTGTCTTTTTCTTTTCAAATTAATATAAGAGTAAATTACAGTTTTGGTCCTTGTGATTGACACTAATCTGCAACTTAAGTCTATACTTTGAAAAAAATGATGCGAGTAATCCTCATGGTTGCAAATCCGTCCTCGTTGTTGTCCTTTACCGTTTGACCACCTCTATTGATGACAGGAAAAATTATTATTAATTTACCCCTCATTTTGTTTTCTCCTGTATGGCCATTTTCTGAATTTTAAGGACTATATTTGTAATTGAGTTAAAAAGTGAAACAATAACCCTAAATTGAATCGGACATTCAGGCTCGTATTTTCTTCCATCACAACCCATTGGAATTATCCATTTGGATCGTATTATTTGGTACGGATTTTTGGATTGGATTTCACCAAAACCTAATTATTACTTTGGATTATTTTGGATTTCGGATTGGTTTTGGTTTATAAAATAAAAACCGAATAGTCCAAAATAACCGAATAACAATTTATCATTTATTTATTTTTAATATATCTATAATTATTTATTAATTTTATAAATTATTTTTTTTTCAAAAAAGTTCAAAAGGTTTCACTTAATAAAAAAAATTAATATGTATTTTCTCTCAAAAGTGTTTTATCTATTACATATCATAATTGTGTCAATATTTTAATTGTCATCGTACAATGAGTAAGATGGCAAACGGGCAACAAGCTGTGCCGCTAAGCCTTTTTGAATGGTAAAGCTAATTCTTTTAAAGACTACATCCGAAGATCTAGGGATATAACATTACTATGCATGATTCGTTGTACTCTTTTAAGAAGCTCTACCGCATCCGGTGCGAGGAAACCAAACGTATCAAATGCAAATGGTATGAACACGTGTTGATTTTCCATGCACGATTTCTCATGTTTGGTGACTTTGCCTGTAGTTGCTTTTAAAGCAGCATGTCCCGCCGTGAAACCCCCAGCCCTCAGGCCCACGAGAGGGGATACCCCTGTAAGATCCACACATGCGTGTTTCCCTCCGACCCATCCAAAAATCAAAATGTCAGTCGGTCTGAGGGTTGACCTTCATTCTGTCGGGTCAGTCAAGAAATTAACAGGTGCTTCTTTCTTAGCGGAAACCCCGGCACGCTTAAATATGTCAAACAAAACATCCCTAACCCTACCGGCCTGTATTTGAACCCGAGGAGTTCTTTACAGTGAACTGCATGCTCTCCAAAAGAGTCCAAACATGCCTTGTGACACACAGGACATATCTCGTCAGCTGGGAATATGGGAATCATGAGTCGATATTTGAGAATAGTACGATACTCCACTGGAGACATGTGTTGGCCAAGCCCATCTATAGGGATAGCCAGAAGAAAATCTTGAGCATATGGTGCACGTAAGCACTGGAAAACCGCTTTCTGTCGAGCCGTCATGTCGAGATGCACTTCCATATCTTGGACAATTTTACGAAAAAGGGCACTCGCTAGTGTATTCTGGGATTTAGGGGGGGTGTCTTTAGTAGTAAAATTGTTAAGGTCAAAATCTGGAAGCTTGTTGCGAAGGGATGCCAAGGCACAGTCATAATCAGAATCCATACCATGTATACCGCTATCCCGTAAGATGTGGTCTTGCAATACCCAAGATTGGGCCCTTGAGGCAACAAAAGCATAGGAGGTAGCCTCTACTGCCGAGTATAAACCCAAACCCCCAAACCTAATGGGTAAGAAAGCATTTCGCCATTGTATGTCACCAAAGAAAGGGCCCCCACAAACCACAATGTCCTCAATCGCCCCGCGCAATCCATTGTCAAAGAATATTGCCGCCTCCTCCATGTGAACGGTGTTGGATTAATGTCTAAGTCCATATCTATAATTGGTAAGACTTGACCCGACCCGGCATGGTCCATTTGGGTTGCATGGCATCATGCATTTGGATAGACTATAATGAGAGAAATAACACTTAAGGTTTGTTAATATATTATAAGTTCTAATATATTAATAAGATTATTTAATTAGTATTGATCAAGAATTAATCTAGGATTAATTAAGTGATCAAAAAGGAGACTAATTAAATATATGGGTTGATTGTGTAAATCATTCATTCTTATATATGTGGGCTTGTGACCAAGATTCCTTATGTTGGACTAAGTCCATGGGGTGACCCATGGATACTCCATGGAGGTTAAAATCCATGGAGCATAAGGAATGGGTAAAGTTATGAGTTACATAGTGTAACCCTAATAGCCACCATATAAAAGAATCTCATGGCTCAAGAAATCGTGCACTAGTGTGTGTGTATGAGGGCTACACGATTTCAAGAAGTGTTCAAGTTTCTCTCAAGTTATTCCAAGTGTATTTGGTGTTGTGTGAACCATTTGAGGTGTCACACTTGGGGCACTAGGCACTCAAGCTTCATGAAGATAATCTACACCAAAAGGTATGTAATTCTAACTTGTTTATATTCATATGAATCCATGTTCTTATGCTAGTTAGGATGAATACCTTGGAATATTCATATTTGCATGTATAATAGAGAAAACATAGATCCAAGGTATTTAGGGTGGCATGTACACTTAGGAGTGTTAGAATGCTCAAAACCCAACAGTGGTATCAGAGCCTAGGCTTGTTTTCTTGTTATACTAGTAAAATTGCTGAAAAAAACGAATTTTGTTGCTGTCTGCACAGCAGACTCGCCGAGTCCATAAAGGGACTCGACGAGTCCAAGGAAAAATGCATCCAACTCGCCGAGTTTGTTCGTGCACTCGACGAGTTGGACCCCCTGACAGCATATTTTCGAGTTTTTTGGCTGGAAATGGACTAGGAACATTACCATAAGATGTTTTTGGACTTATAAACTTGTTTTTGATGTGGTAATGTTCATGCTAATCCAATTTCAAAGATAATTGTCAATAGATTCATGTTTTGTATTAGTTTAAAAGTTATGCTAATTACATGAAAAAGTTTGATTTGAATTATCTTGTTCTTATGAGTTGCTTGGATTAATAGAAAAGTTAATTGATTATGTGTTTTCAATCCATTTTAATCTAAGAGTTGATTCTAAATTGTGTTTTTGTAACTTGTCCTCAAGTTATATGAAAAGTCACAATTAAGTTTCATAAAACTCATAAAAGTTGGCAAAGGTTACAAAAAAATGAAAAGTCTTGTCCTCATTAAGTGGTTTATGACTCCATAACGTGTCCTCAAGTTATGGAAGTTCAAGAGTCATTTCATTAAATCATAAAATGTGTAACCTTAATTAATTCCATAAGTTATAAAATAAAGAAAAGTTACATTCTTTTATTAGTTTAAAGTCTTCCATAAATTGTCCTCAAAATTATGGAACTTGAAGAGTCTTTTAATTAAAACTACTTTAAACATATAAGTTATGGAATTAATTAGTTTTGAATTGTTTCAAAACTTACCCTCAAGTTTTGGAATTAGAAAAGTTTTCACTTATGAATACTTTGATTCCAAGTTAGCCCCTAGAATTTTAAAAGTTAAAGTTCAACCCTTATACTATTATTATAATTTTAATTATATAGATATGTATAAGAAAAGTCAATCTTACCGTTAGTAGGCCTCATTCACGAAGCCGGTCTATAAGGGGGGTATAAGGTTATTGCCTATAAAATGGCAGTTTAATGGGTGTCCACTCTCACCCACCGCTTCCTTGACTGGTGGAGGGTCGTTAGCCGAACGGGTAGGACAAGGACTATAATTCTCCCTTCATTAAAAGTATTAATGATAAATACTAAGTAACTAAACATTTATAAATTCCTAATTCTTAGTTACTTAGGAAAATGTGAAATTGGTGCTAGCCCATAAAATTACACTTTGTACCTTACCAAGTCGTTAGTGGAGCGTGTGTGGTTAACCGGCACACTAACATGGACTAGTAAGAGTGGCAAAGGGTAACTTAACTTTATTATAGATCGGTGGAGCGTGTGTGGTTAACCGGCACATCGATTAGGTAATATTGTTGAGGGTACCAAGTCAATTTGTATGGTTATTCACACCTTGTTTGTGATCCTCGGCATCCCAGTCACAAACTTGAGAGGGCACAATCGAGATTCAAACATGCCATTGAAAGTTCAATGTATCTCAAAAGATCTAGGAGTTTCAAATCCAATTAAAACTTAATTATATTTCGTTTTTCATGGTGGAAATTGGTAAATCGTCATTTACCTACCTTCAACTATTTTATAATTTGGATTACGGCATCCCTCTTCCAATTATAAATAGGTTGTTGGATCCTAGCCTTAATATTTCATATTGGGTGTTATATTAAGGACTTTAGATCAACTATCTTGAATAATCTCCCAAAAGATGTCTAAGTTTAGACATCTATGATCTTCCCAAATCTCTTGAAACAAGCTTTCCTAAATGAAGATGATGTCCCATGGAAATCATACTTCTTTCACCTCCTCTAATTATTCTCCCTAACCCACAAGTTCTTGAAAAGTTTAAGGTCACTCAAGCCCTATTGGCAAGCAAAGGTCTATGTGTGATCACATCTTGGAGATGTAGTCACATATTGACAAGCCGGGAGAGTTGGGTGTCAAAGTCTTGAGAAAGTTGGTAGCTCAAATACTTTCTAAGTCACATAGTGAGTTCCTTTGGGACTCCTATGAAACAGACTATGACAAGACCCTTAACGATCTTATCTATTCGCTAAGATCAACTTCCTAAAACTTTATGGACCTGGCAATGATTGGATATCCAGTAAAGCATTCTCTTCCCAATGGAAAGGGATCGACCATGGTCAACTCGGTTGACCAAATGGCCAAGAGAAAGGCAAAGTCTGTGATAGTCCTATGTACCAGTACCAAAGCGTCCATATGTTAAATTGCCAAAGGAAGGGGCATTGGTTGCGAAGCTGCCAAATTTACCAAAGGATGTTAAAGTCAATAAGTTTGACTCTACTTCAGGTAAAGTCCACTATCTAACTCTGCTAAGTTCCTATTCTGAGATTCTTGATGCATGATGTGACTGGGTCACATGTTGATGTTTTAAGAATCAAAGAAAAGGTGAAGAAACTTAAAGAAAGAATATGCTGAATCTGATTGCATAGATGGATTTCTATCGCAAAGTTTGAAGATCGAATTCTTGAGCTACTTATTAAGGAGTTATGATATATTGCTTAGGAATAGATAATAACAAAGTTTTCATGTGATTTTGCACTGTAAGGATAGTTTTTCCGCGAAGTTTTTTTTTAAAATAAAAGAAAAAATTCTGATTTTATTTATTTTAAAATATCCTTACAATGGCATTTGTGAAAATTTTTGTTGCTTATAAGATTCCATTAAGAGCAAGAGTGGAAATATGAATTTGATTCTTTCATTTGTGATAGTGTCTAAATTTACCAAATAAGGAAAGATTCTCATCACCCAAGTTTCAGTTGGACCGAAACTTGGAATCATGCAAGTTGTATAGTATGATGAATGATAACTTTCAAGCATTGGAAAATTAAGACTAATTACTTGTTCGTATGGATGTGTGAGTCAAGTAAAGGACTAAGGGATCGAGTACACATTCTTGTGCACTGATTAAGTCCACCACAAAAGATCGATAAGACTATTTGTCATGATTTACTAAAGTTTAGTAAATATGGTTATACTTACAGGCTTAAGTATAATTCTGAAGCATTGGAAAAGTCTCAATGTATGGCAGAACGAATGAGAAGAATCAACTTAGGCAGAAGGATAAAAGTTTCTCAAATCTGAAAAGATGGGAGAGTACTTTAGTATCATGTTATGTAATCATCTTAATGATTAAGAGACCTTATCACAATTCATCCTCTAAGTGCAGTCTGATGGCTAATAAGAGGAGTTATGAATTGTTGAAGTGGTTAAATCAAGAAGATGATTCATACTTCGTTCCAAAAACAATTCTTAGAGTTATACTCTAAGATTGTAACTTGAGTGACATGTCTTAAAAAGGGTTTAGAACACTTGTCAAATGTAAGAGTAAAAGTTGTCTACTCTTGTACATTTGAAATTGGTAAGTTGTGATGTTTTGGATAAAACAAAGACCAACTAAGGCCAATTGTGTGAAGTGTTTGTCTTGATTAGAATCCACACTATCTCTTGAATATTTGACAAGAGAGTCTTATATGTCAAGAGGACAGTGGGAGTCTTAAAGATCTTGAAAGTCTCAAGAACTAATCAAGAATAAAACCTGAAGTTCTTCACTAGCACACGACGTGAGGTTTATAACCTATCGTATTGACATACTTTATTTCTGTGCCCATTCCAGTTAAAGTTGGCTTTGCATATGAGTTCTTAGAGTTCTCAGTTGGTTGCACAGCAACTTGGAAGCAATGGCAGGCCCTTGGGCTGCTAGGTGGCAAGAATTTAAGATTGCACAAGCTCAATCCATATGAGTTTGGATTTGTCATTATCCTAGTCTTGTGATTATGGTTTGACAAATTCACATGGATAAGAATACATACACCATTAAATCTAAGTGTCATAAGGTTTCTCTCCGATTCATGAAAATGATGGTGAGGAAATTCTTTCGCTAATTAGATTTTAAGTAGATAGCAATTGTGATATTTGCAGTTCTCAAAGTCGTTAGTGGAGTGTGCGTGGTTAACCGGTACACTAACATGGACTTGTGAGAAGTGGCAAAGGTCTAAACAATTGAGACTATGATTACGGCATCCCTTTTCATAGTTCTTAAAATTGTTTAGACACACAAGCATGCTATCTAAGGAAAGGTGTATGTTTTTGATAAAGTTTCATCAAAGCAATCTAGTATTAGAAATCTGAACTTTGGTAAGAAAGTCAATAAAGTATTGTTTTTCTAGAAGTTTAGCTGATTTCTGAGCACATGTCAAAGCTAGTGGGAGCATATGTGTTATGCTAATAATCATCATGTTAGTGGGAGCATGATAATTATGATAAAGGTTGCAAGTTAGTAATGTTAATTATAAGAAAACAAAGTTTCAATTGGGAAAAAGTTGTTTTGCTATAATTAAGGGAGAGGAAAATATACTTCACTTCAGTTCTAAAAGCTTAGATTGAGGTTTTAATCATATTTAGTCAAGGATATATATATATATATATAAATTTCATGTTGAAATGGCTCAACATAAGGAAATTCTATATATGGGTCCATTATTTGCGTTCTAAAATTCGATTATGATTACGGCATCCCTTTTCATAATCGAAGTTATGAGAACTTGGCAAATAGAAATGGAAATGTTATAGCAAAAGACTGGTTTAGTCTTTAGACATCATGAATCGTGTCCCATATGCTTCGGATATAGGATCGATTGCATGTGCTATAATAATCATCCTTTCTAAATTTTCCAAATGCCTGGGGCATTAAGAAGGGAAAAGGTCTGGAATTGGATATGACTAAAATGATTAAGCAATTGTCGAGGACAATCTAAGGTTTACCAAAGATTGGTTGCTCAAGGACAATTGGAAGTATAGTGTTAATTTTGGAAGGACCATGTTGACATATTCTGAAAAGAGGCAACTCTTGTTCAGAAGTGATAGTCAAAAATGGAATATGGAAATGTTTCAAAATTGGAAAGTATTCAATCTGTAAGATTAGGAAACTTAATGCAAGAAGGATGTTTCCAAGGAGTTGATCTCCTTTGGAATACTATGTAATGATTGTTGCCAAGTCTTTGTGAATTTGTGCATAATCATTACAAGAGGATCAACGCATATAAGTTTAGAATGTAACAGATTTCAGTAAATGGCATGAATTTGGAATTCCTGCATTTGCAGTAAGGATTTGGGACTGTGAAATGAGAGTCATTGGAGTTATGTTCAATTGATCTAATTCACAAAGTAAAGATCATAGACAAACATAGTATGCATACTTGGTGTATGGCATGACTAGTGTTTAGAAAACACAGTGTACATGCTTGGAGCATGGGACAACTATTGTTTTAAATTCAAGAATAAAGTTGGTAGCTGAAACAGTATACAATGAATAATGTGTAATCATATGGTGATAAATAAAAGGTGTTTTATTTATGTTCATAGGTTTTGATACCATATTGGATTCAATTATTCTTGTGTTTCATTTTGCATGTTTTAACTTCCAGAATAACTAGGTTATTCTTTCCGAATGACTAAGTTATTCAAACCATCCACAGTCGATAATACGTTGGAAGTAGGTATTAAGGCAAGACTGTCATGAATCGGGTTTGTAGATGTCCAAGGTAGTGGACATAGTAAGAGTTACTACAACATTCATGAGTACTCCTGGAATAGGGATTCGAGTATTGGATTCAACCCACGCTCATTGGAATCACTTCATGGATTTTATCACGAGTGATCATGAGACGATAATATCTTATATTCTTCAAACCTAGAGATATGAGTTGTTACTATGAGTTGGTTGTACATTGATTGCACGAAAACGCATTCGGTAACTCGATGTTATAAAACGTGCCTTTGTGTATGATTCAACAAGTAGTAGAACAAGCCATATGAGTCGAAGTTTATCCATTCCTTTTACCTTCGGGATAAAAGCGATATCTGTGGGCCCCTCGATGATTTGGTGATGACAAATGTAAGTGCTCGGCCGGGCCTGGACTGATTTGATTTGTTCAATTAGTCAGTCGTCATAAATCGGAAATCGGGAAACAACAAATGGACAGAGAGAATGATTATAATTCATGTCTCAGTCCATATGATATCTAGAATGGAGGAATATATGATCACTTATCTAATGGACAAGTCATTGACAAAGGTCAGAGTTCATCTACGAGGTCAGAGTTCGACGGAAGCTTTTGAGAGCTACGATTGCCAGTCAGTTCTTGAAGTCATACACAATAATAGTTTTAGACTTATCCAAGTGGGAGACTGTTGGATTAATGTCTAAGTCCATATCTATAATTGGTAAGACTTGACCCGACCCGGCATGGTCCATTTGGGTTGCATGGCATCATGCATTTGGATAGACTATAATGAGAGAAATAACACTTAAGGTTTGTTAATATATTATAAGTTCTAATATATTAATAAGATTATTTAATTAGTATTGATCAAGAATTAATCTAGGATTAATTAAGTGATCAAAAGGGAGACTAATTAAATATATGGGTTGATTGTGTAAATCATTCATTCTTATATATGTGGGCTTGTGATCCAAGATTCCTTATGTTGGACTAAGTCCATGGGGTGACCCATGGATACTCCATGGAGGTTAAAATCCATGGAGCATAAGGAATGGGTAAAGTTATGAGTTACATAGTGTAACCCTAATAGCCACCATATAAAAGAATCTCATGGCTCAAGAAATCGTGCACTAGTGTGTGTGTATGAGGGCTACATGATTTCAAGAAGTGTTCAAGTTTCTCTCAAGTTATTCCAAGTGTATTTGCTGTTGTGTGAACCATTTGAGGTGTCACACTTGGGGCACTAGGCACTCAAGCTTCATGAAGATAATCTACACCAAAAGGTATGTAATTCTAACTTGTTTATATTCATATGAATCCATGTTCTTATGCTAGTTAGGATGAATACCTTGGAATATTCATATTTGCATGTATAATAGAGAAAACATAGATCCAAGGTATTTAGGGTGGCATGTACACTTAGGAGTGTTAGAATGCTCAAAACCCAACAAACGGGTTGGCACGTCCTCAACCCAAAGAAAAGCTTAG
The DNA here is from genome assembly GCF_052849685.1 of Lactuca virosa. Taxonomy (NCBI): domain Eukaryota; kingdom Viridiplantae; phylum Streptophyta; class Magnoliopsida; order Asterales; family Asteraceae; genus Lactuca; species Lactuca virosa. The sequence goes on along the minus strand of NC_136433.1, from coordinate 307,434,743 downwards.
CAATACCCATACAAGACCGAAGAAGAAGGAGCTCACTCTGGGGGTCAAACAATTGTGGAAGAAGGCACATCAAATTCACAGCGTTTTCGGCTCTCTTTATGGCTAAGCTGCGAATGAAACTGGCATCTCTACTAACAGCTCCCCCAAGAAGTTTCACCCCCAAAGGCAGCCTCCCGATGTCCGCCGGAAATAGCCCCTCCCGTAACTTCCTACCATCACACGAGGGCCAAAAGAGCTCGGTTTTCTTGATATTCAGTTGAAGGCCCAATTTTGGGCCAATCACCGTAATGATGTCCAATGCTTTGGCCACCTCCTCCGAATCTCCGATAAGTGTGCCATCATCCAGGTACCATGCATGGAGAAGAAGCTTGCAATAGTCTCTAATCTTATGCAAGAGCGGGTGCAACACAATGGCAAAGAGAAGTGGTCCCAAGGGGTCTCCTTGCTGAACCCTAGTAGAAGACCGAATATGTGTGTTGCCTAGATATAACCTTGCTGCTTGACCATATAGGATTCTACCCACAAGGAAATAGAGGGACACCTCAATCTGACCTCATGAAATAATGCGGATCTGTCAACAAGGTTAAAGGCATTAGAGAAGTCCACGGTAAGCATGGAGAGAGATTTGTCATCGTGGCGCTCACTCAACAACCTATTGGCGCTATGTAAAACGGCCTCAGCGCCACCCGACACCCCGACTCCGAACTGAAAATCATTGAGATATTTGGCCATTTCTTTACCAACCCCCTTCATGGCCAACTTGGAAACCAAACGTCTCCATATAGTACCTACTGCAATAGGTCGTATTCCCTTGTCAGGTTTTAAGAGCGGCGTGAGAGGAGCAGAGGCAACAAATTCTGCCAAGCTCGAAGGGCATCTTCCCCTAGCCATAGATTAACCACAGAAGTAATATCACGTAGGAGGTCTTTGGCTATAGCCGAACCTTCTCCACAAAGGGCATCTAAAATGTGTTGAGCTCTCAACCCGTCCCTCCCACACGAGGTACCTTTAGGGAAGGATTTAATTCCCCCAAGGACATTGTCAACATCCACCACCAGGGGAGGTTCTGAAAATATGGGGTTGGGCATGGAAGGCAGTGGCTTGTATGGATGCTTATCCTCCAATGCCTTCGTGGTATCACCCCCAAATGGAGCAACCCCCGAAGAACATAAAACTTTCACTGCTGCTGTAAAATGTCCATCGACAACCTTACGAAGACATTGTCTGACATTGGTGCTGCCCGGTGTTCTTTTCTCCTGAATGTACTCTTCTTTTTTATCTTGTTGCTCCAGTCTTGCATTGTCAACTAAGTTTTTAACTAGCTTGGCGATACCGTCTTCAGTCCCCCAAGTAGCTAAAGCGCTCAAGATATTACGATGTTGCAAAGACTTCCTGTTGCCAGACCTACTTTCTTGCCTATTCTTGGGCCTGAACACCTGAAGAGTACACCTAGGAAGAATTAACAAAGCAACCCACGCTTCAACGGATCCGGGATGAGCAACCACCTTGGAAAGGGCTGCTTTCAAAGCCTGAGAGAAAGCCATACGACAGTTAGGAGGGATGCTTTTAAATTATAATATATCATCTTAGTAGTTGTTTATAAATTATAAATTACAACTAAATAATTTGTTTTTGCTTCTTCTATAAAAATTAGATAATATTATAATTATATATTGTTTTAAAACCGATCCAACCGAATTGTAATTGGATTGGATCGGATCGGATTTGAATTTAGTTTGGACAATTCGGATCCATATTTTGAAAATCGAAATCAATTTGGATTTACTTAATTTGATCGGATCGAACTGATCCATCCAAACGAACACCCCTACTCCCTCACTCTCCCCACCTCTATCACAATCATTAGCCAATAGTCACCGCTTCCATCATCGTTGGTGTCTCTAGAACCACCAACAATGCAGGCCCGGCCTAGACGGTGGGCAACCCGACGATCGCCCGGGACCCATCTCTCTAAGGGACCCAAAATTCATAAAGTATATGGTATTTATGCGGTGGGCAACCCGGGCGGTCGCCCAAGACTCATGTTTCTAAAGGGCCCAAAATTCATAGAGTATATGGTATATTCATACAGAAAAAAAATTAATTTTTCTAAAAATGATAGAAGAAATATTTTACTTTAAATTGGTTGTTTTTGTAATGTTATCGCCATATGTGTACTTTTTTTAATAATAATATTGCATTTTATAGCGGTATGTTTATTTTCAATTTAATTTTTATCATATTTAAGACTTTCGGGGCCAACTTTTCTTTTCGCCCCGGACCCACTATATCTTTAGACCGGCCATGCAACAATGATGTCGTAGTTATTCTTTTTTTCTCACCAACATTAAAACTGTAACATTTGGTTTCAGGAACTAAAATTTTTTAGTAAATTTAAACAAGATTTTACAAAAAAAAAATTATTAATTAATATATATTTAAAATAACAAAAGCTAATCATATTACTAGTTAAAATTATAGTCGGAGAAGTTAAATGTTTAAGTTATAACATTTTGGGTTCAAAGGGTCGAAACTATCAAAATGAGGAAAGTGTGTTTGACCAAAGAGTTGACCCATTTAATGTCAGATTGGACTATTAAAGCATAATGTTGATGAGGAAGGACTAGTTGGGTCAACCTCTAAAGTTAAAAGTCACAAATATATGGAAGGAGTGGTTTTAGTTAAATATGCAATCTTAAGGGTAGAATTCGAAGATGTAAGAAATAAGATACAACATTTCCCTCTCATCTTCTATGTCAGTTTTGATGATTTGATCTATCTCTATGGTGATTTCTCTCTTCTATTGGTCTGTAGAAATAATAAATGGTGATCAAGTGAATAACTAAGTATTTATGCATCAAATTCTTGCTCTAGGAGCAATATCTCAACATAAGATGAATGGGGAGGGGATGATGATTTTAAGGTTTCAAAAGGAGATCTAGAGATAGAGTTTGAAGTTCAAATGAAGAATTAAATATAGGAATCAAAGCCTAGGAGATATGAAGGTATAATTCTTCCTAATTTACTTTAAAAACCGAGTTAGGTTTTTGGCTATAAAGTCAAATATGTTTTTAGAATGCTTTGATGGTTAGGATTTTGTTTTCTAACCCTCCTTGAGTGGTTTATATGATTTTAAGCTCAATCTTATCATTTTACTTAATGAATTTGATGTTTCTATAAAAATATAGCCATGCATGAACCCTAAAACCTTAAATTGGGGATTATGAATTGTAAAGTTATTATTAGAACGATTATATGATTATATATGGGGTTTTGTTGCCTTAAATCCATATTGGATGCACAAAATCAATGAACTAGAGAATCAAAGTTTGGATGAGTGGCATTCAATTATGTAAATGAAATTCTAGTTCATGAAATGATACATTGGAAAATATTTATATGCAAAACATGAAGAATTACTTGATTTTGAGTATTGGTTAAACTCGCGCTTAGAGATTACTTCGTGGATTTAATCACAAGTAATTCTATGACGATAACATTTTCTATTCTTCAAATAGAGATACATAAGTCATATTTTGCAAATCATTTGTGCATTGGTTTACTCCAACGCATCTCTTAACTGGGTGTTATAAAGTGCAATTTTATGCATGATTTGGTGAGTAAAATGTATGATTATATAGTCAAAGTTTATTCATTCATTTTATCTTAACGGGAAAAGAGATAGCTTTGGGACCCTCGATGATTTGTTGCTGACATCTGATGTGCTTGGTTGAGCCCGAACTAAATTGATGTTTTCAATTAGTAGTATGAATTTAGTAGTCATAAATCGGGAAATCGAGAAACAGAATCTTGGACAATGAGATTAATTTTAATACATTTCTCATCCATACGAAATCTTGTAGAACGAATGGATAGTTGATCACTTATCTTAGGACCAACGTCTAATCAAAGTTTGGCAGTGTCTTTGGAAAACACTCTTTACTAGTTATTTGGAGTTGTACTTGCAATTGTAGTTAACGACTTATCCAAGTAGGAGACTATTGGATTAAGTGTCTAAGGTCCTAACTAAATTGGTATAATGTTGATGAATAAAAGCAAAGTCCTTTTTGGGTTGCCCTCATAACCAAGAAATGGCTTGGATTGATCAAAGGAGATAGATAAAATGTCACACCCCCGGTCGGCGGTGGAAATGTCAGGTTGTGCGACGTTAGAACGTTTGATCACATATATTTAACATACATTGAACAATGCAAAACATTACATAACATGAATATCACTTCCATTATCGATAAAAAAAATTACATTAGAATATGTTTTTAAATACTAAAATTTCTAATACAAAAGGTGCCTTGACAGTTACGCATAACAATAAATGATAACATGTTTCCAGTAGCTTCATCGATCAACTGTTGCTTCATGGAGTGCAAGTTTCTATCTCTCAGTTTCCTAAGAATACATACGGTTTTGACACCTTCAACATAATGTTGGTGAGTTCAGAGGTTTGAACCTTAGACTTTGAGAATACCTTTTTATACATAACTTTGTTAGTTTGTATAAGTATTTTGATTCTTTGATTTGAAAATAGTATTCTACTATTTATATGTATTATGGATTCCGTAATTCTCATTCATCCTATGTACTATTAGTGTATCCACGCCTTAGGAGTATACTTAAGGAAAGGAGTACTTTTAAGAGCAGGCTGACCAATAGTGAACTCAATGTAGGTTATTTGGATACAATCCAATCTTCACCTATATAATTGTGTGCTTATGACGTAAATAGAGTTTCAATGTTTCACTGTATATTTATAATTATGTTAAATAGATATCCTTAGCAAAGCCAAACTGACATGGTGGCAATATAACCATTATTCGAGTTGAGTGACGACATAACATACTACAATTATCTGTTTGAATTGAGCGTAGTGACGGCCTAATATACTACTATTATCTGATTGAATCGAGCGTAGTTACGGCATAATATACTACTATTATCCTTTTGGATCGAGCGTAGTGATAGCATAATATACTACTATTACCCATTTTGAATCGAGCGTAGTGACAACATAATATACTACTATTATTCGTTTGAATCGAGCGTAGTGGCAGCATAATATACTATTATTATTCGTTTGAATCGAGCGTAATGACGGCATAATATACTACTATTATCCGTTTTTTGCTAGAGTAACGATAGGGAATGACATTATTCCTAAGAGTTGGACAGAGTCTCTACCAGACCTAATATTATTCCTAAACCTTTGGCAGAGTAGTGACTACGTATAATGTTTTCCTAGTGAGTTGGTCAACATAACAACTAGGAATAATATTACTTTTAAACGTTTGTCAGGTATCTACCAAATATAATATCATCCTAACGTTTCTAGGCATAATTATATCATTATTACTATTCAATTAGAAATAATTATAAATCAATAGTGTAGTATTATAACATGTATCCCCCCCCCCAGTAAAACATTTAAAATTGTAAAAGTGGAGCCGTGAACTTATTATTGAAGCATGCTTCATGTACTTGGGGCGTAGTGCTGGAACTCGGAAGCCTGGGGATTGCTTGGAAGGGAGGAGTGATCCAGAGAGAGAGAGAGATAGAGAGAGAGAGAGTTGTGTGTGTTGAAGGTGTGCAGAATGAGTCTGGTGCACCTTGTTATTTATAGAAGATTTTGGAGCACGCGTCGGGCGTCGTGCGTCGTACGTGTGTGTGTTGGCTCCATCCAGATACTAACATGTGTCAAAATTTTGTAGGTCTGTGTTCCCCCCTTCTAGAAGGTGTGTGCGTCGCGCTCTGTATACTTGTGCGTGCGTCGAAAATGCTGATTTTTGTAAATTGCGTATCTTCCTCATACGAGCTTCGTTTTCAACGTTCTTTATATCCACGTGTAGCTATCGACGAGTACTACAACTTTCCTTTAGGTTTCATTGGCTAATACATATTTTATTTTTAGCCCTTGTTTTTATACGTTTAAATGATTTTGCAAAAATCATATCTCTCTCGTACTGACTCTGTTTTTGGTATTCTTTGTTTCATCGGTTTTGTATCGAGGAGTACTTTGATTCTCCTTTACAGAGTTTTGGCTAAAACTCAACCGATTTTCCTTTAAAATTATATGACACACATTCTTTGTGTGCGCTTGATTTTTATATTTTATAAAATTCATATCTCCTCCATATAAATTTGGATATTTACGAAATTTATATTTTCGGGATCGGAAAGACGTGTACTTTTGGAATATGTTATTACTTATACAAAATAACATAACTTTTCATGCACTTATTTTTATAGATTACATACAATTTGACTGATTTTTCTTATCTATTTGAATACGAAATCTTGCATTTTTATCATAGATTGATAAATATTATGTATTAGATCGATTATAATTTACATTTGCACTTTTAGCGATTAACGATCGGTAATAATTTTTTGCATTTGTTACATAAAATGATTTGTTAATATATTATGTGATTAATATATCAATTTGAAATTGTTAGTTAATGATTTGTTAATTTATTATATGAATAATAAATTAATTAGAAATAGATGGAATTAGTTAATTTAATCAGAATTAATTTGGAATTAATTAAGGATTAATTGGAATTAATCAAATGTGCAGGGGATGAATTGTAATTGTTCAATAGTTGAACAAGAGAAACAATTCTAGAACCATCCATTTGGAGTGTTTCCTAGGGTTTCTGGAAGTCTCCTGGTTACTGATAAGGAAAGAATATAAACTGAGATCAAATTTATTATTTAATTATTCAAATATAGCTTTGTCTGCAAGTTACTTAAACTATAAATAGGACCCTTAGGCACCAAGATTTCATGGCTTTCTCATACCTAAAAATGGAGAACAAAATTCTCCTCCTCTTTCTTATTAATCCTATGGTTTTTTGTATTGTGCGTGTGAAACATTAGAGGCTCGCATACTATTGGAGCTAAGTTTTCCAAGGAGATAAGAAGATTTTGATTAGCTTGATTGGAATTAACAAAACGTATGTATTCTTAACCATAAATTTCGATTCATAGGGTTTAGTTTGTGTGTTTCTTAAGTATGTTGCTATTAGATGTGAAAAAGACATAAATTCATTTTAGGTTGCATGTACCCTTAAGTGTTAAGAGGCTTTCCGCATGTACAATTATATTGTAACCTAAAATCCCCATCAGAGTCTTGTGCAAGTGGGATATTGAAAGATCTTATATGTCCAAGAGTCATTATAGAATGATATTACTAATAACATATGATCATATAGGGTCACGCCTTATAGCAAATTTCCACTAATTGATTATTTATTAATAGAATTTGATTATAGAATGATATTACTAATAACATATGATCCTATAGGATCACACCTTATAGCAAGTTTCCACTAACTTATTAATTATTAGTAGAATTTGATTATTAATAAATATATCAACACTTGTATTTTAATTGGAAAAACATTGTTTTGGGAAATAATATTTTATCGACATATTGGGAATTATTATTTCTAGGAAATAATAATAAAGAGAACAAAACTAGTTATATATATATATATATATATATATATATATATATTATGGTATGATTATAAATGTTATGTATAACTTTTTAGTCACTTAAAGTAACCAATTGGTTACACATGAAACTAGCTAGTTACTAAGCAAAAGATACTTGAATTTTTTTCCCCTTGGATGGTCATGGCCTGATATTGCTTCTAGCATAGGGGACACGCCTTTTGATTTGTTTATTACTTTATGGCATGCTTGTAAACAACACATTCCTTACTTTATGCTTTTGTTTTTATGTCTTGACTTTTTCACAACTCCATACGATATTTCTAGAATTTTCTATGACCAGTCAGTGAAAAAGACGATTTTCACCTTGGTTAGAAACAACATCAGGTCTTGGGAAAAATATTGGACAAACTAGAATCAAAATTAAAACTTTGAGAGTTTACGAATCCCCAATTTGACTCCTGGTGATTTTTCTAGATGTTTTTCAAAACAGGTACAGAATGTGAATTTTCCTGAATACCCCAACTTTGAATTTTAAGGGTTAATTGAAACTCCAAATATTGGGTAGTAAATTGCTATTCTTTGTTAATGTAAACTTTTTGTAATCCATTTATTAATGATTTACTAGGGAGGGTTTGATACCTCAGTTCCAAGTATTGAACACGCTGTTAGAGTAGGCTGAGGACTCCGGTGTATTTTGGTTGATCGGAAGTTGTTATTAGTGGTCAGATGGAGTTCAAAGGATCTTGGTGATCTCATCAGTTCCGAGTGTCTCTGAGGTTTCATCTTCTTGGATCGGGTAATACTCTAGTTGGGGACTGAGAGTGGGTCCGAATGGGTATTCGTCAGTTTTGGGAAGGTTTGGGATTAGAATATTCCGTCATTCAGGTTCTGGGAACCGGGTTAGATCTTTTCTTGATCGTTTATGGCATTTGGATGGGGTTGAGGCAGTCCTGCTCTATGCGGTAGGCCAAGATACCCAGTGTGGGCCGACTGAAAGTCGTAGCCACGGAGGCTCAAGGGGAGCGGTAGGGTTGAGGCGGTAGGCCAACAAACCCTGAGAATTTCAGCACGATAATGGAATTGATTAGGTATGTTTGGTATTCCAACTCGAGGGTTGATTGGCCAAACATGTGAGGGATACGAGGGTATTCCATCCTAGGGGTGATTGGAGCCGTCGTAGGCTCGCCTGGTATTCCAGCCCAAGGCTGATTGGGCCAGGCATGAGTGTTCGTATTCATTAGTGGATTGATTATGTATGATATTCTGAGAGCTGAAGGATGCATTATCATGTCAGCAAAAAGGGTTCGCTCCAGGAAAAGGGAAGTTGGGTTTCTGATACTTTGGATCATTAGAATTTCATCAAGTTGGCAAAGTGGCATGATGGATAGACCTTGTGAAAAGGTTCAATTGGGATTCACATCATCTTCGCACTTGCGAAAGTGCGTCATGGATCAGGAGGCGGTAGTACCGTTGGATGACATTCAGGTCAGTGAGCGCCTGGATTATATGGAGAGGCATGTGGCCATACTGAAGAGAGGGGTGAAGGTTCTGCGGGACAAGGAGGTACCTTTGGTAAGGGTACAATGGGAGCACCAAAGAGGGTCCGAGTGGACGTGGGAGCCGTAGGCAGAGTGCGGGAGCACTATCCGAGGATGTACATCGCGACAGACTTCGAGGATGAAGTCTAGTTTAAGTGGGGGAGAATTGTAACGCCCCAATTCTCGAATACCAATTGATGGTTATAAATTCTCATGAATTCAAGATCTACTCGGCGAGTTGGTTGCCTGACTCGTCGAGTAGCAGCGGGTTTGGGCCACGTGTTTAAGTGACCAACTCGCCGAGTCGGAAGAGTGACTCGACGAGTTGGAGCTGGAGGGTGAAACCCTAATTTCCGGGGTTTGGCACCCTATTTAAGGGATCATTAGCCTCCCTTAGTCCCTTTGCAGCCTCTTGAGAGTCCAGAAACCCTAATTTGTGTGTATGCTCCATATTAGTGTAAATTTCAAGCTTGGAAAGAAGACCTTGATGCAAGAAGCTTGAAGATCAAGAAGTTGGAGGCAAGAATGTTTGTGGGTCTGAAGTCTATCCCAACTAGCTTCATTTGAGGTATCAATTCATGATCTTGGCCTCATTCCTTTCTAGATCTCTTTGGATGAAGTTTAGGGTTTCTTGGCTTAGTTATGAATCTATTCTTGGGTATGAGCTCAGATCTGAAGTTGTAACTTCACATCTGAACTCTCTTTGATTTGTAAGTCCATAAAGCTAGCAGCTTTGGCAAGTATGAACCCCTCCTTAAGTGTAAAACCCCATTTCAAGCTTGGATTTGGCATTTTAAGTCATTAGAGCCTTACATACACGTAAAGTTTGCAACTTTACATGATAAGCATGCCTTGGGAAGTTGGATCTGCAGTATGGAGCCTTAGCATGGCTTAAAAAGCATCTATATGGATGAAGGACTGAAGGGACTCGGCGAGTCGCATGGTAAACTCGGCGAGTCATATGAAGATGGTCATGAACTCGACGGGTTGGATGAACAACTCGGCGAGTCCGATGAAGATTGCCTTGGACTCGGCGAGTGGCATGGTGACTCGGCGAGTTGGCAAGTTATGCAAGGAACTCGGAGAGTAGTTGAGGGTACTCGGCGAATTGAGGTCAACATGGACTGTTGACCTTGATAGTTGACTTTGACTTTGACCAAGGGTTGACCGTTTTGACTTTTGAGGATAATTGGTAAGTGGGTAATTATGAATTGGATCATTGATGGTTATAGGTGTTGGAGTTTGGGGCAGTGTTTCGGGAGCGTGATTTCGTGGTTCAGTCTGGCATTGCAAGGTGAGTTATCCTCACTATACTCAAGGGTCTAAGGCACCAAGGTCGGCCCTTTGATTTGTTATTTGAGATAGCTACTATTATGATATGTTAGCTCGGCATCCTGGTACATTGGATAGTTATATGCTAGTATGATCGGTTAGATCAGTATCCTGGTAGATAGGATGGTTATATGCTAGTATGATCGGTTAGATCGGTATCCTGGTAGATCAGATGTGGTTATGCTTAGTGACCTATAGTTTGGTCTGACTGTCTGTATGCTAGTACGAGCTTACCTGTTATATGTGCACATGATTGAGCAGTAGTGGAGGGTATCCCATCCCGAGGATGATAGGGCCCTAGTATGTTGTCTTGTAGACTGTTATATGATTATCTGATATAGGTGCACATGTTTGATTGATCGTATGTGGGCAATCCAACCCGATGGTTGTGGGCCGAGAGTATTCCATCCTGAGGATGATTGGACTCATCGTATGTGGGCAATCCAATCCGATGGTTGTGGGCCGAGAGTATTCCATCCCGAGGATGATTGGACTGATAGTAGTTTGGCATTCCAACCTGATGGTTGAGGGCCTGGGGTATTCCATCCCGATGGATGATTAGACCCATAGTAGTTGTTGTATGTGTAGGTATATGGGCATTCCAACCCGAAGGTTGTGGGCCGAGAGTATTCCATCCCGAGGATGATTGGACTCGTAGTATGTTGGCATTCCAACCCGATGGTTGAGGGTCAGGGGTATTCCAACCCGATGGTTGACTGGACCCATAATATGTTGTTCATTGTTGTATGTGTATGGTTGTGTGTATGGGTATTTTGGGGGTAACTCATTAAGCTTTCGGGCTTACAGTTTCAGTTTATTGTTTCAGGTTCAGCGGATGGTCGCGGGTAGGCGAAGGCGTGACCGTACACTTCCTTGATTGACGATTTTGATTTTTGGGAACTCTGATGTATAACTATATTGAAAACAAGTTGTAATGATTTTTAATGGTTTGAATTGTTTTTAAAAGTTTTAATTGGCTTGAATTTTATGGGTGTTACATTTAGGTTGCATGTACCCCTATTGTATTGATTATTATGCTTCCTTATGTGTATGAGAATTTATGATGCATATATGTTATATTATTATTCTTTTTTTATGTGAGAAATGTGTTAGGGCCATTGCAAAAAGAATGCATTGTGTTAATTTTATGTGATGTGTGCATGCCATGATTTCTTAGAAATATTTGTCTGGGATGATTTAGGACAAATCATGCTAGTGTGGTGATACCCATAAAGATAATATGTGCATGAAAAATGGATGTGATGTAAAATGGTATAACTTATAATTAATAGTTTTTCGTGTTTACATAAGAAGAAATTGTGAAGTAGTATGCTAGTAAAAGATGTTAATAAATATGCATGGTTATTTAGAGAGGTCAAATGTGTAATTCCTTAAAATATGAAATAATAATAAATTAATTAAAAGGGGAATACACTAGTGGGGCGAAGGGTAGCAACCTAGACATAGGTGTGTACCCTATCTAGATTATTTGATGGCCTAGTGGGTTGAAAGATACCTATAGGATAAGAGCTTAAACCAAAAGAGACATCGAGTGATTTTTCTAGACAATCACTCGGAAGATGGTCCTTACGGTGGGTAGACTGGAGTGAGCGGTGGGGCTAGCACAAACATCACGTGGGATTTGGAACGTGTAACAGGGTGGAATTGGCACCGCTTGTTCTAATCCTTAACGACAACGAGTATACACGTACATGCAGCATCGGAGTAGCGAACGTAGCGGACCAGGAGCAATGTTATGGGTGATTTTCACACCTCACTTAGTGCATTGGGTTGTGATGGTCACGTTAGTAGTGAACGAGATACTTACCTTGAGGTTAGTGATGAATATATAGAACCATAAATAGGAAGTATTATAATAATAATTACAAAGGTGATTAATATGAGAGTAATTGTTAATGAAGAAAATTAAGATTAATATTATCTTATAATATTATAACGATGTATGAAGTAATAACTAGTTACAAAGATGAATAATGAAAAGTAACTAAAAGGCTCTAATGATGAACTATATTAATGAGAAATATTGTGATGTATGTGATGTAAATGATGTAAGTGGTGTAAGTGGTGTATGTGATGCAAGTGGTGTATGTAATGTATGTGATGTAAGTGATGTATATGATGTTTATATTATGTATCTGAAACCATGTTATGTGAGTGCCTGAATGCATGCTTATATGATGTCTTGTCTGACCCATTTGGGATATGTGAGTTCCATAACATTGTACTATGGTTGACTCACTTAGCTTATGCTGACACTTGTTTCTTTGCTTGCTATTGGCCTTGCATTGGAACAGATTCTCAGTTTTGGTCCCTAAGTTTAAAGAAAACAAAAAAGAAAAATGAATGGTAAGTTAGTCTTTTTATATAAAACAAGGACCAAAACTGCAATATTCATAGACCAAAAGGATGCAACCTATCAATTTTTAAAATTAAGGACCAAAACTACAAATTTGACCAAACCATGGGGACCATTTCTGTAATTTACTCTAACTATAATTAAAATTGTCACAACTAGGAATTCTAATGCTTTGTAAACATTGAACAAGGATAACATTGTAACTAAAAACTTGAAAGCAATGTATGATGCTTATTCAATGACAACCAAATTCCATCAAACACTCTATTCAAAACACTCAAATAGTCAACAAAAGGTTGGAAACCCTATAAATCCCGGTTTAAGTCCATTATGGACTAGGATTTCTTTATTGGGCCTAATGGGCCAATAAACCTCCAATGTGACTATCTTGGGCTTAGAACTCTTAAATGGGCTCTAATTGGACCCACTATCATAAGACTTAACCTTTTGGGCTTTATAAGTCTAAAATGGACTAGTTACCTTTAATGGGCCTTATTGGGCCATAACAATCCAATAAGACCTAAAAAGCCACAAATCCATTCTTGCATGCACATTTGGGCCGTAACCCACTCCAAAGGCCCAAATGGGCCGAAAACTATTAAATTGGGCTCCATATTTTGGACTCTAACACCAAGGCCAAATCTTTTCTTTCCTTCTCTCTCTCTCGGCCCAAGTATACAAAAAAATGATGAATAAATGCCCATGACACCTCATTGTTGTTTAGTGGTTAATTATGGGATTATCCAACATACATCCAAGACAAATCTCATGTCCCCATGCATTCATCTCTCTCTTCTCCTCCTTCTTATTACTTGCGGCCGAGGATCACCAAACACACACACACACACATCTTCAGACTCTCATCCCAAACACTCTCAAGCACATCCTCTTCTCCTATCAAATTTTCAAGATCTTGGAAACATTTCAAGGAGGTTCTTCTAAAAAAAATCATCATACTAGGTAAGTTGATGCTTGGATCCATGATCTAGATTCTTTGTTTTATCAAAATTCTCTTCTCAACTCATATAAACTCATGATCATCATCTTAGAAACCCCTAAGGTCGAGATCCACCCAAGAAGGCTTGCTAGGACCAAATTTTCTTCATTTCTTTCTTCAAAACCGTGAGCAACAAAGCAAGGTGAGTTCATACCCCTCTATTTTCGGTTTTCATATGTTTTATGGGGGAGAATGCAAGTAAAATGTGAAGATCTATGTGTATTTGCATGATATGTGTGTTTTCTTGTGATTTTGTGATATATTTGTGCTAAAAATGAAAGATATTTCGAGATCTATAGTTTAAGAAGGAACAATATGTGATCTTGTTCATATTTTACTCAACATGTCAAGATGAACTAATATACAAGCTTTAAAATAAGAAACTACAACATCAAACTCATTTTTGGGCTATTTTTGTCAAATAAGTAAAAGATTGGGAAAACGATGTCATTTACGGTTTTTACAAGGTTCAAAATGCCAAAACAGTTAAAATAGAAGTTTCTATGAACATTATGTTTTTCAAAGGACTAAAAATGAAATTTATGGCTTATTGGGCTAAAATTTGGGCTTTTCGGCCCATAGGCCCAAAATTTGCAAAAAATGTGATTTTCAAGGGGTTGAAATGGTAAATTTCTCAAAACAGGGGAAAAAGGGGTAAACAAAACTATTTCAGGGGTTAAAATGATTTTTTTTCCAAAAAGGATAAAAAATGTAAAGTTTTTGGAATTTGGGTCAAAATTGTAAAAGTTGCGAAAGTTTGGACTTTAACTGAAAAACTCTTTGCTGAAAGGGATGAAACTGTCAAAGAGTAAATTTTGAGCTAAAAACATTACTTAAACAAGTCGATGAGTCAAAGATGTCAAGAAAAATGGTTCAAGGACCTAAAATGTCATGTTTTTATAAAAAGGGCAAAAATTGCCAACTTTACAAAAATAAGGGGCTGAATAGGTCAAACAAATGTTTTTGGTCAAATATGTTGATAATAAAAATTTGGTCAAAATATGCAAAACTTTATAACTTATGGGTTATAAATAGAAAAATAGTTGTTTTTACAAATTTATAAATCGTTATAAAACAAATTCGTGAATTATACGACACATCGATTTAATAACCCGTAACATTAATTCTATATAAAACAAGTAAACGTTCAAGTGGTTGGGCTTGAGAGATTCTAAACATGCTTAATGGGCCTTCGTGACTCATTAACATGGCTTTTGGGCCCAACATAAATAATACATGTTATTGGGCCTCCTGTGACCCAATTACATGCTTAATGGACCCTTAATGGTTTTTACATGCTATTGGGCCTCAGTGGCCCATTATGCATTACTAGTAAGGTCCAAATAAATTATATGCGAAAGGGGCCAATGCGCTTTTCGTATAAAATAAAATTCGATCATTAATCAAGGTTAATCAAACTCATGTGGATTGAGTGAGTAATAACGGGTGACACCAATAAGTGTCGGTCGTAGTCTGTAGTTGTAATCAAAGTCTCCTGGAGGGAGAGGGAGAGTTTGTGTATAGATCTATACGGGGGTGACTCCCCCACACCTAAGCTGTTCGCTACAGTTAGACTCGGCCAGTCTAGGGTGACAAAGTTTTAAGATCAAATTCGGTGTTCATTAGAATACTAAGACAGACGAACTAGTCATTATCATGCATGGTTATAACGACTCACGTAGAAATCCGACATCATTAATCAGGGGAAATAATTAATCAAAGGAAATCATTAATCAAGGGAAATCATTAATCAAAGGAAGATCATTAATCAAGGGAAATCATATTCATTCGATGTAATGATTCAATGAAGCAAAACAATCATAACTTTTGTTCGGAAGACATCCGGTTTTCCGGGGAAATAAATCTTACTCACTTGTACTTTCAAGCATTATAATGCAAAAACTTCTCATTTATTCATGTTTTGAAATCATTCACGCATATACTTACAGGATCATCACAATATTTTCAAGAAAAGTTTTATTACAGAAAATATCGGATTTTATGGGTTTTACCAATGACATAAACTACTTTACATCAAACACACTTATGAACTCACCAACATTATATATGTTGACAGTTTTCAAAATAACTTGTATTCTCAGGTAATCGTTAGTCAAGGAAGCATCCGGTGTGTTGAAAGTTTCTTTTGTAGTTGCTAATCACCAAACACTTTATATTTTGAAATCATGTAATGTAAACCTTGTACTTGATGTAAACAATGCCAGTTGTACTATGTAATGGTTGGTGATGCATGTGTTATGTTTCATATATATTCATTGTGATGATATTTCAATTTAAGTCACACGAGCCCTCGGACGTTTCCGTCGTCTGGTTCGGGGGTGTGACAAAAATAAGGGTATAAATGTCAATAAATATAATTAGTAGTAGAAGGATAAAAAATTAATGTGGATTTATCAGCTCCCTTTACATTTTAATAGTGAAAAGTCAAAAGTCCAAGAATGTTTATCATTTTAAGCATTTATTATAACATTTATATTAAACGAATAATAATATACTAAGTAGGATTTGCATCTTTATTACCGTTCATTTAAGTGATTAATGATTTAAGTGTAAAAGAAGCCATAGAATATATTTTGGAGTGGAATATGTGTATCTATCTATATCTATATCTATATCCTCATATCATATTATACTTATAAAGGATGCATTTTTCCTATCACCGCATGCATTTGAAACCCACACACAAATTTCCAAGCACCTCATGCATTTGAAACCCCCATACCTTTTCACCTTCAAAGTAATTAATTACACATCATGAAAGGTTTTATAACTTATATAATATGTTTAATAAACAATTAATGGATAGTCTACTATAAAAATGTCACTCTCTTTGAGTAGACACACAAATACAAATCGCATATAAAATTCACAAAGAAAACAGGTTTAAAGGTTTTGTGTTGGTTTGAGGGTTTTGGACCATTTTTCGACCCATGTTATTATGTTAAAGTTTTTAATTTGTAAGTTTGTTATATACTAATTCTTTTTTTTATATTTTTCTTGGTTTAATTATTCTTTTAAGACAGTCATTGTATGTTGTGGTTGAAACTTTAATGTAAATTAGATTAGATTCATGTTATCGATCATATGTTATGGAAAGTGATATATATAATATTTAATTAAATATTGTATATATGTTTGTATGTTTGTGTTGATTCAAAGTAATAATTAATTAAAAATCATGGATATGTAATATTTTCCATAGTATCCATGTAAGTATTTTTTAAAATGCAAATTGTCTATCTTATCACTTTATATTTTAGTATATGTTTAACATTTCATTTATAATAATAAGTGTCTTTTAAAAGTTTTCTTTCGTTTATTAATAATAATAATAAGTGGTTTTAAAACTAATGAACAATAATTATAAATAATAAAAACAAATTATAAAAATCATGGATGCAAGTCTCTTTTGAAATGCAAATTGTCTATCTTATCAGTTTATTATTTAGTGTATGTTTCACATTTTAATAGTAATATTAAGTGTTTCTTAAAAGTCTAAGTGGTTTAAAACTAAAGAACAATAATTTTAAATAATAATAAAGAAAATAATCGCATAAGTAAAAATTTAAATTAATCAATCATAACAATTGTTAAAAATAATATTAAATAGATAATTATATTTCATTTTATTAACGAGAAAGATTGGTTGATGTCAATGAATAATATTATTCAAAATATTATGTCAAAGTTCATGTCAATAACATAACAATTTTAAACATATATTTTTCAACATTTTAACAATATATTTTTAACCTACGTCGCGCAACGCGCGGGAATTCTTCTAGTCATACATACTTATAAAGCTAACATTTTTACTTGAACCTCATGCATTTGAAACCCCCATAAAAATTTGCAAACACCTCATGCATTTGAAACCTCCAATTTTAATGAATACCACTCAAAAGTCTCTTAATAATGATTAACAATTCAAAGGTTTTATAACTTATATAATATATTTAATAAACAATTAATGGATACTCTACTATAAAAAGGTCAATCTTTTTGAGTAGACACACAAATACTAATCACATACAAAAAATTCACAAAGAAAACAAGTTTAAAGTTTTTTTGTTGGTTTGAGGGCTTTGAACAATTTTTCGAGCCATGTTATTATGTTGAAGTTTTTAATTTGTAAGTTTGTTATATACTAATTCTTTTTTGTATTTTCTTGATTTAAGTATTCTTTTAAGAATATCATTGTATGTTGTGGTTGAAATTTTAATGTAAATTAGATTAGATTCATGTTATTGATCATATGTTATGGAAGGTGATATATATAATATTTAATTAACTATTGTATACATGTTTGTACGTTGATGTTGCTTCAAAACAATAATTAATTAAAAATCATGGATATGTCATATTATCCATATTATCCATGTAAGCCTTTTTTAAAATGCAAATTGTCTATCTTATCACTTTATATTTTAGTATATGTTTAACATTTTAATTATAATAATAAGTGTTTTTTAAAAGTTTCTTTCACTTATTAATAATAACAAGTGGTTTTAAAATTAATAAGCAATAATTATAAATAATAAAATCAAATTACATGGATATGTCATATTATCCATGCAAGCCTCTTTTGAAATGCAAAGTATCTATCTTATCACTTTATTATTTAGTGTATGTTTCACATTTTAATAATAATATTAAGTGTTTCTTATAATTCTTCTTTAACTTATTATTAATAATAAGTGTTTTAAAATTAATGAATAACAATTTTAAATGATAATAAGATCAAATTATAAATTACATTTAGTTATAAATAAATTGTATTTTTAATGAACATCATTATTGAAATTAGAAAATGATCGCATAAGTAAAAATATAATTAATCAATAATAATAATTGTTAAAAATAATACTAAATAGATAATTTTATTTAATTTTATTAATGAGGAATGTGAGTTGATGTCAATGAATATTACTGGTCAAAATAATTGAGATTATATATATATATATATATATATATATATATATATATATATATATATATATATATATATATATATATATATATATATATAAGTGTAAAAATATTATCTCAAAGTTAATGTCAATAACATAACCATTTTTAATCTTCGTTGTGCAACGCGCGAGAATCGTCTAGTATACTTATAAAGGAAGCATTTTTTCTTTCACCACATTCATTTGAAACTCCCATGACTTTTCAATTTCTCTCTAATAATGATTATAAGTTTGTTAATAAGGTTAAATAAATATCTAACCTAAAGTGTAATCATATATAAACTAAACTTCAATATTAAAATAATATCTTTACTTTTACTTATAAAGTTATGTCTTTAACTTTTAACATATTATACTTAATTTATTAGTTTTAAAATGTTGTTGTATGTAAACCATTATCATTTTAAAGCTACAATTTTTAAACAGTCTGGATAAAATACTTAATTGTTAATTTAAATATAATATTATAGGATCAACTTAAAATATAAATTTTAGTTCAACTTAAACAACTCAAAGAATATTATGTAAATAGTTAAAGGTGATAAATTGTAGTGTCTTTCTATTAATGATTATAAATTGGTTAATAAGATTAATTAAATATCAAACCTAAAGTGTAATCGTAAATAAACTAAATTTCAATATTAAAATAATATATTTACTTCTACTTATAAAGTTATGTATTTATCTTTTAACATATTATACTTAATTTAATAGATTTAATATGTTGTTGTATTTAAACCATTAACAGATTAAATCTACAACTTTTGAACAGTTTTGATAAAATACTTAAATTGTTAATTTAAATATAACATTACATGGTCAACTTAAATATCAATTTTCATTTCCACTTAAAAAAAACCCCAAAGAATATTTTGTGAATAGTTAAAAGTGATAAATTGTAGTGCTAAATGCAAAAACTAAATTGTAATCTCAATTTAACTAAAATATTTCCTAAAGATATTTTTATAATCTATATATTTATATATGTATATATATATATATATATATATATATATATATATATATATATACTTATAAATGAGACATTTTTACTTGCACCACATTCATTTGAAACTTCCATAACTTTTCAATTTCTTTCTAATAAGACAAAACTGCACAAATGGTCCCCGTGGTTAGCTTAAAATTGTCACTTTGGTCCAAAAAGATTTTGACTAGTATCAGAGGTCCAAACTTTTTATTTTGTTGCGAGTTTTGTCCAATTTACTTTGAACTTTTTTATAATGACGATTTTGCCCTTACTTTTTTCTTTTTAACTTTTCTTTATTAATTTTTATAGTTTTTTTATTAAATTAAATAAAAAACAAAATGGAAACCCAATTAACCTCTCTCTCTCTCTCTCCTTTATTGCAGATTGGTGTTTCCTTTGAAATCGATCAGATCATGAGAAATTAAATCATTCATAGAAATTTTCACGATGCTTCCCCCATTGTAGTCAACACAAGGATCTGGTAAGCCAAGTAAGTCGACGCCAAATACACCCAATTTCGGTTTTCAGCTTCTTTGTTACACAAAGACTTCACCAAAAATTCAGATTCAAACCCAAAGGTATTCTTCTTTGAAGTGTATGAGCATCAAGTTGGAATCTTGAACTTTACTTTACAATGAGAACCTGCTTCTATTTGCAGATTTTCTTCATACCTTTCTATTGATCTAATTTAGTGTTTCTGTTATATGTTGGATGGACCAACAATCGATTTTGATCCAGTTGAAGAACAAAAAACCCTAACCATAACGTCATCTGGAAACCTTTTCCTATCACAGATATGAAAAATGCTCCGATTTAAAACCCACAAACCAAACGATATGCTTGATTTCTCCATATCGACGACTTTAAAGAACCAATTTGTGGCGTTTGATAGTTTCCGACGACGTCTGTTTCTTTCCGAAGTAACAATCTACAAATTGACGGCGGCTTGTGGAATCTAACTGTTTAGGAATGACTTTTGGGCGGAGATGAAGGTGGCAAACAAATTATAGGTGGAGATGGACGTGGTGGTGGCGGCAAATGATGACGACATTCGGTGGCAATGGCGTTAGACAGTGATAGCAATCGATGGTCATGATGCCAACCATGAATCTGTCCCTATTTTTGTTTGTGTCTTCTATGGGTTATCGATAGAAAAGTAGATGTGTAAAGAAAAAAGATGAAAAGAAGGGCTTGATTTTTTTTTATGAACAGAAGACGAAGAACAAAGGGACATTACAGGAGTACAGAGAGCGTTGTGGTGTTTATCGGATGAAAAAGGAAGTGAGCCCTAGTTTATCTTTTGTAACACCTGGTTTAAGTTGGAAAGGATTTATGCATGGACTCGGCGAGTTGGGAGGTCAACTCGTCGAGTAGGGTCGTGAGATCATGAAACGCGGAACGGGACCGACTCAGCGAGTCGACGGCCGAATCGGCGAGTCCGAGTTGTTTAAAGAAAACCCTAAATTTTGGGTTTACCCCCTATATAAACGTCATTATCCACCCCAGTAGCCTCCCTTAGCACCTTAGAAGAACGTTTACGGCCGCACACCCTCTTGTGAGTGAAGTAAGATCAACTGGGAGCTTATCCTTGAGATTTTGAGGAGGATTTTAAAGCTTGAAGAAGGAGTATCAATGGGAAAACACTAGATCTAGCATCTGGTTCGTCTTGGGCATTGATTTGAGGTATGAATCTGTTACCTTAAGCATAAATTCTATTTGAGAGTTGTGACCAACTTGGAGGAAATGGAAGCAAGCTTAGATCTGGACCTTCTTAGGCCCCAAAAATCACAAAGTTGCATCTTTTATTGAGCTCATTCCCTCTCCACGCATAAGAACCTTGTTTTAAGGTTAGTTTTGGTGTTATGGCCATGTGAGGCTATACATGCACGTAAAGTTTGCAACATTACGTGATATCTTCACTAGGAGAGTATGGATCTGAAGTTTGAAACCTTAAATCCCACTGAAAAGAACCGATTACGTGAGAACTCGTCGAGTCCCTCTAATGACTCGGCGAGTCGAGAGGGTTTACGGCCAAGGGTTCACGGTCAGGGGTGTACGGTTGGTGGTTTACGGTCGTAAACACCAAGGAACTCGACGAGTCCCTCGTGTGACTCGGCGAGTCGACGGGTTAAGCAGGGAGCCCGACGAGTGAATAATTGTACTCGACGAGTCAAGGTCAATATGGACTGTTGACCTTGACTATAGACTTTGACTTTGACCAGGGTTGACCCTGGGGGTATTTATGGGATTATGCTGAGATATTTACTCATTGATTATAGACAGTTTGGGAGGAGCAGCGTGGGATATATCCGACTACAGTTTGCCGGTTCAGCATTTGGGAGGTGAGTCTTCTCACCATATCAATGGGTCTAAGGCACCAAGGTGTGCCCATTATGTGATTATGTTATATGTGATGATCAATACGTGATTTGATATGGAATGTGATTGTTATGATATGTGATTGCGTGAAAGACCCCGGGGGGAGCCCGTGGCGTTGGATATAAGACCATGTGGGGTAGCCCATGGCATTCCTAGGTAAAGACCATGTGGGGGAGCCCATGGCATTGAATATAAGACCATGTGGGGTAACCCATGGCATTCCTAGGTAAAGACCATGTGGGGTAGCCCATGGCATTCTTACAGGTTTTATGTATACATGGCTTATGTGTTACGTGCGTAGCTTTGATTAGCTAACAAGATATGTGTATGTGTGTGGTATGCTCTGGGGGACTCACTAAGCATTCGCTTACAGTTTGTGGATTTGTTTCAGGTTCATCTGAATCCAAGGGCAATGGAAAAGCTTGATGATGCGGCGTTCACTCTCTCTCAGGCGACCATATGGGACACTATGATATTTGAAAAACAAAGTTGTAATGAATATGGATTTGAAACAATTGTTTTGGAATTTCTTGATTTATGGGAATGTGTTTGGTTAATTAAAAATGAAAATTTTCTTTGAAAAATTGGGTTGTTACAAGTTGGTATCAGAGCCTTGGTTTGAGGGATTCGGGCATACTCTCGGGTGTGTCAGGACTCAAACTAAGGAAATGATAATTTGTTTTCAAAATAAAAGTTAAAAACTTTTAAGAAATGAAAAGAAGAGAGTGCAACGGTCGTGATCAGCCGAGCCAAGTAAGTATATCCCCAATATGCTAGTCATGCTATTTTGATATTTGAACTTGGATGATCGTATGGAACTTACTATGTGTATGTTTTTAAAATTATATACGGTTAGGAGCTTATAGCCTTAGAATGATCGATTTGGCCTTACTTCCTGTTCCTTGTTTGGTTGTGGTCCTAGGGTAGAATCTTTTATTCAAAAGTCTATTTGATCATCTTTTGTGTATAATTTGCATGCATAAAGGCAACCTGTGATGATTGGTCTGTTGATGTGGGTAGAGGAAATCTAAGAACAGTCTAGGATGAGGGTTACCCGGTGGTTGGTAGTATATGGTTTATTTGGGATGAATTGGATTTATCAGGTCGAGCCTTGGGAAAAGGTACAAGTAGGTGTGAAAGGTAGTATTGGGCCCGTACTACTGGAAGCACAGGACCTGTACCCAAGCCAATGTTAGATCTGACAACTTCAAGGAGGTCCGGTGTGGAGAGATTTGTTTTACGAAAATCATGATCGTTATGATTTATGATATTCCGGTTCAGCATGGTAGTGACACGTTTCGGGGCGGAAGGATCAGGATCGGGATCTGGATCTGGGAATGGATCGGGTGACACCACAGACGGCATAGATGAGAGGTTGCGCGAGCTTATCGCAGCCGAGGTTACCAGGGGCATCCTTGACGCTACCCCAGTCATTTTTGGGACGGTCAAGGAGGGCATAATGGAGATCATGGAGGAGAGACTCAGATCATTCAGGACTGAGATTGTTGCGGGCCAGTTGGGGGCCCGAACTCCCTCGTTTCGGGAGTTCAAGGCGTGTGGGGCGCCGGAGTTTTTCGGGGTCAGGGACCCCATTGTCAGCCGACGCTGGGTGGCGGATATCGAAAATGCCCAGCGCGCTAGTTCTTGCCCGGATGTGGCAAAAGATGGGTTTGCTTCTTGCATGCTGAGGGACAGAGCCCGGGATTGGTGGGGCGAGGTTACTAGACAGGTGGGACCAGCCGGGGTGGCTGAGATGACATGGGCTGAGTTTGTCTGGCGGTTTGATTTGGAGTTTGCACCACCCATTGAGGTGCAACGGCTAGTACGAGAGTTTCATGCTTTGCAGCAGACCACCGAGACAGTGGCGGAGATCACCGCCAAGTTTCGGGAACGAGCTTTGTTGATCCCACAGTATGCTACCGATGAGGAGATGAGACGGACCCGATATCATTCCATGCTGAGGGATGATATCCGGGAATTCGTGAGCTTTACGGGGTGCAAAACCCTGAACGAGATGGTGGAGAAGGCCCGTGAGAGGGAGATGGAGTTGGATTCCCGCACTAAGCGGAAGACTGAGCAGGTGCAGGCAGCAGGGGCTCAGGCTAAGAAGCCTAAGACCTCGGACTCTTCGGGTAGAGGCCAGTAAGGCCGGGGCCGATGTGCCAAGTGCGGGAGGTTTCATAGTGGGGAGTGTCGGACATCGGGGATATCGGGATGTTACTCGTGTGGTCAGCAGGGCCACGTGAGCAGGGATTGCCCTAAGAAGGGCTTGATATGTTTCCACTGCAACCAGACTGGCCATAAAAAGGTCGATTGTCCGAGATTGCAGGGAGGAGGGGGAGCAGTGGCGGCGCCCGCGCCCGCCACAATGAGGATTACCGACGGTCGCCCTACTAAGGCGGAAGCTCCAGCAGTGAGGAGTCGTGCATTTCAGCTGACTACCGAGGAGGCACGGGCAGCGCCAGACGTAGTGGCTGGTACGTATTCATTCTTCCCTACTCTATGTAGTTGTTTCGCTTATGTGTACTATATGCTTGTATAGAGACCTTTTTGGTCAATGATATGTCTGCTCATGTCTTGTTTGATTCGGGTGCTACCCGATCGTTCGTATCTCTTGCGCTCAGCAAGAAGTTCCAGGACGCGCCGAGAACCTTGGATTCCCCGCTAGAGGTGGAGATTGCGGATGACCGCACCGTTAGTGCTGCGAGGGTGTATCGCGACTGTGTCTTAAACGTGCTTGGTGAAAGATTTCGTGTCGACCTAGTCCCGATACCGTTGCGAGGGCTGAAAGTGATTATCGGAATGGATTGGTTGGGGGCTAACGGGCCATGATTGACTGCGAGCATCAGTTGGTGAAGGTTCGAACCCCAAGCGGAGGAAAATTTGTGATACATGGTGATAAGGCATCGCAGTGGCCGACCCTCTGTTCGGCTGCGAGGGTTAGGAGGTTCCTGCAGCAGGGTTGTTCGGGATTTCTGGCATATATCTCGGATACAAGGCTAGAGATCACGAAGGATGTAGGCAGTGTGCCGGTTGTTCAGGACTTTCGGGATGTCTTCCCCGAAGAGTTACCAGGAGTGCCTCCGGAGAGGCAAGTAGAGTTTCGCATAGATTTGGTTCCGGGTGCCGCTCCGATAACAAAGGCATCATATCGGTTGGCACCACTTGAGATGCAGGAGTTATCTACACAGCTTCAGGAGCTGTTAGACCGAGGGTTCATTCGTCCAAGCAGTTCCCCGTGGGGAGCACCAATTCTTTTCGTGAAAAAGGAGGATGGATCCCACAGGATGTGTATCGATTATAGGGAACTAAACAAGCTAACGGTGAAGAACCGTTATCCGTTGCCAAGGATCGATGATTTGTTCGACCAACTACAAGGTGCGTCTTGGTTTTCCAAGATTGATCTTCGGTCGGGATACCATCAGATGAGGATTCAGGATGAAGATATACTGAAGACGGCTTTCAGGATTCGGTATGGGTATTATGAGTTTGTAGTGATGCCGTTTGGGCTCACCAATGCCCCAGCAGCATTCATGGACCTTATGAATAGGGTGTGTAGACCGATGCTGGATCGGTCGGTGATCGTTTTCATTGATGATATCCTAGTCTATTCTAAGACTAAGGAGCAGCACGGACATCACTTAAGGGAGGTGCTGGAGACCCTAAGGGCAGAGAAGTTGTATGCCAAGTTCTCCAGTTGTGATTTCTGGCTGCGAGAGGTACAATTCTTGGGGCATATCATCAATCAGGAGGGTATTTCGGTTGATCCAGCCAAGGTTGAGGCTGTGATGCGGTGGGAAGTACCGAAGAATGCATCAAAGATTCGTAGCTTCTTGGGTTTAGCGGGTTATTATCGGAGATTCATTCAGGACTTCTCCAAGATTGTTGTGCCATTGACACGACTAACCAA
The DNA here is from genome assembly GCF_052849685.1 of Lactuca virosa. Taxonomy (NCBI): domain Eukaryota; kingdom Viridiplantae; phylum Streptophyta; class Magnoliopsida; order Asterales; family Asteraceae; genus Lactuca; species Lactuca virosa. The sequence continues at coordinate 307,408,755 of NC_136433.1, read as the reverse complement.
GAAAAATGTGACGTTTCGGTGGGGTACGGATCAGCAGTTGGCCTTTGATACCTTGAGGCGGAGATTGTGTGAGGCTCCGATCCTCGTTTTACCAGAGGGATTAGATGATCTGGTGGTGTACTGTGACGCATCGATTTCAGGGTTAGGTGCGGTACTGATGCAACGAGGGCACGTGATAGCATATGCATCGCGACAACTGAAACCTCATGAGGCAAATTACCCCACTCACGATCTGGAACTGGGGTAAGTGGTATTTGCCCTCAAGATTTGGAGGCATTATTTGTACGGAGTACGGTGTACCATTTACACCGACCACAAGAGTCTGAAGTATTTGATGGACCAGCAGAACCTCAACATACGACATAGAAGGTGGTTGGATGTGCTGAAGGATGATGACTGTGAGATCCTTTACCATCCAGGGAAGGCCAATGTAGTGGCCGACGCTTTGAGCCGTAAGACGACATGTTCCCCGATTGGGAATGTGTGTTTGAGGATGACAGTGATCTCTCCATTGTTGGAGATGATTAAAGAGGCTCAGGTTGAGTGAGTAAAGAAAGAAAATTGGAAGGTAGAAAGGATCCGAGGGCAGTATCCTTTGTTTGTTAAGGATAGTCGAGACCTATTGACGCAGTGTGGTCGGGTGTAGGTACCGACGACTGGGGGAGTGAGACAAAAGATACTGGAGGAAGCGCATAAGTCCAGGTTCTCTATACATCCAGGAGCTACAAAAATGTATAGGGACTTGAGGTTGAGTTATTGGTGACCATGCATGAAGCGAGAAATTGCGTGGTTTGTAGAGCGGTGCTTGACCTGCAGGAAGATCAAGGCCGAGCATCAGCGACCTCATGGTAAGCTCCAGCCGCTACCCATTCTCATGTGGAAGTGGGAGGAGATCACGATGGACTTCATTACGAAGTTGCCAAAGACGGCGAGGGGTGTGGATGTCATATGGGTGATTGTGGATAGACTGACCAAGAGTGCCCATTTCATTCCGATATCAGAAAGTATATCCGCAGGGAAGTTGGCGGATATTTATGTGCGTGAGGTGGTGGCTAGGAGTGTTTACGGGGCGGTTCGGTTCGGATAGTAATAAAATTGTGAACCGTAACCACGGGGCGGGTACTTCGAGTGCACTATCCGAAACCGAACCGACTTAGTAAAAAAACCGAACTGAACCGAACCGTGTAAGGACGGGTAACCACGGTTCAGTTCACGAGTACCCGCTAAATATAAACGTCAAATTCAAACAAAACTACAAACTCAATTTCAACCTTTTTTTTTATGAAAATAAGTAAGGTAGAGACTCAAAAAACATGATGACGTCAAATAATATTCATTATAATATTTATAATAACTATTATAATAAAAATAACACGAAAACATGATGAATGTGAAAATGCAAACTGAAAATTGCCGATGGCCATTATGTCGGCTCATGCTTAAGGATAAATTTTGTTTTGTCAACCATCCTAACCATGAAAAAATATTACATATCGTGACTAAAAAATATTAAAGCCATACAATTAAGATCTTTAATATTTTTATTATGTTTTATATCTATACTATTAATGTTTATCATTATTTATTTGTTTATTTGTTTATTGTATCTTCGCTCTCTATTTTGGAAACAATGCTTCCTGATCATTGGAAATAATGCTTGAATAATACTTTATATATATATATATATATATATATATATATATATATATATATATATACAACGGTTCGGTTCGGGTATTCGCGGATACCTAAATATTCAAACCGAAACCGACCCGTAGATAGTCGGTTTTTTCGGTTTCGGTTTTTTTCTATTTCGGTTAATTTTGGTTCGGGTTTTTTCGGTTTCGGTTTGACCAGATCGGCTCGGTTTTTCGGTTTTGTGGTTTTTTTGAACACCCCTAGTGGTGGCGAGACATGGGGGTTCCTGTGTCGGTAGTCTCTGATCGTGATGTTCGGTTCACGTCCAGGTTCTAGAAGAAATTCCACGAGGATTTGGGCACTCAGCTACATTTAGCACAGCATACCACCCCCATACCGACGGACAGAATGAGAGAACGATCCAGACCCTGGAGGATATGTTGCGGGCATGCGTGTTGGATTTTGGAGGGAGTTGGGATACGTATCTCCCATTAGTAGAGTTTTCGTACATCAACAATTATCATGCTAGTATCGAGTGAGCGTTGTTTGAGATGTTATATGGTCGGAGGTGTAGGACCCCGGTTTGTTGGGATGAGGTTGGACATCGGGTCATGGGGAGCACTGAAGTAGTGCTCAAGACTACTGGGTTGATTCAACATGTGCGCGACCGGTTGTGGGTCGCGCAGAGCCGTCAGAAAAGCTATGTCGACCGACGGCGATCAGATCTTGAGTTTCAGGTGGGGGATTTCGTGTTGTTGAAGGTGTCGCCCTGGAAAGGGATCATCAGGTTTCGGAAGAGGGGCAAGCTGGGGCCTCGATATATAGGCTCGTTCAGGATCACGGCCCGGGTGGGCAAAGTAGCATATCGCTTGGATCTGTCAGAGGAGCTTAGCCAGATTCACAACACGTTCCATGTGTCGCAACTTCGAAAGTGTGTCACAGACGAGGCTGCGGTTGTCTCGTTGGGTGATATTCAGGTGGATGAGAGCTTGAACTACATCGAGAAGCCCGTTGACATCTTAGATAGGAAGACGAAGGCTCTTCGGAATAAGGAAGTAAGACTAGTGAAAGTGCAATAGCAACATCGGATGGGCTCCGAATGGACTTGGGAACCGGAAGAGGAGATGCGAGATCATTACCCCAATTTGTTTGAGTCAGCAGACTTCGAGGACGAAGTCTAGTTCAAGTGGGGGAGACTTGTAACACCTGGTTTAAGTTGGAAAGGATTTATGCATGGACTCGGCGAGTTGGGAGGTCAACTCGTCGATAGGGTAGTGAGATCATGAAACGCGGAACGGGACCGACTCGGTGAGTCGACGACCGACTCGGCGAGTCCGAGCTGTTTAAAGAAAACCCTAAATTTTGGGTTTGCCCCCTATATAAACGTCATTATCCACCCCAGTAGCCTCCCTTAGCACCTTAGAAGAACGTTTACGGCCGCACACCCTCTTGTGAGTGAAGTAAGATCAATTGGGAGCTTATCCTTGAGATTTTGGGGAGGATTTTAAAGCTTGAAGAAGGAGTATCAAGGGGAAAACACTAAATCTAGCATCTAGTTTGTCTTGGGCATTGATTTGAGGTATGAATCTGTTACCTTAAGCATAAATTCTATTTGAGAGTTATGACCAACTTGGAGGAAATGGAAGCAAGCTTAGATCTGGACCTATCACAAGGATATGGTTTCAGATCTGGACCTTGTTGGATATAGTGTCTAAGTCCATAACTATATTTGGTATGTACTTGACCCGACCCGGCATGGTCCATTTGGGTTGCACTTCACCCGAACAATTTATGGATAATCGTTTGAGAATAGTATAAGTTATGATTTATTAATATATTATAAGTCCTAATATATTAATATAAAATCATATTATTTAATTAGTATTGATCTATAATTAATTTAGAGATCAAAAGTATGACTAATTAAATATGGGCTCTTGTATTTATATAGTGTGCGCTAATGCTTATTTGGAATGGGCTAGGCTTGCATGGAAAGTCCATGGATACTCCATGGAGCTTTAACCCGTGGATCTCATGGAAATGAAAAGACATTGGTATTAGGGTTTACATGGATGTAACCCTAATCCACCACACTATATAAAGGAGGCTTTGGTTCTTGAAATTGCACTAGTTGATGTGTGTAAACTAAGAGGGCCGATTTCAAGAAGTGTGTGACTATTCTCTCAAGTTTCCAAGTTTGTGGTGATTTGTGACTTCCATTTGAGGCATCCACATTATTGGTGCTAGGCTCTCAAACTCCAAGCAATCAACTACTACTACAAGGTAAGTAATTCTACTAGTTTTATTTGATTCAAGTACCCCATGCCATGCTAGTTAGGATAAGAACCTTGGAAAAATAATTATTTGTATGTATCTTAGTCAAACATAGATCCAAGGTTTCTAGGGTTGCATGTACACCATAGGAGTGTTAGAATGCAGAAAACCCATCAGTGGTATCAGAGCCTGGTTTGTTTATTTGATACTTGATGCAAAAAAAAAAAAAAAAACTTGAAAATCGAAGTTTTGTTCAAATGCTCGTATCAAAATTTCAAGTTTTGTATATGTACTTACGATTCTTGAAATTTTTGATATGAACATTCATAAACATATGAGTTTAGAAGATCATAGAAATTATGTGCTAATAATTGATTAGATTAATTCTTGATCTTTATGTGTTTTAATGGAGTCTATAACTAGTTCTTAAGTTATGGATAACCAAAAGTCACATTTATAAATAACCATTAAAAGAACACATAGGTTACAAAAAATGAAGAGTCTTCATTTTTAATAACCATTAACTCATAAGTTATGAGAAATGAAAAGTTTTGAAAGTTTACAAAACTTGCCCTCAAGTTTTGGAACATGTAAAGTCATATTAAAAACTTTAGTTCCAATCCCTAGAATTTTAAAAGTTAAAATTCAACCCTTATACTTTATAATATTATAAGTTTAATAATATTTATATATGTATAAGATCAAGTCGTCTTACCGCTAGTACGCCTCATTCACGAAGCCGGTCTATAAGGGGGGTATAAGGTTGTTGCCTATAAAATGGCAACTTAATGGGTGTCCACTCTCACCCACCGCTTCCTTGATCGGTGGAGGGTCGTTAGCCGAACGGGTAGGACAAGGACTTATAAATTCTCATTAAAAATATAATGATAATACTAAAGTAACTAAACTTTATTGAATTCTCAATCTTAGTTATTTTAGGAAAATGTGAATAAGGTGCTAATCCATGAAATTACACTTTACACTTTGTTTAAGTCGTTAGTGGAGCGTGTGTGGTTAACCGGCACACTAACTTGAACTTAACAAGGTAGGTAAAGGGTGACTTAATGTTTATCATAGTATCGATGGAGCGTGTGTGGTTAACCGGCACATCGATTGAGGGGTAATACATTAAGGGTACCAAGTAATTTGCATAGTTACTTCACACCTTGTTTTGTGATCCTCGGCATCCCAGTCACAAAACTTGAAGGGCACACTCGAGATTGAAACATGCCATTGAAGAAAGTTCAATGAATCTCAAAGAATCTAGGAGTTTCTAAACCAATTAAAACCTAATTGAATATTTCGTTTTTCATGGTGGAAATTGGTGAATCGTCATTCACCTACCTTCAAATATCTTATAGCTTAGATTACGGCATCCCTCTTCTAAGTTATAAAATATTGTGTTGGGTCCTAGCCTTAATATTACATTTGGGTGTTTTGTTAAGGACTATCTCTATATCTAATCTAATCTATTCCCTCTTCTTTTCAGATGTCTTCCAATAACAATGCTTCTGGCTCAAACCCTACTAGCTCCTTCTCTCTCATGAATCTTTGTGGGAGAGTCATCTTTGATGGGTCCAACTTTACAGATTGGATCAGAAACATCAGGATGGTCACTCGGTATGAGAACAAAGAATATGTTCTCGACAAGGAGCTGAAGGTACCCGAGCCAACTGCTACTCCTGAAGAGTTTGCTGAATATGAGGTATATGAAAGAGATGCTACAAAAGTGGCATGCATCATGATGGCCACCATGACAGTCGAGCTCCAAAAGTCCTATGAGGACTATTATCCTTTTGAGATGCACCAGGACTTGATGGACCGCTACCATCAAAGTGCTCGTCAAGAGCGATATGAAATATTCTCCTCCATGATAACAACCTGAATGAAGGATGGTGAACCCATCACGGGCCACATGCAGAAAATGCAAAGGTATGTAGACCGTTTACTGAAGCTGAATGTGAACTTCCCTGAGGAGTTAGCAATAGACATCATTTTGCACTCCTTGCCATCGTGTTATGATCAATTTCGCATGACATATCATATGAACAAGGAAGAAGTCACCCTCAGCAAACTTCAAGGACTCTTGAAGACCGCCAAAAGTGATCTAAAGGGTAAGTCGGTTGTTACTACTCCTACTCCTACTCCAACTGCGGCCAATGTCTTGGCAATCGGGCATGGCAAAGGGAAGAAGAGAAAGAACCCTTCTAAGGGTACCAAGGGTAAGACCCTTGAAGGCTCCTCTTCAAGCAAAACCAAGAAAGGTTTTGTCACTCCTTCTGCTAACCCTAATGAGGCTGAATGCTTCTATTGCCATGAAAAGTCGCACTGGAAGCGAAACTGCCCAAAGTACCAGCAAGATTTGAAGGATGGGAAAGTAAAACCCAACCATGCAGGTATATACACTATATTGTCTAATAACTCACCTCATTCTAAGTCTTGGGTCCTTGATATAGGTTGTGGTATTCACATATGTTGTGATTTGCAGGGACTAAAAAGAAGTGAGAATGTGGAGCAGGGAAAGATAAACTTGATCATGGGAAACAGGAAAGCTTCACCTGTCACCAAGATAGGAGTTTATTCCTTAGTGCTAAATAGTGGGTTTACATTAGATTTGAATAAATGTTATTATTCGCCAGAAATGGCAAGAAATGTTATTTCCTTTCATGCATTGTATAAACAAGGTTTTACCTTGTGATGGCATGTATGAAACTGTATCTGTTGTAGATAATCTAGGAAATAATGTATTGTGTATTAACTCTTCCACTAGCTTAGATAAAGCATCCTTATGGCATTGTCGTTTTGGACATGTAAGCAAGCAACGCATAGGCCAACTCCAAAAGGATGGAGTCTTGGAGTCATTTGACCTAAAGTCAGATGATAGTTGTGAATCTTGTTTGCTTGGTAAAATGACAAAGTCACCTTTTACTGGCACTTGTGCTAGGGGTGAAGGTTTGTTGGACCTCATACACACGGATGTGTGTGGACCCTTCAGAACCGCCACAAGAGATGCTAATCGGTTCTATGTGACTTTTACTGATGATTTTAGTAGATATGGATATGTCTACCTAATCAAGCATAAGTCAGAAACCTTTGAGAAATTCAAAGAGTTTAAGCAAGAAGTGGAGAATCAGTTGGGCAGGAACATTAAGATGCTTCGATCCGATCGTGGTGGTGAGTATCTTAGTACTGAGTTCCTTGACTATCTTAAGGAATGTGGGATTGTCTCACAATTGACACCTCCTAGGACACCACAGTTGAATGGTGTAGCTGAGAGGCGCAATCGGACCTTGTTGGACATGGTTCGTTCCATGATGAGTCGAGCTTCGCTACCAATCTCATTTTGGGGGTATGCCTTAGAGACTGCCGCCCATATCCTTAATCTAGTCCCTACAAAGAAGGTTGCCAAAACACCTCACGAGGTGAGGACTGGAAAAGTTCCCAATCTAGACCACATCAAGATTTGGGGTTGCGAGGCTTTCGTGAGACGTGAGACTCACGATAAGCTTGAACCCCGAAGCGAAAGGTGTATTTTCATCGGGCAAAGAGGATTCTTTCGAGAGAGAGAATTAATGAGCCAAGGAGACAGTGGGAGGCAAATTGACCTTGAGGAAATTCAAGAGTCAAGTGGTGAAGGAACCTCAAACCCTAGCCCTCAACCTGAGGAGGAAGCTCCTGTTGAGCCGACTGAAGAATCTATACCTCTGAGGCGTTCCACCAGAGTTAGGAATGCACCTGAGCATTATTATGGTTTTCATATTACTGCAGAAGGTGAGACACTTATCAGTGATAACACACTGGTAAATCTGGATGAGCCTAACAGCTACACGGAAGCCATGGCAGGCCCTGAGGCTGCTAAATGGAAAGAGGCTATGGATAGCGAGATACAGTCCATGTATGACAATCAAGTTTGGAACTTGGTTGACAATGTACCTGATCGTAAGATAGTTGGGTGCAAATGGATCTTCAAGAAGAAGACCGACATGGATGGTAATGTACACACTTATAAGGCACGACTGGTTGCAAAGGGTTATTCTCAAACTCTGGGAGTTTATTATGATGAGACCTTTTCACCAGTGGCCAAGATTAAGTCTATTAGGGTTCTGTTAGCCATTGCTGCATTTCATGATTATGAAATATGGCAAATGGATGTCAAAACCGCTTTCCTTAATGGAAAGTTGGCTGAAGATGTTTACATGGTTCAACCAGAGGGTTTTGTCAGTATAGAGTACCCCAGTAGAGTGTGTAAGCTCGAGAAATCCATTTATGGATTAAAACAGGCACCTCGCAGATGGAATCTTTGCTTTGATGAGAAAGTCAAAGAATTTGGCTTTTCAAGGAGTGAAGATGAATCTTGTGTCTATATCAAGGCTAGTGGGAGTATAGTCGGCTTTTTGGTACTGTATGTGGATGACATACTACTCATAGGAAATGACATCCCAACCCTGCAGGAAGTAAAGTCTTGGCTTGGGAAGTGTTTCGCTATGAAGGACCTTGGAGAAGCTGCCTATATCCTAGGGATAAGGATTTTGAGAAATATGAGTAAAAGACTAATTGGACTTAGTCAAAGCACCTATGTGGACAAAGTGTTGAAAAGGTTCAACATGCATAACTCCAAGAAAGGAGAGTTACCCATCCAGAGTAACGCCAGATTGAGTAAGACACAAAGCCCTAGTACTGAGGCTGAGATAGCAGAAATGAGTCGAATACCTTATGTTTCAGCTGTAGGATCGATCATGTATGTTATGACGTGTACTCGACCTGATGTAGCCTTTTCTTTGAGCATGGTTAGCAGGTATCAGGGGAACCCTGGCAAGGCACACTGGACTGCGGTAAAGAATATCCTCAAGTACCTACGGAGGACTAAGGACTGGGTCCTTACCCTCGGTGGCAGTGAGGACTTGAGAGTTGTAGGGTACAGTGATGCTAGCTTTCAGACTGACAGGGATAATTTTCGCTCTCAGTCGGGCTGAGTCTTTACTCTAAACGGAGGGGCAATTACTTGGAAAAGTTCCAAGCAGGAGACAGTGGCTGATTCCACTTGTGAATCAGAGTATATAGCAGCAAGCGAGGCAGCAAAGGAGGCTATATGGCTAAAGAACTTCATCGGAGACCTTGGAGTTGTACCAGCTATAAATGAGCCAATGGAGATTTTCCGTGACAGCAATAGTGCGGTTGCCTTAGCCAAGGAACCAAGAGATCATGGGAGATCCAGACACATTGACAGAAAATATCACTTCATTAGACATCGAATAGAAGAAGGAATCCTCATGGCAAAGAGGGTATCATCGGATGAGAACCCAGCAGATCCCCTCACGAAGGGACTGACTCGGGCTAAGCATCTCCAGCATGCTCGGAGCATAGGGCTGAAGGATGATATTAGTTTTAGTAGTTAGATAATCTTGAAATTTGTAAAATGTAATTGACATTTGATGATAAATAAAAGCTGTTATTTATGAGTAAAGTGTTGCTATCTCTTGTCAATCGTTTACTATTATTTCTTTTTGCATGTTTTGATTTCCAGAATAATTATGTTATGGTTTATATCATATTATTCAAACTCTCCACAGTCGGTCATATGTCGGAAGTAGATATGAATCAAGACTGTCATGGGTTGGCTTGTAGAGGTCTAAGATGTTAGACAAAGCGGGGCTACAACACTCATGAGTGCTCATAAGTTCTGAGTATTGGATTCAACCCACGCTCACCTGTATCACTTCATGGAATTTATCTCGAGTGATCGTGAGACGGTAATATCATATAAGTCTTCAAACCTAGAGATATGATTTGTTGCCTATGAGTTGGTTATGCATTGATTGCACGAAAACGCATTGGTAACTCGATGTTATAAACCGTGCTTTTGTGTGTAATTCAACAAGTAGTACAGCAAACATATGAGTCGAAGTTTATCTGTTCCTTCTAGGATTAGAAGCGATATCTGGGCCCCTCGATGATTTTGTTTTGACCTATGTACCGGGCCCGGTCAGAACTAAATTGATGTGTTCAGTTAAGTTCTATGTCAAACAAATCGGAAATCGGGAAACAAATGTTGGACAATAAGCAAGACCATGTTCCATGTATTTGTCCGGCTGATATCTAGAACAGAGGATTATATGATCACTTATCTAAAATGGCGCTTCATAGTTCAACAGAGTTTAAAGAGCTACGATTGCTGATCGGTTCCTGAAGTCATACTTGCAACTATACTTATTAGACTTATCCAAGTGGGAGACTGTTGGATATAGTGTCTAAGTCCATAACTATATTCGGTATGTACTTGACCCGACCCGACATGGTCCATTTGGGTTGCACTTCACCCGAACAATTTATGGATAATCGTTTGAGAATAGTATAAGTTATGATTTATTAATATATTATAAGTCCTAATATATTAATATAAAATCATATTATTTAATTAGTATTGATCTATAATTAATTTAGAATTAATTTAGAGATCAAAAGTATGACTAATTAAATATGGGCTCTTGTATTTATATAGTGTGGGCTAATGCTTATTTGGAATGGGCTAGGCTTGCATGGAAAGTCCATGGATACTCCATGGAGCTTTAACCCATGGATCTCATGGAAATGAAAAGACATGGGTATTAGGGTTTACATGGATGTAACCCTAATCCACCACACTATATAAAGGAGGCTTTGGTTCTTGAAATTGCACTAGTTGATGTGTGTAAACTAAGAGGGCCGATTTCAAGAAGTGTGTGACTATTCTCTCAAGTTTCCAAGTTTGTGGTGATTCGTGACTTCCATTTGAGGCATCCACATTATTGGTGCTAGGCTCTCAAACTCCAAGCAATCAACTACTACTACAAGGTAAGTAATTCTACTAGTTTTATTTGATTCAAGTACCCCATGCCATGCTAGTTAGGATAAGAACCTTGGAAAAATAATTATTTGCATGTATCTTAGTCAAACATAGATCCAAGGTTTCTAGGGTTGCATGTACACCATAGGAGTGTTAGAATGCAGAAAACCCATCAGACCTTCTTAGGCCCCAAAAATCATAAAGTTGCATCTTTTATTGAGCTCATTCCCTCTCCACGCATAAGAACCTTGTTTGAAGGTTAGTTTTGGTGTTATGGCCATGTGAGGCTATGCATGCACGTAAAGTTTGCAAATTTACATAATATCTTCACTAGGAGAGTATGGATCTGAAGTTTGAAACCTTAAATCCCACTGGAAAGAACCGATTACGTGAGAACTCGCGAGTCCCTCTAATGACTCGGCGAGTCGAGAGGGTTTACGGCCAAGGGTTCACGGTCAGGGGTGTACGGTCGGTGGTTTACGGTCGTAAACACCAAGGAACTCGACGAGTCCCTCGAGTGACTCGGCGAGTCGACGGGTTAAGCAGGGAGCCCGACGAGTGAATAATTGTACTCGACGAGTCAAGGTCAATATGGACTGTTGACCTTGACTATAGACTTTGAATTTCACCAGGGTTGACCCTGGGGGTATTTATGGGATTATGCTGAGATATTTACTCATTGATTATAGACAGTTTGGGAGGAGCAGCGTGGCATATATCCGACTACAGTTTGCCGGTTCAGCATTTGGGAGGTGGGTCTTCTCACCATATCAATGGGTCTAAGGCACCAAGGCCGGCCCATTATGTGATAATGTTATATGTGATGATCATTACGTGATTTGATATGGAATGTGATTGCGTGAAAGACCCCGGGAGGAGCCCGTGGCGTTGGATATAAGACCATGTGGGGTAGCCCATGGCATTCCTAGGTAAAGACCATGTGGGGGAGCCCATGGCATTGGATATAAGACCATGTGGGGTAGCCCATGGCATTCCTAGGTAAAGACCATGTGGGGTAGCCCATGGCATTCTTACATGTTTTATGTATGCATGGCTTATGTGTTACGTGCATAGCTTTGATTAGCTAACAGGATATGTGTATGTGTGTGGTATGCTCTGGGGGACTCACTAAGCATTCGCTTACAGTTTGTGTATTTGTTTCAGGTTCATCTGAATCCAAGGGCAAGGGCAAAACTTGATGGCGCGGCGTTCACTCTCTCTCTCTCTCTCTCTCTCTCTCTCTCTCTCTCTCTCTCTCTCTCTCTCTCGGGCGACCTTATGGGACACTCTGATATTTGAAAAACAAAGTTGTAATGAATATGGATTTGAAACAATTGTCTTGGAATTTCTTGATTTATGGGAATGTGTTTGGTTAATTAAAAATGAAAATTTTCTTTGAAAAATTGGGTTGTTACATCTTTAGAGAGAGAGAGAGAGAGAGAGAGAGAGAGGTTAATTGGTTTTCTATTTGGTTCTTTATTTAATTTAATCAAAAAGTTATAAAAATTAATAAAGAAAAGACAAAACTGCACAAATGGTCCCTGTGGTTAGCTGAAAATTGTCATTTTTGTCCAAAAAAATTTCGACTAGCACCAGAGGTCCAAACTTTTCATTTTGTTGCGAGTTTGGTCTGATTTGCTTTGAACTTTTTTATAAAGACGATTTTGCCCTTGCTTTTTGTTTTTTTTAGTTTTTTATTTGTTTAAATATTTTTCTGATTAAAAGATAAATTTAAAAAAATTAAAAAAGCCAAATCTCTCTCTCTCTCTCTCTCTCTCTCTCTCTCTCTCTCTCTCTCTCTCTCTCCTTTTGAAGAAAATATATCATCTGGTTATCTTTCCAATCTCGTTTTCATTTGGGTTTTTCTAAATCATAACTCAATGGAAATCATTTGTGAGTTTTTTTAGGGTAACTTAAGAATCGGATTCTTAAATTCGAATCAAAAACTAAAAATCGTGTGTGTTTGTGTTTTTGGAAATCAATTTAAGAGTGTGTGCGTGTTCTAAATTTCTGGAAATCGATTCTTATGTGTTCATCTCTCATCTTCATCTGGAAATCGATTTTGATCTAGAGACGATTTCAGAGATGGGGGAGGTATTGACCGCTTCTTTGTGAAGGCTTGCTCGCAGACATATTTGAGGTGGGACGCCACCTCTATCAACATCTCTCTTACATATCTGATAATAGGGATGTGGTCAGACGAATGAAAAGGTCGAAGACAAATAAGAAGATCGAAGGTCCGCCGTCTGAACAAATACGTCATCGTCTACACCTTATTCACCTCCTAAGCATGAGATGATTAAAAGTGATCTTGAAGTTGCATACCCAGATCTTTAAACTAGAAAAGGGAAATCATATGGGTGTCTTGATCATTTGATTCGTTCCTAACAGTTTGAAACATGATTTCATTTCGTTGTGCAATTTATGATTTAAATCAGAAGCTCAACATAAATCGGTCATTGAGAATTTGATTTTTTTTAGGATAAACTAAACAGATCAGGTGAAGAAGAAGAATAAAAGAAGAGAGAGAGAGAGAGAGAGAGAGAGAGATAGAGAGAGAGATTTGGCTTTTTTAATTTTTTTAATTTATCTTTTAATCAGAAAAATATTTAAATAAATAAAAAACTAAAAAAGTAAAAGGCAAGGGAAAAATCGTCTTTATAAAAAAGTTCAAAGTAAATCGGACCAAACTCGCAACAAAATAAAAAGTTTGGACCTCTGGTGCTAGTCCAAACTTTTTTGGACCAAAGTGGCAATTTTTAGCTAACCACAAGGACCATTTGTGCAGTTTTGTCTAAAGAAAACTGAAAAAGAAAAAAGTAAGGGCAAAATTGTCATTATAACAAAGTTCAAAGCAAAATGGATCAAACTGGCAACAAAATGAAAAGTTTGGACCTCTGGTGCTAGTCCAAATCTTTTTGGACCAAAGTGGCAATTTTCAACTAACCACAGGGACCATTTGTGTAGTTTTGTCTTTTAATAATTATTATAAATTGGTTAATAATGTTAAATTAATGAAAAAAACTAAATTCTAATCATAAAGTAACTAAACTACAATATTAAAATATCATATTTTACTTCTATTAATAAAATTATGACTTTATCTTTTTAACATTTTATAGTTAACTCATTAGTTTAGATATGTTGTCGTATGTGAGCAATTGTAATTTTAAAGTCACAACTTTTGTATAATTAATGATTTTATGCAAAATAGTTAAATTATTAATTTCAATATAATGTTAAATGGTTAACATAAATCAAAATTGCAGTTAAACTTGAAAAAAAAATCACGAGACAATTTATAAATAGTTAAAAGTTATAAATTATAGTATTAAACCTAAATTGTAATCCTAAATTAACAAAAAAAAACATGAAACTATTTTTTATAATCATTAAGAACTTTCAAATAAGTAGAGCTTAAAAATAAATTACAATAAGAATAGTTAAAAGTAATATTATATAAAAAATTATAATGTTATCTTTAAAAACAAAAACAATGTTTGTTGTTTTAAATAATTGCAATCAAAAAATTAACAATATTCATCAAATAAATTTTTAAAAAGTTAAATTTCTGAAACCAAATTAAAATAATTTAGAGTTTCCAAATACGTTATTTTAAATAACTTACAACAATAATTGTTAAAAGTAACATTATATACAAAAATTATATTGTTACCTTTTAAAACAAAAACAATGTTTGATGTTTTATTTAATTACAATGATAGATATTATAATCTTAAGCAAATAAACTTTTTAAAATTAATTAATCATAACAACTATAAATATCATTTAACCATATATTATATTTAATTTTATTCATGAGTAACTAGGGATGGCAAAAAAGCCCGAACCCGACGGGGAAACCCGAAACCCGATCATTTCGGGTCGGGTAATGGGTCGTTATCGGGTTTTTTATCGGGTTCGGGGCAGGGAGTGGGTTATCCTCGCCCCAACCCGCCCCACCCCGATTATATATATATATATATATATATATATATATATATATATATATATATATATATATGTTCGAAACTTTTTGATGTTAATTGTGCGCGTTCAAAGATAAAATACTTATTGTGGACAATCTTTTTAGTTATTAACAATCTGGTGTGAATGATCATTTTTTTATGTTTTGACGTATTACACTAAACTTAAATCAAGTAATTTTTAATATAACTTACAGTTTATTTTATTAAAATGATGCATCATATTTTTTATTTAAAAGAGATGCTAGAACATGTATTTTTTATAAGATATCGGGTACCCTAAAACGGAATTAAGATTTCGTTATGAATTGTTGTAAACCCGATAAGATACCCGAAACCCGACGGGAAAACCCGAAACCCAATGGGGCACCCCGATAAGATACTCGAAAGATATCGGGGCGGGTTTGGGAAACCATGCCCCGCCCCGTTGCCATTCCTATGAGTAACCCGCAGGTAGAGGGCATTAAGACAATCGAGATTATAGAATTTTAAAAGATGTTTACGTTATCATACAATTTAAAACAAACAATGTTTATACCAAGTTATTATAAGATTCTATATATACTTATAAATGAGACATTTTTACTTGCACCACATGCATTTGAAACTTCCATAACTTTTCAATTTCTTTCTAATAATTATTATAAATTGGTTAATAATATTAAATTAATGCAAAAACTAAATTATAATCATAAAGTAACTAAACTACAATATTAAAATATCATATTTTACTTCTATTAATAAAATTATGACTTTATCTTTTTAACATTTTATAGTTAACTCATTAGTTTAGATATGTTGTCGTATGTGAGCAATTGTAATTTTAAAGTCACAACTTTTATATAATTAATGATTTTATGCAAAATAGTTAAATTATTAATTTCAATATAATGTTATAAGATTTATTATATAAGAGCTAACAACAACGTCATTGATATATTTAAAAAACATATATTTGTAAATATTTCAAATATATTATTGTATTCTGCGCAACGCGTGGGTATTCGTCTAGTTGTATAGTAAATCTGTTTAAATATGTAAACCATAAGTAAGTGTGGCCTATATTATTTTTGGGTGTTGGAAGCTAAATATGTAATCTCTAAGCACATCCAATTCTTGAGGTTTTTGACATCGGATAATAGAGTTTTATTTTCTCTTCATTCATCATGGTGGAAAAAAAAGTTCTCATAACCATTAATGAAATCGTTTAATATGTTTAAAAACATTTAAACATTAAAAATTACTAAAACCTAATAAGACATCAAACATTATAAGATACTAAACATCCATCCATTATAATTATATTAGTAGAGTAGAATCAAACCTTAGTAGTTAGTAGTAGTGTATGAGTTTCTTGTATGCATCCTTGTTTTGAGAGTAGTGTTTAATTTCGGCCTGTAAAATAACACACCTCCGTTATTTGCTGAAAATTGCTTGAAAAAATGTTCCATATATAACATATTACAAGTACCTTGCGAACCCCTTTTATAGCAACAAGTAGTTTCTCTCCTAATAAAGCTTCTAAAACAGTGTCTTTCTCAAGAGCTTCTACTGATTCCGTAAGGGAGACTGGTAATCTCTGAAGTTTGTCACGTAGCATATCCGGATTATCATCTGTTTGGATTCAGACAATATAAATTTAACTTGATTATTATTATTAATTTATGGAAGAACATTAGAAGAGTGTTTACCAATTGGATCCGGGAGAGAGAGATGTGTGCGAAGACCATGGATTCCAGAAGCAAGAACAGCAGCAAGGGCAAGATAGGGATTTGCACATCCATCCAATGCTTTGATTTCAAAATTGCTCACAATGCCATCTGGAACACCAGGTGGACATGCGGTTCTCAAAGGAGCCTCTCGGTTCTCTTTACCCCAACAAAGGTAGGCCCCACTCCACATATTGGGTTGTATACGGTCGTAACTACGTACAATTATAAATATGATAGTTTGAAATTGGGATTAGAGGCTTCTGGTTCTTGTTTCTTTTAATTCAAGAATTAGTAGAATTGATTTGTTTGCTACAATTCAACTTCTATATGCATTGTACTTTTGAAAAATCATCCCACTTCTAGTAATGTTTTATCAAAATTCAAGGACAATTACAATTTACAAAGTATAGTAATAAGAAAAAGAGTAAATTACACGAATGGTCCCTATGGTTTAGGGTAATTTGCACGTTTGGTCCCTAACTTTTTTTGTTTTAACTCGGAAGGTCCCTACTGTTTGTTTTTGTTACGTGCTTGGTCCCTATCTTACCTAAAAAGACCATTTTGCCCTTGATTTTTTAATTTATTTAATAAATACACCCCCGACCCCACCCCCCTCACCTTACCTTACCTACCCCACCATTTTCCCTATTTAAATAATAGTCTTTTTAGGTAAAGACAGGGACCAAGAGCGTAACAAAAACAAACAGCAGGGACCAAGCGCGTAACAAAAACAAACAACATGGACTTTTCAAGTTAAAAAAATAAGTTAGGGACCAAACACGCAAATTACCCCAAACCATAGGGACCATTCGTGTAATTTACTCTAAGAAAAAGTTATCAAGGACACTGATGCCTATAATTGGGTAAGTTTTCTACTATTATAGCATCCTAGTATCATTTCTACTGTTACTCGTGTTTTCATTTTTTTTTTCTTATAAGGACATTGTACTCTGGAAAAACATACCCAATTATAGCATTCTACTCTCAAACTTTTTCCTATTAGTACATTATACTTTGGAAAATTGTATGTCCTTGAATTTGGATATCATTGCTAAAGTTGGGTAAATTTTTGAAAACAAATTACAATGAAGTAATAGGAATAAAATAAAAAACTAGAATATGCTATAACAACTAACAAAAACAAATCAATGAAAGTTAGTTGCTATTTCTTGCAGTAGCCCTAATGTTCTTACACACTCTTCATATTATCAACAATAGTAAAAAAATAAAACTTGTTACCTGTTTGGGATTGGTGCTGTAAAAGCTAGAAGTGAAGGAAGATGATGTAGAACACCAGCCATAAACTCTTGTCCAATTTTAGACATTCCATGTTTTGAGGATCCATCAGATGCAGCAAATACATTATGTCCATTTTCAGACAAACTAATATGCACATGTGAACCAGACCCAATGTCATCTAAATTGTACCTAAATTCACGACAATTTAATAAAGCATAATATGTCAAGTCATGTCATTTGTAACAAACATAGCCTTAATTATATTTTTCATCATCAAGAAAGAAAAAGAAAATACGTACTTTGGCATAAAAGTAGCAAGCAACCCATGCTTCCTTGCAACAGCTCTAACAACTTCACGTGCATAAATCAAATTATCTGCAGCATTTGTACAAGTTGTGTAACGTAATGCAATTTCAAATTGACCGTTTCCAGCCTCTGGATGTAGCTATAGAATCAAAAAATAATAATAATAATAAACATCAGAATCAGATTAGTAAATCACAAAGGTCTCAAATAGATGCATGCATTATGTAATTTGAGTTGATTACCTGTTCTACATCAATATTTAATGAGTCTAGTGAATTAACAATTTCATGTAATATAGGTGAAGCAGCATCATATGCAGATGTTGAACAGTAACGTGACGTGTCAAATGGAACCCATTCTTCTTCACCATTCCTGTGTAGTTTGTTTAGAGAATTTATAAAAATTATAAGATAAAATGTAGAAGAAAACTGCATGCATAATAAATACCTAACATGACTCTTTAATAGATAGAATTCGTTTTCAAATCCAGCATTCATTACCTGAATAATAAAAGGCATTTAAAGGGTAAGTACCAAACCAGCATCCTATTTCAATGTATGAAAATGAAGCACGGATATTTAAAAGGCAAATTATTTGATTATACCAAGTTAAATTCTTGTTTGAGAAGTTTTGAAACTCTTCTTAGTGTTTCTCTTGGGCAATACTCCCAGACATGGCCAGGTTTTAAGTGCATGTCAGCCAAAACCATCTCTTCCTGCATCACCCTGTAGTGAATAGTGATCAGGAATTACTGTTTGTTTCACATTATTAAACATTAAAAAAAAAAAAAAATGATATGATTTTACCATGGGATTCTACGTCTAGTTGACAAATCAGGCATGAGTCTGATTTCACCGGTTCCTGTGAGATTGGTGTCTTCAGCTGGACCATCCATTGCTGAACTCATGGCCATGGAGGCACATGTTAGACCTAATCCATTCTCCTTCACAAAATTATCAAATCGAATTCGTGGAACAACCTGAGACCATACAAATTACAAAGTCAAAGGCTTTTAGATTGATTGATTACATGAAAAAGACCATTGCAGAGCAAGATTATGGTGTTCTTTTCTTTTTTTGACTTATTCCATTAACTTATATACAAGTGGTCCTTTTTCAGGGAAAGCAGGCTTTCTCTGAAATTCATAACAGTTTACAAACTTTTTCCATCCATTTCCCCAATTGTGCCCTTATTTTTTCCAATATTTGTAAAAAGAACATCATTATCCAGACAGCACTTAATGGACTAATCTGATAGTATTCTTATACAATTATGTCTTTCAGTTTACAGTAAAGATAACAGCTGCAATGTAGATTTCTATAATCAAATACTGCAAAGTGTATTGACAATAGGAAAAAAATCGAAATTTTAGGAAGTTGTAAATAAGGGAACATAACAGCAGCAATATAATGTTAGCTTTATATTCAGAGAATCTCGAGTTGTTCAGCAGTTTTGGCATTTAAAATTTGTGTAGAAATGTAATCTCAGAGTACATCAAGCAATCACTAGCAAAAACATTCAGCTATTTGTTGTATTTTCATACAACAACTTCAGAAAGAGCAAATTGTAGGAAGTAGCAATGTACATTACTCCTTTTACTGATATAGGTAATATACTTTAGCTTTACCCATACTAGCAATGTATTATTATTTTCTTTACACCTAATAGCAATGTACTTATAATTATTATCCATAATAGCAATGTAGTTACAATTATTTACCAATAATAGAAATATCAAACAAATAAAGTATGATGCCTGTATCAGTATGAAATGTAAGTACATGTTATTATTATAGGTAAAACAGAAAGTATATTTTGCTATTATCACTAAAAGAAATGTAAGTACATTTTGAAAACAATGTAACAGTAACACAACAAATGTCTCAAGATAGTGAAAAAAGTGAGTGTAGGAAAAATAAAATCACTTACACGACATCGGTGTTGTCCGGAAGCATCTATCCATAAAACACGAACAAGCACAATTTCTTGTTGTGTAGAGTTAAGCTCCTGATTATTGGACTTTTTTAAGGTGTCAGAAACATGTCTAGGAACCCTAGATGTGGCATCACTATCAATCTTGTAGAAGTTTTTTGAATTTTCAGAAAAGATATCAGTAACAGCTTCAAGAGCTTCAGGAATCGAGAGATCACCCTCATTGCATGCATCGTGTAGAACAGAGAAAACAACTTCTCGTGCCCTCTTTGCACCTGTCATGCCAACATCTCTTTTAAATTCCTGTTGTTATATTCGCAAAATCAGGTGGAATTGGAATTCAAGATTCCATTCCATGGCATTTTTGGTTGTCAGATGGACATAATTCAATTGTGTCAGAATCCTTCAAAGTTCATCAAGCATGGATTTCACTATTCCTATGGGAGGGTGGGAGGAATTCAGTTCCGTTTTTTTTATTTAAATTAGAAGACCAAAATACCCTCATTATATATGCACGAAATAAATAAATAAACAATCAATTATAGTCCAGGCTTAACGAACCTAAGTAAAATGTTTCAGGAAATGCACATCCATCGGTGCTGAACATCACCTGCATATACCATTTTGGTCCAACATAAAAAAATGAGTTTAATCAAATGACACATATTAAAGACGGACTTAAAACAAATACAAGAAATAGAAATGGAAATGGAAATAAATATTTTAAATGTAAGAAAAATCTCATTATCACCTTTTTTATTGGCGCTAACTCTAAAAGTTCTTTCACTGTTGATATCATGCCATGGACACTAAGCTTTGGAATTGCCAAACCAAAATCAAGGTAAACCTGAAATCAATTATACCACTTCTTTTATAAACTCATATTTTGATATCAGAATTAGGATCACTAATTTATCCTTTCATTTTAAAATTTTGACCTGATGATATATGGATGCCAAATGTGATGCTTCTCTTGAAAACGGGTAGGATGCATGTAACAGCACTATTCGAGAATCCAAGAATCTAGGATCTTCTAGAAGATTCCGAAGATGAAGGGGATTAGCCTGCCTCAAATCCAAATCTTTGTCTCCAAAGCTACCAAAAAAATCAATACATTTTAATCAGTCAAGAAATACTAATATCACAATAAATATTTTCTCCAAAACTGTTTTTATATTTTCTAAAGTGAAAAATGTTTAAGCAATTTAGTGTTTTACCCTGTGTGTATCTGAATAGGCCAGTCAAAACTCAGGGCCACCTCCAAACTACGCACGAAGATATAATCAATAAAATTTTTGTTTGTGATGCGAACAGGATTTCCATCTGGAAACACAAATTCATTGTCAGATAACAGACTTTCAATTGGTAGTACAATACTGAGTGTCATGTTGTCCTAACTCTGACTCTGACTATGACTGCAACTGCAACTGGGACTGGGACCGATGTCAATGGGACAAAATTTACAACTTTTTGTCCCACCGAAAAAAGATGGGACAGGGACTTTCCCTCTAAGTCTCTTTTTTATGTAAAAGACGTAAATGCCCTCATCCTTATCAAAAATAGTCCAAGAAAGCTTAGGCTATCTTGTTCATGTAGCAAACGAGATCTAATTACACTCACCAAGCAAAACTTCAGCAAGAGCATCCTCAAACTCTTTTGTGGTGACATTTGGATTAATTTCAAGACCACTTCGATATGCAGCTATACTTTTTAGACCAAAAACTTTCACCACATCTTTGGCACCAAATGTTAACAACACAATGATAAGGAACTAATAGACTCTTATCTTTATATTATACCAAAAGAAACCTAAAACTCTAGTTTTGTAAAAAACACAAAAGGATATGATTTTAATCTTGATAAGAAAATATCGGTAAATGTATTTACTGTCCAACTCTTCCCATTTCTGATTCCCTGAAAAAAAAGAATTAATATATAATATGAAAGGAAGGATTGTCGTTTAGTAAAAATAAGATGTATTGATTTTTTCCTGGCAACGTACTTCTATTCATTTGTTTATTATAGCATCCTATTTTCATTTCTTTCTATTATAACATTGTACTTTTTAAGTTTTGTTCTTATTAAGGCATTGTACTTTCAAAATCCACCCAATTACAGCACTATACGTCCGAATTGTTTCTAATTAGGACATTGTACTTTGCAAAATCTACCCGATATAACATTCAAATTGCTTTGTAGTCAGTTAAGATTGCTACAATGTTGATATAGGAAGAAATGAAAGCAGAATGGCTTTGTAAACAAATCAATGAAAGTTTTCGTGCATTTAACCCTTAAAAGACTAAAGAAACTAAAAAATTGTAATTTGTAAGAACATGGCAATCTTACTTCATCAAGGATTTGTTCAGCTAGATGCTCAATCCTCAGTATTCTACCAACAAATGGTACAATATTTTTATGTTGTTCAATGTGTAGCATCTTTTCTAACTCAAATCCATCATCTATTAGTACACTAGAGATTCCTGCAGCTGTGAAGCACGTTTTGCTGATTGATTCAATTCCATTGGAATTTCTATATTCTTGGATTCCTTCAATAGATAACTCAGAGCCATATAATTCAGCAATATCCCTCAGGCTTCTCTGTCAAATTCAACGTAAACCCATGATTGAAGTTATCCGTAGCAACAATTTAAGGCTTATAATAAGATACTTTTTCAACAATATTTATCCAAACAAACTTATGGGAAAAAAAATACAATAAAGCAAACTCTATTTGAAATGTTTTCCATTCATGAACTTCTCTAATTTCGTATCCAAATTTGCTTTTTCAATTAAAATTTATATAGGCCTTTCAAGTTGTATTATTCCCCCACCTCATTATAGTTATTATGCTGCTTCCATGTCATGAAAATTGAAATTTATATAGGTCTTATTTTTTACGTAATTTTAGTATCTAAAGTTAAAAGAAAGGAGACTTTCCATAAAGTCCTGACATTTTAATCTTAACCTTATTTGTTTTACCTTTTCAATTCACCAAATGTGCCCTCGTTTTCTCATATATTTTTATGAACATGACAACACTTTATTGAGAGTGCATTGTCAATAAATAAAAAATTGGGCCTAAAGTTAATATATGATTGATTATCCACCAAATATTAATAATACCAGCCCAAAAAATTAAAGGGATGTTTTGGACCCAGATGAGTGTATTTATTATTTAGTTTTTGTCAAATAACGAAGAATGCATAATTGTAATTCCTGAACTTATTTCATAGAAATAAATGTCATCTAAAACGAACATTTATTACAGTTTCTAACGATTTTCATTTTGGAAGGTATTTAAAACTTTGAATATTTCCTTTTCTTGTCAAACTTCAAAGAAAACTTACCTATCTGCGTTATCTATCGATTTACCGAATCAAAGTGCAAACATTGCAACTTTGAAGAAACATAGAAATGAGATTTTTTAAACTGAAAATTTAAAACTAATCTAAAGAAAGAGAATATTCCAGAATAGGGGAACATACAAAATTGACTCGATTTAGTTAACAAATCGAAATAAACGGATCGTGTTCAAATTTAGCAACTAAAGAAATGTGTAGAAAGAAAGAGGTGTTGACCTTGAAGTTAAGGGTAGAAGGAACAAAGGATAATGCCTTGCCGGAAGCTTCGGAGAAACAACTGAGGAACGGAATTGTAGAATCAAGTGGTACGATGTTGTGAGCGTGGGCGTCAACGAGCTCCGCCGTTTCAACCGCTAGCCTCAGCTCTGCATATTTTTCATCCATCTCTCTACAAGTTGAAGGTGATCGGTTTCTCGGAGACTTGTATATATGTCAGGATAGAAAAATGTTACGGAGTCAAAATTGCACAGAAGTTATGGATCATGTTTCGCTCATGTGCTTGGACTCTTGGGAGTTGGGAGATATCAGTCACAGTCGCTCCCTAACAAGTCTCCATCTGTCTGTATAAAATTATAAATTATCACGAGGATATTTTAACAAGGGATATTTTGTAGGATATATTTTGAGATTGAATAAGAAATAGACACAATTTTGCGGAATTAACCGTAGCTCCGAAAAAATCGATCCTTCAAAAAAATATTGAAGAATAGTTCGGGCTTTGCGGAATTAACTGTAGCTCTGAAGAATCGATTCTTCAAAAAAATTTGAAGAACAGTTACGCGGAGCTCCCTCCGAGGAATCGATGCGTCATAAAAAAAAATTGAAGAACAATTTCGCAGAACTCCTTCCGAGGAATGAACACTAAACAACAATTCTGCAGAGCTCCCTCTGATGAATTGCTTTAGTTTTTTTTTTTTTTTTGTCACATCGATTCCTCGGAGCTACAGATAATTTTGTGGAAGCCTCGGAGCTCACATCTTCGGAATCCATGTCTATACCTATATATTCAGTTTTTTGTGTCTATTTTTTGGAATTCAACCCCAAAAAATGTCTATACACGGCAAAATCTCTTTTAACAAAACTAGCGACATCTAAAGTTAAAAGAAAATTACCTAAAAATAGTTCTTATAGAAAATGGTTTTTGTCATAGACCATTAAAGTCAAAGTCAAAAATAAACAGTTAAATAAGTCAATTTCTATTTTAGCTACCATCTGTATCGATGACGTGGCCTTTGACTTCCTATTGTCTACTGTTGACTATCCTAGTCAGCTTTTCCACATGTGTTTGGGTGTTTAAAAAGGATAGTGGTGGTTGATATCCTCTTAAATGAGACAAAACGACGAAGTGAAGTTCAAAGCGAAGAACATCGGCGATACGTTAGGCTTTTTGTAAGAGGATCTTGTCTCCGATTAGAGTAAGCTTTCTCTTGTTGTTGCTTATTTTCTTCTTCTTGTACATCATCTGAACTGCATGGAAAACCCTAATGATAATGTTATTTATTTGAAAGTCGGTCTTAACTTTAATGGCATTTTGGTGTGCCACTTGTGTTCTTATGTTGGAGGTGAGCATTACTTGTTTACTAGTGTCAGTTTTGTTGGAATGGACTTGGCTGGATGTATGACTTTCCTAAAATGATTTATTGGAGTGAAGCTTGAGAAATTATGTTACTCTTTTACGTAATCGTCCTTTAGCGACTGGCATTATGTTCATAGAAAACAAATTGGATTATGCCCACTTTATAGATATAGCTTATGAAGACCTAGAAATCCCAATATCCATATATCTAGACCATACATGGGATGGTTTAGAGGACTTGTTCGATTCAGGTAGTGATGAAACTAGTTCTGTAATCCAGGTTGAGGATAAAGAACCTTTTGAAACAGACCTTATGTTTGAAGACATTGGCTTGGAATATGAAATCATTCCAGATGATTTTATTCCTTTAAATAAGATTGTTAATGATGACTTCCTGAATAAGTTATGTCCATGTAACACTCGGTTCTGGATTTGCTTCATTGCTCGGGGCTGCGGCCCAATCATCAATTGTCATAAGGCTTAGGGCCTTGGGAAGGGAAGGATTTGGTCCATTTCGGATGTGGGTGGCATAGTATAAGTGATCCAAGTGCTCGATTGTGTCTTTGGAGGCCAATGGTATAATCATAATGTGATATCTCGATCTTTTTGGGTTTTTGGTTTTGTTCGGGAGGTTTTAAGGTTTGGGTCTGTTGTTAGGAGCGTAGGGCTTCTCGCCACATTTTCGTGGATATAAGGTTCGTTGGAAACGAACCTAGGATGAGGGAGTTATGATATTTTGAATATATTGGCAAAATTGGCCCTTGATGGAAAAGGCTTGCATCCCGGTTCCATGCATGCAAGATGGCATGCGCGTGAGTACGCCCAGCGTAATATTGGAAAAGCGGACGCGGGTGTTTGAGCAGTACGCCCAACGTAGTGTGCAGGATCCCAAAACCCTAAATTTTAAGGTTGGGTCACTATCTAAACACCTTAAGTCTCAGGTGTTAGCCCCTCTTTCATCCTCCATTGCCCTCCAACCCAAATCTCAAACCCTAGCCTCATTCAAGAGTGTTGTGAGCTCTTTTTGTGCTTCTTTGGTGGGTTTTGGTGGTTATTCAAGAAGATGAAGCTTGGTGCAAGGTGGTGGTTCAAGGGAAGGCTTGTAGATCTCGACTCTTTGCTCCATTTCCAACTCTTTAAAGGTAAAAAGTTCTTACCTTGCTCATTAGAAGTTGAGATCTAAGATTATGTGGGTTTTGGTTCCATTTTGACATCATGAGCAAGATCTAGTGGTTGGACACCACTCCAAGAGCTTGGAGTTGCCACTCTTAGCAGTTCTAAGGTTATAAGTTCATAAAAATGCTTGCTTGATGCTTATATATGGTCCATGCATGTTCTTGTTGGGTTTTAATGGATTAAAATGGTTATTGGGTCCCATTGTGTAACACCCGTCAAAATTAGGTCAATAACAATCACATGTGATTATGGCAATCATGTAATGTGATTTTGTTAAACTAGTAATGTGACAAACTTACTATGTAATTCATGATAAATTCTAATACAAATATGAACTTTATTTATGATACAACTCAAAGTATACGTCCATACGATTCCAAAAATATAGAGAACGTCTGAATCTAACTTCGCGTGAAGAAGTTATGATAACCGAACACTATAAATCTCTATAATAAGAGGAATTTAAAATAGACTTATAATTAGCTATTTAAGTCTAAAAGAGAGTTGTAGTACTCGTAAATACCTACGCGTGGATATAAAGAACGTCAAAAACGGAGTTCGTATGCGAAAGTTACGACCTTCCGAAGATACAACGGTCAGAAACCCTAGTCCGACTGAACTCACGACGTGAGCATAGAAACTCACTACGTGAGGATTCAAATTGCCACATTTCGGACCTAGAAGATGCGTGACGAGGCTACGAAGGGATAATCTCTAAGCTTACGGCGTAAACAATGATATTTCACGACGTGAGGAGTCATATGGCCACCTTCGGAAGCTAAAAGACGGATGACAAGTCTACGAAGAGATAAGTTCCAAACTCACGACGTGAACAATGAGTTTCTCACGTCGTGAGGGCCAAAAATCTTCCTATAAATAGCAAGTCCGGCCTTCTCTTTCCTTACACCTGAATTTCTTCTCTCTCTCTCTCTCTCATTTGCTGAAGCCCTCTTGCATCTCGAGCCCGACGACCTCGTACCGCTGACCGTTTCTGCTTAGATTACATAAAATCACGCTACTAAGGTGAGTTTCACGGCCCCAATTTTTAATATTTTCGGGGGAAAACGCATGCTAAATATTGAATACAAGTTAATACTATATTTATATGATAGTATGTTCGTTAATCGGGATATAATTATTTTGTATCTATACGACTATCGTAAACTTGTTAGCATGTTATTGTTATAGTAGTATATGTAGCACCTGGTTCCTGGTATGTATTTCATTTATGTAATTTTACATTTTTGGCCTGGGACTCGGCGAGTTGATGGCCCAACTCGCCGAGTAGAAGCGGGATAGAACACGGGGTTTAAGTATGGGACTCGTCGAGTCGGATCCTGGACTCGACGAGTAGGCCCTGTCTGGACAAAAACCCTAATCTGAGGGTTTGCACCCTATTTAATCATCTCATTCAGCCCCCACTCGTCCCTATTGCTCCCAGAAACCCTCCCTAGCAAACCCTAAGTGTTTTGGTGCAAGATTCAAGGCTTTTGAGTGATTTTGTGGATTTTGATCACAAGGAAGAAGGAAAAGCATAGAAGGATCAAGAGGAGACTGAAGGATTCGAGTTTGGTGCATCATTTGCTGTTCTCAGAAGGTATAAAGTCTATACCTTGCTTGTTATTTTGTTAGATCCCTTTTTGGGGAGATTTAGGGCTTTTATAAGCCATTCTTGGTAACCAACCATGATTGCAAGCATGGTTGGGGGTTGAAGCTTCGGATCTAGGTCCATGGAAGGGTCACAAGGCAATTAGGGGTTGCTTTTGCACCCATGGAAGGTCCCATGCATCTTAAGAGCTTCTTTTTGGGCATTTTAGGCTCAAAGTCCCATGCATGCACGTAAAGTTTGTAACTTTACGTGCTAGATTGAGTTTAGGGACCTAGATCTATCATTTGGACAAGAGTTGCACTCCAGAAATCGAAGAAATAAGACTTGGACTGCATCGACTCGGCGAGTCGTTCTTGGGACTCGGCGAGTACAAGGTTAGACTCCCCTTTTTCTGTTATGGTTCATGGGAACCAGTTGAGTGAAAGAAAGGTTTTAGAGGGTCTAAGGGAGTGACCCAAACGTATTGGGATAAGCCATAGTCCTGGAGTTCATAGGACTCGACGAGTGCACGAGCAGACTCGGCGAGTCCAAGGAAATCTCCCAATTCTTGAAGATGAACTCGACGAGTTGTTCATACAACTCGGCGAGTCGAGGACATGACGTGTTCTTAGGATGAAGATGGACTCGACGAGTGTTCATACCGCTCGGCGAGTCGGAAGAAGGTTCATCCGAGGTTGTGTTAGAAGGAGAACTCGTCGAGTCGTTGCTAAACTCGACGAGTAGGGACGTGAATGAGGACAGTTAAAGAAATAGGGACTCGACGAGTTGACGACCCAACTCGGCGAGTCGGGTCAACTGGAAGTTGACTTTGACTTTGACTTGGACTTGGTCTGGGGTAAAATAGTCATTTTACCCTAAGGGGTAGATATCAGATTCTGATTAAGTGTTTTGTGGGGATTATAGCCGGAGGATTTTCGGAGCAGCAGCAGTCAGGGATTCCCCGCACAGATTATCAGCAGCTACTCGTTTGAGGTGAGTTACCTTTCAGTAGCGGTGGGTCTACGGCCACAATGTCGGCCCACCAATAGGAGTTGTATGTTAGATGATTATCTTTGTGACATTCATCTAGGGTTGCTACTACCTGATATGTTTATGTGCTAGCATGATATGTTATATGTTATATGTGATAGTGTTAGTAGGGGGAGAGTAGTCCCCAAGTTCGGTCGTTAGGACCGAAGGGTAGGTCGGGCACCCCAGAATTGCCTGACAGTATGTTCATGCTATGATATTATGTGGTAGTAGTAGGAGGTGGAATAGTCCTCGGATGTCGGTCGTAAGGACCGACGGGTAAGTCAAGCACCCCAGAATGGCTTGACCTGGGTAGTCAGGCACCCCAGAATTGCCTGGCAGTATATGTGTGTTATGTGGTAGTGGTAGGGGTGAAATAGTCCCCGTTAGTCGGGTGAAACAGACCGACGGGTAAGTCAAGCACCCCAGAATGGCTTGACCTGGGTAAGTCAAGCACCCCAGAATGGCTTGACCTGGGTAAGTCAAGCACCCCAGAATGGCTTGACCTGGGTAAGTCAGGCACCCCAGAACTGCCTGACAGTATGTATTGTATATGTGTGGTGCGATGGGGGAACTCACTAAGCTTCGTGCTTACAGTTTACAGTTTTGGTTTCAGGTACCTCTTCAGCGAAGGGGAAAGAGCTGGCGCGGTAGCGGCACATCATACACACACGCATTGATTTTCCGCACTTGAGATATTCTGGGATTGTACTCTGACATGTTGCTATTATATGTTTTGGGTTTTCAGACATGATACATTGATTCACAAAATGATATATTGTTACGCAGTCTTCTTATGAATGTTTTATAAACCGTTAATTAAAATGAAATTTTTGGACTCGAAATTTGGGATGTTACAAGTTGGTATCAGAGCCCTGGTTTGAGGGATTCGGACACACCTTCGGGGTGTCTGAACTCAAATCAAGGGATTTAAAAGATTTTTACAAGAAAAATGGTTTTATAAAAGCTAAGTTAAAAGAGTTTTGAGAAAGAACAAAGTGTGTGATGTGCGCGACCGGCCGAGCTCAAGTAAGTATTCCCCAAAGTACCCATACAAGTTTATATTATGTTTATCAGTTTCAGTAGAACGGCATGTTAGAATAGGACTAAGGATCTAGGAATGATGCCTTATGTGCCTGCTTTATGTGCTTCAGCTTATGAGAATTGCATGCTAGTATTGAGTAGACAGTAATAGGATAGCATGTTTAGGTTATGCCTGGTAGTATGAGCTCAGCATTGTATGCTAGTAAAGTTTCCTGTTCTGAGGATAAGATTGCTTGAGATCGATCCCTTTTGGTCTGAATGCTGCTTGCTGTGTGTTTTGTGGGACTTTGAGTGATGGGAGTTAGCTGTTAGGTGAATACGTTAAGTCACATGTGATAAGAGTTGGATAATCTTAGAGGATTGGATTTGACCCTATTGCGCAGCTCTTGTTTGAGTCTAACCGTTGTAAGGGACGAGTCTTTTACTCGAAGGATTATCTGAGCCTCGTTACATGTGATGGTATTCAGGTAATGGCTAATTGGCATTACAAGGAGGCCTTCAGCAGCTGAGGACCGGTTTGGGTGGCGTCAGAGATTTTCCCTAGGGTAAGCCTAGGATGAGAGTAGTAGAGATCACTAACAGTAGTAGTGACTTGGTGGAGTCAAGGTGGTTCTTGAGGAAAGTACGGATAGATGTGGAAGGTAGTATGGGCCCGTACTACTGAAAGCAGATGATCCGTACTTGAATCGAGAA
This sequence comes from Lactuca virosa, assembly GCF_052849685.1. NCBI lineage: Eukaryota > Viridiplantae > Streptophyta > Magnoliopsida > Asterales > Asteraceae > Lactuca > Lactuca virosa. The sequence goes on along the minus strand of NC_136433.1, from coordinate 307,378,377 downwards.
AGGCTGAGGCAAGACCAAGGAGCTCGTGATGGATGTGATCCCTCTAGATGTATCAGTATCACTGACGGTTGTCATTATGTATTGCAGAATGGTGGTACTACGTCTGAGGCCAGCAGTTGGCAGTTCAGGAGAGGGATCGGGTTCGGGCTCAGGTTCCGAACCAGTGGATGAGAGGCTACGCGAGTTTATCACGTCCGAGATCACTAGAGGTATCCTTGATGCGACCCCGATCATCTTTGGGTCGATCAAGGAAGGGATTGTCGAGCTGATGGAGGATCACCTCCGGGCGTTCAGGAGCGACATGGCGACCAGCCAGTCGGGATCACACACACTGTCCTTTAAGGACTTCAGGGGCAGTGGTGCGCCGGATTTCCATGGGGCGAAGGACCCCATTGTGGCCAGACGGTGGATTGCAGACATTGAGTCTGCACAGTTGACCAGCTTCTGCCCTGAGGGGTCGAAGGTGAGATATGCAGCAGGATGCTTGAGAGCTAGGGCCAAGGATTGGTGGGAGTCGGTTGGTGACTCTCTGGGAGCCCCGACGGTTGAGGCTATGACATGGCCGGACTTTGTGACTCGGTTCAGAGCGGAGTTTGCACCTGCAGTGGAGCTCCAACAGTTGGCGAGGGAGTTCTTAGATATGAGACAGACTACGGAGACTGTGGCAGAGATCACCGCCAAGTTCCGGGAGAGGGCGTTGCTAGTGCCCCAGTATGCGGGAGATGAGGATATGAGGAGGACCCGCTACCATGACATGCTGCGAGCCGACATTCAGGAGCATGTTAGTTTTTCAGCTTGCCCTACCCTGGATTCCATGATTGCCAGGGCAAGGGAAAGGGAGATTGATCTGGAGCACATCCGGAAGAGAAAGGTAGAGGAGGGGCAGGTGACTGGGGCTTCGGGGAAGAAGCCCAAGGGACCAGATGGTAGGCCGAAAGGCCAGCCAGGACAGGGCCGCTGCAGGAAGTGCGGCATGCAGCACGAGGGAGCATGTAGGTTGGGATCGTCGGGCTGCTACAAGTACGGCAAGACGGGGCACTTCAGCGGGGATTGTACCGCCCCTGCACCCACTATTCAGACATCTGAGTTGCTGTGTTTCCACTACAACCAGAGGGGCCACAAGAAGGCCAGTTGCCCCCAGTTGTCAGCAGCAGCGCCAGTGAAGGCGCCATCTCTAGCGACCCTGCAGATTACTGATGGCCGGCAGGGCAAGGCAGAGGCTCCAGTGGTGAGGAGTCGGGCTTTCCAGTTGACGACCGAGGAGGCACGCGCCACACCCGATGTGGTGACGGGATCGTTCCATGTGAACGGTATCCCAGTTCAGGTATTGTTTGATTCGGGTGCTACCCGATCGTTTGTTTCTCTTGCGCTCAGCAAGAGGTTTCCCGAGTCTTCAGACGTGTTGGATTGCGCTTTAGAGGTAGAGATTGCCGATGATCGATCGGTGCGAGCATCAGCGGTATTCCGAGATTGTGTGTTGAGATTATTCGAGGAGCGCTACCTGGTAGACTTGGTTCCCATACCTTTGCGGGGGAACAAGGTTATTATCGGCATGGATTGGCTAAGCCCCAATGGGGCGGTGATCAACTGCGCACAACAGTTGGTGCGGATCAGGACCCCAAGTGGGGGAGAGCTGGTGATTCAGGGCGAGAGGCCACAGCGAGGACCGGCTTTATGTTCGGCAGCAAGGGCTAGGCGTTACCTTCAGCAGGGTTGCGCAGGATATGTCGCCTATGTCATGGATACCCGGGAGGAGGGAAAGGCGACGGTGAGTGACGTTCCGGTGGTGCGAGACTACGCAGATGTGTTCCCAGAGGAGCTTCCTGGGATACCTCCAGAGCGACAGATGGAGTTCAGGATCGACCTAGTCCCTGGTGCGGCTTCGATAGCCAAGGCACCGTATCGGTTGGCTTCTCCTAAGATGCAGAAGTTGTCTACACAGCTGCAGGAGCTGTTAGACAAGGGATACATTAGACCGAGCAGTTCACCCTGGGGAGCCCCGATTATGTTTGTGAAGAAGAAGGACGGGTCGCATCGGATGTGTATAGATTATAAGGAGCTGAACAAGGTGACAGTGAAGAACCGTTACCCACTCCCGAGGATTGATGACCTCTTTGACCAGCTACAGGGAGCATCTTGGTTCTCCAAGATTGATCTGCGATCAGGATATGATCAGATGAGAGTCAGAGAGGAGGATGTACAGAAGACTGCGTTCCAGACGCGCTATGGCCACTATGAGTTCGCGGTGATGCCTTTCGGGCTCACCAATGCTCCTGCCGCGTTCATGGACCTCATGAACCGCGTGTGTAGACCGATGCTGGATCGGTTCGTGATAGTTTTCATTGACGACATCTTGGTCTATTCCAAGACGCAGGAGCAGCATGAGGAGCATCTGCGAGAGGTTTTGGATACTCTGAGGAGAGAGAGCTTGTACGCCAAGTTCTCCAAGTGTGAGTTCTGGTTGCGCGAGGTGCAGTTTCTTGGGCACCTTGTCAACCAGAACAATATTCTGGTCGACCCGGCCAAGGTGGAGGCCGTGATGAGATGGGAGGTTCCGAAGTCTCCATCTGAGATTCGGAGTTTCCTGGGATTAGCCGGCTACTATCGGAGATTCATCCAGGATTTCTCCAAGATAGTCGTACCCTTGACGCAGCTGACGAAGAAGGTCGTAGTCTTTCGTTGGGGGCCTGAGCAGCAGGCAGCGTTTGAGACACTGAGGCAGAGGTTGTGCGAGGCGCCGATCTTAGCCTTGCCAGAGGGCGTAGAGGATTTTGTTGTGTACTGCGACGCGTCTATTTCAGGTTTGGGCACGGTATTGATGCAGAGAGGGCATGTCATCGCCTACGCTTCGAGGCAGCTGAAGCCTCACGAGGCGAACTACCCGACGCATGATTTGGAGCTGGGGGCTGTTGTATTGGCCCTCAAGATTTGGCGTCATTACCTCTATGGGGTCCGTTGTACCATTTACACAGACCATAAGAGCCTGAGGTATCTCATGGACCAACCAAATCTAAATATGAGGCAGCGTCGGTGGCTTGATGTGGTAAAGGATTATGATTGTGAGATCCTCTACCACCCGGGGAAGGCCAACGTTGTGGCCGACGCGCTTAGCCGCAAGGCAGCACCGATCAGGGATACCTGCATGAGGATGACCGTGGTTACTCCACTGTTGGAGCAGATTCGAGAGGCCCAGCAGGAGGCCATGAAGGAGGAACATCGGAAGAGTGAGCGGATTGTAGGCCAGGTTTCCTCCTTCGATTATGATAGCCGAGGGCTGTTGACCCTCCACCGCAGGGTGTGGGTGCCGTACCACGGGGGTGTGCACCAGGTTCTGATGGAGGAGGCGCATAAATCTCGATTCTCCATTCATCCCGGGGGCGACGAAGATGTATAGGGATCTTCGTCTGGACTATTGGTGGCCCTGCATGAAGCGGGATGTGGCATGGTACGTGGAGTGGTGCTTGACCTGCAGGAAGGTCAAGGCCGAGCATCAGAGACCACACGGCAAGATGCATCCGTTGGATATCCCGCTGTGGAAGTGGGAAGACATCACGATGGATTTTATCACAAAGCTTCCCAGGACCGCACGGGGAGTGGATTCGATTTGGGTCATCGTCGATCGATTGACCAAGAGCGCCCATTTTATTCCAATTCAGGAGAGCATCTCGGCCGAGAAGTTGGCCGACATCTACATCAGGGAGGTGGTGGCGCGGCACGGGGTGCCAGTTTCGGTGATTTCAGAAAGGGATGTGCGGTTCACTTCCAGGTTTTGGAAGAAGTTTCATGACGAGTTGGGTACTCGTCTGCACTTTAGCACTGCATTTCACCCGCAGACGGATGGTCAGAGCGAGCGGACCATCCAGACTTTGGAGGATATGTTGTGGGCATGTGTGCTAGACTTCGGTGGTAGCTGGGATACTTACCTCCCATTGGCTGAGTTCTCGTATAACAACAGCTATCACTCGAGTATCGATCGTCCTCCCTTCGAGATGTTGTACGGGAGGAAGTGCAGGACCCCGATATGTTGGGGTGATGTTGGCCAGAGGGTCCTAGGGAGCACCGAAGTGGTGCTCAAGACGACGGAGAGGATTCAGCAGGTCCGGAGCAGGCTTCAGACTGCTCAGAGTCGGCAGAAAAGTTATGCCGACAAGCGCCGATCAGACCTGGAGTTTCAGGTCGGGGATATGGTCCTTCTGAAGGTATCTCCATGGAAGGGCGTCATCCGATTCAGGAAGCGGGGCAAGTTGGGCCCCAGATATATCGGACCCTTCAGGGTTTTAGCCCGGGTGGGAAAGGTGGCATACAGGTTGGATCTGCCAGCCGAACTCAGCCAGATCCACAGCACGTTCCACATCTCCCAGCTGCGAAAGTGCCTTGTGGACGACTCAGCAGTGGTACCCTTAGAGGATATTCAGGTCGATGACAGCCTAAACTACATCGAGCGACCTGTAGCAATCCTCGACCGGAAGTCGAAGGATCTGAGAAACAAGAGGGTAGAGCTCGTGAAGGTGCAATGGCAGCACCGGAAGGGCTCGGAATGGACTTGGGAGCCGGTGGATGAGATGATGGAGCATTATCCGGAGCTTTTTCAGGAGCGAGCAGCAGACTTCGAGGACGAAGTCTGAAATAAGTGGGGGAGATTTGTAGCACCTGGTTCCTGGTATGTATTTCATTTATGTAATTTTACATTTTTGGCCTGGGACTCGACGAGTTGATGGCCCAACTCGCCGAGTAGAAGCGGGATAAAACGCGGGGTTTAAATATGGGACTCGTCGAGTCGGATCCTGGACTCGACGAGTAGGCTTTGTCTGGACAAAAACCCTAATCTGAGGGTTTGCACCCTATTTAATCATCTCATTCATCCCCCACTCGTCCCTATTGCTCCCAGAAACCCTCCCTAGCAAACCCTAAGTGTTTTGATGCAAGATTCAAGGCTTTTGAGTGATTTTGTGGATTTTGATCACAAGGAAGAAGGAAGAGCATAGAAGGATCAAGAGGAGACTGAAGGATTCGAGTTTGGTGCATCATTTGCTGTTCTCAGAAGGTATAAAGTCTATACCTTGCTTGTTCTTTTGTTAGATCCCTTTTTGGGGAGATTTAGGGCTTTTATAAGCCATTCTTGGTAACCAACCATGATTGCAAGCATGTTTGGGGGTTGAAGCTTCGGATCTAGGTCCATGGAAGGGTCACAAGGCAGTGAGGGGTTACTTTTGCACCCATGGAAGGTCCCATGCATCTTAAGAGCTTCTTTTTGGGCATTTTAGGCTCAAAGTCCCATGCATGCACGTAAAGTTTGTAACTTTACGTGCTAGATTGAGTTTAGGGACCTAGATCTATCATTTGGACAAGAGTTGCACTCTAGAAATCGAAGAAATAAGACTTGGACTGCATCGACTCGGCGAGTCGTTCTTGGGACTCGGCGAGTCCAAGGTTAGACTCCCCTTTTTCTGTTATGGTTCATTGGAACCAGTTGAGTGAAAGAAAGGTTTTAGAGGGTCTAAGGGAGTGACCCAAACGTATTGGGATAAGCCATAGTCCTGGAGTTCATAGGACTCGACGAGTGCACGAGCAGACTCGGCGAGTCCAAGGAAATCTCCCAACTCTTGAAGATGAACTCGACGAGTTGTTCATACAACTCGGCGAGTCGAGGATAGGACGTGTTCTTAGGATGAAGATGGACTCGACGAGTGTTCATACCGCTCGGCGAGTCGGAAGAAGGTTCATCCAAGGTTGTGTTAGAAGGAGAACTCGTCGAGTCGTTGCTAAACTCGACGAGTAGGGACGTGAATGAGGACAGTTAAAGAAATAGGGACTCGACGAGTTGACGACCCAACTCGGCGAGTCGGGTCAACTGGAAGTTGACTTTGACTTTGACTTTGACTTGGACTTGGTCTGGGGTAAAATAGTCATTTTACCCTAAGGGGTAGATATCAGATTCTGATTAAGTGTTTTGTGGGGATTATAGCCGGAGGATTTCCGGAGCAGCAGCAGTCAGGGATTCCCCGCACAGATTATCAGCAGCTACTCGTTTGAGGTGAGTTACCTTTCAGTAGCGGTGGGTCTACGGCCACAATGCCGGCCCACCAGTAGGAGTTGTATGTTAGATGATTATCTTTGTGACATTCATCTAGGGTTGCTACTACGTGATATGTTTATGTGCTAGCATGATATGTTATATGTTATATGTGATAGTGTTAGTAGGGGGAGAGTAGTCCCCAAGTTCGGTCGTTAGGACCAAAAGGTAGGTCGGGCACCCCAGAATTGCCTGACAGTATGTTCATGCTATGATATTATGTGGTAGTAGTAGGAGGTGAAATAGTCCTCGGATGTCGGTCGTAAGGACCGACGGGTAAGTCAAGCACCCCAGAATGGCTTGACCTGGGTAGTCAGGCACCCCAGAATTGCCTGGCAGTATATGTGTGTTATGTGGTAGTGGTAGGGGGTGAAATAGTCCCCGGTAGTCGGGTGAAACAGACCGACGGGTAAGTCAAGCACCCCAGAATGGCTTGACCTGGGTAAGTCAAGCACCCCAGAATGGCTTGACCTAGGTAGTCAGGCACCCCAGAACTGCCTGACAGTATGTATTGTATATGTGTGGTGCGATGGGGGAACTCACTAAGCTTCGTGCTTACAGTTTACAGTTTTGGTTTCAGGTACCTCTTCAGCGAAGGGGAAAGAGCTGGCGTGGTAGCGGCACATCATACACACACGTATTGATTTTCCGCACTTGAGATATTCTGGGATTGTACTCTGACATGTGTGTTCTGCTTAGTCGGAACACCAAGAAAAGGCCACCACCACCGTGAGGTGGTGGCTGCCGCCATGTACCACCGTCGGCTACCACTAGAGTGGTTGTGTGTGTGTATGTGTGTTTATGTTAGTTAGTGTGTGTGTGTTTACTTTTGGATTAAAGCATTGTAATTGTAATTAGCAAGAAGAATAATGAAAAGAACCATAACCACCACCGTGAGGTGGTGGCCGCCGTCGTGAGCCACCATTGACCACCACTACCCGAGGTGGTAGTGGGTGGTGCCCGACTAGTGAAACCCTATGGGCCTAGTGAAACCCTAATTGATCAAAAGACCTAGCTATTGGGCCTATTGGACTATGATTGGGTTGGAAAACCCTAATTTTGGGATTATTGGTTTGGACTTATCGGGACCCACATTTTGGATCATTGGAGTGAAGTGATGACTCAAGACCGATTTCATTGTATGTTTGGACTTAATGGATTAAGTCCTTAATGGATTAAGTCCTTAATGGGTTAAGTAGGAACACTTAACCCTAATCGTCATTTTATGTGAAAAAACCCTAATTGGGTTTGGATGCTTGTTGGGCCACTTATTGGACTAAGCTGTTGTGGGCCTTTGTGGGCCAATTGGAAACACATTTATGGACTAAGGGAATTTATTGGGCTTCAGGATAATACCCATTAGAGAGGCTTGGGCCCAATTTGGAAAATTGGGCCATAATTGGGCCATGATTGGGCCTTGAGGATTATTAGCCATTGGTCCATCAAAATGCCAATTGTTTGGACTAGAATAATTGGTTGTGCCTTAAAATAAGTCCATGTAGAGGTTTGGGCCCAATTTGGAAAATTGGGCCATATGTTGGGCATTGGTTGACTATTGGGCTTTTGGGCCTTCAGGGTGTGAGTTTGGGCCTTGGTTTTGAACCAAGCTAGGGTAGGGGTAAAATGGTCCAATTACCCCAAGTGTAGATTATGGTTGTGTATTGGAACCCAATTATTAATTGGGTGTCGTTTTGATGATTGACAGTTCGGGAACCTGTCAACCAACAACTAGAGTTATCCGCGAGACTTCAGCAGTGCGAGGTGAGTCTACTCACCATACCAATGGGTCGAAGGCACCAAGGCCGTCCCATTTTGTATTACGTGGTACACTAATTGATGTAGAGATACGTGGTTATATGCTATATGCTATGATGTTTGTCTATGTGATATTTGCATGAAAGACCATGGGGGAGCCCATGACACTCAGATGTAAGACCATGTGGGGGAGCCCATGGTTGTCCACCAGGGAAAGACCATGGGTGAGCCCGTGGCACTTGAATGCAAGACCATGTGGGGGGAGCCCATGGCTGTCCAGCAGGGAAAGACCATGGGGGGAGCCCATGGCACATAGGTGTAAGACCATGTGGGGGAGCCCATGACATCCTGGAGTAAGACCTTGGGGGGGCCCACGACATCCTTATATGTTTATATGCATTTTTTATGTGATATGTAGTATACTAGTTGTTTATGCGGTATGTGTTATACTAGTCGTTTATATGATGTGTGATATGCTAGTTGTCTTTTTGATACTTGCATGGAAGACCCCGGGGGAAGCCCGTGGCAGTTGGATATAAGACCATGTGGGGTAGCCCATGGCATTCCCAGGTAGAGACCATGTGGGGTAGCCCATGACACGATGGTATAAGACCCTTGAGGGAGCCCACGGCATCCTTACAGGTTATGTATGCATAGCTTATGTGATTGATATGGATTATGTGTTGTTATAGCTGATACAGATTATGTGAATATGTGGATTGTGTGGGTATGCTCTGGGGGAACTCACTAAGCTTCGTGCTTACAGGTTTGTTTATGGTTTCAGGTATCATCATTTTGGAAAGGAAGGGCTCAAATTGATCGCAGTGCACACACCTATGAATTTCGCAATGAATGATTTTGGGATGAACTCTGATAAATATTTTACTTAATGATTATTTGAAATGTTTGGGATAAATGGTATCAATTCTTTAGCTATACTAAAAATGAAATTTTTACCCTTGATTTTTGGGTCATTACAAGTTGGTATCAGAGCCTTGGTTTGAGGGATTCAGACGTACTTTCCGGTGTGTCTGAACTCAAACAGATCTGTAAAGTTTTCAAAAATTTTCAAAAGAAAATGTTTTCAAGGAAAACGTTTTCTAAGACAAGAAAGGGTGTGGTGCATGCAATCAACCGAACTCAAGTAAGTTTCCCAGAATACCCACATATGTTGTCTGTTATGACCTGGTAAGAGAATGCCCCCACACAACCTGATGTTGTCTGTAAAAGAGAATGTTGGTATATCAACCCCCGAGGTTGAGTACCGGCGCGAGTATGTTCCCGAGTAATCCAAAGAGAAAAGAGAATGGTCTCCCGAAAATTTCATAATGTTAATTCCTCTAAGTGAGTCGTTATAACCATACTAAATAATGACAATTTCGCATGTCTTGGTGTTTTATGGACGCCGACAGAATAGGATAAGGTTTTTGTCACCCTAGACTAGTTTACACTAGCTGTAGCGAACAGCTCATGTGTGGGGTGTCATCCCCGTATAGATCTATACACAAACCCCCGCTCTCCCTCCAAGAGACTCTGGTTATAACTACAGGCTATGATCGTACACTCAATAGGTGTCAACCGACACGTCTCACTAAATCCTTAATCGAATTTACGCGAAGAGAAACATATAAAACACATTCCAGGCCCAAATGAACATGTAAGTGAACGACTAAGGCCCACTAAACATGTAAACCATTTCTAAGCTCAAGGAATGAGATTATATAACCTGGGCCTTGGGCCCAAAATATATGTAAAATGACAACTAAGGCCCATTTCACATGTAAGGTATTTACAGGCCCAAATAGCACGCAAAGAGTATCCAAGGTCTGTCGAGCATGTAAATGGGTCAACAAGGCCCAATAAACATGTAAAGAGTATTCAGGACCTATCAAGCTTATAAATGGGTCACTAAGGCCCAATAAACATGAGAATGACATAATTAGCCCGTTTGTTATTATTTTGCTAGTTTTAGCTCTATTATTTAAAACAATGACATAAAAGGCCCACTTTTTTGTAAAATGACATTCTTGGCCCATTAAGCCAAGAATTTACAATTAAGGCCCATTTTGGTAAAAATAACATTCTAGGCCCATTTGTGAAAATTTACACTTTTGGCCCTTTTAAGACCATGAATATCATAAAGATCCATTTTTGATTTAAAAATGACTCTTTTGGTCCTCTCAAAACCGTGAGTTACATAGGAACCTCACTTTTTGGTTATTTTGTCAAAAATGGCCCTTTACACGATTTTGGTTAGTTTTCACACATTTTTAGCATTTTTAATCCTTTCTACCACATAGTATGTCACATAAGATGGTTTAGTTTACAAACATCACCAAATATAGTAGATATTTCGAGTTTGGTAAAGATCTAGCATGTTTTTATAACATAAACACAACATATAACATGAAAACACACATATGCATGCACAAACACATAGATCTACACAAAACAACTTGTATTCTCCCCCAAAACATAATGAAAACCGAAAATAGGGGGTATGAACTCACTTTGGGTTGTTGTTCTCGGTTGGATGAAGAATTTGAAGAAGATTTCGGCCCTAGATGTTTCCTTGAGGAGATTTTTGAGATATATGAAGTTCAAGGTTGTATGAGTTTTGATGGAGAGCTCTTGATGTACCCTTAAAGCTCACGAAAATTAGGAGGATGGAGGGGAGGATCTCTTGTGCTAGAGAGGAAAGGATGAGAGAATCTTGAGTTTGAAATGAAGAGTGATGGTGGGGAGGTCCTTGTGGCCGAGAATTTAAAGAGAAGAGAGGGAGAGAGAAAAACTGTGACAACCCGAAATTTCGATTATGTATAACCATTCACTTCAATAGAAGTCAGAACAGTTTTTGATAACTTTTGAGCTGTGTAGAGTCAGTTTGAGTGTTCTAAAGCCTAGTACTTCAGGAGATAACAGGAGAGAGGATGCCCTAGGGTTTATTGTACAACAATAATGTCCCAAAACTCCAAGAGTTTGGAGTTTACGGCCTAAACAAGGTGTTTACGGCCGTAAACCCCAAGGGTATAAATATGGCACTTAGCCATTTTTAGCACTTTTTCACATTTCAAGATCCAAAACTCAAATCCTCTCAAGTATCATCCGATTTTCCTTCTTGATCTTCAACTTTGTAAGTGTTTCTTACCCTAATAAGTTGATATCTTACTTAATCTAGTGATCTTACATGATTCCATCCGTGAAATCATTCCAAATGTGTAGATCTTCAAGTTTCACCAAGAACACACACTAGTGTTCTTGGACTTTTAGCACCTTTTCAAGCTTCTACATAGTAAGTACTCTTACTCTAGTGTGTTATAAGACTTGTTACACTTCCTAAACATCTAGAAAACATAAGGAAACACAAGATCAAAGGAGTTTACGGTCCAAGATGTTCTTGGACCGTAAACCCTAATAAAGGGGCCAAAGTGTGCCCTAGTCTTGTACCAAGCCTTGGAAACTAGTCTAGATACCATCCTTAAAGTGCTTAGGACCTTAAACATCAAAAAAATCATAAACCCTTAGGGTTTACGGCCGTAAACCCAAGGAGAAGTGGTCCAAGGACCGTAAACTCCACAAAGGAGTGAAATGGTGCCCTAATCTCTTCCCAAGGCTTAAACATGAAGTAGGAATGCTTCTTATGATCTTTAAAGCTTCAAAACACAAAATGGTCAAAGTACCATGAGTTTACGGTCATAAACTCATGGGTTTACGACCGTAAACTCAATGAGTGATGGTCACAAAACCGTAAACTCCAAAAGAGTTTACCCTTGGACCCCAAACTCAATAGCAATGTCCTACCACCCTTAGATGCAATCCTTAGTACTTATAACACTTAAATAAGGTGTTTTACATGTCCTAGGATGTCTTAAATTGGTTAATTAGTTGTTTAATGACTAATTGGATACATATATGTGTTATTATATGTTAACTAGGATCCTTGTGTGTGTTCAAGTCTTCACTTGACACTTAGCATCCTATACTATCAGTTCATCCAAACCACTCACTACAGGTGAGTTCATACCCCTTAATTAACCTTTTAAATGTTTTTAAATGCTTTTATGGGGGGGAATACAAGTTGAACAATTTTAGTTATTATATAAATCACATGTGATTAATAACTACCAAACAAGTGGATTTCTTACTCTTCAAACTGTGTTACCAAACTGTTTTACTTCAAACTGTTTTACAAACTCTTTTTCATATCAAATACTTTTATTAAACTCTTTTAACTTATATTCTGTGTATCTATGTAGATATAGTTATATAAGTAGGATTGAAAGGACTTAGGAGTGATAACTCACCTTACTTCCTGTTCCTTGTTTGGTTGTGGACTTAGGGTATTCAGGTTATTTGTCCGAAGGTCGTTTGAATCCTAGTTATATATCATGTATATGTGTATAGATATAAAAGGTTACTTCATTCAGTTCAATACCTTTGGGTAGCAAAGGTATACAAACATGTTCATACATTCAAACAACATTACTAGTAAACTATAATAGGTATAGTTTAGGGAGATACTAATACTATTACTAGAATAGTGAAACATACAATGAGTCAGTTCATACATGAGTCAATAACAAACAAACAATAAGATACTATGATGAGAAACAAACAATAGAATACTATGATGAGAAACAAACAATAGAATACTATGATGAGAAACAAACAATACATTCTAGACAAGGAGAGAACACACAATACAGCTAGCACATACATATACTAGAACATTACTACAGTTATGTGAGCCACGTAACGGGGCATGGCACTACCTGTTATGACCGTTTTGTATCCAGAATCTCCTTAAGTGGGGAGCGTATGAGTTTGTGTATAGATCTATACTGGATTGACTATCCTACACCTTGCTGCTCGCTACAGTGGGGCTTGCAAGTCTACGGGTGCCAAACGTCATTTCTTACGACGTCTTACATCGTCGTTTTTCTATAGAGTCGGTAGCAGGATACAGGCCGATCACATGGTACTTTAAATAATAATTGGTTTAAGGTAGTTAGTACAGCAGTAGTTACTTAATACAACACTACAGTACTATTTCATTTTCCCATTACATTCACTTTGTGATATTCACACAATAAACAATAATGTAAAAACTATATTTTTGGTTAATGATAGTCAGATTTGGGAAAATACACACTCTTACAGGAGACACACACAGATACTAGATGCCTTGGTAGAAGGCTACTTTTAGTAGGAAACATAGGGTTTTCTAGGGGAGTTCAAACAATTACAAACTTTTACAAACTTATACAATTACAGACTTACAAACACTTTCTTACAAATATAGACACTACTATACTTATGATCTCACCAGCTTTAAAGCTGAGAAACTCTTTCAAAATAACTTGTATTCTCAGGTCACCAGTAGACAGCTACCGGTGCCAGGTTTTGAGAAGATGGAGCTCGTTCAAGACTCATCTTTTATTTTGATGTATATTTTTGGTGTCTATATAACTTGACAGAACACACTTGTATGAAATTATATTATTAATGCAATGGATGATGTTGTTGCTTGTTTACTACTTTGCATTGTTGTGATACTGAACATGACGTCCTCCACCCCCGAACGTTTCTGCTGTTCTGGTTTTGGGGTGTGACAGATTGGTATCAGAGCACTGTTTATAGTGAATCGAGTATATCAACCTATAAAAGATATACGAACTATAAACACAGCGGGATTAAAATACTCTGATAAAGAGTTTATACTTTTAAATAATAAAATATTTAAGTAAGTATACATACCTGCATTCATACTAAAATCAGTGTCACTAGGACAGAACAAAAGTATTACGATTGTTGGGCAGCACAAGTAGACTTAGAGACATATGGTCAACCCTGGGAAGATGTAGTCTGATCAACTACATTATCCGAGGAGTGATTAGCATGTGCCTAAGTGTGGTTGTGAGGTTGCAACAAGTCTAAAAACTTACCAACACTACTACAACGAGAACAGTAGAACAGAACATGAACTTAAAATACTATAGGAGTATTTTGTGTTACTATTAATTACTTATCTGAGAACTAAAGGTCTTTATTAGTATGTCAATAGTTGCTGAGTGGATACGCTAAGGTTATATGTATCTAGGATATCATAGACTTAGAATCTGTGATCTTTGCTTTACTTCCTGTTCCTTGTTTGGTTGTGGGCTTAGAGTTAGGGTCACTTATTCGAAGGTCTATCCTGTCTTGGTTACATATGACTGGTATGCACTACGCAAATGTTGAAGTACCTAATAAAGATCATCTTATAATTATCTAATTAGTCGTCTATTTAGTTATTTCTTTATCCCTTTTCTCGCGTAGATATCATGGCTGGATTCCATATCCCCGGAGACCCGTACTACCCCAACCACGGCAATGCAGGATGGCTTGGAGAAGAGCCAGAAGATGATCACCCAATCCCTTTGGATGATCACGAAGCTGAAGGTTTTTTTGATGGTTTTGACTCGGAGCCAAAAGTCAACAACCTACCCCCAGCTGCTCGAGACCCAAACCTGAATCCTCGTCCAGCATTTCAAGGACCCACACCCCTGTGGGCCACAAACTTGAATCTATGGATTCAGGAACAGGGTCAACCTATTCCCTACAATGGAGACAGAAACTTCTACAACCTCACCGAGGGAGGTTCAACTGACAGGGTCCTACCCATCATGGTTCGTAGGATTTCTCGGAACACGGAATAAGGTCGAGCGACTATCGACCGAGTCATAGAGATTGACGCCAACTCTGGCGTTAACACAGTCCGCATTCGCCAGCTAGAGTCTGCTCATGAAAGGACTCAGGTCCGCAATGCAGTTCTGCAGAGGGAACTTGCTGAAACCCAAGCTGAAGTCAGGGAACTTCGAGCTCAGCAGGCAAGATCTGATAGGCGCGTGAGGGACATAGAACGCCTTCTGTCGGATTCAAGAACTCACTCTAGTAGTTCTCGTCCCCGATAGAGTCTCATCGACTTCTCTTTTGGATAACCTAGTTTGTGTAAAAACTCTAGCCTAATTTCCTATCTTTGTAAATCTTAGACCGGTTAGGTCTTGATTAGGACGTAGTTATGTCAAAAAATTTCCCATATTGGTTAATGTAAGACCTACTACTAGGTCATTTTTCCGAACTTGTTACATCTGTAATTCCAGTATTATTGACAGATATCTAATCTCAAGGAAATTTTATATCCAAATGCTTTCATCTACAATCAATCATACTATTCAATTGTGATGTTGGGCTATGGAGAGTTTATCCATGAGTCATCCTCATCAATTTTCCTATTAAATTCTTATCAATATCTTCATCTTTGTAAACTTATAGTTAAAAGATGCCTCCACGTAAATCAACAAGACGCGATCCTCCCGCACCAACACCACCTGCTCCTCAAATCGACACAGCAGCTCTAAATGCTGCTGTAGCTGCGGCTGTGGCAACAGCCATGGCACAATATCACTCTTCTGGTTCCACTGGAGGAGGAACTCCTGTCCTATCTACTCATGGTGAAATTCATGTGCGCTTGAGAGAGTGCTCCTACAAGGACTTCACCAACTGCAAGCCCAAGTCCTTCAGAGGGACTGGCGGAGTCATTGCCCTTTCGCAATGGTTCGAGAAGACCGAATCGGCTTTCAAAATCTGCTCCTGTCCAGAAGGGAGCAAGGTCAAGTTCGCCGCTTGCACCTTTGAAGACAAATCCCTGACATGGTGGAATAGCCATGTCAAGTCACTATCTCTTGTGGTGGCTAATGCTATGGGCTGGGAAACTTTGAAAGACCTCATGATTGAGGAGTACTGCCCGAGGGGCGAAATCCAAAAGTTGGAGGAAGAACTGTGGAGCCTGACCATGAAGGGCTCTGACATAGTCTCCTACACCGCCAGGTTCTGTGAACTAGTGGCTCTCTGTCCCAACATGGTTCATACAGGGGGGAAGAAGATAGAAAGATACATATGGGGGCTGATGCCACCATTCCAGGGAAATGTTTTGGCTTCAAACCCCACTACATTCGATAGTGCCAAGCGATTGGCACAGCGGCTTATAGACCATGGGGTTCGTACCCCGGCCGCAACAACAACCTTGGCCATCTCAGAACCCGCCAGAACCGCTGATTCCAAGCGGAAGTTCTGGGATGACAAAAAGAAGAAGAAGGCTGCTAAAAAGCAGCAGATCGTGGCAGTACATGCTGCGATAACACCTGCCATTGCTCCTGCTCCGATAAAGCAGTACGCTAGAAGTTTGCCCAAGTGCAACAAGTGCAACTTCCACCACGCAGGAGCCTGCCGGGAAATGCAGTGTTTGAACTGCAACAGGAAGGGGCACACTGCCCGTTTCTGCAAAGCTCCGGCGAGGCCAATCACCCAAGTCCCCGGCGCTGGTGTGGGCCAAGCTTGCTACGGTTGTGGCGAGGTGGGCCACTACAAAAGGAACTGCCCAAAGGCAGGGAATGCCGGTGGAGTGGGAAGGGTTCTGGCCATAGGCCACGAGGAAGCGGTTGCCGACCCCACAGTGGTCACTGGTACGTTTCTCCTCGATAACTCTTATACATGCATACTATTTGATTGCGGAGCGGAGAGGAGTTTCGTGAACCAAAAATTTGCTCATTTACTTAAGCAAAAATCACGAGCACTTAAAGAACCGTTCACTGTAGAAATGGCTAACGGAAAGACGGAGAGCACGAGCAGTATATACATAGGGTGTACCCTAACACTATATAGCCATTCATTTTCGATCGACCTCATGCCGGTCTCAATTAAAAGTTTCGACGTCATTATCGGCATGGATTGGTTGAGTCTTCATCGTGCCGACATCATGTGTTACGAAATGGCTGTACGCCTTAATCTGCCGTCTGGCGAAACTCTAGTAGTTTATGGCGACAAACTCGGCACGAACCTTCGTATCATCTCGAGCATTCAAGCTCAGAAATTCTTGCGAAAGGAATGTCGCGCATTCCTTGCTCATGTGGTCGATGTGAGCCAAGAAACGAAAGACATTCAGAACATTCCAGTAGTACGCGACTTTCCCGACATCTTTCCGGAAGAACTCCCAGGATTACCTCCGCAACGTCAAGTCGAGTTCAGAATCGACTTAGTTCCAGGGGCTACTCCCGTAGCCAAATCGCCCTATCGTCTAGCACCTGCAGAGATTCAAGAACTGTCCTGTCAACTTAACGAACTGCTCAGCAAGGGATTTATAAGACCAAGCTTCTCACCTTAGGGAGCTCCAGTCTTGTTCGTCAAGAAGAAAGACGGATCGTTTCGTATGTGCATCGACTACAGGGAGCTCAACAAACTGATCGTCAAGAATCGTTACCCTCTGCCTCGTATTGACGATTTATTTGACCAACTTCAAGGGGTGAGTTTCTTTTCAAAAATCGACTTAAGATCCGGATATCACCAACTACGAGTGCTAGGGGAGGATGTTCCGAAGACAGCCTTCCGAACTCGTTATGGGCACTACGAATTCGTAGTGATGCCATTCGGATTAACAAACGCGCCCGCAGTATTCATGGACTTAATGAATAGGGTGTGTCATCCTTATTTGGATCAGTTCGTCATCGTCTTCATCGATGACATACTTATCTACTCTCGTAGTAAGGAGGAACATAGTCAACATCTTCGACAGGTCTTAGAAACGCTGCGTTCGGAGAAGCTCTATGCGAAGTTCTCGAAATGCGAATTTTGGATCCGAAAAGTCGAATTCTTAGGGCACGTGGTTAGCAAAGAGGGAATACACGTAGACCCTTCCAAAATCAAGGCCATTGAGAGCTGGTCAGCACCTAAGACGCCTACAGAAATTCGTCAATTTCTAGGCCTCGCTGGCTACTATCGCAGGTTCATTCAGAACTTCTCCCGCATCGCGAAACCTCTTACAACACTGACCCAGAAGGGCGTGGCCTTTGACTGGAAGAGAAGCAGGAGAGAGCGTTCCAAACGCTCAAACGAGCCTTGTGTACCGCACCTATACTATCCCTCCCCGAAGGGATAGAAGACTTCGTTGTCTATTGCGATGCGTCGAATCAAGGACTCTGATGTGTTCTGATGCAGCGAGGTAAGGTCATCGCCTACGCCTCGAGACAGCTGAAGACACATGAGGTCAACTACACCACACACGATCTTGAGCTAGGAGCAGTTGTGTTTGCTCTGAAGATCTGGAGACACTACCTGTATGGAACAAAAAGCACTATCTTTACAGACCACAAAAGCCTACAACATATATTCGGCCAGAAGGAGCTCAACATGAGACAACGACGGTGGGTCGAGCTACTCAGTGATTACGAATGCGACATTCGTTATCATCCGGGTAAAGCCAACGTAGTAGCTGACGCCCTAAGTCGAAAAGAATATTCTGGTCGTAGAGTCAAATCTTTGACGATGACTATCCATTCACACTTGTCCACACAAATTTAGGAGGCTCAGCTCGACGCTTTGAAACCTGAAAATGTGGCGGGTGAATCCCTAAGAGGGATGGATAAGAACTTGGAGGTCAAGGGTGGCAGAACTTATTATTTCATGGATCGGATATGGACCCCGAAACTCGGTGGTTTTAAGAGACTTGGTCATGAACGAGGCGCACAACACTCGTTATTCCGTCCACCCAGGTTCAGATAAGATGTATCTGGATCTTAAAAAGCTATATTGGTGGCCTAACATGAAAGCAGAGATTATTACCTTCGTAAGTAAATGCCTTACTTGCGCAAAGGTCAAGGTCGAATACCAGAAACCCTCCGGTCTACTACAACAGTCGGAGATACTGGAATGGAAGTGGGAGCGGATCACTATGGACTTCATAACCAAGTTGCCCAAGACAACGGGTGGACTTGATACCATATGGGTCATCGTCGATAGATTGACCAAGTCCGCACACTTCCTGCCTATCAAGGAAACAGACAGGATGGAGAAGCTGACAAGAACTTACATTAGGGAGATTGTACGACTGCACGGTGTTCCTATATCCATTATCTCGGACAGAGATAGTAGATTCACTTCGAGGTTCTGGCAGTCGCTACAAAGTTCCCTAGGAACTAGGCTGGACATGAGTACAGCCTAACATCCACAGACAGACGGGCAAAGTGAGAGGACTATCCAAACCTTGGAAGATATGTTGCGAGCCTGTGTGATCGACTTTGGGAAAGCATGGGATACTCATTTACCCCTTGTCGAATTTTCCTACAACAACAGTTATCACACAAGCATAAAGGCTGCTCCATTCGAGGCCCTCTATGGCCGAAAGTGCAGATCTCCTCTGTGCTGGGCTGAGGTGGGTGATACCCAGTTAGCTAAAGGATGGGTTCCTGATAGCACTCTCACAGGTCCGGAGATCATACGAGAAACGACAGAGAAGATCATTCAGATTCGTGAACGATTGAAAGCCTCTAGAGACCGACAGAAAAGCTACGCTGATAAACGAAGGAAACCGTTGGAATTCTAGGTGGGCGACCGTGTTCTATTGAAGGTCTCACCCTGGAAGGGCTTGATACGCTTCGGAAAGCGTGGAAAGCTAAATCCAAGGTACATAGGGCCTTTCGAGATTCTTGCTAGAATCGGTCCTGTAGCTTACAAACTTAACTTACCACGCGAACTCAGTAATGTACATTCTACTTTCCACGTCTCGAACTTGAAAAAGTGTCTGTCCGACGAGACTCTTGTAATCCCACTCGACGAGATTGAGATCAACGAGAGCCTCAACTTCGTGGAAGAACCTGTAGAGATCATGAACCGGGAGGTCAAGCAAATGAAACAAAGCCGCATCCCGATAGTGAAGGTTCGCTGGAACGCCAAGCGAGGACCTAAATTCACTTGGGAGCGAGAGGATCAGATGAAACTGAAATATCCTCGTCTTTTTACTTAGTTATTTGTAACTACTTATTTGCTTAAACTCTAATTTCGGGACGAAATCCCTTCTAACGGGGGGATGATGTGACAACCTGAAATTTGTATTCTGTATAACCATTCACTTCAATAGAAGTCAGAACAGTTTTTGCTAACTTTTGAGCTGTGTAGAGTCAGTTTGAGTGTTCTAAAGCCTAGTACTTCAGGAGATAACAAGAGAGAGGATGCCCTAGGGTTTATTGTACAACAATAATGTCCCAAAACTCCAAGAGTTTGGAGTTTACGGCCTAAACAAGGTGTTTATGGCCGTAAACCCCAAGGGTATAAATATGGCACTTAGCCATTTTTAGCACTTTTTCACATTTCAAGATCCAAAATTCAAATCCTCTCAAGTATCATCCGATTTTCCTTCTCGATCTTCAACTTTGTAAGTGTTTCTTACCCTAATAAGTTGATATCTTACTTAATCTAGTGATCTTACATGATTCCATCCGTGAAATCATTCCAAATATGTGGATCTTCAAGTTTCACCAAGAACACACACTAGTGTTCTTGGACTTTTAGCACCTTTTCAAGCTTCTACATAGTAAGTACTCTTACTCTAGTGTGTTATAAGACTTGTTACACTTCCTAAACATCTAGAAAACATAAGGAAACACAAGATCAAAGGTGTTTACGGTCCAAGATGTTCTTGGACCGTAAACCCTAATAAAGGGGCCAAAGTGTGCCCTAGTCCTTTACCAAGCCTTGGAAACTAGTCTAGATACCATCCTTAAAGTGCTTAGGACCTTAAACATCAAAAAAATCATAAACCCTTAGGGTTTACGGCCGTAAACCCAAGGAGAAGTGGTCCAAGGACCGTAAACTCCACAAAGGAGTGAAATGGTGCCCTAATCTCTTCCCAAGGCTTAAACATGAAGTAGGAATGCTTCTTATGATCTTTAAAGCTTCAAAACACAAAATGGTCAAAGTACCATGAGTTTACGACCGTAAACTCAATGAGTGATGGTCACAAAACCGTAAACTCCAAAAGAGTTTACCCTTGGACCCCAAACTCAATAGCAATGTCCTACCACCCTTAGATGCAATCCTTAGTACTTATAACACTTAAATAAGGTGTTTTACATGTCCTAGGATGTCTTAAATTGGTTAATTAGTTGTTTAATGACTAATTGGATACATATATGTGTTATTATATGTTAACTAGGATCCTTGTGTGTGTTCAAGTCTTCACTTGACACTTAGCATCCTATACTATCAGTTCATCCAAACCACTCACTACAGGTGAGTTCATACCCCTTAATTAACCTTTTAAATGTTTTTAAATGCTTTTATGGGGGGGAATACAAGTTGAACAATTTTAGTTATTATACAAATCACATGTGATTAATAACTACCAAACAAGTGGATTTCTTACTCTTCAAACTGTGTTACCAAACTGTTTTACTTCAAACTATTTTACAAACTCTTTTTCATATCAAATACTTTTATTGAACTCTTTTAACTTATATTCTGTGTATCTATGTAGATATAGTTATATAAGTAGGATTGAAAGGACTTAGGAGTGATAACTCACCTTACTTCCTGTTCCTTGTTTGGTTGTGGACTTAGGGTATTCAGGTTATTTGTCCGAAGGTCGTTTTAATCCTAGTTATATATCATGTATATATGTATAGATATAAAATGTTACTTCATTCAGTTCAATACCTTTGGGTAGCAAAGGTATACAAACATGTGCATACATTCAAACAACATTACTAGTAAACTATAATAGGTATAGTTTAGGGAGATACTAATACTATTACTAGAACAGTGAAACATACAATGAGTCAGTTCATACATGAGTCAATAACAAACAAACAATAAGATACTATGATGAGAAACAAACAATAGAATACTATGATGAGAAACAAACAATAGAATACTATGATAAGAAACAAACAATAGAATACTATGATGAGAAACAAACAATACATTCTAGACAGGGAGAGAACACACAATACAGCTAGCACATACATATACTAGAACATTACTACAGTTATGTGAGCCACGTAACGGGGCATGACACTACCTGTCATGACCGTTTTGTATCCAAAATCTCCTTAAGTGGGGAGCGTATGAGTTTGTGTATAGATCTATACTGGATTGACTATACTACACCTTGCTGCTCGCTACAGTGGGGCTTGCAAGTCTACGGGTGCCAAACGTCATTTCTTACGACGTCTTACATCGTCGTTTTTCTATAGAGTCGGTAGCAGGATACAAGCCGATCACATGGTACTTTAAATAATAATTGGTTTAAGGTAGTTAGTACAACAGTAGTTACTTAATACAACACTACAGTACTATTTTATTTTCCCATTACATTCACTTTGTGATATTCACACAATAAACAATAATGTAAAAACTATATTTTTGGTTAATGATAGTCAGATTTGGTAAAATACACACTCTTACAGGAGACACACACAGATACTAGATGCCTTGGTAGAAGGCTACTTTTAGTAGGAAACATAGGGTTTTCTAGGGGAGTTCAAACAATTACAAACTTTTACAAACTTATACAATTACAGACTTACAAACACTTTCTTACAAATATAGACACTACTATACTTATGATCTCACCAGCTTTAAAGCTGATAAACTCTTTCAAAATAACTTGTATTCTCAGGTCACCAGTAGACAGCTACCGGTGCCAGGTTTTGAGAAGATGGAGCTCGTTCAAGACTCATCTTTTATTTTGATGTATATTTTTGGTGTCTATATAACTTGATAGAACACACTTGTATGAAATTATATTATTAATGCAATGGATGATGTTGTTGCTTGTTTACTACTTTGCATTGTTGTGATACTGAACATGACGCCCTCCACCCCCGAACGTTTCCGCCGTTCTGGTTTTGGGGTGTGACAAAAACCTTGCATAGAAGTATGGGATTTACCTTGTTGTATGGTGGTTAATGTGCATGTATTACCACCATGCAACATTGAGGTGTCAAGATTTCAATCCTCTTATTATCTCTTCTTTTCTTTTTCTTTTTCTTTTTTATCACAAAACCGAGAAGGAAAAGGGAATGAAAGAGTTTGGGCCTTTTTCTTGATTTGGATCGAGATTATGAGGCCCGTAATAAAGGCTTTCGGCCCATTGGGCCCTTGTTTAGGGTTCACGACCCAAAGGTGGTGAAAGGGTGGGGTTTACGACCCAATTATCATGAGAAGATGGGTTCACGGCCCATCATGGTTCATTAGAATAGGTGAGTTATTTTTAGGCCCAACATGGCCTAATTGCTATGGTTTGATGAATGTGGGCCCAACTAGAGCCCAATTAGGTTTCATTGGTCCAAAATCATCAAATAGAATGTTTATTGGCCCATTAGGCCCAATAAGAGGATTCTAGTTCATAATAAACTTGAACTGGGATTTTTAGGGTTTCAGACCCATAGTTAAGTATATGAGATGTATTGTATTAGGTTTTGAACTTCACTCAGGAGTTTTGATTCAAATGAATAATTTTGATTGAGCATAGAGTATGATATCCACTTAAATTACAAGTCTTACAATAGTTGGTGTTTACATGAGGACAAAATTTCCTAGCTAAAATGCTAGTTGTGACATCATCCCCCCGTTAGAGGGAATTTCGTCCCGAAATTCTTTTGAAAGGTAGGATCATGAACGAGAGAATAAGTGAGGGTACTTCTGCTTCATCTGGTCTTCGCGTTCCCAAGTGAATTCCGGTCCACGCTTAGCGTTCCATCGAACCTTCATAATCGAAATGCGACTCTGTTTCGTACGCTTCACTTCTCTATCCTTTATCTCGACCAGTTCTTCGACGAACAGGAGATTCTCATTTATTTCGATCGCTTCTAGTGGAATGACAAGGGTTTCATCTGATAAGCACTTTTTTCATGTTCGCAACGTGGAACACGGGGTGTACGTTGCTGAGCTCCGCAGGTGGCTGCAGCTTATAAGCCACCGGACCAATTCGGGCAAGAATCTCAAACGACCCGATATATCGCGGATTTAGTTTTCCTCATTTCCCCAAATGGATCATCCCTTTCCAGGGAGAGACCTTTAATAGTACCCGATCTCCGACTTGTAATTCCAGAGGTTTTCGTCGTTTGTCAGCGTAACTCTTTTGTCGGTCACGCGATGCTTGGAGTCGGGCTTTGATTTGGATTATCTTCTCTGTAGTTTCTCGAATGATTTCTAGTCCTGTAAGATTGTTACTCGGTGATTGCCCTTTTGCCAGCTGGGTGTCACCCACCTCAGCCCTGCAGAGAGGCGATCTGCATTTGCGACCATATAAGGCCTCAAAAGGAGCAACCCTTATACTCGTGTGATAGTTGTTGTTGTACGAGAATTCAATCAAGGGCAAGTGGGTGTCCCATGACTTGCCGAAGTCGATCACACAGGCTCAGAGCATGTCTTCGAGTGTTTGGATGGTTCGTTCGCTCTGGCCATCGGTTTGAGGGTGGTAGGCAGTGCTCATGTCTAGTTGTGTTCCCATTGCCTTCTGGAGTGACTGCCAAAATCGTGAAGTAAATCTACTGTCACGATCCGAGATAATAGATACTGGCACTCTATGAAGTCTCACGATCTCTTTTAAATAGATTTGTGTTAATCTTTCCATCTTGTACGATTTCTTTTTTTTATTGGCAGGGAATGGGCAGATTTGGTCAATCTATCGATAACTACTCAGATAGCATCCAATCCGTCTGCTGTCTTAGGTAATTTGGTTACGAAGTCCATAGTAATCCTTTCCCATTTCCACTCAGGTATTACGGGCTGTTGTAATAATCCCGAGGGCTTTTGATACTCCACTTTCACTTTGGCGCAAGTGAGACACTTGCCCATGTAAGTGGCGACCTCTGCCTTCATATTCGGCCTCCAATAATGTTGCTTAATGTCCATGTACATCTTATCCGAACCTGGATGGACGGAATATCGCGTTCTATGAGCTTCGTTCATGACTATCTCTCTGAATCCCCCCCTCCAATTTTAGGGACCCAGATTCTATTCATGAAGTAGTAAGTTTCGTCCTCCTTGGCTTCAAAGTTTTTATCCACTCCACGTAGTGTTTCATTTGTGGCGTTCTCCAGCTTCAATGCATCTGATTGGGCTTCCTTGATCTGTGAGGTTAGGTGGGAGTGAATGGTTATCGATAATGTCTTCACCCGACGACCTGAGTATTCTTTCCCTGCTCAGGGCATCGGCTTCCACGTTAGCCTTGCCTGGGTGTACTTGATCTCACATTCGTAATCATTCAGCAACTCAAACCACCTTCGCCGCCTCATGTTCAACTCCTTTTGGTTTAGAATGTGTTGGAGGCTTTTGTGATCCGTGTAGATGGTGCACTTCGTACCGTAGAGGTAGTGCCTCCAAATCTTTAGGGCGAAGACCACAGCTCCCAGCTTGAGGTCATGGGTGGTGTAATTTACTTCATGTGTCTTCAATTGTTTGGATGCGTAAGCTATCACCTTTCCACATTGCATGAGGACACAACCTAATCCTTGGTTCGAAGCATCGCAGTAGACTACGAAGTCTTCGGTTCCCTCTGGTAAGGATAGCACTGGTGCACTACAGAGGGCTCGCTTCAAGATTTGGAAGGCAGCTTCTTGCTTTTCCGTCCAGTTGAAGGATACGCCTTTTTGTGTCAAGGTGGTGATGGGTTTGGCTATCTTGGAAAAATTCTGGATAAACCTTCGGTAGTAGCCTGCAAGACCCAAGAATCGTCGAATTACTGTTGGTGTCTTCGGAATTGCCCAGCCTTCAATGGCCTTGATCTTAGAAGGATCCACATGAATCCATTTCTCAATGACTACATGACGCAAAAAGTTTACACTGCGAATCTAGAACTCGTATTTGGAGAGCTTCGCATATAACCTTCCAGCTCGTAGGGTTTCCAAGATTTGACGGAGATGTTGACCGTGATCCTCCTTGCTTCGGGAGTATATGAGAATTTCATCGATGAAGACGATTACAAAATTATCGATGAATGGGCGGCATACTCGATTCATGAGGTCCATAAATGCAGCGGGGGCATTTGTTAGACCGAAGGGCATCACAAAAAATTCGTAATGACTGTATCGAGTTCGGAAAGCAGTTTTCGGAATATCCTCTTCTCGGACTCGAAGTTGATGATAACTGGATCTTAGATCTATTTTGGAGAAGTAACTAGCTCCTTGAAGCTGGTCGAATAGATCGTCAATCTGAGGGAATGGGTATCGGTTTTTGACAGTGAGCTTATTTAATTCCCTATAATCGATGCACATCCTGAAGGATCCGTCTTTTTTCTTGACAAAAAAGACCGGAGCTCCCCAAGGTGAGAAGCTTGGTCTGATGAATCCTTTGCTCAACAATTCGCTTAGTTGACTGGATAACTCCTGCATTTCGGTGGGAGCTAACATGTAGGGTGATTTGGCAATTGATGTGGCTCCTGGTATGAGGTCGACTCGAAATTCAACCTGTCTTTCTGGGGGTATTCCCGGAAGGTCTTCTGGAATTACATCCGGGAATTCGAATGCCACTGGGATGTCTTTAATGTCTACTTCTTCTTTGGCTTTATCCACAACATGAGCAATGAATGCGTAGTTTTTCTTGTGCAAGCATTTATACGCCTTGATGCACAAGATAAGATGAAGATTGGTGCCAGGTTTATCACCATAGATTATTAGGGTTTTGTGGTTGTGGAGGTGAAGGCGAACGGCCTTCTCGTGACACATAATATCAGCACGGTGGGGGCTTAAACAATCCATGCCGATTATCACATCAAAACTCCTAATATTTATTGGCATCAAATCTGTTTGAAATGAATGATTGTTTAGTGTTAATGTGCACCCTACGTAAACATCTTTAGTTGTTTCGGTTTTCCCATTAGCCATCTCCACCATGAAGGCTTCTTTTAGCTTCTGGGGTTGTTGATTTAGTAAGTGTTTGAATTTGTTACTAATGAAGATCCGCTCAACTCCACTATCGAATAAGATGCAAGCGAAAGTGTTGTTAAGTGGGAACGTACCCGTAACAATAGTCGGGTCTTGAATTGCCTCACCTTGACCCAAAGTCAAGATTCTTCCTGATCCTCCTACTCCCTGGTTGTTGGTTTTGGGGCAATTGCGTCTGAAGTGATCGGTTCCTCTACATCTGTAACAAGTGTGACTAACCGCAACGTTATTGTTGTTTTGGTTGTTGTTGTTGTTGTTGTTGTTGTTTGGATGTTGGTTCTATCGTGGTCGAGATCTGCAGTATCGGGCGGTGTGTCCTGTCTTGTTGCATCTATTGCAATACAGCTCCCGGCAGGCTCCCTTATGATGGAAATTGCACTTTTTGCATTTTGGAAGGCTTCCAGCATATGGTCTTGCTAGAGTTGATGTAGTAGGTGTCATGGCCACATGGACAGCAACAACATGTTGTTTCTTTGAGGATCCTTGATTTGACTGTCCCTTTCTCTTACTCCCAGACTCTCGCTTCCTGCTCTTAAGTTTGGGGTTTGGAGTGCCTTGATAAGCTGTCACTCGTTGGTTTCTGGGGTTGTTACTTCGGATGGAGTTGTCGACACTATTTCCACCTCTGATGGTGCTGTTTGCGTTGAGTTGTGCCATAGCAGCGGTTACGGCAGCTGTTATAGCAACTTGGAATGTAGCAGAGTCCATCTGTAGGATTGGTGTCTCCTGGGTGTCCTTGTTATTTCCGTGGGATGACATTTTCTGTTGCATGATGATAAGCAATATCGTAAGTAACGATGGCCATTTCTGGTTGTAATCTATAAATTTCGCGTCTTGTTCTATGGTTCTAAATGCTTCAACCTACATCCCTGTGATGTATTTATGGTGGTAAGTAATAGTAGATTCTACACGAATATTAAAGCCACCCATAGAGTACATGGATTATTTTGGTTCCGAGATCCTTGAGTATCCAGCGGTTTCGGGGGGGTTCGGTTGTGCATATAAGTGAATTCATGCAATAACATGAAATAAGGAAAACACACAATTGTTTCATTAGTAAATATCATCTTAGTACACGAAAGAGAATCATAACGAATAGTAGTGGGGGTGGAGCTGATCCTAATCGTGGGTGGATGCATTTGGTGGTGGTGCTCAGATGCTAAAATATTGTGTCACAGGGTCAGCCAATTCACTCATCTCTCGAGTGATCTCTTTATTCCTTTGCTCTGCTCGCACTGCTCCACAAAGAGTGGCTACCTCTTCCTCCAAGAGACGTAGTCGGTCGGTGAAATCCACTGGTGTTGCGGGATGGTCCTGTATCATCTCTGAAGAGTGAGGCTCTCTAGGGACTTCCTCAATGTTCCCTTCTTCTTCCATCTCCTCATCAGATTTCTCGTATTCGTAGTCTGTGTCCACATACTCCTCAGGTCCTAAACTTGGATATGCCCCTTGAACCAAACCAGGTTCTCCCTCGATTAGCCTATTGGCTACCAGGGTCTGATAGTAAAGGACACATTGTTGGAATTCTTCCATGATGATTGCGCGAGAAACGGAGGGGTGGGAAGTGTGTGAGGAGAGTGTATGTAGATAACATTTCAAATACTCCTATAGTATTTTAATTGTTTAGGTTTGAGTTCCTTAGAGCTTTTTGGACATGAGGTAAGTTTCTAGATTTATTTCCCAACATGATCACCCTCAGCCACATGTTGGTCGTATTTTGAATAAATATAGTTGATCAGGTTATATTTACCCCCAATACGACTACATAACTGTCCGGGTTTGACCACGGTGTTCAATTTCCTCCAGAGACTATTAGGGTTATAGTATTAACGCACACCTAGGTATGTATTTTATTTAGAGTGTTTTAGTCCCATTGTATTTATAGTTGCATATCTTGTATGATTAGATATGCTAGTTCACTATAAACAATGCTCTGATACCAATCTGTCACACCCCCGAACCAGACGTCGGAAACGTCCCGGGGCTTGGTGTGACTTTCGACCTTGTAGTATCATCACAAAGTATATAATTGAAACATAACATTATCATCATCACACATGTAATATAACAACATTCATTGTTTACATCAAGTATTGTGTTTCAATATTACATGCCCAAAATAGTTAAAATATGATGAAACAAAATATCCATGGATTCTTTCAGCCCAACCTGCTCAATGGTTTCCTGAGAATACACGTTAATTTAAAAAGGTCAACATAAAAATGTTGGTGAGTTCATAAGCATGTTTGAGAAAATGATTTGTATAACTTTGTAATCACAAGAAAATCCTATATTATCTTAAAACAGTTTAGTATGTTTGTGTCCGATCTTGTATTAATGCATGTGTGTTATTGTTTACTAGAATGCCAAAAGAGAATGAAGAGAATGTAATGAGAATGTAAAGAGAATGTAAGAGAATGCCCCCAGACAACCCGATGTTGTCTGTAAAAGAGAATGCTGGTATATCAACCCCCGAGGTTGAGTACCGGCGCGAGTATGTTCCCGAGTAATCCAAAGAGAAAAGAGAATGGTCTCCCAAAAATTTCATAATGTTAATTCCTCTAAGTGAGTCGTTATAACCATACTAAATAATGACAATTTCGTCTGTCTTGGCATTTTATGGATGCCGACGGAGTAGAATAAGGTTTTTGTCACCCTAGACTAGTTTAGTCTAGCTATAGCGAACATCTCAGGTGTGGGGTGTCATCCCCGTATAGATCTATACACAAACCCCCGCTCTCCCTCCAAGAGACTCTGGTTATAACTACAGGCTACGATCGTACACTCAATAGGTATCAACCGACACGTCCCACTAGATCCTTAATCGAATTTACGCGAAGAGAAACATATAAAACACATTCCAGGCCCAAATGAACATGTAAGTGAACGACTAAGGCCCACTAAACATGTAAACCATTTCTAGGCTCAAGGAATGAGATTATATAACCTGGGCCCAAAATATATGTAAAAGGACAACTAAGGCCCATTTCACATGTAAGGTATTTACAGGCCCAAATAGCACTCAAAGAGTATCCAAGGTCCGTCGAGCTCTATGAAGTTCAAGGTTGTATGAGTTTTGATGGAGAGCTCTTGATGTACCCTTAAAGCTCACGAAAATTAGGAGGATTGAGGGGAGGAGCTCTTGTGCTAGAGAGGAAAGTATGAGAGAATCTTGAGTTTAAAATGAAGAGTGATGGTGGGGAGGTCCTTGTGGCCGAGAATTTGAAGAGAAGAGAGGGAGAGAGAAAAACCTTACATAGAAGTATGGGATTTACCTTGTTGTATGGTGGTTAATGTGCATGGATTACCACCATGCAACATTAAGATGTCAAGATTTCAATCCTCTTATTATCTCTTCTTTTCTTCTTCTTTTTTTTTATCACAAAACCAAGAAGGAAAAAGGAATGAAAGAGTTTGGGCCTTTTTCTTGATTTGGTTCGAGATTATGAGGCCCATAATAAAGGTTCTCGGCACATTGGGTCCTTCTTGAGGGTTCAATGCCCAAAGGTGGTGAAAGGGTGGGGTTTACGGCCCAATTATCATGAGAAGATGGGTTCACGACCCATCATGGTTCATTAGAATAAGTGAGTTATTTTTAGGCCCAACATGGCCCAATTGCTATGGTTTGACGAATGTGAGCCCAACTAGAGCCCAATTGGGTTTTATTGGTCTAAAATCATAAAATAGAAGGTTTACTGGCCCATTAGGCCCAATAAGAGGATTCTAGTTCATAATAAACTTGAACTGGGATTTTTAGAGTTTCAGACCCATAGTTAAGTATATGAGATGTATTGTATTAGGTTTTGAACTTCACTCAGGAGTTTTGATTCAAATGAAAATTTTTGATTGAGCATAGAGTATGATGTCCACTTAAATTACAAGTCTTACAATAGTTGGTGTTTACATGAGGACAAAATTTCCTAGCTAAAATGCTAGTTGTGACAAAACACTAATTATCTACGACGATAAACCCGATGCAAACCTCCGTCTTATCTCGTGCATCAAGGCACAAAAATGCTTGCATAAAAATAATCGTGCCTTTCTAGCCCAAGTAGTGGACAAATAGAAAGAGGAAAAGAACATCAAGGATATTCCGGAGGTGCGCGACTTTCTGGACGTATTTCCGGAAGACATCCCGGGAATACCCCCTGATCGACAGGTCAAATTTCGAATTGACCTAGTACCGGGAGCCACACCGATTGCCAATTCGTCGTATAGATTTGCCCCTGCAGAAATTCAAGAGCTATCTAGCCAATTGAGCGAACTGATATCCAAGGGATTCATAAGACCGAGCTTCTCACCCTGGGGAGCTCCGATTTTGTTTGTCAAAAAGAAGGATGGATCCTTCCGAATGTGCATCGATTATAGGGAGTTAAACAAGCTCACCATCAAGAACCGATACCCTCTCCCTCAGATTGATGATCTATTTGACCAGCTTCAAGGAGCCAGTTACTTTTCCAATATAGATATGAGGTCCGGATACTACCAACTGCGGGTCCGAGAAGAAGATGTACCCAAGACAACTTTCCGAACTCGCTACGGCCATTTCGAGTTCGTAGTAATGCCCTTTGGTCTGACGAATGCACCCACAACATTTATGGACCTAATGAACCGAGTCTACCGACCGTTCCTCGACAACTTTGTAATTGTCTTCATCGACGATATACTCGTTTATTCTCGTAGTAAAGAAGAACATGACCAACATCTACGACAGGTCTTGGAAAATCTAAGGGCGGAGAAGCTATACGCAAAATTCTCCAAATGCGAGTTCTGGATTCGCAGGGTGGATTTCTTGGGACACGTAGTCAGTGAATAAGGGATGCATGTAGACCTTTCCAAGATCAAAGCTATTGAGGGCTGGGCAACCCCGATAACACCAACAGAGATTAGACAATTCTCGGGCCTTGCTGGTTATTACAGGAGGTTCATTCAGAATTTCTCCAAGATCGCCAAGCCCCTCACCACTCTAACCCAGAAAGGCGTACCCTTCAACTGGGATGCAAAACAAGAAGCTGCTTGTCAAAACCTGAAACAAGCCCTCTGTAGTGCTCCGGTGTTGTCTTTGACAAAAGGAATGGAAGATTTCGTGGTGTATTATGACGCTTCAAATTGCGTACTTATGCAGCGCGGGAAAGTGATAGCTTACGCATCCAGGCAACTAAAGACCCATGAAGTAAACTATACCACTCATGATCTCGAGCTGGGAGTTGTGGTCTTCGCTCTAAAAATTTGGAGGCACTACCTCTAAGGAACGAAGTGCACCGTTTTCACAAACCACAAAAGCCCCCAGTATATCCTGAACCAAAAAGAACTAAACATGAGACAGAGACGATGGGTCGAGCTGCTGAACGACTATGAGTGCGAGATCATGTACCATCCGGCCAAGGCTAACGTGGTGGCCGATGCCCTAATCCGAAAAGAATATACGGGGCACCGGGTAAAAACACTAACGATGACCATCCATTCCTACTTGTCTTCACAAATCAAGGAGGCTCAACTGGAAGCCTTGAAATCGGAGAACGTCTCAAACGAATCCTTGCGGGGAATGGACAAGAATCTCACAATCAAATAGGACAGAGCATACTGTCTCATGGACCGGATGTGGATCCCAAGATTCGGAGGGTTAGGAGACGTAGTCATGAATGAAGCACACAAGACATGATACTCCGTCCATTCGGGTTCCGAAAAAATATACCTGGATATCAAACAACATTATTGGTGGCCGAATATGAAAGCTGAGATTGCTACCTATGTGAGCAAGTGCCTGACCTGCGCAAAGGTTAAGCTGGAATATCAGAAGCCCTCGGGATTATTACAACAGCCAGTGATACCCGAGTGGAAATGGGAACGAATAACCATGGATTTTATAACCAAATTACCCAAGACAGTAGACGGACTGGATGCCATTTGGGTGATTGTCGATCGGTTAACTAAATTCGCCCATTTCCTACCAATAAAAGAAACGTATAAAATGGAGAGACTAATGTGGATCTACATAAAGGAGATTGTAAGATTACATGGCGTGCCAATATCTATTATCTCGGACAGAGATAGTAGGTTTACCTCTCGGTTTTGGCAGTCACTCCAGAAAGCATTGGGAACTCAGCTCAATATGAGCACTGCCTACCATCCCCAGACCGATGGACAGAGTGAGAGGACTATCCAAACATTGGAGGACATGTTAAGGGCCTGTGTGATAGATTTCTGCAAGGCATAGGATGCCCACTTGCCACTGGTGGAATTCTCATACAACAACTATCACACAAGTATCAAAGTTGCTCCATTTGAGGCCCTTTATTGACGAAAATGTCGATCACCTCTCTGTTGGGCTGAGGTAGGAGACACCCAATTGGCAAAGGGACAGGTACCAAATAACACACTCACAGGACCCGAGATCATCCGGGAAACAACTGAGAAAATTGTCCAGATCAAAGCACATCTCCAGGCATTTCGAGACCGATAGAAGAGCTACGCAGACCAAAGGCGAAAGCCTCTGGAATTTCAAGTAGGAGATCGTGTGCTGCTAAAAGTCTCTCCCTAGAAAGGGATGATACGATTTGGAAGGAGAGGAAAGTTAAATCCACGATACATCGGACCATTCGAGATCCTTGCCAGGATCGGTCCGGTGGCTTACAAGCTGCAGCTACAGCCGGAGCTTAGCAACGTACACCCCGTCTTTCATGTATCAAACCTGAAGAAATGCCTATTAGACGAAACCCTCGTTGTTCCACTCGACGAGATCGAGGTGAATGAAAACCTCATGTTCGTTGAAGAACCGGTCGAAATCATGGATAGAGAAGTGAAACGTACGAAACAAAGTCGCATTCCGATTGTGAAGGTTCGATGGAGTGCCAAATGCGGACCTGAATTCACATGGGAACGCGAGGATCAAATGAGGCAAAAATACCCCCATCTCTTCTCTAATTCTTAAGGATTACTTTCGAAAGAATTTCGGGACGAGATTTCCTCTAACGGGGGGATGATGTCACAACCATCAAATTAGGGTTAAGATTTCTATCTTGTACAAGATAATTTCTTTGTGTGACCTTGTAACCCTACGTTAGTATAAATCAAACTTAAATGTTATTTAAGTTGTTCATCCAAAAATTGTGATTCAAGGAGAAATCACTTTGTGTAAACCCAAAACTCGACCCAATAAGCCAAAATTTATCATTTTGGGCCTTAGCCCAAGCTTTCTCGGCCCAAGCCCCTATTTTGGGCCAAGACTCTCCTATTGGGCCCTAATGGGCCGATAACCTCTCAACTTGGTCCTTTTGGGCCGAAAACTTTTATTTAACATTGTTTTGGGCCGTAAGACCCTTATTGGTCCGTGAAGATTTATTCTTAGACCCTAATGGGCCGAAAACCCTCTAATGGGCTTTGTAAGGTCAAAAATCACTATTGGGCCCCTTTTTGGGCCGAAAACCTCATGTTTAGCCAGGGTCGGTCCATTGTTTTTTACTACCCGGGACAAGATAAGAAAATTATGCCCTTATATGTGTACTGTAAAATAACAAAAACATATATATATATATATATATATATATATATATATATATATATATATATATATATATATATATATATATATAATTTCTAATATGAAAAATGCAGTAATTTTTATAATCAAACAAATAATACAAAAAAAAACATACAAAAAATCACCTAAAACGATGTCTTCGTGCATTTTTTGAAGCGAAAACATCTCTTATTTTACAATAATCAATATTTTTAAAAAATCACTTTCAATACTTAAAATTGCTAATCCATTCAATCTTTCTTGAGTCATGGTACTTCGGAGATACGACTTCAAAAGCTTCAATTTTGAAAAACTTCTTTCCGCGAAAACAACCGTAACCGGCACCGTCAACAATATCTTATATGCAACCAACACATTAGGGAACATATCCATTCTTCTTGCATACTCCACTATTTGAATAGATGTCCAAGGACTTCCACTTTTGTATGCTTCATCCGACAACATTTTCTGCAAAATTAGTAACTCAATGAATAAACCATTTCCATCAATATCATAATCTTCACCATTTTTCAAATTGGACTCAAGATTTAAACAACATTTCTTTAATTCATCATCAACTAAAGAAACTAATTTGGAACCATCAAACAAAAAACCAAATATCGATTCAAAATATTGCATTTGTTCAAATCTACTTTTCAATTGAACAAGAGCCATATCAACAAGAATAATAAAATAATCCCTTTTAAATGCTTCTTGAGAAGATTGGTGTTCTCTTTCGGTATTTGGAATTTCATCAAATTGTTTTTTTCTTTTATAATTGCGTTTTTGAGGAAATTCGTGTTTAACTTTAACACTATTTGCTATTTCTTTTGCTTTACTAATAGCAAAATCAAACCCACTTTCCCTATATCCTTCAAAATAATTAATTAACCCCTCTAAATTTTTTACAGCAACATCAAGAAGCATTTCTTTAGATTGTAACTTTTTGCTTACCAAATTAATTTTGTACAAAATTTCATACCATATAACTAAACTTAAAATAAATTCAAAACTAGAAAATTCACCATTTACTAGTGAATCACCATCTCTACACACTTGTCCATTATCACTTATTTTAGAAAAAAAAATTTAAAGCTTTTCTTATTTGAGAAAATTGTGTTTTTATTGCTTTAACACATTTAATATGACTTTCCCAACGAGTAGCTGATAATGATTTAAGTGTTAGATCATCAATAAACTCAAGTAAAACACTCCATCTTTTTGTTGAATTAGAAAAAACATTATAAATCGTTTGACATGTACCAAAAAAAGTTTTTACCTTTTGGCAAGAATTTGCCATATCACACAAAACCAAATTTAAACTATGACATCCACAAGGTATATAAAAAACTCTATTATTTATATCAAGCAATCGTTTTTGAACACCTTGGTGTTTACCTTTCATATTTGCCTAATTATCATACCCTTGACCATGGACATAATTAATATCCAAATCAAGATATTTTAGGGCATCCTGTAAAACATTAAAAAGACCTAGACCGGATGTATCTTCTACAATTAAAAACTCTAAAAAAAACTCTTCAACTTTTAATGGAACACTTTCCAAATCTACACATCTTATAATCAAAGTCATTTGTTCTTGGTGACTTGCATCCGGAGTGCAATCAAGAATTACAGAAAAATATTTTGCCTTTTTCATTTTTTTAATAATTGCACATTTTACCTCGGATGCTAACATTTCAATTAATTCATTTTGAATTTTATGACTAAGATAATGATTATGTGTTTCTTTGTCTTTAATCATTCGAAAATGTTCTTTCATTACCGGATCCCACTCCGCAATCGATTCAACTACACTTAAAAAATTGTCATTTGAGTTTTCATAAATTTTTTCATTTGTACCACGAAAAGCCAAGTTATTTTTTGCTAAACATTTTACAACATAAATAATTCTAACCATAACTTCTTTCCAATGTTCGGTATCTTTTTTTATCATTTCTTGAATTTCTTTGTCAATTGTTTCGTTTTTATTTAACCTAATTCGGGTTTCATTCCAAGTTCTTAAATTATCCATATGATCGGAACTATTTTCATGTTGTTTTAATGTTTCACTAAGATGCTTCCAATCTTTAATTCCTTCGGTTGCCAAACTACTTTTAGTTCGAACGGTTTTAAACAACTTACAGCAAAAACAAAAAACTTTATCAAGTTCTTTTGAATACACTAACCATTTTCTATCAAAAGAATCACCATTTCTTAATTTCCGAATAAAAAAATCAAATGAAAAATGTCTACCAAGTGAATCTTTTGGAAAAATTGTGTTGGTATCAACTTCTCTATTTGGCCCTTTTTCTATTAGTAAATCTTTCATTTTTTAATCTAAATCATCCCATACTCTAGGATCAAAAATATTAAAATCACTCGGTTTATCTTTATCAAAAAAATCATTTTTTTCAAAATCATTGGAAATATCAACCGAATCATTGGAAGTATTAGGTGGAACACTAAAATTATTAACCGGATCATTAGAATTTTGATTTCTAACAAAATATTTATTCAAAGACCCTCTTAATTGATTAGCCTATTCTTGTTCTTTTCTTTTTCGTTTTCTATTTTGAGCACCCGATGGTTGTTTTCGGGGAAACATATTTAAAAATCAGCAAATCTAGTTATAAAAGCTAAGCAAAGAAAAAAAATCAATAAATCTAGTTATAAAAGCTAAGCAAAGAAAGATACAACCTAACCAAAGTTTTCGTTTTTATTTTTCACTTTGAAGATGTCGATAATCTGAAAAATAAAACATAAAATCCGAAATACAAATCCATTTTCAACAACTACTGGCTAATAACACAACAATGAAATAAATATATACCTTTCAAGAGACTAAAATACAAAGAAGTAAATTTCAAGATTTCAAAATAAACAAAATCAGCCTCCCAAGTCCTGATTCACATCACAGAAACAAGAACAAAACTTCAGAAAAGGACTTTAGAAATTTGTATCATAAACAAACCATAGTAATCAGAAACTATACCTGAAGTAAACCATAAATCTCATATACCAAACAACAGAATATGATGCTCGAATTTGTATCATAAACAAAAGATTACTTTTTTTATCGTAGTCAAACTGATGAAATCCAACATGTAAGAATAAAAATTCCTGACTCCTAAAACAAACCGTAAAAACCATATTAAGAGGTGATAGATTGATGCAGCAGGTTTGGTGTTCAAATAGAAAAAAAAATCATTTGAAGAAAAGTAGAGAACTTACCCTAATCAGTTTGAAGAGCGGAAGAGAATTCAGAAACTGAGAAACCACACATCCACACGTCTTTCGTTCGTTCGCTTCGTTGTCTATTTGAAAACAATGAAAAAATCCAAGTCTGCAACTCCTACAACGAATCACAATAATCAATTAATCATATTAAGAACAAAGAAACGATGATTGATGGCAACAAGTTTATTAGTTTAGCAAAATCACAATTAATTGAAGAAAAATCACCCAAAAATCGAGTGGATGAGAATGAAGAATAGAAATCGACAACAGCAATCAGGTTGTGTCTCCAGTCTCTGGGTTGTGTTTGATTTCTTGGGTCCCTTCGTTTGTTGTCGTTGAAAAGGAAATCGATTTTGGTAAGTTGGTCTTCGAATTCAGTATTTAGAAATCAAAAATTAGAGAATGAGATGTTGAAAAGATCGATTGAATGTGTCAGACTATCAGTTTTAGAGAAGATAGAATAAGAAATTGAAAGGAATGGGAATCGACAAATCAAACCACACAACAAATAGTTTAGTCGATTTGAACGTTCAGTAGACTCCTCGATCTCCCCACTGTTCGATTTTCAAAAAATTTAGCTTTTCCATTTGACGATTGCGTTCTCAACTTGGCACTCAAGAATTCGGTGATGCCCCAATGTGCGATCGTTGTTCCTGTTATTCTTGGATTGAAGTTATTGGGCTTAATTTTTTGGCCAAAATTACATATATATATATATATATATATATATATATATATTATTACTTGTTGGATAAAAATATGCCCCTATTTTTTTGATGCCCTAGGCTTAAGACCAATTTGCCCATGTAGTTGGGTCGGGCCTGTGTTTAGCATTTATGGGCTGCAATTCATTATTGGGCCAAAAGTTCTTATTCAAATTTCATAAACTCACAC
Source organism: Lactuca virosa (assembly GCF_052849685.1). Taxonomy (NCBI): domain Eukaryota; kingdom Viridiplantae; phylum Streptophyta; class Magnoliopsida; order Asterales; family Asteraceae; genus Lactuca; species Lactuca virosa. Next base: position 307,340,138 of record NC_136433.1, on the reverse strand, counting down.
TTGGGCCCTATTTTGGATTGAAAACCCTTTAATTGGGCCAATACCCTTCCTAGAACATTATTAGGCCGAAAATTCCTTGGACCAAGCCAAGTTCGAAGCCCACAACGTTTTTGGGCCAACCTTGGGCCGAGACCACTCTTGGGCCGGTTAGGGTTTGATAAAAAAAAAGGGAAAAGGCTAGGAGGTTAATTCATGTGCCACCTCAATATAACATTACATGTATCTAAGTTGTTGTCCAACAAACAAGTAAGACCCTCACATCAACCATAGCTAGAGTCAACCCCTATCACCTCCTTCCCCTTGATTCGGCCGAACCCTTCTCCCCACCCCATTCACAACTTCATTTCATCTCAATTTCCTCTCAACTCTCAAGAACTTCTTCATCTCATTCTCCCTAAAAACTGTGGGTGTGCCAGTGTGTTCCAAGAGTTTTTCTTCAAGAATCATAACTTGGTAAGTTGATGACAAACCTCATTGTCTTGTTCCAAGTTTTACACTAAAAATCCTCCTTCTTACACTCCATTTTCGTGTATAAGCTTCTAGAACACCTTTGACTCGAAAATCTTCTCAAGGAAGCAAGCTAGGGCCGAAAATCTTCTCCATATTCCTCTACAACTCGAAAAAGCCCCCAAGGTGAGCTTCATACCCCTTATTTTCGAGTTTTCTTTCTTTTGGGGGGGGGAATACAAGTCAAAATCTTGTTTAAATCTTTAATATTTGCTTGTATGTGTATGTTTTATATGTTTTTGTGTGTTGGAATGTTGTGATATCATGAACTCGAGATTTTGTACAAATCTCAAGTCATTTGGAAACATATTTGGACATGAAAGTTTGAACAATGGTAAAAATGGGCTATTTTTTACACTTATGGTAAAAATGGGCTATTTTTGACACTTATGGTAAAAATGGGCTATTTTTGACACTTATGGTAAAAATGGGCTATTTTTTACACTTATGGTAAAAATGGGCTATTTTTGACACTTATGGTAAAAATAGGCTATTTTTGACACTTATGGTAAAAATGGGCTATTTTTGACACTTATGGTAAAATGGGCTATTTTTGACACTTATGGTAAAAATTGGCTATATTTGTCACTTATGGTAAAATGTCCTAATTATATTAGCTCCAACTTTAAATATATATATATACAAAGAATTTTATAAATGAATCTACCAAATTGGTGAACTAAACTTATTTTATGACACGAAAGTTGCATGTCATAATCTGTCTATCGTTAAGGTTTTAATCACTTCTAGTAAGCTGTGTAAATTACGATAGGAATTATTGCGTGTTATAATTTGTAGTCGAAAATATACACTAGTAACATTATTTATAACGTTAAATAATGGAATTCAATATTCGCGTAAATTCCGTTAAGGCTCTTGTGAGACACTCTTTCACTCATACCTACCTAGTGTACATCGTAAGTCCTGTAGTTATAACCAGAGTCTCTTGGAGGGAGAGCGGGATATTGTGTATAGATCTATACGGGGTTGACACCCCCACACTTGAGCTGTTCGCTACAGCTAGACAGGCCAATCTAGGGTGTCAATTATCTTTAGAAACCGACGCCTGAAGAACGTCAAGACAGGTGCTTTAGTCATATTAGTATGGTTGTAACGACTCACATAGGGAATAACAATATTCTTTTAAAATTTACGCATGACATATACTCCACTCATTTTATAAAGTACAAAACTACGTGTCGTCTATTTTGCTACTAATTTCACCACTCTGGTCTTAGGGTTTTAAGACCCCAACTTTTCGTATAACAGAAAATATAGGATTTTCTGGGAACACTCTCTATATAATTTCAAACAAGGTAAACAAAGAATACACATGCAATTATACATGATTTGAAACGAGACTCGCAAACTATTTTTATAGAAAATATTGGATTTTCTGGAAGTTTACAAACTAATACAAAGTTTTTCTCACAAATATGCTTATGAACTCACCAACATTCTATGTTGACGCTTTTTAAAACAACTTGTATTCTCAGGGACTTAGTAAAGCAGGTCTGCAACTATGGATTTTTGGATAATTGTTGTAATTTTTGAAATGTCATACATTGGTTATTTTTGGGATGTAATTTCATGAACAACTACAAAGTTGTAAACAATGCATGTTGGTATCTGTAATGTATGACGTTTGGATGGCTATGTTTCAATTATGATCAATTGTTATGATATTACAAGATGAAGTCACCCGCCCCCGGACGTTTCCGCCGTCTCGGTTCGGGGGTGTGACATTTTCAAGCTTAGAACACTTGAAGAAACTTGAAGAACACTTGAAGACACTTGAAGAACACCTGAATATGGAATTACCCTATGGATATTAACACATATTAATGTGTGTAATTGTAACAAAACTAGTATATTTATGTGTAGAATCACTAGATTAGTACAGAAAAGCTTACCAAAAGATGAAGAACCATTTATGGAGAATTAACCTTGAGAGAGATGGAGTGTTTTTTGAGAGAAAATGAAGAGATAAGAAGTTGGAGAATATGAAGTGAGAGGGGGGGAGGCTCGGCCGCAACTTAAGTGGGGAGGGGGAGGGAGGGTGGTGGGGGTGGGGGTGGAGTGGGTGTGAGTGCATGGATGTATGTTGGGTAATAAAAATTATGGGGAAAAAAGAGACAACTTTTGTCTCTTATGAAGTTTTATAAAATCCAAGTCAACTCTATTTTCTTTTATAAAAATCTTGGCATTTTTATAAAAAGAGTGGTATTTTTTTATAAAGAAATATGGTATAAATGATGTATAAATATTTAATTTGAATTATAAAAATTCAAATTATTAATAAAAACATTATCATCCAAAATAATAATACATTACACGAAAGTTAGGCTGATTCCTAAATTCTTTCCGTTAAAAATTGGGTGTTTAAGTCGGGTATAGGATTTGTTGCATTTGATGACGACTTCATCAAAAATCTGAATATGTAACATTTGTTATGAATTTTCCATGTATTGTAAGGTTTATGAACTCCACTACATTGTGTTATGAATATTAATTATACCCAAATAATATATAATTGAATTATCGAAGTTTACTTTACCAACCCTAATTAGGGTTATTCAATAATTTACAACCAGAGAGGTACTTGTATTATGTCTTGTCAATAGTACATTAGAAGCATTAGGGAATATCACATTTCTCCTAAAATTCTAATACAAGTTTGAGTTTACTTGGTTGACTTTTGTTGACTTTGTATGACCAAAATTGACGGTTGTCACACCGCGTAGCCAGTCCCATCCTCGATTGGTCGCTGATCAAGTAGTACGCCCCGTGTAAGAGAGAGTACGCCCAACGTACACGTTGGACAGTTGACTTTCCTTGAATTTTGACCTCTGGTCAAGATTGAAGGTTTTGGACCATGGGAAGGGCAAAAATGGTGTTTTTGCCCTTAAGGGACTTAGTTGTGGGATTTGTACTCGCGAGTTGAGTTATGAACCTTAATTATTAATTAGGGTTAATTATTTCATTGATTAGGTGGAGTCTAGTTCCGACAGTTCAGGTGTGAGATTTACACAACATCAGTATCAGGTGAGCCTCTTTACTTATTCTTACCTGTGAGGTAGAATAACTGTATTTGTAATGACCAACTAGGTCTACTGTTATTTTGTATTATGCTATTTATGTGTGACTAATACTGTGGATAGTCTCCAGGGTTGCTGATAACCCATAGGGCGTGTTGTTGCCCACTGGGACTGCTGATAGTCCCCAGGGTTGCTGATAACCCATAGCTGTTTATTTATGTTGTGTTGTATGTGGTATCTTGGGACACTCACTAAACTTTGTACTTACAGTTGTTGATTTATGTGTTTCAAGTGCTTCTGAGGACCGCGGGAAGGCAAAAGTCTGATTGTACACACTCGATGGAAGATTTGTTACTGGGATAGTTTGAGATACTCTGATATTTTATGATGATGTTTGTTTTAGACACTTATGTTTTTGGATGACTTGGTTTGTGAAACTTTATTTTGGGGAATTAAAAATGAAAATTTTGGTTTGAAATTTGAGGTGCTATAAAAATTATGATAAGTATGTTGTATAAACGAACCAAAATTCCGTCAAAAAGATAAAATGACACTTTCAACCAAACTTAAAGACTTATTATGATGACATTATTGTGTGTGTGTGTGTGTGTGTATATATATATATATATATATATATATATATATATATATATATATATATATACACCTGACAAAACTGAAAAATTGGTCATTGTGGTTTGCAAAAAACTGCGGATGGAGTCCAAAAAGTTTCTAACTTGCATGAAAGGTTCAAAGTCAATAGTTTCCCATGAATTTGGTCAAAAAATCAGGAATTTCTCGTAAATTTGGTCCATGATGGACTTTAAATGACGGTTTTGCCCTTTTATTTTTTTATATATTTTTTTCATATTTATTTTAGAACAAATTACTGAAATCGTCCCTATGGTTTAGTTAAAATTGCACGTTTGGTCCCTAACTTTTTTTTTTGCACTCGGACCGTCCTTACTGTTTGATTTTGTTGCATTGTTGGTCCCTCATAAACATAAAAAGACTATAATGCCCTTTATATTTTCTTTTTCATTTTTCATTATATTTATTTTATTATTATTTATTAATTAAAAGATGAATTAATATAATAGGTTCCACCAGTACCACCACATGTTAATGTTAACCACCGTCTACTACCATCAGAAACCTACCAGCCACCGGAAACTACCACTGGTGACCGCTAGCCACCACCTGCCCACCCCTCACTTATCACCTCCGGTAACAACCATTCCCCTTTCCTGACACCTGTTATAGCCATATAGACACATTCTTATCATTACAACCAGACAACCACCAGTCATCACCATCACCACCCACATATTCTTCCACCACCACCACTCACCTATTCCGGTAACACCACCCGCCTATTCAGGTCGCCCACTGTCACACCCCCGAACCAGACGGCGGAAACATCCGGGGGCTCGTGTGACTAACAATTGAATTATCATCACAATGAATATACATGAAACATAACACATTCATCACCAACATTACATATAACAACCAACATTGTTCACATCAAGTACATTGTTATAAATTACATAAATTCAATGTATTAATAGTACGATGAGTGATGTTACACAAAATAAATCCATACACACTTGAAAATCTTCCTGCTTAACGATTACCTGAGAATACAAGTTATTTTGAAAACGGTCAACATATATAATGTTGGTGAGTTCATAAATATGTTTAGATAAAAGTCTTTGTATCTTTTGTAAAAACCCATAAAATCCGATATTTTCTATAAAGTGTCTGAAAATGATGTGAAAATCAAGTATAGATGCATGTATGAATTTCGTAGTAGTAACATATATGAATGCAGTTTAGATTTCTTTGTATTGTAAGTAAGTGATAATTGAATAATAGTATTTCCCCAGAAAATCCGATATTTTCTGATTTATAATGATGTCGAGGTTCTTAGATCATTAATTTAAGTTATTTCGTATTGACATAATCGAAGGGTTAATCTTCGAAATGTTAAATTGGTATTGGATCTCTATATGAGCCGTTATAACCATACATGATAATGACTAGGTTGCCTGTCTTCGCATTTTTTCAAATGCCGGTATTTGCTCAAGGTTTTGTCGCACTAGACTGGCCTAGTCTAGCTGTAGCGAACAACTAAGGCGTGGGGGGTCACCCCGTATAGATCTATACACAAACTTCCTTCTCTCCCTCCAGGAAACTCTGATTATAACTACAGGCTACGATTGTACACTCAAAGGCGCCAACCGACAAGTCTCACTAGATTCTCAACCTTTCACGTTCGTTATGTTTTTCACTATGTTTAATGTTTACGTGTATGTTACATGTTTTCATATCCAAAGGTACATCCATAAGTATACGAAGTTCAATAATTATGTAAGGGATAGAGTTACGATCTACTAAGCATGTGAAATTCAGTCCAAGCCCAATTAGCATGTGAATGGACCACAAAGGCCCAATAACATGTAAGAGGGTAATTTGGGCCCAATAGGCATGTAAATGGACCACCAAGGCCCAACAACACATGTGACCCATAGCTCAGGCCCAAATTAACATGTAAATGGGTCGCAAGGCCCAATAAACATGTCATGGAAGATATTCGCCTCAATATACACTTGAATGGGCCTTTAAGGCCCATTGGCCATGTAATGTGAATATTAGGCTCAATAAAATTGTTATCGATGTATTTTGTCCATTCGTGATTGTTTCGTTGTTTATATTTAACTCGAGGTTTACCAAATTGATTATAAAAAGTCTTCTTTTTGTAAAAACGACGTTCTTAGTCAATAAGCCTCAAATTTTCAATTAAGGCCCAAAATTTTGTAAAAATAACACTTTAGTCCATAATTTATAAAAGTTTGTACTTTCGTCCCAAATGTTTAGAAATTCACGGGTTTAGTCCAAAATTTTATATTTTGACATGTTTGGGCCTATTTTGCAGAAAAGTGCATTTTCAGCCCCTTGTTTGTAGAAACTGACACTTTCGGCCCAATTTTGATAAAAGTTACATTTTTTGTCTCATTTAGAAATAAATGTTATTTTCACCCCTAAATTTGGTTTATTTACATTTATGACTCAAACTTTGGTCAAATAACATTTTTAATCCCAAAACTTTCATTTTTTCGCAAATATGGGCCCAAAACCGTGAGGCCCAAATGTTTGGCCCATTGAGCTAAAATTTACATTTTTTCCCTTTTGGAAAGCATGTTTATCATAAAAATCCATTTTTATACAAGTAGGACCTGTTTGATCCTTATAAAAACATAAATGTCACTTTTTGCCCTTATCTTTTGTTTTCTTGACAATTTTGACCCTTAACAAGGTTTTTGCTTTAAATTTTTATATCTTCAACATATAAACACTTTTAACTTGATAATATGATGTATAAGGTGTCTTAGTTCATAGATCTTTACTCAATGTTACTTAAGATGTCGAGATTTGTTAAGATCTAACACATTTTTACAAAATAAACTAAGAAATCACACAAGACATGCATATAACACATAGATCTACACATTTTACTTGTATTATCCCCAAAAAATCATGTAAAAACCGAAAACAAGGGGGTATGAACTCACCTTTGCTTTGATGTTTCGGTTTTGAAGAAGAGATGAAGAGATTTTTGGTCCTAACAAGCTTTCTTGAGTGGATCTCGAACTTAGGAGGTTTCTAGGAGTATGATCACCAAAAATTTGCTTAGAAGGAGTGATCTAACATGAGAATGAAGTTATATAACTTGGATATGTAAGGACTTACCAAGAAAATGATGATTTTTGGTGGAAATCTTCTTGATCAACCCTAGATCTTCGAGAATTTAAGAGGAAAGGAAGGAGTGTTTCTTGTGAGTGTTTGAGAGAGTTTGATGTTGTGTGTGTGTGTGTGTGCTTACCTTTGGCCGAGAGGAAGAAAAAAAGGGAGGGAAGAGAGATTAAGATGTGATAGGTGCATAGATGTATGGGATTGGGTATTTATTTAGAGGGTAATTTTCATGGATTACCTCCATGTATTAGTGAGGTGGCATGGCTTGGATAATTAGCCATTTCTTTTTTTTTTGTTTTGTTTTTGATGATGGGCCGAGAATTGGATTAGGAAGGAGGAAGTGAATTAATTTGGGCTCAATCTTGGTCTTCACTCGAAATTTTAAAGCCCATAGAAAAGTTTTCGGCCCATTGGGCCTTTAGGGTAGTTCACGGCCCAAAATGGCATAAAAGAATGGATTTATGGCTTACTAGGGTTAATTGGATTAGTTTTGGCCCAATAAGGCCCATTAGGGTTAGAATGAATCATTCTAGGCCCAAATGGTCCAAAATGTTTTAGATTTGTGAATTTGGGTCCATTTAGAATCCAAATAGGGTTTCCAAGCCCAAAATAGTTGAGTTGAATGCTTATTGGTCCATTAGGCCCAATAAGGAATCCTAGTCCAATATGGAATTAAACCAAGGTTCTTAGGGTTTCAGACTCTTTGATGAACATGAGAGGTGCATTTAAATGAGCTCTGGGTGATATTTACTTAGAGTATATGTTTTACAATCGTTAAATGATTACACAAGAATAGAATTTCCTAGCTAAAATGCTAGTTGTGACATCATCCCCCCGTTAGAGGGAACTTCGTCCCGAAATTCTTTTGAAACTAGGTTTGTGAAGGAAAGAATAAGTGAGGGTACTTTTGCTTCATTTGGTCTTCATGTTCCCATGTGAATTCCGGTCCACATTTAGCGTTCCATCGAACCTTCACAATCGGAATACGACTTTGCTTTGTACGCTTCACTTCCCTATCCATAATCTCGACTGGTTCTACGACGAACAGGAGATTCTCGTTTATCTCAATCTCTTCCAAAGGAATGATAAGGGTTTCATCTGATAGACACTTTTTCAGATTCGAGACGTGGAACACTGGGTGTACGTTGCTGAGCTTGGCAGGTAGCTGCAGCTTGTAAGCCACTGGACCAATCCGAGAAAGAATTTCGAACGGTCCAATGTATCGCGGGTTCAATTTTCCTCGTTTCCCAAATCGAACCATTCCCTTCCAATGAGAGACCTTTAACAACACGCGATCCCCGACTTGAAATTCTAATGGCTTTCGCCGCTTGTCAGCATAGCTTTTCTGTCGGTCTCGCGATGCTTGAAGTCAAGATTTGATTTAGACTATCTTTTCGGTCGTTTCACGGATGACTTCGGGTCCTGTAAGAGCACTGGCCGGCGATTGCCCTTTTACTAGTTAAGTATCACCCACCTCAGCCCAGCATAGGGGCGATCTGCATTTACGACCATAAAGAGCCTCGAAGGGAACAACCTTGATGCTCGTGTGGTAACTGTTGTTATAAGAAAATTCGATCAGAGGCAAGTGGGCATCCCATGATTTGCCAAAGTCAATCACGCAAGCTCGGAGCATACCCTCGAGTGTCTGGATGGTGCACTCACTCTGACCATCCGTCTGTGGGTGGTAGGCAGTGCTCATATCTGTTGAATCATAAAAGTGACCCTCTTAAACTTGGTCTACCGCAGCCTTCGAAGATCCGCAGTCAACTCTGTTCGGCAACCCCATCCGAAGTCATCATCATCATCCGCAGTTCACTATCTAGCTCTCTTAGTTTAACTCTTTATCTACTTTTGTTAGAATACTTTCTATTGTCCAGTATGCCTTTCATGGCTACGCTTAGATAGTTGAACCGATGTAATATTTGAGTCTCTATATATAGAGCTCAATCTTTCTTATTCAATACAGATCTGCTTACGCATCTTTAATCTCATATCTTGTGCTATTGCTTTCATCTCTTTCTTACTCTCAAAGTTCACTTGAATATAACTGAATATTATCTCTCTTCGGAGCAAGTCATTCGTGACTTAATCACTAAGTTTGATCTCACTTACTAACTTGGTCTGAATGCATTCCTTGTTATGAATCAACTTATGTGTATACTTGATATAATACCTGCTGTCATTTATATTTCCTTACATTTCCGCAACTAACTCTCTAATTATCTAACTCTTTAACTTATTATTATTGTTGAGCTTTTAGATCCTTTGAGATAAACTATTCCGCAACTATACTTGTTCTAACGTTTGTTCAAGTGTGTCAAGTTTTTTCTCTCAACAAGTGGTATCAGAGCCATAATGGTTGCTTTTTGAAGCAAAACTCTGATTTTTAAAAGGCCTTCTATACCACTGGAGCTTATTTCATAAAAAAACATCAAAAAAAACTTTTCAAAAAACAAGGAAATATGGCACAAGCGTTATCTCTAAATGTTTCCAACAGTGTTGGTGGTTCTAATCGAGCCCCAATATTAGTGGCAAATGAATATCATCACTGGTCTCAGAGAATGGAAAGATACTTAAGGAGACTTGGTAGAGATGTATGGCGGTCGGTAGAAGAAGGACCACATGTCCCTGTTCTTACACCAGTTCAAACCGACGGCGCCACAGCCAGACTAGGAGGAGGTCAACCAGTCATGAATCGTCCCACCAAAGATGATCTCGATAAAATGGAAAATGATGCAGTTGCTTTTTATGAAATCTCTTGTGGAGTTTCTCCTGACAACTTCGACATTATCATAAACTGCAAATCAGCAAAAGAGATCTGGGAAGTTCTCAATAACTTATATGAGGGCTCAGAACAAGCTCAAGATAAAAAGCTCACAACTGTACTCAATGAGTTCAACAATTTCAAAGCTCATACTGGCAAAAGTTTGGAAGACTCCTTCAAAAGGTTCAACCTGATAGTCACTAAGTTATCTAATGCTGACACCATCCGCAACAACCATTCAGTTCCTCAATGGTTTGGGAAGACACTAGACTACTGCTAAGATGATAGTTCAAGGAGACAGAAAGATTCATTCTTTGTCTCTCTACTAGCTCTACGGGGAACTGCAAGCACAAGAATCCACCGTACTCAAAGACTGTGCTGACTTCGGAGGACCACTTGCTCTTATAGCACAAGCTCCACATAATTAATCCTACTCTCCCTCGTATGACACTCCTCCGCAGTCATACGAAGCTGACTCAGAGTATGATGAAGAAGAAGAATTTCAGAAGGCTATTGCTCTTGTTAGCCAATAGTTCAACCAGCTACCACCTCGTTCCTTTCGTAAGAATCAGCAGTTCAACAAACCTCCATTCAACCGCAACTTCAACCCACAGAATAACCATTCTCGATATCCCAAAAGTTCTCATCCACCACCGCAATCTCAAAATACTCAACCAAAGGAGGCACCGCAGTCCATCCAAACCACTGACTCCGGTACTCCCTCAGAAGACAGAAGTGATGTTGTGATTTGTCACAAGTGCAACAAAGAGAATCATTTTGCCAAAGACTGCAAGGCAAATGTAGTGAAAGACAGAGCATTCTACCCGAGAATGGCTCAAGAATTGGAAGAAAAGGAAAAGGCAAGGGCATACGTAGCCCATGTAAAAAGACATCATCAAGTTTGGTCATCCGGAGATGAAGAAGAAGCCATCAGCAACATCAAAGGAAAAGGCAAGATCTGCATGCGTGCAACTGCGGATGACGATGGGTCTACAAAGATGGAAAAGAACTAATGCTACATGGTAAAGGATGGAACTCTAAGCATCGTCGAACAGGTAAAACTCATGATTTAAACTCTAAACTATAGCATGCATGACTATCAACCCTTCATAGATAATCTTAATGACACATGTGTTGCCGTCCTTACAGACTATAACAAAGCTCTAGATGAGAAGAACATAGCGTCCCAAGAGATGTTTCATGTAAGAGGACGACTGGACAACAAAAGACTCAAAGTAGCTATGTTAGAAAAGGACTTAGAGTTAGAAAAAGATGCAAGAATGTTGAGTGAAACACAACTAGAGATAGCTTTGAACCAAAGAGATTTAGATCAGAGTGAGATTGTACGTTTAAATCTATTAATATAAAAACTGTTCAATGAAAGTGAAGCTATTGAAAATTTGGTGAATAATGGAACTGTGGACAATACATACAATTGGGGTTGGTCGAATGGATATCCTACCGCAAAGGATTCCTCACCCCGGTTTAACAAAGATCGACTGTATGTCCCTCCGGACCGAGAATTTCATTTCCCCGTCAATGACAAAACCTTTCCCGAAGACATCAGAACACACTTCGGTAGACTTCATAATCTAAGTAATAATTGTGTCATTGAGGAAATTGTGCCTGAGGTTTCGGGTCACACAAGTGATCAAATTCCTATCTGTGGCACAATCTATCAAATTCTCAGATTTCCTCAGTTGTTGATGAGGAAATTGTCATAGAGAGTCCCGAAGTCTCACAGGACTTCCCATATCTGCCCTCAGACCGCAATGTCTCTCACTGCAGTCATGAGCCGCAGAAGTCCCACAAAAATCCCACAGAAGTCCCAACTCAGTCTTATTCTGCGGTAGTCAAATCATCCTTACCGCAGTCCTCAATCAAAAGCTCTGTGACTCTTCAGTCAATTCATCATGAATTACCCATAGAAAACTTTGAAGTGGGTCAATGCTCTCAAAACCCTGAATCTTCAAGTTCAGATGAATCTAGCCCTCATTTTCAAAAATTTTCAAAGGTTTCCAGGAAACCACAGCTGAACACCAATGACTGCGGTTCTCCAAAAACCTTAGCTAAAAAGGCTTTCAAAGAGGAAATTCGATCCCGAGGCACAAATCGACAAATCTTTTCTAAAAACAAAAGGCATATCAGATTTCCAAAATCTAAGAGTCCAGAAAAGTTTGTTTTCTCGCACTATTTTTCAAAAAACTCTCCCATCAAGAAAACACACAAAAAGGAATATACAGTTTCAACAGTCATCTCAAATTCATCTGACACAACCCAAAAGAAAGTAAAGTCTTTTCGAAGCAATGGTTTTCAAATCTATTCCTGAGATGATCCAAAATGGAAGGGTATCTTACCCACTCCAACACTTTTGAAATCACATCAAAATTTTAACAAGTGGAAGGGTATTTTACCAAACCCAACAAAAAGGTCCAAAAAATCTACACGTGCTAAATCTTCTTCGAAACAAACCTTTTCAAATTCCAACAGCACCAATGTCAGATCTTACCACTCTCGGACCGGTCACAAGCCTACCTCATCATTTAGACCACTGACCAAACAAGGTGTCAGAGTAAAAGACAAAATTGCAGCATGTCAGTGTCAATGTAGTTGTCAAAATGGTTCATCTCATGTCAAATCTGGTTCTTTTCAGAAACCTCGTAGCTTTTCTAAAAATCGCAACACTCCAAAAACTCACAAACACCCAGGACTAGGCTTAAAAGTTGACACGAAACCTGTCCCTGCAACCTCGGTTCATGCATCAATCAGAAACTCATCTTTTATCCCAGACTCCAAACTAGTTTGGATGCCTAAACTAACCGTGTAATTCTCAGGCCTTGTGCAAGGAGGAACAAGAAGAAGAATGGTTAATCGACAGTGCCTGCTCCTTGCACATGACCGAAAGGTTAGAATACCTTTGGGATTTCAGGCCAATTTGCAACGGTGGAAATGTCACATTCGGCAACAATGTGAATGGGATAATCCGAGGTTATGGTGTTCTTACTACGGGAAACTTATCTATTCAAAAGGTTGCTTATGTAGAAAGCCTTAAACACAATCTCATCAGTGTAGGCCAACTATGTAAGGCAGGCCATCGCGTTGAATTTGATGACCAATTCTGCTACATAATGACAAGCGATAGGAGCACTTGCCTGATCAAATCCAAATCCGAAGGTACTATGTATCCTCTGGATGTCTCTCTGATCATAGGCAAACCGCAGCTATGCTTCCTATCCAAAGCAATATCCGAAGTCAGCTGGCTATGGCACCGCAAGCTAGCTCATCTCAACTTCAGATACATCAACAATCTGGTCACCGGAGAACTCGTCCGAGGTCTTCCAATCCTCAAGTTCAGCAATGATACTCTTTGTCCTGCATGTGAATGTGGAAAGCAATCTAAAGCAAGTCACCCTATGGTGATTGATTCTTCAATTTCTGAACCACTGGAACTCCTGCACATTGATCTATGCGGTCCATCTACCGTAGCCAGTCTTCATCACAAGAAATACATACTGGTTATAGTTGATGACTTCACTCGGTTCACCTGGGTCTTTTTCTTAAGACTCAAATCAGAAACTCCGCAGATACTGATCAATTTTATCAAAGAAATTGAACTTCAGATCAAGTTACCAGTACGCCGCATCCGAAGTGATAATGGAACCGAGTTTACCAACCATCTCTTAAACAGTTTCTTGGTTTCTAAGGGCATCACTCACAATTTCTCAGCTCCCTACACACCGCAACAGAATGGAGTAGTAGAGTGAAGGAACCGCACTCTGGTAGAAGCAGCCAGATCTATGCTCAACTTCGCACACCTTCCTCTCTACTTCTGGGCCGAAGTAGTGGCCACAACATGCTTTGTGCAGAACCGAAGCATTGTGTGCAAGCGTCCCAGTAAAACTCCTTATGAGGGCCTTAACAACCGCAAGCCAAATGTCCGATTTTTCCATATCTTTGGGTGTAGATGTTTTGTAATCAACAACAGAGATCATCTTAACAAATTCGCACCGAAGTCTGATGAAGGCATCTTCCTTGGCTACTCAACAAACAAAGTTGCTTATAGGGTTCTCATTAGACGCACAAGGCTAATAGTTGAAAGCTTCGATGTCAAATTAGATGATTATCACATCCGCAACACTGCTCCATCAACCGAAACCAAAGCAATTCTGGAAAGTGATATTCCTGCCTCTTCGGGTGTACAAGAATAAGTTGGATGAATCCGGTGCGGTCGTCAGAAACAAGGCAAGGCTAGTTGCCAAGGGATATAGTCAACTTGAAGGTATTGACTATGATGAAACGTATGCTCCGGTGGCAAGAATGGAAGCCATCTGAATCTTCTTAGCATACGCAGCTCACAAGAACATCAAAGTACATCAAATGGATGTGAAAAGTGCTTTTCTCAATGGTGAATTAAAAGAGGAGGTTTATCTTCAGCAACCTCCGGGTTTTGAAAGTCTTGAATTCCCAGACTACTGCTACAAGCTTGAAAAAGCAGTTTACAGTCTAAAGCAAGCCCCAAGAGCGTGGTACGAGACTCTTTCTGAATTTCTTGTCTCGTCCGGATACAAAAGAGGAGTAATTGATCCCACTTTATTTAGAAAAGAAAATGGTAATCACCTTATGCTTGTACAAATATATGTGGATGATATCATCTTCGGATCAACTGATCAGGGAATGGTGGATGAATTTGCTAAGCTCATGACCAACAAGTTCCAAATGAGCACGAATAGAGAGATTAACTTCTTTCTAGGACTTCAAGTGAAACAAGTCCCTCAAGGGATATTCATCCATCAGGAGAAATACACCACTGAACTACTAAAGAAATACTCAATGGACAACTGTTCTTCGGCTAAGGTCCCCATGGCCTTCGGATATAAAATATATGTTGATCCTTCCGGCGAATCAGTGGATCACAAGACTTATAGAGGTATAATTGGCTCATGGATGTACCTCACCGCAAGCCGACCAGACATTGTCTTTGCAACAGGTGTATGCGCAAAGTAGCAGGATGATCCAAAAATGTCACACATGACCGTAGCCAAGCAGATTCTAAGATACTTAAAGGGCAGCAAGACTCTTGGTTTATGGTACCCCGCAGGGAATGACTTCATCCTATAAGCATTCACTGATGCGGATCATGCCGGATGCAGACTAGATCGAAAAAGCACCTCCGGTGGATGTCAATTTATGGGTGGAAGACTCATCAGCTGGTCATCAAGAAAACAAAATTGTGTATCACTGTCTACCACAGAAGCTGAATATGTGGCCACAGCCAGTTGTTGTTCACAAGTCTTGTGGATGAAAACACAACTTATGGACTACGGATACAGGATGCTGCGGATACCAATTTATTGTGACTCCGAAAGTGCTATAGCGATTTCCCACAATCCAATTCAGCACTCTAAGACAAAGCATATTGAACTACGGTATCACTTCATCAATGACCACATCCTGAAAGGTAACATTGAACTAATTTTTCTCCATACTCATGAAGAGATTGCTGATGTATTCACAAAGGCACTTGACTCTACAAAACTCAACAGTTTCTTACAAATGTTAGGAATGATGAATCCGGATCCACAATTCTTTTTGAATTGATAGGTATCGAAGACCATCTTTGGTCTCTGTTGTGGTCCTAATTGAATTTACTTATGATAGATAGTTTTGGTATATCCTATGCACTGCAGTATATTCTATGTACCGCAGTATATCTCATGTACCGCAACTATATATCATATCTATCTTTCAATGGTCCTTATTGTTAGTTGTTACTAATTTTTGTTCAAGTGTTCTCCTCAGTTCTTCTACTGCAGTCATCTAACCATCCATCCGCAATGATAAAAGATTCATCCGCAATGATAAAAGATCCATCCGCAATGAAGTCTCAATCCGCAATCACATTGATTAATTTCTCAACTGCTTCATAAATTCTTGAAACGTGGTGTGTTATTTAATGATCCTTCATTAAATAAGAAAAACATTAGAAAAACATTCTTTGTGTAGCATATCACTGTCTCAGTTCTACTTTTTGAATAAACCTTGTGTAAGACCTATTTTGGGTATGATGACAAAAAGAACAATTTTCCATAAAAATTTCTTTTAAGAAATCCTTTTTTATTAAACTGTCTCTTCCTATTACCCCCAAAACGTCAAATCTGTTACATCTTCCTCTTTTGTACAACGGATTAACCCCTCACCACACGTTCTTCAGACGTGATGTTATAGGGGCTGACATTTCATTAAATGCAAACCTCTTTTGGAAAATTTCAAAAAATAAAATAAACCTTTTTATTATCTCATCTGTGGCTGAGATTACTTTTCCTAATAAAAAAAACCAAGCGTTTTTATTTTATCCAATTTCACTTAGGGTAAAATCAATAACAGTTTCAAATCCGCCACTATAAAACCCTCTTTTTCCTCCCCAAGAAAGTTTTACGCTTTCTAAAAACTCTCAAGACGAACTTCTTCTCCTTCGTCTTCTTGCACCCTGTTTTCCTGCAAGTTCTTCAAACTCCTCTAAAAATGGTGAAATCGGGTATCTCAAAGAAACATTCCAAGGCATCTGCCTCAGCACACCCAACTGGTTCAGACTCTGCTTCAAGGAACCAAACGCCAACGATTGCTTCAAGCAATTTTAGGGCAGTGTTCGACGAGCATTCCTCTTACAATGCTCCAATCAAGTTGATGATCAAGTTCCTGTCAAATCATCCATTGTTTGGTCCTTTTGACACCTTCACAGATGTGGTACCTCTATCAACACTCTTCAAATGTGCCTTCTCTGCATATTGACCCCTCAACAACCTTCAAGAGGTGCATCTGAATCTGGTGAATGATTCTTTGGTTATTCTGACCAAAGAAAAATTTCTCAACGCCATCAATCTGTTAGTTCATCCTTCAACAAAGGTCTTCACCCCAAGCATGGCCGACATTCTTTCTGCACTTTACCAAATGGGTTACCAAAAGAAGCTGAAAGGCATAGGAGAATTCAAGAAGAATCAGTTGCCTGTGGTATGGCAATTCGTTTTCCATTTCGTGATCCGCAGTTTGTCCGGCAGAACCGGAGGCACTGATAACATGGGCCTCAAGCTGTTAGAGTTAGTATGGAGTATTTTTACTGGCCACGATGTCAACTACGGTCAGATCCTGTGGGATGACTTCTTGCAGTACATCCCCAAGGAAAGTCCAAGAGAAAATCCTATCGAGCTCACCTTTGCAAGATTCTGGTCTCTATGCATCTCAGACCTTCATGCAGATGCAGGACTAAGCACGGGCAACGATGTCAACCTCTTCATCACCAGAGATCTAAAAAGGTACAACCCCTCTAAAGATCAATCTACTTTTGGACCCATTAGAAGGCTACCAGTCCACATAGTGTTTTCACTTGGACTTGAAAACATTGATGTCACATACCACATAGAGGCTACGGAAGGTATTGAACCATACCTTCCTACTCCGCCTCTACCTAGTCAGAACATACAAGCCTCATCCGCACCCATCAATCCTGGTAGTACCGCAATCCCATCTTCCACCACTCTATCCAACTTATCTCTATCAAAAAGGCGCAAGCTGTTAGCCTCAGCCCACCAAGGCCCCCGCAACATCACCAAGAAACATGGAACCCCAAAGAAGAAAGATGCTCCCAAACATACTGAACCATCCAAGAAAAGGAAACTCAGACAAACTGTGTCTTCAGATGACTAATCAACTGAAAATGAATCTCATTCTCCCTCTATGAGTGATTCTGATGATGACGCACAACCCATTTCTATCCTCAAGAAAAGAAAAACCAATCCCACTGACCAAATGCGTGACCGGACTGATGTCGCAGCCTCTCAAAAGGCTCCGGTAGTCCTTGGGGTGGCCGCAGACCCATTCAATTCAACCATCGAAGTCTTCTCAGACACAAAAAGTGTGTCTGTTTCAACTGAACGTGGAGACTCACCCCCAGCTCACTCCCAAGGGGATGGAACTGGTTCTCGCCCTAAGGTCTCCAGGGCTTCCCGTCTACATTTTTTTTCACCTGAGGAGTTGAACTCCATCCTTTTGTCGGTAACCCAAACACTTCAAACACCTTCCCAACCGCAGGGCAATTCTTCCGCCCTTGCCAGAACTGAGTCGAGGCCAGACTTGACCACGGGTCAAGGAGACCGAGGAAGCTCAGGAAATCCTAATCTGCTTACATCTTTTCCAGGTGGTTTAGGCACGGTGAGCACCATTGTGCAAGGATCCGTGGACCCGAGGGACACCTCGGTGCGTTTTGAAGGAATTGACGGAATTGATCTCGATGATTCATGGAATACATACAAGCCAACCAATGAAGCTGAAGCAAAGAAATATGCCGCTTTCCGTAGGGCATTTCAAGCAAGAAAGGATCGACAGACCAAGCAGCTTCAACAAAAATAACAAGAAATTCAATCTGTAGCAAAGTATTGGGCAGACGCTATTAACAATGCCAATACCGTCACCACCATTCTCAAAGTACATGAGTGGATGTCCACAATGGCTGAGACGGTCTGCAACGCTCATACCACTCTTGGTGGTGAAGGTACATCAAAACTCCCTCCAACTCCAACTGTTAGATATTCTCAAGATGATGGCACCGCAATAGAAGTTAGCTTCGCACCTATATTCGGGTTTGATGACTTTGATCTCAATGAGGTAATTCAACCTACTGCTTCTGATGACGATTTAATTATTTTTGATGAGGAAGAAGCTTCGAGTGGCTCTCAACACTCAACCTCCAAGCCGAAAGAGAAAAAGAAGAAAAAGAAGATTGTTGTGTCCAGAAAAGAATTTCTGAGTCTACAAGCCAAAGTAGATCAGATTCTTGCTGCAGTTAAGCCCACTCAACCGCAACCTGAAGACCTACCGGGACCGTAGTCACTTATTGAAAGAATCGAACGACTTGAAACTCGTGAACGACTAGCTGCTGAGCGAATTTCTCTGAAAGTTGAAATGGGAATTCGATCTCTAGATACAAGTCGTCAGGCTGATCATAAGCAGTTTATGGCTATTGCGGAGCGCCTCATCTCTGAGGTATCCGCAATCAAGGCAGATCTTCAAACAGCCATTGCGGACCAGTCAACTCATTCGAAGAAGCTGATAGATGAAACTCATACTGCCTATGAGTCCACCATCTCGGTCCTACAATCTACAATTAACAGCCTTCGACGCTCTCTAACTTCCAATTTTCATGGTCCTCGGATTCTTCAACTTACCAAGGAGATTCATCGACTACTCTTCAACACCGCCATCCCAAACAATCAGCAACTGGCTGATGCACTCAAAGCTCAATTCTAGGAGGTGTGTGCTAAAGTTGATGGTCTTAAGCAATGGCTTGAGGAAGCCCCGGTTATGCATTCCTCAAGAGGGGGAAGTGATGAAGACCATCATTCAAACAACATCTCTCATCATAGGAGCCCCCCTGTCATAAATGATAAAGTTCCCTCACCGCAACCATCTCCTCACAAGAATCCATGCCATCAGACACCACCGCAACATCAGTCACCGCCGCAACAGGAAATCATTCAAGAATCTAATCCTTCTCCCGAGCGACCGGAGACTCCTCCCCACTTCAAGAACCTAGCATCCAACATGTCATCCGAACATTCCAATGACTCTCCCGCAACGAAACAGAAGAAAGCCGATTGGAAAGCAACCAAATTTGCTGAGCTTATCTGGAGAGGAAACGGATTCGACATCACCATGGATGAATCCTTAGTCAATTCTTGGATCAATCCCCATAGAAGATTGTTGGATGATGACTATAAACCCTATCTTACTTATGCTGAATCCCCTTCTGACGGTTACTGGGATGTTCCAATCTCCCCCAATGCAAAATACTTAACTGTATTTGAGCAGTTTGACCGCAACTTACCTGATCACAAGAGACTGCCCATGGAATTCGAAAGAGTCAATCTATTACATGCTAAACATGCTTCTTCAATAGAGGAAATATGGTCTAATGATAGACCATCCGCAGTCAAGAACTTTAAGCCCCGGAAATTCATGAAAGCTGACTTTATCCAGTATACTCTTACAAGAAGGAATCAGGACTACGTCCGCACCCAAGCTGACTTCCCATGCATGAATCCAGAAGAAGTCTTCCTGATAGCAAAGGTGTTCCAAAACAAATCTGAAAAGTATCCTAAGATGAAGATAGCATTTGAGAGGGCAAGCATATTTCTAAGGGAAACTGTCTGTGACTTCGCAAAGATTGATGCAGACATTCACCCTGTCCTTGCCAAAAAGTTCGATCTACCACCACTTGATCCTGCACCGATGCTTACTGAAGGTTATCAAGAAAGATCTCTGGGTGCAACAAACTTCCCAGATCTTGGAGTCATTTTTAAGCGAAAGCTCAATGAAACCAAATATTTCATTCCTATGACTGCCATGAATCGTCTCACAAGGAAGCAACTTGAAGTTTGTCGAACCGCAGTTCAAAAGTCAAAACACACAACTGCCAAAGTCAAGTTCGAAATTTTAAAAAGAATTACCTGGTTGGAGAATGTCAGAAAGTTTTGGTGGATACTCATCAAGTTCCTTAAACTTGATAACTGAAGAGAAGTTAAAGAGGTCACTTAGGGGGAAATTGTTGAATCATAAAAGTGACCCTCTTAAACTTGGTCTACCGCAGCCTGCGAAGATCAGCAGTCAACTCTGTTCTGCAACCCCATCTGAAGTCATCATCATCATCCGCAGTTCACTATCTAGCTCTCTTAGTTTAACTCTTTATCTACTTTTGTTAGAATACTTTCTATTGTCCAGTATGCCTTTCATGGCTACGCTTAGATAGTTGAACTGATGTAATATTTGAGTCTCTATATATAGAGCTCAATCTTTCTTATTCAATACAGATCTGATTACGCATCTTTAATCTCATACCTTGTGCTATTGCTCTCATCTCTTTCTTACTCTCAAAGTTCACTTGAATATAACTGAATATTATCTATCTTCGGAGCAAGTCATTCGTGACTTAATCACTAAGTTTGATCTCACTTACTAACTTGGTCTGAATGCATTCCTTGTTATGAATCAACTTATGTGTATACTTGATATAATACCTGCTGTCATTTATATTTCCTTACATTTCCGCAACTAACTCTCTAATTATCTAACTCTTTAACTTATTATTATTATTGAGCTTTTAGATCCTTTGAGATAAACTATTCCGCAACTATACTTGTTCTAACGTTTGTTCAAGTGTGTCTCGAGTTTTTCTCTCAACAATATCTAGTTGTGTTCCCATTGCCTTCTGAAAAGATTGCCAGAATCTTGAAGTGAATCTGCTATCTCAATTCGAGATAATAGATACTGGCACTCCATGGAGTCTCACAACCTCCTTGATGTAGATTCGGGTCAGGTTTTCCATCTTGTAGGACTCTTTTATTGGCAGGAAATGAGCGGATTTTGTTAATCTATCGACAATTACCCAGATAGCATCCAACTCGTCTGCTGTCTTTGGCAATTTGGTCACAAAGTCCATAGTAATCCTTTCCCATTTCCACTCGGGTATCACTGATTGTTGCAATAGTCCTGAGGGCTTTTGGTATTCCACTTTCACTTTGGTGCAAATAAGACACTTGCCCACGAAAGTGGCTATCTCTGCCTTCATGTTAGGCCAACAATATTGCTGCTTGATATCCAAATACATTTTATCTGACCCCGGATGAATAGAATATCGCGTCTTGTGGACTTCATGCATGACTACTGTGACATCCCCAAATTCACGGCCAGAAAAGACCGGTTTAATTTATGCTTTTAAAATAATTTTCAGAGTAATCCTTTGATTAAAAGAGTTGCGGAATTTGTTCCCAAAATGAAATGTGATAAAATAAGATTTACCAAAGCATTTCTTAAAGAAATGTATTTTCGTTATATAACAAAACTCGGGATGTCATGTTCCGATACATACCAAAAGCATAAACGGCACATTATAAGTCTTACAACAGTTATATACACTACAGGCCTATAATCAAATATCTTGATAAGTCGTTCAATTTATGCTCTCGCGCCACTACCTATAATACAAAGAAAACTGAGTGGGTCAGGCTTGGGAGCCTGGTGAGCATATAGGTGGGAACCATAGCAGTAAGATAGCTAACGGTAACTATTAGAACCATAACAGTAAGATAGCTAACGGTAACTATTGGCAGATAAGGATTCCGATCAGAAGTCGCGAGGGGCGACTGCATGGGAGCCTTTGGCTCAGTAACCAGGTGGGAACTCGGTGTTTCAGATGACTGGTAGAAGTGGGTTGTGATGATTCAGAGGATTTCGGGTGAAGTGTAAGGATATGTCCTTGGATCTCAAGTTATGGGTTTAGCCCAAGTATGTAAATAGTAGTATTCAATCTAGGGTATTCCATCGTGAGGATGACTGGACCCTATGATTGTTTGGACCTGACGTGTTTGGTATTCCAGCCTGAGGGTTGATTGGGCCAAATATGTGCGTGATACGAGGGTATTCCATCCTAGGGATGACTGGACCCGTCGTAAGCATGCCTGGTATTCTAGCTGAGGCTGATTGGACCAGGTATGAGTGTTCCATGAGATAGCTGGTTGTTTATGGAAGCAGTTGCGGGGGCGGAAGGATGCAGGATCCTGTCAGCACAAAAGGATTCATTTCAAAGAAAGAGGAGTAGAGACCCCGATACCTTGGATCATCAGGATTGTTGTGGGAATTGGCCGGATGACACATCGGTTAGATCTTCCGTGGGGAAACCTAGTTAGAATCACAGTACATGTTACATCTTGGATGAGAAGGCAGCTGTCTCGCTGCATGATAATCAGGCTGGAGAGTGCCTGAACTACGTGGGAGACCAATAGTTGTCGCGGTAGGGAACACGAAGATTCTACGTAGCCATATAATACCTTAGGAAAGGGTGTAATGGGAACGTCGAAGGGAATCCGAGTAGACTTGGGGGTCGGAGGCCGAGAAGCGATACCATTCCAAAATTGTTCGTCGTAGTAGACTTCGAGGACGAAGTCTAAGATAAGTGGGGGAGATTTGTAACACCCGGTTCCTGATAAGCATTCTTAAATGAAGATTTGTCATTTTAGCAAAGGGGCTCGACGAGTTGAAGGACCAACTCGTCGAGTAGGATCGGGCGTGGACGCGGGAGTTAAGTGACCTACTCGGCGAGTCGGTATACCGACTCGACGAGTAGCTGTTGTTTCGGTAAACCCTAAATTGAGGGTTTGCACCCTATTTAAACACCTTATCTCAACCTCCATCTTCCCTTATACTCCCAGAAGACATCATATCGAAACCCTAGCCGTCTTGTGTGTTCTAAGGCCATTTTGGTGCTTTTTGGTGGGTTGTGAAACTTGAGAAGAGGAAAGGAGCTTGTGAGACCAAGGGGAAACAAGAAGATCCAGAGTTTGGAGCTCATTTTAAGCTTATTGGAGGTATAAAGTCGAACCTTTGTCTATAGATCTTGATTTTTAGGCCTTTTCCTTCATCTTTCTAAGCCCTAGAGAGGGGGTATTCGGGATTTAGTGTTGGAAGTCAGTGTATGCTTTAGATCCAAGTCTATTGGGGGGTTTTATGGCACAAAGGTGCCAATTTTGTTGCCATGAACACCCCATGCACCATGGAGGCCATATTTTATGGCTTTTTGGGCCAAAGACCCCTTTCATGTGTACCAAGTTTGGAACTTTACGTATGAAATGGACATTAGGGGGCCAGATCTATGGTTTTGAGGTGTTAAGACCCATTGAAATCGACTGTATAGTAATGGTCAAGGTTGGGCTCGACGAGTCGTTCTCGGGACTCGGCGAGTCGGGGTGTTTTGACCACCAAATCCCTTATGTGGATGAACCGGTTGTTAGGGAGGAAATCTAGTGGATGTTTAGACACGAAAAGGGACCTGGGAATCATGGGACTCGACGAGGATATGAACAGACTCGGCGAGTCCAAGGAAATCTCCCAATCTTTGAAGATGAACTCGACGAGTTGTTCATACAACTCGGCGAGTCGTAGACCGGACACATTCTTATGAGGGAGATGAACTCATCGAGTTCAAGGAGGAACTCGAAGAGTCGGATGAAGATGGTCCCGATGCTATGGATGAAGGCGAACTCGTCGAGTTCTTGCTAGACTCGACGAGTAGAGTCGGGGTTGTATCACTTGAAAGGATAGGGACTCGACGAGTTGGTGGACTAACTCGGTGAGTCAAGTCAACTGGATGTTGACTTTGACCAGGGTTTGACCTTGACTTTGACTTGGATTTGGATTGACCCTTGTAAGGGTTATGAGTATGCAATAGTAATCGGAGAAAGTTGTTGGGTAGGGATTAGGGAATAGTGACAAGTCGATTTCCGTACCAAGGACAGTGCAGATACTTCACGACATCGAGGTGAGTTACCTTTCAGTAGGAGTGGGTCTACGGCCACAATGCAGGCCCACTAGTAGGAATTATTGTTAGATGATTGTCTTTGTGATAATTATCTGGTGCGTTGTTATCTGATATTCTTTATGTGCTAGGATGCTATGACATATGTGTTAGTAGTGGTAGGGATGGTATAGCCCTAGTTACCGGTTGAAAGATACCGAAGGGGTAGATAGTACCCATGCCTGTCTAGCAGTGTGATCATGATATGTTATCAGTATGTTTATGATATGTTATTATATGATAGTGGAAGGGGGTGAAATAGTCCCGGATTACCGGTTGAAAGATACCAAAGGGGAGGTTAGTTCCCGATTACCGGTTGAAAGATACCGAAGGGGAGGTTAGTTCCCGATTACCGGTTGAAAGATACCGAAGGGGAGGTTAGTTCCCGATTACTGGTTGAAAGATACTGAAGGGGAGGTTAGTTCCCAATTACCGGTTGAAAGATACCGAAGGGGAGGTTAGTTCCCGGTTACCGGTTGAAAGATGCCGAAGGGGAGCCCAGCTCCCAGTTATGCTACACAGATACCGGTTGAAAGATACCGAGGGATAGGCAATATGTGGTATGTGGTATGATGGGGGAACTCACTAAGCTTCGTGCTTACAGTTTTCAGTTTTGTTTCAGGTACCTCTTCAGCGAAGGGGAAGGAGCCGGCGCGGTAGCGGCATATCACACTCACACATGATTTCGTATCGAGTTTTCTGGGATTGTACTCTGATTTTTATTACTAGTGATGTTATGGTTTTGAGATACGATGTTACAGTTTTATAAATTATTATGACATTGGCAAGAGTTTTTGGTAAACTATTTTACGAGTTACTTAATTATAACGAAATTTTTGGCCTTGAAAATTGGGATGTTACAAGTTGGTATCAGAGCCTTAGTTTGAGGGATTTGGATACACTCTCGGGTGTGTCTGAACTCAAACTGAGGACTTGGTAAGAAAATTTTCAAAAGAAAATCGCTTTATAAAAAGAAGTTTGAAAAGAGAAAAAGGAACTTTGAAAAAGAACAAGATGTGTGATGTGCGCGACCGACCGAGCTCAAGTAAGTTTTCCCCAAGATACCCATACATGTTATGTTATGATATGATATGATTATGAGAATTGCATGCTAGATTAGGGCTAGAGGATCTAGGAAGGATGCCTTATATGCCTACTGTATATGTGTGAGAACTGCATGCTAGATTAGGGCTAAGGATCTAGGAAGATGCCTGGTATGCTTGCTATAGGTTCTTTTGAGCTGCGAGATGTTACTGATCAGTCAGTTATATGATAGCTTGGATAGAGTACGATTGGATTGGGTTACTCGATGCCCGAATGTTGTTGCTTTGTGCTTCGGGAGTCATAGTTATCCTTAGCTAACTAGTAAACGAATGCGTTAAGTTACATATTGCGAGGACGAAATAATTCCAGAAGGTTAAGTCTAGCCCTACTGCGCAGCTCTTGTTTGAGTCCAACCATTGTGGGGTAGGGCCTTTCATTCGAAGAATTATCTGGTCTTAGTGATATGTAATGGTATTCGCGAGCTAGTTAGGTAAAGGTAGCAGGGGTTCCTAGTGCAGTTGATGGTGGAGAGTAGATCGGAGAGTTCCCTAGGAAAGCCTAGGATGAGATTAGTTGGAAGGGGATATTGGTTAAGGGACTTGGTGAAGTGGAGGCAATCCTTGAGGAAAGTACGGATAGATGTGGAAGGTAGTATGGGCCCATAATACTGGAAGCAGAGGATCCGTACTCGAGTCAAGGAGGGTAGAGATGGAACCAGGAAACTTGGAGAGTGTGTGAGACCTCTCGAGGGCATGTATGATCCTGACGTTTATTTTCAGTATGGTAACCACACGACATGGAGCAGGAGGTTCCGGATCTGGGTCAGGATCAGGATCAGGCTCGGGTGCAGGATCCGAGCAGGTTGATGACGGGCTACGCGAGTTTATCGCGTCTGAGATCACGAGAGGTATCCTTGATGCGACCCTGGTCATTTTCGGGTCGATCAAGGAAGGGATCGTTGAGATGATGGAGGATCGCCTTCAGGCATTCAGGAGTGATCTGGCGTCTAGCCAGACGGGTACGCGCACACTATCCTTCAAGGACTTCAGGGGGAGTGGTGCGCCGGACTTCCGCGGGGCGGAGGACCTTATTGCTGCCAGGAGATGGATCGTAGACATTGAGTCTGTGCAGTTGACGAGCTTCTGCCCGGAAGGGTCGAAGGTCCGCTTTGCTGCGGGATGTTTGAGGGATAGAGCCAGAGACTGGTGGGAGTCAGTCGGTGACTCGCTAGGAGCCCCAGCCGTGGAGGCTATGACTTGGTCGGACTTTGTGACCAGGTTCAGGGCGGAGTTTGCGCCAGCTGTAGAGCTTCAGCAGCTGGCCAGGGAGTTTCTGGATATGAGACAAACTACGGAGTCAGTGGCAGAGATCACCGCCAAGTTCAGAGAGAGCGCCTTATTGGTACCTCAGTATGCTGGGGATGAGGAGATGCGGAAGACCCGCTACCATGATATGTTAAGGGCTGACATTCGGGAGCATGTCAGCTATTCGGCCTGCCCGACCCTGGAGTCCATGATTGCCAGGGCACGGGAGAGGGAGCTCGATTTGGAGCATGTCAGGAAGAGGAAAGCAGAGTCTGAGCAGGTGACAGGGGTTTCGGGGAAGAAACCCAAGGGATCCAATGTACGGTAGAAGGGCCAGCCGGGCCAGAGCCGTTGCAAGAAATACGGCAGGCCGCATGAGGGAGCTTGTAGAGCAGGATCGACCGGATGCTACAAGTGCGGCAAGACGGGGCACTTTGGCAGGGATTGTACTGCCTCCACCCCTACAGTACAGATGTCAGATCTGATTTGCTTCCATTGCAATCAGAGGGTCCATAAGAAGGCCAACTGCC
Organism: Lactuca virosa; assembly: GCF_052849685.1. Lineage (NCBI taxonomy): Eukaryota > Viridiplantae > Streptophyta > Magnoliopsida > Asterales > Asteraceae > Lactuca > Lactuca virosa. Next base: position 307,312,797 of record NC_136433.1, on the reverse strand, counting down.
CTAGATTGACAGCAGCGACAGTAGCAGCGCAGCGGCGGCGCCGACTCCAGTGACAGCGCGGGTTACGGATGGCCGGAAGGCCAAGGTAGAGGCTCCAGTGGTGCGGAGCCGAGCATTTCAGTTGACATCCGAGGAGGCACGCACTGCACCCGATGTGGTGACGGGATCGTTCCATGTGAACGGTATCCCAGTTCAAGTATTGTTCGATTCGGGTGCTACCCAATCGTTTGTCTCGCTTGCGCCTAGCATGAAGTTTCCTGAGTCTTCGGGCATGTTGGATTGCCCTCTAGAGGTCGAGATTGCGAACGACCGGTCAGTGCGAGCATCAGAGGTCTACCGAGAGTGTGTTTTGAGGCTGTTCGAGGAGTGTTACCTAGTAGATCTGGTTCCCATACCTTTGCGGGAGAACAAGGTTACTATTGGTATGGATTGGCTAAGCCCCAATGGGGTAGTGATCGACTGCGCGCAGCAGTTGGTGAGGATCAGGACCCCATGTGGGGGAGAGCTGGTGATTCAGGGCGAGAGGCCACAGCAAGGACCAGCCTTATGTTTAGCAGCAAGAGCTAGGCGCTACCTTCAGCAGGGTTGTGCAGGATTTGTCGCCTATGTTATGGATACCCGGGAGGCGGGTAAGGCGACGGTGGGCGATGTGCCAGTGGTATGAGAGTTTGCGGATGTATTCCCTGAGGAGTTTCCTGGGATACCTCCGGAGAGGCAAGTAGAGTTTAGGATCGACCTAGTCCCTGGTGCGGCTCCGATAGCCAAGGAACCGTATCGGTTGGCTCCTCCTGAGATGTAGGAGTTGTCTACACAGCTGCAGGAACTGCTAGACCGCGCAGTTCACCCTGGGGAGCCCCGATTCTGTTCGTGAAAAAGAAGTACGGGTCGCATCGGATGTGTATAGACTATAGGGAGCTGAATAAGGTAACGGTGAAGAACCGTTACCCACTCTCGATGATTGATGACCTCTTTGACCAGCTACAGGGAGCATCTTGGTTCTCCAAGATTGATTTGCATTCAGGGTATCAATAGATGAGGGTTAGAGAGGAGGATGTGCAGAAGACTGCGTTTCGGATGCGTTATGGCCACTATGAGTTCGTGGTGATGCCTTTCGGGCTCACCAATGCTCCTGTCGCGTTCATGGACCTCATGAACCGTGTGTGCAGACCGATGTTGGACCGGTCCGTGATAGTTTTCATCGATGACATCTTGGTTTATTCCAAGACGCGAGAGCAGCATGAGGAGCACTTGCGAGAGGTTTTGGGTACTTGAGGAGGGAGAGCTTGTATACTAAGTTCTCCAACTGTGAGTTCTAGTTGCGCGAGGTGCAACTTCTTGGGCACCTTGTCAACCAGGACGGGAAATCGGTTGATCCGGCCAAGGTTGAGGCTGTGATGAGGTGGGAGGTTCCGAGGTCTCCATCTGAGATTCGGAGTATCCTGGGACTGGCAGGCTACTATTAGAGATTCATTCAGGACTTCTCCAAGATAGCCATGCCCCGGACCTGGTTCACGAGGAAAGCCGTGATCTTTCGCTGGGGGCCTGAGCAGCAGACCGCATTTGAGACGTTGAGACAGAGATTGTACGAGGCGCCGATATTAGCCCTGCCGGAGGGCATGGAGAATTTCGTAGTATATTGTGAGGTGTCCATCTCGGGCTCGGGCGTGGTATTGATGTTGAGGGGGCATGTTATCGCCTACGCTTCGAGGCAGCTGAAGCCTCATGGCCTTGAATTTTGTGATGTTATCGAAAAGCAAGAAGGATTGGGAATCCTTCAATTCCCACGCGCCATGAAGACTTATTCGAATCTAAGTGGGGGAGAATTGATCAGGTATTTAGGAGCAGAAATAGGTGTGAAACTAGGAGGAGTTTTGCATCCCCGTCAGGGAGGAAAGGCGGTAAAGTGGCCGTCTAGGTTGAGAATTGGGCGAGTTGGGAGTTCGGAGAACGTTCCAACGGTTGGTTCGCTCCTTTGCTTGGCATCGGGAAACAGGTTTAGGAACCAGGTTAGAGGTCCGATTGGAATTCAAGTTCAGTTGAGAGTTAGGTCGAGTGCCCGTTTGACCCGGTTCGGGAAGTGTTGTAAGTCTGCGGGTGCAGCCGTAACATTCACAAGGTTCTCAGATAGTATCGGAAGTGTTGTAAGTCTGCGAGCATAGCTGTAGCATTCACAAGGTTGTCGGGTAGACGTAGCTTTCACCAGGTTGACAAGTAGTATGGGAGTGATGTCAGATCACGAGGAGAATAGTAGTACCCATCAGTTTGGGGTGCAGCAGTGGGGACAAGGAAATCGCAAATCGGATTTCGGATTTCTCCGATGGATTAGATCTGGTTGAGCCAGCGGTAAGACTATAGGAGCACCACTACAGTACGGGATTAGGGAAGCAGTCCCTTGGTTAGGTAGCAGTCCCTTTTGGCCCGTATAAGGTTGCTTGTGATATACGGCTACCATTGGTTAGGTAAAAGTCCCTTTTGGCCGTGGATGCGATGACGACGGGATTCGACGCATGGACCCAATCGGTTGGATCAGGAGGCTGTTAGAACCATAGAAGTAAGATAGCTAACGGTAACTATTGGCAGATAAGGATTCCGATCAGAAGTCGCGAGGGGCGACTGCATGGGAGCCTTTGGCTCAGTAACCAGGTGGGAACTCGGTGTTTCAGATGACTGGTAGAAGTGGGTTGTGATGATTCAGAGGGTTTCGGGTGAAATGTAAGGATATGTCCTTGGATCTCAAGTTATGGGTTTAGCCCAAGTATGTAAATAGTAGTATTCAATCTAGGGTATTCCATCGTGAGGATGACTGGACCCTATGATTATTTGGACCTGACGTGTTTGGTATTCCAGCCTGAGGGTTTATTGGGCCAAATATGTGCGTGATACGAGGGTATTCCATCCTAGGGATGACTGGACCCGTCGTAAGCATGCCTGGTATTCCAGCTGAGGCTGATTGGACCAGGTATGAGTGTTCCATGAGATAGCTGGTTGTTTATGGAAGCAGTTTCGGGGGCGGAAGGATGTAGGATCCTGTCAGCATAAAAGGATTCATTTCAAGGAAAGAGGAGTAGAGACCCCGATACCTTGGATCATCAGTATTGTTGTTGGAATTGGCCGGATGACACATCGGTTAGATCTTCCGTGGGGAAACCTAGTTAGAATCACAATACATGTTGCATCTTGGGTGAGAAGGCATCTGTCTCGCTGCATGATAATCAGGCTGGAGAGTGCCTGAACTACATGGGAGACCAATAGTTGTCGCGGTAGGGAAGAGGAAGATTCTACATAGCCATATAATACCTTAGGAAAGGGTGTAATGGGAACGTCGAAGGGAATCCGAGTAGACTTGGGGGTCGGAGGCCGAGAAGCGATACCATTCCAAAATTGTTCGCCGTAGTAGACTTCGAGGACGAAGTCTAAGATAAGTGGGGGAGATTTGTAACACCCGGTTCCTGATAAGCATTCTTAAATGAAGATTTGTCATTTTAGCAAAGGGGCTCGACGAGTTGAAGGACCAACTCGTCGAGTAGGATCGGGCGTGGACGCGGGAGTTAAGTGACCTACTCGGCGAGTCGGTATACCGACTCGACGAGTAGCTGTTGTTTGGGTAAACCCTAAATTGAGGGTTTGCACCCTATTTAAACACCTTATCTCAGCCTCCATCGTCCCTTATACTCCCAGAAGACATCATATCGAAACCCTAGCCGTTTTGTGTGTTCTAAGGCCATTTTGGTGCTTTTTGGTGGGTTGTGAAGCTTGAGAAGAGGAAAGGAGCTTGTGAGACCAAGGGGAAACAAGAAGATCCAGAGTTTGGAGCTCATTTTCAGCTTATTGGAGGTATGAAGCTGAACCTTTGTCTATAGATCTTGATTTTTGGGCCTTTTCCTTCATCTTTCTAAGCCCTAGAGAGGGGATATTCGGGATTTAGTGTTGGAAGTCAGTGTATGCTTTAGATCCAGGTCTATTGGGGGGTTTTATGGCACAAAGGTGCCAATTTTGTTGCCATGAACACCCCATGATCCATGGAGGCCATATTTTATGGCTTTTTGGGCCAAAGACCCCTTTCATGTGTACCAAGTTTGGAACTTTACGTATGAAATGGACATTAGGGGGCCAGATCTATGGTTTTGAGGTGTTAAGACCCATTGAAATCGACTGTATAGTAATGGTCAAGGTTGGGCTCGACGATTCGTTCTCGGGACTCAGCAAGCCGGGGTGTTTTGACCACCAAATCCCTTCTGTGGATGAACCGGTTGTTAGGGAGGAAGTCCCGTGGATGTTTAGACACGAAAAGGGACCTGGGAATCATGGGACTCGACGAGGGTATGAACAGACTCGGCGAGTCCAAGGCAATCTCCCAATCTCTGAAGATGAACTCGACGAGTTTTTCATACAACTCAGCAAGTCGTAGACCGGACACATTCTTATGAGGGAGATGAACTCGTCGAGTTCAAGGAGGAATTCGACGAGTCGGATGAAGATGGTCCTGATGCTATGGATGAAGGCGAACTCGTCGAGTTCTTGCTAGATTTGACGAGTAGAGTCGGGGGTTGTATCATTTGAAAGGATAGGGACTCGACGAGTTGGTGGACTAACTCGGTGAGTCAAGTCAACTGGATGTTGACTTTGACCAGGGTTTGACCTTGACTTTGACTTGGATTTGGATTGACCCTTGTAAGGGTTATGAGTATGCAATAGTAATCGGAGAAAGTTGTTGGGTAGGGATTGGGGAATAGTGACAAGTCGATTTCCGTGCCAAGGACAGTGCAGATACTTCACGACATCGAGGTGAGTTACCTTCCAGTAGGAGTGGGTCTACGGCCACAATGCAGGCCCACTAGTAGGAATTGTTGTTAGATGATTGTCTTTGTGATAATTATCTGGTGCGTTGTTATCTGATATTCTTTATGTGCTAGGATGCTATGACATATGTGTTAGTAGTGGTAGGGATGGTATAGCCCTAGTTACCGGTTGAAAGATATCGAAGGGGTAGATAGTACCCATGCATGTCTAGCAGTGTGATCATGATATGTTATCAGTATGTTTATGATATGTTATTATATGATAGTGGAAGGGGGTGAAATAGTCCCGGATTACCGGTTGAAAGATACCGAAGGGGAGGTTAGTTCCCAATTACCGGTTGAAAGATACCGAAGGGGAGGTTAGTTCCCGATTACCGGTTGAAAGATACCAAAGGGGAGGTTAGTTCCCGATTACCGGTTGAAAGATACCGAAGGGGAGGTTAGTTCCCGGTTACCGGTTGAAAGATGCCGAAGGGGAGCCCAGCTCCCAGTTATGCTAGACAGATACCGGTTGAAAGATACCGAGGGATAGGCAATATGTGGTATGTGGTATGATGGGGGAAGTCACTAAGCTTCGTGATTATAATTTTCAGTTTTGTTTCAGGTACCTCTTCAGCGAAGGGGAAGGAGCCGGCGTGGTAGCGGCACATCACACTCACACATGATTCTGCATCGAGTTTTCTGGGATTGTACTTTGATTTTTATTACTAGTGATGTTATGGTTTTGAGATACGATGTTACAGTTTTATAAATTATTATGACATTGGCAAGAGTTTTTGGTAAACTATTTTACGAGTTACTTAATTATAACGAAATTTTTGGCCTTGAAAATTGGGATGTTACAGTCACTCTCCGTTTCCCAGGTGAGATTTGGCCCATTCGTATGTTTCGAACACACAAGCACTAAATCGACCATCTTGCGTCGCAACTTTTTAGTCTTACGGTCAACGATTGCCTCTGGTTCTTCAATTAACCTCTTATTTTCATCAATTCTTAATTCAGAAATCCGAATTATGTCGGGTACATCTCCCGTGAACTTCCTCAAATAACACACATGGAAGGTGTTATGAATACCATCTAGTTCTTCTGGTAATTCTAGCTTGTAAGCTTGTTTCCCGATCCTCTGAAAAACTTTAAACGGTCCAATAAACCTTGGACTTAACTTTCCCCTTTTTCCAAATCTTATAAGTACCTTCCACGGCGAGACTTTAAGTAAAATCGAATCTCCAACTTCGAATGTTATCGGTTGTCTTTTTTTTGTTAGCATAGCTCTTTTGACGATCTTGAGCAGCTAACATCCTTTCCCTAATCACTTTCAACTTTTCAACAGTCTGATGGACTATTTCAGGTCCCATAAACTGCTTTTCCCCAGCCTCAAGCCAACAAGACGGCGTACGACACTTCTGTCCGTACAAAGCTTGATAAGGTGTCATCTTAATGCTCGAGTGGAAACTATTATTGTAGGAAAATTCTACCAAAGGTAAATGCTCATCCCAGTTACCTTGGAATTCCATGGTACATGCTCTTAGCATATCCTCCAACGTTTGAATTGTTCGTTCGCTCTGACCATCTGTCTGCGGATGGTAAGCAGTACTCAAACACAACTTGGTACCCAATTCCTCTTGTAGACTTCTCCAAAACCTTGAGCTGAAACGGCTGTCACGATCCGATACAATCGTTAAAGGAACACCGTGAAGCCTCATAATTTCCTTCACGTAAGCATTTGCAAGCTTATCCATAGACCATCTCTCATTGGCTGCTATGAAGTGTGCACTCTTACTGAACCGATCTACGACCACCCAAATCTTGTTGTGACCGTTCTTTGTCCTAGGCAGTTTAGTCACAAAATCCATGGTGACGTCTTCCCATTTACTGATGGGTATAGGTAAAGGTTCTAAGCTTCCATACGGTTTCTGACGTTGTGCCTTAACTCTCGCACATGTCACACACTCGGCCATATACTTTGCAACATCGAGCTTCATCCTCGGCCACCAGTAGTAGGGTTTCAAATCCCTATACATTTTTTGTGCTTCCGGGATGAATCGAGTACATGGTCTTGTGAACTTCTTCCACCAGAAGATCTCTTATTCCTCTGGGTTAGAACACAAACCAACCCAACTCCAGATGCGTCACTAGAGACTACGAAGTCTTCAACTTCGTTTTCGGAAACACTAACAAGACATGGCTTGTATAATGACTTCATATGTTATCTCTTCATCCTAGGTAATAGTTGTAACTTCTATGTTCCTTTGAATGAGTATCTAACTCTTGGACTTATTGACTGCGGGCGGTGCGCAATCTTTCATTTACTCCTCGTACTATGTTGGACTTTCAATCGTAACCTTTGAGTTACAAAATAAATCCTTATTGAGGAATCCTTCTTCTTCTTAGAATCAGTACTTTCCTTCATTTATTGTAACAGACCGATGGGTCATGTTCTAATGATCTCTCATCGTATAATGCAATGCTTAGACTCAGGTCTCTTAGAGACAAATTCCAGAACAAACTATACCTTCCTTCATGTTCTAATGTGATACAATCACATTTCAACATGTATCATTTCTAACTACCAACTTCTTTAACAATGAGCGCGATACTTCTATTGATCGCTTTGATCATCTTTCACTTCAATCTTCTAGATTAAGTCAAATGCTACATCGAACTTGGTTCTCTGAACCACGTGACATACTCATCTTAGTCGAACTTGATTCGATATGACCTCTAGGGTCGGAATAACAATCATCTTCTTAGTCATTACCGAAACGATGGTAACGACATACTTGAACAAAAAACAAAATCAATTACTAGCTTATTGGTAACCTTGTGACTTTCCCTGATCCAAGTACGAGTCTTGTGCTTCTGGTAGTATAGGCCTCTACTACCATTCACACCCACTCATACTAGTCCCAAGTATTATCTCGCAGTTCTCCAAGTCACCATACAAGAATTTCACATAGTCATTCAATACATCAGATGACAAAACTAGGGTTTATATTATTTCTTGAAACGATTACACAGAGGTTCAAGTTTACCTTATACTATGCCTCTAATAGGCTAAACTACTTGTTACTATTCACATTACTACTTCATAACTTGATCTTCAGGTATCAAGTCTTTACTTCTAATTCCTAGCGTTGTTATTTGCTTCGTCGAGGATATTCTGAAATTTCCTTAGTGTTGGCGGTACGCTTGGCCTTGTTACTTCATTTTTCTTCTGGCAGTCCTTAGAAATATGGCATTCTTCCTTACATCTGTAACACACCCTCTTAGGAAACGTACACTCATCGGCGTAATGACCAGTTTCTCCACACTTGAAGCAATTCACCTTCCTGCCATAATTTCCAGAGTGTTTATTTTTGCACTTCCCTCACCATTTTCCTTTACCTCCTGTCTTAGGTACCCAAATCCGATCTTGGAATACCTTCAGTATGTGACTGTTTATACCGAACACTAACGTTTTGCCCAAACGTTCTTCCTTTCGGTTATTCTTCTCTGAAGTTTCTTCTTGAGCTTTCTTTATACTTTCCATAATTGTCGAGACAACTCTATTCTCAACGCCCTTAGCCTTTTTCTTTCAAGATTTACTTTTCGATTGAGAGCATCAGCAACAACATTGGCTTTACCGGGGTGGTAAAGTATCTCACAATCGTAGTCCTTGAGTAACTCTAGCCAACGTCTTTGCCTCATATTCAATTCTTTCTGATTAAAGAGATATTGGAGACTCTTATGATCAGTGAAAAGTTTGCACTTCGTGCCATAAAGGTAATGCCTCTATATCTTTAGAGCAAATACTACCGCTGCCAACTCCAGATCATGAGTGGGGTAGTTCTTTTCATGCTCCTTCAACTGTCGAGATGCATACGCTATCACATTTTCTCTTTGGGTCAAAACACAACCCAACCCAACACCAGACGCATCGCTATAGACAGCGAAGTCTTCAACTCCGTCGGGTAGAGAAAGAATCGGTGCTTCACATAATTTCTTCTTTAGCAACTCGAATGCTTCTTTGTGCTTATCACTCCAAGTATAAATAGCTCCTTTGTTGGTCAAAGCTGTTAATGGTGTAGCGATCGAAGAAAAGCCTTGGATAAACCTTCGGTAATATCCAACTAATCCTAAAAAGCTTCGGATCTCCGTAGGACTTTTCGGTTTGTAACATCCGGATTTTCAGGTATGTTATTTTTAATTATTTATTTTTGAGGATCATTGATCTACTCGACAAGTTGGTACTATAACTCGTCGAGTAGAAGCAGGGTGGCCACGTGAGTTTAACGAACTACTCGACGAGTCCAATAGTAGACTCGCCGAGTAGGCGCTGTAAGTGGAAACCCTAGATCCCCGGGTTTAGGACCTATTTAAAGGCACTTATAGCTTCATTTGCGGCCACACCTCACTGAGAAGAAACCCTAATCGCCCCTTGAGCTTGCGAGAGAGTCTTGAGCCTTACTTGAGATTTGTGAGTGCATTTTGGTGAAGTAAAGGAAGATTTCAAGCTAGGATTGAGAAGAGGCTGATAGATCTACTGCTTATTCGTCCAGGAGCTTATATTAGAGGTATCAAGTTCGAACCTTTCCCTTTTATTTGAGTAGATCTCTCATCTTGAAGATTAGGGCTTCTTTTCCTTTCATTTTGGGACTTTGAGGATTTGAGGTTCATAAGGAGGCTTGAACTCCAGATCTGGACCTTAGGAGGTCTCTAGCACCCAAAGGTTCCTACTTTATTCAGCCTTGATGGTATTTATGAGTGAAAACCCCATTTAAATCATGTTCTTGGCATTTCATGCCCAAAATGCCATGCATGGACACCAAGTTCAGACCTTTACGTGATTATTAGGTGTTAGAAGGCCAGATCTATAAGTTAGAGAAACAGATCTGACCTAGAAGGTCAAATGAGTATTGCCATGGAAGAAACTCGCCGAGTCCATGAGCGGACTCAATAAGTCGGATCGTGTTGCACCACGATTCGTTATCAGTGGTAGCCCGTTCAGAGAAAGGTTAACTCGACGAGTCGAGTGAGGCCTTAGGAGGATTCAGAGGACACGCATGGACTCGTCGAGTCACCCGAGTGCACTCGACGAGTCTGATCAAAGTTGGACCGTTGACTAAGGTTGACTTTTAGGGTTTGGTCAACATTTGGACATTGGACCATTGGAGGGGTAAAATGGTCTTTTTCCCTTCTGGGAAGTTATAGGAAGGGATTAGTCTAGCCTATGAGAATCGTGTTAATAAGAGATAAATTACTTCATGTGATTAGGCAGAGGCTAGATCGGGGATATCGAGCACGAGAGTTTACTAGACATCATACGAGGTGAGTTTTCTCACTATACCTTACCTAGAGTGGTAATTATGTGTGACCGGAAGGTCTTATGTGCTATGACGAGTATGTGATATATGTTTCTATGTGATATGTATGTGTTATGTATGTATTGAGTAAGAATGGTATGGACCGGAAGGTCAGTATGGTATGGACCGGAAGGTCAGCAGTGTATGGACCGGAAGGTCAATATGGTATGGACCGGAAGGTCGAAAGAGTAGGACCGAAAGGTCTACTCAGATTGTGGGACCGGAAAGCCCCTGAGACACATTGACCGGAAGGTCTCGTAGAGCTACATCCTCGAGTGGCTTATGTGTTGTATGTAGTATTTTGGGGAACTCACTAAGCATTTATGCTTACCGTGTTATGTGATATGTGTTTCAGGTACTAGCGAGGATCGCGGGAAGGCGCCGACGTGATCTGTACACACTGATGGAGGATTATGTATTTGAGATTCTGGGATATGTTTTATTATGATGACATTTGATACATGAGATTTTGAGAATATTATATGAGTTTTATTATGTGGAAAAATGAAAAATTGTTTTAAAATTTACGTCGTTACAAGTTGGTATCAGAGCCTTGGTTTGAGGGATTCGGATGCACCTTCGGGCGTATCTGAACTCAAACTGAGGATTTTAGAAAAAAATTTCATAAAAGAAACATTTTTTCAAAAAGAGTAAGAGGTTTTGAGAAAAGTAGAGCGGAGCAGTGTGTACGATCAGCCAGCGCCCGAACGGTGATTTCCCAAAATACCCTTACATTATGTGTTATGAGATATTATGTGATATGTTATGCACGCTAGAGTAGGCTAGGTATTCATATCTAGGACTAGAGTGGCCTGATTTGTGATGCCTTAGCCTAGGAGATTACTGCTACTATGAGTTACTAGGAGAGTGAGTAGGTAGCAGAGAGGAGCTTACGAGAGGTCTACTGGAAGGTGGCCTGTGTGTGATGAGATATAGAGTACTTGTGATTTGGGATCCTAGGAGGAGGACTTGGGGTGAATACCGATGCGTTGTGGAAGGTAGTATAGGGCCTGTACTACTGGAAACACCGGATCAATAAGCAGTCCAAGTAAGAATCCTTAGGGTACTACAGAACAAGTAGGGTTGAGTATCGAGTGCGAGTATACTCGAGCGAGTCTCTGACTTCTTTTGTGTTGTGTTTCAGAGACATCATGGTTGGGACGCGCCACCAACCAGGAGGCAGTGGTACCAGTGGTACCAGTGATGAGGAGATCCGTAGGTTGATTCACGAGGAGGTGGCCGCAGCCATACGAGCGAAGATTCATGAGATGTTTGGGTCTATCAAGACCACCTTGATTAAGACGTTTGACGAGCGGTATGCTTCTCTTACTGAGGCAGCTGTTGCTGCAGCCACCGCAGCCGTCGCCGCTGCCAGGCCACAGGGCCATAGGGGGGTGACTCGTTGCTGTACCGAGAGTTCAGCAACAAGAAGCCACCAGAGTTTGATGGGACTCAGGATCCGATAGTCGCGATGAGGTGGATCTCTGACATTGAGGGATGTTTCTACACTTGTTCCTGTCCGGAACATTTGAGAGTACGGTTCGCACTGAACCAGCTTCGCTTGGGAGCGAAGGACTGGTGGAAGTTTGTGACGGCAGATTTTACTCCTGCAGAGCTTACCGCGGTGACCTGGGAGAGGTTCACCACTATGTTCAGAGACGAGTATGTTCCCCTGGTGGAGAGGGAACGTTTGGCCCAGGAGTTCTTGTCCTTCAAGCAGGGGACGGAGTCTGTGACGGTGATCACGTGGATGTTTCATGAGAGGGCGTTGTTCTGTCCTGAGCACGTGTCTTCTGAGCAGTCACGCATGAGTCGATATTTGAGCATACTGAGGAGAGACATTCGGGAGTTCGTGGCGAACTCGACGTACCGAACATTTTCCAAGCTCTAGGCAAATGCTCGGAATAGGGAGATTGAGCTAGAGACTCAGGCCAGGGAGGAGGTCGAGTCTCAGAGGAGGGATAGGCGGCCGGTGAGTCTCAGCCGGCAGCCAAGTGGGAAAAGCCCGCTGATACGAGATCTGAAGGCCAGAAGGGCCGCACTTGTGGGAAGTGAGGTAAGGGTCATGATGGAGTTTGTCGAGCAGGTGCTTGCTACAAATGTGGCAAGGAGGGGCATATAGCCAAGGACTGCCCCAAGGGATTTATGGTTTGCTTTCATTGCAACCAGACTGACCATCGGAAGGCCGAGTGCCCACAGCTACTTCAGGGATCAGCACAGGGATCTGCACCTGCTGCTAGAGCTACCGAGGCCCGGCCAGCGAAGGCCGAGGCGACGAAGGCTCGCAGGAGAGTGTTGAGAGAAGAACTTGGAGACACACTTGAACAAAAGTTAGAACAAGTATATTGCGGAATAGTTAATCTCAAAGGATCTAAAAGCTCAACAATAATATAGTTAGATGGTTAGAGAGTTAGTTGCGGAAAAGTAAAGAAATAGAAATGACAGCAATTGTTATATCAAGAATACACTTAAGCTTATTCATAACAAGGAATGCATTCACTCCAAGTTAATAAGGAAGATTAAGCTTAGTGATTAAGTCAAAGATGATTTGCTCCGAAGAGAGATTATGATCAGCAGAATTATGATAAGATTTAAGTAAGAAGCGATGAGTGAAGAAAGATAGAGAGATAACTTCAGAATGTATATTCAGATAGAATGCATAAGTTATCGGTATAGAATACAAGAGAATAAGTCTCTATTTATAGAGACTTAGAACTACAGTAGATTACATCTCTATAAGCAGCCGTGCAAGGCATACTGGACAATAGAGTGTATTACAAAAAAGACAAGTAAAGTAATCTAGCTAAGTTGACTGCGGTAGCTAACTCCGGTTGCTGATGCTGATAAAGAGACTGACTGCGGGTGCTGAAGTGGCTGCGGTAGCAAAGTTCAAGAGGGTCACTTTCATGATTCAACAATTTCCCCCTAAGTGACCTCTTTAACTTCGGTTCAGCTATCAAGTTTGAGAAACTTGATCAGAATCCACCAAAACTTCCTGATGTTTTCCAGCCAGGTGATTCTTCTTGAGATCTCGAACTTGACTTCTGCGGTGGTGTGCTTCGATCTTTCGACTGCGGTTCGGCAGATGTCAAGTTGTTTTCTGGTGAGGCGATGCATGCCAGTCATAGGAATGAAGTATTTGACATTATCAGTCTTCCTTTTGAATATGACTCCAAGTTCAGGAAAGTTTGTTGCGCCTAGAGATCTTTCTTGAAAGCCTTCAGTAGGCATTGGCACAGGTTCAAGAGGTGGGAGATCAAACTTCTTGAGGATGGTGGGGTGGATATCTGCATCTATCTTGGCAAAATCGCAGACAGTTTCCTTCAGAAAAGTGTTGGCCTTTTCAAGCGTAATTTTCATTTTGGGGTGCTTTTCTGATTTGTTTTGAAACACCTTGGCAATGAGGAAGATTTCTTCCGGATTCATGAAAGGAAAATCTGCCTGGCTGCGGACGTAGTCATGTTCCCTACTTGTGAGGGTGTACTGGATGTATTCAGCCTTCATAAATTTCCGGACTTTGTAGTTCTTGACTGCAGATGGTCTGTCGTTAGACCATATGTTCTCAATGGAGGAGGCATGTTTAGCGTGAAAAATACTAAGTCTCTCAAACTCCATTGGCAGTCTCTTGTGGTCAGGAAGGCTGCGGTCGAATTGCTCAAATACTGTGAAGTACTTGGCATTTGGAGAAATTGGTACATCCCAGTACCCGTCCGAGGGAGGTTCAGCGTAGGTAAGGTGGGGTCGATAGTCTTCATCCAGCAACCTGCGGTGAGGATTGATCCAAGAATTTATCAAGGATTCATCCATCATGGTATCAAAACCGCATTCTCTCCAGATAAGCTCTGCCAGTTTGGCTGCCTTCCAGTCGTGTTTTCTTTGTGCGGTGGCAGGAGAGTCTGTTGAGCTTGGAGATGACATGTTCTCCGCAAGGTTTTTGAAGTGGGGAGGAGTTTCTGGCTTGTTGGGGGTGAACTCCTTTCGAGGTGAAGTGTGAGGAGATAGAGTATGTTGAGATGGTTGCGGTGAAGGCTGCGGTGTGGGAATTTTTTCTGTGATGATGGGGGGACTCTGATGTTGAGAAATGGATTCAGAGTGATAGACTTCTTCTTCTTCTTCAGAGTGATGGACTTCTTCTTCTTCTTCTTCAGAGTGATGGACTTCTTCTTCTTCTTCTTCCTCTGATGGAGTATGTTGAGATGGTTGCGGTGAAGGCTGCGGTGTGGGAATTTTTTCTGTGATGATGGGGGGACTCTGATGTTGAGAAATGGATTCAGAGTGATGGACTTCTTCTTCTTCTTCACTTCCCCCTCTTGAGGGATGCAACCCCGGTGCTTCCTCAAGCCATTGCTTAAGTCCATCAACCTTGGCAAAAACTTCTTGGAATTGAGCTTTTAGTGTTTCTGCCAATTGTTGATTGTTTGTAGTGGAGGAGCTGAAGAGTAGTTTGTGGATTTCCTTAGTGAGTTGGAGGATCTCTGGACCGTGAAAGTTGGAGGACAGGGATTTCTGCAGTCTGTTGATGGTGGCGTGAAGAACAGAGATAGTGGACTCATAAGCAGTATGAGTCTCATCTATCAATTTCTGAGACTGAGAAGCTTGATCCGCGATGGCTGTCTGGAGATCTGTTTTGATTGCGGTCACCTCAGTGATGAGGCGTTCCGCTGCAGCCATGAATTCCTTATGGTCAGCCTTGCGGTTGTTGTCAAGGGATCGGATCCCCGTCTCTACTTTGAGAGAGATTCGTTCAGCAGCCATGCGTTCCCTTGTTTCCAGACGTTCTATTCTTTCAATCAGTGACTGCGGTCCTGGGGTGTCTTCAGGTTGCGGTTGAGGAGGCTTGACCGCAGCCAAGATCTGATCGACTTTGGCTTGAAGGCTTAGGAACTCTTTTCTGGAGACAACATTCTTCTTCTTTTTCTTCTTCTCTTTAGGCTTGGAAGTCGAATGATGAGAACCGTTGGACTCCACTTCTTCTTCAAACATCATAAGGTCATCTTCTGAAGGTTTTGGCTTGTTGACCTCTTGGATATCGTCATCATCAAGACCGAAGGTGGGAGCAGAGCTGATTTCAACTGTGGATCCTTCCTCTTGTGATGGATTGACTGTAGGAGTGGGAATTGGATTGGGAGTTGGAGTAGGAGGGACTTTGGAGGTGCCTGCGGCTGCACCTGAAGCTTGAGCTTTTAACATTGTCTCAGCCATCTCATCCATCCAGTTCTGAACCTTTTGAATGGTGGCTACGGTATTGGCATTACGGATGGCATTTGCCCAATACCTAGCCACGAGCTAGATTTCCTGCTCCTTTTGCTGCTGCTGCTTGATCTGTTGTTCCTTGCGGGCTTGGAATGCCCTTCTGAATGCATCATACTTCTTTTTCTCTGACTCGGTAACAGGTGTGTACCGTAACCATGAGTCATTTGAATCGTCTCCGTCAAATCCTGAAAAGCGCACCGAAGTGTCCTTCGGGTCTACGGATCCTTGCATATTTGTGCTCACCGTGCCTAAACCACCTGTAAAAGATGAAAGCAGAGTAGGATTTCCTGAGCTTCCTCGGTCTCCTTGACCCGTGATCAAGTTTGGCCTATGCTCAGTTCTGGCATGGGCGAAAGAAGTGCCCTGCGGGTAGGAAGGTATTTGTAGTGTATGGGTGACGTTCAAAAGGATGGAGCTCAACTCCTCGGGTGAAAAGAAATGTAGTCGGGAAGCCCTGGAGACCTTAGGGCGTGCACCAGTATCATCCCCTTGGGAGTGAACTGGGGGGGTAGTCTCCACGATGTTGTGAATCAGACTCAGTTTCTGAGTCTGACTGGAAAATGATGGTGGTGTTGAATGGGTCTGCGGCCACCCCAAGGACTACTGGAGCCTTTTGAGAGGCTTCAGCATAGGTCCGGTCACGCATTTGGCTAGGGGAATCGGTTTTTCTTTTCTTGAGGATAGCAATCGGTTGCCTATCCTTATCAGAATCACTGCTAGATGGAATTGAGGTAGGTTTGGTTTTTCGTTTCTTCGAGGGTGCGGTTGGTTTGGGAGCGTTTTTCTTTGGGGTTCTCTGCTTCTTGGTTGCCAACTGCTTTCTTCTTTGAGAAAGATTGGATAGTGTAGTGGCAGAGGGGGCTGCGGTACCCTCAGGGTTTATAATTGCGGATATTTGAGGAAGAGGAGGGGTAGGAGGGTATGGGGCAATACCTTCCGTAGCCTCAATGTGGTCTGAGACATCAGCAATCTCAAGACCAAGGGTTGAAAGAATGTGAGTAGGGAGTCTGCGGATTGGTCCAAAAACAGATTGATTGGAAGAGGGATTGTACCTTTTGAGATCCTTAGTGACAAAGAAATTGATGTCACTACCCATATCTAGTCCAGCGTCCGCATGTAGGTCTGATATGCAGAGAGACCAGAATCGAGCAAATCTGAGCTCTGTTGGGTTCTCCTTTGGGCTCTCCTTGGGAATGTACTGAAGAAAATCGTCCCAAAGGATCTGCCTGTAGTTGACGTCATGTCCGGTGAATATGCTCCATACTAATTCCAAAAGCTTTAATCCCATGTTGTCAATGCCTCCGGTTCTGCCAGATAGACAGCGGATGACAAAGTGGCATACGAACTGCCAAACCGCAGGTAGCTGGTTCTTCTTGAACTCACCAATCCCTCTGATTGGTTTTTGATACCCCATTTGATAGAGTGCAGATGTAACGTCCACCATTGAAGGTGGCAGATAAGAACTTTTCTTTGGACAAGATGACCAAAGAATCGTTAATGAGGTTGAGGTGAACTTCTTGGGGGTTTTCTAGTGGGCAATAAGCAGAAAAGGCACACCTGAAGAGAGTTGAAACTGGAACAACATCTGTGAATGTATCAAATGGACCAAATAGGGGATGGTTCTTCAGAAATTTGATCATGAGCTTGGTTGGAGCATTGTATGAGGGATGATCTTCAAACACTGCTCGAAAGTTGCTTGATGCGATTGTTGGAGTGTCTGATCCAGTGGGGTTTACTGAGCCTGAAGCCTTAGATTGCTTCTTTGATGCACCTGATTTCACCATTTTTGAGAGCTTGAGAGAAGAAGTAGAAAAACAGAGTTCTTGAAGTTTTTTTTTAGAGAGAGGGAATGATCGATGTTCAGAAAGCGTGAAGTGAATTTGGTGAAGATGATGAGTTTACAAAGGGTTGAAAGATTTTAACCCTAGGTAAAAGATAAAGATAGGGTAAAAACGTCGTTTGGTATTTGGGGGGAATCTTTGAATTTGGGGTTAAATCTCATCCACAAATAATTAAAACGGTTTAAAAAAGATTTGGGAGATTTACTAAAAGGGGTTTGCATTTAATGAAAAGTCAGGCCTCAATCGATGTGTCAGGTGATCGTGGGGGTGATGGGAGAGGAAGTTGTAACGGATGGGACGTATTAGGGAGAGGAAATGACAAATTAAGGATGAGTTTATGGGAAAACGTTCTTTTTGTCATCATCCCTAAAATAGGTCTGACACAAGGATTATGCATAAAGAGAATGAGACAGTTTCTAAGGGAATGTTTTTTTTTATATTTAATGTTTTATTTAATGAAGGATCATTAAATAGCACACAAAAGATTTAGGAGTTGATGAAACAGTTGAGAAATGAGTAACGTGATCGCGGATGGAAGCTGCATTGCGGTTGGAAACGTCATCGCGAATGGAAATTTCATTGCGGTTGGAAAGTCATTGCGGATGGAAATTTCATTGCGGTTGAAAAGTCATCGCGGATGGAAATTTCATTGTGGTTGGAAAGTCATCGCGGATGGACAAGGAAAAGACTGCAGTGAGGAACTGAGGAGAAACACTTGTACAAAGATTAGTAATAACAGACAATAAAGACCCATGAGAGATAAGTATAATATATGGTTGCGGTACCTAGACTGCGGTACCATAACCATCTATCATAGATAACTCTTAATTAGAACCGCAACGGAGACCAAGGATGGTCTGCGGTAGCTAACAACTCAATAAGAATTACGGGTCTGGATTCATCATTCCTAACATTTGCAGGAAGGTGTTAAGCTTTGTGGAATCGATCGCTTTTGTGAACACATCAGCAATCTCTTCATGAGAAGGGACAAAGATGAGTTCAATGTTACCTTTTAAGATGTGGTCTTTGATGAAGTGATACCGTAGTTCAATATGTTTAGTCTTGGAGTGCTGAATTGGATTGTGAGAGATAGCAATAGCACTTTCTGAGTCATAATAGATCGGTATCCGCAGCATTGTATACCCGTAGTCCATTAGTTGAGTTTTCATCCAAAGGACTTGAGAGCAACAGCTGGCTGCGGCCACATACTCAGCTTCTGCAGTTGATAGAGAGACACAACTTTGTTTTCTTGAGGACCAGCTGACAAGTCTTCCACCCAAGAATTGACATCCTCCTGAGGTACTTTTGCGGTCTAATTTGCATCCGGCATGATCCGCATCTGTGAAAGCTTGCAGGCTGAAGTCATTGCCTGCAGGGTACCATAGACCAAGAGATTTGCTTCCTTTCAGGTACCGTAGTATCTGTTTGGCTGCGGTCATATGTGACACTTTTGGGTCCGCCTGATATCTTGCACATACACCAGTTGCAAAAACAATGTCTGGCCTGCTTGCGGTGAGGTACATCAAAGAACCAATGATACCTCGATAAGTCTTGTGATCCACAGATTCGCCTGCGGGATCAGCAGAGATCTTATAACCGAAGGCCATGGGGACCTTAGCAGAAGAACAGTTGTCCATGGAATATTTCTTTAAAAGTTCAGTGGTGTATTTCTCTTGATGAATGAATATCCCTTGCGGAATTTGTTTCACTTGAAGTCCTAGAAAGAAATTGATCTCTCTATTCATGCTCATTTTGAACTTGTTGGTCATGAGCTTAGCAAATTCATCCACCATGCCTTGATCAGTCGAACCAAAGATGATATCATCCACATATATTTGTACAAGCATAAGGTGGTCACCATTTGCTTTTCTAAATAACGTGGGATCAATCACTCCTCTCTTGTACCCGGATGAAACAAGGAATTCAGAAAGAGTCTCATACCATGCTCTTGGGGCTTGCTTCAGACCGTAGACTGCTTTTTCAAGCTTGTAGCAGTTGTCTGGAAATTCCATACTTTAGAAACCTGGAGGTTGCTGAAGATAGACCTCTTCTTTTAGTTCCCCATTGAGAAAGGCACTCTTAACGTCCATCTGGTGTACCTTGACATTCTTGTGAGTTGCGTATGCTAGGAAGATCCGGATAGCTTCCATGCATGCTACCGGAGCATACGTTTCATCATAGTCAATGCCTTCAAGTTGACTGTAGCCCTTTGCAACTAGTCTTGCCTTGTTTCTGACTACTGCACCAGATTCATCCAGCTTGTTTTTGAATACCCATCTAGTGCCAACAATGGAGTGACCATGTGGCTTTGGTACGAGCTGCCAAACTTTGTTTCTTTGAAATTCTTCAAGCTCTTCTTGCATTGCGGCTATCCAGTCAGGTTCAAGCAATGCTTCTTTGATCGTTCTGGGCTCTACCGAGGACATAAATGCTGCATAGTGGCAGTGATCAGATAGGTCCTTGGAAGATCGAGTCTGGATGCCTGCGGATGGGTTCCCAATGATTTGACCTGGTGGGTGGTTGATCAGCAGCTGCGGTAGAGGGAATATCTTGAATATCAGAGGAATCTGTGGTTGGAGATGGTAGTTCCCCCTGGACTTGAGAACATCCTGCTGAGTCATCGAGAATGGAATTATCTTGAGCAGTTGGGAGTGGTTCCCCCTGGATTGTTGACGGGAGTTCCTCTGGAACCTGAGAAGGTTCCCCCTGGACTGCGGATGGGAGAGTGATAACCCTTGGATCGGTTCTTGTGTCAATGTTTTCTATGGGTTCATCATCCGAATCCGAAGATACGTTTGATTGTAATGCTTCTCTGCGGGTAGGAGCTTGAGTATCATCTGGTACTGGAACCTCGACGGTGGCGGCTAGATCCGGAGTAGAGCTTTCCCCCTCAACCGGAGAGGTGGAAGTATTGAGAGATGCTACTTCAGATAGAGATGGTCCAGAAACATCAGCATGTTGTTGTTGAGCTGCGGGTGACACAAGAACTTCAGATAGTTTCGCCGTTTCAACAGGGTCGAAAAGATCGTCATAATTGACTTCAATTAGATTTAAAGGACCTGAAGAGGAAGGAATTTCACTTTCCATGATTGCAGTGGTTTCAGTGGATGGAGGGGTGTCGCGGATGTGAGAATCATCAAATTTCACATCAAAGCTTTCAATGATTAGCCTTGTACGCCTGATGAGCACTCGATAAGCAACTTTGTTAGTGGAGTAACCAAGGAAGATGCCTTCATCAGACTTCGGTGCAAATTTGTTAAGCTGGTATCGGTTGTTGATCACAAAACATCTACACCCAAAGATATGAAAGAAACGAACATTGGGCTTGCGGTTGTTAAGACCTTCATATGGAGTTTTGTTGAGACGTTTGCACATAATGCTTCGATTTTGTACAAAGCATGCGGTTGCTACAGCTTCAGCCCAAAAGTAGAGAGGAAGGTGGGCGAAGTTAAGCATGGATCTTGCTGCTTCTACGAGTGTGCGGTTCCTTCTTTCTACTACACCATTTTGTTGCGGTGTGTAGGGTGCTGAGAAGTTGTGAGAGATGCCCTTGGACACCAAGAAACTGTTGAGAAGATGATTAGTGAATTCGGTTCCATTATCACTGCGGATGCGTCTTACTGGAAGCTTGATCTGAAGTTCGATTTCTTTGACGAAGTTGATGAAAATCTGCGGTGTCTCTGATTTGAGTCTGAGGAAGAAGACCCATGTGAAGCGTGTATAGTCATCAACAATAACCAGTATATACTTCTTGTGGTGGAGACTGGCTATGGTTGATGGACCGCAGAGATCAATGTGCAATAGCTCCAGTGGTTTAGAAATAGAAGAGTCCATTATCAGAGGGTGACTTGCTTTGGATTGTTTACCACATTCACAAGCCGGACAAAGAGTATCGTTGCTGAATTTGAGAATAGGGAGACCGCGGACTAGTTCTCCAGTGACTAAGTTGTTGATGTACCGGAAGTTGAGATGAGCTAGCTTGCGGTGCCATAGCCAGCTGACTTCGGATACGGCTTTCGATAGGAAGCACAACTGCGGTCTACCAATGATCAGAGAGACATCCAAAGGATACATCGTACCTTCGGATCGAGATTTGATCAGACAGGTGTTTCTGTCACTAGTCATTACATAACAAAGCTGATCATCAAATTCAACCCTATGTCCTGCCTTACAATGTTGGCCAACACTGATGAGATTGTGTTTGAGGCCTTCTACATAGGCAACCTTCTGGATAGAAAAATTCCCCGTAGTGAGAACACTGTAACCTCGGATGACACCATTTGCATTATTGTCAAACGTGACATTTCACCATTGCATACAGGCCTGAAGTCCCGAAGGTATTCTAACCTTCCGGTCATGTGCAAGGAGCAGACACTATCAATTAACCATTCATCTTCTTGTTCCTCCTTGCACAAAGCCTGCGAATTAAACGGTTAGTTTAGGCATCCAAACTAGTTTGGAGCCTGGGGCAACTGATGTGTTTCTGAATGATGCATGGACCGAGGTTGCAGGGACAGGTCTCTTGTCAACTTCTAGTCCTAGTCCTTGGTGTTTGATCAGATCTGGAGTGTTGTGAGTTTTGGAAAAAGTACTAGGTTTCTGACTCTGATTGGATTTGACATAAGATAAATTCTTCTGACAACTGAACTGACATTTACAAAAGGAGGTTTTGTTTTTTGTTCTGACATTATGTTTGGTCAGTGGTTTAAAGGATGAATTGGACTTGTTACCGGTCCGAGGTAGGTAATTCCTGACATGAGTGTTGTTGGATTTCGAAAAAGTACATTTTTGAAAAGATTTTGCACATGTAGATTTCTGAGTTCCTTTTGGTGGAGTTGGTAGAATACCCTTCCATTTGTTGAAATTTTGACGTGACTTTAAAAGTGTTGGTGTGGGTAAAATACCTTTCCATTTAGGATCATTTGAGGAATAGACCTGAAAACCATTGTTTTGAAAAGACTGAACACCCCTTTTTGTTTTGACAGAGGAAGCAGGAGTGACTTTTGAAGCTGGACTTTCCTTTTTGTTTGTTTTCTTGATAGGAGAGTTTTTTGACATGTAGTGTGAGAAAACAAATTTTTCTGGACTCTTGGACTTAGGAATTCTGACATGCTTCTTATTTTTTGAAAAACTTTGTCTATTTGTGCCTCGAGATCTAATTTCCTCTTTGAAGGCCTTTTTGGCCAAGGATTTTGGTGAACCGCAGTCATTGATGTTCAACTGCGGTTTCCTGGAATTCTTAGGATAATTTTGAAAACGTGGGCTTGAGTCATCCGAACTTGAAGATTCTGAGATCTGAGAGCATTGTCCCACTTCAAAGTTCTCTATAGGTAATTCATGATGAATCGCCTGAAGAGTCACAGTTCCTTTTGCTGAGGACTGCGGTAGTGATGTTTTAACTACTGCAGAGTAAGTCTGAGTTGAGACTGCGGTGAGACTTTTGTGAGATTTTTAACTGCAGTGTGATGAACTGCGGTCTGAGGACAGAGGTTGAATTAGATCACATGTGTGACCTTCAACAACGATTTCTTCATCAACTACGGATGATGTTTGAGAATTTAGATAAACGGTGCCACAGATAGGAATTAGATCACATGTGTAACCCGAAACCTCAGGCACTATTTCCTCAATGACACAGTTATTGCTTAGACTATGCAGTCTACCGAAGTGAGTTTTGATATCTTCGGGAAAGGTTTTGTCATTGACAGGGAAATGAAATTCTCGGTACGGAGGGACATACAGTCTGTCTTTGTTGAACCGGGGTGAGGAATCCATTGCGGTAGGATATCCATTTGACCAACCCCAATTGTATGTATTGTCCACGGTTCCATTGTTCACCAAATTTTCAATAGCTTCACTTTCATTAAACAATTTTTCAATTAAGAGATTTAAGCGTACAATTTCACTCTGAGCTAAATCTCTCTGATTCAAAGCTATCTCTAATTGGGTTTCACTTAACATTCTAGCATCCTTTTCTAACTCTAGGTCCTTCTCTAACATAGCCATCTTAAGTCTTTTGTTATCCAATCGTCCTCTCACGTGGAACATCTCTTGGGAAGCAATGTTCTTCTCATTTAAGGCTTTATTATAGTCTGTAAGGATGGCAACACAAGTGTCATTAAGATCATCTATGTAGGGTTGACAGTCATACATGCTATAGTTTAGAGTTTGGATCATGAGTTTTACATGTTCGACGATGCTTAGAGTTCCATCCTTTGCCATTTAATAGTAGTTTTTGTTCAGCATTGCAGGCTCATCAGCATCCGCATCCGCGGTGGCTAGCATGCAGATTTTTCCTTTGTTTTTGACACTGCTGATGGCTTCATCTTCGTCTCCGGATGACCAAACTTGATGGTCTCTTTTGACATGGGCTACGTATGCCCTTGCCTTTTCAGCCTTTTCTTTGTCTTCCAATTCTTGAGCCATTCTGAGGTAGAATGCTCTGTCATTGGCCTTACAATCTCGTGCAAAGTGATTCTCTTGTTGGATTTGTGACAAATTACAACATCAGTCTTGTCTTCTGAAGGAGTACCGAAGTCAGTGATTTGAGGAGACTGCGGTACCTCCTTTGGTTGATTATTCTGAGATTGCGGTGGATGAGAATTTTTGGGATATCGAGGATGGTTATTCTGGGAACCTAAGTTACGGTTGAATGGAGGTTTGTTGAACTGTTGATTCTTGCGGAAGGAAGGAGGGGGTAGACGGTTGAACTGTTGGCTAACCAGAGCAATAGCCTTTTGAAATTCTTCTTCATCATCATACTCTGAATCAGCTTCGTATGACTGCGGTGGAGTGTCATACGATGAAGAGTAGGGTGATTGCGGTGGAGCTTGTGCTATGAGAGCAAGTGGTCCTCCGAAGTCAGCACAATCTTTGAGTACGATGGATTCTTGAGCTTGCAACTCTCCATAGAGCTTGTAAAGTGACAAGGAGTGAATCTTTCTATCACCTTGGACTATCATCTTGGCCGTAGTCCAATGTCTGCCCAAACCATTAAGAAACTGAAGATTAGTTTCATGGTTACTGCGGATGGTGCCCGCATTGGATAACTTGGTGACTATCAGGTTGAATCTTTTGAAGGAATCTTCCAAACTTTCGCCAGTATGGGCTTTGAAGTTGTTGAACTCGTTGAGTGCGGTAGTAAGCTTCTTGTCTTGTGCTTGTTCTGAGCCTTCGTACAAATTCTTGAGAACTTCCCAGATCTCTTTTGCTAATTTGCAATTTATGATAATATCGAAGTTGTCAGGAGCAACTCCACAGGAGATTTCATAAAAAGCAACAGCATCATTTTCCATTTTATCGAGATCATCCTTGGTGGGACGACTCATTGCTGGTTGACCTCCTCCTAATCTGGTTGTAGCGCCGTCGGTTTGAACAGGTGTAAGTACTGGGACATGTGGTCCTTCTTCTACGGATCGCCATACATCTCTACCAAGTCTTCTCAAGTACCTTTCCATTCTTTGTGACCAGTGATGATATTCATTTGCTACCAGTATTGGGGCTCGGTTAGAACCACCAACACTGTTGGAAACATTCAGAGATAACGATTGAGCCATTTGAGTTTTTTTTTGTGAGAAATGAGCTTTAGTGGTATAGAAGGCCCTTTGAAAAAATCAGAGTTCCGTTTTCAAAAAGCAACCACTTTGGCTCTGATACCAATTGTTGAGAGAAAAACTTGGAGACACACTTGAACAAAAGTTAGAACAAGTATATTGCGGAATAGTTAATCTCAAAGGATCTAAAAGCTCAACAATAATATAGTTAGATGGTTAGAGAGTTAGTTGCGGAAAAGTAAAGAAATAGAAATGACAGCAATTGTTATATCAAGAATACACTTAAGCTGATTCATAACAAGGAATGCATTCACACCAAGTTAATAAGGAAGATCAAGCTTAGTGATTAAGTCAAAGATGACTTGCTCCGAAGAGAGATTATGATCAGCAGAATTATGATAAGATTTAAGTAAGAAGCGATGAGTGAAGAAAGATAGAGAGATAACTTCAGAATGTATATTCAGATAGAATGCATAAGTTATCGGTATAGAATACAAGAGAATAAGTCTCTATTTATAGAGACTTAGAACTACACTAGATTACATCTCTATAAGCAGTCGTGCAAGGCATACTGGACAATAGAGTGTATTACAAAAAAGACAAGTAAAGTAATCTAGCTAAGTTGACTGCGGTAGCTGACTCTGGTTGCTCATCCTGATAAAGAGACTGACTGCGGGTGCTGAAGTGGCTGCGGTAGCAAAGTTCAAGAGGGTCACTTTCATGATTTAACAGAGAGCCTTTCAGTTGACAGCGGAGGAGGTCCGCGCAGCGCCCGATGTCGTGGCTGGTATGTATTCTTTTATTTACTTATACTGAGTTTGAGATATTATGCTTATTTTGTGGTATGCATAGGTACTTTTCTTGAGAGTTCTGTACCTGCTTTGGTGTTATTTGACTCGGGTGCGAGTCGATCTTTCGTGTCATTAGCGTTTAGCCAGCACATCAGTACCCAACGAGAGACGTTGAGTCGACCTCTATGAGTTTCTATAGCTGACGAGCGAGCGGTTTATGCTACTGATGTGATTCGAGGATGTGTACTCGAGATTTTCGGTGTTGAGTTCCCGATAGATCTGGTACCGATTGCTATGGGTGATGTCTGTGTCATCGTGGACATGGACTGGTTGAGCCAATTTGGAGCTGTTATAGACTGCAAGCGGCAGTTGGTGACCATACGAGACCCTAGTGGGGGAGTACTTACGGTGTATGGCGAGGGTACCCGATCTGGGTCAGCATTTTGTTTGGCTGCCAGAGCGAGACAGAGTCTACAGCAGGGCTGTAGAGGGTTTGTAGCTTATGTGATGGATACACGAGTTGCCGCAGAGAGGCCGAGTTCTGTCAGTGAGGTACCGATAGTGCGAGAGTTTCCGGATGTTTTCCCCGAGGAGTTGCCGGGTGTGCCTCCCGAGCGGCAGGTGGAGTTTCGCATCGATTTGATTCCGGGGGCAGCACCTATTGCCAAGGCACCCTATCGCCTTGCGCCGCCGGAGATGCAGGAGTTATCCTCGCAGCTTCAGGAGCTGTTGGGGAAGGGATTCATCCGACCGAGTAGCTCGCCATGGGTAGCACCGATCCTTTTTGTCAATAAAAAGGATGGTTCACACCGGATGTGCATTGATTACCGGGAGTTGAACAAGTTAACGGTCAAAAACCGTTATCCATTGCCGAGGATCGACGATCTGTTCGATCAGTTGCAGGGTGCGTCTTGGTTTTCCAAGATAGACTTGAGGTCTAGATATCACCAGATGAGGGTGCGTGATGAGGATATCCAGAAGACAGCATTTAGGACTCGTTATGGGCATTACGAATTCGTGGTGATGCCTTTTGGGCTCAACAATGCACCAGCGGCGTTCATGGACCTCATGAACCGAGTATGCAGGCCGATGTTGGATCGATCGGTGATTATGTTCATCGACGACATTCTAGTGTATTCAAGGACCAGAGAGCAGCATGAGGAGCACCTGAGGGAGATCCTTGGAGTATTGAGATCGGAGAGGCTTTATGCCAAATTCTCCAAGTGTTATTTCTGGTTACGAGAGGTCCAGTTCCTGGGACATCTCGTTAATCAGAATGGGATATTGGTCGATCCGGCCAAGATTGAGGCTGTCATGAGTTGGGAGGTGCCGAGATCCCCCACTGAGATCAGGAGTTTTCTGGGGTTGGCCGGCTATTATCGGAGATTCATCCGAGATTTCTCCAAGATTGTCGTTCCCCTCACCAGATTGACCCGGAAGGGCGTTGCTTTTCTTGGGGTCCAGAGCAGCAGACCTCGTTTGAGACTCTTCGCCAGAGACTATGCGAAGCCCCAGTGTTAGCCCTTCCGGAGGGAATGGAGGATTTTGTGGTTTACTGTGATGCGTCTATATCAGGGTTGGGTGCGGTGCTTATGCAGAGAGGGCACGTGATAGCATACGCATCGAGGCAGCTGAAGCCTCATGAGACGAGGTATCCCACCCATGATTTAGAGTTGGGGGCAGTGGTATTCGCCCTCAAGATATGGCGCCATTATTTGTATGGGGTTCGGTGTACCATATACACGGACCACAAGAGTTTGAAGTATCTGATGGATCAGCCCAACCTGAATATGCGCCAGAGGAGATGGTTGGATGTGGTAAAGGATTATGACTGTGAGATCCTGTACCACCTGGGCAAGGCTAACGTGGTAGCCGATGCCCTGAGCCGCAGGGCGGAGAGTGCCCCGATTCGAGACATATGTATGAGGATGGCGGTGATGACTACGGTATTGGACACTATACGGGAGGCCCAAGCAGAGGCTGTAAGACCGGAGAACCGCAAAATGGAGCGGGTGATTGGACAGGTGTCCGAGTTTGTGACGGATAGCCGAGGGCTCATGACCTTTCGTGGTCGGATTTGGGTGTCGTATACGGGCGGGGCACGTAGCACTCTATTGGAGGAGGCGCATAGATCGAGATTTTCGATCCATCCCGGGGCCACTAAGATGTATTTAGACCTGAAGAGAGACTACTGGTGGCCCTGTATGAAGAGGGATGTTGCATGGGTTGTAGAGAGGTGCTTCCCCTGTCGTCGGGTTAAGGCCGAGCACCAGCGTCCGCATGGCAAGTTGAAGCCATTAGAGGTTCCCCAGTGGAAGTGGCAACAGATTTCTATGGATTTTATCACCAAATTGCCGAGGACCGTTGTAACGCCCCGATTCTCAGGTATTGTTTAAATAAGATTTATTGGGTGAAGCTCTACTCGATGAGTTGGTTGACCTACTCGTCGAGTAGCAGCGGGGTGGGATCGCGTGTTAAGTGACCTACTCGACGAGTCCATATTGGGACTCGGCGAGTAGGAGCTGGCAGATGAAACCCTAAATCCCGGGGTTTTGCACCCTATTTAAGGAAGCATAAGCCTCCTTTGGCCTCTTTGCAGTCCTTTGAGAGCTCAGAGAACCCTAATTCGTGTGGTGTTTCATTCTTGTGTGTGTAAAGCTTTGGAGAGGAGATCTTGTGAGGAAAGGAGCTTGGGGAAAACAAAAGGGCTAGGAGCAAGGAAGTGTGGGAGATCAGAAATCTACCTCAAATAGCATCATTTGGAGGTATCAAGTCGTCATCTTTTCTCCTTTTTCTTTCTAGACCTCTTTTGGTTGAGATCTAGGGTTTTTATGGTTTGGTTGAGATGGTAATGTGGGATATGAGCTAGATCTGAAGTTGTAACTTCAGATCTGTAACCTTCTTGGGTTCTAGAGTCATAAAGCTCTGATTTTGGTCGAGAATGAGGCCCTCCTTGTGCATAAAGCCCCATTAAGAACTTAGTTTTGGCATTAAGAGCCTTATTAGTCATGCATGCACGTAAAGTTTGCAACTTTACGTGAAAAGCATGCCCTAGAAGCTTGGATATGTGATTTGGAGCCGCTGCATGGCTCAAAACAAGTCTGTATGGAAAAAGGACTGAATGGACTCGGCGAGTCGCAAGGTTGACTCGGCGAGTCACATGAAGATGGCCGTGAACTCGACGAGTTGGATGAACAACTCGGCGAGTCCGATGAAGATCACCATAAGACTCGACGAGTTGAAGAACAACTCGGCGAGTCGGATGAGTTTTCCCTAGGATATGTATGCGTGTGTGCCCGTCGAGTGGCAAAGAGGAAACTCGACGGGTGGCCTTAGAGTTTGAACGGGAATCGAAGGAACTCGACGAGTCACCCCGATGACTCGGCGAGTGGAATGTGCTTCGAGGAACTCGGCGAGTAGCCAAGGGTACTCGGCGAGTTGGGGGTCAACATGGACTGTTGACCTTGACTGAGGACTTTGACCTTGACCAGGGGTTGACTGGTGGGTTATGGAGTACCTTATAGATTTAAGGACTTATGAGTATATTGTACTATGGTCATAGGTGGTGGAGCCTGTGTCAAGTGATCCGAGAATCGGAGTTTACCTTTCGAGTCGGCATCTGCGAGGTGAATTATCCTCACTATATCGATAGGGTCTACGGCACCAAGGTCGGCCCTTTTAGTTGTTATTGTTATGGTATGCTACATATGGTTTGGTCTGCTAGATCGGAATCAGGGTAGACAGTATGTTATGCTTTATGATCTGTAAGGATTGGTATGTTAGTGACCTGCTAGGTCGGTACTCTAGTTACGAGAGGATTCTATGGTTGATGATCAGTATGACAGATATGTTTGATGTTTGTATATGCCAGTATATGATAGTTATGCGAACTTGGTTATTTGCTTATTGGTTGGGTTGAGGCGGTCCTGCTTTGTGCTGAAGGCCAACATACCCTATGAGCGGTCCGGGGAGACTGCATGCCCACGAGGCGGACCAGTCATGCCGAAGGCTCGGGATAGATTCTGATAGACTGTAGGCCCGGTAGGGCGATCCAGTCAGGCCGATGGCCCAGTATGCATGAATAGATTCAGATAGACTGTAGGCCCGATAGGGCGGACCAGTCAGGCCGATGGCCCAGTATGCATGATTGATTGATTGATTGTTACTGATATGGTATTGTCAGTATGGTATTGGTATTTTCGGGGTAGCTCACTAAGCCCTCGGGCTTACAGTTTTTAGTTTATTGTTTCAGGTACTTCAGGAGATCGTGGCAAGGCGAAGGCGTGACCGTACCGCTCCTCATCCTTATGTTATGATTTTGGGATACTCTGATGGATATTGATTTGAAAACATTTTGTAAACAATACTATTTGACTTTTATTTGTGATTTAAAAAGTTTGAATTTGGCGTGAAATTTTGGACGTTATAAGTTGGTATCAGAGCCTTGTTTGAGTGAATTGGAGGAACACTCGTGTGAATCCAGTCTCAAACCAAGGAGATTTTTGGGAAGTAAGTTTTAAAAATGGTTTTCAAAAGAAAGGATGGAGGATGCAGAGGGTACGATCAGCCGGAGCCTGTAAGTAAACCCCAAAATACCATACAGTTATTTGATATTCTGATATGTTAGAACAGCATCCTAGTGCTAGGTGTAACGCCTGTAGATCCGGGCTAGTCAATTTAGAGGCAATGAGTGTCGAAAACGAATTTTCGGCAAATGATTATTTATTAAATAAATAATCTTAACCAAGTTGTAGAATATTTCTCAAGGTTTCCGTACGTATAAAGAACGCCGAAATCCGAGTTATAACGAAGAAGTTATGGCCCGTCGAAGTTTTACGGCAAAACCGGCACGGCACCGGGAAGCGTAAATAGTGAATTTACGATGGAGCGACTTTTAGCCTTAGTGATCTAAACAAAAGTCGTAGAAAACGTTAAACCGAGAGCGTCCATAAAAAGAACGCCCAAATCTGACTTCGTATGAGGAAGTTATGATTTTTCGAAGTTTCGGCTTAGCAGTGTACAGCTCGAAACTCGAATTTTAGTTAGAGCGGTTTTTGGCTTACACGACCTAAATGAGAGTTGAAGATCTCATTAATAGGAACTCAACGGTAAAAAGACAGACAAAAACGGAGCTCGTATGCGAAAGTTATGGACGAAGCTTAGTCTCTACTTTTCGAGCGCGGCAAATTCGATACAGTTTTGTAAATCCGAGATAGAATGAGAATTAGCCAACGAGGTCTAAATGAGAGTTGAAGATCTCATTAATAGGAACTCAACGGTAAAAAGAAAGACAAAAACGGAGCTCGTATGCGAAAGTTACGGACGAAGCTTGGAGACTACTTTACTATACAATTCCTATAAATAAGAGATGAACTCTTCATAATTTCCTCACACCTTCAAACCTTTCTTTCTCTCTCTAACTTCTCTCTAACCTCCCTAAACCCCTCCCAAGTCTAGGGAACCTCCCTAGCACGAGAAGAAAGCCCCAGAGCGCCCGACGGCTCCGAGAAGAAAAGCTTTCGGCTCGGAAACGCTGCTCCAGCGAAGCCCGATTTTTGATAAAAACCCGCTGTAAGTGAGCTACGCCTATACTATATTTAATATAGCTTTTATTTAATTATAGTAACATTATTAGGACCTTAAAATAATTATTTGGGCTATTATTATGAGTTATATTGAGTGTTATTTAACGCTTATATAATAGTAATAATAGCTAGACTATTAATTAGTCGCGGTTAACGTTAAAACTAAACCCTGGTGGTATTGATACTAGGTTTTGTCGAGGAAAATTATTTTGAGATAACGAAGCGTTGTCTGAGTTCGGAATCACCACCTAATCAGGTGAGTGCATAGTCTCTTTCATGAACATGATTTTAATACAAGTATTTTTTGAAGTATTAATTATATGTTTATGTGCGAGTTAATTGATGTTGCCTGAAATACGTGTTAAAGAACATACCTGATTATATATGATAATTTAGGATAAAGAGTAAACCTAAATTAATTATGAGGAACATTGGGTAGTATTTTCTTATGAGTACAAGTGAGTTATACTTAGAGAGTAGAACTTTAGTATATGTCATTGATCCAGGAGCACGGATTAGACATAGTCATTGTCCCTAGTCTGAGAGTATGGATTGGACATAGTCAACTATCATTAATCCGAGAGTATGGATTAAGACATAGTCAGTTGTCCTTAGTCCGGGAGTATGGATTAAGACATAGTCAGTTGTCCTCAGTCCGGGAGTATGGGCACGACACAGAATCCGTCATTAATCCGGGAGTATGGATTTGGACATAGACCAATTGTCCCTAACCCGAGAGTATGGAATGGGCACAATTATTTATCCGAGAGCATGGATTAGATCCGAGAGTATGGATTAGGTAAGAGGTAAAGTTTAAGGTCCGAGAGTATGGATAGTCTCGTTGTGAGGATTAACGGGGTGGGGTAAGAGTTGATTATATATATATGGGGAAATCGTATATTTTGTGTTCTAAATTATATATGATATAACATTGTGGGATTGAAATCCCTATGTACTCACCAGGTTTCCCAACCTGACCCACTCCAGCTTATTTGTATCACAGGTGTCGATACGAAGCTACTTTGCACTGAGAGATTTAAAAGAGATGTAGATTACTAGTGTAAATAAATGTAAGTTCTGTTTATGCTTATGTTCCTGTATTGACGATGACATCCCAATGTTTTAAAATGAATAAAAATACATTTCTTCGGAAATGCTTGATAACGCATTTATCATGTTTTTTTCTGGGAACAAATTCCGCAACATTTTTAAAAGAAGTACTCTGATTTTTATAAAGCATAAACAAAATCGGTCTTTTCTGGCCGTGAAAATGGGGATGTCACACTAGGCTAGGGATCTTCAGGAATCGCATGATAGATTTGCCTGATTATATGATACCTATTAGCCTAGGGTTTCTTGTATATGGGATTGACATCATAACTGTAGATGTTTAGTGTATGCATCACGGCCGTGTATAGTTAAGATCTTATAGCCTGAGAATGTCTGACTCGACCTTAGGGTAGGGTTGGATATTCGAAAGTCTATCGGGTCCAGCGTTATGTGCGGCTAGCATACACTAGCGCTGCAGGGGCTGATGGAAGTTCCATGGAGGTGTGAGTTGTGTAGAGTTGTGGGATCAGTAGTGAGATAGGCGATGTCCCCTAGTAGTGAGGGTTGAGCGCACATTATGTTGAGTATAGTATTAGGGAGTTGTGGTGATACTTGAGACAAATATGGGTAGGTGTGGAAGGTAGTATGGGCCCGTACTACTGGAAGCACAGGACCCATACGCGTAGCAAGGAAGTCACAACCCTTAGGATTTGTGAGTTTTGGTCTCCCGATATTATGTTGTGTATCTGATGTCTTGAACGTATCTTTCAGTATGGTGGTGACGAGACGTTTTGCTGCTGGGTCCGGATCAGGATCGGGATCCGGATCAGGGTCGGGACAGGGGGACGGAGGGCCAGAGGTGCCGGTAGCACCTGAGCCCGTGGTTCAGATGGGGACTGAGGAGCTGGATGCCAGGATCCGGGAGCTTCTGCACGATGAGGTCGCTGCGGCTTTCCGAGCGCAGCTACCAGAGATGTTTGGATCGATCAAGACCGCGATGGTCGAGTATTTTGATGAGCGATATGCAGCTCTGGCAGAGACAGCAGCCGCTGCAGCCACTTCGGCTGTAACTGCGGCAGGGGTTGGAGGAGGAGCCGGCAGGGCTTTCCAGTATCGGGACTTCGATAATACGAAGCCCCCGACATTTGATGGTACTCAGGATGCGATCAGGGCTATGCGGTGGTTGTCTGACGTGGAGGGCTGTTTCTTCACGTGATCATGTCCTGCTGACCTGAAAGTCAGGTGTGCTCTGAACCTGCTTAGGCTCGGGGCAAAGGACTGGTGGAGATTGACGACAGGTTCATATTCTGATGATCAGTGGGCTGCTGTTACTTGGGAGCAGTTCCGAGATATGTTTCGCACCCGCTACGTTCCGCGCGTGGAATGGGAGCGGCTTGCTCAGGAGTTTTTGACATTGAGACAAGATGGGGAATCTGTGATGGAGATTTACCCGGATGTTCACGGAGAGGGCTATGTTTTGCCCGGAGTTTGCGTCGGAGCAGTCTCAGATGACTCGTTATCTGAGTATGCTCAAGACGGATATACGACAGTTTGTGGCTACACAGCGTTGTGAGACCCTCCTGGATCTATAGGAAGCCGCGAGGCGGCGTGAGCTGGAGATAGAGCTGCAGCTGAAGGAGCAGCATCAGGCACCGACACAGTCTGAGCTGGCGCCTAAGCAGTCTAAGACCACTGATGCACGGTTTGGGGGTCAGCAGAGTCGCACTTGTGGAAAGTGTGGCAGGGTTCATTCGGGAGTATGCAGAGCAGGAGGGGGGTGCCACAAATGTGGTAAGGAGGGGCACTATGCCAGGGACTGCCGTCAGTCCGCTCCTCCAGCAGATATGAAGATTTGTTACCATTGTCATCAGGTTGGTCATGTGAAGACCAACTGTCCGCAGCTCGCCGCCAAGTCGGCATAGGGTCCCGCGCCAGCCATTGTGAGGATTGGAGATAGGAGGCCAGGCAGGGTGGAGCCTCCGAAGGCTCAGGGTCACACCTTCCAGCTCACGGCTGAGGAGGCCAATGCAGTGCCGGATGTGGTTGCTGGTACGTTTCTATTCTGTGTCTCAGTTATTGTATTGGTGTTATGCTTATTGATTGTACCTGTGGTTAGGTACGTTTTTAGTGAATTCTTTGCCCGCTTTGGTATTATTTGACTCGGGGGCGAGTCAGTCGTTTGTATCTCAGACTTTCTCTAGAGGGTTCAGTGTGCCGATAGGTGATCTTGAGTGTCCGTTGCGAGTTTCGATCGCCAACGAGCACGGGGTTTTTGCTTCTTCGGTTTACCGGGGATGCGAGTTGGAGATTTTCGGGGTGTCCTTCCCGATAGATTTGATTCCTATCCCCAAGGGGGATGCATGCGTGATTGTAGGGATGGATTGGCTTAGCCGTTTCGGCGCCATGATCGACTGTGAGAGGCAGCGGGTGGTGGTTCGAACCCCAAGTGAGGGAGAACTGGTAGTATATGGCGAGGGCACCAGGTTGGGATCAGGGTTTTGTTCGGCAGCCAGGGCTCGACAGTATATACAGCACGGGTGTGCCGGTTATTTGGCGTATGTAGTAGATACGCGGGTTAGGGAGCAGCTCTCAGTTTAAGAGGTTCCGGTGGTTAGAGAGTTTGTTGATGTGTTTCCGGAGGAGTTACCCGGAGTGCCTCCGGAGAGGCAGGTTGAGTTTAGGATTGATCTAGTGCCGGGTGCGGCCCCTATCGCTAAGGCGCCGTACCGACTGGCACCGCCAAAGATGCAGGAGTTGTCGTCTCAGTTGCAGGAGCTGTTGGGTAAGCAGTTTATTCGTCCGAGTAGTTCACCCTGGGGAGCACCGATCCTGTTCGTCAGGAAGAAGGACGGTTCGCACAGGATGTACATTGACTATAGGGAGCTGAACAAGTTAACGGTGAAGAACCGTTATCCGCTTCCGAGGATAGACGATCTTTTTGATCAGCTGCAGGGTGCATCTTGGTTTTCCAAGATTGATTTGAGATCAGGATACCACCAGGTCAGGGTGAGGGAGGAGGACGTGGAGAAGACAACGTTTCCGACTCGTTATGGTCATTACGAGTTCGTGGTGATGCCGTTTGGGCTCACCAACACGCCAGCAGTGTTCATGGATCTGATGAACTGAGTCTACAGACCGATGCTCGATCGCTCGGTCATTGTGTTCATAGATGACATCTTGGTATATTCCAAGACCCGAGAGTAGCATGAGGAGCATCTCAGGGAGCTGCTGGAGGTACTGCGGCGAGAACGGCTGTATGCCAAGTTCTCGAAGTGTGAGTTTTGGTTACGAGAGGTTCAGTTCCTCGGACATCTCGTTAACCAGGATGGGATTTTGGTCGATCCGGCCAAGGTGGAGGCGGTTATGCAGTGGGAGACTCCGAGATCTCCCTCAGACATCAGGTGTTTCTTGGGTTTAGCAGGGTATTATCGGAGATTCATTCGTGATTTCTCCAAGGGTGTCGTACCCCTCACTCATCTAACGAGGAAGTGAGTGGATTTCCGGTGGGGCCCTGAGCAGCAGAGGGCGTTTGAGACCCTCCGGCAGCGGTTATGCGAGGCGCCAGTGTTGACACTCCCCGAGGGAGTGGAGGATTTCGTGGTATTTTGTGATGCGTCCATCACAGGCTTAGAGGCAGTCCTCATGCAGAGGGGACGAGTGATAGCTTATGCATCGCGGCAGTTAAAGTCGCATGAGACGAGATACCCCACGCACGATCTTCAGTTGGGAGCGGTGGTCTTCGCTCTCAAGATTTGGAGGCACTATCTGTACGGGGTCCGTTGTACCATATACACGGATCACAAGAGTTTGAGGCACATTATGGATCAGCCAAACCTGAATATGAGGCAGCGCAGATGGCTGGATGTAGTCAAGGACTATGATTGTGAGATCCTTTACCATCCTGGTAAAGCGAACGTGGTTGCGGATGCTCTGAGCCGCAAGTCAGCTGGGTCCTCGACCCCAGCCAGGTGTATAAGGATAGCGGTGGATTCCCCGCTGGTGGGTCTGGTCAGGGGTGCTCAGATTGAGGGTATGAGACCAGAGAACTGGAAGTTGGAGAAGATTAAGGGCGAAAGCGCCCGGTTTGTTCAGGATAGCCGCGGATTGTTGACCCGTTACGGTCGGGTTTGGGTTCCGATGACCGGAGGGGTCCGGTAGACAGTGATGGAGGAGGCTCATAAGTCTCGCTTCTCTATTCATCCGGGAGCCACCAAGATGTACCGTGATCTGAGTTCGAGTTATTGGTGGTCGGGCATGAAGCGAGATATCGCTTGGTTTGTTGAGAGGTGCTTGACCTGTAGGATGGTCAAGGCCGAGCACCAGAGGCCGCATGGTAAGCTACAGCCCCTGGAGATTCCCATGTGGAAATGGGAACGGATCACGATGGATTTCATCAAGAAGTTGCCAAAGACGGCAAAGGGTTTCGATGCTATATGGGTCATCGTGGATCGATTGACCAAGAGTGCCCATTTCCTAGCTATACGGGAGAGTTCGTCGGCGGAGAAGTTGGCCGACATGTACGTCCGCTAGATTGTCTCTCGCCATGGGGTTCCAGTTTCCATAGTTTCCGACCGGGATGTCCGATTTACTTCCCGTTTTTGGCAGAAGTTCCACGAGGAACTAGGTACGAGGTTGCATTTTAGTACAACGTTCCATCCGCAGACTGATGGGCAGAGTGAGCGGACCATACAGACCCTCGAGGATATGTTGAGGGCGTGCGTCATTGATTTCGGTGGGAGTTGGGATTCCCACCTACCGCTTGTAGAGTTCGCCTACAACAACAGCTATCATTCCAGTATTGGCGCCCCGCCTTTCGAGCTGTTGTATGGGCGGAAGTGTAGGACCCCAGTCTGTTGGGGCGAGGTTGGGCACAGAGTGATGGGTCGGACAGAGGTAGTTCTGCAAACTACCAAGATGATACAGCAGATTAGACAGCGACTGCAGACCGCTCAGAGTCAGCAGAAAAGTTATGCCGACCGACGCCGATCTGAGCTGGAGTGTCAGTGGGTGACATGGTTCTCCTGAAGGTTTCACCCTGGAAGGGAGTGGTCCGCTTCAGGAAGAGGGGAAAATTGGGTCCCCGCTACATCGGGCCGTTCAGGATTGTTGCAAGGGTTGGCAGGGTGGCTTATAGGCTAGAGCTTCCCGAGGAGCTTAGTCGGATCCACAACACATTTCATATTTCGCAATTGCGAAAGTGCATTATGGACCAGGAGGCAGTGGTATCGTTGGATGACATTCAGGTCGACGAACGCCTGAACTATGTGGAGAGGCCAGTGGCTATTTTGGAAAGGAAGAAGAAGATTCTGCGGAACAAGGAAATACCTTTCGTAAAGGTATAGTGGGAACATCGGAGGGGATCCGAGTGGACATGGGAGCCGGAAGCGGAGATGCGCGAGCATTACCCGACATTGTTTATTTCGACGGACTTCGAGGGCGAAGTCTAGTTCAAGTGGGGGAGAGTTGTAACGCCCCGATTCTCAGGTATTGTTTAAATAAGATTTATTGGGTGAAGCTCTACTCGACGAGTTGGTTGACCTACTCGTCGAGTAGCATCGGGGTGGGATCGCGTGTTAAGTGACCTACTCGACGAGTCCATATTGGGACTCGGCGAGTAGGAGCTGGCAGATGAAACCCTAAATCCCGGGGTTTTGCACCCTATTTAAGGAAGCATAAGCTTCCTTTGGCCTCTTTGCAGTCCTTTGAGAGCTCAGAGAACCCTAATTCGTGTGGTGTTTCATTCTTGTGTGTGTAAAGCTTTGGATAGGAGATCTTGTGAGGAAAGGAGCTTGGGGAAAACAAAAGGGCTAGGAGCAAGGAAGTGTGGGAGATCAGAAATCTACCTCAAATAGCATCATTTGGAGGTATCAAGTCGTCATCTTTTCTCCTTTTTCTTTCTAGACCTCTTTTGGTTGAGATCTAGGGTTTTTATGGTTTGGTTGAGATGGTAATGTGGGATATGAGCTAGATCTGAAGTTGTAACTTCAGATCTGTAACCTTCTTGGGTTCTAGAGTCATAAAGCTCTGATTTTGGTCGAGAATGAGGCCCTCCTTGTGCATAAAGCCCTATTAAGAACTTAGTTTTGGCATTAAGAGCCTTATTAGTCATGCATGCACGTAAAGTTTGCAACTTTACGTGAAAAGCATGCCCTAGAAGCTTGGATCTGTGATTTGGAGCCGCTGCATGGCTCAAAACAAGTCTGTATGGAAAAAGGACTGAATGGACTCGGCGAGTCGCAAGGTTGACTCGGCGAGTCACATGAAGATGGCCGTGAACTCGACGAGTTGGATGAACAACTCGGCGAGTCCGATGAAGATCACCATAAGACTCGACGAGTTGAAGAACAACTCGGCGAGTCGGATGAGTTTTCCCTAGGATATGTATGCGTGTGTGCCCGTCGAGTGGCAAGGAGGAAACTCGACGGGTGGCCTTAGAGTTTGAACGGGAATCGAAGGAACTCGACGAGTCACCCCGATGACTCGGCGAGTGGAATGTGCTTCGAGGAACTCGGCGAGTAGCCAAGGGTACTCGGCGAGTTGGGGGTCAACATGGATTGTTGACCTTGACTGAGGACTTTGACCTTGACCAGGGGTTGACTGGTGGGTTATGGAGTACCTTATAGATTTAAGGACTTATGAGTATATTGTACTATGGTCATAGGTGGTGAAGCATGTGTCAAGTGATCCGAGAATCGGAGTTTACCTTTCGAGTCGGCATCTGCG
The DNA here is from genome assembly GCF_052849685.1 of Lactuca virosa. Classification (NCBI taxonomy): domain Eukaryota; kingdom Viridiplantae; phylum Streptophyta; class Magnoliopsida; order Asterales; family Asteraceae; genus Lactuca; species Lactuca virosa. The sequence goes on along the minus strand of NC_136433.1, from coordinate 307,273,860 downwards.
AGGTGAGTTATCCTCACTATATCGATAGGGTCTACGGCACCAAGGCCGGCCCTTTTAGTTGTTATTGTTATGGTATGCTACATATGGTTTGGTCTGCTAGATCGGAATCAGGGTAGACAGTATGTTATGCTTTATGATCCGTAAGGATTGGTATGTTAGTGACCTGCTAGGTCGGTACTCTAGTTACGAGAGGATTCTATGGTTGATGATCAGTATGACAGATATGTTTGATGTTTGTATATGCCAGTATATGATAGTTATGCGAACTTGGTTATTTGCTTATTGGTTGGGTTGAGGCGGTCCTGCTTTGTGCTGAAGGCCAACATACCCTATGAGCGGTCCGGGGAGACTGCAGGCCCACGAGGCGGACCAGTCATGCCGAAGGCTCGGGATAGATTCTGATAGACTGTAGGCCCGGTAAGGCGGTCCAGTCAGGCCGATGGCCCAGTATGCATGAATAGATTCAGATAGACTGTAGGCCCGGTAGGGCGGACCAGTCAGGCCGATGGCCCAGTATGCATGATTGATTGATTGATTGTTACTGATATGGTATTGTCAGTGTGGTATTGGTATTTTGGGGGTAGCTCACTAAGCCCTCGGGCTTACAGTTTTCAGTTTATTGTTTCAGGTACTTCAGGAGATCGTGGCAAGGCGAAGGCGTGACCGTACCGCTCCTCATCCTTATGTTATGATTTTGGGACACTCTGATGGATATTGATTTGAAAACATTTTGTAAACAATACTATTTGACTTTTATTTGTGATTTAAAAAGTTTGAATTTGGCGTGAAATTTTGGACGTTATAACCGCGAGGGGTGTTGATGCAATCTGGGTGATTGTGGACCGGCTGACGAAGAGCGCTCACTTCCTTGCTATCAGTGAGAGATCTTCTGCGGAGAGGCTGGCAGAAATATATGTGAGAGAGGTGGTGTCTCGGCATGGAGTGCCGATCTCGATTGTGTCAGACCGTGATGTACGTTTTACTTCCAGGTTCTTGAAGAAGTTTCATGAGAAGTTGGGTACGAGATTGCACTTCAGTACTGCTTATCACCCACAGACGGACGGGCAGAGTGAGGGGACGATACAGACACTCGAGGACATGCTTCGAGCATGTGTTATGGACTTCGGTGGAAGTTGGGACACATACCTACCTTTGGTTGAGTTTTCTTACAACAACAGCCACCATTCGAGTATTGGTATGCCTCCCTTTGAGCTTCTTTATGGGAGGAGGTGTCGAACTCCCATCTGTTGGGGAGAGGTAGGGCAGCGAGTGATGGGTAGCACTGAGATAGTGCTTAAGACGACTGAGCAGATACAGCAGGTCAGACAGAGGTTACTAACAGCCTAGAGTTGTCAGAAGAGTTATGCGGATAGACGGCGATCCGAGCTCGAGTTCCAGGTTGGAGATTTCGTACTCCTGAAGGTATCTCCTTGGAAAGGAGTGATCCGATTCAGGAAGAGGGGAAAGCTGGGGCCCCGATACATTGGTCCGTTCAGGGTGACCGCGAGGGTGGGTAAGGTAGCATACCGTCTGGAGCTACCCGAGGAGTTGAGTCAGATCCATGATACCTTCCATGTATCCCAGTTGAGGAAGTGTATAGCCGATGAGACGGCGGTTGTGCCGCTAGAGGATATTCAGGTGGACGCGAGTTTGAATTACATTGAGAGGCCGATCGCGATCTTGGATCGGAAGATCAAGGTGCTGAGGAACAAGGAGGTGTCCCTGGTTCAGGTCCAATGGCAACATCGAAGAGGGTCCGAGCTGACTTGGGAGCCGGAGTCAGAGATGCGGGAGCAGCATCCAGAGTTGTTTGCAGAGTAAGACTTCGAGGGCGAAGTCTGATTCTAGTGGGGGAGAATTGTAACATCCGAATTTTCAGGTATGTTATTTTTAATTATTTATTTTTGAGGATCATTGATATACTCGACGAGTTGGTGCTATAACTCGTCGAGTAGAAGCAGGGTGGCCACGTGAGTTTAATGAACTACTCGACAAGTCCAAGAGTAGACTCGCCGAGTAGGCGTTGTAAGTGGAAACCCTAGATCCCCAGGTTTGGGACCTATTTAAAGGCACTTATAGCCTCATTTGCGGCCACACCTCACTGAGAAGAAACCCTAATCGCCCCTTGAGCTTGCGATAGAGTCTTGAGCCTTACTTGAGATTTGTGAGTGCATTTTGGTGAAGGAAAGGAAGATTCCAAGCTAGGATTGAGAAGAGGCTGATAGATCTACTGCTTATTCGTCCAAGAGCTTCTATTAGAGGTATCAAGTTCGAACCTTTCCCTTTTATTTGAGTAGATCTCTCATCTTGAAGATTAGGGCTTCTTTTCCTTTCATTTTGGGACTTTGAGGATTTGGGGTTCATGAGGAGGCTTGAACTCCAGATCTGGACCTTAGGAGGTCTCTAGCACCCAAAGGTTCCTGCTTTATTCAGCCTTGATGGTATTTATGAGTGAAAACCCCATTTAAATAATGTTCTTGGCATTTCATGCCCAAAATGCCATGCATGGACACCAAGTTCAGACCTTTACGTGATTATTGGGTGTTAGAAGGCCAGATCTATAAGTTAGAGAAATAGATCTGACCTCAGAAGGTCAAATGAGTATTGCCATGGAAGAAACTCGCCGAGTCCATGAGCGGACTCAATAAGTCGGATCGTGTTGCACCACGATTCGTGATCAATGGTAGCCCGTTCAGAGAAAGGTTAACTCGACGAGTCGAGTGAGGCCTTAGGAGGATTCAGAGGACACGCATGGACTCGCCGAGTCACCCGAGTGCACTCGACGAGTCTGGTCAAAGTTTGACCGTTGACTAAGGTTGACTTTTAGGGTTTGGTCAACATTTGGACATTAGACCATTGGAGGGGTAAAATGGTCTTTTTCCCTTCTGGGAAATTATAGGAAGGGATTAGTCTAGCCTATGAGAATCGTGTTAATAAGAGATAAATTACTTTATGTGATTAAGCAGAGGCTATATCGGGGATATCGAGCACGAGAGTTTACTAGACATCATACGAGGTGAGTTTTCTCACTATACCTTACCTAGAGTGGTAATTATGTGTGACCGGAAGGTCTTATGTGCTATGACGAGTATGTGATATATGTTTCTATGTGATATATATGTGTTATGTATGTATTGAGTAAGAATGGTATGGACCGGAAGGTCAGTATGGTATGGACCGGAAGGTCAGCAGTGTATGGACCGGAAGGTCGAAAGAGTAGAACCGGAAGGTCTACTCAGATTGTGGGACCGGAAGGCCCCTGAGACACATTGACCGGAAGGTCTCGTAGAGCTACAGCCTCGAGTGGCTTATGTGTTGTATGTAGTATTTTGGGGAACTCACTAAGCATTTATGCTTACCGTGTTATGTGATATGTGTTTCAGGTACTAGCGAGGATCGTAGGAAGGCGCCGACGTGATCTGTACACACTGATGGAGGATTATGTATTTGAGATTCTGGGATATGTTTTATTATGATGACATTTGATACATAAGATTTTGAGAATATTATATGAGTTTTATTATGTGGAAAAATGAAAAATTGTTTTAAAATTTACGTCGTTACAAGTTGGTATCAGAGCCTTGGTTTGAGGGATTCGGATGCACCTTCGGGCGTATCTGAACTCAAACTGAGGATTTGAGAAAAATTTTTCATAAAAGAAACAATTTTTCAAAAAGAGTAAGAGGTTTTGAGAAAAGTAGAGCGGAGCAGTATGTACGATCAGCCAGCGCCCGAACGGTGATTTCCCAAAATACCCTTACATTATGTGTTATGAGATATTATGTGATATGTTATGCATGCTAGAGTAGGCTAGGTATTCATATATAGGACTAGAGTGGCCTGATTTGTGATGCTAGAGGTCACGCGTAGCATACTTGAGCAGACTCCTGTGATCTTTAGATCGGTCAAGGAGGGTATAGTTGAGCTGTTGGATGAGAGGTTGAGTGCGTTCCGCACTGAGATGGTGACTATGATGGGGTCACGTACTTTGACCTTCAGGGAGTTCCGGGCTTGTGGAGCTCCAGATTACCAGGGGGCCCGAGACCCCATTGTGAGTACCAGATGGTTGGCTGATGTGGCCAACGCCTTCCGCACTAGCAGATGTCCCGAGGGGGACAAGGTCTGACTTGCATCCTGTCTTCTGAAGGGCAGGGCACGTGATTGGTGGGAGGAGGTCGGACATGCCATTGGGGATGATGCAGCCCTTGATGCTATGACCTGGACGAATTTTGTGGCCCGGTTCAGGGCTGATTTTGCACCTGTCATAGAGGTGCAGCAGCTTGCTAGGGAGTTCCAAGATCTCCAGCAGACGACGGAGACAGTGGCGGAGATTACCACCAAGTTCAGGGAGAGGGCTCTTCTCGTTCCTCAGTATGCGGCAGATGAGGAAATGAAGAAGGCCCGGTACCATGAGATGTTGAGGAGTGATATCAGATAGTTTGTGAGCCGGTCCAACTGTAAAACGTTGGATGACATGATTGCGAGGGCTCGTGAGAGGGAGATTGATCTTGAGATGGAGAGAAAGAGGAAACCAGAGGTAGTGTCTGGTTCAGATAGTTCAGGAAAAAGGCCCAAGACAGATTCCCGAGGGAAGGGCCAGCAGGGCCGAGGCCGCTGCGGCAAGTGTGGTAGGTCGCACGAAGGGGCGTGCAGGGCAGGGAGTTCGGGCTGCTTCAAATGCGGCCGAACAGGTCATATGAGCAGGGATTGTACTGCTACTGTTACTACCACGTCACTTTCTGACCTGATTTGCTTTCAGTGCAATCAAAGGGGCCATAAGAGGTCCCAGTGTCCGAACTTAGCAGCAGCAGGGAAGGTGGCGGCACCTGCCCCTGCTACATTGAGGATTACAGACAGCCGTCAGGGTCGGTCCGAGGCGCCAGTGGCGAAGAGTAGAGCCTTTCAGCTGACAGCAGAGGAGGCGCGAGCGACTCCTGATGTGGTAACGAGTATGTATTTTCCTCTTATCTATGTTTTTTATATAGTTTGTTTCTCATGATTATGTGTTTGTGTATAGGGTCGTTCTTAGTGAACGACATTTCAGCTACAGTATTGTTTGACTCGGGGGCTACCCGATCATTTGTTTCACTTGCGCTTAGCAAGAAGTTTAGCAGAGCTCCGGGGGAGCTGGATTGTCCACTTGAGGTTGAGATAGCTGATGATAGGACCGTCAGGGTCGCGAGAGTGCATAGGGGGTGTTCGCTGCAGTTATTTGATGAGCAGTTTTCAGTGGACTTGGTTCCTATTCCCCTGAGAGGGAATAAGGTTATAGTGGGTATGGATTGGCTGAGCCCCAATGGGGCAGTGATTGATTGTGAGTTGCAGTTAGTGAGGGTTCGCACTCCCAGTGGGGGAGAGTTAGTGATTCAGGGTGAGAGGCCACCGCGCGGACCAGTTCTTTGTTCAGCAGCGAGAGCGAGACGCTACGTTCAGCAGGGTTGCGCAGGGTACGTCGCCTATGTTACGGATACCCGGGAAAAGGGTAAGGCGACAGTTGATGATGTACCAGTAGTGCGAGAGTACCCGGACGTATTCCCAGAGGATTTTCCTGGGATACCTCCGGAAAGACAGGTCGAGTTTCAGATTGACCTGGTTCCGGGTGCGGCTCCTATAGCCAAGGCACCATATCGGCTGGCTCCTCTAGAGATGCAGGAGTTGTCTACACAGCTGCAGGAGTTGCTAGACAAGGGTTTCATCAGGCCGAGTAGTTCACCATGGGGAGCCCCGATCCTGTTCGTGAGGAAGAAGGATGGGTCGCACCGTATGTGCATAGATTACCGGGAGCTGAGCAAGGTAACGGTGAAGAACCGTTACCCACTCCCGAGGATAGACGACTTGTTTGACCAGCTTCAGGGAGCATCTTGGTTCTCCAAGATTGATCTATGGTCAGGATATCACCAGATGCAGGTCAGGGATGAGGATGTGCAGAAGACCGCTTTTAGGACCCGCTATGGTCATTATGAGTTTGTGGTGATGCCGTTCGGGCTCACAACCGCTCCATCCGCATTCATGGATCTCATGAATCGCGTATGCAGGTCGATGCTGGATCGGTCTGTGATAGTGTTTATTGACGACATCTTGGTTTATTCCAAGACTCAGGAGCAGCATGAGGAGCACCTGAGAGAAGTGCTAGAGACGCTGAGGAGGGAGAGACTTTTCGCAAAGTTCTCCAAGTGCGAGTTCTGGTTGCGCGAGGTGCAGTTCCTTGGACACCTCGTCAACCAGAAGGGTATACTAGTAGATCCGGCCAAGATAGAGGTCGTGATGCAATGGGAGGTCTCGAGGTCTCCATATGAGATTCGGAGCTTCCTAGGACTGGCAGGGTACTACAGGAGATTCATCCAGGATTTCTCCAAGATAGCAGTTCCACTCACCCGACTGACCAAGAAGTCAGTGGTGTTTCGTTGGGGGCCTGAGCAGCAGGCAGCATTTGAGACCCTCAGACAGAGATTGTGTGAGGCGCCGATTATTACCCTGCCAGAGGGAGTAGAGGATTTCGTAGCCTACTGTGATGCTTCGATCACAGGTATGGGAGCAGTGTTGATGCAGCGACGGCATGTGATAGCTTATGCCTCTAGACAGTTGAAGCCTCACGAGGCTAACTATCCGACGCACGATTTAGAGCTGGGGGCAGTGGTGTTCGCCCTCAAGATTTGGAGACATTACCTCTATGGGGTCCGTTGTACCATTTACACGGATCACAAGAGTTTGAGGTACCTCATGGATCAGCCGAATCTGAACATGAGGCAACGCCGATTGTTAGACGTGGTAAAGGATTATGACTGTGAGATCCTTTATCATCCGGGCAAGGCCAACGTAGTGGCTGACGCCCTGAGCCGCAAGGCGGTAGCTGCCCCGATCAGGGATATTTGTCTGAGGATGACAATGATTACTCCATTGCTGGAGCAGATTAGAGAGGCACAGGTTGAGGGCCTGAAGGAGGAGAGACAGAAGTGTGAGAGGATCGTGGGTCGGGTGACATCTTTTGATTATGATAGCCGAGGACTGTTGACCCTACACGAGAGGGTCTGGGTACCGTACTGGGGCGGAGTACGACAGATATTGATGGATGAGGCCCACAAGTCTCGGTTCTCCATTCACCCAGGGGCGACGAAGATGTACACAGATCTTCGACCCAATTACTGGTGGCCCTACATGAAGCGGGATGTAGCTTGGTATGTGGAGAGATGCCTGACCTGCAGGAAGGTCAAAGCAGAGCACCAGAGGCCCCACGGCAAGATGCAGCCGCTGGACATTCCCGTGTGGAAATGGGAGGATATCACCATGGATTTCATTACTAAGCTTCCTAGGACCGCACGTGGGGTAGATTCGATTTGGATCATCGTGGATCGGTTGACCAAGAGTGCACATTTCATACCGATCCAGGAGAGCATCTCAGCCGAAAAACTGGCTGAGATTTATGTGCGAGAGGTGGTGGCACGTCATGGAGTGCCTGTCTCAGTGGTATCAGACAGAGACGTTCGTTTTACTTCCAGGTTTTGGAAGCGGTTTCACGACGATATGGGTACCCGTCTCCATTTCAGCATCGCTTTCCACCCTCAGACGGACGGACAGAGCGAGAGGACGATCCAGACTCTCGAGGACATGCTTCGGGCATGTGTGTTAGATTTCGGTGGCAGTTGGGATACGTATCTTGCGTTAGCGGAATTTTCGTATAACAATAGTTACCACTCCAGTATAGACCGACCTCCCTTTGAGATGCTCTACGGGAGGAAGTGTAGGACCCCAATCTGTTGGGACGAGGTCGGTCAGAGAGTCATGAGGATCACAGAGGTGGTGCTTAAGACCACAGAGTTGATACAGCCGGTTCGTAGCCGACTCCAGACTGCTCAGAGTCGGCAGAAGAGTTACGCCGATAGGAAGCGTTCTGATTTGGAGTTTCAGGTAGGCGATATGGTCCTCCTAAAAGTGTCACCCTAGAAGGGTGTCATCAGGTTCCGGAAGAGGGGCAAGCTGGGAACCAGATTCATTGGTCCCTTTAGGGTTTTGGCTCGGGTGGGTCGGGTTGCTTATCGGTTAGATCTTCCAGCAGAGCTTAGCCAGATCCACAACACTTTCCATGTGTCTCAGTTACGGAAGTGTTTGGTGGATGAGTCAGTAGTTGTACCATTGGAGGATATTCAGGTTGACAGCAGCCTGAATTACATCGAGAGACCAGTTGCGATCTTGGATCGAAAGACGAAGACTTTGAGGAACAAGGTGGTTCAGCTAGTGAAGGTGCTGTGGCAGCACCGGAAGGGTTCAGAATGGACATGGGAGACCGAGGAGGAGATGGGGGAGCATTATCCGGAGTTATTTTCAGATTCAGAAGCAGCAGACTTCGAGGACGAAGTCTAAGATAAGTGGGGGAGAGTTGTAACGCCCCGTTCCTGGTATGCATTTAAAACATTATTTTTCTTTTATTTTAGAAGCTACTCGACAAGTCAGTGGCCCTAACTCGTCGAGTAGCAGCGAATTAGCACGTGGAGTAGGCGTGGCGACTCGACGAGTCTATAGTTCCGGACTCGGCGAGTCTGCCAGTCTGGATGAAACCCTAATTCTTAGGGTTTGTACCCTATTTAAACATCTTTGTAGCCCCCATCCCAGCCTCCAGCACCTCTAGAGTGTTCCCCCTCAAAACCCTAGCCCTCCACTGTTTTGAGTATTTTGGTGTATTCTTGGAAGTATAGAAGAGAAGGAAGGAGAGAAGGTGCAAAGGAGGAGAAGGAGATCCAGAAACTAGCTTCCATTTGCTACTTTATCTGGTAATAAAGCCTCTACCTTGTTTATTTTCCTAGTAGATCTTCATATATGCTTGTTTTGCCACTTTTGGGACATTTCAAGGTCCAAACTCGAGATTGGAGCTCCCTTAGGGTAGTGAACTATAGATCTGGACATCATTGAGCTCCAGGAGCTCAAAGTAGCTACCTTTATGCAAAGCAATGCCTTGTTCCAAACCCTAGGTTCCCATTTCTAGCTTATTTTGGTGTTTTAGCTTCATACCACTATGCATGTACGTAAAGTTGGCAACTTTACGTGTTATATCGGCCCTAGAAGCTTAGATCTATGAATTTGATGCACTGGAATCGACTAGGATCAACTGTATAGTGAAGACATGCATAGGACTCGACGAGTCGTTCATTGGACTCGGCGAGTAGGAGTGCAAACTCCCGATTTCTCCGATTTGAGAGTTGCGAGTTGAATCAGTGAGTGGAGGAGGACTCAATGAGTTAGAACAAGGATCTGATAGTAGAAGGACTCGACGAGTCTACGCCCCGACTCGGCGAGTCGAGTCGCGAGTTAGGGAACTCGGCGAGTCCATAGTAGGACTCGACGAGTAGAGTCAACCTGGAGGTTGAATCTGACCAGGACTTTGACTTTGACCAGGGGGTAAATTGGTCATTTACTCCATGAGGAATCATCAGTTGATTCAGAATGTTATGTGATTGTAGCCGGGGAGTCGCCGGAGCAGCGGACAAGGATTTCTCATCGGGATATCAGCAGCCAGTTATACGAGGTGAGTTCTCCTTCAGTAGGAACGGGTCTACGACACCAAGGCCAGCCCGTAGTGTGATATGATAGTAGCTGAGTGTGGGCGGGGCCCGTATCCTATCCTAGCAGAGCGTGGGCGAGGCCCGTATCTCATAGTAGTAGTTAAATATGATGTATGAGCAGTAGATTAGCTTTACATGTTGTGTGTGTGATACTTGTATGTTGGGTTTAGTAGTTGAGTGTGGGCGAGGCCCGTACCTCATCATAGTCGAGTGTGGGCGAGGCCCGTATCTCATAGTAGTAGTTAAATATGATGTATGAGCAGTAGATTAGCTTTACATGTTGTGTGTGTGATACTTGTATGTTTGGTTTAGTAGTTGAGTGTGGGCGACGCTCGTACCTCATCATAGTCGAGTGTGGGCGAGGCCCGTATCTCGAAGTAGCTGAGCATGGGCGATGTAACAACGTAAATTTTCAAAACAATTTTTCATTTTTAAAACATAGTTTCATTCATAAGAAATAATAAAATCCAATGTAACCAATGTCATCCAAATGAAACAATCCCAAGATCCCAAATACATAAAAACTCCATCAGTGTGTACAGATCATGCCGGCGCCTTCCCGCGATCCTCGCTAGTACCTGAAACACATATCACATAACACGGTAAGCATAAATGCTTAGTGAGTTCCCCAAATACCACATACAACACATACGCCACTCAAGGCCATAGCTCTATGGGACCTTCCGGTCCATGTGTCTCAGGGTACTTCCGTCCTAACCCTGGTAGACCTTCCGGTTCTACCCTTAATTACCTTCCGGTCCACTTCATCTTGACCTTCCGGTACATACACTATTGACCTTCCGGTCCATATCATAATGACCTTCCGCTCCATACCATACTACTCATAACATAGCACATACATATCACATATATCACATATTCTGCATATCATATAAGACCTTCCGGTCACACATAATTACCACTCTAGGTAAAGCATAGTGAGAAGACTCACCTCGTACGATGTCGAATAATACCTTCTCATGTCCTTACTTCTAAAGGATGGGTAGAAGACCATTCTACCCCTCCCTGATCTCTCATGAACCAGCTTGACCAAAACCCTAAGGTCAACTGAAGTCAACTCCAGTCAACAGTCAAACTTTGACCCGACTCATCGAGTACATTCGGGTGACTCGGCGAGTCCAAGCGTGTCCTCCGAATCCTTCTAAGTCTTTACTTGACTCATCGAGTGAACCTTCCACTCGACGGGTTACCTCTAGTCATGAATCGCGGGGCAACCCCGACTCGACTCGTCGAGTTCCCTATGGACTCGACGAGTTCCTTCCATAGACATACTCAAATGACCTTCTGAGGTCAGATCTGCTTCTCTAACTAATAGATCTGACCCTACCATACTCAATAATCATGTAAAGGTCCGACCTTTACACTCATGCCACGTCCATAATGCTTCTTTTGGTGAAATAGCCTCTAAAATGGCAACCTAGGTTCATATCTCTAATGGAATAGCATAAAGCAGGATAGATAGGACTCTCTGGACCTCTTAAGGTCCAGATCTAAGAAGAACTCCACCTTGGGACCTCATATACTTTGAATCCAAGCTAAAGAAGACATAATAAAACCCTAGATTCAAGTAGATCACCAAATACACGAGATTGAGCACAGATTTATACCTCTAGCAGCCTCTTCTGATCAATTGGTGGTAGATCTGAGCTCCTCAATCTTCCTTGCTTGCCCTCCTTCCTTCTTTCTTGCAAAATCACACTTAGAATGATGAAAACGACTTCCTCTCTCTCTCTCTCACAGCGCTCTCAGGTGCTCTGGTGCTCTCACGGGTGAAGGTGGCCGCAAATAAGGGCCATAAGGTCTCTTAAATAGGTCCCAAACCCGGACAATTAGGGTTTTCCTTAACAGCGCTGACTCGGCGAGTCAGATACCTGACTCGTCGAGTCCCTTCATTAAACTGGTCACCGAGTCACGATTCTACTCGACGAGTTGAGGCGTCAACTCGTCGAGTCACTCCTCATAACTCAAGAAGAAATACTCAAATTTTCATGCCTGGAAATCCGGATGTTACAATTCTCCCCCACTTGAAATAGATTTCGCCCTCGAAATCACTCCTCAACCACATAGATAGAAACCAAACACTCGAAAAGCACCACTGAGAGGTTCTTACACCAAAACGATATCTTCCTCCATGAATACCTGGATCCAACCAGGAACTTCAAATTTGGAACAAAACCGGCCCCTCTGTCGCTAAAATACCCCTTTCTGACCTTCCCAGAACCGAGAAACTCTAGTGGCCTGGCACGCCGCCAGACCGCCCACTCACGCTATTACCATGATATTCGCTCCTCGAACATCAAACCCTGATAACTCACTGCTCCTCTAATTCTCACCAGACAAAATCCGACAATCGGCTACCGATCACTCATACCAACGTACCAAAACAGTCCGAATCACGCCCCAAGGAACGAAAGGGTTCACATCCCACCAGGGCTCATCCACTGAACTACTATCAGAATTCATCCGAACAATAAACTTTCAACATCCTATTTTCTGACACAAGACAATCATGCTCGCTCAGATGTCCTCAGACATCTAAAATCATAAGCCTCGGCTGCATCCCTCATATCCCTTTTTAACACTGAGTACCAGGTCTGATCTCGACCCAACAGTTGAACCTCTAGGGTCATCCGTTGCATTATCCCAACCGTCTCCATGGTTTCCTTCTTACTATAACCACATCGGCCCAATGTGACACACAAGTAACGAAGTTCGCTTAACCCTAAGCGAATGTTACCTTCCCAACTGGAGATTGACTCAACCCCGACCTCTGTCACCTGTTACTCATTGTTCCATGCAACTTGCGGTACCTCCCGTACCCGAGTACTGACCCACACAGGTCTAAGACATCAGATGACAAACAATACTCCTCAACATGGAACCCACCTCAGAATCCAGAATCTCATCTCGCCTATCCAACGCACCACCAGAACCATACTCAAACTCGAGAGTTTGGTCCGACCCAAAGTTGGAACCACTCGTCCCAACGAAGCACTCAACTCAGAACTCATTTCCCGCAACCCATGCGTACCTCACTTATCCCATTCTGTTGGATTGCGATGACCACACCTTACTCAGAACATAATGACTCCCTATCATTGAGGAGACCCCGGTCTCGCCCCTGGTCCGACCACCAAGTTCCCAAAACTCATAAATTAGGGCCACCACATGCCTAAAACTCTTATGGGCCCTACTCTGATCAAAGAGTACTTTACCATAACAACTTCTCGCCGACACATGCATTATCTCGCTCTGCACCTCGTCTCAATCGCCAACAACCTTGGGATCAATGAATTCGCACCGCCGGTCTCTATATCCAGATATCTAACCATTCTCTATCGAATCTCTGATCCCCTCAATACATTACCCGGTTCTCCCCCACTTAGGGTTCGAACCATCCCCAATCGGCGCACCAGCAATATATCACACAGACTGTTTCCACCAGTAATCATCGCACCTACTCTTGGAAGGTGCTACGCAACGCTCGATGATCTCCCGACAGAGATCGAGCAACTCCAAATGCCCTGAAACTCAGATGAAATCCTCAGAACTTCCCACCATGACTGCCTCTAGTCGTTCAGGATCTCACACCATTCCATCACGTCACTTATGATAAGAGCAGAACCCATATTTCCACTCTTATTACCCATCAAAGTCAATAAGGGCCACCGCCCTGATATACTCCTCTTGATCGTCCGACGCTGCAGCTAACAAATGCCCTACTATACTCAATTAGGGTGTATCCTGGTTCTTGACCATCTCAGTACCCACTGACGACCTGCTCAAGCTATATCTTTACCTCACGGCAGACCTACTGCCATATACTCTAGTTGAAGATCACCATCCGTGCAATCCCACAGGGCTCACCCCCAAACTCAAAACTGAAATCTCTACACCTCTTATGTCTCTCACAGGAACGGAAATAGCACCACTCGGGTCACAGGAAGTGACCTCTCCACTATCGGTCGGTTGCCCAGCCCAGAACGTATTCTCCCATAACGCACCATCCCTACTCATCCCTGAGTCTTGCGACTCCAACTGGCATATCACCCACAATCCCTCGGAGCTCACTCGATTTCCCTTTTCAAGGGATGCTCCACTAAAACTTGTTCATCATGGCCTTCTGGCCCCATACTCATTCACCTCTTATCTCAGTCTAGACAATTCCCCACGGAATAACCAGAAACACTAACCGCCACATGTCAGGATACTCAAACCGTGTGGCCACTTCTCGATCTGCTATGGATCATGGTACCTGAACCATGTTATCTCCTCTTAATCTTATACGAATCATGGTACTCGAACCATGTTCCCTCTTCTCAATCCACCTCACATCATGGCACTCGAACCATAACATCACCTCTCGACCTGCTACAACTCATGGGCGAGGCCCGTATCTCCTAGATAGTGGAGTGTGGGCAAGGCCCGTATCTCCACGAGTGTGGGCGAGGCCTGTATCTCCTAGTTTCATGCTATGTGTAGATGGTATGTGGTAGATTGGGGAGACTCACTAAGCTTTGTGCTTACTGTTTTCAGTTTTGGTTTCAGGTACTTCCACTAGCATTGGGAAGGGCTCGGGATGATCGCATGGCACACACCACAGTCTTCAGCCTGGGAGCTAGACTCTAATATTTGGATATGAGATTTGATTTGAGACAGATACTATGATGTTTATGATACACGATTATGATTTTACTTATGATTTTGGATGGTTAATGGCTTTAATAATGTTTTGAAAACGAAATTTTTGGGTTGTATTTTTGGGATGTTACAAGTGGCTTATGTGTTGTATGTAGTATTTTGGGGAACTCACTAAGCATTTATGCTTACTGTGTTATGTGATATGTGTTTCAGGTACTAGCGAGGATCGCGGGAAGGCGTCGGCGTGATCTGTACACACTGATAGAGGATTATGTATTTGAGATTCTGGGATATGTTTTATTATAATGATATTTGATACATGAGATTTTGAGAATATTATATGAGTTTTATTATGTGTAAAAATGAAAAATTGTTTTAAAATTTACGTCGTTACACGGTTGTTCTTCATCACAGCTTCAATCTTCACTGGGTCAACCATTATCCCTTCTTGGTTAACCACATGACCCAAAAATTGGACTTCTTGAATCCAAAATTCACATTTGGAGAACTTTGCATACAGCTTCTCCTTCTTTAAGACTTCTAACACTTCTCGCAAGTGTTTGCCATGCTCCTCTTGGATTTTCGAGTAAATCAGAATGTCATCTATGAACACTATCACGGATTTATCGAGGAATGGTTTACAAACCCTATTCATCAAATCCATGAATGCTGCTGGAGTATTGGTTAGTCCAAACAACATAACCAAAAACTCGTAGTATCCATATCGTGTTCTGAATGCAGTCTTCTCGATATCCTTCTCTCCCACCTTTAGCTGATGATATCCTGACCTTAGGTCGATCTTTGAAAAATAGCTTGAGCCTTGCAGCTGATCGAACAGGTCATCAATCCTTGGCAACGGGTACTTGTTCTTTATTGTTGCCTTATTCAGTTCTCTATAATCGATGCATGTTCTCATGCTCCCATCTGTTGATCCAACATCGTCCGCACCATTGCCTGTACCCCAGCCATCGTGATTGGCTCGGGCTGCGAATTATCGTTTCCGAATCCACTTTGAGTGCTTGCCATTTCGATCTATACACCAATCGTAGGTGAATTTAGATCTTTATTTTTGATAGACGTTAAATCTTCGTTATCACTCCGAAACGTTTACATGCTAGTTCTAATATCGTAGTCATACGTTTAGAATCCTAAACACATAAGGTTTTCCAGATCCGGTCGGCAACAGACCATAGATCCGAACAAATAATATCATATATGGAAAACATATAGCATTTAGCACATAAAAGCATTTTAGGCATTTTCCTAAAATATACTAGTGCCCGTGTCTAAAATATGGTAGACACTCATCTCACGATCATTGCTTAGCATTCTAAGTTTAAGTCTAGAAATCCTATAAATTCCTAGTTCGCTTAAACTAATGCTCTGATACCAACTGTGACATCCCCAAATTCACGGCCAGAAAAGACCGGTTTAATTTATGCTTTTAAAATAATTTCAGAGTAATCCTTTGATTAAAAGAGTTGTGGAATTTGTTCCCAAACGAAATATGATAAAATAAGATTTACCAAAGCATTTCTTAAAGAAATGTATTTTCATTATATAACAAAACTCGGGATGTCATGTTCCGATACAGACCAAAAGCATAAACGACACATTATCAGCCTTACAATAATTATATACACTACAGGCCTATAATCAAATATCTTGATAAGTTGTTCAACTTATGCTCTCGCGCCACTACCTGTAATACAAAGAAAACTGAGTGGGTCAGGCTTGGGAGCCTGGTGAGCATATAGGGTTTTCAACCAACAATAAATAAATTTATTAATTTCACCAAACAACAATAGCCCGATTACTCATTCCTGTTATCCTCACTTTACGTCCCTAACACAACTATCACAAGGGACCTCGTCTAAGGATTTTCATCGGGGCGACAACACTGCTTTGGGGGTTTCCCAACAATTTATGTCAAATAGGGCAACCATGTGGGGGATGGAGTACAACAAATGAACACCCAAGCTCATTAACACTTACAGGTTGCGAGCCTGCCAACGTTCCACAGGACTATCTAGAAAAGTCTGTGGTCATCATCCATACTCCGCTAGATGACTGGATCGCAATAACATCGAGGCCTCTCATCATTTTATTTCATCACACATCAACTATCTACCCATGTTTTACCCAACATATTTGTAGATAAAAATACATATACAGTTTAATTTATTTAAAAACCTGTATAAATCATTCATTCATCATCCATCTCAAATAACTAAACAATATATATATTCACATAGCACGTATTTTATATAAAATACTTCATATCTATGTGTAAGATGAAAGTGACTATACACTCACTTGATTTAACGATAATCGGGCAACACTTCGTTTCCTAAAACGATCATTTCTGATAAAACCAGGAGCTTTAATGAAAAACCGGGCCCTGCGAGGGTGGAGCTTCAAAACCGAAAAGATAATTTTTTCCGGGTCTTCGGGCACTTCAGGACGTATTTCGGGTGTTGGAAATGATACCGAGGCTTCGGGGGAAGTCGAGATACAAAAAATATTGAATTTAGGGTGAAAAGTGGCAATTTTCCAAAATTACCCGGGAGGATTCGCATCCCTTCTATTTATAGAGGAGAGCCTCGGATCCGAAGCAAGGGGGAAGAAGCACGTGGCCGCTGCTGCGAGGCTCGGATGCAAGGTGGCTCGGATGCGAAACGAACAGGTGGCTGGTGCGAGGATGAGACACGGATGCGAGGAGTGGGAGGCGCGTCGGAAGCTCGTGGGCGAGCCGTGGCTCGCTTCGGACACGCCACGTATGCGACACGCGTCTGATTTCTATCGGATCACGCATCGGACACATCATCGGATCGGACACGGGGCAGCAGCGAAGCGAGGGTGACGTGGCCGAACACCAACCATGCGAAATTCCTCGGTTTTAGCATTTTTCTCGATTTTTGTGTCCCAAACTTCTAAAATCCATAACTTTTGCATACGGGCTCCGTTTTTGACGTTCTTTATATGCACGCGTAGGTAAAATTATGTTCTACAACTTTTGTTTAGACTCCGTCGGCTAATTTTGACTTTTATTTTTAATATTATTATTTTTAACAGACCGGGACAGGAAAATTCGTTAAAAATTCATAACTTCTTCATCTGACGTCCGTTTTCGTCTGTCTTTTTACCGTTGTACTACTATTGACGAGACCTTCGATTCTCGTTTAGTTTGTGTCGGCTAAAAATCAATCGATCTAAAATTCGAGTTTTTAGCTGTCTATTGCTATACCGAAACATAGAAAAATCGTAACTTCCTCATACGAAGTCAGATTTTAACGTTCTTTTTATCAAAATTCTCGGTTTAACGAATACTACGACTTTCGTTTAGATCACTAAGGCTAAAAAGCACTTTATCGTAAATTCACTTTTTACGTCACACAGTGTCGTGCCGGTTCTGTCGCGAAACTTTGACAGGTCATAACTTCTTCGTTATAACTCGGATTTCGGTATTCTTTATATCTCCAGAATCCTTGTTTCGGCCACTACAACTTTCTTAACAGATATTGGCTTTATCCAATATTTATTTTCAACGCTTATTTTTATCGTTAATTAATTAAATCATAATAATTAAGCAAATAAGCATATAATTCACATAATTCCTCTTTATTACTTCATAATGAGTTACAAAGGTTAACCTAGACTATTACGTCAATATTAATGTCTAGCCTAGAAACACGGGCGTTACAACTACCTCTCTGAATCCCCCAATTTTGGGAACCCAGATTCTATTCATGAAGTAGTGAGTTTCGTCGTCTTTAACTTCGAGCTCCTTCTCCATTCCACGTAGTGATTCACTAGCGACATTCTTCGGCTTTAATGCGTCCAATTGGGCTTCCTTGATCTGTGAGGCTAGATGAGATTGGATGGTGATTGATAGAGTCTTCACACGACGACTTGAATACTCCTTTCGACTCAGGGCATCAGCTACTACGTTAGCCTTACCTGGATGGTATTTGATCTCGCACTCATAATCATTTAACAGTTCAACCCATCTTCGTTGCCTCATGTTTAGTTCCTTTTGATTTAGAATGTGCTGGAGGCTCTTGTGGTCTGTAAAGATGGTGCACTTGGTACCATATAGGTAGTGCCTCCAAATTTTTAAGGCGAAAACCACTGCCCCCAGTTCGAGATCATGTGTGGTATAATTTACTTCATGTGTTTTCAGTTGTCTGGATGCATATGCAATTACCTTCCCGCGTTTCATAAGGATACAACCTAAACCTTGATTCGAAGCATCATAGTAAACTATGAAGTCTTCGGTTCCCTCCGGTAAGGATAACACTGGAGCACTACAGAGGGCTTGCTTCAAGGTTTGGAAGGTAAGCTCTTGCTTCTCGGTCCAGTTGAAGGGTACGCCTTTTTGCGTCAATGTGGTGAGGGGTTTGTCTATCTTGGAAAAGTTTTGAATGAATCTTTGGTAGTATCCTGCAAGACCCAAGAATTGGCGAATTTTTGTTGGCGTTGACGGATTTGCCCAGTTTTCAATTGCCTTGATCTTGGAGGGATCCACATGTATCCCTTCCTGACTGACTACATGGCCCAGAAAGTTCACACTGCGGAGCCAGAACTCACACTTGGAGAGTTTCGCATACAACCTTTCAGCCCGCAGGGTTTCTAGAATCTGTCGGAGGTGTTGGCTATGATCTTCTTCGCTTCGAGAGTATACGAGAGTGTCATCGATGAAAACGATTACGAATTTGTCAAGGAATGGGCGGCAGACTCGATTCATGAGGTCCATAAATGCAGCGGGGACATTTGTTAGACCGAAGGGCATTACGACGAATTCGTTATGACCGTAACAAGTTCGGAAAGCAGTCTTAGGAATGTCCTCATCTCGGACTTTGAGTTGATGATAACCGGATCTCAGATCTATCTTTGAAAAGTAACTAGCCCCTTGAAGCTAGTCAAATAGATCATCGATTCGTGGAAGTGGATACCAGTTTTTGATGGTGAGTTTATTTAATTCCCTATAGTCGATGCACATCCTGAAGGATCCGTATTTCTTTTTAACGAAAAGAACCGGAGCTCCCCATGGCGAGAAGTTGGGTCTGATGAATCCTTTATTCAGGAGTTCACTTAGTTGGCTTGATAATTCTTGCATTTCAGCAGGAGCCAACCTGTAGGGTGATTTGGCGATTGGAGTGGATCCAGGCACTAGGTCGATTCGGAATTCGATTTGTCGTTCTGGAGGTATTCCCGGAAGATCTTCTGGAAACACATCCGGGAAGTCACATGCCACTGGGATGTTGTGAATACTCGCTTCTTCTTTGGTTTTATCCACCACATGAGCAAGGAATGCATAGTTCTTCTTTTGTAGACACTTTTGTGCCTTGATACATGAGATAAGGCGAAGGTTTGCGCCGGGTTTATCTCCGTAGATTATTAGGGTTCCATGATTAGGGAGATGAAGGCGAACGGCCTTCTCGTGACACATAATATCGACATGATGGGGGCTTAACCAATCCATGCCGATGATTACATCAACACTCCTAATATTTACTGGCATCAAATTTATTTGGAAAGAGTGGTTGTTTAGTGCTAACGTACATCCTATATAGATATCTTTGGTTGTTTCCGTTTTCCCATTAGCCATTTCCACCGTAAAGGCTTCGTTGAGCTTCTGGGGTTGTTGATTTAGCAAGTATTTGAATTTATTACTAACGAAACTTCGTTCCGCCCCACTATTAAATAAGATGCATGCATACGAGTTGTTAAGTAGGAACGTACCGGTGACAACGGCTGGGTCCTGCACTGCTTCACCCTGACCCATTGTCAGCACTCTCCCTGCTGCTCCTGCCCCTTGATTGTTTGTGTTGGGGCAATTTCGCCTGAAATGCCCGGTTTTCCCACATCCGTAACATGTATAACTGGCCCCAGCATTGGTTTTGTTGTTATTGTTGTTGTTGTTGTTGTTGTTGTTGTTTGTCATCTGGTTTTGTTAAAGCTGAGCCCTACAATACTTTGTTGTATGGCCCTTCCGGTTGCACCTTGTGCAAATCATCTCTCTGCACTCCCCGTGATGGTGGAAGTTGCATTTGTTACACTTGGGGAGATTTCCTGAATACTGCTTTGGAGCATTTAGTGTGGATGAGGCTGGAGCATGTGGTATGGTGGTAGCTTGAGTTGCAGCATGGACATTCATAGTTTGTTGCTTCTTAGATGATTCCAAGTTTTACTTTCCCTTTCGCTTGTTGTTTTTCCCCTTATTGCTCTCACCTTCTTTCTTGACCTCCTCTTCTGCTGTTTTGGCACCCTTCTTGTTGTCATGATCATACAATTTCTTGGCCAGTCTCTTGGCACTATCAAACGTCTCAGGGTTTGCCGCAATGACATTCCCTTGGATAGGTGCAGTCAATCCCCAGATAAATCTCTCAATCTTTGTCCCTTCTGAGGTGATCATTCCTGGACACAGAAGAGATAGCTCACTAAACCTGGATATGTATGCGTCGATATCGGAGTTTTGAACTGTGAGGTTCCACAACTCTTGTTCCATCTTCTGGATTTCGCCTCTTGGACAGTATTCAGCCAGCATCATTTCTTTAAGCTCTTCCCAGGGCATCACGTTCGCCACCGGGAGTGTCATGGCCTCTATGTGGCCATTCCACCAGGAGAGGGCTTGATCAATGAAGGTGCAGGCTGCGAACTTGACCTTACACTCATCCGGACACCCGCAGATTTCGAAAACGGATTCTACTTTCTCAAGCCATCGCTTCAGGGCTATTACGCCTCCTGTCCCATTAAAGGTTTGAGGTTTGGCGTTGGTGAAGTCCTTGTAGGTGCATGTTCGAGTGGCTCCGTGGTTCGTTCCTTGATTTGTGCTTCCGGTTCCCTGCCCGTTGCCTTCTCCGTTGTTTCCATTGTGAATCTGTGCAAGTGTTGCAGTGACCACAGCGGACACTGCTGCCTGGAATGCAACCGAGTTTATCTCAGGTGGGGTCGGTGTTGCGTTGTTTCCACGGTTGGGTCTTTGAGGCATCTTTCTGTCATGGAACAGAAAGATGTTGAGTGTCTATTGTTTTGCGAGTTTGGATTCCCATGGACTAGGCGTATAGTGTGTGTATTTAAGTAATTTCACGCATTAACATAAAACAAGGAAGTAAAACACATAGCAGATGACAACGTCATGATAAAACATAAAGAATTTTCATTAATACTAATTGTTTTGATACATGAAAATTTGCCAGAAGGCACACAATACATGGGGAAATATAAAATCCGGCAGCATGACGACCCTATGAGTAGTGTGGTCACTTAAACATAAGGTCGATAGTACATAGCATAGTACACCTAAGAGAAACCTAATACTAATAAGATATACTATTGATCCCGATCATATTGAGAAGTGCCTAATGGTGGTAGCGAAATCATATCCCAAAATGTTGTGCCAACAACTGAGCCATCTCGGTCATTTCTCCGATGACCTCATCCCTTTCCTGCTCAGCTTGCACGGCTCGTGCCTCCATAGCAAATAGCTGTTGCCGAAGTGTGGCAACCTCTGCTTCCAGAAAACGATCCTCACCAACGGGATCCCCTGGTGGAGAAGGGTGGTCCTGGTGTGCCTCATCGGTAGGTGGTTCGACGGGGGCTTCATTTGTGTCCCTATCCTCCTCCATGTCTTCGTCAGTCCCATCAAACTCATAGTCTATATCAGTGTACTCGTCGGGCCCAATGTCAGGGTCTCCCCCTTGTTCTTCTTCGGGATCCTCCTCAAGCATCCCCTGAGCCACTAGGGCTTGATAAAAATCTACTCCTTGCTGATCATCATCCATGGTGACTGCATGGGGGCGCAGGAATAAGTCATGTTTTGATTATTCCTATAGTATATTTTAATTATTTAGGTTTGGGTTCCCTAGAGTTATTGGAGAGTGAGGTAGGCTTTTGGATTCATTTCCCGCTATGATTACTCTCGAACACATGTTGATAATATTCTGAATAAATATAGTTGATCAGACTATATTTATCCTTAATATGACTACATAACTGCCCAGGTTTAACCATAGTGTTCAATTTCTTCCAGAAGCTTTTATTAAATATTGTTAGGTTATTATTCTAATATGTGCACATAAGTGTGAAATTTTTGTTTTGTTCAAAGTTATTTAGTCCCATTGTGTTTATAGTTGCATATCATGTATGGTTAGATATGCTAGTTCACTATAAACATTGCTCTGATACCAACCTGTCACACCCCCGAACCAGACGGCGGAAACGTCCGGGGGCTCGTGTGACTAACAATTGAATTATCATCACAATGAATATACATGAAACATAACACATTCATCACCAACATTACATGTAACAACCAGCATTGTTCACATCAAGTACATTGTTATAAATTACATAAATTGAATGTATTAATAGTACGATGAGTGATGTTACACAAAATAAATCCATACACACTTGAAAATCTTCCTGCTTAACGATTACCTGAGAAAACAAGTTATTTTGAAAACGGTCAACATATATAATGTTGGTGAGTTCATACCCCCTTGTTTTCAGTTTTTACATGATTTTTGGGGGAGAATACAAGTAAAATGTGTAGATCTATGTGTTATATGCATGTCTTGTGTGATTTCTTAGTTTATTTTGTAAAAATGTGTTAGATCTTAACAAATCTCGACATCTTAAGTAACATTGAGTAAAGATCCATGAACTAAGACACCTTATACATCATATTATCAAGTTAAAAGTGTTTATATGTTGAAGATATAAAAATTTAAGGCAAAAACCTTGTTAAGGGTCAAAATTGTCAAAAAAACAAAAGATAAGGGCAAAAAGTGACATTTATGTTTTATAAGGATCAAACAGGTCCTACTTGTATACAAATGGATTTTTATGATAAACATGCTTTCCAAAGGGGCAAAAATGTAAATTTTAGCTCAATGGGCCAAACATTTGGGCCTCACGGTTTTGGGCCCAAATTTGCGAAAAAAATGAAAGTTTTGGGATTAAAAATGTTATTTGATCAAAGTTTGAGTCATAAATGTAAATAAACCAAATTTAGGGGTGAAAATAACATTTATTTCTAAATGGGACCAAAAATGTAACTTTTATCAAAATTAGGCCGAAAGTGTCAATTTTTACAAACAAGGGGCTGAAAATGCACTTTTCTGCAAAATTTGGGCCAAAAATGTCAAAATATAAATTTTTGGACTAAACCCGTGAATTTCTAAACATTTGGGACGAAAGTACAAATTTTTATAAATTATGGACTAAAGTGTTATTTTTACAAAACTTTGGGCCTTAATTGAAAATTTGAGGCTTATTGACCAAGAACGTCGTTTTTACAAAAAATATGACTTTTTATAATCAATTTGGTAAACCTCGAGTTAAATATAAACAACGAAACAATAACGAATGGACGAAATACATCGATAACAATTTTATTGGGCCTAATATTCACATTACATGGCTAATGGGCCTTAAAGGCCCATTCAAGTGTATATTGAGCCCAATATCTTCCATGACATGTTTATTGGGCCTTGCGACCCATTTACATGTTAATTTGGGCCTGAGCTATGGGTCACATGTTTGTTGGGCCTTGGTGGTCCATTTACATGCCTATTGGACCCAAATTACCCTCCTACATGTTATTGGGCCTTTGTGGTCCATTCACATGCTAATTGGGCTTTGACTGAATTTCACATGCTTAGTAGATCATAACTTTATCCCTTACATAGTTATTGAACTTCGTATACTTATGTATGTACCTCTGGATATGAAAACATGCAACATACACGTAAACATTAAACATAGTGAAAAACATAACGAACATGAAAAGTTGAGAATCTAGTGAGACTTGTCGGTTGGCACCTTTGAGTGTACAATCGTAGCCTGTAGTTATAACCAGAGTTTCCTGGAGGGAGAGCGGGAGTTTGTGTATAGATCTATACGGGGTGACCCCCCACGCCTTAGTTGTTCGCTACAGCTAGACTAGGCCAGTCTAGGGCGGCAAAACCTTGAGCAAATACCGACATTTGGAAAAATGTCAAGACAGGCAACCTAGTCATTATCATGTATGGTTATAACGGCTCATATAGAGATTCAATACCAATTTAACATTTCGAAGATGAACCCTTCGATTATGTCAATACGAAATAACTTAAATTAATGATATAAGAACCTCGACATCATTATAAATCAGAAAATATCGGATTTTCTGGGGAAATACTATTATTCAATTGTCACTTACTTACAATACAAAGAAATCTAAACTGCATTCATATATGTTACTACTACGAAATTCACACATGCATCTATACTTGATTTTCACATTATTTTCAGGCACTTTACAGAAAATATCGGATTTTATGGGTTTTACAAAAGATACAAAGACTTTTATCTAAACATACTTATGAACTCACCAACATTATATATGTTGATCGTTTTCAAAATAACTTGTATTCTCAGGAAATCGTTAAGCAGGAAGATTTTCAAGTGTGTATGGATTTATTTTGTGTAACATCACTCATCGTACTATTAATACTTTGAATTTATGTAATTTATAACAATGTACTTGATGTGAACAATGTTGATTGTTATATGTAATGTTGGTGATGAATGTGTTATGTTTCATGTATATTCATTGTGATGATAATTCAATTGTTAGTCACACGAGCCCCCGAATGTTTCCGCCGTCTGGTTCGGGGGTGTGACACCCACATCATCGATTTCATCACATAACACCCCATTTACCTCCAGCAACCACGATGTTCACCTCCTACAATAACCATCATTTACCTCCCGCAACCACAATCAATCACCACCAGGACCAAAATCAAAATCAAAGCCAAACTAAGATCAAATCCCATAACTCAAAACCAGACCAAGATCAAATCCCATGATTAAATCCTAACCAAAGTCAAATCCTAAAATCAAAACCTAACCTCAAATCGATGATATCGTCAGATTAAACACAATGGGATTAAACCCACAATAGGATTCTAATAGAGTTGCAGTTAGATGGGAACCTGCAATGGCGGAGAAGAGCAAAGGAGGTGCAGGTTTTCGACGAATTTAGAGTTGTAGATTTCTTGAGGCGTCACAGTTACAGGCTTCCAGTGGTGGTGTTCACATGATACTAATGACGATGACGAATTTAGAATTTGCAAATTTTGGGAGGAGGCGGCTCCGACAGGGAGTTAAGGTGAACATCAGAGCTTTAGGGTTGAGTTTAGGAGGAGAGAGGTATAGCTTGAGCTACGGTGGTCGATGGCTTCTAGTTGTAGAAGGGAAGAAGTCAACTGGGGGTGGTGGGGATGTGTGGGACCTAACTTTTT
The DNA here is from genome assembly GCF_052849685.1 of Lactuca virosa. NCBI lineage: Eukaryota > Viridiplantae > Streptophyta > Magnoliopsida > Asterales > Asteraceae > Lactuca > Lactuca virosa. Next base: position 307,248,350 of record NC_136433.1, on the reverse strand, counting down.
TAATAATATGTAAAATAGTTTTAGGAAATAATCTTTAATATTCTTTTAAATATAAATAAAATCTGGTAAGGGTATAATAGTATTTTTATGTCTACTAATGACCGAATGCGTAATTTTAACTAAACCACAAGGACGAAAATCATAACAAAAAGAAACTACAGGGATGGTCCGGGTGCAAAACAAAAGTTAAGGACCAAATGCGTAATTTTAACCAAACCATAGGGACGATTTCAGTAATTTGTTCTTTATTTTAATACTTTACTAAATAAAAATAAAAAACAAAAGAATTGGGCCCACTCCACCCCATGGCCTTTCTCTCTCTTTCTAAACTAACCCAAATATCACTTCATCTTCAAGAAACCCAGATCGATGCTTCAGCAACGCATCTTCTTCTTCATTTGGATCCTACAAACTACCATCGATCCTATCGCTTGGTTCTCCGTTTTGTTCTTTGGGATTAATCTGGTTCGTTTGTTACAAGACAAATATTGCAACATCAGGAGCTACTTCTCTTTGAAGCATTTGATCGAGCACATGGAGTGCATAGCTCGTCTACCCCCACTGAAGACATTTTTATTAGATTATTTTAACCAAATAGATGCAAATTTGTTCCTTCCACAACCATTCAATTCAAGGAGAAAGGGAGATGAAATATGCAATCATGAATTTACAATCACCAAATAAAATAGGACTATGTAGATGTCCCTGTTCTTATTCAGACTTGTGGTGTTATTTTGATTGTAGTTGCTAAAGTGGTGGGTTTGTTGTGGCAAGTTTGATTTGTGAATCTCCAAGCACATTCTAACCTCAAAGATGATATAAATTGTCTTCCTTAGGAACGATTGATACGATTTAGTGGATGTGAGATTTAATCATGTGTTTCATGTAACTATAGACTTCAGTTTTACGATGTGGATATTCACGAGTCTTTGTGAGAGCAGACCCAAACAGAAAGAAGATGATGATACCGTCTAATCGGGTTGGGAAATATCGCCTGAACCACCTGTGATTTAGGGTTGTTCGGATAACTTCCCCTTTTACCAAACGAGCTATGGGTTGTATCGAGCTGAATCGAGTATTGGTGTTTTCTTAGAAAATACGATATTTGGGAATATATCTTTGAAGAAATGGACATTTGAAATCTTTTTAGGCGTGAATCTTTGTTCAAAGAAAGCAGTATTTGTGAAGAAAACACACACACACATGAAATTTCTGAGAATAAATGGTGGTCGGATTTGCAGGTAGAGGACGAAGAAGTGCAGGTAGAGGAAGAAAGTCAAAGAGATAGAGGGATAAAGAAGGGGGAGGGTACGGGGTGTAGGGTGTGAGGTATGAAATTTTCTTTTTTCTTTTATTTCTTTTATAATTATTAAAATATAAAAGTTAATAAAGAAAATGTAAAAAAGAATTAATAAGGGCAAAGTAGTCATTTTAACTTTTTTAGGACCAAAACCACAAGAAATTCTTAAATTTGGACCTTCAATGTAAATCGGGAACTTTTTGGACCATATCCACAGTTTTTTATGAAACCACAAAGGACGAATTTTGCAGTTTAGTCATTTTTACCTCAAGAAGGTTGGTAGCTTTGTTACTGTTGTTATCCTATCATTTCGTTTCATTAATCAAAGGAGTGAAAGACTACTAGACTTCTTTCAATTAAAGTCTAGATAATTATAACATGGTGAACATGAATTTGTATAAAATATTACATAATTCTATATGATTTTGCCTAACGGATTAAAGACGGTCAAAACAAAAATTTCATGAAATTTGAATGAGGTCTAAAACGGTTAGTTGTCCAAAGGGCGGTCGCGTTTTCTTCATATGAACCCTAATCCAAAAGCTCATGAGATTTGAATGAGTTAAAGTAAAGTTGCCCTTAAATTTGTGAAAAGTGTGTTTCGAAGAGGATGAACAAACGTTTAGTTGTAACAGCACTGGAAGGGGGTCGCCTCTTCCTCATTAAACCCTACATCCTATATACCCAGAACCCTAATTGATCCAATCCCAAAATTGCATCCAAGGTCTGTCATTCGATCAGATTAACTTTCAAAATGCCATACAATGAAGACGAATCCTCCGGCAGCGACTCCGATGCCGGATTTGACGAAGATATGGAAGCCCTAAGAAAGGCCTGCTCTGTCACAGGTGTCGACGATTCTGTCGACGACCCCCCCAAAGCATCCACCACCTGTAGCGATTCTGGTGACACCTATGCGTCTGAGGATGAAGACATAGAATTACTGCGTAGCATTCAACAACGTTTTTCTGTTCCAACCAACGATATTGGCAGTGAACAATATCCTATTTCTATGAAACCGTTAAGCATCATTATGCCCTCTGGTTTATCGGATGACAATGAGGATTATGGTGAAGATTTTGAAACTCTCCGTGCTATTCAACGACGATTCTCGCAGTACCACGGTAAAAGTTTTGCGAATTTTCTTTTCTCTTCGTCTGCTTGAATCACTATTCTTTACCGAATTTTTTTTGTTGAATGTTATGTTACATTGTCCCGATGCTTATCCTTTGTGAATAATCAAACGCATTCGTTTCTACCTGGGACTTAGGGGCCACCTCTGTTGGCCGGAAGGCCTAGTGGGGTTCTTTGCATGAACCCTGTGGACTAGTTGAGCCAAAGGTGCCAAATACTGCGCTTACTCAAGAATAAAAAAGCATTTGGGATCAGAACTTGAGGGAAAGGATAGAAACATCATCATCATCATTTTTGCATCAGTCTTTGTTCGTAAGTTATTGTTGCAATTAACATAGATGCATGTTCACAGAACATGCTTGCAATGCTTCCTGCCTGCTTCATTGTTGCCACTTACTGAAGCTGTTTTAGTTCGTTGTATCTGGTTTATTTTATACAACTAAAATTTGTTTATTGATTTTTGAACCAGATAGCAAGAACAGCAACAAGGAGAGTTCTGTACAGAGACCAGAGCAGGTTGGTGCAACTAACATAGAATTGGAAAAGGAATCTTCCCCTAATTTTTTTGTAAAGAGTATTAACAATGGACAAGGGTTTCCAGATTGTGTAGATGGAAGCAACACCAATCAGAATTTGGAATTATCCAGTAACATTACCCCTGAGACTCCTTATGCAAATGTGAGTGAATGGCATGAGCCTGGTTCTGAAATTATTCCAGCCCCAGATTGTGGTTTTCCAAGATCTGCACAGGCATTTGTTGAAGCCATCAAGAAGAACAGGATATGCCAGAAGTTTATACGTAATAAAATAGGACAGATTGAAGCAAGGTTGGAAGAAAATAAAAAATTGAGGGAGCGTGTTAAAATCCTAAAAGACTTTCAGGTGGCTTGTAGGAAAAAAACAGGCCGAGCATTGTCTCAGAAAAAGGATCCACGCATCCAGCTAATTTCAGTTCCAAAACAGAGATCTAATGCGGTTAGTCTCCTTGCAAATGATCTTTATTCTCTCTGATACATCTTTTCTTTGTCTTTTATTGAAAATTTTGATGGCACATTTCCATAATATCTGTGGTGACTCATTTGGGAAGAATCCAAGTTTGAGAGTTTAACTGTTTGATGGATAACAAGATTAGGGTCTAAAGAAACTATGCAGAATGTAATTTGGATTCAATCACATGACATCGAATTAGGCATTGGTTGTCATTAAGATTGTTACTAGTGAAATGGGGATTTACACTTATTTTGTTTGTTTATGCATCTCTCACACATTTGGCCTATAATATTATATGTTAGCTTTATAGTTCCCCAAGTGTCCATTAGGAATTTTGCTTCTATTAGGATGGTTTTGGTCTTTTTGAACAAGTTATTGCTGGTGAGGGCATTTCATGGCTATTTAAAAGGTAATTAATGAGATGGCTTTGTGCCTTTGTCTTTATGAACTTCTTTTTCTCTAAGTCATGATTGGGCCTTTGTTTTTATGTAAGCGATGCACTAAAAAATCCTTAGTCATTTAAATATTGAATGCTATTGAGTTTTCTATAAAATATGTCTTATGTAAACTCTAAACCCTAAAAATGCTCCGCTTTTAACTGGGTAAGTTGGTGTTGTTTTTTGGTAGTCGATCAGTTTAGTTAATTACGAATGGGTTGGGATATATTCATTGATGATAATAATCCTTTGTACGCTGTTTGTCATTTTAAATCTTTACACTTTGGGAATTTTACAGGCTAAGGATAAAGAAATGCATGCAATTAATCAAGGCCCTGCTGAAAATTCCCATGTTGCAGATTATAGAGATGCAATGTCAAAATATCCATTCTCTTTGATTAGGGAACCTTGGTCGACAGAGGAGAATGACAACCTTTTGAAGGGAATTAAACAACAATTTCAGGAAATGTTAACGCAAAACCTTTTCAGGTATATTATTTTGATGCTATCTATCTTATTATGAGTTTGAAAAAAGGTACTGAAGTTTGCAAGTCCTGCTCTTACTTATAGCAACACACTTGTATAGCATTTCTGTTGATTACTGCATTTTACTTTTAAATTTACTCTTTTATTACGACATTGTAGTATGAAAAATGTCTCCTTTTATAGAATTATACTTGTAGGAAGGCATTGCTATGATTGTGTAGTTATTGGAAGTAGTAGAATAATAGATGAAAGGGATCATGTTGCTAATAGTATATAGGTATGATGATATGACAGTGGGGAAGATGTAGATTGCCATGATATGGATAGCATGCTTACAGAAATCACACATCGTGAAATATCAGCAGAGGAAATCCGGTCATTTCTTCCCAAGGTCAATTGGGAACGCCTGGCTTCCATGTATGTCATAGGCCGCTCTGGTCCTGAATGTCAATCAAGGTATAAGTATACCAGTATTTCTCTTAAGTTGCTATTTTATGATTGATTGTAATATAATGTGGTTTGTGAACTGATGATTCAGATGGATGAATAGTGAAGATCCTTTAATAAACTGCGAGCCATGGAGTCTGACTGAAGATAAGAAGCTTTTGTATACTGTTCAGAATCGCGGGTTGAGTAACTGGATTGATATTGCAGATGCATTGGGGACAAATAGGACGCCTTTTCAATGCTTATCGCGTTTTCAAAGGAGTCTGAATGCATCTATAATAAAAAATGAATGGACTCCCCCTGAAGATGAGGAGCTTCGTAATGCTGTAGCTGAATATGGCGAGACCAATTGGCAGCTTGTTGCTTCAACACTTGAAGGAAGGACTGGTACCCAATGCTCGAATAGGTCAGTCAGTTACCATTTTTTTTCTTCAACTTTTTAGACGATATGCAGTGATCAAAGTTGGAATTGGAATTGGGCATTGTGGTGGAAATGGAATGAAAAAGTTCTGATTGTTTTCAGGAATGGAATGGTGCATTCCTTCTGCTAATGGAATGGAATGGAATGATATTATAATTATAAATTACTTTTATTTATATTATATAATCTTCGATAACCCCTAGGAACTAAAATTTTCATTCTATAAGATCAGTTTTTTTTAATCTTGCAAAAGTAACTATTTTTAGTTTAGTTCTATTTTAAGATTTCATGGTATTTAATTTATTGTAATCCTTTATTATTTTTAACAGATTTTAAAAAATGACTATATGTATTTACGTATGACTATTTTATTCAATTTAGTCATTTTTAAGCAAGTTTAAAAATGATGTAGTTTTGAGTAAAAAGATGATCCTCCTGATTTAGTGGGCATTGGAACGTATAAAATAACTCAAAACAGGGTAGTTTTGGGCATTGGAGGCCAAGCGGTTTTGAGAAGAAAATAAAAAAAAAGGTGCTTTGTTTTTTTACTCAAAACACACGCATATACATGTAAATTATTTAGGAAAAAATATGTTGAATTGATTAAAGTTTATATTTATAAATTAACATATGTGACTTTATTTATGAATTCTGTTTCATTTAAGTTTGTAATTGTGTATAACATAACATGTTTGAAAAACTGATTCCTTTCTTTCAAGTTTCAAGACAACCAAACATGATAACATAATGCAATGGCCCATTCCATCACTCTGTTAATTCCATTCCATTGTTATCGTGCCAAGAACAAACATTATGCTGATTATTGTGTGTTGCGTTCAGATGGAAGAAGTCATTGAACCCAATGAGGGAAAGAGTTGGGAAGTGGGCCCCAGATGAGGACAAGCATCTCAAAATAGCTGTGAAGCTATTTGGGGCTAAAAACTGGAACAAAATCGCTAGATTTGTGCCTGGCAGGACACAAGTACAATGCCGAGAAAGGTATTGTAATTTATAATGAATATCTTATTATCAGATGTTTGGTTGATTTACATGTAATGTAACAAAAAAACAAACATCTTGTTTGTGTGAGTGTGACAGATGGGTTAATTGCTTAGATCCTGCACTTAACATGAACGAGTGGACTCCAGAGGAGGATTTAAAGCTGAAATATGCAATTTCAGAACATGGATATCTCTGGTCTAAAGTAGCTGCATGTGTTCCTCCACGAACCGATAGTCAATGTCTCAGGTACTCTACTAGCTTTTTTAACAAACACCCAATATTTGCTTTTATTTATTATTCATTTTTTCCCTTTTGTGTGTGTGTATGTGTGTGTGTGGATAGGAGATGGAAGGTGTTGCTTCCACATGAAGTTCCCATGCTGCAAAGAGCCCGAAAGATGAAAAAGGCTGCTTTAATATCTAATTTTGTGGATCGGGAACATGCACGCCCTGCTCTTACTGTCAATGACTTTGTTGCCCCTCTACTAATTGAGTCGCCTCCTGAACCTAATCAAGATCATATAACCTCAGACAATCAAAACCAAAGGTATGCTTTTGTTTTTTTTTTCCTGGTTTTTTATTGTTTCTTTGTGTTCACATTTTAATCGAATATGAACAGCTCGGAGCCACAGCAATGTGAACCTGAATCCTCATTTGGGTATGCTCTTTTGAATCTCCATGATCCAATACTCTTGTCCCATGAAAACTGCAAAAAACAACATCCTTCTTCACAATTCTTTTGTAACATGCATTTAAATTTTCTTTTTCATGGGCAAAACTTTAAGCTAACTTACTTGTCTGCCCCTTATCTCTTTCTCATAATCCTTTATTGTTTTGGATGATGAACTAAAATGGAATGGACCATTCCTTCCATTTTGTTAATTTTCATTTCTTAGCAGTGTTTTATTCATTCCGCAAAGTCGCATATTTATTTATGTTAGTTTTAATGAAACAAATCTTCTGAAGAAATCATGATTTTGATTATAGTACATTTTTTTGCATAAGCTAAAGAATATATATATATATATATATATATATATATATATATATATATATATATATATCAAGGTTGTAAAAATCGCTCGACAGTAGCTCGACGGTCGACTGGTGTTAAGGGATTAATCGGTCTTGGCGGGGATTAATCGGGGACCATAGATTATTAATAAAATATTAAAATTAATTAATATTAATATATCTTAAGAAAAACAAGTACTTCAAAATTAGAAAATAAGAAAAATTGTAATTTGGAAATTTGGAAATACGAAAATATTAACATTTTGGTATAATATTCGAAATTTTGAAAATTTGAAAATTTTGGAGTAAAAAAAAAGTTGGTTTTTTGAAATGTTTTTTATTTTTTTTTTAAATTTTTTTTAAATTTTTTTGACATTTTTTTTTGACTTTTTTCGACTTTTTTGACTTTTGTTGACCGATTAATCCCGCCAAGCCCGATTAATCCTCGACGGTTGGAGAACGCCAAGCGATTAATCCACGATTAATCGCCGCTTAATCCGGATTTCTGCAACCATGATATATATATATATATATATATATATATATATATATATATATATATTAATCATGATTTTATTTTGGGTTTAATGAGATTATTTTTGTAATAATGAAAATAACATAGAGTTAAAATTGTACATTTATTTACATGTATTGTATTATTTAATACAATACTAGTTAGAAGAAGTAAGTTATTGGTGATGATGAAGTTTTGTGTGAAATTGCAGAGCTGTTCCGAGAGTTAGATCTAGGAGGGCAAGAAAGGTAAATCCTACTGAAAAAGTATTGAAATTGATTGATGAAGATGAAGATGAAGATGATGGTGACATGAAAGGCAGTAATAATAGAATATCAAAGAGGAAGCAAAGTTTGTCAAAACACAACCCAAACCCAAACATCTCATCTCAAGAGAGCGGATTGTCGGATCTAAATGTTGATGGGGACAATTCCGAAATTAAAAAGTATGCCCGGAAGCGGAAACGAAGGTATGATCTCATTTTTTTTGTTCAAAGAGTGTAAAAAAAAACTTGCTTTGATTATAACATCCTTAAAGTTGCGTTTGAAGTTTTTTTTTTTTTTTTATTAGACATTGTAGTTTGATTTTTTTTTCCACAAAATTGTTTTGTAAATATTTGGATGAGAGAGAGAGAGAGAGAGGGTACAGTTACAGTAGAATAATGGTGTAATAGGAAGAAATGATGAAAGTATGTATATGTATGTTAGGCTAAAAGTAAAGTGATTGAGATTTCACATTGATTATGCATAGCATATTATTTATTAATTAGGAGTTAAGAGAAGGTTATGTGATGCTGATTGGTTTTGGTTGCAGAGGCAAGAGAGAAGAGAAGGAGATGAATACGAATATCTTAAATGATTCCGGGATGTGTAGAGAAACACCACCCATATATGAACCTGAAGCGTCTCCAGACATGTGCATGACTGAAATCAAATCCCCAGAGGGTGAGGGTGCCATCACCATCGCTGATAATGATAATGATAATGATAAGGATATTGAAAACAACAAGCGAAACCAACTATCATTGGATCCAAACAATGGTGCAGGATCAACACCATTTAAAACCAAAGCAGCCACCGGGAAGCGCAAGCGGAAACCAAGGTATGTATTTTCTTTTTCTCAAACACTTGTTCTTATTCTTCATCCTTACTTAGACTTGGAGACAACAAAGAGTGTTTGTTTTTCTTTCTTTCACTCATAACTTTTCACATTTTTCTTCTTTCAAGTGGCAGTGGCAACACAATTCCTACTTTCAATATTACAACTTATTAATATAATATTTCATGAAAAAATATTCAAATGGTATGGTGTGATTATTATAAGCATTAAATTGTAATAAATCAATTGGAAAAATCCCAAAAACATGTATACATGTAACTGTTTTCCAAGTATGAATTGATGTTTGTTGGCAACTTACTTTCATAATTCATTCACTATTATATTTAATTACATTTACGGCATGAGCCTTCTACTTTTGAGTTTTTTCTTAATAGACATTGAAACATCTTCCACACGAAGCTCAGTGAAATTTGTTTTGTAAATATTTGGATGAGATTGAAGAGACATTGAGGCATACATATAGTTATAATTATAATGAGGTAGAGGTAGTGGTAGTTTTTTCAAATGTATAGTACTAGTATGACTGACTAATAGGAAGAAATGAAAGGTATGATGTTGCTATCATTTAAGTATGTAATGTAATGTAACCCTAAAGAAAGCAATGAGCAATGAATCTACTTGGACGGAGTGGAGTATTAATGTTTGTTTTGCGATTATGGTTTGGACTTTGGAGGCTTTGTTTTGATTCTATCTAATATGATCTTCATGGGTTTTGGTTGTGGTTGTGGTTGCAGAGGCAACAAAGAAGATGAGGAGGATGGAACTTTCTTAAATCAAAAGAAGACCAAGAGAAGCCATCTGTCTCTTCCGACTGAAAAAAACAAGTCAAACATCTCATCTGGAGAGATATTCAACGCTCAACCTCACGAATCCCACACCTGGAAGCAAAAACAAAGGTATGAACTGAATGAGTATGGTATTCGTTTAAAAAACTTGCTTCACTTCTTAAACTTGCATTTCATTTCATGGAGGGATGATGATACCCTAAGATGCTCTTTCTTTCTCACCTAACATAACTCTACTAAGTGTTAAATATTTATCAACTTTATTTTGGAAAAAAGAAACATGCCATAACTTCACTGTAGCTTTTCAGGAAATAAGGTTGCTTCCATTCGCTTAATATCACAACTTAACTTCACATTAATATTTAAATTCTTCCTTGTGAATTCTGATTATTGAGTTGAGGATCCAATCCAACTACTTTACTTTTTCAACCATCATATCATATCACCACCTTGGTTGGTTGGTATTTGGAAAAATCCCATTCCCACTCCCAATCCCAATCCCATTCCCATTCTATCATTCATCTAGTGCAAATTCAGGCATAAATGAATGTATCAGTGACATTCCTCACGTCCAACTTTTTTTTTTCTTTCAATTACAACATTGTATGTACATTCAGTTGTTTTTCTTATTTATAGAATTGTACTTTGATTTTTTCTATTATGACGTTATTATACTTTGAAGAAACCACTTAATTGCTTTGTATTTTGGTCTTGGATTGATTACATGACAATGAGATTGGTATGCTATAACTAGGTGGTGGGTTTCCAAAAGTAAAAGTAAGTTGGTATAAATTTAACCCTGAAAGTAACCCCTTCCCCTTGTTTGTGCTGTGCAGGAGGGGCAATAACAACAAAAACAAAAACAAAAACAAACAACATGACAAGACGGATGAAGCTTTTGAACCTCTTGTTGCTGCCATTTCAAATAAAAAAACCAAAACCACCAACAGAAGACCCAATCCCAATCCCAATCCGAATCGTGGGGAAATTGATATATGTTCATCATCATCTCCGACTGAAGCACCACCAGTACTGCCCATCGAAAACACACCTTCCAATACAACACCTAGAAAACGTAAAATGCAGGGAGGAGATGATGAAGAGACAATTGGTAGCTTTTTCGGAAGACTAAAGAGGAGAAGTTGTATTAAGATTGGTGATGAAGAGACAATTGGTAGCTTTTTTGGTAAACTAAAGAAGAAGAAAAGGAAAATTTAAATGAAAATATTATTATTGTTTTGATTTTATTGGATCTTTGAAGGTCGAGTAGGGTGAGATGGGTTTTGATTCAGATGTTGCGAGAAAAGGTTATGTTTAAAAGAATTTTGTATATTGAGTGACGAGTCCAAAGTTTGAGATGTGAATTGTTTATATCGGGAGGGTTTGCTACTTTGTTTTCTTTACATTCAGTGAGTATATTATGTAGGAAAGATACGACAACTTTGAACATGTGTTAGTTGTTATATTTTGATTAATGTTATATATATATATATATATATATATATATATATATATATATATATATATATATATATATATACACACGAAAATATAAATAATATGTGAAAATGAAAGAACCTATCAAAATGTGCCAGTTTATTTATTCCAAATAAATTAAAATTAAATATTGATTATATAATAGAACTAGGGAGAAATTGGTAATTTTATTTTTTATATACGGTTACAAAGAATACAACTGTGCCATGTTCCTGATTGCACGGAGTTTATGATACGTATTTTCCCCCTCGTCGCTTCCCGTAGTTTTTTCACTCACGCTTGCTAAAATCAAATAACACCTCCATTTACTGCCGGTCTTCAAAGTTAGTCTCCACTTCCACCACCGCTCGACCCCTTCGACCAATGCACCGTCTCCAATCAAGGGTTCTGAAATCAAACGAAAGCCTTCATTCGTGATGCATCAAACGACATTGTACTACTCCACCGCTCTTCGCGACTACAGTCCAAGCGACCGCCGCTGGCCATAGTCGACGTTCACTACCGTTGCTCGTTACCGCCGTCTGTCGGCACCACCAATTCTCTCTACAGTCCTAATTCTCTTCTATGGTTCTCTTTTTAGTTTTTTCTTCGTTTTCGGCACCACCAGTTCTCTCTACAGTTCTAATTCTCTTCTATGGTTCTCTTCTTTATTCGTTCTTTCTCTCTCACTGCTTTGATTATGTGAAATTGGTAAATTGACTTTTAGAAAATAATATAAATGTTTTCTTTTTTGGTGTATATGAAGGTATGAATGGGATCTTAGCGTACAATCCTGCGAATTGGATGCTTGAAATGATTACATCTGTTATTGAAGAGAGAATTGGGCCGGACTTTGTCGTGATTTATAAGAACTATAAGGAATATTTGTAATAATTTTATAAAAGCAAGTATAATCACGATTCACTTTTCATGTTTTCGATTTCTTATCAACCCCATCATTTTTTTTTTCATATCTGCAGCCATATCTGTCTAGTGAAACTCCATCAGGGATAAAATCTTTAAAAGAAAAAGCTTAAAGATTTAAGAGGTGATGATAATGGAATCAGAAGGTCTTCAGATCAAATATATGATTAGGATGTTTGTAACGATTTGGTTTTTCATTCTCTTTTACTAAATTACCTTATTAACTTTCTAATATTCTTTTGTTTCAATATTTGATCTTGAAGAAACAAGAGCTCCAAAGAAAAGCAAAGAAGCTGCAATTAAAGATTGGTCAAAGAAATCAAATCTAAAAACCTAAAGGGTTAAATACACCGCTGATATCTTGGTGGATTCAGAATTTGGAACACTTGGAGCAATCACCATTACCAATAAGCACCAAAGCGAGTTCTTCTTGGAGACTGTCACCATTGAAGGATTTGCATGTGGTCCTGTTCATTTCCACTGTAATTCTTGGGTTCAATCCACCAAAGATCATCGAAAACCCAAAATTTTCTTCTCTAGTCAGGTAAATTCAACACTTTTCCCACATACATTCCTAGTCAAATATTGATTATTTAGCTCGTTATTATTCAACATGAAAACACCAGTAACAAAAGAATCCAAACCCAAATACAAAATGTCAAGATTCAAACATTCAAAGTCGAACCTTAAATTTCCATCCGATGACTTATCATAATTTGAATATTCCTGGTCTTAAAAAGATACCCAATTTGGATTCCAAGCTTTCGCTTTCATTGATCAAAACTATAACATTCTTTTTTCCTATTTGCAGCCATATCTGCCTAATGAAACTCCATTAGGATTAAAGTCTTTAAGAGAAAATGACCTTAAAGATTTAAGAGGTGATGGGGATATAATCAGAAAGCCATCAGATCGAATCTATGATTAGGATGTTTATAATGATTTGGGAAATCCAGATATGGGAAATCACTATATTAGGCCATCACTTGGAGGTGATAAAATCCGATATCCAAGAAGATTCAAAACTGAACCTAGTGATTATGTATATTTATAATTTTTATTTATGGCATGATTGATTAATTGTTGATAAAAAAATGTTGATTTTGTCTTGGTTGTAGGGATTTTTATGCTGAGTACATCATGCAAACCTTGAGGAAGTAAATGGTGATGGGGATTTTTATGCAATTGTTGCAGGCTGGACTGGTTAATGCATAATGGGGACTTAGCTAATATATATTTATTTACTGTGTTTATTTTTTTTAATATGTGTTAACCATGAATGAATGACCTTTTGTATTGTTATTTATTCTGATCACCAACAATGTAAAATTTTATTGGATAAATCAAATTTGGTGTTATATTCTTTGAAATTATGTTGAATTTAAGTGTTATATAAAGAAATGATATTCAAATAAGTAATTGAGAAGATTAAGATCGAGCTAAAAAAATGGAAGAAAACATAAAGATTTAAGAAGACAAATTTGTAATAATTTATGATTAAACGGAAAAGGATAAATTTTTTCAACTGTATTATTAAATAGTTTTTATGAAGGAATCATAGTAGGCATAACTAATGCACATATAATTATGTAGAAAAAAACCAACTTACAGTTTCTTAGATGGACATAACCGATTATAGAAGTTACAAATCAGGAAGTTTTTAAAATTACAAGTATACCTTTTTAACCTTCTTGTAAATTTATAATTTAAAAATTATATGTGGGTGATGTGTCAAATCCTAATAGGTTCTTTTCATTTTCACATAATATATGTGTTTTCACATGAGCCCTCCCCTATATATATATATATATATATATATATATATATATATATATATATATATATATAGCAATGATCATTTGAGAACTCAAAGTTTCCCGAGAACCGGAGAACCAAAGTAGGGCCGTTAGATCAAAATAATAAAATGCTAGGATCATTTGTGGCATTTTTGTAAATACTTGGGGAAAAAAACACGGGGGCATGATAATTAAATGATTCAGGGGCATTTTAGTGATGAATTACCCTGAATCAGGTAAACCCTGTCCATCTCTCTCTCTCTCTCTCTCTCATCCCACCTCCTACCGTCACATCGCCTCCAAAGACGGCCCTTCGCTCATGTTCTTCCTCATCGTCGTTATCTTTGGTCACCGTTGATCTGGCAATTGGAATCGATTTCTCGCATGGATCTTATGAGTATCATCAGGAAACGCTTGATAATCTCCAAACTACCATGGATAACACCAGTATTCTCTGTGCAGTTATGCTCGATACCAAAGTAAGTCGTCTCTATTCTCTACTAGATCTCCACTAATCGATCGATTGTTTGCAATCTGTTTTTTTGCATCATCTACACAACAATGTCTAATTCTTCTAAGTGTTTATGCATCTGATATGGATCTAATTTTGACTTCTGTGGTAAAATTGACTACTTCTGATATTGATTCTATCACTAAATGGTGTTCAAAAGTATAATCTAGTTCCCAATTATGTTGGGAGGTTGACTTTTTCATTATCGTTTGATGCTATGGTTCGTTGATCTCATCTAATTAGAACTATAAGCTCATCCTTATTGGTCATGGCTACGCCATTTGTTTTCCATTCAGCCATGACATCGGTTTTTGATATGATAAAAACTAAATTATCAGTCAACGATCTCTCTCGCTCTCGTGTTCTTCATCGATTATCTCCTCTCTGCTCGCCTCCCTCCGCACATTAACAATCAGAAAACCTAATCGCTAGAATTAAAGGAAGTCGGTAATCTGATTTATTGCCCTAAACCTGCAACTGTACGGCCATTGGATGCCCGCTTCTCATCTAACCTCATTTATTTCCAGCTCCACCTCAGGTTTTTCCATTACTTATCTAATTTATTTCCATAGAACACTATAATCTCACCTGTTGTGTACATATTTGTTTCTAGTTTTGGGTTTCATTATAATCTGATTTAATTGACATGCATTAGCCCGAAAATAATGTTCCTGTGTTAATGTACCGAATTTTAACAGGCAGTGGATTGCTCTCCTGTGAGTTCAATAGCTGCAAACAAAGCTTCTTTTGTAAATACATCAACTTCTGGTATGCAACTATGCAAGTGAAGTGATGCTCTTTCTTTTGCTTTCACTTGAAATATCTCTTCATGTTCTAACTTGTTTTCTTATATTCTCAAGGGTCACAAAAAATACCTGTAAATAAGATGATGCTGACAGATTCACAGGATCCTTCTGGGAGGATGCATGCTTATTTGCAAGCTAAGCCTTCTAGATACCATGAAAGCAATTCTGGTTTGAATTCTTTGAGGTAGGAATAGGATCTCTCTCTATCTTTCCATATAAACAATCGGTAACACTCCTCATGAAGTTGGACCATAGTATTCATGCCCTACTACTTGTTACAATCAATGGTGTCTGCAATGCAGGTCTTCCATCAGACAGAGAAGGAATCCTAAGGAAACTACTGATCTTACAAGTGTTCAGGAACTTATTGATAAATTTGAACGTGGTTGTCACTCTGGTACCCTTCATCACCACATTCATTATGAATAATATATGCATAATCTTCTTGTGTTGTTGATGTCTGGTCACTGATATGGTTCTTTCTGTTAGGTCTTTTGGACAATGTAAGGAACTGCACATATGTTGGTATGGCTGATGAAGATTTTGCTCTCCTTCAGCATAATACTTATCTATATCTTGCCAATGTTGTAAATTTGAGGTAATATACTACATACTACCTCTCCTTTCTGATCTGTTCCAGCTAAGTACTTGATATATATATATATATATATATATATATATATATATATATATATATATATATATATATATATATATATATATATAGTTAGCTTTGCAGAGTTCCTATAGGTTGGGCACTAAATTCCTTTTTTTCCTTTTGTAGCAAAGAGCTCATGTATCAACTGGTTCTGCAAGGATTTGGTTACTTCAATGCAATACAGTTAAGTGAGCCTGCTCCATTGCAAGAACTAATCATGCTGACACTAACTGAAGAAGATCCAGATTCACAAGGCGTTGAGAATGATGACTTAAAAGGAAAGATTGCTCAAGTAAGTCTTTCAGTGGATCATGATTACCTGTATACAGATGAATGCTAAGCTACTAATGTCGAGTCTCTGGTTTTAGCATTACTATCATCATTTAATTACATATGTATACAGATGAATGCTAAGCTACTAAGCGAGAAATCTGAATTGCTGGATGAATATTTTGGCATTCATGTGGATCCACAAGCCAATTTGTCAAGTCTTCTTGTCATACTTGACCAGTACACACCTGACATGGACCGTGCTCCAGAATTTCTTCTTTGTCTCGGAAATGATGTAAGCTACACACCAAAATGTATATAATACAATTATGCACAAATATAAATACATAATTATATCTTGTTTAGGTGACATGTAATGATGAGAAAGTTTGCTTTCAAACAATTGCTGCTGCTCTTGGAAACTTCTATGCTATGCATCCACCTCTATTGCCAAATCCATTAGGTGAAGGAGTTTCACATTTTTATAAAAGACAAGGGAAAGGAAATGTTTCAGGAGGTACGCTTTTTTTTTGCACTCTAAGTTCCTTTAACTTGTTTGATCTGTGTACATTACATCCATTTTTGAGTTAAAAGACCTTAGAAGAGATATTTGAGAAAATGCAACTATAAAACTAAAGACCCCTCAACCTTTCCCATTCAAGGTCCATCTCCCTCATTTTAGTGGAAGTAAGGATTTCACAGGGGGATTTTCGGCACAAATGCAAAGGATAGGGATATATTTTAGAGAGGGCCATTTTTTTCTATTGCCGCGTTGTACTTTCAAAAAAATTCAGTTTGAAGATACCAAATGTAATCGATATATTTGAAACTTTGTGTAGAACAATATACGATTTCTAAACAAAAATATTAATGCTAGAAAATATTGGTGCTTTATTTTTGAGTTTGAAAAAGAATAGGTTACACTTCAAAGAACTTCTGTTATGAATTTTCACATGGAAACTCTTATGTATATTAAACCAACTCTGCTTTTATGGAACAACAGTTTCAAACCATCAACTGCTACTCCGTTCTCTGAAAGAATGCAAGTTTTCAACAAATTCAACATCTGTTATTGGTGCTTTATTTTTGAGTTTGAAAAAGAATAGGTCCTATTTTTCTAAATGGATCTCTATTATTTATGTGTTGGCAGTGATGAATTTAATGTGAATCATAAATATACTAATGCATATTTGATTCATATAAAAGTATAGTGTAGTGGTTAATCTGGTTCTCATAGTGGACAAATATATGTTTTTATTGGTATGATCTAGTTAATTAGTTGTTATGATTGGCTAATCTGGTTCTGAATTCTGTGTGATATTGTGAAGAACTTAGATCTGTTAAGTACTAACTCTTGTTAGATAATGTTTTGACCTTTTTAAGGTTGAGTGGTCTGGATGCCATTAGTTTTGGAAATGAAGTAGAAGATGGAATTATTGCTGCTGATCCTAACCTTTCATCTTTAGTTTTATGTAGTAAAGATTTTTGTGATGCAAATGGTATAAAAAAACAATCACAAGTGAATGACATATGAATTGCATGTGATTCACATGTAATTCACATGTAAATCACATTTGACTTACATGTGATTCACATGTAATTCACATATGAATTACATGTGATTCACATGTAAATCACAAGTGAATCACATATGAATTACAAGTGAATCACATATGAATTACATGTGATTCACATGTAATTCACATATAAATTACATGTGATTCACATGTAAATCACAAGTGAATCACATATAAATTACATGTGATTCACATATGAATTACATGTGATTCACACGTAAATCACAAGTGAATCACATATGAATTACAAGTAATTCACATATGATTCACATGTAATTCACATATGATTCACTTGTGATTCACATGTAAATCACATGTAACTCATATGTAAATCACAAGTGAATCACATATGAGTTACATGTGATTCATATGTAATTTACATACGAGTTACATGTGATTCATATGTAATTTACATATGAATCACATGTAATTCACAAGTAAATCACAAGTGATTAACATATGAATTACATGTGATTTATATATGATGTCATATGTAAATGTGATTCATATGTGAATCGCATGTGATTCATATGTCAATCACATATGTATTTTTGTGAGTATTTTTGCATCGATCAATTTTTTTTATTTTCTTGTAGATTTGGAAGAAATTTTGGTGAATATTGAAGAGGTGAAAAATGATAAATTGAAGAAAATAAGGAAATATTGACACGAAGACATGAAAACACTTTGAAATTTGTAGCATTTTTTATTTTTTATATTTTATTTTGTATCGAATAAAATACTTGTGCTATTATGTTTATAGATTAATTAATAAAAATGAGATTTTTTATGATTTACTTACGAATATTATAGTATCAGAAATATGCATATATGCATTTGAAAAAATATGCATATATGCACCTAAAACTTTGATTTTTATTGTTAAAAAAACAAGAGTATTTTTTTTAAATATTCTAGTTCTTTGTTTTTTTTAATTTATTGATTTTTTAAAATTTACTTTTTAAAAAAATATAGTTTTTTTGAAAAAATTGTAGTTTTTTTTTTTTGAAAAAAATGCAGCTTTCTTTGAAAAACTTGTAGGTTTTTTGAAAAAAATTACAATTTTTTTATTTAAAAATGCAGTTTTTTAAAAAAAATTGCAGTTTTTTTTTTGAAAAAAATGCAGTTTTCTTTAAAAAAAATTGCAGTTTTTTTTGAAAAAAATGCAGTTTTTTTGATAAAAAAAACAATTTTTTTGAAAAAAATACGGTTTTTTTAAAAAAAATTGTAGTTTTTTGAAATAAAATATTTTTTTTAAAATTTTTTTTCCATAAATTCATGTTTTTTATAAAAAATTAAAAAATCGGCACTTTTTAAAAAAAATAAAAAATCGAAAAATTCAGTTTTTAAAAAAATCCGAAAATTTGATTTATTATGTAACTTTTTAAACATTTATATTAATATGATCAATAACACAAAAAATTAAACATTAAATGAGATTGGTAAGATGACGATCATGTCCTTAATGAATTAATTTTGATCCAACGCTCCACTTTTAGTTCTCGGGTTCTCGGGAAACTATGAGTTCTCAACCGATCTCACCCCTATATATATATATATATATATATATATATATATATATATATATATATATATATATATATATATACACTAGCCGTTTACCCGCGCCAAGCGACTCCTAGATGGAGACCCTTAATTGATCTAGGCAGTGGACTGAGGTCAATTGAATAATTGATGCCTATAAGGAGATATTTTGTTTCGGCAGTTAGTTTTTTTTTTCGGAAAGAAAACTATGTGGATCATATATGTAGCGAAAAAATTTTGGGACGAAAACCAAGAATTTTGGAAACCACTGGGACTATTTATATAATTATGTCTAAAACTTATTAAGAATTTCAATAACTTTGTGAACCTTTATCATCGGATTAGAATAACTAAAATAACAAATTCAAAACAAAATGCATGTAATTACTAATGGTTGACCGTACAGTATTAATTATACAATACTTATTTATACACCACATTTGATATACATACAATATAGTGGGATATACACTTTTATTGTTCGAGAATGCGAAATTAATTCAAACATCTAGCTATTAACAAAATAAAAGAAGTGAATGGAGTTATATGTTTTATAATATTTAAAATAATGTGTCAAATCGATCGACCTATACCTAAAAACCAACAATAAAAGTTTTCGAGCTATAGTTTTTGCCAAATTTTGGTCACCTTAAAATATGCATAAATACTTCCTTTAATTTGACATAAGAGTTGTCTTTTTATCAATTTTTTTAATCAAAGTATTTACTTACAAAACTTAAGGTCAAGTGGTTTGGTTTTGAGATATGCATGTTTCTCCCGTTAACACCCGCTTCCATAATTTATTTTAAAAAATTAGTAAGTATAAAGACCTAACATCCGTTCTTTTGTTTTCGTTTTCTAAAAATTAAAATATTAGACCTTGTTTAATATTTTGTTTTCAATCCAATATATATATTTTTATTTTACCGTTTTTATTATAAATTAAAGAACACTAAAATTCTAAAAATGAGTTAGACCATGTTTTGTTCACTTACCAATAATTTTCATGTTTTTATTTATTAAATTTGTTAAAACTTTAGATATTCGCAATGTTGCTATTGAATTTTTTTAGCATTTATGGTAATTAGTGTAATAATTGATAGGATTAAGCCAAAAGCTTGCGACACCTTTTACTTGTTATATGTTTGATTTTTATTTGGAATGAGTTGTGAAGAAAAAACAACTTTATCCCACATATTTATGGTAATTAGTATCATTTGGTTTCACCCTTTCACTTTCATGCTGGAATAATCATGGAATGAGAATATTAACTTCTTGTCCTAAATCCTCTTTTATATAAAAATTCTAATATTCTATTCTACAAAATGCATGAAAAGCATTAAAATCATGGAAAGAATTGAAAACTTTGAACAGTAAACATGATGTGAATGAAAGTTTAGATATTTAAAATTCATTAATACGTACGTGGGTTGGGGAGGTTTGATGCCTGCCATTTGGAAAAGTATAGTGTCCATAACATTAAAGTAAATTTTGTTGATTCTCTGCTGATCTCATAGCCCTCCAATTACAGGGTAACTAGCATTCTAGGACTCATGAAGCATGTTATAAACAACTTGATTGACCTAAAACAATTGTTGGGAATACATTTGTCAAAACCTGTGAACAAAGGTTATTTATTTATTGGTTAAAAAATTATCTAACTTCACGGGAGAGTGCTTGCATGATGGTGAGTGTTGGCATGTCAATAACCAAGACTAAAGATATAAAAAATGTTAAGTAAACCAAACATAAGGTACATTAATGTTTTACATCAATTTAACTAAGTACCAGCTAAAGTGGATTCTTATTGTGTACCTCTTTTACCATATCATGGAAAGGAACAACATCACTAACAGCATAACACACGAATATCAGCCACAACCCTGGAAAAAAAAAAAAAGAACCTATCAATATCTGTGCAGAAGTTCTTCATGGATAAATCAAGAAAACTATTAAATAAATAAATAAAGTAAACCCCTCTTATAGTATGTTTACACATGCCATTATAGCAGTTGAAGCTATAGATATATAAGAACTAATACCCTCGTGTAGATGACCTTCACATTCTTGCTCTCAATTTCCACCATCTTATAAATACTCTACATCATTACCTAAATATTTTTTTAATTTAAAAGACTATAAAGTGATTGAGAAGGCACAAACTCACCTGGTCATTATGAGATGTATACTACTCTTTTAATGCCACCATCTATGCTCCTAGTAACTCTTTAGTATTTGGTATCGACGTTTCTAGTACCACCCAATGATTTGCCTAATTTCATCTTTCATCCTGAAAAATAAAATAAAAAAATGAATTAGACCAAATATTGATAGAAAAAATAGTTTAATTTGCTAAAGTAGGATATATATTGAAGAATATAAGAAGAAACAAACATGGATGGTCTAGTGCATCTCTTCTGTAGAGGGTAGATTCATTTCAAATTGGTTACCTGGAAGATTTATCCTTTTCTTTTAGTTTGGGACCTTCACAAAATCAGCTCAACTATTGAACTAAATTAACACATATTCTTGACAAAATTGGTCCTAACTGAGATATTTCATATATGGAATAATAAATCCAAATAGTTGTCAAAATAAATTTTATGTTTGAAAAGCAAATATGAATGCAAAAGCATACCTGATGATATCCATTTGTGTCTATGCGAGAGACGAAACCAAGGCAAAATCTGAACTAATATCCCCAAAATAGCTGTCAAATGCACACGCTTTAGCTGATTTCAACATGATGAAGACGATTAATTGAAAAGTAAAAAATCAATTACCTGCTTGATTCGTGTATGGAAGATGAAGAAGAGGATGATGAGCTACAAAGTCGGATTTTTAAGGAGAATCAGTAGGTTCATAAATCAAGGAAGACATTAATGAAATTGATTTATCGGTTTGACCGACTCCAACATCGGCGGTTGATATTGCTCTGGCAATGGGTTTTAGGGCGGATTAGGGTTTCCAACAAAGAAGATAGAGGTGAGCAACCAGTGGGTTTTTGAAGGCTGAACAAATAATGATGGTGGTTTTTCTATGGTGGTGGTGGTGGCAGTGAAGCAATGACAGATCTGAGGTCCTGGTTGTTGGTGGTTCAGAGGGGGTGGCGATTGGGTCTTGAGCTTGTTAGCCAGAGGTAGATTACCAGTGGAGAGGGAAGTGTGCGGTGTGAAGGTTGGTGGTTAGGGAAGATAGAATAAGGAGAGTGGTTGTGGTTTCCTTTAAATGATGATAGATATTGTTTTGATTGTGGGACAATGGTTGATGAAGGTGATGATTAAATACCTAAATCACCGTTTGTATGATCCAACCAATCTAAGATCGAGACCAACAAATCGATTGGATAAAGAGGAGTATGGTTTGAGACTGAGAGAAAGAATACGGTGAAGGTGGAGAGGGAAGCAGCAGCTGGTTGAAGCGGAAGGTAGTCAACGGTGAATGAGAGAAGGGGATGGTTATATAAATGGAGAAGAAGATGAACAGTCACCGAGCGAAAGAAAGGGTGATATAATGGATAGGTTGTTGGGCAGGATAAGGAATGAGGACCTAGTCAAGGTAGAGGCCATATATAAGTGAAGGCACACAAGACAAATTTTAGGCGAGATCGGAGGACAAGAGTCGTAAATAAAGTTTGATTTTTTCAACCCTTGACCGGATAACATTTACTTGCTTTGCAATGCATAAATTCATTGTATATATTGCATAAGTTCTTGTACCTCTTAAAATTCAGCAAAACATGTTAAATGCTTATTAAGGTATATATATATATATATATATATATATATATATATATATATATATATATGTTTCACTGAGTTTTAAACCATTCTTTAT
The DNA here is from genome assembly GCF_052849685.1 of Lactuca virosa. Taxonomy (NCBI): domain Eukaryota; kingdom Viridiplantae; phylum Streptophyta; class Magnoliopsida; order Asterales; family Asteraceae; genus Lactuca; species Lactuca virosa. The sequence continues at coordinate 307,225,302 of NC_136433.1, read as the reverse complement.
CGAAATATCTAAATAAGGAACGAGTGAAATTTCAAACTCAAACACACCCAAATTAATCATGACATATTTGAAATATTACTACTATTATGTGATGAGATTGACCTCTTATATGTAGACCTGACAAACGTGCTGTGTCGTGTCAAGACATTAAACGGGTTGAACGTGTTTGATCCTAACCCGACCTGTTTAATTATCGTGTCGTGTCAACCCGTTTATTTTCGTGTCGGGTCTCGGGTTAAGGTTTAGACCTTGTAAATATGTTGTGTCATGTCGGCTTGAAACATTTTGAAGGTTGGAAAGTAGGAGTTAAGGAGGTAAAAAGGAAAAAATGAAACATTGTAGTTAGGAGATGTAATGACAATTTATGGTAAGTTTAGAAGGCAAAATGAAAAAAATTGAAGTTGGGGAGCAAAGGGGATAGATGGTGAAGGATGAGTAAAATTAAGTAACTTTGAAAATTTGAATATTACTTCTAATTGTTGAGTTTGACCCACTACAAGTCTTATAACATATAATATATTTATAAAAATATGAAATTTGTAATAAATAATATATAATTAAACGGGTCATATTCGAGTTGAAAGTCTTGGCCCTAACCCTACCCGTTTAATTATCATGCCGTGTCGTGTCAACCCGTTTACATAAACGTGTCGAAATTTCTGACCCAAACCCGTTAATTTCGTGTCGGGTTTTCGTTTCGTGTCATGTTTTGTCAGGTCTACTCATATGACCCTTGGGGTGGGTTGACGTGTTTGGTTTGTCATTTTCTTTTCTATGTTTTTGGGGACCTTTTCACCAACCGGTCATATAGCTAATATGTGGATCGGAGGTAAGTCGCAATGTTTGATTGTTTTTGAAGAAATTAAACTCGAAAAGAATCAAAATTTGAAATAGTTGGAATCTGTTACATGCATTTGTGGTTAACGGGGACCGGTTCAAATTTGATAATAAATGATTAATATTTATGTGTAAAAGTGGAGTTTTTATATTTATTTGTTTCAATAGAATGTAGTACATGTAATTTTCATAAAGATGGAGAATGGAATTGAATTGAGCCCATCCATCCCTAAAAATGATTACAGAACTAAATAATTATCCATTTGACAACCAAATATGTCGTGATTGGATATTAAATTCCAATTCCGTTAGATTTTATGGAGATACATCGATATGTCAACATCTTACTTGTGAATACTTTCTTCTTAGGGAGGAGGGAGTCGTTCCCTCCCAACCCACTGAACCCAATGAACCCACTGCCATATCAGCTTTTCTCTTTGATTTTTCTTCATCTTTCCCAACCTACAACACACAGAAATCCTATCTTTCTCAACCCACTCAACCCACTCAATTAAAAAAAAATACAAAATAATCAAGGTAAAATCTTAATTAGCAATAGAATTATCGCCGGTACCACTCCCTCTTTAGCCGGTTGTTTAATTGGTTTCACGAACCCACTTCATCCTCTCTCTCTACTTTCTCTCTCTCATTTTCTCTTGTACCGTGTGTTTTAAGATTTGCATCTTAGTTGTTTAGTATTTTTTTTAATTGAGTGGGTTGAGAAAGATAGGATTTTCGTATGTTGTGGGTTGGGAAAGATGAAGAAAAATCAAAGAGAAAAGCTGATATGACAGTGGGTTCAGTGGGTTCAATGGGAACGACTCCCTCCTCCCTTACTGCATGCTAACACTAGATTGTTGGTAAAGTTATGTTGGAAAATTTTGTGCACTCTTTGAACATAATTGGAAGTTGTATGTTTTGCTATTTTGGCAAGTATACAAATTATTAAAAAAACAATTGGCTTAGAGAAATTGTGTTTAGCATAAAATTTCATACCTCTACATCGCGCTTCTTGTAATCCGGCTAAAGAGACCTAACAATGAGGTATCATGACTGGTACCATACTTTAGAAGGGTTGGTGATGTTTTAACAACAGAAATATAATACATGGTCATTGCAGACGCGTTTAAGAACACCCAATCATTTTGTGAGAGCTAAGCATGAAATATGAAAATTGCATCATTTATTGTGACAACCATAATACAATTTGTCCCGGGAAGAATCCAACCTCATACGGGATACCATTTTATTATGTAGTTGATAAGTAATGACATATCGATATGGGACCATTTATAAAAATTATTACACTTTTTATTATAATGGAGAACTATTTATTCTAGCATTACATATCCGAAAAACTTTTCTTCAAACGTACTAAGTTATCGTTAATTTCTCAACATCAACTCCATTATAACTAAAACCGTTTATGTATTTACATGAGTCACCATAAGCCAAAAAAAAAAAAAAAGTGTAAATAAACTATAACCTAATATAACAAATTTCACTAAACCTTCAAGAAGAATCAACATTGGAACAAAAACATATCCCACTTAAAACCACTTCCCCTTTAAATGGTCTTACAGCTGGCTGCTGCTAGTCTAGTAGCATAGCATAGCCACTTTACAAAAAAAAAAAAAAAAAGTACATCTGCCAACAATGCAACATCAACCCAAATCAAAGCATTAATGATCCTCTACCCTCACGTTGCAACAAAATCACGGGCAGTTCGGTCAAATTGCAAAAAGATCCACCCAATACCACTCACTCAGTCATACGCCTTCTCCCAGTCCTCCACCACCTCCAAGTTCTCCTCCTGTTTCCCCGTTGCTTCACCCTCACCCACCACAACTTTCCCAGACTCCTCCGCCAAACTGCCGCCACCTTCCGACTCCAAAACACTCCATCTATTCGCCGACGAAGTGATCGGAACCTCTTTCACCGCCGAACTGCCACCAGCCCACTCATCGGAAACACTCCATGAACTCTGCCCCCAATCTCCGGTGGTGGACGACTCCTGCACCACCGCTTTCTTCCATGGGTTCACATGGTCCTTAACTGTCGAACCACCACTGCCACCCCAAACATTACCTCCACCATTCGACACAACCCCAACCACCGCTGCACCGTAATAAACCGACCCATGATCCAAGCGGCGCATGGCGGTTGCCGCCCGAGCCGGGTCACTAAACACCGCCAATGCATTCTTATCATTCAACCACACCAATTCACATTCACCACCAAATCTCAAAACCAAAGCACTCACATCCGCATCACTAGGCAAATCAAACAAAGCCACAACCAACCTCGGGTCCATGTCCACCAACGGGTCGAACCCAAGCGGTTGCACCATGCTCGTTGGGTTCACCCCTTTAGCTCCAAGAATCCGAGCCGGGGGTTTAGACTTGGGTGTAGCATGAACCACAATGAAGCGTTTCGGTTCCCAACCGGCTGCACTTATCGAGAGCTTCCACCTCTCTGCTATCAGCCTCACCGCGTCCCTTTTCTCTTTCAACATCGGACAAAACACATGGACTTTGAGAGCCGCCGCCAAGCCGCCACGGCTCCGGCCAAGAACCACCATCTTGCACCGCTCCTCCACCGCCAAAACCCATTTCGGATCGCGTCTAAATAAGTCGCCTACCATATCAGCAACAGCGGTATTCTCACCGAAATGAAGCGCGTCTAGATTCGGAGTGGTGACACCGAAAGCATCCGCGAGAACTTTTTTCCGTTCCATTTTCGAACATTCATCATCACAAACCAACTTCCGTTGTCCCAGTGGAATCTTTTTTCCGTTTGATTCCACCGGTTGAAGTGGGGCCGGTAATTTCTGGATTGTGGAAGCTTCTAGAACGGTGTCGGCGTTGTAACCACTGTTGCTGCCGCCAGCATCACAAGGGACAGTGGCGGTGATCCGATTACAAGAGCATGAGATTGTGACAGGGAACTCGCATCTTACATCTGGACACTGGTTGAATGGGTGGCAAAGGGCGGTGCACGTGTGGCGGCAGTCTCTCCGGGGAGCACCGCATGTCTGACCACACGAAGCCTTCACGCCGGAAGTGGAACCACCAGAGGAATCACATGGAGACGGGTGGCATGTCCTTAAACAAGCATGCATCCCACATTGCCTTGTCTTCCCACAAATTTTATTACATCTGATATCTTTTGATCCACATGGTATGTTTCTTAAAACCACATGTCCACCTATGCATTCTTTAGGTATAGGAACCGAACATGGTGGGCAATCCCCAAAATGACAGCTGTGGGAAGACACGTGACCACATGGTTGAGGAACCGAACAAGGGTACTGACAAGAAGGTGGCGGTGTACCACACGGGAGTGGTGGTGGGATTGAAGATCTTCCACAAGCACAGGTTAAATCGGTGAAGATAGTCTCCGGGCAGGGCGGGCAGTGCCCACTATGACATAAAGATTCACAATCATGCTGCCCGCATCTTAGTTTCTTCTCACACGGCTTTGAACACATGTGTAGATCCCAATCCTCGAACCGATGCAAATTGTGGGAGTTTGAAAGCGGGCAGCATTTTTCACTGCAACGGTGTCTACCACAGTTCTTTTTACGCCCACAAGGTTTATCACATGTGAAAGTGTCGACTTCCATGGTGGTTTTGAAACATTCCACGGTTCTTGAAGTTGACCCACACCGACATTTTTGAGTAACCATTACCTGACACGGTGGACATGACTCCGGATGACATGTTTCTTTACATTGATGTAACCCACAAGGGAGGGTTTTGTTACATGTTTGTGAGCATGTGGGGATTGGGTCTAAACAACTTTGTCTTTCCTCCTGTAAGCTTGATTTCCCACAGTAGCATGATGTCACCTTTCCAGGCAACAAATCACAGTCTCCGCAAACACCAGGGTGACAAGTTTCTTTACACAGATGATTACCACATCCGAGAGGCTTCCCACAAGTGGAAGAACATGAAAAGATACCATCTTGAACGTTTACTTCACCTTTCACAGCCATGCCCCCACAAACAACCACCTCTGTGTTTTTCTTGCAGAAACAAGAGGCTTCGATTGGAACTTCACATGAATCACAAGGACCAACATGGCAGGTGTTTTCACAATGGTGGCGGAGACACTTGCGGGGTTTACCACATCTTTGGCCACACGTGACAACGGATTTCTGATCGGAGCATCTTGTGGTGATGGTTTTCTTCCCACATGGACATGGTCTTGGTGGGGCAAAAGCTTTACAAGGTGGACATGGTCCAGGGTGGCATTGGAGAACACACCTATGAGGGCAAAGATCATCTCTGCTAACACCAGAACCAACAACTTCTTTCTCAAGTGGTCTTCCACAAGGTTCACCACAAGAATGAGGGGTTAGATATGGATCGGAAGGTGGTTCCTGTCTTTTTCCACAGAAACAAACATAACGGATATCTTTTGAGGATGTGAGCTGAACTGATTGACATCCAGGGCATCGCCAATTGAATCCTTGATTTTTCTCTGCAGATAAGTCGATGGAAGTAGGTGCCCTAGCCCACTTCTTGATACAATGTAAATGGAAGATTGAAAAGCAGCTTGAACAGGACCAAACAGGGGCAGAACGCCTCACCATATCATAACATATCATGCATTCGATCGTCCCTTTTAGAAGTTTGTCTTGAATTTCTTGAACAAGTTGAGGTAAAGCTCCTGTCGTGCCTTTTGAATCTCTCTCCTCGCGAGGAGCATCCTTTCTTCTATCTCTAGTCTGATTTACCCGAGGTATATGCTGCTGCCTTCTCTGTACCCCAACATTTCCTCTATTATGAGCGTTTTGAGGCGGTGGACCTGATCTAATATTAGGTTCCCCACCATTTGCATCTGGAACTGGAGCAACTGTTGACGAGGAATTAGCATCCACTGCAGTGGTGGTGATCGTGGCAGTGGATCCTCTGGGAATCCATTCTTGACGACGAGGAAACCTAGGTCTGTTATCTCTTCTATCACTTCGAACGTGAGAGCTCATATCCACCTATTAAGATTCGCTGGAGTTAGATTCAAACATGTTTGTTTTCAATGTAGATGAGGTATAAATAAAACCTAAAGCAAATCAAAGGCGGTTCAAATGAGTCGGTGAATGGAAAAAATGAAATCAAAAATTTGGAAATCTAAATTGAAAAACCTAATTTGAAAAACGATTGAACATGTCTAGCAAAGAAATGATGAAACAGTTTACCTGATTGGAAGTCGGAGGCGAGTTTGAAAAAGAAATTGTCGAGATTGAATCGGCTATACAGATAAACAAATGAAGATCGATAGCCAAAATCCCAAATCTTATGAACCAAAGCTAACTTCACAAACTGTTTTCCTGATTGACAACTTGAAATGATAACTGGAATCGGCGATGGGAAAGAAAAGTTTAGGAGGTGAAAATGGAAATCTGTTTAACCTACCGATGAGGTACGAATTGGAGCGGCGAGCGGAATTATAGGGGAGACGGACAAAGAGATCGTCGATTAACGCTTGGGGAGCAAGCGAAACGAAGGTTTCGATAGAATCGTGTATCGATTGGCCACTTGTATTATGCGTGGTCACCACACAAACCAATTTCTCCTTCAATTTTAAAAATCCTTTATATAGATTTTCTATCTATATCAATAACAATATTTAAATTTATCATCAACTTCTATATTATTTAATTAAATTACTTGCATAAGTCAAGTGGTTATATAAATTAGTAAAAAATTAATGTTGTTGCATTGCTGATACATAATATAATATTGTAGCAACCTCATGGTACAACGTTGGGATATTTTGTTTGCTAAGCAATGATCCCTATCGTAAAGTCATGTAAAGGAGATTAAATGATTCTATCAAGAGTTTAAGTTGTATTCTATGTCTAAAGAAAGGTAAACCATGCATTCTGAACGTAAGGATCATCAAATTAAGTTAAAGATAATGTGATTAGAACTTAAATATTTGACTATTGAGTGGAAATTGGTAAAAACGCTAAATCAAAGTTCTAAATGATTAAATATCAAATTTCTTTTTGATCAGCATGCAAAAATAAAGATGATTGTATTTTGCTAAAGTTTGGCTACATAAACCCAATGGTTAAAGATTAAACCCGTTTTTTATTATCCGACCGCTGAATAAAAAAAGTCAAAGCTAGATGTATAAATAGAATGAAGTGAATCTTGCAAAAATTGTTATAAAATACGACGGATCCAAATTGACTTAAATAATATTAGCTCAATGCGGAATGGGATCAAAAATTATCAAAGCGTAATAATCACAACGTAATACGAATAAAATAAATAGAATAGAGACACAGGAATTTACGTGGAAACCCAAATCGGGAAAAAACCACGGGCGGAGGAAGCCGAGAAACAATTCACTATAATTTGCAGTGTTTACAGGGATTATGAAAGAGATTACAAATAGAGTGGGAGAGCTAAAATATACGGTGGTGTATCAATATATATATATATATATATATATATATATATATATATATATATATTTGATTTTGGTTCGTGGGTTCTTGGGTTAAGGTTATAAGTTCTATGACTTAGGCTATTTATAGCCAAAACATAAAATATGAAAGGAAAGAAAGAAGATGTCCAAAATTGTAAGCGGAAAAGGTTTGTAGGCGACTACCATACATTCTTCATTCCAAAATTAACATATATATATTATAATATTAACCACCGTCCATTCTCATTTCCAAATTCACACTTATATTACTATTCATAGTCAAACTATGAATAGTAAATGATAAGTTACGGAAATAACCCCTGAACTATTTGCCACTTGCTAATTTTGGAGGTAACTTTTCCACAATCTTCACCTTGACATCAAAATTAAGCAAGTCATGCTTTACGATTAGTCAAAACCTATAGCTCATCAAACTCTAAAACTTCCATAAGAACCTGCAATTTTATATAGAGAAAAAATTGTTTCCGAAAAAATAAATAATACTTCCTCCACCTACGAGCCTTCAGGCTCAACTGCGATCAGAAACACCCACCATGTCCAAACATAATTTGAACTTGGCTATAGGAAGACTTTTAGTGAACATATCAGCGTGATTATAATCTGTATGAATCTTGTCCACAACACAATCACCTTTTTCAATGATATCCCGCACAAAATGATAACGAATATCAATATGCTTTGTTCGGTCATGAAACATTTGATCTTTACTCAAGAAAATAGCACTCTGGTTGTCACAGAAAACTGTGGTCACCTTTATTCTATCATCGAGTTCTCCAAATAACCCCTTCAACCAGATATCTTCCTTAACTGATTCTGTAATCGCCATGTACTCTGCCTCGGTAGAAGACAGGGCAACTGTAGACTGTAACTGGGCTTTCCAACTAACAGCACTAGAGTATGGAACACGTGCCATGTAAGCCATATCAGTCTCATTAGTAGGACTCAAAGCGGATGATAGCTTGAAATGAGCTGCAAAAGGTGTGTTGACAGACTTTGCTTCGTGCATACTGAAGCGTCTTAGGACTTTCTCAATATAACTTTTCTGAGAAAGATGCAAGATCCTAGACTTCCTGTCACGAATAATTTCCATACCTAAAATCTTTTTGGTAGCTCCTAAGTCCTTCATTTCAAATTCAGCTTTCAACTGGTCTTTTAACTTCTGAATCTCCTTCATATCTTTTGCTGCAATCAACATGTCATCCACGTACAAGAGTAAGTAGATCTTTGAACCATTGTCACCTTTCTTGAAATAAACGCAGCTTATCATAGGTGCACCTGCTGAATTTGTGACTGGTCATGAAAGAATCGAACCTCTTGTACCATTGTCTAGGAGACTGCTTGAGGCCATAAAGAGATTTGTTCAACTTGCATACGTAGTTCTCCTTTCCAGGAACTACAAAACCTTCAGGTTGTTGCATAAAAATCTCTTCCTCAAGCTCACCATTTAGGAAAGCTGTAGTTACATCAAGTTGTTCTAACTCAAAATCGTTAGAAGCAACCAACCCCAACAACACACGAATGGAAGTATGTTTGACAACTGGGGAATAAATGTCAGTGTAATCAATACCAGGAATCTGACTGTAGCCTTTAGCTACTAACCGAGCTTTGTATCTTGGTTTATCATTTGGGTTGACAGGTTCCTTGAGCTTGTAGACCCACTTGCATTTAACTGGTCTCTTCCCTTTCGGAATAGGAACTAAATTCCAAGTACTGTTTCGCTGCAAGGATTCCATCTCATTTTGCATAGCGAGCATCCAATCATTTGAGTCTTCAGATTTGATAGCCTCGTCATAATTCGCAGGCTCCGTTGCGGACTCAATATTATCAGCAACAATAAAAGCATAGGCAACCAAATCAGATTCAGCATACCTCTTCGGAGGAATAATCTGTCTTCTCGGTCTATCTCTTGCAATGCTTGGAGTAGTAGCTTGTGGTTGTGAAGGTGTTGAATCTTCACCAACAACATGCTCATCCGACGAAGAAGAATCTTGATGCTGATTTGTACTCTGATTAGTGGTAGGTGAAGTAGGAAGCTCCACCTCCATTTGAGCATTCTCTTTATTTGCTTCGGATGATACATCTGATGCATCTGTTCTTTTAGAAGAGTCAGCAACTGGTTGAATCATAGCAGACTCATCAAAAGTAACATCTCTTGAGATGATAATTTTCTTCAAATCAAAGCTCCATAACTTGTAACCCTTTACACCTTGATTGTACCCAAGAAAAACGCATTTGATTGCTCTTGGTTCTAGCTTCCCATTGTCAACTCGTGCATACGCTGGACATCCGAATGGTTTTAAATCTGAATAATTGGCAGGTTTACCGGACCATAACTCAAACGGAGTTTTCTTCTCGATTGCTCGTGACGGTGATCGGTTGATAACATAGCAAGCAGTCGAAGCAGCCTCCGCCCAAAAAAACTTTGGCAATTTAGAATTAGAAAGCATACACCGGACCTTCTCCATAATGGTGCGATTCATCCTTTCAGCTACACCATTTTGTTGAGGTGAATGGACTACTGTGCGATGTCGAGTAATGCCTTCCTTTTGACAATAGACATTAAACTCTTCTGAGCAAAACTCAAGTCCATTATCCGTACGAAGATACTTTACCACCAGACCTGATTGCTTTTCAACCTGAACTTTCCAATTTCTGAAGGTAGAGAAAACGTCTCCTTTATGTTTTAAGAAGAAAGACCACACCTTCCTGGAGAAATCATCAATAATAGTGAGCATATAAATAGCTCCACCTTTTGAAGCAACTCGAGCCGGTCCCCACAAATCCGAGTGAACATAATCAAGTGGTCCTTTTGTTGTATGGATACCACTTGCAAACCTTACTTGTTTTGCCTTGCCATATACACAGTCTTCACAGAAATCCAAATCAACAATCTTTTGTTGACCAAGTAAACCTCTTCGACTCAATTCTGACATGCCTTGAAAACTCATATGGCCGAGTCGAAGGTGCCAAAGAGGGGACTGATCTGGATCAGAAAAAGACTTTGACACAACAGCAGCATCACTCGAAATTGTTTGCCCGTCAAGAAAGTAAAGATCTGAGGTTTTTCGTTCGGCTCTCAGTTTGTCGGAACCGTCTTTGAATACCCTGAGAACTCCACCTTTACCAGCAAACTCGTATCCCTTTTTGTCAAAGGAACTGAGAGATAACAAGTTTCTTCTGAGGTCAGGAACATATCTAACATCCCCCATGGTTCGAATAACTCCGTCAAACATACGGATCCTGACTGAACCATGTCCAAGAACTGGACATGTAGTATTGTTACCCATCAACACATAGCCCTGGTTAACCTTTTCAAATGTGTAAAACCAACTTTTGTTGTGACACATATGAAAAGTACAACCAGAGTCGAGTATCTAATCACCAGTGGAATCCAGTTTATCTGAATAAACTGTCAAAAGTTCTCCAATACCTTCGACCTCAGCTAGATCGGCTTCACCCGAAGTGCTAGCTTGTTTACCATTTGCTGCCGTCTTCTCTTTTTCTTTGTTCTTCAACTTGAAGCATTCTTCAAGCACATGTCCCTTCTTGTGACAATAGTTGCAAAACTTTCGTTTGCCTTTTGACTTGGATCTGGTTCTGTTGGAAGATTGAGAAGTTCTACTTCTCTCTGTTGTTCTTCCTCTGGTATTCAAACCTTCGGCTTTAGCATCACTTGAACCACCACCAGTAATATGCTTCATCTTCTCTTTGGAATCCAAAGCTGTATAGACTTCATCTAAAACTAGAGTGTCACGGCTATAGATAATAGTATCACAAAAATGGCTATAGGATTCTGGTAACGACGATAGTAAGAATAGAGCCAAGTCTTCATCTTCATACTGAACATCCATATTCTCTAAGTTATTTACTAACTCTTTAAATGTGGATATATGTTCAGCTAAAGAGCCTCCTTCAATCATCTTGAGATTGAACAACCGTTGCTTCAAATGCAACTTGTTTGGTAAGCTTTTGGTCATCAACAGTTGTTCCAACTTTAGCCATAAAGAAGCCGCTGACGTTTCTTTTAGAACATCTTGCAAAACATCATTTGACAAGTGCAAACGAATTTGGGATAAAGCCTTCAGATCTTTCATCTCCTTTTCTTCTTCGGTCCATGTATCGGGCATCTTATTGAAACCCAAGAGCGCCTTGTGTAAATCCATCTGAATGAGAATGTCTCTCATCTTTACTTGCCACAACGGAAATCGGGTGTTACGATCCAGTAGTGGAATATCGTATTTTACCGAAGACATGATTAATTACTTGATAAAAATGATCCCAACGAGCTAATATCACAACATGGATGCTCTGATACCAATTGTTGTAAAATACGACGAATCCAAATTGACTTAAATAATATTAGCTCAATGCGGAATGGGATCAAAAATTATCAAAGCGTAATAATCACAACGTAATACGAATAAAATAAATAGAATAGAGACACAGGAATTTACGTGGAAACCCAAATCGGGAAAAAACCACGGGCGGAGGAAGCCGATAAACAATTCACTATAATTTGCAGTGTTTATAGGGATTATGAAAGAGATTACAAATAGAGTGGGAGAGCTAAAATATACGGTGGTGTATCAATATATATATATATATATATATATATATATATATATATATATATATGTAATGCTTTACTATACATACATATATATATATATATATATATATATATATATATATATATATATATATATATATATATATATATTTGATTTTGGTTCGTGGGTTCTTGGGTTAAGGTTATAAGTTCTATGACTTAGGCTATTTATAGCCAAAACATAAAATATGAAAGGAAAGAAAGAAGATGTCCAAAATTGTAGGCGGAAAATGTTTGTAGGCGCCTACCATCCATTCTTCATTCCAAAATTAACATATATATATTATAATATTAACCACCGTCCATTCTCATTTCCAAATTCACACTTATATTACTATTCATAGTCAAACTATGAATAGTAAATGATAAGTTACGGAAATAACCCCTGAACTATTTGTCACTTGCTAATTTTGGAGGTAACTTTTCCACAAAAATATTAGTGAAATGTGACATAATTTCATGAGTTAGGGACTTAGGGTCCTCCGTTGATTTTGAGAGCATTGTGCGAAAAATAAAAAATGGCTCCTATATATATATATATATATATATATATATATATATATATATATATATATATATATATATATATATATAAAAGCAAATTTATTAAGATTTATTAATATTGCGCTAAATCGATAGTCAACATGCGTCGGAATTAGGATTGCCGATAAAGAAAGTTGTATGTAATTAAAGAAAAATAATAATGAAAAATAAAATCATGTGAAACAGATGAAAAAAAACATAAAATTTTAAATCAAAAGAAATTACTTGTCAAACAGATCCATAAACAAACAATAAAAACTAATAAAAAAAAGTCTTCAACCCAAAATGTCAGATAATGATGAATGACTTAAAGTTATATGAAAAGAGTCACTTCCCTACTCAACATGAAAAAAGTCAAGGTAAGCAAAATACCTATTTTGCCCCAACTGTCACAAGTGGGGCGGAGAAGAATCTTCTTCGGTCTACTGCCACAAGTGGGGCGGCAGGTGGTGTTGCTGGAGCCTTTGGGGCAGTTGACCGAAAGCTGTATGTTGGAAATCTACACTTCAACATGACTGAGTTGCAACTCAAACAGGTAATAAATCAATGCAATTAAGTTAATGAATTTAATTCTCAATATTTCATTCTTTTAAAAATACTCAAATACCCTTTTAACCCTATATAGTTTCATTAAGGTTGCAAATAACATCATTAATAAGTTATGTTTTGTTTTGTTCAGAGCCAAGTTGGAGGGAAATTGTTAATTTTCCAAAGCACTATTCCCTCACTTGGTGTTGGTCGTTTGAGGTTGCGTGGAGATGATCTTCGCTACTGTCAGGATATGCTATTGCCAAGCTCTACACACAGAATCAATCATACCAAGAAACTGGAAACTACATATCTGTGACATGTAATGGAAAAATTGCATTATTTGAGGCTATTAATTTTATTACAGTTGCGACTCCATACCTTGGTTCAAGAGGACATAGACAGGTAATCTAAACATTGTAAATTGTTGTTTTCAGATTGGATTGGACATAAATAATATTACTGTATAATCATAAATCACCCCCTTTTTGGATTTGATAAGTTATAGTAATTGCTAGTGGTTTCAGGTCCCAATGTTCTTTGGAGTTAAAAGCCTTGAGAAAATAGGGTACCACAGTTCAGTGGTGGTTAGAAGAACAGGGAGACATCTATACTTGAAAGACAAGGCTAATGGACACACCCCTCTCTTGGTTCAGATGGCCAATGACTCAGAACACCTAAAGTTCATGTAAGCCTTTTTAGGATGTTAAAGGTATTCAGGATGATTTTGAATCAATGAATTCAGAACACCTAAACTTCATGTAAGTATTTATTACTACTCTTAAATCAACGAATTTGACAATTAATCAAAAAATGGTATAATGCAAGATGTGATATACTTGCTTCATGAATGAAATTGAACAAAACGTTTTTAACATTTCTATGATTTGTTAGTTTTTTACCATAATCTTTTATTTTTATGCATGCAGTCTCTTGTTTTCAAACCTTATTATCGTAGAAGAGAAAAACAACAAGTACTCGAGAATATGGAACATACTCGCACACAGGTATGTAAAAATTACGTAGTTACCCTTAAAGTATGTGTTAACCAAGTGTTTTGTTGGAAGGTATTTTACAAAAAAAAACCCTTCTCTTAAAGTATGTGTTGGCCAGGTTTTTTGTTGGAGGGTATTTCACGAAAGATAAAACACTTCTCTTAAAGTATGTGTCGAGCATGTGTTTTGTTGGAGGGTATTATAGGTATTTGTGTGTGTTGTTACATGTATAGGTTCAAGAAGCAAAAGCAGCAGCAGAGAAAGCTCAACGGTTAGAAAATGTGGCGAATAGGAAAAAAATAAATAATTGGGAATCAGGTGGTTTGGTAATTATTAAAGCAGTTTATGGTAACCCTAAAGCAATTAAAAGCACCAATAATCCACAAGAGAAAAAAGATGAATATGAATTAACTTCACACATTGTGGATGTCACTTTACCTTTAAATTTTTTGGTCAATGATTCCGGTCAACTTAATGTTCGTTTATCTTTTCATTTATTTAATTAATTAATTAACGTTATAAACTCTTCTTAATTTTTTGGTTCACAAAATCCAATTGATTCCATTCCATGGCGTGTTTGGTTGCCAAATGAATAGAATTCAGTTCCATTGGAATCGTTAAGATTTTGTGTGATGGGTTTCACCATTCTTGAGGGCAGTAGGAATTCAATTTCATTCTAATTTTTTATCAAAAGACCAAAGTACCCTCATATGTATAAATAAAAACATAAATACAATTTACATATATCACGTAGATAATAACCAAATGTGATATATTCTAATTCCGTTAGATTTTGTGGAGATACATCGAATTGTGTATTTAGGAGCCATACAACTTTCTTTATCGGCAATCCTTTAGATTTTGAGAAAATTTTATCTTTCTGCCAAATTTGATTCTTCTCATTCGTTCTGCCATACATCGAAACTTTTTCAATGCTTCAGAATTATATTTAAACTTGTAAGTATAACCATATTTACTAAACTTTAGTAAATCATGACGAATAGTCTTGTCGATCTTTTGTGGTGGACTTGACCAGTGCACAAGAATGTGTACTCGATCCCTTAGTCCTTCACTTGACTCATATATACATGTGAACAAGGAATTAGCCTTAATTTTCCAAAGATGAAGATTTTCATTCATCATACTATACGACTTGCATGATTCCAAGTTTCGGTCCAATTGAAACTTGGGTGATGAGAATCTTTCCTTATTTGGTAAATTTAGACACTACCACAAATGAAAGAATCAAATTCACATTTCCATTATTGCTAGAAACATACAAACATCAATTTTTCATAAATGCCATTGTAAGGAGATATAATAAAATAAAACAAAATTTTATTTATTTATAAAATGCGGAAAAAACTTTTTCCTTACAATGCAACTTTAAATGAAAACTATGTTATTACATATTTTCTAGCAATCTATCATAACTCCTAAGTAGTAGCTCAAGAATCCGATCTTCGAACCATGCGATTGAAATCCATCTTCGTGATCAGATTTAGCATACTCTTCCTTTAAGTTTCCTTCCCATTGCTTGATCCCGCCAAACATCAAAATGCAACCTAGTCACATCTTGTGTTAAGAATCATCAATTAGGAACTTAACAGAGTTAGATAGTGGACTTACCTGAAACAGAGTCAAACTTTTTGATTCTTCCTTCTCTCAGATCTTTCAGGTAGCCAGGACAGCTTCGCAACCAATGCCCCTTCCTTTGGCAATAGAAACATTTGGACTCTTTGGGAATGGTAAATGGGACTATTACAGACTTAGCTTTTCCCTTTACCTTTTGGTCAACCGGGTTGACCAAGGCCGATCCCTTTCCATTGGGAAGAGAAAGCTTTTCTGGACTTCCAATGTTACCATTGTCAATGTCCATGGAAGTTTGAGAAATAGACTGTGACAACCCAAAACTTTTTCTGTTTCCGTTATACGATTTCCGTTAATAAAATTTGAATTTTATTAATTTTTCCGTCAAACTTCTTGGTTTAGAAAATCATCTAGTTTTATATAATTAAATTTATATACGAGTCGGAACCAAAATCGCGCGAAAAACCCGAATATCTCGAAAAATCAAACAATTTCCGGCCTAAGTGAGTTTACGGCCGTACACCCATTTACGGCCAGCGAAGGGTGGACCCCCCCACCACCCCAGGCTATATATATGAGACCCCCACCCTAATTTTGACCTTCTTGGCCGCAAACTCTCTCATTCTCTCTCTAAAACTCACGACCGTAAACACCTAAAACACCCTCAATTTTCCGGAAATCATCGAGAATCACCATTGGGAGTCATTTCGGGGCATTTAGAACGCGTTTTCATCGAAATCCAACGTCACTATTCTTGAGTTTACGACCGTATACACTTCATATCTTCAAAGGCCGTAAACCCTATTCTTGAGTTTACGACCGTAAACTCATCGAATATTCAAAGGCTGTAAACCCTTCAAAAGACAGTTTACGACCGTAAACCCTGTTCACGGCCGTAAACCCAGTTCACGGCCGTACACACTTTTAAGTGGTGCCTTTGTCTGAAAATCCACTTTCCTCGATTCGATCAAGTCCCGGTAACATTTCTTAACTGAAAGCAAGTGTTTTCCTAACACATTACCAAACGAAATCGCTAATATAGATACATTATGTATTTAATTGTTATTAGGATTCCGTTAAGCGCCACACACTACACCTCGAGGGCCTTCATTCAGTCTGTTGAATCGACGCTTGTGCACAGCTAACAGTGAGTTCATACCCCTACGTTTTTCATGATTTTTAAACGTTTTCAGGGGGGGGGGGGAATACAAGCCAAACACAAATGATTTTGTGAAACTAATACAAAAGGATTTTTAACAAGTATAAAACTTATGCAATTGATTCAGACAAACGATTTTCACGTTTTTATAAAATATTTAGATATTTTATCCCCTTTTGTACTATGTTGAGCATAAGGGGCGTTTTCAACGTACAATCATGATTGCATAGTTTTTCAGATCAATATACGAACCGGATATACTATATTCATGCAAACTATAATAGGTATAGTTTGGGGTTTTCAATACACTGAGTTATACATTGCTAAACATATAAACTATGACAGATTTAATTTATGATATACATTACTACAAGAGTACAACGATTAATAATTATTTAAGTATAATTATTACCTTATACAGTATTCAAACGGATTCAAATACAAGAGAGCAATACAAAATTACATGTAAACTAGATTATACAGAATTGTGAAACTCTACTTCAAAACGGTACCCTTAGGTGTACTGAATTAAATCCTATCACAGTATAACCAGAGTCTCCTGGAGGGAGAGCGTGAGATTTGTGAATAGATCTATTCGGGACTGACAATCCCACACCGGAAATGCTAGCTACAGTTAGGCAGGCATGCCTGGGGTGACAAATGTCATAACATCCGACGCCCGAAGAACGTCGTAGAGGTCACTAGGTCATATCAAGCATGGTTATACGACTCACAATAAGTAAACTAACCTTTGTTTACGGGATTTCATTCTTCATTAGTTTTTTTTAATTAATAGAACTATTATACATTACACTGGAGGATTCCAGGGATACAACAACTGGTTTTATTTTAAATAATAAAACTACTATACATACTGGTGGTAGCCAGGGTTTTCAAACAGAACATATTATACATACTGGGGGTAGCCAGGGTTTTCAAACAAAACATACAATACATACTGGTGGTAGCCAGGGTTTTCAAACAGAACATACTATACATACTGGTGGTAGCCAGAGCTTTCAAACAGAACATACAATACATACTGGTGATAGCCAGGGTTTTCAAACTGAACATTCCATACACAGAGGTTTTCATACAGAATTCATCGTACTATACATATTGGTAGTAACCAAGCATACAAACTGATATGTTTTATACTACAAAGGATACCGTAACAAACTTTCATAGAAGGAACTGGTAACATCATGCTTTTACTAAAGAAAATATTGGATTTTCTTGGAAACATACGAACATTTTACAAGATACATCAACAAGTTTTCACTACGAAACATAGCTTATGAACTCACCAACTTTATGTTGATACTCTTTCAAAACTGCTTGTATTCTTAGGAAATCAATAGACAGGTACCTTCCGGAGTTCTGAGAAGACGAAGAGTATGGAGTCATGTCTTTTTATTTTGCTTATACTTTGATGTATGGAAACAAATTAAACAGATGTAAACCTTTTTAAATTACGTATTCAATGTAATGGTTGTGTTTACTATGATTGCTATGATACAATTGTTGTGATACTACACGTGACGTCCTCCACCCCCGAACGTTTCCGCCATTCCGGTTTGGGGGTGAGACAGATTTGTATCAGTCTATCAGAGCTCTTGTTTATAGTGAACTAAGTATACCGAACCTTACATGGTATACAACTATAAACACTAAGGGGCTGAAGCGCTCTGAAAGTATACTTTTAAAATCTAAGTATTTTATATGAAGTATACAAGTATGCATACATACCAGAACCAGCGTCATAAGTAGAACAAAACAAAAGTATTTGGATGTTGGACACTGCGGTTAAACCTGGGCAGTTATGTAATCATGTCTAGGATCAATATAGCCTGATCAACTATATTTATTCGAGACATGACCAACATGTGCTTGGGAGTGACTTTGGTGTTGCAACAAGCCTAAAACTTACCAAGTATACATACATCAGATATCAATAAAACAAAACACACAACTTAAAATACTATGGGAGTATTTTAGCTAGAGCCGAATACAGTATATAGATTCATTCCAAGTGTTGCTACACATTTCATCTTGGCGATAGTTTACTTTCATTAGTAACTCTTTCTTATTTATCGCTTCGTAGAACACTTTATCTATCAGGCTGAGATATATCTTTGTGTTATATCTCTTGGTTCTAAAATTCTAGAGGACTTACCATCCTCTTTTCTTCATTCTTTTAGAACAAGATGCCTCCCAGAAGATGACCCGTCAGAAGAAACAACGATACCCCAACTGACCCAACGCCACCACTTCCACAATTCGATCATGCCATGTTCCAGGCAGCAGTTACCGCCGCCGTGACTGCAGCAATGGCGCAAATCAATCAGGGCAGCTCTGGTGGATCAGGAGGTGGACCAGACCCCCAAAATCTTGGTGGAGGCCAGGGACACCAGAAGGAGTGTTCATATAAGGACTTCATGAACGCAAAACCCAGTGCTGTCCTTGCCAGAAGGAACGGAGGATACCCACTTCCCCGAATCGATGATCTATTTGATCAGCTCCAAGGAGCCAACTACTTTTCAAAGATAGATCTGAGGTCCGGATACCATCAACTAAGATTCCGAGAGGAGGATATCCCAAAGACTGCTTTCCGAACCCGTTATGGGCATTTTGAATTCGTGGTCATGCCTTTTGGTCTCACAAACGCACCAGCAGCCTTTATGGATCTGATGAACCGAGTCTGTCGGCCGTTCCTTGACAACTTCGTAATTGTTTTCATCGATGATATACTCGTTTACTCCAAGAGCAAGGAAGAGCACAACCAACATTTACGACAGACTTTGGAAACATTGAGAGCAGAAAAGCTTTACGCAAAATTTTCCAAATGCGAGTTCTGGATTCGTAGAGTGGAATTTTTGGGCCATATAGTCAGTGAAGAGGGAATACATGTGGATCCTACCAAGATCAAAGCTATTGAGGGTTGGGCAACCCCAAGAACCCTAACCGAAATCCGACAATTTTTGGGCCTTGCTGGTTATTACCGAAGGTTCATCCAATGATTGCCAAGCCTCTCACCACTCTCACCCAGAAGGGCGTACCTTTTCATTGGGACGACAAACAAGAAGCTGCTTTCTAAACCATGAAACAGGGCCTTTGCACTACTCCATTTCTGTCCTTGCCAGAAGGAACGAAGGACTTCGTAGTATACTGCGATGCTTCTAACCAAGGGTTAGGTTGTGTGCTTATGCACCGAGGAAAAGTGATAGCTTACGCATCAAGGCAACTAAAGACCCACGAAGTAAACTACACCACCCACGACCTCGAGCTAGGAGCTGTGGTCTTCGCATTGAAGATTTGGAGGCACTACCTATACGGTACAAAGTGCACCATTTTCACAGACCACAAGAGCCTCCAACATATCCTGAATCAAAAGGAGTTGAACATGAGACAACGAGGATGGGTCGAACTGCTAAATGACTACGAGTGCAAAATCAAGTACCATCTAGGCAAAGCAAATGTGGTAATCGATGCCTTAAGATGAAAGGAGTACTCGGGTCACCGAGTAAAGACGTTGACAATGACCGTCCATTCCCATCTATCCTCACAAATCAAAGAGGCTCAACACGAAGCCTTAAAGCCGGAAAACGTCACCAATGAGGCATTGCGCGGAATGGAAAAGAATCTGACGGTTACCGAATCTGGACACCGAGGTTCGGTGGATTTCGAGACGTGATAATGAATGAGGCTCACAAGATCAGGTACTCTATCCATCCGGGTTCCGATAAGATGTACCTAGATATCAAACAACATTATTGGTGACCGAACATGAAAGCGGAGATTGCCACTTACGTAGGCAAGTGTCTCACCTGTGCCAAGGTTAAAGTGGAGTATCAGAAGCCCTCGGGTCTACTTCAGCAACCCGAAATACCCGAGTGGAAATAAGAGAGGATAACAACGGATTTTATAACCAAATTACCCAAGACGATAGACGGTCTGGATGCTGTCTGGGTGATCGTTGACCGACTAACAAAATCCGCCCATTTCCTGCCAATAAAGGAGACGTACAAAATGGAAAGGCTCACACGGATATGCCTGAAAGACGTGGTCAGACTGCATGGAGTCCCCATATCTATTATCTCGGATCGGGATAGTAGATTCACCTCTCGTTTTTGGCAGTCGCTCCAGAAAGCATTGGGAACCCGACTAGATATGAGCACTGCCTACCACCCCCTGACAGATGGCCAAAGCGAACGAATCATTCAGACTCTAGAAGACATGCTCCGAGCATGTTGATAGATTTTGGCAAAGCCTGGAATACCCACCTGCCCCTAGTTGAATTATCATATAACAACAGCTACCACACCAGCATAGGAGTCACCCCTTTCGAGGCCTTGTATGGTCGGAAGTGCAGATCGCCCCTTTGTTGGGCCGAGGTGGGTGACACCCAGTTAGCAAGAGGACAACTACCGGATAGCACCCTCAAAGGACCAGAAATCAGCCGGGAAACAACCGAGAAAATCGTCCAAATCAAATCACGACTCCAAGCGTCCCGAGATAGACAGAAAAGCTACGCAGACAAAAGATGAAAACCACTGGAGTTCCAAGTAGGGGACCGCGTGCTGCTAAAGGTCTCTCCTTGGAAAGGGATGATCCGTTTTGGGAAACGAGGAAAGTTAAACCCGCGATACATCGGACCATTCGAGATTCTTGCCCGAATTGGTCCAGTGGCCTATAAGCTGCAGTTACCCTCCGAACTCAGCAACGTGCACCCCGTGTTCCACGTATCAAATTTGAAAAAGTGTTTATCGGATGAAACCCTTGTTATTCCACTAGAAGAGATTGAGATAAACAAGAATCTTTTGTTCGTTGAAGAACCAATCGAAATCATGGACAGAGAAGTGAAGCGTACCAAACAAAGTCGCATCCCAATTGTAAAGGTTCGTTGGAGCGCCAAGCGCGGGCCTAAATTCACATGGGAGCGCGAAGACCAAATGATACAGAAATACCCTCACCTATTCGCTAACCCTTGAAGTCTACTTCAAAGCAGAAATTTCGGGACGAAATTCCCTCAAGCGGGGGATGATGTGACAACCGACAAGTTTCTGGTCAAGTCAAAGTCAAGTCAAGGTCAACGGAGCAACTGGTCAACTCATCTAGTGCTTATATGTTAGGAATTACTTTATGTTTTCTAATGTATGACTATAAATCTTAATGCAAAGTAACACTTGAAGGTTTCAAATGTTTAGAATTTAAAACCCTAATCTGATTGAAGGAAGTAATAACTCTATAAAACATTAGTAAGTGCCCTTCGGGGGTGTATAACACTCTAAATGGGATGTAACTAAGTCTACGACCTTTGAACTATGAAGAAAAACATTAATAAAGGCCCCTGGCAAAGTCTCCCTCAATCTCTCCCACTGTATCTCTCTCTCTCCAAAATCTCTCCAAGAATATGAAATCTCTCCCAAATCTCTCCAAGTATGTGAAATCTCTCCCAAATCTCTCCAAGAATATGAAGTCTCTCCCAAATCTCTCCAAGAATATCAAATCTCTCCCAAATCTCTCCAAGTATGTGAAATCTCTCCCAAATCTCTCCAAGAATATGAAATCTCTCCCAAATCTCTCCAAGTATGTGAAATCTCTCCTAAATCTCTCTATGTACCTTCCTCAGTCGAAAACAGCCCAAAACCGGAGGAGAAAACCCAAAAGGACCCTCTTGGTCCGGAACCTTCTTGGTCCGAAACCCTCTCTGTCCGGACACCTTCTAAGGAACCAAGAGGAGTGCATTTTCGGAACCCTTGTGCTTCGGACCTTCTCGCATGACTCCGGAAGATCTCGCTTAGGGCTGCTTCGGAAACGTCTAGACCCGCTCCGGAATTTTGAGTCGCTTCGCACCTCGGTCCGGACTGCTAACCTCGCACGTGCTTCGGATCCGAGAATATGCTCCGGACCTTGTCTGTTGACTCCGAAAACTTGAAGGATGACTCCGGAATTATGGAGATGACTTTGGACCCTCGCAGGCTCCGGACTTCACCCCGAATTTTTATCATTTCCGGACCTTTTTATCATTTTAAGGCATTATGACACCGGAAATCACACCAAACTCGTATTTTTCATGTCCTAAACCCCTTAAACCCCTATTTTATGCCAAAATTAATTATTTTAAACATATTTATATAAAATAATATCCAAGATTTTTTTTAAAGGGTTTCTAAGAAGATAAGGAGTTTGACTTTGTGATGTGATGCAAATCCTCCATTTTCCCATGCAAATCCCAGTTAAACACACATTATCCTTAGAAAATAAGCTTTTACCCACCAGCCCTCCAAGCAAATGTCAAATCACTCCTTATCCCTCCATCTAGAATACGTGAACTCCTTCTTCCCCCTTATTCCACTTCTCACTTTCACCTCCAGCAAGCTCCTAAGAAGTGCTCTCAACTCCTTCAAGCTCCAAGTTCATTCCTTCAAGGAAAATTTCCAGAATTCTCTGGTAAGTGTTCATCTTCTTTGAATAGTGATTTTTCCACATCATTCCTAAGATTTCACTATATTTACATATAAAATTATTCATAGGATTTCCTAATGTTCAAAGAACCTTTCAAGTGTTGAAACTTGGAAGCTCCTTACACCTCTTCAAATCTCCAGCAAACTAAACCAAGGTGAGCTTTATACCCCACTTTTTTTCTAAGTTTCTATTGTTTTTGGGGGAGAGTACAAGTCATCTATTGTTCTAAATTCTTGAATGATTGCATGTATACGTATGTTTGGTATGTGTGTGTTGAATATTATTATTTTATTTTAACTCCCTGTGAACGTGAGGATTCACAAAACACATGAAGATAAATAATATTTTAATCACCATATGAAGAATACTATTTACAAAAGGAGCCTCCCAAGTTTTTGAGTATGTCCAGCATACTCCCTTGATCCATGGCTCTTTGTCTAGAATTAAAAGTTGTTGAAATATATCTTGATATGATGACACTGGGTCTAGAAACTTTCGAAATTTGGAACTTAGGGTCATATTAATGACTTTTTGCAAACTATTAATAATTATTTACAAATATTTGAGATGAACAATTTCACTAAGGAAATATACATATAAAGCATTTATGACAGAAAAATTTGCATGTCATAAAGCTGCTGTCCTAACTTCACAGAAGTCATAGTTTTACACAAACCATAACTTGACATCTTCCGACAAATGGGGTCTCACTTAGTAATTTATAAAGAAAAGAGCCATTTTGTCGGTTTCGCTAATATTGGTTCGATTTGATAACTATTTAAAGCGGATTATTTTCAACAAATGAAACGTAGTGAAACGAAATATCTAGTCAACGAGTATGGCTATTATGATCTATTTAGTAAATAATGGTTTTCACTATTTGCTCAAAAGTCGGTTAGTATTCTAGTCATACAAATCTTCACAGTACATTTATTTATATAATAGTATACGCCTAAAGTCCTGTAAGAGTTATAACCAGAGTCTCCTGGAGGGGGAGCGGGAATTTGTGTATAGATCTATACGGGGTTGACACCCCGCACCTTCGCTGTTCGCTACAGCTAGACCGGCCAGTCTAGGGTGACAAATGTCTTAAACGAAACCGACGCCTGAAGAACGACATAACGGGCACTCCGTCATATTAGTATGGTTATAACGACTCACTAGAATATATCAGAAATGTAATTATACTGATTTCACTTTTGGTTTACAAACAACTATGCTTTGGTTTGTTCAAATGAAACTTTTCTATACAAGTGTTATGGTTTTCAAAGCTACTATTTTATACATCAGAAAATATAGGATTTTCCGGAGGAAACAATTATATACGATTTTTGAAAACGATTAACTAAGACACACATGCAACTATACTCGAGTTGAAACAAGACATACAACTATTTGATAAGAAAATACTGTATTTTCTGGATTTCTAAACTATCATCAAAGTTTTATACAAAAATGCTTATGAACTCACCAACTGATAGGATATACTTTTGTGGTTTGGGCTAGGCATTCTAATGTATAGGTCTTGGTAGGATGTTAGAGTGTGTTGTGGTGGCTGTAACTTGTTAGTGGGTGTGTGCTGCCGTACACGTGTGTGTGGCCGCACACGCTGTGTGCGGCCGTACACGTGTGTGCGGCTGCACACTTGTGTGCTGCTTTTTGTGGTATAAATAGTCTGAGTTCGTGTCAGTTGTCAGGTGACGTATGTGTGTGTGTTTCCCAAGGTGTACGTGACATTTATACGTAATAGATGTGTGCATGCTTGGCTTTATTCTCCTTCTACTCCTTCTACACTCTGTTTGATTGTTTGGATTTCATTGATCACTGATTTGGATCTATAGATCGGGACTTACAATTGGTATCAGAGCTAATTCAGTGTCAATTTGAAGAATCATAAGAGTGTGCGGTTGAGAATAGTTGTGGCTTTTGAGGTGCATTTATATTTTTGATTGAGAAACTGCTTTTAATCATTGTTTTTACTAAGTTTGGAACCAAAATTCACTCAAAAAATCTAGTATTTTTGGGTGTGCGGTTGAGACTTTGAAGGTGTGCGGTTAAAACTTTGAAGGAGTACGGTTGTCCAGTGTGCTGCCAAGTGTACGTTTGGGTGTGCGGTTGGCTTGTGCTGCCAAGTGTTCGTTTGGGTGTGCGGTTGGCTTGTGCTGTTAACGTGTACGGTTGAGTGCACTGCTAACGTGTACGGTTGGAGTGTACAGTTGAGTGTGCGGTTGGCGTGTGCAGCTGGAGTGTGCAGTTGGAGTGTGCTGTTGAGTGTACGGTTGGAGTGTACAGTTGAGTGTGCGGTTGGCGTGTGCAGCTGGAGTGTGCAGTTGGAGTGTGCTGTTGAGTGTGCGGTTGGAGTGTGTTGTTGGGTGTACGGTTGGAGTGTGCTGCCACACTCATATTAATTAACGAAACTTTTGTTGTTCAAAAATGGAAACTCAAAGCATGTCTGCTCATCATGAATTGGATGCTATTATGGGTACCACTTCTCGCATTCCCCGGTTGTTGTCGGCAGAAGGATTTCCTGAATGGAAATATCGAATTGAGAAGTACATCAAAATGAAAGACTTCAAGATATGGCGCAGTATTCTAAGAGGTCCAATCCGCATCACAATTACATTGGAAGATGGCACCATAACTGACAAGCAGATTGAAAATTACACGGACGATGATTTTGAGAGAGTCGAGGAGCAGGAAAAGGCTCTTGCTACACTTACCATGGCATTATCTCCGGAAATTGCTCAAGGTTTCCGTGAGTATACATCAGCAAAGGCCTTATGGGAAGCACTGATTGAAGTCTATGAAGGAAATGAAGACATGAAACAAAGTCGCAAGACATGTTGCGACAGAAGTTCAATATGTTTAACCATGTCTTGGGAGAAACAATTGAAAGTCAGTTGCAAAGGTTTATCACACTTACCACAGAAATGAGCTCTGCTGGTGTTATGGTTACAAGATCTGAGATCAACAAGAAATTGCTGAATTCTTTACTAAAATCCTGGGATATGAATGTCTCAGTGATCAAAATGACCAAAGATCTAAACCGTTTAAGTTTGACTGAAACAATGGCAATCATTAAGGCTTGCGATCTCGATGATAAGCAAAGGGAGATTAATCATGTTAATTCATACTCCACAGCAAATCTTGGGATCCAAACCACCAACAACACTGCTTTTTCAAGCTTTACTACCTCTCAAGTTCCTCCAGTGTCTCATGTTCCACAAGTTCAACCCTATGTGACTCATCAACCTACTTCCTACGTGATCCCTCAAATGCAACACATTAAAGTTCCTCAACCTCAAACTTTATCTCAACAAGTTGGTTCCATTGTTGGTTCATCCATAGCTGCACCTAGTCAATCTCAAGGATTCAGTTCTCAAGCTTCATCTTTGAAAGAAAAAGAAGAAAATCTGGCCCTCACCACTGGTCTGGTGAACTGTTACAACGCTTTTGTGGCGGGAGAGCTTTCCCCACAATTATCTTTTGCTGACCTAGACCAGATCCATCCTGAGGATGTGGAGGAGATGGACATCACTTGGAAAATGGCCATGGCTGTCTTTAGAGCAAAACAGTTCTCCAAGAAGACAGGGAAAAACAACTGGAACGTGAACTCTGACAAGAAAGTGGGGTTCAACAAAGGGAAGCTGAGATGCTACAATTGCCATGAGCCTGGTAATTTTGCAAGGGAGTGTCCAAAGCCAGATCGAAGGGAGAATTCTGAGCGAACCATCATACCGGTAACTTATGTCAACAAGGGATCTTCTTCAAGCAATCAGACTGCCAACTTGGCAATGGTGGCCCAATCCTTTGATTGGGAAGATCAAATTCAGGCTCTGAATATCTCAGGACCTGAAAATGCGCATCTTGCTCAGATCAAGGATGGTGTGGAAGAAGAAGCAGAGAGAGACCCGGAAGAGGAAATGATGAATCTTCAGTTTGCATTCATGGTGCAAACTTCTCCTGAACCAGTCAAACCGGAGGTCAGTGAATTCGGCTGTTCTCAATCTTGTATAAAAACTGTTAAATTCTTACGTGAGCAAATTGAATTAATCAAGAGAGAGAACGAGGACCTTAAGTATGAGGGTTACACACTTAGAAAAAATCAAAAGCCTTTAAAAACACAATTAGAGAATAAAACAAAGGACTTTAAGAAACTGCAAGAGGATTACAGTAACAAATGCGAGAACTATGATCATATCAAAAGAAAATTTGCTGCTGTGACCGCTGAACTTGACACATTGAAAAATCGTCTTGAAAATACTGAATTTATTTTTAACAAATTCGATGGGTCAAGTGAAGTAGTTGCAAAAATGATTGAGAAACAAATGCAGTGGAAGGACATTACCTGTGGAAACCAAAAGAAAGTAGGATTAGGCCTTGAGAGTGTCCCTCCTCCATTCAATCATACCTATAATGTTATTCCTCTATCTCAAGATGAGATTGATAGAGAACCTTTCTTAGTTTATGGAAAGCCTGCTTCTGAACAAGCAACTTGCTCAAATAATAAAATTTTGGATACTAACATTTCTACCTTAAGTGCAGATATGTCAGTAGTTCAGGGGGAGCATGAAGATGAAAAGTCTGAGTCGAATAATTCAGTGTCAAAATTTGGTGTTGAGTTTTGTGATGAGTCTGTTTTAAATTCTAAAACTGATGTTTTTGTTTCTGGTGGTGTGTTATTTCAGAATGATAAAATTGAGAATAATGATGTTGTTTATGATAAAATTGCTAGATCTGATTCAAATGCTTCTACATCTTCCACGTTTTCTACACAATCTAGTGCTTGTTCTTGCAAATGTGAAAATGCTAGAAAAGATAATAAACGCAAGAAATCTGACAAGAACAGTACCATTTCTAATGATAATAAACAAATTTGTTTCAACTGTGGTACTGCTGGTCATATTGCCAGAAATTGTTTAAATCGAATGTTTGTGCATCACATGTCTAAAAGAGGAGAGAATGAGTCTAGAGGACGATCTTTAATTAGAAAATCCTCCAGAACTCGCTCTCGAGATGATGACTGGAAAACAAATCAAAACAAGAAAATGGCAGGTTTTCAAAAGAACAAACAGGTTTTCAATAAAATCACAAACAGTTTGCCAAAATTGACCCAAGCTAAGCCAAAGTCATTTTCGTCAAAGAGTAGGTCTGGATCTTCAAACTCTTCGACTAGAAAATCCACCGACTCGAAGCAAACTCAACCGAAAAATGTTTCAAAACCTAATTTTCAATGGGTGCCAAAATTAATATCTGATCAGTCATCATCATCCTCTGTACCTGTTGAAAAAGAAAAATCAAAAAAGAAAATTGAAAAATGAATCTGTGAAAGTTAAGGGTCAACCCAGGACTGTAATGACCTGGGTCCTTAAATCTAAATGATTCCACTCATCGCGTAGGGACAGTTGCGGAGGAATGTCGTCAGACCCTGGTATGTCGACAGCGACTGCTCCCGGCACATGACTGGAGATATCTCCCAATTGCATGACATTCAGACATTTAATGGGGGATATGTCTCCTTCGCAGGCGGAGAAGGCGGAAAGATAACACAAAAAGGAACGGTGACGAACGGAGTGCTTAGTTTTGAGAATGTCAACTATGCTCCTGAGCTGAAGCACAGTCTGCTGAGCGTTTCTCAAATCCGTGACAAGGGTTTCTCAACACATTTCACCGATAAAGAATGTCTAATCTTAAAGCCAGGCATTGTCATTCCGGAGGAGTGGATTCTTGTCAAATCTAAGCGGGATGGGAATGCCTATATTATCGACATGAACAGTAATGTACCCGATGAAGTCACTTGTCTCTTTTCCAGAGTCTCAGAACAAAACGCAATGTTGTGGCATCGTCGACTTGGCCATGCAAATGCAAAGAACCTAAACCGGCTTGCTAAGAACGAAATGGTCCGCGGTCTTCCTGTCAGAGATTTTATTACTTTTGAAAAATGTGTTTTCTGCGCTCAAGGCAAACACCATCGGAAACCACATCTGCCAAAGTAGGTCAACTCCATCAATCAGGTGCTTCAGTTGTTGCACATAGACTTGTTTGGTCCGGTCAACGTTCTCAGCATCAACCGAAATTCGTATTGTCTCGTTGTGATAGACGATTTCTCTCGTTTCACGTGGGTCTTCTTTCTGTCCAACAAAGCTGGGATCGCTGACCTCATCAAAAAGTTTATTGTAATGATCGAGAACCAAACCAACCACCAAGTGAAAGCGCTACGCACAGATAATGGAACAGAGTTCAAGAACGTTGTTCTTGATCATTTTTGCGCTGAGAAGGGTATTGTGCGTCAGTATAGTTCTGTTCAGACACCACAACAAAATGGTGTTGCTGAGCGGAGGAATCGGACGCTACAAGACGCAGCAAGGACGATGCTATGTGATTCTAAACTTCCAGTCTTCTTTTGGGCAGAGGCGATCAACACAGCTTGCTACGTTCAAAATCGTGTCCTGATCAACAAAGCCCATATGAAAACACCGTATGAGATTCTCTATGGACACAAGCCTTCTGTCAACCATTTCCGAGTATTTGGCTGCCCTTGCACCCTTCTCTACTTGGAATCCAACCCAAAATTCAATGCAAAAGCCGATGATTGTTACTTTGTCGGTTACGCTGCTCGTACTGCTTACCGGGTATACAACAAGAAGACGAAACAAATAGTGGAGTCTTTCGATGTTCGCTGGCTTGAAGAGAATGAAACGGACGCTAGGGTGGGTCCGGATTGGCTATTTGACTACACATCGCTATTCAAATCCTTTAGTGTGTCGTCTAATACCCAAGCTGGGTCTACCTCTTGCTCGAAGACTATTATTGAAGACGAAGATGAAGAAGTTGTCTACAGACCACCATTGGTTTCTGCTACTAATCCTCTAGTGGAGTCTACTGTTCCAATCGCTTCTCCTGAGTCCCCAACACAACAATCTGCTCCAGATGCTGATGCTACTCCTCTAACTCCGGTCGAAAGAGAATTCATGAACCAAGATGCTTCCGTTGTCACTCAGAATCTGATGGATCTTCTCTTTCCCGATCAAATCGCTGACGAGTTTGTAGCAAATCCACCAAACGAAGCTGGTTCATCTACCGTGGATTCTTCAGCACATGAAGGAGTTGTTAATATTCATACTCTTCCCCTTTCACTCAATGACATCAGTCACGAAATCCCTTCTCGCATACAACACGATCACCCGATAGAGAACGTTATTGGCCAGCTGGGCGACGGAGTTCAAACGAGAAGCCAAAGTGGAGACGTCAACACATGTCTTTATTCTTGCTTCATTTCTCAAATAGAGCCCAAAAACGTCGAAATGGCTTTGAATGAGCCCAGCTGGGTGGATGCCATGCATGACGAGCTCAATCAATTCGAGAAGCTCGGGGTTTGGAAGTTGGTGGAGCTGCCTAGAGGCAAGAAATCTCTCGACACCAGATGGGTGTTTCGTAACAAGCAAGACAATTCGGGTGTCATTGTCCGTAATAAGGAAAGATTTGTAGTCCGTGGGTTCAGGCAAATTGAGGGTCTTGATTATACAGAAGTCTATGCTCCGGTGGCGCGCTTGGAGGCTATCTGTATCTTCCTCGCCTATGCTTCCTACATGAACTTCACCGTATACCAAATGGACGTCAAGACGGCTTTCTTGTACGGCAAGGTGAAGGAGGAGATTTATGTTGACCAACCTCCTGGGTTTGTTAACTCAAAACTTCCCAACCATGTCTACAAGTTAGACAAGGCTTTGTATGGGCTGCATCAAGCTCCTAGGGCCTGGTATGCTACCCTAGCACAACTCTTGCTCAATCATGGCTACTCACGCGACACTATTGATCAGACCCTATTCATTAAGCATGTCGGTCCAGATCAAATTCTTGTTCAAATCTATGTGGACGACATCATTTTCGGGTCGACGAGTCTTCAGCTATGCACAGAGTTCGAAGATGTTATGAAAAAGCGGTTCGAGATGAGTTCATTGGGGGAGATGACCACGTTTTTGGAGCTTCAGGTCAAACAATCTTCAGCCGGAATCCTGATTCATCAAGCCAAATATGTGGATGATATGATCGAGAAGTTCGGGTTCAGAGACGCCAAACCTGCTTTGACGCCCATGGCTGAGAGACCACTGTTGACTCCTGATCTTGAAGGCGAATCCGTAGATCAAACATACTACCGATCGATGATCGGATCGCTGATGTATCTGACTGCAAGTCGCACATACGTTATGTTTGCGGTCTGTCAATGTGCGTGCTACCAGGCTAATCCTAAACTGTCTCATCTTATTGCTGTTAAACGGATTTTTCGGTACCTCAAAGGCAGCCCAAAATTGGGTCTTTGGTATCCGAAAAATTCCGAATTTGATCTTTATGCTTTTGCAGACAGCAATTACGGAGGCTGCGAACTTGACAGGAAATCGACTTCAGGCGGATGTCAATTTCTCGGAGATAGGCTGGTCTCCTGGCAGTGCAAGAAGCAGCATACTGTCTCGACCTCAACAGCAGAAGCAGAATACGTTGCTGCGTCTGCATGTTGTTCTCAAGTCATATGGATCCAACATCAGCTGTTGGACTACGGTTTGAATTTTCAAGAAACCCCTATTTTTTGTGACAATGAGGCTGCGATCCAAATTGCTAAAAATCCGGTCCAGCACTCAAAAACCAAGCACATCGACATCAAAGTTCATTTTATCAGAGATTATTATGAGCGCTCGCTCATTCGGCTAGAACAGGTTTCCACTACTAATAATGTGGCAGATTTGTTCACAAAGCCGTTTAACAAAGCTCGATTCGATGTGCTGGTAAACTTTTTGAAAATGATTCGCTTTGAGGATTAATTTTTAGGTTAGTTTAAATTTGCGCATTTTAATTTCATTCTCACCCATGCACAAATTTAGGGGGAGAAATAAACAAAACCCAAACAAAAATTAGAAAATCAGAAAATCCAAAAACATTAGAAAAACAGAAAAATCAAAAAAATATTATTGTGAAGTGATGTGCTGGGAAGTGATATTAGCTTGTGATAACAGACAGTCTGAATCTGTGTAAGGTTCCAAAGCTGAATTGTCTAGGCTCTGTGTTCGATGCGCTGGTAGGCACAAAAAGTTTAATGGACTTGACTAGGTGCAAATGAACTTAAGGAATCTAGAGACTTGATAAACTCTGACCTAGATAGTTCCATTTAGCCTGACAATACGACGCTTGGATAGGTTGAGCAGGGAGATATACATGAGAATCCACCAGTCACATTAAAGAACCCGTATCTAGAACTGTGGTTTAACTTTTCCTCGATGTACGGATTATGTCCTTAATTCCGGTACTGACGGGGCGACTGGGGAATTCCGATAAATTAGGTTTGTAGGAAATTATTTTCTTTCTCTCCTTCTGTTAGTCATATGTTGCCTCCTCTGTGTGATCGAAAGATCCGACCTGGACTGCAACATATGCAACTCTATTTCTCTGCATCTTCTATCTATGCAATTCTTCCTATCTGTTAGCCATATCCTGTCTCCTTTGAGTGATTTGCAATCCGACCTGGTACACAGCATATGCAACCTTCTACTTCTCAATCCCTCTGAAATTCTAGTCAGTCATATGTTTCACTCTCTGCGTGATTGAAAGATCCGACCTGAGTGTACAACATATGCATTCCAAATCTATCCTTTCTATGAATAATAGTCTGCTCACATAAAGTAAGGAGTATCTCGGAAGTTATTGATTATTGGGGTACGTTAGGAAGCGGGAAACATGTTCTAGTACATCTAAAAATTGAACAATTCTAGATTGTCTGTAGATCTCGCTGCTCAATTTAGGTGGACAACAATATCCTTGGTCGTCGTCAAATAAATGGTCCTTAGGGATTTTTATTTAGTAACTTAGGATCAATCTGTCTTGTCACAGATAGCATTCCTAAATTTTGTCACAATTTTTCGTGCTTAAGTGGACCACAATACCGGCGATCGACCAGACCTATTCATGAAAGGAGAAGTACTGACAAATGGAAAATGATTGTCTAACAACTTTGATCCCACAAATCTCAAAAGGTTATTAATTTCAGTTAAAGGCGAAACCTAGGTTAAATTCAATTTTTAATATCATTTTATTTTGTTTTTTTTTTATTTTTTTTATTTTTTTTATTTTAGTAAATCTTAGAATTTATTTCATTTTTAATTTTATTTCTATTTGTATTTTGTATTTAATCCTCAAAAGGTTTCATTTTTAAATATTTTTGGGCATTGGGCTTTTATTGTCAAGAATGGTAAAATGACAGCCTCTATTGGAATGTATATAAAAGGGGGATGTGCGGTCAAAATCCCTTTCACTTTTACTCCTTTCAAAATACGACCGCACACAGCTCCTATTCCTCTCTCTCTCTAAAATCCTCAAAAACCCTCATTTTTCAAGAAATCGAAGCCTCTTAATCGTAAGAACTGTGAAATCGACTCCCATAATGTAGTTTTTAAGCAAAATCGATCTTGATTCATTGGTCAATTGAAGGATTTCGATATCGACTGTGCGTGTGCGGCCGCACACGCCGTGTGCGGCTACACACCCCCGTGTGCGGCTGACCCAGTGTGCGGCTGCACACACCCCCGTGTGCGGCTGACCCTATGTGCGGCTGCACAAACCCCCCGTGTGCGGCTGAATCCGTGTGCGGTTGAACACCCCTCGTGTGCAGCTGGACTCGCGTGTGGCTGGCACTGTACAGTTGGAACCCATGTACGGTTGTACACCGTGTGCGGCCGCACACATTATGTGTGTGTGGTTGGATCTAGGTGCATGGTTGTACACCTAAAATTGACTTAAAATTTTGATTAATGGGAAATCTCTTAATTTTTCTAATACTTTAAGTTTATGCTTGTGTTTTTCAGAACATCATGGGAGATCTTGAGTTCGCAAAAGTGCACAATTTAGTCATTTTTCTAGAAGATCCTCCAGTGGCTCACAACGATCTCAAATTTATTGTCGATGGTCTAAGGAAATGTTGCTTGGTCTCTGCTTTCACCTTTAATCCAGCAATTTATCAAAGTTTGATTAAAGAATTTTGGAGAAGCGCTTCTGTGAAAAGAAACAATAACAATGAGAAGTATCTTGAGGCGTATATACAAGGAAAGAAAGTGCCAGTCTCTGAAGACATCGTTCGAGGAACCCTTCAAATTGGTGATAAGCATGAATATCCAAAGGAAATTGGTATTGACCAGATTCAAGGTGTTCTAGGTCAAATGGGCTATGAAGGAACCTTTCCACCTACTCACAAGAAGCTATTGCCACCATGTTGGAAATATCTGGCCCACGTTTTTGTGAGTTGCATCTCAGGACGAAGAGCCGGTGCAAATGAGATATCCTTGGTCAATACTGGTGCTATCGCTGCTTTGGCCTCTGGAGTAGACTTTAATTTTTCAAAATTTATCTTGCATGAGATGATTTTGAATATTGAAGGAAACAAAAGGGACAAGTTTCTGATGTATCCAAGGTTTATTCAGCTGATCCTTAATATCATGCATCCTGAGATTGAAAGGAAAGGAGAGACCCTGGACATCAAGTCAGTTGGCTCAAGTGCCTTTGGTTTAATGAAACAAAAGCGATCAGGAAAACTCAACTTTGAAGGAATACATCCATTAATCAGATTTGGTATTTTTGCTGAGGAAAGTGATCAGTCTGAGCCCATCGAATCTTCTTGCCCTACGGAGACCGACGATGTGGTCATCTCTACTTCTGAACATGAAACTGAGGAAGGGTTAATCTCTCCTGTGGCAAGGGTTGCATCGGAGCATGAACAACTACCGATTGTGGAAGTTGAGAGTGAATTTGATCAAGAGGGAGATAAAGGAGATCATGATGGAAATGAAGAGTTTCTACATGATATGGATTTCTCAGGCCTTGACAATGTTGCTATTCCTCTTAACTTCGATTTTGAACAAGAAGATGGACTTGACACAGGTCTGGATCTCTCTGACAGGTTCTTCGAAAAGGTCGATGAAGTTGCTCAAACTACAACTGAGACTAGGGCTGCGGAGAAGACTCTTAAAACTATGCCTCTTTCGTCCACCTCAATGGAAGAAAATTTAAGTCAACAGGGTGCAGATTCTAGGATTCCTCCCCTTGATTATGTTATTCCTACATCATTTCCATTTACAAGTGACCCGACACAGACACAAACCTCTCTGCCTCCTGTAGAAGGAATGCATCAACATTTGAGGTAGGGTGTGTCTATTCAAGGCCAAACACCACCAGTTTCAGCTACAGTCATCACCACAACTGTTACAACACCACCTCTCCAATCTAATGAAGGTCCAAGTACCGTGCTTGAGACAGGCAGACCGTCTACTGTTCCAAGATATTCCCCAACAAGACCATTGCTAGATGAGGCTTCTATCAGACTCGCTAAGCACTTATCTCAATATAGCCCAGAATCTTCCTCCCGTGGAAAGGGAATATCTTTCGAGGAAGGTCGCTCAGGGGATGAAAATACTGTTGTGTCCAAACTTCAAGAAGAGATTAGTATTCTGAAACAACAGAACATTGAAAAAGACATCATGCTGGAACAACACGGTAACCTCATCACTGAACTCCAGGCAGAAAATGCTTCAAAGTCAAAACAAATTACTGATCTGCAAACCAATCTTGGATCAGTAACTGCCTTTTACTTCGATTTAAAGAACAAGCTATTTGACGCTTTTGGGGATAAGCTCAAAATTTTGTTTCAACAGCCTCATGGTATAGAAGACCCTCCTACTGCTTCCGACCAGCCTTCTGAAAATGAAGCTTCTTTTGATCAACCTCCTCCTACAACAAGAGTCATTGATCGATTTGAAAAAGAACCTGAAGGTGCCAGACCTCGGATCACGATCAAACATTGAAAGAGCACCGTCACTGCCAATAGAAATCAAGGATTACTTTTTATGAAGAACTCGAACGAAAATCGCAAAACAAAAGATCCTGTACTGACAATGACAGATCTTAAAAAGCGAAAGTTTGGTGACGAGTATGGTGATCGCTCCGGGATCAGAATGTGGGGTTATGATCCTGAGTCTAAATTATGGGTGGTTAAAAGAAATTTTGGTCTCTCAGAATACTACAAAAACATCCATGATTTTAACTCATGGACGAAGGTCGATCTTTCTGAACTCTCAAGAGCCCCGTTCCACAATCCCTCTAAAGATCCTAGCGCTTCAACTTTCAAGCAGTTCCTGGACAGACAGGTCAGGGATAACTTCTCAAAGATGAAAACTGCAAAAGCCCTGTACAGAAAAGATGTGGATGTTATTGATCCTGAATCTGGAAAGCCAATAAAGATCATACTATGGCCTGCAACAAAACAACTGAAAGAAATTCCTATCCCTCAACACTTCTATGAAGGATTTCTTGACGACATGGTATTTTGGGCATATGATGATGAAACTGCTACTGCTGCCATCAAGCTCAAGAGAAGCGAAAACGTGATAAGGCTTATCAGTGCAAAAGATCTTCTCAGATTGAGAGAAAGAGACATTCGTACCTTAGCTCGTCACCAAATCATTTGCAGAAAAGAAGTCATGGAGGTTGCTGCTAAGGAATTCACTGGAATGGTCGCCTCCATCATCAATGGAAAGCTATGGATGGGATCCATGGGAAAATCCGACCTGAAGCTGTTCGAAAAAACTGGAGAATGAAGACCAAGTCTTTGCTAGCCACAAACCAAGGGGGAGATTGATAGGATATACTTTTGTGGGTTTGGCTAGTCATTCTAATGTATAGGTCTTGGTAGGATGTTAGAGTGTGTTGTGGTGGCTGTAACTTGTTAGTGGGTGTGTGCTGCCGTACACGTGTGTGCTGCTGCACACTTGTGTGCTGCTTTTTGTGGTATAAATAGTCTGAGTCTGTGTCAGTTGTCAGGTGACGTATGTGTGTGTGTTTCCCAAGGTGCACCTGACATTTATACGTAATAGATGTATGGATGCTTGGCTTTATTCTCCTTCTACTCCTTCTACACTCTGTTTGATTGTTTGGATTTCATTGATCACTGATTTGGATCTATAGATCGGGACTTACACCAACATATTTTATGTTGACTCTTTTCAAACGACTTGTATTCTCAGGAAACCAATAAGCTGGTTGTGGATTGCGGACTCAAGATTATTTTGCTATATTTTGGATTTGCTTACTGATGTCTCTTTTGTGTAAAATTTGAGAACATGAACATGATGTAAAACAATGTAAGCTTGTTATATTGATGTATGATGTTAGGATTTGCTATGTTTCATTTATATACAATTGTTATGATACTGCGCAATGACGTCACCTGCCTCCGGACGTTTCCGCCGTTCTGGTCCGGGGGTGTGACAAATTGGTATCAGAGCATTGTTTATAGTGAACTAGTATATCTAGCCATACAATATATACAACTATAAATACAATGGGACTAAAACACTCTGACTAAAAGAACACATAATTGCTAGGAATGTATCATAACAAGAAATAAAACAAAGTAACTCAAAGGTTGAACACTACAGTCAAACCTGGGCAGTTATGTAATCATATCTGGGATAAATATAGCCTGATCAACTATATTTGTTCGAGATATGACCAACATGTGTTCAGGAGTGGTAGTGGTGTTGCAACAAGTCTAAAGCTTCCCAACTGGTTACCCAAAAGTTTTAAGGAGCAAACCTAAAATAATTAAAATACTATAGGAGTATTTTGTCATTCTATCTATTTTCTCGTACTTATATATTCTCGCGTAGACGACATGGCAGGCTTTCACCTTCCCGGAGACCCTTACTTTCCCAATCAGGGGAATAGGGGTTGGATTGAGGAAGACCCAGAAGAAGACCCCGAGGAACCTATGGGGATCCCGAAGAACCGATAGAGTTTGAAGAAGAGGACATCGATGAAGAAGTCGAGGAAGATGACGAGGAAGAGGTTGAGGAGGACGAGGAATCGGACGCAGAGTCTGAAGTTATCAACCCTCCCTACATGGAAAGAGTACCACCATATAGGATGGGCTACCATGGCCCTACACCTCCTTGGGCTGACGATATCGAGAGATGGGGTCGACGTCATGGCCAGCAACCACCATTTGGGATGAACAAAGGTTACTACGACCTCCAGCATGGAGGACCAGCGGATCGCACACTCCCTGTTGTGGTCAGACGTATTAGGGACATCGGTGACCAGGCTCAAGTGACCACCGACCGGGTAATGCAGATGCTGGCAGCTATGCAGGTTACGGATACTCGCACACGAGACCTAGAGCGAGACTTCTACTCGATGGAACGACTCATAGAAGATCTTGCCACTGCACGAGCGGAGATCAGAGAATACCAAGAGAGACACACCGCACTGGAGGAGCGTGTACGGATCACTGAACGTAGATTAGCCGAACTTCAGAGCGCGCCTACTTCATCGTCAGCACCACCCGACCCTACTCGTTGCGACTAGTATCTGTTTATTTGCTACTGTATCGATTTTTCCTTTGTGCATTTCCCTATGTATTATCGATGACATGATTAAGTGATTACACTAATCATGGAGTCGTCACTCTGTTAGACTTTATTGCACTTCATGTATTTGTATGCCTTATGAAGGCAAAGTTTTCATGTACTCAAGAAATTAACATCAATGAAAAACGGATATATATGTTTTCTTATGATGTGTTATCTGTGATGTGCTCTATTACTATTATTGAATGTTGATTTTTTATACACTTGCTTGTATGCAACCAATCCAGAAACCGTGAAATAAAATGCTTTGGATACTCATTGTCCTTTTGGTCCATGACAGAAAGATGTCGAGGAGACCGATCCGCAAGAACAACAACACAGCACCACCACCACCGCCCCCGCCGGAAATGAACTCTGCGGCCTTTCAAGCGGCAGTTTCAGCCGCAGTGACAGCGGCTCTAGCCCACATCCAACCCGAAAATAATGGTGGTGGACAAGGCCAAGGGACAGGAAGCTCCCATCACGGGATGAATCAAGGGCCTGTAAAGGCCTGTACCTATAAGGACTTTTCCAATGCAAGACCCCGCACATTCAACGGGACTGAAGGAGTCATAGCTCTGAAACGATAGATCGAGAAGGTGGAGTCAGCCTTCGAGATATGTGAATGTACGGAAGGAAGTAAAGTCAAATTCGCGGCCTGCACTTTCATCGACCAGGCATTGTCATGGTGGAACGGTCACATCGAGGCCATGACACTTCCCGTTGCAAAATCCATGACCTGGGGAGAAGTCAAAGAAATGTTAATCGCCGAATATTGTCCCCGATGGGAGGTACAAAAACTCGAGCAAGAACTGTGGAACCTTACTGTGCAGAACTCGGACATCGACGCGTACATCTCAAGGTTTAATGAGCTATCCCTTCTGTGTCCTGACATGATTACATCCGAAGGAAAGAAGGTCGAGAGATTCATCTGGGGGTTGACTCCTGCCATTCAGAGAAACGTGATTTCCTCAAAACCCGAGACCTACGACAGTGCAAAACGCCTGGCCAAGAAACTTTACGATCACAGTGATAAGAAAAGCACCAAAACAACCGAGGGAGGGAGCCAACAAGAAGGAGAGAGCAAGAAGAACTGGGGGAACAAGCGAAAAGGAAGACAAAATTCAGGGCCATCCAAGAAACCACAGACAGTAGCGGTCTATTCTGCTACCGCTCCAGCAGCACCAGCCCCAACTTCGACCACAACCGCGCCAACAAAGCCATATGCGGGATCCAATCCAAAGTGTG
Organism: Lactuca virosa; assembly: GCF_052849685.1. Classification (NCBI taxonomy): domain Eukaryota; kingdom Viridiplantae; phylum Streptophyta; class Magnoliopsida; order Asterales; family Asteraceae; genus Lactuca; species Lactuca virosa. Next base: position 307,185,423 of record NC_136433.1, on the reverse strand, counting down.
ACAAGTGTAACTATCACCACTACGGGGAATGCAAGGATTTCCAATGCACCAACTGCAATCGAAAAGGACACACTGTCCGGTATTGCAAGATGCCCCCACAACAAAACAAACAGCCCAATGACAACAACGCCGGAGCCAGCCGTGCATGTTACGGATGCGGGGAAACCGGCCACTTCAAACGCAAACAATAATCAGTATGTATGAAAGATCTTAACCATGAGGCAAGGAGAGGCGGTGCAAGATCCAACAGTGGTGACTGGTACGTTTCTCCTCAACAATTCTTATGCGTGCATTTTATTTGATAGTGGAGCTGAGCGAAGCTTCATAAGTCACGAATTCAAACACCTACTCAATCAAAATCCTCACAAATTGAACGAAACTAACACGGTCGAAATGGCCAACGGTAAAACAGAATCAACCAACGATATCTACGTAGGGTGCACACTAACATTAAATAATCACTCCTTCCCAATCAGTTTGATGCCTGTTAATATTAGGAGCTTTGATGTGATTGTTGGCATGGATTGGTTAAGCCCCCACCATGCTGAAATTATGTGTCACGAGAAGGCCGTTCGCCTTCACCTACCCAACGACGAAAACATAATAGTTTATGGCGATAAGCCCGGTTCAAACCTCCGACTCATTTCTTGCATCCAAGCACAAAAGTGCTTGCATAAAAAGAATCACGCCTTTCTTGCTCATGTCGTTGATAAAACAAAGGAGGAGAAGAACCTTAATGATATTCCTGAAGTACGTGACTTTCATGTCGTATTTCCCGAAGATTTTCCAGGAATCCCTCCCGAGTGCCAGGTCGAGTTCCGAATCGATCTTGTACCTGGAGCCACTCCAATCGCCAAATCACCCTACAGATTAGCTCCTGCTGAAATGCAGGAGTTATCTAGTCAACTAAGCGAACTTCATGACAAGGGATTCATCAGGCCGAGCTTTTCACCTTGGGGAGCTCCGGTTCTGTTTGTCAAGAAGAAAGACGGATCTTTCAGAATGTGCATAGATTACCGAGAACTAAACAAGCTCACTGTAAAGAATCGATACCCACTTCCCCAAATCGATAATCTATTTGATCAGCTCCAAGGAGCCAACTACTTTTCAAAGATAGATCTGAGGTCCGGATACCATCAACTAAGAGTCCGAGAGGAGGATATCCCAAAGACTGCTTTCCGAACCCGTTATGGGCATTTTGAATTCGTGGTCATGCCTTTTGGTCTCACAAACGCACCAGCAACCTTTATGGATCTGATGAACCGAGTCTGTCGGCCGTTCCTTGACAACTTCGTAATTGTTTTCATCGATGATATACTCATTACTCCAAGATCAAGGAGGAGCACAGCCAACATTTACGACAGACTTTGGAAACATTGACAGCAGAAAAGCTTTACGCAAAATTTTCGAAACACGAGTTCTGGATTCGTAGAGTGGAATTTTTGGGCCATGTAGTCAGTGAAGAGGGAATACATGTGGACCCTACCAAGATCAAAGCTATTGAGGGTTGGGCAACCCCACGAACCCTAACCGAAATCCGACAATTTTTGGGCCTTGCTGGTTATTACCGAAGGTTCATCCAAAACTTTTCCAAGATTGTCAAGCCTCTCACCGCTCTCACCCAGAAGGGCGTACCTTTTCATTGGGACGACAAACAAGAAGCTGCTTTCCAAACCCTGAAACAGGCCCTCTGCACTGCTCCAGTGCTGTCCTTGCCAGAAGGAACGGAGGACTTTGTAGTATACTGCGATGCTTCTAACCAAGGGTTAGGTTATGTGCTTATGCAACGAGGAAAAGTGATATCTTACGCGTCAAGGCAACTAAAGACCCACGAAGTAAACTACACCACCCACGACCTCGAGCTGGGAGCTGTGGTCTTCGCATTGAAGATTTAGAGGCACTACCTATACGGTACAAAGTGCACCATTTTCACAGACCACAAGAGCCTCCAGCATATCCTGAATCAAAAGGAGTTGAACATGAGACAACGAAGACGGGTCGAACTGTTAAATGACTACGAGTGCGAAATCAAGTACCATCCATGCAAAGCAAATGTGGTAGTCGATGCCTTAAGCTGAAAGGAGTACTCGGGTCACCGAGTAAAGACGTTGACAATGACCGTCCATTCCCATCTATCCTCACAAATCAAAGAGGCTTAACACGAAGCCTTGAAGCCGGAAAACGTCACCAATGAGGCATTGCGCGGAATGGAAAAGAATCTGACGTTCAAAGAAGACGGAGCCTATTATCTTACGGACCGAATCTGGACACCGAGGTTCGGTGGATTTCGAGACGTGATAATGAATGAGGCTCACAAGACCAGGTACTCTATCCATCCGGGTTCCGATAAGATGTACCTGGATATCAAACAACATTATTGGTGGCCGAACATGAAAGCGGAGATTGCCACTTACGTAGGCAAGTGTCTCACCTGTGCCAAGGTTAAAGTGGAGTATCAGAAGCCCTCAGGTCTACTTCAGCAACCCGAAATACCCGAGTGGAAATGGGAGAGGATAACAATGGATTTTATAACCAAATTACCCAAGACAACAGACGGTCTGGATGCTGTCTGGGTGATCGTTGACCGACTAACAAAATCCGCCCATTTCCTGCCAATAAAGGAGACGTACAAAATGGAAAGGCTCACACGGATATACCTGAAAGAGGTGGTTATACTGCATGGAGTCCCATATCTATTATCTCGGATCAGGATAGTAGATTCACCTCTCGTTTTTGGCAGTCGCTCCATAAAGCATTGGGAACCCGACTAGATATGAGCACTGCCTACCACCCCCAGACAGATGGCCAAAGAGAACGAACCATTCAGACTCTATAAGACATGCTCCGAGCATGTGTGATAGATTTTGGCAAAGCCTGGAATACCCACCTGCCCCTAGTTGAATTCTCATATAACAACAGCTACCACACCAGCATAGGAGTCGCCCCTTTCAAGGCCTTGTATGGTCAGAAGTGCAGATCGCCCCTTTGTTGGGCCGAGGTGAGTGACACCCAGTTAGCAAGAGGACAACTACCGGATAGCACCCTCACAGAACCAGAAATCATCCGGGAAACAACCGAGAAAATCGTCCAAATCAAATCACGACTCCAAGAGTCCCGGGATAGACAGAAAAGCTACGCAGATAAAAGACGAAAACCACTGGAGTTCCAAGTAGGGGACTGCATGCTGCTAAAGGTCTCTCCCTGGAAAGGGATGATCCATTTCGGGAAACGAGGAAAGTTAAACCCGCGATACATCGGACCATTCAAGATTCTTGACCGAATTGGTCCGGTGGCCTATAAGCTGCAGTTACCCTCTGAACTCAGCAACGTGCACCCCGTGTTCCACGTATCAAATTTGAAAAAGTGCTTATCAGATGAAACCCTTGTTATTCTGGTAGAAGAGATTGAGATAAACTAGAATCTTTTGTTCGTTGAAGAACCAATCCAAATCATGGACAGAGAAGTGAAGCGTACCAAACAAAGTCGCATCCCAATTGTAAAGGTTCGTTGGAGCGCCAAGCGCGGGCCTGAATTCACATGGGAGCGCGAAGACCAAATGATACAAAAATACCCTCACCTATTCGCTAACCCTTGAAGTCTACTTCAAAGCAGAAATTTCGGGACGAAATTCCCTCAAGCGGGGGATGATGTGACAACCGGCAAGTTTCTCGTCAAGTCAAAGTCAAGTCAAGGTCAACGGAGCAACTGGTCAACTCATCTAGTGCTTATATGTTAGGAATTACTTTATGTTTTCTAATGTATGACTATAAATCTTATTGCAAAGTAACACTTGAAGGTTTCAAATGTTCATAATTTAAAACCCTAATCTGATTGAAGGAAGTAATAAATCTATAAAACATTAGTAAGTGCCCTTCGGGGGTGTATAACACTCAAAATGGGATGTAACTAAGTCTACGACCTTTGAACTACGAAGAAAAACATTAATAAAGGCCCCCGCCAAAGTCTCCCTCACTCTCTCCCACTGTATCTCCCTCTCTCCAAAATCTCTCCAAGAATATAAAATCTCTCCTAAATCTCTCCAAGTATGTGAAATCTCTCCCAAATCTCTCCAAGAATATGAAGTGTCTCCCAAATCTCTCCAAGAATATCAAATCTCTCCAAAATCTCTCCAAGTATGTGAAATCTCTCCTAAATCTCTCCAAGAATATGAAATCTCTCCCAAACTCTCCAAGTATGTGAAATCTCTCCCAAATCTCTCTGTGTACCTTCCTCAGTCGAAAACAGCCCAAAACCGGAGGAGAAAACCCAAAAGGACCCTCTTGGTCCGGAACCCTCTTGGTCCTAAACCTCTTGGTCCGGAACCCTCTTGGTCCGGAACCCTCTTGGTCTTGAACCTCTTGGTCTGGAACCCTCTTGGTCCGGAACCCTCTTGGTCCGGAACCCTGTTGGTCCTGAACCTCTTGGTCCGGAACCCTGTTGGTCCTGAACCCTGTTGGTCCGGAACCCTCTCAGTCCGACCACCTTCTAAGGAACCAAGAGGAGTGCATTTTCGGAACCCTTGTGCTTCGGACCTTCTCGCATGACTCCGGAAGATCTCGCTTAGGGCTGCTTCGGAAACGTCTAGACCCGCTCCGGAATTTTGAGTTGCTTCGCTCCTCGGTCCGGACTGCTAACCTTGCACGTGCTTCGGATCCGAGAATATGCTCCGGACCTCGTCTGTTGACTCCGGAAACAGGAAGGATGACTCCAGAATTATGGAGATGACTTCAGACCCTCGCATGCTCCGGACTTCACCCCAGATTTTTATCATTTCCGGACCTTTTTATCATTTTAAGGCATTTTGACGCCGGAAATCACACCAAACTCGTATTTTTCATGTCCTACACCCCCTTAAACCCCTATTTTATGCCAAAATTAATTATTTTAAACATATTTATATAAAATAATATCCAAGATTTTTTTTAAAGGGTTTCTAAGAAGATAAGAAGTTTGATTTTGTGATGTGATGCAAATCCTCCATTTTCCCATGCAAGTCCCAGTTAAACACACATTATCCTTAGAAAATAAGTTTTTACCCACCAGCCCTCCAAGCAAATGTCAAGTCACTCCTTATCCCTCCATCTAGAATACGTGAACTCCTTCTTCCCCCTTATTCCACTTCTCACTTTCACCTCCAGCAAGCTCCTAAGAAGTGCTGTCAACTCCTTCAAGCTCCAAGTTCATTCCTTCAAGGAAAATTTCCAGAAATTCTCTGGTAAGTGTTCATCTTTTTTGAATAGTGATTTTTCCACATCATTCCTAAGATTTCACTATATTTACATATAAAATTATTCATAGGATTTCCTAATGTTCAAAGAACCTTTAAAGTGTTGAAACTTGGAAGCTCCTTACACCTCTTCAAATCTCCAGCAAACTAAACCAAGGTGAGCTTCATACCCCACTTTTTTCTAAGTTTCTATTGTTTTTGGGGGAGAGTACAAGTCATCTATTGTTCTAAATTCTTGAATGATTGCATGTATACGTATGTTTGGTATGTGTGTGTTGAATATTATTATTTTATTTGAACTCTCTGTGAACGTGAGGATTCACAAAACACATGAAGATAAATAATATTTTAATCACCATATGAAGAATACTATTTACAAAAGGAGCCTCTAAGTTTTTGAGTATGTCCAGCATACTCCCTTGATCCATGGCTCTTTGTCTAGAATTAAAAGTTGTTGAAATATATCTTGATATGATGACACTGGGTCTAGAAACTTTCGAAATTTGGAACTTAGGGTCATATTAATGACTTTTTGCAAACTATTAATAATTATTTACAAATATTTGAGATGAACAATTTCACTAAGGAAATATACATATAAAGCATTTATGACAGAAAAATTTGCATGTCATAAAGCTCCTGTCCTAACTTCACAGAAGTCATAGTTTTACACAAACCATAACTTGACATCTTCCGACAAATGGGGTCTCACTTAGTAATTTATAAAGAAAAGAGCCATTTTGTCGGTTTCGCTAATATTGGTTCGATTTGATAAATATTTAAAGCGGATTATTTTCAACAAATGAAACGTAGTGAAACGAAATATCTAGTCAACGAGTACGGCTATTATTATCTATTTAGTAAATAATGGTTTTCACGATTTGCTCAAAAGTCGGTTAGTATTCTAGTCATACAAATCTTCACAGTACATTTATTTATATAATAGTGTACGCCTAAAGTCCTGTAAGAGTTATAACCAGAGTCTCCTGGAGGGGGAGCGGGAATTTGTGTATAGATCTATACGGGGTTGACACCCCGCACCTTCGCTGTTCGCTACAGCTAGACCGGCCAGTCTAGGGTGACAAATGTCTTAAACGAAACCGACGCCTGAAGAACGACATAACGGGCACTCCGTCATATTAGTATGGTTATAACGACTCACTAGAATATATCGGAAATGTAATTATACTGATTTCACTTTTGGTTTACAAACAACTATGCTTTGGTTTGTTCAACTGAAACTTTTCTATACAAGTGTTATGGTTTTCAAAGCTACTATTTTATACATCATAAAATATAGGATTTTCTGGAGGAAACAATTATATACGATTTTCGAAAACGACTAACTAAGACACACATGCAACTATACTCGAGTTGAAACAAGACATACACCTATTTGATAAGAAAATACTGTATTTTCTGGATTTCTAAACTATCATCAAACTTTTATACAAAAATGCTTATGAACTCACCAACATATTTTATGTTGACGCTTTTCAAACGACTTGTATTCTCAGGAAACCAATAAGCAGGTTGTGGATCGCGGACTCAAGATTATTTTTCTATATTTTGGATTTGCTTACTGATGTCTCTTTTGTGTAAAATTTGAGAACATGAACATGATGTAAAACAATGTAAGGTTGTTATATTGATGTATGATGTTGGGATTTGCTATGTTTCATTTATATACAATTGTTATGATACTGCGCAATGACGTCACCCGCCTCCAGACGTTTCCGCCGTTCTGGTCTGGGGGTATGACACACGGGCCCTGCCGTGATATGCAGTGCAGCAGCTGTGGTAAGAAGGGACACACAACTCGATACTGCAAGGCACCAGTCCAACCAACCAATCAGGCTCCTGGAGCGGGCGCTGGTCAAGCCTGCTATGGCTGTGGAGAGGTTGGGCACTTCAAAAGAAACTGTCCCAAGGCAACAACAACTGGAAACACAGGGAGGGTGCTAGCTATGGGCCAGGAGGAAGCCGTCGCTGATCCTACCATTATTATGGGTACGTTCCTCCTTGACAACTCTTATGCATGCATTCTTTTCGATTCCGGTGCGGAGAGGAGTTTTGTTAGTCATGCATTCAAACATCTACTCAAGCATAAATCCCAACCTTTAACTGAAACATTTACCATCGAGATGGCTAACGGAAAGAAAGAGAGCACTAACGACATTTTCATAGGTTGTACCCTTACCCTAGACGATCATTCCTTTCCCATTGATCTTATGCCAGTTTCCATAAAGAGCTTCGATGTCATAATCGGCATGGATTGGTTGAGCCCCAATCGTGCTGATATCCTTTGCTATGAGAAAGTTATCCGTCTCAATCTTTCCTCTGGCGAAGCCCTCACTATTTACGGTGATAAACTCAGTTCGAACCTTCGTATCATTTCATGCATCCAAACTCAGAAGTATCTACGGAAGGAGTGCCATGCGTTCCTAGCTCATGTTGTTGATGAAACGTAAAAAGTTAAAGACCTCGAGAGCATCCCCGAAGTCTGTAACTTTCCCGATGTCTTCCCCGAAGATCTTCCAGGAATCCTCCCGAGCGCCAAGTCGAGTTTCGCATCGACTTAATCCCCGGAGCTACTCCTGTAGCTAAATCTCCATATCGTCTGGCGCCGGCAGAAATGCAGGAGTTATCCAGCCAGCTCAGTGAGTTGATCAGCAAGGGATTTATAAGACCGAGTTCCTCACCCTGGGGAGCCCCTATCTTATTCGTGAAAAAGAAATATGGATCCTTTCGGATGTGCATAGACTATCGCGAACTGAACAAGCTGACCATCAAGAACCGTTATCCATTACCCAGAATCGATGACCTCTTCGATCAACTTCAGGGAGCCAGTTATTTCTCGAAAATAGACCTAAGATCAGGGTACCATCAACTACGAGTTCATGAAAATGATGTTCCCAAGACAACATTCCGAACTCGATACGGACACTATGACTTCATAGTTATGCCCTTTGGTCTAACCAATGCACCCGCGGTATTCATGGATCTGATGAATCGGGTGTGCCGCCCTTTCCTCGACAAGTTTGTAATCGTGTTCATTGATGATATACTTGTCTACTCTCGGAGCGAGGAAGATCATAGACAACACTTGAGACAGGTGTTGGAAACACTAAGGGCGGAGAAACTCTATGCAAAGTTTTCAAAGTGCGAATTCTGGATCAGGAAAGTAACCTTCCTCGGTCACGTGGTTAGCGAGGAAGGCATACATGTGGATCCTTCCAAGATCAAAGCGATTGAGAATTGGTCAGCACCGAAGACGCCCACAGAAATCCGTCAATTCTTGGGTCTCACTGGCTATTATCGCAGGTTTATCCAGAACTTCTCTAAAATCGCTAAGCCTTTAACCACCCTGACACAGAAAGGTGTAACCTTTAGTTGGGGAGAAAAGCAAGACACTGTGTTTCAAACCTTGAAGCAGGCCCTATGCAGTGCACCTATCCTGTCCCTTCTTGAAGGGACGGAAGACTTCGTTGTCTACTGTGATGCATCCAACCAGGGCCTAGGTTGTGTGCTCATGCAGCGAGGAAAAGTTATTGTCTATGCCTCGAGACAACTTAAAACACACGAATTCAATTACACAACTCACGATCTAGAGTTGGGAGTAGTGGTCTTCACGTTAAAGATCTGGAGACATTATCTCTACGGAACCAAGTACACTGTCTTCACCGACCATAAGAGCCTACAACAAATCTTCAATCAGAAAGAGTTGAAAATGAGACAGCGGCGATGGGTAGAGCTACTCAGTGATTACGAGTGCGAAATACGCTAAGGCCAATGTGGTAGCGGATGCCCTCAGCCGAAAGGAGTATTCAGGTCGTAGGGTGAAGGCACTGACCATGACCATCCATTCCCAATTATCCGCACAGATCAGAGAGGCTCAGCTGGAAGCCTTAAAACCAGAAAAAATGTCGGATGAAGCCTTGAGAGGAATGGAAAAGAACTTAGAGGTCAAGGGAGACGGAGTTTACTATTTCATGAACCGGATCTGGACCCCGAAGTACGGTGGTTACAGGGAGGTTGTCATAAACGAAGCTCACAAGACTAGATACTCCGTTCACCCAAGTTCAGATAAGATGTATCTGGATCTCAAACAACTCCATTGGTGGCCGAACATGAAAGCAGAGATCGCTACTTTCGTGGGCAAGTGCCTGACTTGCGCCAAGGTGAAGGTGGAATATCAAAAGCCCTCAGGTCTACTCCAGTAGCCAGAAATACCTGAGTGGAAGTGGGAAAGGACTACGATGGATTTCATCACTAAGTTGCCCAAGTCTCCGAGTGGGCACGATGCCATCTGGGTAATTGTCGATTGATTAACCAAGTCCGCCCATTTCCTGCCAATCAAAGAAAACTTCAAAATGGAGAGATTGACATGAATCTACATTCGAGAAATAGTCCGCCTTCATGGTGTGCCTGTATCCATCATCTCCGACCGAGATAGCAGGTTTACCTCAAGATTTTGGCAGTCACTACAGAAGGCTCTTGGAACTAAGCTGGATATGAGCACAACTTATCATCCACAGACAGATGGGCAGAGTGAGAGAACAATTCAGACATTGGAAGATATGTTGAGAGCTTGCGTCAACGACTTCGACATGTCGTGGGACACTCATTTACCCTTGGTCGAATTTTCCTACAACAACAGCTACCATACCAGCATCAAGGCTGCACCGTTCGAAGCCCTCTATGGCCATAAGTGCAGATCCCCTCTGTGCTGGGCTGAGGTGGGCGACACACAGCTAGTCAAGGGTCAAGTCCCCGACAGCACTCTCACGGGCCTTGAAATTATCTGAGAGACGACTGAAAAGATCGTACAAATCCGGGAACGACAAAAAGCGTCAAGAGATAGACAAAAGAGCTACGCCGATAAGAGACGAAAACCCTTGGAGTTCCAGGTTGGTGACCGTGTTCTCTTGAAGGTCTCACCCTGGAAGGGGATGATACGTTTCGGAAAGCGTGGAAAGCTAAATCCAAGATACATAGGACCATTCGAGATCCTCGCTAGGATCGGTCCCGTAGCATACAAACTTCGCCTATGATGAGAACTTAGCAACGTACATCCCGTCTTCCACGTGTCAAACCTAAAGAAGTGTCTGTCCGATGAGACACTTGTGATACCTCTCGATGAGATTGAACTAGACGAGAGCTTACATTTCGTGGAAGAACCAGTCGAAATCATGGATCGGGAGGTCAAACGAACGAAACAAAGCCGTATCCCGATAGTGAAGGTTCGCTGGAATGCCAAGCGGGGACCTGAATTCACTTGGGAGCGCGAGGATTCAATGAAATAGAAGTAACCTCATCTTTTCCCGAGTCCATGATTTGTATTTCTGTGTCTGAATTTCGGGATGAAATTCCCTCTAACGGGGGGATGATGTGACAACCCGAAACTTTTTCCGTTTCCGTTGTACGATTTCCGTTAATAAAATTTGAATTTTATTAATTTTTCCGTCAAACTTCTTGGTTTAGAAAATCATCTAGTTTTATATAATTAAATATATATACGAGTCGGAACCAAAATCACGCAAAAACCCGAATATCTCGAAAAATCAAACAATTTCCGGCCTAAGTGAGTTTACGGCCGTAAACTCTTTTTGGCCAGGTTTTTTGTTGGAGGGTATTTCACGAAAGATAAAACACTTCTCTTAAAGTATGTGTCAAGCATGTGTTTTGTTGGAGGGTATTATAGGTATTTGTGTGTGTTGTTACATGTATAGGTTCAAGAAGCAAAAGTAGCAGCAGAGAAAGCTCAACGGTTAAAAAATGTGGCGAATAGGAAAAAAATAAACAATTGGGAAACGGGTGGTTTGGTAATTATTAAATCAGTTTATGGTAACCCTAAAGCAATTAAAAGCACCAATAATCCACAAGAGAAAAAAGATGAATATGAATTAACTTCACACATTGTGGATGTCACTTTACCTTTAAATTTTTTGGTCAATGATTCCGGTCAACTTAATGTTCGTTTATCTTTTCATTTATTTAATTAATTAATTAACGTTATAAACTCTTCTTAATTTTTTGGTTCACAAAATCCAATTGATTCCATTCCATGGCGTGTTTGGTTGCCAAATGAATAGAATTCAGTTCCATTGGAATCGTTAAGATTTTGTGTGATGGGTTTCACCATTCTTGAGGGCTGTAGGAATTCAATTTCATTCTAATTTTTTATCAAAAGACCAAAGTACCCTCATATGTATAAATAAAAACATAAATACAATTTACACATATCACGTAGATAATAACCAAATGTGATATATTCTAATTCCGTTAGATTTTGTGGAGATACATCGAATTGTGTATTTAGGAGCCATACAACTTTCTTTATCGGCAATCCTTTAGATTTTGAGAAACTTTTATCTTTCTGCCAAATTTGATTCTTCTCATTCGTTCTGCCATACATCGAAACTTTTCCAATGCTTCAGAATTATATTTAAACTTGTAAGTATAACCATATTTACTAAACTTTAGTAAATCATGACGAATAGTCTTGTCGATCTTTTGTGGTGGACTTGACCAGTGCACAAGAATGTGTACTCGATCCCTTAGTCCTTCACTTGACTCATATATACATGTGAACAAGGAATTAGCCTTAATTTTCCAAAGATGAAGATTTTCATTCATCATACTATACGACTTGCATGATTCCAAGTTTCGGTCCAATTGAAACTTGGTGATGAGAATCTTTCCTTATTTGGTAAATTTAGACACTACCACAAATGAAAGAATCAAATTCACATTTCCATTATTGCTAGAAACATACAAACATCAATTTTTCATAAATGCCATTGCAAGGAGATATAATAAAATAAAACAAAATTTTATTTATTTATAAAATGCGGAAAAAACTTTTTCCTTACAATGCAACTTTGAATGAAAACTATGTTATTACATATTTTCTAACAATCTATCATAACTCCTAAGTAGTAGATCAAGAATCCGATCTTCGAACCATGCGATTGAAATCCATTTTCGTGATCAGATTCAGCATACACTTCCTTTAAGTTTCCTTCCCATTGCTTGATCCCGCCAAACATCAAAATGCAACCTAGTCACATCTTGTGTTAAGAATCATCAATTAGGAACTTAACAGAGTTAGATAGTGGACTTACCTGAAACAGAGTCAAACTTTTTGATTCTTCCTTCTCTCAGATCTTTCAGGTAGCCAGGGCAGCTTCGCAACCAATGCCCCTTCCTTTGGCAATAGAAACATTTGGACTCTCTGGGAATGGTAAATGGGACTATCACAGACTTAGCTTTTCCCTTTACCTTTTGGTCAACCGGGTTGACCAAGGCCGATCCCTTTCCATTGGGAAGAGAAAGCTTTTCTGGACTTCCAATGTTACCATTGTCAATGTCCATGGAAGTTTGAGAAATAGACTGTGACAACCCAAAACTTTTTCCGTTTCCGTTATACGATTTCCGTTAATAAAATTTGAATTTTATTAATTTTTCCGTCAAACTTCTTGGTTTAGAAAATCATCTAGTTTTATATAATTAAATTTATATACGAGTCGGAACCAAAATCGCGCGAAAACCCGAATATCTTGAAAAATCAAACAATTTCCGGCCTAAGTGAGTTTACGGCCGTACACCCATTTACGGCCAGCGAAGGGTGGACCCCCCACCACCCCAGGCTATATATATGAGACCCCCACCCTCATTTTGACCTTCTTGGCCACAAACTCTCTCATTCTCTCTCTAAAACTCACGACCGTAAACACCTAAAACACCCTCAATTTTCCGGAAATCATCGAGAATCACCATTGGGAGTCATTTCGGGGCATTTAGAACGCGTTTTCATCGAAATCCAACGTCACTGTTCTTGAGTTTACGGCCGTATACACTTCATATCTTCAAAGGCCGTAAACCCTGTTCTTGAGTTTACGACCGTAAACTCATCGAATATTCAAAGGCTGTAAACCCTTCAAAAGAATGTTTACGACCGTAAACCCTGTTCACGGCCGTAAACCCAGTTCACGGCCGTACACACTTTTAAGTGGTGCCTTTGTCTGAAAATCCACTTTCCTCGATTCGATCAAGTCCCGGTAACATTTCTTAACTGAAAGCAAGTGTTTTCCTAACACATTACCAAACGAAATCGCTAATATAGATACATTATGTATTTAATTGTTATTAGGATTCCGTTAAGCGCCACACGCTACACCTCGAGGGCCTTCATTCAGTCTGTTGAATCGACGCTTGTGCACAGCTAACAGTGAGTTCATACCCCTACGCTTTTCATGATTTTTAAACGTTTTCAGGGGGGGGGGGGAATACAAGCCAAACACAAATGATTTTGTGAAACTAATACAAAAGGATTTTTAACAAGTATAAAACTTATGCAATTGATTCAGACAAACGATTTTCACGTTTTTATAAAATATTTAGATATTTTATCCCCTTTTGTACTATGTTGAGCATAAGGGGCGTTTTCAACGTACAATCATGATTGCATAGTTTTTCAGATCAATATACGAACCGGATATACTATATTCATGCAAACTATAATAGGTATAGTTTGGGGTTTTCAATACACTGAGTTATACATTGCTAAACATATAAACTATGACAGATTTAATTTATGATATACATTACTACAAGAGTACAACGATTAATAATTATTTAAGTATAATTATTACCTTATACAGTATTCAAACGGATTCAAATACAAGAGAGCAATACAAAATTACATGTAAACTAGATTATACAGAATTGTGAAACTCTACTTCAAAATGGTACCCTTAGGTGTACTGAATTAAATCCTATCACAGTATAACCAGAGTCTCCTGGAGGGAGAGCGTGAGATTTGTGAATAGATCTATTCGGGACTGACAATCCCACACCGGAAATGCTAGCTACAGTTAGGCAGGCATGCTTGGGGTGACAAATGTCATAACATCCGACACCCGAAGAACGTCGTAGAGGTCACTAGGTCATATCAAGCATGGTTATACGACTCACAATAAGTAAACTAACCTTTGTTTACGGGATTTCATTCTTCATTAGTTTTTTTTAATTAATAGAACTATTATACATTACACTGGAGGATTCCAGGGATACAACAACTGGTTTTATTTTAAATAATAAAACTATTATACATACTGGTGGTAGCCAGCGTTTTCAAACAGAACATACTATACATACTGGGGGTAGCCAGGGTTTTCAAACAAAACATACAATACATAGTGGTGGTAGCCAGGGTTTTCAAACAGAACATACTATACATACTGGTGGTAGCCAGAGCTTTCAAACAGAACATACAATACATACTGGTGGTAGCCAGGGTTTTCAAACTGAACATTCCATACACAGAGGTTTTCATACAGAATTCATCGTACTATACATATTGGTAGTAACCAAGCATACAAACTGATATGTTTTATACTACAAAGGATACCGTAACAAACTTTCATAGAAGGAACTGGTAACATCATGCTTTTACTAAAGAAAATATTGGATTTTCTTGGAAACATACGAACATTTTACAAGATACATCAACAAGTTTTCACTACGAAACATAGCTTATGAACTCACCAACTTTATGTTGATACTCTTTCAAAACTGCTTGTATTCTTAGGAAATCAGTAGACAGGTACCTTCCGAAGTTCTGAGAAGACGAAGAGTATGGAGTCATGTCTTTTTATTTTGCTTATACTTTGATGTATGGAAACAAATTAAACAGATGTAAACCTTTTTAAATTACGTATTCAATGTAATGGTTGTGTTTACTATGATTGCTATGATACAATTGTTGTGATACTACACATGACGTCCTCCACCCTCGAACGTTTCCGCCGTTCCGGTTTGGGGGTGTGACATAGACCTTCCACCAATATTTGCTTGACCATTGCGCTAAATGATTACTGATTCAGCAGCAACAAGCAAATAAGAAAGATCTATTAGGGTCATGTCGTGATCTGTCACATAATAGTCTTTAATAAACTCACTATATGACTGAGGAAGTGACTGAAGAACCCAGTCAATAGCCAACTTCCTTGGAACAACGACACCCAACATTCTCAACCTGTCAATGTATGACTTCATTCCTAAGACATGAGTACACACAGGTCTTCCATCTTTATGTTTCATTGCTAGTAGGGCTTGAGTGACCTTGAACTTTTCAAGTCTTCGAGCTTGTGGGTCAGGGAGAATAAATGGAGGAGGTGGAGGAAGAGAAGAATGCTTTCCATGAACCTATCGCGAGAAATTATCTTCATTAGGAAAGCTTGTTCCAAGAGATTTGGGAAGATCATAGTTGTCTGAACCAGACATCTACAATGGGAGAAATTCAAGTTAGTTGATTTAAATCCTTAATAGAACACCCAATATGAAATATTAAGGCTAGGACCCAACACAATATTTTATAACTTGGAAGAGGGATGCCGTAATCCAAGCTATAAAATATTTGAAGGTAGGCGAATGACGATTCACCAATTTCCACCAAGAAAAACGAAATAATTTATTAGGTTTTTAATCGGATTTGAAATTCGTAAATCTTTTGGGATTCATTGAACTATTCAATGGCATGTTTCAATCTCGATTGTGACCTATCAAGTTTTGTGACTGGGATGCCGAGGATCACAAAACAAGGTGTGAATAACCATGCAAATATACTTGGTACCCTTAATATTTATCACTTAATTGATGTGCCGGTTAACCACACGCGCTCCACCGATCCTATGATAAGCATTAAGTTACCCTTTGCCTACCTTGTTAAATCCATGTTAGTGTGCCGGTTAACCACACACGCTCCACTAACGACTTAAGCAAAGTGCAAAGTGTAATTTCATGGGTTAGCACCAAATTCACATTTTCCTAAAGTAACTAAGATTGGGAATTTATAAAAGGTTTAGTTACTTTATATTTATCATTATACTTATAATGAAGGGAGAATTATAGTCCTTGTCCTACCCGTTCGGCTAACGACCCTCCACCAGTCAAGGAAGCAATGGGTGAGAGTGGACACCCATTAAGCTGCCATTTATAGGCAGTAACCTTATACCCCCCTTATAGACCGGCTTCGTGAATGAGGCCTACTAACGGTAAGACTGACTTTGATCTTATACACATATATATTATTAACTTATAATACTATAAAGTATAAGGGTTGAATTTTAACTTTTAAAATTCTAAGGGTTTAACTTGGAATTAAAGTATTCATGAGGGGAAACTTTACAAATTCCAAAACTTGAGGGCAAGTTTTGAACTATTCAAAAACTTTTGGATTTTGATAACTTATGAGTTTAATTAAGGTTTTAAAAAGTTTAATGAAGAGACTCTTGAACATCCATAACTTGAGGACAAGTTATGGAGTTCATAAAACAAAAAGACTCTTCAATTTTGTAACATATGCATTTTAATGAATCTTTAAAAGAAATGTCTTTTGGTAATCCATAACTTGAGGACAAATTATGGACTCCATTAAAATACATTTAGATCAAGAATTAACTAACAACCAATTTGCAAATAATTCCTATGATCTACTAAAACTCATAAGTGTATGAACAATCATATCAACAATTTCAAGAATTACATAAACACACATAAAACTTGAAATTTTGATAACAACCTTGAAATTGGTTTACCATAATCATTACCACATCAAAACCAGGTTTTATAGGTCCAAAACGGTTTAAGGTAATGATTCTAGACCAATTCCAGCCTTAAAACTCAAAGATATGCTGTCAGGGGGTCCAACTCGTCGAGTGCATGAACCAACTCGACGAGTTGGATGAATTTAGGCATGGACTCGTCGAGTCCCTTAATGGACTCGGCGAGTCAGCTGTTCAGACAACATACAAACTTCGATTTTCAGCAATTTGCATCAAGTATAAATGAAAACAAGCCTAGGCTTTGATACCACTGTTGGGTTTTGAGCATTCTAACACTCCTATGGTGTACATGAAACCCTATAAACCTTGGATCTATGTTTTCTCTATTATACATGCAAATATTCAATATTCCAAGGTTTTATCCTAACTAGCATATTATGAAGCAACTATACTACAAAAGTCTAGTTAGATGACATACCTTTTGATGGAGCTTGAAGTCTTGAACCTTTAAGAGTTTAGTGCCTCAAGTGTTGCACCTCAAATGGTTCACACAACACCAAGAACCCTTGGAATAACTAGAGAATAAGGATACTTAGGTTCACACTCATGAAATCGGTTTGCCCTCTTTGTGTACACACACTAGTGCCTCATACTCAACCCATTTCATGAACCATAGACCTCTTTATATAGTGTGGAGGATTAGGGTTACATTCATGTAAACCCTAATACCAATGACCTTTCATTTCCATAGGATACATGGGTTAAACAATCCATGGACTATCCATGAAAGCTTAGCCCAACCTAAATGAACTTGGCCCACCATATATATAAGAGTCCATTTTTAATTAGTTCCTTTTTTATCACTAAATTAATTCTAAAATAATTCTTGATCAATACTAATTAAATAATATGATTCCATATTAATATATTAGAACTTGTAATATATTTATATAAATCACTAGTATCCTTTTTCTCATTTTGTCTATCCAATTGTTCTGATGCCATGCAACCCAAATGGACCATGCCAAGTCGGGTCAAGTACATACCAATTATAGTTATGGACTTAGAAACTAATCCAATAGGTATGATGGAGATCATGGAGGAGAGGCTCAGGGAATTCAGAGCTAAGATTGCTGCGTGCCAGGTTGGGGCCCGAACTCCCTCATTTCGGGAGATTAAGGCGTACGGGGCGCAAGAGTTTTTCGGGGTCAGGGACCCCATTGTTAGCCGACGCTGGGTGACGGATATTGAGAACGCCCAGTGCACGAGTTCTTGCCCTGATGCGGCTAAGGTGGGTTTTTCTTCATGTATGCTGAGAGACAGAGCCCGAGACTGGTGGGGAGAGGTGACTAGTCAGGTGGGAGCAGCCGGTGTGGCTGAGATGACATGAGCCGAGTTTGTTTGGCGATTTGATTTGGATTTTGCACCACCTATTGAGATGCAACAGCTTGTGAGGGAGTTTCATGACCTCCATTAGACCACCGAGACTGTGGCGGAGATCACCGCCAAGTTTCGGGAACGAGCACTGTTGATCCCACAGTATGCTACAGACGAGGATATGAGGCAGACGAGGTATCATTCCATGTTGAGGGATGATATCAGGGAGTTTGTGAGATTTACAGGGTGTAAAACCCTGAATGAGATGGTGGAGAAGGCCCGTGAGTGGGAGATGGAGTTGGACTTCCGCACCAAGCGGAAGCCGGAGCAGGCACAGGCAGCAGTAGGTCAGGCAAAAAAGCCTAAGACCTCGGATTCTTCCAGTAGGGGCCAGCACGGCCGTGACCGGTGTGCCAAGTACGGTAAACCGCACAGTGGGGCTTGTCGGATAGCGGATTCAGGGTGTTACGCATGTGGCCAGCCGGGTCACTTGAGAAGGGATTGCCCTAAGAAGGGCTTGATTTGTTTCCACTGCAACCAGACTAGCCATAAAAAGGCCGATTGTCCGAGGTTGCAGGGAGGGGGAGGAATAGTGTTGGCGCCTGCGCCCGCCACAATGAGGATTACTGATGGTCGCCTGCTAAGGCGGATGCTCCAGCGGTGAAGAGTCGCGCATTTCAGTTGACTACCGAGGAGGCTCGGGCAGCGCCAGACGTTGTGGCTGGTACATGTTTATTCTTTCCTGCTCTAGATTGATTGCATTGGTTATGTGCATACTGTGCTTGTGTATAGGAACCTTTTTGGTCAATGGTATGTATACTCACGTTTTGTTCGATTCGGGAGCTATCCGATCGTTTGTGTCTCTTGCGCTTAGCAAGAAGTTTCGGGATGCGCCGGGAACTTTGGATTCCCCGCTCGAGGTGAAGATTGCGGATGACCGCACTGTGAGTGCTGCGAGGGTGTATCGGGATTGTGTCCTGAATGTGCTTGGGGAGAGGTTTCGTGTTGATCTAGTCCCGATACCATTGTGAGGGTTGAAAGTGATTGTCGGGATGGACTGGTTGGGGGCCAATGGGGCCATGATCGACTGCGAGCGCCAGTTGGTGAGGGTTCGAACCCCAAGTGGGGGAGAACTGGTTATTCAAGGTGAGAGGGCCTCGCAGGGGCCAACCCTCTATTCAGCTGCGAGAGCTATGAGATTTCTGCAGCAGGGTTGTACATGATTTCTGGCATATATCTCGGATACAAGGGTTAAGACCACGACAGATGTGGGCAGTGTGCCGGTTGTACAAGAGTTTTGGGATGTCTTTCCCGAGGAGTTACCAGGAGTGCCTTCGGAGAGGCAAGTGGAGTTTCACATTCATTTAATGTCGGGTTCCACTCCGATAGCGAAGGCACTGTACCGGCTGGCACCGCCCGAGATGCATGAGCTATCTACGTAGCTTCAGGAGCTGCTAGACCGAGGGTTTATCTGTCCGAGCAGTTCCCCGTAGGGAGCACCGATCCTGTTCATGAAAAAGAACGACGGGTCACACAGGATGTGTATCGATTATTGAGAGCTAAACAAACTAACGGTGAAGAACCGTTATCCGTTACCGAGGATCGATGATTTGTTCGATCAGTTGCAGGGTGCATCTTGTTTTTCCGAGATTGATCTTCGGTCGGGATACCATCATATGAGGATTCGGGATGAGGATATATCGAAGACAACTTTCAGGACTCGGTACGGGCACTATGAGTTTGTGGTGATGCCATTTGGGCTCACCAATGCGCCAACAACGTTCATGGATCTCATGAACAGAGTTTGTAGACCGATGTTGGATCGGTCGGTGATCGTTTTTATTGATGATATCCTGGTCTATTATAAGACCAAGGAACAACATGAGCGACATCTGAGGGAGGTATTGGAGACACTGAGGGCGGAGAGGCTTTATGCCAAGTTCTCCAAGTGTGATTTCTGGCTGCGGGAGATACAATTCTTGGGCCATATCATCAACCAAGAGGGCATTTCGGTTGATCCAGCCAAGGTTGAGGCAGTGATGCGGTGGGAAGTACCGAAGAACGCATCTGAGATCCGTGGCTTCTTGGGTTTAGCGGGCTATTATCGGAGATTCATC
Source organism: Lactuca virosa (assembly GCF_052849685.1). NCBI lineage: Eukaryota > Viridiplantae > Streptophyta > Magnoliopsida > Asterales > Asteraceae > Lactuca > Lactuca virosa. The sequence goes on along the minus strand of NC_136433.1, from coordinate 307,165,132 downwards.
AAGGATTTCTCCAAGATTGATGTGCCTTTGACCCGCTTGACCAAGTAGAATGAGACATTTCGATGGGGCACGGATCAACAGTTGGCTTTTGAGACCCTGAGACGGAGGTTATGCGAGGCTCTGATTCTAGTACAACCTGAGGGGTTAGATGATTTGGTGGTGTACTGTGATGCATCGATCTCAGGGTTAGGCGCGGTACTGATGCAAAGGGGGCATGTGGTAGCCTACGCATCGAGGCAGTTGAAGCCTCATGAGGCGAATTATCCCACTCATGACCTAGAATTGGGGGGCAGTGGTGTTTGCCCTCAAGATTTGGAGGCACTACTTGTATGGAGTATGGTGCACTATTTATACTGATCACAAGATTTTGAAGTATTTGATGGATCAGCAGAACCTCAACATGCGGCAGAGGAGGTGGTTGGACGTGCTGAAAGACTATGATTGTGAGATCTTATACCACCCAAGGAAGGCCAACGTGGTGGCCGATGTTTTGAGCCGCAAGGCGGCTGGTTTCCCGATTGGGAACATTTGTTTGAGGATGATAGTGATCTCTCCATTGTTGGATATGATCAAGGAGGCTCAGGTTGAGGGTGTAAAGAAATAGAATTGAAGATAGAGCGGATTCAAGGACAGTATCCCTTGTTTGTACGGGATAGCCGAGGTCTTCTAACCAGTGTGGCCGAGTGTGGGTACCGGTGACTGGAGGAGTGAGACAGAAGATATTGGAGGAGGCACACATGTCCAAGTTCTCTATATATTAGGGGGCTACAAAAATGTATAGGGATTTGAGACTGAGTTACTGGTGGCCCTGCATGAAGCGGGAGATCGCCTGGTTCGTGGAGCGGTGCTTAACCTGCAGGAAGGTCAAGGCCGAACATCAGCGCCCGCATGGCAAGGTTCAGCCGCTACCCATTCCCATGTGGAAGTGGGAGGAGATCACTATGGACTTCATCACGAAGTTACCGAGGACAGCGAGGGGTGTGGACGCCATATGGGTGATTGTGGACAGGTTGACGAAGAGTGCCCACTTTATTCCGATCTCTGAGAGTATATCCGCGGAGAAGTTGGTGGATATTTATGTGCGAGAGGTGGTGGCTAGACACGGGGTGCCAGTGTTGGTAGTCTCTGACAGAGATGTTCGATTTACATCTAGATTCTGGAAGAAGTTCCACGAGGAACTGGGCACTCAGTTCTATTTTAGTACGTCGTACCACCCCCAGATAGATGGCCAGAGTGAGAGGACGATCCAGACACTTGAGGATATGCTTCGGGCATGCGTGTTGGATTTTGGAGGGAGTTGGGATACATACCTCCCTTGGGCAGAGTTTTCGTACAACAACCGTTACCATGCCAGTATCGACCGACCCCTATTTGAGATGTTGTGTGGTAGGAGATGTAGGACCCCGGTTTGTTGGGGTGAGGTTAGATACCGGGTCATGGGGAGCACTGAGGTAGTGCTCAAGACTACCGGGCTGATTCAACAGGTGCGCGATCGGCTGTGGGTCGCGCAGAGCCGTCAGAAAAGCTATGCTAACCGACAGCGATCAGATCTCGAGTTCCAGGTGGGGGACTTTGTGTTACTAAAGGTGTCACCATGGAAGGGAGTCATCAGGTTTCAGAAGAGCGGGAAGCTAAGGCCTCGATATATTGGACCGTTCAGGATTACGGCCCGGGTGGGCAAGGTGGCCTATCGCTTGGATCTGCCGGATGAGCTTAGTCAGATTCACAACACCTTCCATGTGTCACAGCTTCGGAAGTGTGTCACCGACGAGGCCGCGGTCGTTTCTTTGGATGACATTCAGGTGGATGATAGCCTAAACTACATTGAGAGGCCTATTGCGATTCGAGATAGGAAGACCAAGGTGCTTAAGAACAAGGAAGTGAAGCTAGTAAAGGTGCAATGGCAGCACCGAAGGGGCTCCGAATGGACATGGGAGCCGGAGGACGAGATGTGAGAACACTATCTGGACTTGTTCGCGTCAGCAGACTTTGAGGACGAAGGCTAGTTCAAGTGGGGGAGATTTGTAACACTTGTTCCAGGTATTAATTAAGTTATCTATTTTTTAAGGTTTTGTGCATGGACTCGGTGAGTTGGGGAGCCCCAACTCGTTGAGTAGAGATCATTATGAGGACGCAAATTTTAAATCCTACTCGACGAGTCGGAAGGCCCCGACTCGACGAGTAGGTGCTGTAAAGGAAAACCCTAATTTTTAGGGTTTGCACCCTATTTAAAGAACATAATCCGCCTCTTGTGGCCTCCCTTACCACTTCATTAGCCAGATAAAACCCTAGTTGAACCTTGCACCTTCTTGAGTGAGAGAGAGAGAGAGAGCTTTTGTGAGCAATTTTGGTGTGGTTGTGAAAGATTTTGGAGCTTGAAGAAGAAGGAGCAAGGAAAGAAGCAGTAGATCCAACATCTACTCTGTATTGGCAACCATCTTGAGGTATAAAATCATTACCTTGATCTTTAGTTGCTTAGATCCCTTTTCTTTGATGTAAATGGCCACTTTTGGTGCAAAATGGGGTCATACTCGGATTTGGACTTATCACAAGGATATGGTTCCAGATCTGGACCTCTTTAGGTCTCCAATGACATAAAGTTGCTCACTTTATCCAGCTTAGACCCTTTCCATGCACTAAAACCTTGTAGGGAGCTTAGTTTTGATGTTTTAGCCTTGTGAGGCCTTGCATGCACGTAAAGTTTGCAACTTTACATGGTAACTGCACTAGGGGAGGTTGGATCTGAAGGTTGGGACCTTAGATCCCATTGAAAAGGGTTGAACACAAAAGGGACTGAAGGAACTCGTCGAGTCCCTTAGTCGACTCGACGAGTCGGGTAGGGTTTACCCGTTTTCGAGTTTTTGAATGAGTGCAGTGAAGGATTAGGGTTTTGGGATTGCATGAAATTTTAGTTTTCTGGACATTTGATGAACTCGACGAGTCACTTAGGTGACTCGGCGAGTTGACATGGATTCAGTGGAATGGACCGGGGAGGAACTCGACGAGTTGCTAGGATGCACTCGACGAGTTGAGGTCAACATGGACTGTTGACCTTGACTTTGACCAGGGTTGACTTTGATGGTACTTATGGTATTTCAGGATTGTGACAAGTTAATCACATAATGATTTTAGGCAGTTGAGTTGGAGCAGTGCGTGGGATTTCCTGATCTTAGCTTGTTAGTTCAACATTCGAGAGGTGAGTCTCCTCACCATACCAATGGGTCTAAGGCACCAAGGCCGACCCATTTTGTAGTATGTGGTACACTAGCTATAGTAGAGATATATGGTATGATAATTAGCTATATGTTAAGTGGTATGCTATTGATTATATGATACTTGCAGGGAAGACCATGGGGGAGCCCATGACACTTAGATAAGACCATGTGGGGGAGCCCATGGCTTGTTAGTTAAAGACCATGGGGGGAGCCCATGGCAGTCTTATGAAAGACCATGTGGGGGAGCCGATGGCTTGTCAGTTAAAGACCATGGGGGGAGCGCATGGCACTTTGGTATAAGACCATGCGGGGGAGCCCATGTCATCCTTATATGTTTGTATGCATGGCTTATGTGATATATGTAGCTTATATAGCTAATATGATATGTTGATTGTGGATTGTCTGTGGGGTATGCTCTGGGGAACTCACTAAGCGTTAGTTTACAGTTTGTGGATTTGTTTCAGGTACATCTGAGCCCAAGGGCAAGGGCAAAGCTTGATGGCGTGGCGTACACTCTCTCTCAGGCGTTTTTATGGGACATTCTGATGATTTGAAATAAAAGTGTATTTTATATGAATTTTGAAAACAATTGTATTTGAGATTTCATGGTTTGTGGAAAGTCTTTTGGTTACTCAAAAATGAAAATTTTATTTTGAAAATTTGGTCGTTACATTCAGTCTGACTGGAACGCCCCACCGACCTACAGTCTATTGGGTACGCTCATAGAACCTTCAGCATGTCTGGACCGCCTCATCGGGCCTTCAGCCTGTCTGGACCGTTCTCCGAGCCTTCTGCCTGACTGGTACGCCCCACTTTCCTTCAGTCTATCTGGGACGCCCTGGGTCTGTTGGCCTTCAGCTCAAAGCAGGTCCGCCTCAACCCAACCACATACACAAACCATGTCGACATATACATAATATATAAGCATACATATAATGTACCGATATAAACATTACATTGTTTGTTGACTGGCATCACTAAGCAATATAGTCTCAACCCAACCACACTACATCAACACATGCTACTGGAAAACATATAGCCAGAACAGATAACAGGCAGATCTAACAGATCACTAAGCATAACATCATCCTATCTACCAGAATACCGATCTAACAGATCATAACAATACAATAGCAAACATAACAAGATATCAATCCAATGGGCCGGCATTGGTGCCTTCGACCCGCAAGTACAGTGAGGACAACTCACCTCGAATGCAGAAGCTCCCCAAAAGAAATCCCTAGCTGCTGCCCTGCCGGCTTCCTGAGCTATCAATACCAACAACACACCCAATTAGCAATTGGGTTCCATGCTATAATCCATGATCCATACTTGGGGTAAAATGACCATTTTACCCCTGACGCAACATGCACCAAAATTGAGGCCCAAAACAAAAAGATCCACAAGGCCCACTAATGGCCCAATTTTCCAAATTGGGCCCAACCCCATATGAGCCTTATCCTAAGCCCATGATTTTCCTTATGACAATTCAGATTACTTCAAGCACCGCTTGGGACAACCTTGGTCAAAGCCATAAATCGAAAGTCAAAGTTAACGGTCCAAGTTGACCCAACTTGTCGAGTTTCTTCATCAACTGTACATATCAGGTGTTGCCCTTCTTCCTTGAGGTCGAGGGTTCAAGTCCCATTGTGGACATATTTGGAATAATTTAGGAGTAGTTTAGAATATATTTGTATTTGTCGTTCAAAAAAAAAACTGTACAGATCAGGGAAAACCAAGTCAACTCGCCGAGTTGACCAAAAACTCGCCGAGTACAAATCCATAACATCAAATAGTAACAATGTCAGAGTACAAATCCCAAGAATCTCATGTGCAGAAAATCATGTGTGTGATGCGCTGCAGTCATGCCGGCTCCTTCCCCTTCGAAGAAGTGGTACCTGAAACCAAAACTGTAAACAGTAAGCACAAAGCTTAGTGAGTTCCTGTCACACCCCCGAACCGTCAGAAATAACGGCGGAAACGTCCGGGGGTGGGTGACGTCATGCGTAATATCACAACAATCGTATCATAGCAATCACAGTAAACACAACCATTACATTATAATATGAATATTTACATTGTTTGAAAACATAGTTTGTTCATATCAGTATATAACAAAAGTAAAAGACGTGACTCCAAAAATGCTCCGTCTTCTCCAAACGTTGGCAAGAGTACCTGTCTATTGTTGCCCTCAGAATACAAGAAGTTTGAAAAATATCAGCATAAAGCTGGTGAGTTCATAAGCGTTTAGTTCTGGTAAAAGAAATGTTTCTTTGAGTCTTTGAAAAGTTTTTCCTAAGAAAATCCTGTATTTTCTTATGAAAGATGTTTGATTAACCATTAGTTGTATGTTAAACAGTTCGTTTATGAAAGGTTGTGTTCTCCCAGGAAAATCCTATATTTTCCTTAAAAGTTGATAGTTGGTTATCTGTTCTTGTCTGAGGTGTACAAATATCTACCATACTTGTATCGTTAGATGTAGTTTCCTTGAAAGACCCTGTTTGCTCTCTGTGAGGTGTATTAGCCTTATTACATAAATAAAACAAATAAATAAGTAGTGAACTAAATCCTAAGGGTATTATCAATACCCTCTAGTAATCAAATCGGTTATTACTCTGAGGTTAGTTCACTTGTTTCATTATTACAAAAGTAAGTTCTGTTGTCTAGGTTGCGAGTGTCATAATCGTACTTAGACTTGATATGGCACGTAACGGGGCCAGTATCTATTATGACTTTGTCACCCGTAGACCTAACGGTCCTACTGTAGCTAGCAGCAAGGTGCGGGATAGTCAGTCCCGTATAGATCTAAACACAACAGTCACGCTCTCCCTACAAGAGATTATGGTTACGAGTGCTAGTCCTACACTCTCGAATTCGGAGGGAGTGTTACCAAGGACGTGTCTCCAACTTTAGTCTAACAATTTGCATGTAAGAGTAATATATCCTGTTTACGGTCTGTATGAATCCTTTATAAAGTAACACATTTTAAGACAAGATTCACAAGTTCTTTGGTTTAGTTTTGAAAACTGTTTCTACGAGTTGATTTCTTAATCTTTTGGTAAAACTGTTTTCTGTGTTAAAAGCATACTGAACATGTAAGTATTTTATACGAAATAATATACTTTGAGCACAAGTTTCGTTGTACTTTTTCTTGTATCCCCCCCTGAAAACATGAAAAACTCGAAAAAAGCGTAGGGGTATGAACTCACAGTTTGACGTGGGATTCGAGTGTAAGTTGCTAGGAATTGTTGAGTGTCAAATAAAGCCTCGGGCACAAACGGATCCTATTTAGCATGTAAAAGTACATATATACATTAGGTGAGGGCATAACACTATTTGTTATGGAAGGAAACCACCCTAGGGACTAGGAAACATTTAAAACTAAGTGTTAGAATCACATGTGATTGAAGAGGGGAGTTTGCGGCCGTAATCAGAAGTGTACGGTCAAGGGTTTGCGGCCCAACAGGGTTTACGGCCCATATGTTTACGGCCCAAGTGTTTGCGGTCCATGGGTTTACGACCCATGGGTTTACGGTCGTAAACACTTGGCGAAAGGTGCGATTTTCGGTGTTTCAAGGTCCTTTCTAGCCTTCTGGAAGTGTTCTAAACCTTGTGTCCAGTTCAAGGAAGAGTTTAAAGGTCAATAATCGACCAAAAATGGAGTTTACGGCCATTGAAGGGTGTACGGCCGTAAACCCCTGTGTTCATGCGTTTCAGGTCGATTTTTAGGCAAAAATCGATGGTTTCTAGTAGATATCAAGTACAGATGGTAGTTACTTACTGTTAAGAAGCTTGGAATGAGGTTTTTAGCCACCAAGAACTAGTGTGTGTTCTTGGTGTTCTTGGTGAGAGAGAAAATCTAGAAAAAGATGAGATTTATGAGATAGGAACATGGATTTACCACTAGAAGTGAGATAGAAACACAATCAAGGTGAAGAATCACTTACATTCTTGAGGATCCTTGAGCAAATTCGAAGTTTGTAGAGAGAGAGTAGAGAGTAGAGAGAGAAAGCTCCTGAGGTGTGTAAAGTGAGAAATGAAGGCCACTCATCCCTTATATAGGGGTGAGTTTACGGCCAAGGGGTAGGGTGGGGGTTCACGGTCGTAAACAGGGTTTACGGTCGTAAACTGAGTTTACGGCCGTAAACTCCTCTCGAAGGGGTGTTTGGCCCGGATGCTATGCTTGGACTTTGAAAACCTCGTTTTCGAATACGAAACTCGATTGAACTGAGCTTAGAAATTGGGTAAGGATAACGGAAAAAGTTTTGGGTTGTTACAGTTCCCCCATCATACCACATACCATACAATAACATACTGTTAGACATATCAGAGTGCCCGACCTACCCCTCAGGTCTCTTTCAACCGATAACTGCCTAGCATATATAGGTGCTGGCCTACCCCTCCGGTCTCTTTCAACCGGATACTGCCTAGCATATCTGGGTGCTGGCCTACCCTTTCGGCCTCTTTCAACCGGATACGGGGACTATTTCACCCCCTACTACTACCACATAATACCCTAGCATTCATACATGTATCATATACTGCCTAGCATATCTCGGTGCTGGCCTCTCCTTCGGTATCTTTCAACCGGTAACTGGGGACTATTTCACCCCTACCACTACTATACCATAACATAACATACTAGCACATAAAGCATAACAGATAGTGGCATACCAGAAAATTATCACGAAGACAATCATCTAACAAACATCTCTTACTAGTGGGCCGACATTGTGGCCTTAGACCCACTTCTACTGGAAGGTAACTCACCTCAATGTCATGCAGTAACTGAACTGTCCTCGGTGCTGGGATCAACTATCCTCAAACTCCTACACATAACAGTTTCCTTCAATTACTCTTTCATATTCATAACCCCTTTAAGGGTCAATCTTGGATAATGGTCAAAGTCAAAGTCAAAGTCAAAGTCAAAGTCAACACCATGGTCAAAGTCAACATCCTGGTTGACTCAACTTGCCGAGTTGTTCCATCAACTCGTCAAGTTCCATAATTCAGAGAATCTCGAACTCACGATCTAACTCGTCGAGTTACCCTCTAACTCGTCGAGTTTCTCCTTATGACAGAATCAGGACTTTCCATTTGAACTCGTCGAGTCCTTCCTTGGAATCGTCGATTTCTCCTTCTTACGGGTCGGGACATTTGCTCATTGACTCGCCGAGTTCATCCTTGGACTCGTCGAGTTCTTGACCTTTAAGTCCATAAACACGTCTAACTGGCTGAGTCATCTTCTAGACTCAACAAGTTTGCTAAGTAGAAGAGAAGGTTGGGGGAACCACAACCCAACTCGCCGAGTCCCAAGAAAGACTCGTCGAGTCCCCCATGATCCAAATCTATCCAGTCGATTTCAGTCGGGCTTAATGCATCCAAAAGATAGATCCGGCCTCCTAGGGTCGATATAAAACGTGAAGTTACAAACTTTACGTTCATGCATGGGCTATTTAGCTCAAAAATCGCTAAAAAGTGGTTCATAGGATGCATGGGACTCCCATGGCCATAAAGTTGGAACCTTTATGCCATGGAGTCCCTCAAAGACTCTAGATCTGAAGTTATTACCCCAAATAATGCTTTCATCCATGAATGGTTCCACAAATGGCTCCTTAAAGCCCTAAACTGCTCCAAGAAGAGATCTAATAGCCGAATAGACAAGGTACAGACTTTATACCTCAAATAAGCTGGAAATGGAGCACAAACTCTAGATCTACTTGCTTCCTCTTGAACCCCCAAGCCTCCTCTTCCTTCTCAAGCTTCAAAATCACCAAAATCACACAACAATGGCTCAAGAACACTTAAAATGGGCTAGGGTTTCGATTTAGGGTTTTCTGGACTAAGGGAGGCGATGAGGGAGGCTAAAATGGGGTGTTAAGGTCTTTAAATAGGGTGCAAACCCTGAAAATTAGGGTTTCACTCTGGCAGACCTACTCCTCGACTCGTCGAGTAGATTTCGAGTCCCGCATCCAAACTTATCCCATTCCTACTCGACGAGTTTAGGGCCTCCAACTCGTCAAGTCCCTTTGTAAAAATACATAATTCTTATTTAAAATACGTACCAGGAACCAAGTGTTACAAGATACGGAACCACTGTCTCGAACCATGGTATCCAACCATGTTATCTTCCTTGACCAGTCATTGGAATCTCCGAAATCCTCCTCGATTTGAGTATGGATCCTGTGTTTCTAGTAGTACGGGCCCACTACTACCTTCCACACCTATCCATACTTTTGTTAAGAATCCTCTCGGGTTCTCTAAGACCTAATCATAAAATACTCTTGAAATTTGCTCAATAGCGCAACAACCGTGCTAATCATATGTTGGGATTCCTATCCAACATCATACTCCCTAGGATATCCTAGAATTCACCCACACCCCCCTCTGCCATCAGCTGGTGAAGAACCCCTACCAACGCCATCTAACCACTTCACGGATACAATTACATGCAACCAGGCTTAAATAATCCTTCGGCTAAAGGACTCAGCCCTACAACAGTTGGACTCAGACAAGAGCTAGGTCCAAGTCCTTTATCCTAAGATTATTTAACCCTCATAGCATATAATCTAATGTATTCATTTGATGGTTAGCTCCCATCAACATGGGTCCCACAAAGCACAAAGCAAGCAACATTCGAGTAGAGAAGTCGACTAGTAGTAAAATGCAATAAAATCAGACACATCCTCGATCTTCAACTCCCAACACCACAGGTACACCTTCGTCCTGCTCATACTCTCCCTAGAGTGGCTAATTATTCCTCGCGCTGACCCGATATACACTGCACCCGCTCATGAAACTTCCACCAACCCTGCAGCACTCGTGTATGCTAGCCATACATAACACTGGATCCTATACACAATCGAATACTCGGTCCTACTCTAAGCCCACAAACAGACAAGGAACAGAAAATAAAGCCAAACCAAATATTCTCAGGCAATAGAATCTTAGTTATGTATAACTATGATGCATACACTAAGCAACTACAGTAATGATGTCAATTTCATTAAGGAAGAACCCTAGGCTATCAGGCATCATATAATCAGACAATTCTATCATGCAATTCCTGAATATCCCTAGCCTATCACTAGCATGTTGTTCTAACATATCACAAGATCAAATAACAGTGTGGTAATTTTGGGTCAACTTCCTGGCTCCGACTGATCGTACACATCGCATCTTCCTTGATTATTTTGAAAACCATTTGAAAATTGTTTTAAAAAAAAAACCTTTTTCCTTAGTTTGAGACTGGATTCACACGAGTGTTCCTCCAATTCACTCAAACCAAGGCTCTGATACCAACTTGTAACCTCCATAAAATTTCATAAAATTTAAACTTTTCAAAACAACCCTTTTTCTATAGTAGTGTTTACAAAAACCGTTGTTTCCAAAACATTATTTAAAATCAGAATCTCTTTCATTATAGTTTTCAAAACATTCACATTATCAGAGTTTCCCAGAAATCATAAGTCCAAAACGCGAGGATGTGTACGGTCACGCCTTCACCCAAACAGGAACCGCTGAAGTACCTGAAACCATAAACCAAAACTGTAAGCACGGAGCTTAGTGAGTTCCCCCAAAATACCAACACCCAACCAGATAACATATACAAATAACAACATGCATACAAAGCCTTCATCATGAATCGAACGCCCCGCCAGCCTACAGTTTATCTGGTATGCCCACAGAGCCTTCAGTCTGACCGGAACGCCCCACCGGCCTACAGTCTATCTGGTACGCTCACAGAACCTTCAGCATGTCTGGACCGCCTCATCGGGACTTCAGCCTGTCTGGACCGTTCTCCGAGCCTTCGGCCTGACTGGTACGCCCCACTGGCCTTCAGTCTATCCGCGACGCCCTGGGTCTGTTGGCCTTCATCTCAAAGCAGGTTCGCCTCAACCCAACCACACACACAAACCATGTCGACATATACATAACCGATAAGCATACATATAATGTACCAATATAAACATTACATGCTTTGTTGAATGGCAGCACTAAGCAGTATAGTCTCAACCCAACCACACTACATCAACACATGCTACTGGAAAACATATAGTTAGAACATATAACAGGCAGATCTAACAGATCACTAAGCATAACGTCATCCTATCTACCAGGATACCGATCTAACAAATCATAACAATACAATATCATACATAACATGATATCAATCCAATGGGTCGGCATTGGTGCCTTCGACCCGTAAGTACAGTGAGGACAACTCACCTCAAATGCAGAAGCTCCCCAAAAGAAATCCCTAGATGCTGCCCTGCCGGCTTCCCGAGCTATCAATACCAACAACACACCCAATTAGCAATTGGGTTCCATGCTATAATCCATGATCCATACTTGTGTTAAAATGACCATTTTACCCCTATGACCCAACATGCACCCAAATTGAGGCCCAAAACCAAAAGATCCACAAGGCCCACTAATGCCCCAATTTTCCAAATTGGGCCCAACCCCATATGGGCCTTATCCTAAGCCCATGATTTTCCTTATTACAATTGAGATTACTTCAAGCACCCCTTGGGACAAACTTGGTCAAAGACATAAATCAAAAGTCAAAGTCAACGATCCAAGTTGACCCAACTCGTCGAGCTTCTCCATCAACTATACAGATCGGGGAAAACCAAGTCAACTCGCCGAGTTGACCACAAACTCGCCGAGTTCCTCTATCAGTCTGAAAATGTCGGGGAAAACCGAGCCAACTCGCCGAGTTTATCCAACAAACTCGCTGAGTTCGCCAGACACCCACCTCTTAATACATTAAGCACTTAATCCACAAGGACATGACTCCAAATCATAGATCTGACTTCCTTGAGCTGGAAAACCACGTAAAGTTGCAAACTTTACGTTCATGCATGTCGAAATGAAGCTCTTAAGCTTGGAATGGACTTAATAGATGACTTAATGCATGCATGACACCAAAAACCTCATAAAGTTTGCACCTTTAAGCTCAAGGGTAGCAAAACCAACTCAGATCTGAAGGGACAACCCTTAAAATGACTTTAGTCCATCATCATCCCCAAAAAGAGGCCAAAACACAACAAAACCTAAAATAAGGAAATCTAATCATCCATAAGTCAAAGTATGAACTTGATACCTTAAAGTAACTGCAAGAAATGGAGTGATTCTGGATCCAAGACTTCCTTCTCCAAGCTAGAAACTTCAAGATCTTCTAATTCCTTTACAATGCACAAAATGAGCACCAAACTTCTTTCCAAGGCTCCAAACACTTGACAATGGAGGCTACAACTCAATTTAGGGTTTGGAGAACAATGGAGGTTGATAAGGAGGCCATAAGAAAGACATAAGGACTTTAAATAGGGTGCAACACCCTAAAAATTAGGGTTTCTCAAACAACGTCCAACTCGTCGAGTTTCCTTCACAAACTCTCCGAGTTGGTCCTTAAAAACATGCGTCCCAAACGCCTTCAACACGTCGAGTTTACACCAGCAACTCGACGAGTTGGCCCTTAGAAAAGGGAATTTATCTTCATAATTGACCTTCTAGATTCCAGGTGTACAATATCAATCCACCATTCAGAAGAGTTAGCATACATAGAGTCCACTTAGGAAATCATAGCCACTCCGAGTGGTGTCATGTATAAAATCGTTTATACACTAAATATAAGTGTTTAGACTTATAATTTTCATAAAATATTTCTGCCTCTCTCTTGGACAGAATTCAACATAATTCAAAATCTGTATTTCAACAATTATGAAACTTTATTTCTGATGCAAAAAGATTCTGAAACGAAAACTGATTTTGAATCTGAAGCAAAACTAATGCTTAAATCATGATACCTGAAACTGATCTTAAATTCTGAAGCGAAATCGATGCTTAAACTGATTTTAGAAATCTGATATTATTTTTCCTGGAAAACTGAAGTGTAAATTGATTTCTGATAGAAAACTAATGAAATTGATTTTAAATTCTAAAATCAGCAAACTATTTATGAAAAATCAGCAGTCTCAGAAAACTCAAATCTTAAATCTTAAATCATGAATTCTGAAATCTGAAATCTTACTCAAGAACAAAACTGTAAAAACCATTTTTTTTATTTTGCAAATATGATGTTGTTTTTTCATAATCTGATGCAGTTTTTTCAGCAAAACTATAAAAATTGTGTTATTTTCCAGCTAAAACTATAGAAATGGTTGGTTTTTAGCAAACATGATGTTGTTTTTAAGTTTTCAGGGTTGTTTTACTGATTTTAATGTTGTTTTATACTAAACAAAATTGTTTTTGACAAAACAATGTTGTTGTTGTTGTTGTTTTTTTTAACAAAACAAAGTTGTTTTGAAGCTGTTTTTCAACAAATTCTGAGCTGTTTTTCAACAAAACACTGCTATAAATGCAGTTTTTCAGTAAATTTAATGTAGTTTTCAAATTTCTAAAGTTGTTTTACATGAAACTGAAGTTGTTTTAGACTAAACAAAACTGTTTTTCCATAAAACAAATGTTGTTTTGCATAATTTATTATTGTTTCTCAGCAAAAACAAAGCTGTTTTTTTAGAAAAACTACTAAAACAAAGCTGTTTTTGCCAAAGTTGACCAAGAAAACTCCAAAAAAAAATCGTTTTTTTCTATCAAAATCTAACAATAACACAAACTACAAAACCGAGTAGTAGAAAAGCACAAAATAACCGATTTTTTTTCTTTATTCGTTTAGTACAGACGACTTTGTTTTAAGATTGTAGGAATAATATTATGGAAATGTACGAAAGCAAACAAGAAATCAGAAAAACTGAGGCATGTGTTTAACATATTGTCCTTAAAACAAATTCGTCCGCTACCGAGTGTTTGTTTCCCAGGATACAACAGTTTGAAGTGACTCTTCAAGACCATCCGAACCCTCAATAGGCCTAGATTATACCTTCGATATAAAAAGAAAATGAAGAAGACAAAATGGAGAAGAAGAGATTTTTATTGCATTCTTCTTGTGTCTCAAATGGTTGAAGAATGGTTGTATTTATACTACAAACCATAACCAACAAACAATTAAATTGTCATTAAAAACAAAATTCGTAACCGACATTATATTTAATATCGTTCTTAATTACGAGTTGTAACCAAAAATTAAACATCATGTTTCGATTATACACCATTCAACCCCTTAACTTTGGTGATCAGTTTCAATTCACCAATTATTTTTCCAAAAATAAGTATATATTAAAATGGCAAAGGGAATCACGTGTTATTAAAAAGGGATAAGAAGGAAAGTAAAGAATTAACTAGGTTAATTCTATGTATTATTAATCGACAAAACTTTTGGTCTTCTAACCTATTATATTGGGACAAATTAGACAATTTTAAAACTATAAAAAAAGAGACAACAAATTATAACAAATTATTTTAGTTGATTTAACTTTTCAAGTTAAATACCTATATGAGGTTTTTTCCTTAGGGGATACATGGAAAAGTAAAAATGATTTAATAAGGTAAAGCTTATTACACAAGTATATATGAATGTTTAAAGTATGTTATATGATTTATTACTTGATAATGGCTAAGCTTACATTGTTCGATTTACGGAAAGTTCTATGAATGCTTTTAAGTTTTGAAAAAACATATGCATATCACGATATCATGATTCATCTGTACGTACCATACCACCGACATAAGAATGTTTATATTTGGAAAATGTAAGAAAAATATAAATATACATAGTTCAATATAACGCATCTGTGGAAACCATATCAATAACATAAGCATATTTATATTTAGATAATCTGAAAAATATATATATCAAAGTTTGGTATGTTGTTGTATAAATATTAGTATTGTTTTGTATTATTGTTAGACCTATTTTATTTATGGCCTCTTTGTATTTGGCCCTTTCTGATGTATACATGTATATATCTAGTCTATCACTGAATGGTGATTTCATGGAAAAATACCAAGATTACATGGTATCCGAGACAATTCTCTTCTTCTAAACCTAATCATCCGTCTCTCTTCTACCGACTAATTCTTCTTCTCACCTTTCATCGGTTCTTTTTCCTCCCTTTCATTGTTCTTGTCTCTTTCACGATGACTGGATCTTCGTCGGCTGGATCATCTTCTACAATTCTCGACAAACCTTCATCTACAATAAATATCAAGCATGTTGTCCCCTTGGTTCTCGATCTGGATCGTATGAATTACGATATTTGGCGTGAACTTTTTGAGATCCATTGCATTGGATACGGTGTCTGTGATCATCTTGAACCTCCCAAACACAAGATTCATGAAGACAAAGTAAAAGAATGGAACCGGTTAGATGCTATTGTGAAATCTTGGATGTTTGGCACTCTTGAAATATCCCTTCTTCATTTGATTTTTCAGAAACAATCGACTGCATATGATATTTGGCAAAAAATTGAAAAAGTTTTTCGCACCAACAAAGCAAACAAGGTGATTCAACTAGACAATGAACTCAAAAATATCTCTATTGGCAATTCTACAGTTACAGAGTATTGTAATCGTATAAAAAATCTAGCTGATCTTCTGGATAATATGGATGCCAAAGTTCCTGAACCTAACCTGGTTGCTTACACTTTGAACGACTTGTCTCCAAAATTTCGAGTTTTTGCCACCACAATTAGACATCGGGATCCTCTACCATCGTTTTGGGACATCAGGTACATGCTTATTCAGGAGGAACAACAAACTCTTCAGGAGGAGTCTCAGAAGTCCTCCCTTACAACTTCCGATAATGCTTCTTCTCCTCACGCTCTCATCGTCGACTCTCCAAATCAGTCGCAGTCCAACCATCGAGGGGCTATCGTGGGGGGCGCACAGGTGGACGTAACAGAGGAGGTCGAGGCGGAAGACACGGTGGCCGACAGTCTCACGGTGGCAACGACAATTTCTTTCACGGGCAACAGCAGCAACAGCGAACCGGAGGAAATCTCTCCGGAAATTGGGTATACGGTTGGCATCAAGTGAATTCTCTAATAAGTGGGGTTAATACGCTCAATGATGCTCCAAATCAAATTGGGCTTCTCCCAACGCCTCCCATCCTGTCACACCCCCAGCCATCGGCGGAAACACCGGGTATTAAGGTGTATTCTCACCGCGGGTCTGAGTCTTTACATATGACTCTATATTCGTATTTATTGTATTCATGCTTTAATTATTGTTTGTTACTTCAGGTCTATCTGATAAGGCTCCGGCCAGTCAGGACAATCGAAAGGGCAGGATCATTTTAGCATATGGCCGTTCTGAAATCCAGCAACCCAAATCGACATGTCTATCATTGTCACCGCTCCCGTAAGTAGTCATTCAGTAGAATAATTAATAATACTTTTTATTTATAGGCTAAGGGATATACCTAAACCTAATAGAGTAAATCCTAAACTATAGACGTGCTTTCCTAAGAAAGTACTAGTTCACTATAGTTAATAGCTCTGATACCAATTTCTGTCACACCCCCAGCCATCGGCGGAAACACCGGGTAGTGTAACGTTATTCTTCGTATCACAGTTATATAACATACATTGAACAGTACTAAAGAAAATACATACCTTTATTGATAACTGAAAGTTACATAACTGTTTTTCTAGAACCTATTACATATTATCCGACTATGGCATACTTCTTAATGAACAGAAAGGTAATAGTAAAACTTCTTCTGTTCGAATACATACCAGCTTTTCAAGTTCCTGAAAACACATGCATTTTAAAATACGTCAACATAAAGTTGGTGAGTCCACAGGTTTTGACTCCATAAAATAATACATTTTCCACATTCAAAAGTATAGTTTTTGAAAGTATCATTTTGACTCTCCATCATTTAGTATGTATATTAGGTATAATAGTTTACTTATCAATTAAGTGTTATACCTAAACATTCCTTAATCCTAAGGTATAAGTAGGGGAAACTTATACTTAACATTACTACTTGTATACGACAAAGTATAATGTTTCTAACAATTTGCTACCATGAGCCTGTAACCGCTGCTATGACATAATACCTCTGATAGAACACACTCATGATTTACCATGAGAAACAAACACACTCATGATTTACCATGAGAAACAACACCGTACGCTTCATCGACGCCGGAACAATAACAAATAAAAGGATAGTTCATCACTTGCTTTTGGTTGACTGTAGCTAACAGTCACAAGTAGGGTGGTCAACCCGTATACTAATTATACACGACTTCCTCGCTCACACGGGATTAACGGTTACAGTTCAGAGGATTTCCACTAAGATCCCCAATCTTAGTTGATGAATACAATTACTCATGTAGACTTTGACGGCTTCCTATAGCTCTAACAACAAAAGCATCTTTATGTCTAAAACCCTAAGTTACTAGACTATGCTTTTAAACATTACTCCTAACTTCATAATATTTAGGCAGTATAACAGCTATATCTTGAAGTAAAACGAGGTTTTATCTTGACCTAAAACCAATAATAACAACATATAACGTTCCTAGTTTTATCTTGACATAAAACTATCAATAGCAATACCAAGTTTTATCTTATCATAAAACTAACAATAACAACGTATAACATATCCAGTTTTATCTTGCCATAAAACTATTAATAGTAACATACTTTATAACTTAACATATAAATCTTCCGAATATAACTTCGGAACTATATCGCACACAACATATATATAGAATCTTAAATATAACTCAAGATCTACATTAGTAAATTAACATACTGATAAGTTGATAATAGTTGTATATATTCAAAATATTATATTTAGAACAACTATACCCCGACTATTATAACTATATACTGTCATATAGACATAATAATAACATATATATATATATAATATCTAGCATGCGTTTTCCCCCGAAATATTAGAAAGTGGGGCCGTGAAACTCACCCTAGTAGCGTGATTTTATGTTATCTAAGCAAAAACGGTCAGCGTACGAGGTCGTCGGGACTCGGGATGCAAAATGGCCTCCAAAAACAAGATAGAGAAAAGAGTTTAGGTGTAAGAAGTTTTAAGGTCGAATTTGCTATTTATAGGCTGATTTTTGGCCATTCAAGACGTGAACCAAGCATGTTCACGTCGTGAGCTCGATCCTGCTCACTTCGTAGACCCGCCATTTGGTCCCTAGCTTCGGATGGTGTCCCTTTGACTCCTCACGACGTGAATCAATCCTTGCTCACGTCATGAATTTTTGGTTTATCACTTTGTAGACTTGCCGTGTGCCTACTAGCTCCGAAATCTGGCCTTATGACTCCTCACCTCGTGAACATTTATGTTCACCTCGTGAGTTCAGTCAGATTAGGATTTCTGACAGCTGAATCTTCGAAAGGTCGTAACTTTCACATACGAACTCCGTTTTTGACGTTCTTTATATCCACGCGTAGGTATTTACGAGTACTACAACTCTCTTTTAGACTTAAATAGCTAATTCTAAGTCTATTTTAAATTCCTCTTATTATAGAGATTTATAGTGTTCGGTTTATAATAACTTCTTCATGTGAAGTCAGATTCAAACATTCTCTATATTTTTTTGGATCGTATGGATGTATACTTTGAGTTGTATTATAAAGAAGATTCATATTTGTATTAGAATTTATCATGAACTACATAACACTCTTACCACATTACTAGGTTAACATAATCACATTACATGATTGGCATAATCACATGTGATTGTCTATTGACCTATTTTGACTAGTGTTACACATCCCTTCCAATCCCAATCGATTTTGGAAAAGATAATCTATGGTCCAACAGAATGCAGCCCATCAACACTAATTTTTTAGCCCACAACAAGCTTATCAGATTATCACCCCACTGTAACAGTTCCCGTGGCCCAACAACAATACTTCCGCAAATCCGGAGTTCACGTCACTTCCTCAAATGTCTAATACTATGTCATTAAATGACCCGAGTCAAGATGGCTGGTATATGGACACCGGTGTTACATCTCATGTTCACGCCAATGCAGGTATTCTCAAATCTGTTTTAGATAATCATTTATTTTCTTCATCTATATTAGTCGGGTACGGATCTTCTATACTTGTGACTAAAATGGGACATTCTACTCTTCCGCACTCTAATATGTTTCGCCCCCTACACCTTAAAAATGTTTTGATCACGCCCTCAATCATTAAAAATCTAATTTATGTTCGTCGCTTTGTTCGTGAAAATAATTGTTCTATAGAATTTGACCCTTTTGGTTTTTCTGTGAAGGATCTTCAAACCAAACAAATTCTCATGCGATGTGAAAGCACTAGTGATTTTTATCCAGCAACCACTCCAACTCCTCAAGCATTGCTTTCCAATTCATCGTCTCTATGGCATCATCGTCTTGGTCATCCTAGTCATCATGTCTTCAAACACTTAGTTCATAATAAGTCTATTATTTGCTCTTCTAATAAAGACTCCAGTTTATGTCATGCATGTCAGTTAGGCAAACATGTTAAATTACATTTTAGCTTATCTTCATCTATTTCTATGTCTCCTTTTGAACTTGTGCATTCAGATGTTTGGACATCTCCTATTGCAAGTACTAGTGGTATCAAATATTATGTCATATTTTTGGATGATTTTTCTCATTATGTGTGGGTATATCCTATACATGCCAAGTCTGATGTTTTTGATAAATTTGTTTATTTTCGTTCATTTGTTAATAATCAATTTAAAACCGAAATCAAATCTCTCCAATGTGACAATGGGGGTGAATATGACAATCATATGTTTCTGTTGGATTTGGTGTCTAAGCCCGTAACTATAATTGGGATGTACTTGACCCGATTGTAGCATGGTCCTTTTGGGTTGCCTTCATCAGTGCAATTTGATAGGATGGACTTTTGAGAATAAAGTTATTTGTCATTTATTAATATATTATAAGTATAATATATTGAGAAATCATATTATTTAATTAGTATTGGTCAAGAATTAATTTTGAATTAATTTTATGATCAAAAGAGACTAATTAAATATATGGGGATTGATTATGTAAATCAATCATTCTTATAGTGTGGGCCAATGATCCATGGTTATTTAGGATGGGTTAAACCAATGAGATAATCCATGGAGGTTTAACCCATGGAGCATAAGAATGTGAAAAGTCATGGAGCATTAGGGTTTGCATGGATGTAACCCTAACATTTGCTACACTATAAAATGGATCCCCTAGATCCAAAATCGGCGGCCACTCACATTCTAAGAGAGTGAAATTGATTTTGTGCTAAGCAACTTATTCTCTCAAGCCTCCTCTTGCATTTGGTGTTTGTGAACCATTAGAGGCATCACACTTGGGGTGCTCAAGCTTTCAAAGGTCAAGAACTACAAGTCCTTCTAAGAGGTAAGTCATCTAACTAGTTGTATTGTTCATTTGACAATTTGTATGCTAGTTAGGATATATGCTTTGGAAAATTGAAAATATGCATGTATAATTAGAGAAAACATAGATCCAAAGCATTTAGGGTTGCATGTGCACCATAAGAGTGTTATAGTGCTCAAAACCCAACAGTGGTATCAGAGCCTAGGATTGTTTTCTGTTATATTTGATGCTTGTTAGTTTTCCATGTTGAAAAAATCGATTTTTTTGGCCTCTAACTGATGAACTCGCCGAGTCCACTGGCTGACTCGACGAGTCCATTCAGTAGAAGGGCTACTCGACGATTCAGGTTCATGTACTCGTCGAGTTGAAGGCTCTGGGTGCAGAATTTTGAGTTTTTGGCCAGAATTGGATTAGGATCATTACCACAAACTGTTTTTTGAAACATATAATCTGTTTTCATGATATGGTAATGATCTGTCACACCCCGAAACCGTGATGGCGGAATCGTTACGGGGTGGAGGACGTCATGCGTAGTATCACAACAATTGTATCATAGCAAGCATAGTAAACACAACCAGACATTGAATACATATATGAAAAAGGTTTACATTGCTTAATACATAGTTTTAATCATATCAAAAGCAAAATAGAAAGACGCGACTCTAACGCTCCGACTTCTGCAAAACTCCTGGGAGTACCTGTCTACTAATTCCCTGAGAATACAAGCAGTTTTGAAAAATATCAGCATAAAGCTGGTGAGTTCATAAGCATTTAGTTTTGATGGAAAAGAGTTCTTTGAATCCTTTTGAAGAGTGTTCCTCAAGAAAATCCTATATTTTCTTATGAAAAACGTGTTTGAAAACTCATTCCTTCCATGACTTCCAGGTTCGTACATTATATGTACAATCCAATAAGTCGTGGAATGAATATGAATATCCGTTGGTTGTAAAACAATTCGTTTTGAATGGCCGGTTTATCCCGGGAAAATCCTATATTTTCCCAAAAAGGGTGGTTGGTTGTTTATCCATTTTAAAACTGAGGTTTGCAAGTATCTACCATACTCGTGTATATAAAAGCAGTTTTCTTTTAAAAACCCTGGTTACACCCAGAGAAGTATATTAGTCTTAAAAACTAAATAAAAGAAAACCGTGATGAACTAAGTCCTGAAGATATTATTATTAATACCCTCCAGTAATTAAATCGGTTATTACTTTGAGGTTAGTTCACTTGATTCATTATTACAAAAGTAAATCTCTGCTACCTAGGTTTTGAGTTTCATGACCATAACTGACTGGATATAGCCCGCAACGGCCTGTATCCCTAATGACTTTGTCACCCGCAGACCTGCCGGTCCGACTGTAGCTAGCAGTAAGGTGCGGGATTGTCAGTCCCGTATAGATCTATACACAACAGTCACGCTCTCCCTACAAGAGACTTTGGTCACAAGTGCTAGTCCTACACTCTTGATTCTGTGGGGGTGTTACCAAGGACGTGCCTCAAACTTAGCCTAACAAATTTACAAGTAATAATACTGAAAATCCTGTTTATGATTTGCATGAATCCTTTATAAAATAATACGTTTTACTACAAGATTCACAAGTTCATTATTCTAGTTTTGAAAACTGTTCCTACGAGTTGATTTCTTAATCGTTTGTTAAAACTGTTTTCCTTGTTAAAAACATATTGAAAATATAATTATCCTAAGCAAAATAACATATTTTGAGCACAAGTTTCCTTATGCTTTTGCTTGTATTCCCCCTGAAAACGTTAAAAACACGGAAAATGTAGGGGTATGAACTCACCTCGGGTGATTTGAATGAAGGATCGACACGAAAAGTTGGGTGTTCAGGTGAAGTCTTGAACACGATTTGATCCTAATTAACATGCAATGATACATAAAGGAGTCAAATGAAGGTATTTCACCACTAAATGTGATGGAGAACCACTCTAGGAACTTGGGACTACTTGCACTAAGTGTTAGGACCTTAAAGGATTGCATTAGGTGAGTGTATGGCCACCTTTAAGGTGTGTGCGGCCATGGGTGTGCGGCCAGGTGGCGTGTGCGGTTGCACACAGGAGTGTGCGGCCGTACACAGGGGTGTGCGGCCGTACACCCTTCATGTATGCTCCAAGAGTCGATTTTTCAGTGTTTTAAGGTTCATACCAAGTCCAACTAGAAGTTAGGGAATTAAACTCTCACTTTGGAGGTTCTTTGAGGTGTGTACGGCCACCTTATGAAGGTGTGCGGCCGTACACCTTCATGTGATGAAGAACATGATGAACTTTGATGATTAAGGGCTTAGATCAATGGGTCCTTTATGTATGATAAGCTAGGTGATGGAAAACTCACGTTTCTGAGGCCTTGAGAGTGTTCTTGGATGAAGTTTTTAGAGAAAAGGTAGAGAGAGAAAGTAGAGTGTAGCCAAATGAAAGGAATGAGTGAATGGGGTCACCCTATATAAATAGGGATGAGTGTACAGTTGGAGGATGGGTGTGCGGCCACACACTCGTGTGTGCGGCCATACACTCGGGTGTGCGGCCACACACTCATGTGTGCGGCCATACACTTGGGTGTGCGGCCACACACTCATGTGTGCGGCCATACACTCGGGTGTGCGGCCATACACTCATGTGTGTGGCCACACACTCCTTTTTATGGAGTGTTTGGCCTATTTGCAACCCTAAATCTTAAACCAACCCATCCTTAATTCAAACTTTGGTTGTACAAGGCTTTAGATCATCCAAACATGCTCGAAACGATGCTAAAAGATAGCTGAAACGAGTTTAGCATTGATAGAATTGGCTAAGTGTACAAGATAAAAGTTTCGGGTTGTCACATGATCATGCTCATCCAATTAAAAGATAATTGTCAAAATTTCAAGATTTGTATTAGTTTATATGATTAGGCTAATTTCTTAAAATTGTTGATGTAAATTATCTTGACCTATGAGTTTAACTAGATCATAGATAAATTACTTGATAAATTTTTGTTAGTTAAAATGATGATCTTAATGCTTTTAATGACCTCCATAACTTGTCCTCAAGTTATGGAAAATAAAAGGTCTCATCCATTAAAATGCAATTAAACTCATAAGTTATAGAAATGAATTCCAAGAGTCATCAAAAGATAGTTGTCAAAATTCTTATGATAGTTGTTATGTTAAGCTAATTACTTGTATCATTTGATTTGAAACTATTTTGCCTTATGAGTTAGTTTTAGATCATGATTTAAAAAATTATATGGTAATTTTCCTTTTTAGAATTGATCTAAATGTTCTTTACTGAGTTCCATGACTTGTCCTCAAGTTATGGACCATGAAAAGTCTTATCATAAATGTTTTAATGAACTCCATAACTTGTCCTCAAGTTATGGAATATCAAGAGTCTTTTCATCAAACCAACATTAACTCATAGATTATGGAAACCAAGAGTTTTGAAAAGTTTCAAAATTTATCCTCAAGTTTTGGAATTTGTAAAGTCTCACAACTGAAACATTTAATTCCAATCCTTAGAGTTTTAAAAGTTAAAATTCAACCCTTATACTTTATAATATTATAAGTTTAATAATATATGTGTGTGTATATATATATATATATATATATATATATATATATATATATATGTGTGTGTGTGTGTGTGTGTGTGTGTATATGTATAAGACAAGTCAGTCTTACCGTTAGTAGGCCTCATTCACGAAGCCGGTCTATTAGGGGGTTTAAGGTTACTGCCTATAAAATGGCGGTTTAATGGGTGTCCACTCTCACCCACCGCTTCCTTGACTAGTGGAGGGTCATTAGTCGAACGGGTAGGATAGGACATTAATTCTCATTAAAACTATAATGATAAATATAAAGTAACTAAACTTTTATTTAATTCTCAGTCTTAGTTACTTTAGGAAAATGTTAAATGGTGCTAATCCAGGAAATTACACTTTGCACCTTGTTAAGTCGTTACTGGAGCGTGTGTGGTTCACTGGCACACTAATCTGGGACTAACAATGTGTGGCAAAGGGTAGCTTGATGTTAATCATAGATCAATGGAGCGTGTGTAGTTAACCGGCACATTGATTAAGTGATTTGTAACATTGAGTGTACCAAGATAATTTGCATGGTTATTCACACCTTTTTTGTGATGCTCGACATTCCAGTCACAAACTTGAAGGGCACAATCGAGATTTAAACATGCCATTGAAAAGTTCAATGAATCTCAAAGAATCTAGGAATTTCAATCCATTTAAAACTTAATAATCTATTTCGTTTTTCATGGTGGAAATTGATAAATCGTCATTTACCTATCTTCAAATATTTTACAATTGGATTACGGCATCCCTCTTCGCAATTGTAAAATATTGTGTTGGGTCCTAGCCTTAATATTTTGTTTTGGGTGTTATATTACGGACTTAAATCAACTAACTTGAATTTCTCCGTTGTAGATGTGTAGTTCTGACAACTATGGTCTTCCCGAATCTTTTGGAAAAAGTTTTCCACATGAAGATGATATTCTACAATATCATACTTCACTTCCTCCACCTCCTCCAATTATTCTCCCTGACCCACAAGTTCGAAGACTTGAAGAGTTCAAGGTCACTCAAGTCCTATTGGCTAGTAAACACCAAGATGGAAGGTCTCTGTGTGCACATGTCTTGGATATGAAGTTACACACTGACAAGCTGGGAATGTTGGGTGTCGTTTTTCCCGAGGAAGTTGGCTGTTGACTTGGTTCTTCAGTCACTTCCCGAGTCGTATAGTTAGTTTGTTAAAGACTACTACATGACAGACCGCGACGTGGCCCTTATTGATCTTACCTATTTGCTTATCGCTGCTGAATCAGAAATGATTTGGCGTAATGATCAAGCAAATTTGATTGGAAGATCTACTTCCCACGCTGCCATGGACATAGGCAATGACATAGATAGTCCAAAAAAGATCCCTTCTCCTATGGGAAGGGAATTAGCTATGGTCAAAAGATTTGACCATAAGAGAAAAGCCAGTTCTGAGACAGTTCCATGTGCAAATACCAAAGAGTCCACTTGTTTCTACTGCCATTTGAAGGGACATTGGAAGCGAAGCTGCCCTAAATACCTGAAATATCTAAGAGAAGGTAAAGTAAAAAAGGTTTAACTCTACTTCAGGATCAAAGGAAGCTTAAAGGAAAGGCATGCAGAGTCTGATCGCGAAGAGATGGATTTTGATCGCATGGTTCGATGATCGGATTTTTGAGCTGCTGCTTAAGAGTTATGATAGATTGCTTAGAAATTTGTAATAACATAGTTTTCATTTGTAATTGCATTGTAAGGAAAAGTTTTCTGCACCTTTTATAAATAAATAAAATTTTGATTTTTTTATCTTATTTATATTTCCTTGCAATGACATTTGTGAAAATTGATGTTTGTATGTTTCTATTTTAGCAATATGGATTTGATTCTTTAGTTTGTGGTAGTGTTTAAATTTACCAAATAAGGAAAGATTCTCATCACCCAAGTTTCAATTGGACAGAAACTTGGGATCATGCAACTTGTATTGTATGATGAATGAGAACCTTCATCTTTGGGAAATTAGGACTAATTCCTTGTTCACATACAGAGGTGAGTTAAGTAAAGGACTAAGGGATCGGGTACACTTGGTTGTGCGTTGATCAGGTCCACCACAAAGAACGATAAGACTATTCGTTATGGTTTACTAAAGTTTAGTAAATATGGTTATGCTTACAATATTAAGTGTAATTCTGGATCATCGCGAAAAGTGTCATTGTATAGAAGAACGAATAAAAAGAATCAAAGCCGGCAGAAAGATAAAAGTTTCTCCAATCTAAAAAGATGGGAGAGTACTTGAGTATCGTGTTTTATGATCATCTTAATGATTATGAAAACCATTTCACAATTGGATCCTCTAAGGACATCTTAGTGCATTTGTATGGCTAAGAAGAGGAATCATGAATTGTTGAAATGGTTAAATCAAGAAGATAAATCATACTTCATTCCAAAATCAGGTCTTAGAGTCGTACTCCCAGATTGTAACTTGAGTGACATAATCTTGAGAAAGGTTTATAACACTTATCAAATGTAGAGTAAAATGCTTTCTACTCTTGTACATTTGAAATTGGTAAGTTGTGATGTTTTGGATAAAACAAAGACCAACTAAGACCAATTGTGAAAAGTGTTTGTCTTGATAAGAAATCGCACTAACTCTTGAATATTTGTTTGTCAAGTAATGTTTCTTGACAGAGAGAAACTTATATGTCAAGAGGTCAGTGGGAATCTTAAAGGTCTTGAAAAGTTTCAAGAACTAATCAAGAGTAAACTTATTGTTAATCACTAGCACACAACTTGAGGTTTGTAACCTATTATGTTGACATATTCTTGTTTCTGTGCCCATTCCAGTTAAAATTGACTATGCATGTTAGTTCTATGCGTTCTCAATTGTTTACATAACAACCTGGAAGCAATGGCAGACCCTTGTGCTGCCAGGTGGCAAGAAATTAAGATTGAACAAGTTCAGTCCATACGAGTTTAGATTTGTCACTAAACTTGTCTTGTGATTATGGTTTTGAAAAATTCACATGGATAGGAACACATACACCATAAAATCTAAGTGTCATAAGGTTTCTCTCCAATTCATGAAAATGATTGTGAGGAAACGCTTTCACTAAGTAGATTTTAAAGAGTTAGCAATTGTGATATTTGCATTCTCAAATTCGATTATGACTACGACATCCCTCTTCATAGTTCGAATTGTGAGAAATGACAAAAGGTCTAAACATTTGAGACTTATTGCTATAAGTTCTAAAACTGTTTAGACACATATATGAGCTTTCTAATAAAAGGTGTGTGAGCTTAGATAAAGGCTTATCGAAGCATCTCGTGTCAGAAATCTGAACTTTGGTAAGAAAGTCAATAAAGTATTGACTTCTAGAAGTCCAACTGATTTATGGATTTATGTCACAGCTAGTGGGAGCATAAATGTTATGCAAGTAACAAAATAATTGTTATTCTAGTAGGAGCATAATTATTATGGTAAGTGTTGCAAGTTAGCAATGTTAATTATAGAAAACAAAGTTTTCAATTCGCAAAGTTGCAGGGTTGAAAAGTTGTTTTGCTATAATTAAGGGAGAGGAACTTATACTTCATTTCAATTTTAAAAGTTTAGATTGAGATTTTAATCAAATTTAGTCAAGGATTTATATGAATACCATGTTGAAATGCTTCAACATTGGAAATTCTATATATGGAAATATTATAGCAAAAGACTGGTCAAGTATCATGTCTTTATGTAAGACATTATGAATCGTATCCCATATGCTTCGGGTATAGGATCGATTGCATATGCTATAATATTCATGTGTTCTAATTTTTCAAATGCCTAGGGCATTAAGAGGGAAAAGGACTAGAACTGGATATGACTAAAGTTATTAAACAACTGCTAAGGATAATCCAAGGTTCGCCAAAGATTGGTTGCTTATGGATAGTTGGAAGTATAGTAATGGATGGACAATATTGACATTATTATGAATAGACATGATTCTATTAACAATGAGTTGTCATATGGAAAATATGGAAATGTTTCCATAATGGGAGATGGATATCAAGAACCTATGAGAAAGTTAGAAACTTTTATGCAAGAAGGATGTTCAAAGGAATGTGCTTTGAATATGAGAATTCGGATCTATGGAATTGTCTTGTAACAATCTCTAATGGAAAGTTTTGTAATTGAAAAAGTCTCTGTGACTTGTGTATATAGTCATTACAAAAGGATCACTGCATGTAAGTTTAGAATCTAACAAATTACAGTAAGTGGCAAGAACTTGGTATTCTTACACTTACAATAAGGATTTGGAATTGTAAAATGAGTATCGTTGGAAATGTTTACAATTGATTTATTTCAAAAAGTAAGGACCGTAGGTAAACATAGTATGCATGCTTGGAGCATAGGATAGCTATTGTTTTAATTCAAGTATTAGTTGTTAAATCGAAACAATATACAATGAATAATGTGCAATCAATATGGTGATTAAATAAAAGGTGTTTTATTTACACTCAAAAGTTTTAGGGCCATATAGGATTAGTATTATTCTTGTGTTTCACTTTGCATGTTTTGACTTTCCGAATAATAAGATTATCCAAACCATCCACAGTCGATCATACTTTGGAAGTAGGTAATGAGGCTAGACTGTCATGAGTTGGCTTGTAGATTGTCTAAGGTGTTAGACATAGCAAAAGTTTGCTACACCATTCATGAGTGCTCCTGAAATAAGATTTGAGTATTGGATTAACCCACGCTCACCTGAATCACTACATGGAATTTATCACGAGTGATTGTGAGACGATAATATCATATAATCTTCAAACTAAGATATATGAGTTGTTGACTACGAGTTGGTTGTGCATTGATGATACGAAAACACATCAGTAACTGGATGTTATAAAATGTATCGTTGTGCAAGAATTAATAAGTAGTTAGTACAAGCATATAATGTCGAAGTTTATCTGTTCATTTTATCCTAAGAGGATTAAAAGCGATATCTTGGGCCCCTTGATGATTCTGTTTTGACTATGTGTCGGACCGGGTCAGAACTAAATTGATGTGTTTAGTTATGTTCTATGTCAGACGAATCGGAAATCGGGAAACAAATTACAGGACAATAAGTATGACTATGTTCCATGTATTTGTCCACATAGATATCTTGAGAACAGAGGAATATATGATCCCTTATCTGAAGGACGCGTCACTGACTAGGTCAGAGTTCGACAGCGGCTTTTGAAAGCTTACGATTGTTAAGTCGGATCCTGAAGTCGCATTGGCAGCTATAGTTATTAGACTTATCCAAGTGGGAGACTTTTGGATTTTGTGTATAAGCCCATAACTATAACTGGGATGTACTTGACTCGATTGTAGCATGGTCCTTTTGGGTTGCCTTCATTAGTGCAATTTGATAGGATGGACTTTTGAGAATAAAGTTATTTGTGATTTATTAATATATTATAAGTATAATATATTGAGAAATCATATTATTTAATTAGTATTGATCAAGAATTAATTTGGAATTAATTTTGTGATCAAAAGAGACTAATTAAATATATGGGGATTGATTATGTAAATCAATCATTCTTATAGTGTGGGCCAATGATCCATGGTTATTTAGGATGGGCTAAACCAATGAGATAATCCATGGATAGTCCATGGAGGTTTAACCCATGGAGCATAAGAATGTGAAAAGTCATGGAGCATTAGGGTTTGCATGGATGTCACCCTAGCATTTGCTACACTATAAAATGGATCCCGTAGAGCCAAAATCGGCGGCCACTCACATTCTAAGAGAGTGAAATTGATTTTGTGCTAAGCAACTTATTCTCTCCAGCCTCCTCTTGCATTTGGTGTTTGTGAACCATTAGAGGCATCACACTTGGGGTGCTCAAGCTTTTAAAGGTCAAGAACTACAAGTCCTTCTAAAAGGTAAGTCATCTAACTAGTTGTATTGTTCATTTGACAATTTGTATGCTAGTTAGGATATATGCTTTGGAAAATTGAAAATATGCATGTATAATTAGAGAAAACATAGATCTAAAGCATTTAGGATTGCATGTGCACCATAGGAGTGTTATAGTGCTCAAAACCCAACAGTTTAATCAAATATGTGATCAAAATGCCATTCAAATGTGTTTCTCATGTCCTTACACATCTCAACACAACGGTAAATCAGAACGCATGCTTTGTTCCCTTAATAATTTCATTCGCACACTTCTTTTCAATGCCCGTCTTCCTCCCACTTACTGGGTTGAAGCTCTTCATATGGCTGCTCACTTTCTTAACATTCTACCCACAACCACTCTCGACAATGACACACCATTTCACAAACTCTTTCAAAAACAACCCACCTACTCGCACCTTCGTGTCTTTGGATGCCTATGCTTCCCTCATATTGAGCCTTCCAATAAAATCTCTCCGCGATCTATACCCTACATTTTTCTAGGATATCCTACTAATAAAAAGGATATCGTTGTCTCAATCTTGATACAAATCAAATAATTCTATCCCGTCATGTTGTTTTTGATGAATCTGTTTTCCGTTTCGTGTCCATGACTCCTAACACCTCTCCTTCCTATTCTTTTCTCGATCATGTTACTTCACCTATTCCTTTTATTCCTACCTCACAAAATACTTCTATTAATTCTGAGGGTGGATCTCCTCTCTAGACTCCCTCTTCCGCCAACCCTCATCCGAGGATAACTCCTCTCACGGCAACCCAACTTCTCCGAATTCTCCAATCTCTCCTCCAATTTCATCACCTAATATTACTAATCCTTTATCTCAACATCCCATGCTTACTCGTGCCAAACAAGGTATCTTTAAACCTATTCAAAAACTTAATCTTCATGTGGACTCTGAATCTCCTGTCCCTAAGAATTATTCTCAGGCATTTAAAGATCCTAACTGGCTAACTGCGATGACTGAAGAATATAATGCTCTTATCTCTAATAATACTTGGGTTCTTGTGCCAAGACCACCTGCTGCCAATATTATAAATTGTATTTGGTTATTCAAAAAGAAGTTTAATGCAGATGGGTCCTTGTCGCGATATAAAGCACGATTGGTTGCTAATGGTAGAAATCAATGACCTGACATTGATTGTGATGAGACATTTAGTCATGTGGTTAAACCTGCCACCATTCGCACGGTTCTCAGCATTGCTGTCACCCACAAGTGGCCCATTAGACAGTTGGATGTGAAGAATGCCTTTCTTCATGGTCATTTACATGAAACTGTGTATATTCAACAACCTCCTGGTTTTCGGGATCCTTCCAGACTTAATCATGTTTGTCTTCTTCAGAAGTCTCTTTATGGTCTCAAGCAAGCTCCTCGAGCATGGTTTCAACGTTTTACAATGTTTATTTCACGCATTGGTTTTGTTCATAGCAGGTGTGACTCATCCTTATTTATCTACAGACAGGGATCACATATGGCATATTTACTTCTATATGTCGATGATATTGTTCTTACCGGTTCCTTTTCACAGTTTCCGACTCGCATTATCTCCCTTTTGAGTACGGAGTTCTCTATGACTGATCTTGGTGATCTTCATTATTTTCTTGGTATCTCTGTTGTTAGATCATCTGATGGCCTGTTTTTGTCTCAACAAAATATGTCAATGACATCCTTGAATGTACGGGTATGCTCAACTGCAAGCCGGCCAGAACTCCAGCTGACTTGTCTGCTAAATTTGATGGGTCTGGGCCTCCTGTTGTTGACCCCACTTTATATCGTATTCTTGCAGGAGCTTTGCAGTATCTTACATTTACGAGACCTGACATCACATATGTTGTTCAACAAATATGTTTGTACATGCATGATCCCAGGGAACCGCATTTCACAGCTCTTAAACGCATTTTGCGCTACATTCGAGGTACCACAGATCATGGCCTTCAGTTGTTTACATCTCCTAATCGCGATCTTGTTGCATATTCGGATGCCGACTGGGCAGGGTGCCCCGTAACTAGAAGATCCACCTCCGGTTATTGTATTTTCCTAGGACACAATCTATTGTCTTGGTCTTCGAAACGTCAAAACATTATCTCTCGCTCAAGTGCTGAAGCTGAGTACCAGGGCGTTGCTAATACAGTTGCTGAGACATGTTGGATTCGTAATTTACTCCTTGAGCTTCATTATTCGCCTCACCGGGCTACTATTGTTTACTGTGATAATGTTAGTGCTGTTTACATGTCTTCAAATCCCATTCAGCATCAACGAACTAAACATATTGAGATTGATCTCCATTTTGTTCGCGACAAAGTTGCCACGGGTCATGTTCCGTCTTCATCTCAATATTTCGATATTTTTACCAAAAGTCTCCCCTCACCATTGTTTCTTGATTTTCGGTCCAGCTTAAACGTTCGGTATTCTCCGACCGTTCTCACTGCGGGGGGGGGGGGGGGGGGGGGGGGGGGGGGGGGGCTGTTAGTGTATAATTATTAGTATTGTTTTGTATTATTGTTAAGCCCATTTTATTTATGGCCTCTTTGTATTTGGCCCTTTTTGATGTATGTATGTATATCTAATCTATCAATGAATGGTGATTTCATGGAAAAATACCAAAATTACATGGTACACACTTTTTTTGGTAAAGCAATGTAACAGAAAGAAGAAAGGCAAAAAATACTTGAGGTGTTTAACTTGTGTGAACCAGAAGGGTGTTGAAGGCCTTGATAGGATTCAGAAGATAACATACACGTAAAAGGAAAAAATGCCAATGATGAGAAACATTTATATAAAAAAAATCATTTCATTATTATGAACGAAACATTTATATAATGCACTACACGATGACGTAGAGAAAAAAAATCATTGAAAATTTACTTAAAATTTTAGAGATCATGCTAACCTTTACAAAAAAAAAAAGAATTATATGTTATTTTTTTGTAACATGATGAAGATGAGAGCATAACATCAAATATTTTGTTCTTATTTTTTTATATTTCATTATTATGAACAAAATAAACTCTTGTTATATTCACATATTCACATCAATCAGATTTATTATAATCAAAATGTATTTTGAAAATTTTACTAAAACCTAATCAAGACTCAATACGAAAAAAATATTTCTTTTATAGAATACTATAGTAATTAAAATTAAATAACACAAGTTTAAATTAAGAGAAATTGTTGCTTATCTTTTTGCTAATCTTTAGCAAATAAAACGGATTATATAATAAAAAATTGTAGTCTTTCATTTGGTTCCTAATTTTACTCTTTATTGGATTTTTTTTTTCTTATATATGGGATAAACATATATCGATCTATACTATAATATGAGTTAAGTGATATTCTAAGATAATGAGATTTTACATTAATTTCTCATATTTTTGTTTTGATATATATATATACAAGGAAATTTGAATGTTTGACTTCAAAAGCATAAACTAATTTCATGCCTTAATTATAGGGATTGTTTTGTTGCTTAATGAAATTCGAATTCATCATAAATAAATTGTTTTATTTAGATATATGGATGAATGTTTATACATGTGACAAATTTAAACCTCTGATTTTTTTTGGCAGAAATAGTCCCTATACTTGTGTTTTATACATATTAGGCCAAAAAATATAAAATTTTGACTATGTGTAACATCCCAATTTTCAGGTAGCTTCAAATTCATCCCTCGGATTTTAATTAGGTCATTTTGGCCCTTGGTCGGAAGGAAGTGGCAAGAAAGGACCATGCATGCAAAGGTGGCAGCCGGGTGTGTACGCCCAGCGTAAGCTGGGGTACGCCCAACGTAGGAGGATAAATGGTCGCGTGTGTTGGAAGACGTACGCCCAACGTACGCTCAGTGGCACAAAACCCTAATTTTAGGGTCAAGCACTATATAAAGAACATGAGGACTGGAACCCTAGCCCCTTATCATCCTCCCCAACCTCAGAAAAACCCTAGAACGTCTCATCCCTTCATTCTTGTGTGATTTTAACCTTGAGAAGCCCATTTTGGTGATTTTTGAGCTTGGAAGAGGAAAGAAGAAATTGGCAAGGAAGAACTTGGGAAGTTGGAGCTCATAGATCTGGAATAGCATCATCATTTGAGACTCTTTGGAGGTATAAAGTTCAT
Organism: Lactuca virosa; assembly: GCF_052849685.1. Taxonomy (NCBI): domain Eukaryota; kingdom Viridiplantae; phylum Streptophyta; class Magnoliopsida; order Asterales; family Asteraceae; genus Lactuca; species Lactuca virosa. The sequence continues at coordinate 307,131,057 of NC_136433.1, read as the reverse complement.
AACTTTCCTCAAGAATGCTTAGATCTAGTGTGGTTTGATTTTGAAGTCATTTTGGTCCCAAGTATAGAACTTTTTGGTTCAAATCCGATTTCTGGACTTAGAATTGCCACTCTCAGTTCAAAATGAGTCCCTAAGGTAGAAAGTTGCCATCTTGAATGTCTTATTGGATTCATGCATGAGTTAAGATCATTTCTATGAGAATGGAATGCTATTTTGGAGTTTGGGCTTATTAGGCTCATGCAAAGTCACCAAGTCAGTGACTTTATGTATTAAGACGTTGAAAAGGGCTTGGATATGTGATTGTAGCTTCTGGTTTGGAGTATTGAGCACTTGATGGGAAAGTGACTTAACAGGGGAGTACGCTGAGGGTAAATACAGGTACGCCCAACGTACTCACCATTTAGCTAGTACGCCCAACGTACATAGGAGTACGCCCAACGTACTCACAGATATGGGCCTTGCGAGTTTTGGGCCTCGGTTTGGTCCATGTAGGGGATTTTGGTCCTTTGGGCCGTGGTGGACCATCATAAGTCAGTTAATGTGGGCAAAGAAGATGTTTGGGCTCAAGTTAAGGCCCATTAGAGGGATTGGGCCCAATTTAGCAAATTGGGCCATTAGTGGGCCACTAGTGGGCTTGGAAAGCCTACCTAGTGTTGGGTTTTGGTTTTGGTATTGGGCCTTGGCCCAAATTAGAGAAAAGACAAAATGGACAATATGGACCCCTTAGTCATGATTGATAGCCCATATGTTGACTCAGTATTCGTTATGTTGGATAGTTCGGGATTTCCGGGGAGATAGCGTTTCAGGAGTTCGATTCTTCAGTTCAGATCAGCATTGCGAGGTGAGTTATCCTCACTGTACTCAAGGGTCTAAGGCATCAAGGCCGGCCCTTTGTTTTGTTATGGGGATTATTACTGGTGTGATATGTTAGCTCGGTATCCTGGTAGATAGGATGGTTATATGCTAGTATGATCTGTTAGATCGGTATCCTGGTAGATAGGATGGTTATATGCTGGTATGATCTGTCAGATTGGTATCCTGATAGATAGGATGGTTATATGCTGGTATGATCTGTTAGATCGGTATCCTGGTAGATCGGATGTGGTTATGCTTAGTGACCTATAGTTTGGTCTGACTGTCTGTATGATGGTAGGAGATTACCTGTTATATGTGCACATGATTGATTGGTAGTTGAGGGTATTCCATCCCGAGGATGATAGGACCCTAGTATGTTGTCTTTATAAACTGTTATATGATTATCTGATATAGGTGCACATGTTTGATTAGCTATGTTGGCATTCCAATGCGATGGTTGAGGGCCTGGGGTATTCCAACCCGATGGTTGATTGGACCCATAGTATGTTAGCATTCCAACCCGATGGTTGAGGGCCTGGGGTATTCCAACCCGATGGTTGATTGGACCCATAGTAGTTTGGCATTCCAACCCGATGGTTGAGGGCCTGGGGTATTCCAACACGATGGTTGATTGGACCCATAGTATGTTGGCATTCCAACCCGATGGTTGAGGGCCTGGGGTATTCCATCCTAATGGATGATTGGACCCATAGTATGCTGTTTGTTATTGTATGTGTATTGTTGTGTGTATGGGTATTTTGGGGGTAACTCACTAAGCCTTCGAGCTTACAGTTTCAGTTTATTGTTTCAGGTTCAGCGGATGACCGCGGGAAGGCGAAGGCGTGACCATACACTTCCTCGATTGATGATTATGATTTCTAGGAACTCTGATGTTTAAACTATTTTGAAAACAAATTGTAATAACTGAGTGGTTTTAAATGATTTAAAAAGTTTTAAATTGGCTCGAATTTTATGGATGTTACAAGTTGGTATCAGAGCCTTGGTTTTAGTGAATTAGAGGAACACTCGCGTGAATCCAGTCTCAAATCAAGGAAAATATTTTCAAATGGTTTTCAAAATAATAATGGAGGGTGTAGACCCCAAAATACCATACGGTTATGTGATATTGTGATATGTTGGAACAGCATGCTATTACTAGGCTAGGGATCTTCAGGAATTGCATGATAGAATTGCCTGATTGTATGATGTCTGATAGCCTAGGGTTTCCTTCTATGAAATTGACATCATTACTGTAGTTACTTGTGTATGCATCACAGCTGTACATAATTAAGATCTTATAGCCTGAGAATATTTGTTTGGCCTTATTTCCTGTTCTTGTTTGATGAAGGGCTTAGGGTAGGATCAGGTATTCGAAAGTCTATAGGGTCCAGCGTTATGTATGGTTAGCATACACGATTGCTACAGGGTTGGTGGAAGTTTCATGGGTGGGTTGTGTGAGGCCGGTAGTCCAGGTATGAGATATTTAGCATTCCTCTAGGAGTGAGGATTGAGCGCTCGCCATGATCATGTATATTGTTAGGGCGTTCTTGAAGGGTTTTGAGCATTCTAACACTCCTATGGTGTACATGCAACCCTAGAAACTTTGGATCTATGTTTTCTCTAAAATACATGCAAATAATAACTTTCCAAGGTTTACATCCTAACTAGCATGTTATGGGGTACTTGAATCATAAAACACTAGTAGAATTACATACCTTTTAGTAATGGTTGATTGCTTGGAGTTTGAGAGCCTAGCACCAATAATGTGGATGCCTCAAATGGAAGTCACAAATCACTACAAACTTTGGAAACCTTTAGAGAGAGTATGTACACTTGTAGAAATTGGCCACCTTTGCTCACACACACCTAGTGCCATTTCAAGTGCCAAGGACCCCTTTATATAGTGTGGTGGATTAGGGTTACATCCATGTAAACCCTAATACCCACGACCTTTCATTTCCATGAGATCCATGGGTTAAAGCTCCATGGAATATCCATGGACTTTCCATGCAAGCCTAGCCCATTCTAAATAAGCAATAGCCCACACTATATAAATACAAGAGCCCACATTTAATTAGTCACCTTTTTTATCACCAAATTAATTCTAAATTAATTCTAGATCAATACTAATTAAATAATATGATTTCATATTAATATATTAGAACTTATAATATATTAATAAATCATAAACATACTATTCTTAAAAGATTATCCATAAATAGTTCGGGTGAAGAGCAACCCAAATGGACCATGCCGGGTCGGGTCAAGTACATCTCAAATATAGTTATGGACTTAGACACCTTATCCAACAGTCTCCCACTTGGATAAGTCTAATAACTATAAGTGCAAGCATGACTTCAGGAACCGACCGGCAATCGTAGCTCTTAAAACTCTGTTGAACTATGAAGCGCCATTTTAGATAAGTGATCCTATAATCCTCTGTTCTAGATATCAGCCGAAAAAAATACATGGAACAATGCTGTACTTATTTTCCAGCAGTTTGTTTCCCGATTTCCGATTTGTTTGACATAGAACTTAATTGAACACATCAACTTAGTTCTGACCGGGCCCGACACATAGGTCAAAACAAAATCATCGAGGGGCCCAGATATCGCTTCTAATCCAAGAAGGAACAGATAAACTTCGACTCATCTGCTTGTCCTACTATTTTCTGAATTATACACAAAGGTACGTTTTATGACATCAAGTTACTGATGCGTTTTCATACAATCAATGCATAACCAACTCATAGGCAACAACGCATATCTCTAGGTTTGAAGACTTATATGATATTACCGTCTCACGATCACTCGAGATAAATTCCATGAAGTGATACAAGTGAGCGTGGGTTGAATCCAATACTCAGAACTTATGAGCACTCATGCATGTTGTAGCAACTCTTGCTATGTCTTACATCTTAGACATCTACATGCCAGCTTCATGACAGTCTTGATTCATATCTACTTCCAACATATGACCGACTGTGGGGTATTTGAATAATATGATATACCATAACATAATTATTCTCGAAGTCAAAACATGCAAAATGAAATGATAGTAAACGATTGACAGAAGATAGCAACACTTATACTTATAAATAAACAACAACTTTTATTTATCCTTAAATGTCAATTACACTTTACACATTTCAAAGCTATCTAATCTGTGAAACTAATATCGTCCTTTAGCCCGATGCGCCTCACATGCTGCAAATGCCTAACCCTAGTCAGTCCCTTCGTGAGGGGATCTGCTGGGTTCTCCTCTGACGATATCCTCTTTGCCACGAGGAGTCCTTCTTCTATCTTATGTCTTATGAAGTGATATTTTTTGTCAATGTGTCTGGATCTGCCATGTTCTCTCGGTTCCTTGGCTAAGGCAACCGCACTATTGCTGTCACAGAAAATCTCCATATGCTCCTTTATCGCTGGTACAACTCCAAGGTATCCGATGAAGTTCCTCAGCCATATTGCCTCCTTTTCCGCTTCACTCACTGCTATATACTCTGATTCACATGTCGAATCATCTACCGTCTCCTGCTTGGAACTTTTCCAAGTAATCTCTCCTCCATTCATGGTAAAGACCCAGCCCGACTGAGAGCGGAAATTATCCCTATCATTCTGAAAGCTAGCGTCACTATACCCCACAACTCTCGTGTCATCACTCCCACCTAGGGTAAGGACCCAGTCCTTAGTCCTTTACAGGTACTTGAGAATGTTCTTCACCGCAGTCCAGTGAGCTTTGCCAGGGTTCCCCTAATATCTGCTGACCATGCTTAAGGCAAAATCCACATCAGGGCGAGTACAAGTCATAGCATACATGATCGAGCCAACAGCGGAAGCATATGGTAATCGACTCATCTCAGCTATCTCATCCTCTGTACTCGGGCTCTGAGCCTTGCTCAGTTTGGCATTATGCTGGACCGGTAAGTCACCTTTCTTGGAATTCTGCATGTTGAACCTTTTCAACACTTTGTCCACATAGGTGCTTTGACTAAGTCCAATTAGTCTTTTACTCCTGTCTCTCAAAATCCTTATCCCTAGGATATAGGCAGCTTCTCCAAGGTCCTTCATAGCGAAACACTTCCCAAGCCAGGACTTCACTTCCTCCAGAGTTGGGATGTCATTTCCTATGAGTAGTATGTCATCCACATACAATACCAAAAAGCTAACTATACTCCCACTAGCCTTGACATATACACAAGATTCATATTCGCTCCTCGAAAAGCCAAACTCTTGTACTTTCTCAATGAAACAAAGATTCCATCTGCGAGGTGCTTGTTTCAATCCATAGATGGATTTCTCAAGCTTACACACTCTATTAGGGTACTCTGCGCTGACAAAACCCTCTGGCTGACTCATGTAAACATCCTCAGCCAACTTCCCATTAAGGAAAGCGGTTTTGACATCCATTTTCCATATTTCATAGTCATGAAATGCAGCAATGGCTAGCATAACCCTAATAGACTTAATCTTCGCTACCGGTGAAAAGTTCTCATCATAATCAACTCCCGGAGTTTGAGAAAAGCCCTTTGCAACTAGTCGCACCTTATAAGTGTGTACATTACCATCCATGCCGGTCTTGTTCTTGAAGATCCATTTGCACCCGACGGTCTTGCGACCTGGTACATTATCAACCAAGTTCCAAACTTGATTGTCATACATGGACTGTATCTCTTGTACATAGCCTCTTTCCATTTAGCAGCCTCAGGGCCTGCCATGGCTTCCATGTAGCTGTTAGGTTCATCCAGACTTACCAGTGTATTATCACTGATAAATGTATCACCTTCCACAGTAATATGCAAACCATAGTAATGCTCAAGTGCATTCCTAACTCTCGTGGAACGCCTCAGAGGTACAGACTCGTCTGTCGGATCAACATGAGTTTCCTCCTCAGGTTGATTGCTAGGGTTTGAGGTTCCTTCACCACTTGACTCTTGAATTTCTTCAAGGTCAATTTGCCTCCCACTGTTTCCTTGGTTTATGAACTCTCTCTCGCGAAAGACTCCTCTCCTTGCTACAAAGACCACATTATCACCGGGTCTGTAGAAGAGGTAACCGAAGGATTTCTGTGGGTAGCTGATGAAAATACACCTCTCACTTCGATGTTCTAGCTTATCGTGAGTCTCGCGCCTCACAAAAGCCTCGCAACCCCAAATCTTGATGTGATCTAGATTGGGAACTTTTCCAGTACACATCTCGTGAGGTGTTTTGGCAACCGTTTTGGTAGGGACTAGATTAAGGATATGGGCGGCAGTCTCTAAGGCATACCCCCAAAATGAGATTGGTAGCGAATCTCGACTCATCATGGAACGAACCATATCCAACAAGGTTCTATTACGCCTCTCAGCCACACCATTAAGCTGTGGTGTTCTGGGAGGTTTCAATTGTGAGACAATCCCACATTCCTTAAGATAGTCAAGGAACTCTATACTAAGATACTCACCACCTCGATCGGATCGAAGCATCTTAATGTTCCTGCCCAACTGATTCTCCACTTCCTATTTAAACTCCTTGAACTTTTCAAAGGTTTTTGACTTATGCTTGATTAAGTAGACATATCCATATCTACTATAATCATCAGTAAAAGTCACATAGAAGCGGTTAGCATCCCTTGTGGCGGTTCTGAAGGGTCCACACACATCAGTATGTATGAGATCCAACAAACCCTCACCCCTAGCACAAGTACCAGTGAAGGGTGACTTTGTCATTTTCCCAAGCAAATAAGATTCACAACTATCATCTAACTTTAGGTCAAATGACTCCAAGACTCCATCCTTTTGGAGTTGGCCTATGCGTTTCTTGCTTACATGTCCAAAACGACAATGCCATAATGATGCTTTATCCAAGCTAGTGGAAGAATCGATACACAACACATTATTTCCTAGGTTATCTACAACTGACACAGTTTCATACACACCATCACAAGGTAATGCTTTAAAATAAATAACATTATTAAAGAAAGCATTAATACCACCACATTCATTATCAAACGAAAAGGTAAAACCTTGTTTGTACAAACCATGAAAGGAAATAATATTTCTCTCCATTTCAGACGAGTAACAACATTTATTCAAATCTAATGTTAACCCACTACTTAGCAACAAAGAATAGACTCCAATATTGGTGACATGTGTAACTTTCCTATTCCCCATGATCAAGTTTATCTTCCCATGCTCCACATTCTCACTTCTTCTTAGTCCCTGCAAATTATAACATATGTGAATACCACAACTTGTATCAAGGACCCAAGAATTAGAATAGGATGAGTTATTAGACAATATAGTGTAAATACCTGCATGGTTGGGTTTCACTTTCCCATCCTTAACATCTTGCAAGTACTTTGGGCACTTTCGCTTCCAGTGCGCCTTTTCATGGCAATAGAAGCATTCAGCCTCATTAGGGTTGGCAGAAGGAGTGACAGAACCTTTCTTGGTTCCACTTGAAGAGGAGCCATCAAGGGACTTTCCCTTGGTACCCTTCGAAGGGCTCTTCCTCTTCTTCCTTTTACCTTTCCCGATAGCCAGAACAGGGGCGTTGGTAGGAGTAGAAGTAGTAACAACCGATTTACCTTTAAGACCACTTTCGACGGTCTTCAGAAGTCCTTGAAGTTTGATGAGTGTAACTTCCTCCTTGTTCATGTGATATGTCATTCAGAATTGATCATAGCACGAAGGTAAGGAGTGCAAAATGATGTCAATTGCCAACTCCTCGGGGAAGTTCACATTCAATTTCAGCAAACGGTCCACGAATCTTTGCATTTTTTGCATGTGGCTCGTGATGGGTTCACCAGCCTTCATCCGGGCTGTTATCATGGAGGAGATGATTTCATATCGCTCTTGACGAGCACTCTGATGGTATCTGTCCATCAAATCCTGGTGCATCTCAAAAGGATAAAAGTCCTCATTGGACTTTTGGAGCTCGGCTGTCATCGTGGCCAACATGATACATGCCACTTTAGTGGCATCTCTCTCATGTGCTCGGAATTCAACGACCTCCTCTGGAGTAGCAGACGACTCATCAAGTTCCTTAAGCTCCTTGTTGAGGACATATTCCTTCTCCTCATATCGAGTGACCATCCTGATGTTCCTAATCCAATCCATAAAGTTGGATTCATCGAAGATGACTCTGCCACAAAGGTTCATGAGAGAGAAGGAGCCGGTAGGGTTTGAGCCAGAAGCAGCATTGTTGGAAGACATCTGAAAAAGAAGAAGGACAAGTTTAGATAGTCCTTAATAAGACACCCAAATGTAATATTAAGGCTAGGACCCAACACACTATTTTATAACTTAGAAGAGGGATGCCGTAATCCAAGATATAAAATATTTGAAGGTAGGTGAATGACGATTCACCAATTTCCACCATGAAAAACGAAATAAATTATTAGGTTTTAATTGGTTTTGAAACTCCTAGATTCTTTTGAGATTCATTGAACTTTTCAATGGCATGTTTCAATCTCGATTGTGCCCTTCAGGTTTTGTGACTGGGATGCCGAGGATCACAAAACAAGGTGTGAATTAACCATGCAAATTACTTGGTACTCTTAATGTTTATCACCTAACTGATGTGCCGGTTAACCACACGCGCTCCACCGATCTATGATAAACCTTAAGCCACCATTTTCCTACCTTGTTAAGTCCAGGTTAGTGTGCCGGTTAACCACACACGCTCCACTAACGACTTAAGCAAAGTGCAAAGTGTAATTTCATGGGTTAGCACCCTTTTCACATTTTCCTAAAGTAACTAAGATTGGGAATTTATAAAACATTTAGTTACTTTATAATCATCATACTTCTAATGAGGATTTAAAGTCATTGTCTTACCCAATCGGCTAACGACCCTCCACCAGTCAAGGAAGCGGTGGGTGAGAGTGGACACCCATTAAGCTGCCATTTTATAGGCAACAACCTTATACCCCCCTTATAGACCGACTTCGTGAATGAGGCCTACTAATGGTAAAACGACTTGCTCTTATATATATATATATATATATATATATATATATATATATATATATATATATATATATATATATATATATATATATATATTATTAACTTATAATATTATAAAGCATAAGGGTTGAATTTTAACTTTTAAAATTCTATGGGTTGGAACTAAAGTTTTTAAGGTGACTTTACATGTTCCAAAACTTGAGGGCAAGTTTTGTAACTTTCAAAACTTTTCATCTTTCATAAATTATGAGTTAATGGTTTATTAAAATGAGAGACTTTTCATTTTATGTAACCTATGTGTTCATTTAATGGACTTTAAAAGAAAGACTTTTGGTAATCCATAACTTGAGGACAAATTATGGATTCCATTAAAATACATCAAGATCAAGAATTAAACGAACAAAATAATTCCTATGATCTACCAAACTCATAAGTTCATGAACATGCATATCAACAATTTCAAGAATCATAAACAACACATACAAAACTTGAAATTTTCATAATAGCCATTGTAAATGGATTAGCATAACCATTACACCATCTAAAACAAGTTTTATAAGACCAAAACAGTTTAGGGTAATGTTTCTAGTCCATTTCCAGCAGCAAAACTCGAAAATCTACATTCAGGGGCTCCTACTCGTCGAGTGCAAGAACCTACTTGACGAGTAGGATGAATTATCACATGGACTCGTCGAGTCCCCCCATGGACTCGGCGAGTTCATGACGCAGAATGCAGAAAACTTGAGTTTTTTCAACAATTTGCATCAAGTATCAAGAAAACAAGCCTAGGCACTGATACCACTGAAGGGTTTTGAGCATTATAACACTCCTATGGTGTACATGCAACCCTAGAAACCTTGGATCTATGTTTTCTCTAAAATACATGCAAATAATAACTTTCCAAGGTTTACATCCTAACTAGCATGTTATGGGGTACTTGAATCATAAAACACTAGTAGAATTACATACCTTTTAGTAGTGGTTGATTGCTTGGAGTTTGAGAGCCTAGCACCAATAATGTGGATGCCTCAAATGGAAGTCACAAATCACTACAAACTTTGGAAACCCTTAGAGAGAGTATGAACACTTGTAGAAATCGGCCACCTTTTCTCACACACACCTAGTGCCATTTCAAGTGCCAAGGACCCCTTTATATAGTGTGGTGGATTAGGGTTACATCCATGTAAACCCTAATACCCACGACCTTTCATTTCCATGAGATCCATGGGTTAAAGCTCCATGGACTATCCATGGACTTTCCATGCAAGCCTAGCCCATTCTAAATAAGCAATAGCCCACACTATATAAATACAAGAGCCCACATTTAATTAGTCACCTTTTTTATCACCAAATTAATTCTAAATTAATTCTAGATCAATACTAATTAAATAATATGATTTAGAGAGAGTATGAACATAAACATAAACATACTATTCTCAAAAGATTATCCATAAATAGTTCGGGTGAAGTGCAACCCAAATGGACCATGCCGGGTCGGGTCAAGTACATCTCAAATATAGTTATGAACTTAGACACCTTATCCAACAGTTGTGATGATACTTGAGACAAATATGGGTAGGTGTGGAAGGTAGTATGAGCCCGTACTACTGAAAGCACAGGACCCATACGCGTACCAAGGAAGTCACAATCCCTAGGGTTGGGTTGGGAGTTGGTCCCCTGTCATTATATGGATTATCAGAGATCTTTCTGGTGTCTTTCCAGAATGGTGGTTACGAGACGTCTTGAGACCGGACCCATGTTAGGATTGGGAGCTGGCAGCCAGGATAGGCCAGCATTTTCAGAGGACCGTGTTAGTGAGATCATCCAGGAGGAGGTGATCGGGGTTGTCAGGGGACAGTTTCCGGAGATGTTTGGGTCTATTAAGAACGCCATGGTTGAGTATTTCGACGGGCTCTATGCAGCCACTGCCGAGACGGTTGCCGCGGCAGCTATAGCAGCTGTAACGACATCAAGGGGAGGATTTGGTCGAGCTTTCCAGTGCTGGGACATATTCTGATGAGCAGAGGACTGCAGTTACTTGAGATCAGGGAGATATTTTGTACTCGTTGCATTCCGGGGGTTGAGCGGGAGAGGCTAGCACATGAGTTTCTAGATTTGAGGCTCAGGAGTTTTGCTCGAGGTTGGAATGTGATTCGCGAGGATTCCGGAAAGAAGTGATGATTATTTTCAGCTGAGGTTTTGTAGCTGGAAGTGGAATGGTTAATTGATGGATTGGACTGTCGTTTTATAGGTCAAGGATTGTGCCCTTTCAGTTTTTCGAGCTCGAAGGAGTGAGCAGGATTGTGACCCAGGATCAACATGTATTCCAGCTCGGGGTCAGTTGGTTGCAGGGATTGGCGACGTTATTTCAGCGCCGGTGTGCGCAAGTGGGTCGATGTGGCATAAGTATTTTGTGAGGTCCGGTTTGCCTTGGATCTCTTGTATCGGACGGTAAGGATTGATTGTGCGACCTTTTGCACTTTTGGGATCGTAGAATATGTATTGGGAGTAGTTTGTAGCCCGGTTTAGGGCAGAGGTTGCCTCAGCTACTGCAGTTTCAGCTGTGGACGTTTGAGCAGGTGAGTGAGTCAGGGTGCGAACCTTGAATGGAATGATTTCTAGAGCCCCAGAGCGGGAGACTTGTTTGGAGCACCTTTGGAAAAGGGGTATTATGTGGGAGGTCTGCGGATAGGGTTCCACAGGATGGTTATTCAGCATTGTCAGGAATCAGTAGGTTAGCAACCATTATTGATTGACGGATGAAGGTGCCAAAGGAAGTAGCTCGTTGTTGAGGTATTAGTTAGAGTATATGTCTTTTGGTCTTCAAGACTTGAGTGTGGGGTCATTCAAGCATTAGTGACTATCGGTTTCACTGGGATTCAGGAAGTGTTCATCTGGTTCTTAGAAGTGTGTGATCAATTGGGATTGGATAGTAATGGAGCACTAGTTGTAAAGAGTTGATTGTCATCGGATCGAACGTTGGGAAGTGAGAAGGATTGGGAATCCTCCAATTTTCATGTGTTGTGAAGGCTTAGTTGAATCTAAGTGGGGGAGAATCATCCCAGGATATAGAACCAGGAGCGGTGTTGGAAATGGCTTAAGTTTCGCATCGTGGTCAGGATGGAAGACAACCCAAGTGGCTGTTTGTTTTAAAGGGTTGTGTGAGTTGGGAGTTCGGTAAAACTCCCTAGCATGTGTATCACATCTTCTTGGTGCTTGATAGCAGAAGTTGGGGAACCAGGTTAGAGTTCTAGTCATGAATTGAGTTCAGTTCAAGTATTCGGTCGAGGGTGTGTTGGGTCAAAAATATGGTTTATACTTTGCTTTTCTAGGCAATTGTATTTTTTAGTCTAGGACCGTAAACATCCTTGGTGTTTGCGGTTAGATGTGTTCACGGGTGTGTTCATGGCCAGGTTGTGTTTACGACCGTGAACTGGTTCACGGCTGTGAACCTGTTCACGACCCATGTTCCATATAAATAGATGTTAGGTGGGTGAGGAGTGTACGGCTAGAGGAGCTTAAGTGTGTGAAACTCAAGGTGTCCTAGAGAGAGAAACTAGAGAGAGAAGAACTAATGTGTGTGTACTACGTGTATGGAGCATCATTCTATTCATTGAATACATCATAGATTCACTTATTCTTCTTTTTCTTCTCTTCTATTTCGATCTGGCATCATCCGTTTGATTGGGATTCCGCACCATCAAACGGATCTGAATGATACACAAGCAGATTGGGACTTACATGGTGTGCTCAACTCTGAGGGTTTTGTTAGCTGCCAGGGCTCGACAGTACTTTTAGCACGGGTGTACGGGTTATTTAGCGTATGTGGTAGACACGCGGGTCAGGGAACAGAGCACGAATTTCCGAGAGGGTGGACGATCGACATGAGGCCTAGGGTTAGGCCGGGGTTAGAGTCCACGGAATGGATCAGGAGTTCGGAACCCTAAGTGGGTGAGGAAAGTCTGCATGGGAAAGATCACCAGGAGGGGTGGTCCAGGGATATGCTCAACAGTTTAGAGCGGTCCGGATAGACTGAAGGCTGGTGGGGCGTACCAGTCAGGCCGAAGGCTCGGAGAACGGTCCAGACAGGATGAAGGCCCAGAGAGGCGGTCCAGACATGCTGAAGGTTCTGAGAGTGGTCCAGATAGACTGAAGGCCTGGTGAGGTGGTCCAGTCATGCTGAAGACTCCGTATGTTTTTGTATTACTATGTGCGGGTATTGAATATGCTGCTATGCTATAGCAATCAGTAGGTCTGTCCCCAAGTATTGAACATGCTGATAGTGTATGTTGAAGACTCTGTATGGGTTTTGTTAGTTATATGATCAGGTTCTGAGTATATATGTGATATGGGGTAGCAACTTGTTCTGCAAGTGGATAGTGTAGGGTGAGGTTCAACACTGTGACACTTGTTGGTGTTATGAAGGACATTGATTAGGCCTTCTTGGGCAATGGAGGAGGTGAGTACCTCCAGGATGGAGTGATGGACATCTGAAGTGACGACAGAGGTGTCAATAGGTTATCGGGAGCATTCCAGTCATGAGCTGAGGGCCGGAGAGGGCATACCAGACTCATGTAAGGGTATTCCAGTCATAGGTTGTGGGCATAGGGATTATGTTGGTTATGTATCTGGTAGGAGCGCGTTTCGGATTGGATGTATTGTTGAGATTCGGGGGAGTTGCACTCGGTTGTGACGAATCAGAGGATGGTGGATGAGACGCAAGGATAGATCCTTTGATCTCAAGATATGAGTAGACCCGAGTTATGTTCATAGAGGTATTCCAATCTAGGGTATTCCATCCTGAGGATGGCCGGACCCTATGATTGATTGGACCTGATATGTTTGGTATTCCAACCCGAGGGTTGATTGGGCCAAATATGTTTGGGGATACGAGGGTATACCATCCTAGGGATGATTGGACCCATCGTGGGCATGCCTGGTATTCCAGCCCGAGGCTGATTGGGCTAGGCATGAGTGTTCGTGTTTATTAGTGGATTGATTTTGTATGATATTTTGGGAGCTGAAGGACGCATTTGTTGGGTTTTAGTATACTACAACATCCTATGGTGTACATGCAACCCTATAAACCTTGGATCTATGTTTTCTCTATTATACATGCAAATATTAACTATTCCAAGGTTTCATCCTAATTAGCATATTATGAAGCACCTATACTACAAAGTTCTAGTTAGATGACATACCTTTTGATGTAGCTTGATGTCTTCAAGCTTTAAGAGCTTAGCCCCAATAGTGTGGAAGCCTCAAATGGAATCACAAATCACCAAAACACCTTGGAAGAACTTGAGAGAATATGTATGCACACTAAAATCGGCCCACTCTTCTTTTCACACACTTGTGTAAATTTTGTGAGCCAAGGACCCCTTTATATATTATGGAGGATTAGGGTTACATCCATGTAAACCCTAATACCCATGACCTTTCATTTACATAGGATCCATGGGTTAAAAGCTCCATGGACCATCCATGAAAGCTTAGCCCAACCTAAATGAACTTGGCCCATTCCATATATATAAGAGTCCATATTTAATTAGTTCTTTTTGATCACTTAATTAATTCTAAATTAATTATTGATCAATACTAATTAAATAATATGATTCCATATTAATATATTAGAACTTATAATATATTAATATAAATCATAAATATACTATTCTCAAAAGACTATCCATATAAATTGTGCCGGTGAAGTGCAACCCAAATGGACCATGCCGGGTCGGGTCAAGTACATACCAAATATAGTTATGGACTTAGACATTAATCCAACAGTCTCCCACTTGGATAAGTCTAAAACTATTATTGAGTAAGACTTCAAAACCTAACTGGCAATCGTAGCTCTTAAAGTCGTTGTCGAACTCTGACCTTGTCAATGACTTGTCCATTAGATAAGGGATCATATATTCCTCCATTCTAGATATCATATGGACTGAGACATGGATTATAATCATTCTATCTGTCCATTTGTTGTTTCCCGATTTTCGATTTATGATGACTGACTGATTGAACAAATCAAATCAGTCCTGGCTTGGCCAAGCACTCACATGTGTCATCGCTAAATCATCGAGGGGCCCACAAATATCGCTTTTATCCTGAAGGTAAAAGGAATGGATAAACTTCGACTCATATGGCTTGTTCTACTACTTGTTGAATCATACACAAAGGCACGTTTTATAACATCGAGTTACCAATGCGTTTTCGTGCAATCAATGTATAACCAACTCATAGTAACAACTCATATCTCTAGGTTTTAAGAATATAAGATATTATCGTCTCATGATCACTCGTGATAAAATCCATGAAGTGATTCAAATGAGCGTGGGTTGAATCCAATACTCAGAACTTATGAGCACTCATGAGTGTTGTAGCACCACTTTGTCCACCAACTTGGACCTCTACAAACCAACCCATGACAGTCTTGATTCATATCTACTTCCAACATATGACCGACTGTGGATGGTTTGAATAACTTAATCATTTAGGAAGAGCGACTTAGTTATTCTGGAAGTCAAAACATGCAAAGTGAAACATAAGAATAAATGAATCAAATATGGTATCAAACCCTATGAATATAAATAAACACTTTTATTTATCACCATACTGATTACTCATTATTCATTGTTTCGGTTTTATCAACTTTATACTTGAATTAAAAACACTAGTTGTCCCATGCTCCAAGCATGTACACTATGTTTTTCTTAAACAATAGCTTTGCCATACACCAAGTATGCACTCTATGTTTGTCTATGATCCTTACTTTGTGAAATAAACCAATTGAACATAATTTCAATGATTCTAATTTCACACTCCCAAATCCTTATCGAAAAATGTGAGAATTTCAAATTCCTATCATTTATCGAAATCTGTTTAGATTTTAAACTTATATGCACTGACCCTCTTGTAATGAATATGTACAAAGTCACAAAGACTTGTCAACAGTCATTATAAGGTATTCCAATGGAGATCAACTCCATGGAAACTAAGTCTCATATTCAAAGTACATTGCTTTGGACATGCTTCTTGCATTAAGTTTTCTAATCTTACACAGATAACTTCCACCTATGGAGACAACTCCATATTCTCATTTTGACTATCACTTCTGAATAAGAGATGCCTCTTTTCAGAATATGTCAATATGGTCCTTCCAAAATTAGCACTATACTTCCAACTGTCCCTGAGCAACCAATCTTTGGTAAACCTCAGATTGTCCTCGACAATTGCTTAATCATTTTAGTCATATCCAATTCTAGACCTTTTCCCTTCTTAATGCCTCTGGGCATTTGGAAAAATTTAGAAATGACAAATATTATAGCACATGCAATCGATCCTGTACCCAAAGCAAATGGTACACGATTCATGATGTCTCACATACAGACATGATTCTAGACCATTCTTTTGCTACAATATTTTTATTTGCCATGTTTTCAAAATTTGACTATGAAGAGGGATGTCGTAATCATAATCGAATTTTGAGAACGCAATATATAGAATTTCCTTAAGTTGAACCAATCCAACATGAAATTCATATATATACTCTTGACTAAAGATGATTAAGGTCTCAATCTAAGCCTTTAGAACTTAAATGAAGTATATCCTCTCCCTTAATTATAGCAAAACAACTTTTTCAATCCCTGCAGCCTCACGAATTTAAACTTTTGTTTTCTATAATTAACATTGCTAACTTGCAACACTAACAATAATTATCATGCTCCCACTTACATGATGATTATTAGCATAACACTTATGCTCCCACTAGCTTTGACATGTACTCAGAAATCAGCTGGACTTCTAGAAATCAATACTTTATTGACTTTCTTACCAAAGTTTAGATTTCTGATACGAGATGCTTTGATAAAACTTTATCAAAATCATACACCTTTCCTTAGATAGCATGCATGTGTGTCTAAACAATTTCAGAACTATGAAAAGGGATGCCGTAATCATAGTCTCAATTGTTTAGACCTTTTGCCATCTGCTTCAAATCTACTTGGTGGAAGTGTTTCCTCACCATCATTTTCATGAATCGGAGAGAAACCTTATGACCCTTAGATTTTATGGTGTATGTGTTCTTATCCATGTGAATCGTCAAAACCATAGTCACAAGACAAGGATAATGACAAATCCAAACTCATATGGACTGAACTTATGCAATCTTAACTTCTTGCCACCTGGCAGTACAGGGCCTGCCATTGCTTCCAAGTTGTTATGAAACCAATTGAGAACTTTCAGAACTCCTATGCAAAGCCAACTTTAACTGGAATGGGCACAAAATATGTCAACACGATAGGTTATAAACCTCAAGTAGTGAAGAACCTCAGGTTTTATTCTTGATTAGTTCTTGAAATTCTTTTTAGGATCTTTAAGACTCCCACTATCCTTTTGACATATAAGACTATCTTGCCCAATATTCAAGAGATAGTGCGGATTCTTTATCAAGACAAACACTTCACATAATTGGCCTCAGTTGGTCTTTGTTTTATCCAAAACATCACAACTTACCAATTTCAAATGTACAAGAGTAGGACACTTTTACTCTTACATTTGACAAGTGTTTTAAACCTTTCTTTAAGATATGGCACTCAAGTTACAATCTTGGAGTATGACTCTAAGAATTGTTTTGGAACGAAGTATGACTCATCTTCCTGATCTAACCATTTCAACAATTCATGACTCCTCTTCTTAGTCATAAGAATGCACTAAGAAGACCTTTAGAGGACTAATTGTGATATGATTTCTAAATCATTAAGATGATCACAAACATGATACTAAAGTACTCTCCCATCTTTTCAGATTTGAGAAACTTTTATCTTTCTGCCTAATTTGATTCTTCCCATTCGTTCTGCCATACATTGAGACTTTTCCAATGTTTCAGAATTATACTTAAACTTGTAAGTATAACCATATTTACTAAACTTTAGTAAATCAAATAGTCTTAACGAGCTTTGTGGTGGACATGACCAGTGCACAAAAATGTGTACTCGATCCCTTTAGTCCTTCACTTGACTTACACATCCATGTGAACAAGTAATTAGTCTTTATTTTCCAATGCTTGAAAGTTCTCATTCATCATACTATTCAACTTGCATGATTCCAAGTTTCGGTCCAATTGAAACTTGGGCGATGAGGAACTTTCCTGATTTGGTAAATTTAGACACTACCACAAATGAAAGAATCAAAGCCATTTTCCAATATTGTTGTCAGTGGAATCATATAAGCAACAATTTTCCACAAATGTCATTGTAAGGATACTTCAAATAAATAAAGTTAAACAATTTTCTTTTATTTTAAAACTTTGCGGAAAAACTTATCCTTACAATCCACATGGAAAATTGTTATCTATTCCTTAGCAATATATCATAACTTCTTAAGCAACTGCTCAAAATTCTGATGCGATCGAAATCCACCTTCGCGATCAGAATCAGCATATACTTCCTTTAAGATTTCTCTCTATTCTTTGATTCTTAAAACATCAACATGTGACCCAGTCACATCATGTAATGAGGATCTCAGAATAGAACTTAACAGAGTTAGATAATGGGCTCTACCTGATGTAGAGTCAAACTTATTGACTTTAACATCCTTAGGTAAATTTGGCAGCTTTGCAATCAACGCCCCTTCCTTTGGCAAAATAAACATATGGACCCTTTGGTAATGGGACTATCTCAGACTTAGCCTTTCTCTTTACCATTTGGTCAACCGGGTTGACTATGGCCAATCCCTTTCCATTGGGAAGAGAATGCTTTTTTCTGGATTTCCAGTGTCACCATTGTCACTGTCCATAATTTTTTTTTGGAAGTTGATCTTCTAATCAAATTTGCTTTACTATCGTTCCAAATCATTGCTGATTCAGCAGCACCAAGCAAATAGATATGATCATTAAGGTTCATGTCATAGTCTGTTTCATAGTAGTCCCAAAGGAACTCACTATGTGACTTAGAAAGTGATTGAACATCCAACTTTCTCAAGACTTTGACACCCAACTCTCTCGGCTTGTCAATATGTGACTTCATCTCTAAGATGTGATCACACATAGACCTTGCTTGCCATTAGGGCTTGAGTGACCTTGAACTTGTGGGTTAGGGAGAATAATTGGAGGAGGTGGAGGAAGAGAAGTATGACTTCTATGAGCCAAACTCGGGAAGTCATATTCATTAGGAAAGCTTGGTTTGGGAAGATCATTGTTGTCTAAACCAGACATCAACAATGGGACAAATTCACGTAAAGTTGATTTAAGTCCTTAATATAACACCCAATATGATATATTAAGGCTAGGACCCAACAAACTATTTTATAACTTGGAAGAGGGATGTCGTAATCCAAGCTATAAATTATTTTAAGGTAGGTGAATGACGATTCACCAATTTCCACCAAGATAAACGAAATGTATTATTAGGTTTTAATTGGTTTTGAAACTCCTAGATTCTTTTGAGATTCATTGAACTTTTCAATGGCATGTTTCAATCTCGAGTGTGCCCTTCAGGTTTTGTGACTGGGATGCCGAGGATCACAAAACAAGGTGTGAAGTAACCATGCAAATATACTTGGTACCCTTAATATTTACCCCTCAATCGATGTGCCGGTTAACCACACGCTCCAACGATACTATGATAAACATTAAGTTACCCTTTGCCTACCTTGTTAAGTCCAGGTTAGTGTGCCGGTTAACCACACACGCTCCACTAACAGCTTAAACAAAGTGCAAAGTGTAATTTCATGGATTAGCACCTTATTCACATTTTCCTAAGTAACTAAGATTGGGAATTTATAAGTGTTTAGTTACTTAGTATTTATCATTATACTTATAATGAAGGGAGAATTATAGTCCTTGTCCTACCTGTTCGGCTAACGACCCTCCACCGGTCAAGGAAGCGGTGAGTGAGAGTGGACACCCATTAAACTGCCATTTTATAGGCAGTAACCTTATACCCCCCTTATAGACCGGCTTCGTGAATGAGGCCTACTAATAGTAAGACGACTTTATCTTATACATATCTATATAATTAAAATTATAATAATAGTATAAGGGTTGAATTTTAAACTTTTAAAATTCTAAGGTCTAGTTTGGAATTAAAGTATACATGGGGGGTAACTTTACAAATTCCAAAACTTGAGGACAAGTTTTGAAACCTTTCAAAACTCTTGGATTTTTCATAACTTATGAGTTTAATTAAGGTTTAATGAAAAAAAAATTCAAGTTCCATAACTTGAGGACAAGTTATGGAAGACATTAAATCATTTAATGATGACATTAAAAATAGTGACTCTTCTATTTTCATAACCTATGAGACTTAACGACACTTTAAAAAGAAAAACTCTTCACTTTCCATAACTTGAGGACAAGTTATGGAGTTCATAAAAACCATTAAGATCAAATCTTCCAATTAACACAATAATCAAATAATTTTTCTATGATCTAGATTAAACTCATAGGTAAAGATAATTCACATCAACAATTTTCAAGAAATTAGATAATCATATAAACTAATACAAATCTTGAAACTTTGACAATTATCCTTTGAAGACTCTTGGAATTCATAACCTAAAGAGTTAATAAATGAGACATTTCACATCCATAACTTATGGAAGTTTCAAAACTCTTAAGATCATAACTTTAAAAAAAAACTTTTGAGTTCCAAAATTTTATGACAAAATTTGTAACTCCTTAAGACCATTTAGATCAAAATTTTAAAACAAATAAAATAATCATATCATTCTATCTTTTAATAAATTGACCTAATTCAACTCTTGTAGTAAAGTGACTCAAATTTTATAAATAATTAGTTTTTCATAAAATCAAGTAATTATCATAAAATTTGACAAACTTCATGTTTTTTTTTTTCTTTTTTTTTCCTTCAACTTGAAAAAAAAATACATTTGCATCAAATATAATAGAAAACAACCCATGGCTCTGATACCACTGTTGGGTTTTAGTATACTACAACATCCTATGGTGTACATGCAACCCTATAAACCTTGGATCTATGTTTTCTCTATTATACATGCAAATATTAACTATTCCAAGGTTTCATCCTAATTACCATATTATGAAGCACCTATACTACAAAGTTCTAGTTAGATGACATACCTTTTGATGTAGCTTGATGTCTTCAAGCTTTAAGAGCTTAGCCCCAATAGTGTGGAAGCCTCAAATGGAATCACAAATCACCAAAACACCTTGGAAGAACTTGAGAGAATATGTATGCACACTAAAATCGGCCCACTCTTCTTTTCACACACTTGTGTAAATTTTGTGAGCCAAGGACCCCTTTATATATTATGGAGGATTAGGGTTACATCCATGTAAACCCTAATACCCATGACCTTTCATTTACATAGGATCCATGGGTTAAAAGCTCCATGGACCATCCATAAAAGCTTAGCCCAACCTAAATGAACTTGGCCCATTCCATATATATAAGAGTCCATATTTAATTAGTTCTTTTTGATCACTTAATTAATTCTAAATTAATTATTGATCAATACTAATTAAATAATATGATTCCATATTAATATATTAGAACTTATAATATATTAATATAAATCATAAATATACTATTCTCAAAAGACTATCCATATAAATTGTGCCGGTGAAGTGCAACCCAAATGGACCATGCCGGGTCGGGTCAAGTACATACAAAATATAGTTATGGACTTAGACATTAATCCAACAGCATTATCCTGTCAGCACAAAGGGTTGCTTCAGGAAGAGGGAAAGTTGGGTTTCCGATACTTTGGATCATCAGGATGTTTTCAGGTTGGCAAAGTGGCATGTAGGATAGACCTTTTGAAAAGGTTCGGTTTGATTCACATCGCTTTTCACGTTTGGCAGCTGCAAAGGCGCATATTGGATGAGTAGGCGGTTGTATCGTTGGGTGATGTTTAGGTCGGAGAGCACTTGAACTATGTAGGGAAACCAGTGGCAGCATCGGAAAGGATCCGAGTAGACTTGGGAGCCAGAGTCCAAGATCTGGGAGCATTATCGTGAATTGTTCGCTGCAACAGGCTTCGAGGACGAAGCCTAGTTTAAGTGGGGGAGAGTTGTAACATCCCATTTTTCAGGTAGCTTCAAATTCATCCCTCAGATGTTAATTAGGTCATTTGGCCCTTGGTTGGAAGGAAGTGGCAAGAAAGGACCATGCATGCAAAGGTGGCAGTCGGGTATGTACGCCCAACGTAAGTTGGGGTACGCCCAGCGTATGAGGATAAATGGTCGCGGGTGTTGGAAGACGTACGCCCAGAATACGAGATGTACGCCCAACGTACGCTCAGTGGCACAAAACCCTAATTTTAGGGTCAAGCACTATATAAAGAACATGAGGACTGGAACCCTAGCCCCTTATCATCCTCCCCAACCTCAGAAAAACCCTAGAACATCTCATCCCTTCATTCTTGTGTGATTTTAACCTTGAGAAGCCCATTTTGGTGATTTTTGAGCTTGGAAGAGGAAAGAAGAAATTGGCAAGGAAGAACTTGGGAAGTTGGAGCTCATAGATCTGGAATAGCATCATCATTTGAGACTCTTTGGAGGTATAAAGTTCATAACTTTCCTCAAGAATGCTTAGATCTAGTGTGGTTTGATTTTGAAGTCATTTTGGTCCCAAGTATAGAACTTTTTGGTTCAAATCCGATTTCTGGACATAGAATTGCCACTCTCAGTTCAAAATGAGTCCCTAAGGTAGAAAGTTGCCATCTTGAATGTCTTATTGGATTCATGCATGAGTTAAGATCATTTCTATGAGAATGGAATGCTATTTTGGAGTTTGGGCTTATTAGGCTCATGCAAAGTCACCAAGTCAGTGACTTTATGTATTAAGACGTTGAAAAGGGCTTGGATCTGTGATTGTAGCTTCTGGTTTGGAGTATTGAGCACTTGATGGGAAAGTGACTTAACAGGGGAGTACGCTGAGCGTAAATGCAGGTACGCCCAACGTACTCACCATTTAGCTAGTACGCCCAACGTACATAGGAGTACGCCTAGCGTACTCACAGATATGGGCCTTGCGAGTTTTGGGCCTCGGTTTGGGCCATGTAAGGGATTTTGGTCCTTTGGGCCTTGGTGGGCCATCAAAAGTCAGTTAATATGGGCCACGAAGATGTTTGAGCTCAAGTTAAGGCCCATTAGAGGGATTGAGCCCAATTTAGCAAATTGGGCCATTAGTGGGCTTGGAAAGCCTACCTAGTGTTGGGTTTTGCTTGTGGTAATGGGCCTTGGCCCAAATTAGAGAAAAGAAAAAAAGGACAATATGGACCCCTTAGTCAGGATTGATAGTCCATATGTTGACTCAGTATTCGTTATGTTGGATAGTTTGGGATTTCCGGGGAGATAGCGTTTCGGGAGTTCGATTCTTCAGTTCAGATCGGCATTGCGAGGTGAGTTATCCTCACTGTACTCAAGGGTCTAAGGCACCAAGGCTGGACCTTTGTTTTGTTATGGGGATTATTACTGGTGTGATATGTTAGCTCGGTATCCTGGTATATAGGATGGTTATATGCTAGTATGATCTGTTAGATCGGTATCCTAGTAGATAGGATGGTTATATGCTGGTATGATCTGTTAGATCGGTATCCTGATAGATAGGATGGTTATGGTTATATGCTGGTATGATTTGTTAGATCGGTATCCTGGTAAATCAGATGTGGTTATGCTTAGTGACCTATAGTTTGGTCTGACTGTCTGTATGCTGGTAGGAGGTTACCTTTTATATGTGCACATGATTGATTGGTAGTTGAGGGTATTCCATCCCGAGGATGATAGGACCCTAGTATGTTGTATTTATAGACTGTTATATGATTATCTGATATAGGTGCACATGTTTGATTAGTTATGTTGGCATTCCAACCCGATGGTTGAGGGCCTGGGGTATGCCAGCCCGATGGTTGATTGGACCCATAGTATGTTGGCATTCTAACCCGATGGTTGAGGGCCTGGGGTATTCCAACCCGATGGTTGATTGGACCCATAGTATGTTGGCATTCCAACCCGATGGTTGATTGGACTCATAGTATGTTGGCATTCCAACCCGATGGTTGAGGGTCTGGGGTATTCCATCCTAATGGATGGTTAGACCCATAGTATGATGTTTTTTATTGTATGTGTATTGTTGTGTGTATGGGTATTTTGGGGGTAACTCACTAAGCCTTCGAGCTTACAGTTTCAGTTTATTGTTTCAGGTTCAGCGGTTGACCGCGGGAAGGCGAAGGCGTGACCGTACACTTCCTCGATTGATGATTATGATTTTTGGGAACTCTGATGTTTAAACTATTTTGAAAACAAATTGTAATAACTGAGTGGTTTTAAATGATTTAAAAAGTTTTAAATTGGCTCGAATTTTATGGATGTTACACTATGGCCCCCCATGTTCACCAATTTTTATACAAATTATATTTTCGCCCCTCCCCCTCCCCACCCCAATGAAAGATTGAAGCTCCGCCACTGAGTATATAGTATAGTAAAGTAAGTTGGGTATCGAACATAGGGAACATATTCAATATACTACTAAAAATTAATCTAAAATCAAGCAATAATTAAAAAGGGTTTCTATCTGATTTTTCAAATTCAGACTAACTTAAGCACTCAACTAAAACCGATTGTAATCAAGATATTAAAACCACTATTGTTTAGTTTCGAATCCACCTTTTTCCTATGGTTAGTTCTTATTAATGGATTAATGAAGTTGGTTACCAATTTATATGTAATTAGCAATCTTGGTCCAATCTACTAATATTTTTACCAAATCATGTACTACTATGTAATGGTCATACACAAACAAATACAGAATTAGTTATTAATGATAACTGGGCTATGTAAGATACATCTAGATAATTATCTATGGTCAAAACAATTAATCAAACACAATTATGTTCACAATTATGTAGATTGGACCTAGCTCTAGCAATTTAATGGTCACTAAACTACTAGGTAAACAAGTTCATGTAATTTAATAGTCACTAAGCTACACTTAACTTGAATTTAGGCACATGCTAGGTAATGATAATCTAACACATGCACAAAACCAACTTTATAAAATCCATAAAATAATATGCTAACTCATAGTTTTTAGGTTTCATCTAGCTAAATGAAAGTCAACTAAATTAGCTACTCATTACTGAAAGTAAACACATAAGTTCATAAGAAAGTGACATGATTAATTAATGAAAACCAAATGTAATGATTTAATCTTCAAATTGTCGATCTTCAAACAATCTCTCCTTCTTAGGATATTTTTCGTAGGTTTCTGACCTCCAATATCGAGTATCTCAGAATATCCCTTCTCCTAAAGTTCTCCAAATCGTTAATACTAAGGGATAAATATAGTTTTCCAAAATATATATCTCACGTCGTGAGCTTTGAAGTCTCACGTCGTAAGTTTAACGTAATCCGTGTCTGGCAAGGATTTTGGCTTCCCCATGTCTATCTTTTAGAATTGGCTCTTCACGTCGTGAGATATATGAACCTCATGTCGTGAACTTGGTTTTTCCCCTAGAAACTTCTTCTTTTAAGCTCCAATCCTCCAAAGTTCCAATGTTTGTCGCTTCTGGTCCTTATTCTTCAAGAGTGTCCTATTTGGCTGCAACATGTAAATTAATTCAATAAGTATCACATATATTTGCAATTAAACAAAATATTACTTAAAATGTATTAACATAATGCCTAAATATATGTATAAATATGGCAATATCAAAATACCCCACACTTATCTTTTGCTTACCCTCAAGCAAAACTCTTCTTTTTAAGTTAAACTTTCATCACCAATATCACATAACACAATCCATTTAGAACCCAACCATTATACCAAGACCCCAATGCGCATATTCGTGTCTAAATTCCTAAATACTTCACAATCATAAATACTCACAATCCTTATGAACCTTCACCCCTTAGTTTATACGCCACCCATTTTTGCAACCCTCCGAATCCATCCCCAAAAATCTTTCTTAACCTCAAGGTATTTTTGGTTAAGCTACCCAAACATACATAATATCTATAAAGAATTACAATTTTGATACCACAATGGAGCTCCTTGAATTCATTTTTTCTTTGACATTTGCTTATCGATTTCTTTGAATTCACCACCTTCTTGTTTGATTTTTGGTATCTTATTTTTCAGAATTTTTGATCTTTTGATTTTCATACTTTGATAGCTCCAAAATTCTTACAACTTTTTTTTGTAATTTCTCTTTTTTTTTATATAACTCACTTTTTTCTACTCAAATCCTACATGCTTAAGCAAGGGAGCTTAACTTCAACATTTATTGGTTAGAGGTATTAGTCTAAGTACAATGACCACATAAGCACTCCTGGATAGATTTCAGGTACATGCTACAAAACTTATTACATCATATAAACTACCAGATTACCTTTCATATCTCATGACTTTTCACTAGGACTGGGAAGCCACAAATATACTATAACATATGTTGGTTCAATTAAACATTTGAGCTCACATTGGATCATCCCACACAACACTAGCAACTTAAGTTTTTAATTATTACTAGATTTTATTTTTTAGATTATTATTTCAAATCTATAAAAATTTTAAATTTTCTAATCTAGCAATTTTTTTTCTTTTTCGACCCCTACCTCACACTTATTTCATACAATGCCCTTATTGTATGCATAAAATAATTTAAACACATAGTAAAAAAGGAGAAAAGGGAACAGACTCCCCTGGGGTAATAGTGGTGAGATCGAATTATGAAAGTGTGGAAAACTCGAACATCTTGAATAGATAACTGGAACTTGGACTTCATTGGTATCGTGAATGTGCTGGAAATATGTGAATCATAAACTTGCATCTTCGAAAAGTGTGGTGCATAAAATCTACAAAGTAATGCATCTCAATGTGGGAAAGCATACGCCACATTGTAAGTTGAAAGAAGAGAAAGTAAAACGCGATAGGTTATCACTCACGACGTGAAAAGTGAGAATTTACGACGTGAGAATCAATCTGGGAATCGAGTCTGAATCGACCTCACAATGTGAGAAGCATAACCTCACGTCGTGAGAACTGGGAGTTCACCGATTGCATCCTTCTGTACAAGTCTCGATGCATGGAATCTTCACTTTTACTCTTAAGTATTTTAGACTCTTTTTAAGACCCATTTTGATGGAATTTTTTCTTCTCTATACTCTATCTTCACACACGAATGTTACCCACACTAATCAAAGATTATGGGCTTCGATTCTTTACTTTAACGCTCACGACTTCTCTCGCTCTTTTTTTTCTTTTCTCTATCAATACTCTAATAATTGTGCGAAAAAAAACAAAACATTGGTGGAAAATAGAAAACAAACATCACACATTCGGTTACATGTTTTAAAGACATACCAAATAAAAATAAAAACACACAAATTAAACACACCAAAATAAACTAAGAAAAGAAATGACTAAAAATAAAAAGGATAAATATTAATAATCATCTCCATCGTCTCTCATCCCACTCGGCCTGACTCCATCTCCTTGTTGCCTCCAAAGCTCCTCCTATGCCGGAATGTATGGATAATGAGGTGGCATGGTGGGTGGTCTGTCGATGTGAAAGTGCTAAAATAAAACATCCATGGCTTGATTGTGATAATTCACACCGCCACAAAGATTATCCAAATATGTACCAACCCGACTTTGAAACGGGTCGGTTGGTACACCACCCTCAAATTGTTGAGGTTATTGTTGTTGGCCCCTTTCTCCTCGTGCTCTCACATTCCTTCGCCCCCACGGTCTCGGCTATTCCTCAGGTTGCTCAACTTTTTCCTCCTCATTGTCAGCAGGAATGCTCCAATGGGATCCCATATTAATGATAACATACATAGATTCCAAGAAACCCATTGTAAGATCAGTACCCTTGATGCATGTTAGAGTATGCATCACCCTAGGCACAAATAGTTCATACGATTTTTCCAATCGGGGTCACAAAATGCCCTCCTGCTATTGGGCTCCCGGCTCGTGATGTAACCTCCTTACTTGCCAAATATTGCGCCAGAAAGTAAGGTATATGGAAACAAATGGTCGGTGTGATGATGCTCCATATAAAAAAACAAATTCAAAGTCGTTACTTTATCCCCATGTTTTTTATGATTAATTGTTAATGTCACGAGGCGGTGGACGAAACGATGAATTGGAGACCGGGATTGGCTTTCCTGTGACACCCCAGAATGAAACTCACTATTTGCAATTGTCTTCCAAAAACCATACCCATTTATACCTTGAAAGTAATCCCGAGCGGCTGATCTCAAAAACCGATCAAAATTAGGAGACATTGTGTCTTGTTGCTCGTACAAGCCCATTCTCCATGCGAACTTGACCAAACTACATACTCGATATTGACCACCGAGACGAAAAACCAAGGCATGCGCATAATAAGGATCAACCGTGCTTCCTTCAATAGAAATTTTTGAGAAAAATTCCACACACAATTGCTTGAAAACCTCTTCCTTAATGGAAAATAAATTCCTCCACCCATTACAAGTGAAAGACGCCCCATTGTCAAAGAATGTCTTTGTGAGATACGAGTTTAATCTCTCCAAAATCCAAATCTCATTTAGCTTGTCCCAATCAATTGTTGGTGAAATGGAAAATTCACGATTGTAAAGCCATCCCAACTTGTTCTTGTAGTTGTTCAACATTTCTGGTGGAAGATCATCGGGAAATTCATAAAATGGGTGTAGGCTTGAAACATTCCTTTGTTGGTGTTGAGGAGCTACTCTTGGACCCATAAGAACAACCCTAACTCTAGATGCACAAATTTAACCCTCAAGAACAACCCTAACTCTAGATGCACAAATTTAGTAAAATTAACTAGATTATACAGTGGGGATCTTACCGAAATTGAAGAGGGAAATGAAATTGAGAAAAACTTGAAGAAAATCGGTAGCAGAATCGAGTGTGGGGACAGATGCTTCTTCCGTTCGTTCGTGGGTTTACACAAGTGAAAGTGGTAGTCAAATGTTCGAGGTTACTTATAAAATGGTCCCCTGTGCTTTTTATGGCTCACGACGTGAGCTTTAAACTGATTAAAAAAACCGGGAAATATTTATTTTCCACGTCGTGGTTTCAAAGTTTTTGACCAAAATAATTAATTTTCTTTTAAAAAAAGTTAACCACTCTTGAATTTAACCCCACACTTAATTTGTTACTTTTCTTTAAAGATTAAGATGATGACGACGAGGACTTACCCTAAAACTTAAATAAAAAAAATAAAAAACTAAAAAAATTAAAATACAAACCGAGCTCGGGTTGCCTCCCGAGAAGCACTTCTTTTTATGGAGTCATGATCCGAACTCCTTCAGCCCTACGTTGTCCCGGTCGGGGTGCGAATTCCCTTTGCACTTTTTGTTCCTTCCACCTTCTTTTGTAAGCTTGTACCCTTCTTATATATGCTATTTTATAATTTTTCTTTCTTTGTTTCGGTCGTGCTTTCCTCGTGTTTCTGCTTCAACCCTTTACTCTTTTCAGCAAGTTGAGATTCTCCTTCTTCCTTTTTTTGTTCCCTTGCTTCAACATCCATCTTTTCCAAAGTTGGCTTGCTCCAATTTTGTGTAATTTCTTCTTCATCATCACCTGAGACCAAAGTTTCTTCACTTTCTTCACTCACCGGAGACTTTGGTGTTGTAAAAGCGAAGACTTCACAGATCATTGGAATTGATGCTCTTGGCTTGGTACGCTTGATTTCTTCTCTTGTATGAATTTCCTTTTCCATTAATTTTTCTAACTCTTCAAGCTCATTATCTTCATCCATTATAGAACACTTCGTTTTGAGTCATATTCTTCTTGAATCTGTCTTCAACTCTAAATGTCATCTCCTCTTTTCCCACTTGCAAGGTAAGCTTTGATTCTCGAATATCTACCAAGGCTTGCACGCAATAGGAACATCTTCATCCTCTTTCATGTCTAGCACCACAAAGTCGATTGGAAAAATAAATTTTCCAATTTTTACCAATATATCTTCAATTATGTCTCGAGGATGAGTCACCGAACGATTTGTCATATGAATTGTCATCCTTGTGGCCTTTAATTCTGGAAGGTTGAGCTTTTGGTAAAATGAATATGGCCTTAAATTAATACTCGCTCCAGAATCGGCTAAGGCAAATGTCTTCGCGTTATTTCCAAACTCACATGGAAGTGTAAGGTGTCCGGGATCTCCCATTTTCTTTGGTATTCCCTCCATAATTACCATTTAACTTTGCTCACAAAGGACTACCTTGGAAGTCTTCTCTAATTGTTAGCGAGTGTCTAGTAAATCTTGAAGGAATTTTGCATATTCAGGAACTTTGGCTAAGGATTCAATAAATGTGGTATTGATTTGAATACCCTTGACTTGATTCATAAACTTTTTATGTTCTTGTTCCAATGGGTGAACTCTAGCTCGAGAAGGAAACGGTAATGGAGGTTGATATGCCTTGACAAAAGAATTTATTTTTCTGATCAGACCCAACCCATGACGTGAGGGAAGGATCCTCACAATGTGAGAACTCGGTTTCAGCAGCTTCATTTTTTTCTTCTATTTTCTTCTGCTTCAACAATGGATCGGGTTGCTTTGTGTCTTCTTCTAATGCCTCCAAGAACTCAGAAATAGTGTCTTCTTTAGTGGATATGGCCATGACATGTGGTTGCGGTTTGTTATCGGGAATTTTAGGTGGTAACCGTTCATTAACTAATGTAGTTAATTGCCCGAGTTGAGCCTTAATGTTTTTGATGGACGCTTGATGATTTCTCATGGTGGGATCAGATGCATCGTGTCGTTTTTCAGAAGCCTCCATGAACCTATGAAACAATGACTCTAAGTCCACCTTCTTCTCAGGTTGTGGTTGTTCTTTTTGGTAGAAGGCTCGTCCGGTTTGCCTATATTTTTCTTCTTTTTGTTTATTGTACTCTTCATAGGGCAACGATTCTCTCTTTGTCTTTCTCCAATCTTCATCATATTGGTCTCCACTAGAGTAGCAAACTTGCACTTTCCTATTCCCGTTTTCATCTAAATGGCAATCCTTAGTCAAATGTGGCACATTGCAAATTTCACAACCCACACGTATTGCATGTATGGATTGGTCCATCTTCGTAATTCTTTGATACATGTTACTCAACATTGCCAAAACAGTCGCCATGTCTTCCGAAGCACCATTTCCGATTCCCCTTGCTCCGTCTTGTCGAGGCTTATGGTACTCCCTTGAATGATTGGAAAATTCTTAGATTAGTTCCTTAATTTCAGCGGGATTCTTCTTTGTTAATGGTCCTTGAGAATCAAGGAGTTGACTTGTCGTTACGTTTACCCCATCGTAGAAGATCGAGACTTCTTGTTGCTCGTTTAGATCATTTTGGGGACAATTCCTTAGTAACCCCTTATACCTCTCCCATGCTTCATATAAAGATTCTCGCGCTTGTTGCTTGAAATTGGCTATGGCTTTCTTAAGTTTAGAAACCTTCGATGGTGGGAAAAATTATTGGAGAAATTCTTCACACATTTGCGCCCAAGTGGTGATTGTACTAGTTGGAAGTGCCTTTAGCCAATCTTTTGCTCCTCCTTTGAAGGTAACCATGAGCATTCTTAACAACACTGTTTCTCAAGGTACATTCAGAATATTGAAATAATCGTTAATGTCATTGACTTCATCGAGGTGCTTGTATGCATCTTCATGATCATTTCCGGAGAATGGAATATCCTTTAGCGCGGAAAGGATATGTCCCTTTAGCTCGACGGTGGCGGTAGCGGGAATTGTGGGTTGCACAAGCCCTGGACCGGTGTCCTCACATATTCTCTTCTTGTATGCCTCCATCTTCATGTTAGCGATGTCCGTCATGTTGTTTTTCAGTTCGCTTTTGGGTTCGCTACTTTTCTCTGTTTCTGTTTCGGGCTTGTAACCAACTTCCTTTTTGTTAGGAGTCTTCTCAAAGCTTTCGAACGTTCTTGCGTTTTGCGGCTTGTTTCTTGATCCTCCTACGTACTTATCCTTCTTTTTATGGAATGCTGGCTCAGGATCTTCAAATGGTGATGTCAATGGTGTCTTTGATCCGCGGGACATATACTACTTAAAAAAAACAAAACAAAAACGTAAAAATGAACTAAAACTAATCAAAAATAAAAACGAAATAAAATTCTGAGATATCGGGTCTCATGTCGTGAGCTTTGAGAGCTCACGTTGTGAGTTCAGTATTTTAGGAAAATTAACTAATGCTAAAAAGTAACTTTTTGTAGGTTTTACCCCACAAAAAGGATCGATTAACCAAAAGCAATTAAACTAATAACTGAAATAGCTGTTCCCCAGCAACGGCGCCAAAAACTTGATGTGCACAAATTATACATATCTAGCTTTAAATTTATAAACCTAACTACTTATCTACTCATGCACATAGAGGCAGTGTACCTAGTCAGTATATAGTATAGTAAAGTAAGTTGGGTATCGAACACGTAGAACGGATTCAATATATTAAATTTACTACTAAAAATTAATCTAAAAGCAAGCAATAATTGAAAAAGGTTTTTATCCGATTTTGCAAGTTTAGAGTAACTTAAGCACTCAACTAAAAACGATTGTAGTCAAGATATTTAAACCACTTTCGTTTAGTTTCGAATCCTTCTTTTTCCTATGGTTAGTTCTTATTTATGGATTAATGAAGTTGGTTACCAATTTATATGTAATTAGCAATCTTGGTCCAATCTACAAATATTTTTACCAATTCATGTACTACTATGTAATGATCATACACAAGCAAACACAAAATTAGTTATTAATGATAATTGGGCTATGTAAGATATATCTAGATAATTATCTATGGTCAAGACAATTAATCAAACACAATTATGTTCACAATTATGTTCTCCAACACAGTTAAAGTTGTTACATTTATTACTTTATCTAGATGTGGTCACTCTTAGCTCTAGCAATTTAATGATCACAAAACTACTAGGTAAACAAGTTCATGTAATTTAATAGTCACTAAGCTACACTTAACTTGAATTTAGGCAACAAGGGTCAAAACTTTAACATGCTAGGTAATGATAATCTAACACATGCACCAAATCAACTTTATAAAATCTATAAAATAATAAGCTAACTCATAGTTTTAAGGCTTCATCTAGCTAAACGAAAGTCAACTAAATTAGCTACTCATTACTGAAAGTTAACACATAAGTTCAAAAGAAATTGACATGATTATTCAATACAAACTGAATGTAATGATTTAATCTTCAAATTCTCGATCTTCAAACAATCTCTCATTCTTAGGATGTTTTTCGCATGTTTCTAACCTCCAATCTCGAGTATATTAGAATATCCCTTCTCCTAAAGCTCTCCAAATTGTTAACACTAAGGGATATATATAGTTTTCCAAAATACGTATCTCACGTCGTGACCTTTGAGGTCTCACGTCATGAGTTTGACGTAATCCGTGTCTCGCAAGGATTTTGGCATCCCCGTGTATATCTTCTAGAATTTGCTCCTCACGTCGTGAGATATAAGAGCCTCACCTCGGGAACTTGGTTTTTCCGCTAGAAACTTGTTCTTTTAAGCTCCACTCCTCCAAAGGTCCAATGTTTGTCGCTTCTGGTCCTTATTCTTCAAGAGTGTCCTATTTGGCTGCAACATGTAAATTAATTCAATAAGTATCACATATTTTTTGCAATTAACCAAAATATTACTTAAAATGTATTAAAATATTACCTAAATATATGTATAAATATGACAATATCATATAGAGATTGGTGAGTGTTTGTTTTTATTTAACACTAGGTTATAACCCGCGGGAACCACAGTTACAAAATAAATTAAACTTTCATCAAAAACTAATAATTACTAATAAATTATATATATATATATATATATATATATATATATATATATATATATATGGTCCGGTTCCGGTGAGGACTAAAAAAATGGTGATGACTATGATGACAATTCTCCACCACCAATTTCGTCAACGACGCAAACGTCAAACCCAAATACTTGGACGTGGTGCGTTCGCATGCGACCCACGTCCGTGGTAACTAATACGGACTCGAAGATTTAATCACGTGCGGCGAACGTCCATGATACGTCATTTAAGTGGGTTTTATTATTTATTTATTTATTTATTTTCGTTAAAAAAATTTCAATTTTTAAAAAATAGATATATGCTTTGTTTTAACGTCTTTTATTTTATTTTCGTTTATTTTATTTTTTTTAAAATTATTTTTTTTTATTTTTTTCGTTTTTTTTCAATATCTTTACTACATATCTGAAAGTACTAGTGTTTTTCTTTATTTTTGTTTTTCTTTTTCTGATTTTCTAAAGTAAATATTGGTTTGAGTTTCTAATTTTTAACAATTATAAAATTTTAAATAAGAATAATATTAAGGATGAAAATATTTTCCGTTCATACTTTTTTTGAATCATATTATTTTTGGATAATAAAATTTTAAATAAAATTATTTTGAATCGTAATATTTTGAATCAAATCATTTTTAAATCTTATGATATTGGATCAATAATATATTCAATTAAATATAGTTTTTGTTCAAAAAAAATTATGGATCATTACATATTTTGAATCATTTAATTGGAATCATAAAAGATATAATTAAGGATTATAAAATATTTGAGTCTAAATATATTTAGATCATCATAAATTAAGGATCATAAACAAGCTGAATCAAAAGTTATTTTTGAATCATAAATATTTTGAATCATCAAATTTTGGATCATATTATGTTCAATAATTTTTTAAAGATTAATATTTCTTAAAATTAAAATAAATACTTATAAAACTTATTTTTGAAAAATTCTTTTTACAATGTCACTATTATATTTAGTAGAAGTATTCCATAATTTCTTTATGATTTTTGGATAACTTTTTTCTGGATTTTATAAAAAAATAAAATATAAAAAATAAATTTTTTTTTTCAAATTTTCATGGTTATGCTCATTTTGTAGAAATTTTTTTTAAAAACTTTAGTTTTTATGGATTAAAAAAAAGTTATGATAAAGTAGAAGTGCGATCAATTGATTCCACGGGTGCTACAATTACATTACTATCCTTGACTTCAACATTTTACACAAACAATCCCTTAGGTTTTAAGATTTTGTTAGTTTTTTACATTAAATTCTAGCCATCCAATTTCACGAATAAAAGGCAATAATTTATCCTCGCTTGCAGTCGTCACCAATTTTTAAGCCTCCACCTATATATATATATATATATATATATATATATATATATATATATATATATATATATATATATATATATATATATATATATATATATATATATATATATATATAAAAAGAGAAGGCCCAGGGGTATCATATAGTTATGTCAAAATACAGTCATAAGATTATTTATAATAACAAATAATTTAATTTGAAACGTTAATATATACTAACGTTTCAAATTAAATTATTTGTTATTGTAAATAATCCTATGACTGTATTTTGGCATAACTATATGGTACCCCTGTGCCTTCTCTCTCTCTCCCTCTCTCTCTATATATATAGAGAGAAAGGAAAAATAATTCCAATAAATAGAAGTATAGAGTTTGCTTCTAAATTCCCTGACAAAATTATTGATAAAACTCAATTACAAAGATTTTTAGGAAGTTTAAATTATATATCTTCTTTTTATAAAGATTTAGTTAAAGATACAGCTATCTTATATGATAGACTAAAAAAGAAACATGTTCCATGGACTGATCTTCATACTCAAGCAGTCCAAAGAATAAAAGAAAAGGTAAAATCGTTACCTTGTTTGTCTTTAGCAAATCCAAATTGGAAAAAAATATTGAAACCGATGCCTCCGATATAGGTTATGGAGGGGTCTTAAAACAAATTAATCCAAATAATAAACAAGTATATTTAGTTAGATTTCATTCAGGAAAATGGTCTGATTCTCAAAAGAATTATGCTACTACTGCCAAAGAAATCCTGGCAATAGTAAAATGTGTTTTAAAATTTCAAGATGATCTTTACAATCAACAATTTACTGTAATTACTGATTGTCAAGCAGCAAAATTTATGTTTAATAAAGATTTTAAGCATGATGTGTCTAAACAAATGTTTGCCAGATGGCAAGCTCATTTAGCACCATTTGATTTTACGATAATATATAGAAAAGGTGAAGATAATAGTCTTCCTGATTTTCTAACTAGAGAATTTTTAAATGAGTAATAAGCATTTAAAACAATTATCTAATGATATTTTTAATGCAAGAAACTCGATTAAAGAAACTAAAGTTGAAATAACCAACTTATTAGATAATATGCCAACAACAGACACAAATATCCTTGATCGTATTCGCCATACTAGACGAATTCATTTATTAAGTTTCTGACTAATAGACCTAAGAGCTCATCTTAGGTTTCTGGAGAATAAACTTATATTACTTTTGAATTAAATTT
The DNA here is from genome assembly GCF_052849685.1 of Lactuca virosa. Taxonomy (NCBI): domain Eukaryota; kingdom Viridiplantae; phylum Streptophyta; class Magnoliopsida; order Asterales; family Asteraceae; genus Lactuca; species Lactuca virosa. Next base: position 307,094,873 of record NC_136433.1, on the reverse strand, counting down.
TGCAGGATGATCTCTAATAGGGGAAGAGATGGCTACCCTCATAAAGGTAGCAGAGGAAGAGGATCATATCCTCTTATACACCATGGGAAAAATTTGCTAATAGCAGAAAATATTGCCTCCCAATCATCATCTAATATGCCCAAAACTGGGGATCCGTTATACTCGGCTTTTCAACAGTTCTTGAAACAACAAAAGGATAATAATCCTTCTTTCTCAAAAATAGTTTCTGAAGAAGATAACGATGATTCCTCAGAATATATTTTAACTCCTCATAAAGATTTAATAATTCTTTTAGAAGAGAAGGATATCATGTTATATTTTGAGGATAATAATGATCCATTGAATTTATTCTCCAGATATCTGGATACTGCGTCATACGCAGCATGTTCTTACAAATCACGAAATTATTATGAAAATATACTAATTTCTACAGGTACATGTGAAATTTCACATTTCTCCTCTTCAGGAGACAAGAAAGTTTATAATTTCAGCAAAGTAATATTCAAAAGGATTATATCTGCAGAGGAATGGGGTTTAAGCACCCTCGGGGAAAGAGAATTTCTCCACCCTGAACAAAAGATCTTAATAAAATACAATTTCTGGGATTATATCGACAACTTTTATAAAGCTTTTCTTTATGAAAATCCAAAGAAGAAACATTCTTGGTTTTTCAAAATTTGTGACCAAGTTTATAAACAAAAGTTGCCAAATTGGTTTACACAATGGTGGTCATCATATGGCCCAAGTGTTCAAATTCTCCCTGAACCGTTCAAATCTTTATATGTTGAATGGGTTCACGTGGCTCCAAAATACAAGGAGGCTCTTGAGCACTCCAATGGAGGAAGAGAAGTAATACATACTCTACATTTTTTCATAGAATTTTCCATTCCTTAGATTTGGAAATGGATCCCAGAAGTTGATTACAGTCCTAATAAGTTTCCATCTTTACAAAGATCATATCTTACAAAATTTTGGGCAAAAATGTTGCAAAAAGATCCAACCTCAAATGAGATAAACTCCAAACAAACGATTGATAATATAAATCAGACAATTTTGATATATAAATCTCAAAAAGAATTTTTATCTCATAAGGAACAATCAAACAATTTTAATCCTTATGAAAAAGTTCTAAATTCCATTAAAGCTCAAGGAAATTCTTCCCCATCAAAAGATGAAATTATCAAGACTTATTTTCGTCAGATGAAAGAAGACCTGCTTCAAAACCTCAATAAACAACCATCAGACAGCTCCATGTTATCGACAAGCAATGATGAAAATTGTCTAGCAGGAGAATCTCAACCAATCGATGATACCAATGACATTATGGATGACTTCACTGTAGAAGATGCTTTTGCCACTATTGAAGACATGATATTGGAAAAGCTACAAAAGAAGAAGACAAAAACATAAGGACTATATGGTGGAAATTTCTACATCTGTCAATATTCTCTATTTGCTTTAATAAAGCTACAATAATAAAGACATTTGTTTAACCAGCTATTATACAGTGTACTCAATTATTATCTTGTAATATTTTATAGTTTTTAAACTTGGTTTGAAGTCCGGGCCTATATATAGGCTGTTATGTTTATGTATGAAGAGCCAGAAGATTTCTTCCTATCTACTCTCTCCCTTTTGTAAAATATTCTGAAGTTATAAAATAAGTTTTAAAGTATTCCTGGTGCATCCTTCTTTCGTTAATTGTATTTCCCTTCACTCTTGTAAGTTTTCATTACTTATACTTTATTATTGTTTATATTAGCCTAATGAAAGGCTAAAACCTTTTAAGTGTTAAATAATTTCATGAGATTATGGCTTTATTAATTTTGTAAGAACCGTAGGTACCATATAGTTATTTGAAATACAAAAGTCTAGGTTGATAACATGTAATTTAATTAGAAATGTTTTACCATTAGTCGTGATGTTGCCCGCCTTTTAGCCAAAGTTTGGCGTTGTTAGGGTTGTTATCATTGACTCGGTATATATTAACGTTTCAAATTAAATTATTTGTTATTGTAAATAATCATATGACTGTATTTTGGCATAACTATATGGTACCCCTGGGCCTTCTCTGGAAATATGGTGTATATATATATATATATATATATATATATATATATATATATATATATATATATATATAGTCTGGATTCGATAGAAACCCAAAAAATGGTAGAAACCGCAAGATCAATTATCCACCACGTATTTCATCAAGGACACAAATGTCAAACGCAAAAACTAGGTCGTGATGCATGTCCGTGGAACGTAATACAGAATCGAGGAAATATTCACGTACGAAGAACGTCCATGAAACGTCATTTAATTGATTTTTTTTTCCATTTTTTTTTAAATTGTTTTTAAAATATTTATTTTAAAGAAAATATTAAAAAAAAACTTTTTAGAGCCACATATACTCTATTTTTCAGTTTTTATATATATATTTTTTTGTTTTTTATTATCTTATTCAAAAATATTCAAAAAAAATATTATTTGAGCATCATATACTCGGTTTTTTCTGTTTTTATATTATTTTTTCGTTTATATATATATATATATATATATATATATATATATATATATATATATATATATATATATATACACTAGTCGTTTACCCACGCAAAGCGGCGGCGACGAATAGTTTGCAGACGGTGATTAATTCATTTTGGTAAATAGTTTCCTTGTGGCTATAAGATCAAACCATAAAAACCATTAACTGTTAACCAAATTACAAAATACTGATAATTCTTTAGTTCTTACAATTATCGAACACTGATAAATTCGATTATGTGTTACTTTCTTGCAAATTGAAATTAATCATTCAGAACATTAAGTGCAAATTACCATAACATCTAAACTTGTTTTGAAACTTTGACCGATTTGATGAGTTGTGGGTTTGTAATATTCAACCCGATTTTTTTCCCGATGTATGTTGAGGTACTTTTCTAGTCGGCACACGATTTAGATAAGTGTGTTTAAATTTTAAACTCTTTAGACTCTAGCTTTGTTAAGAGACTATGGTAATATGTACCAAATTTATATAATAATATTATTTTTAGCAAATTGGATTCCATAAATGTCTAAAATGCAATTAATTTTGAATGATTTTTTTGTTTAATATCAATTTATATTAATTAGAATGAATAGATTTTTAAGATTAAAGTATCATAATACGAACTAAAAAAAAGTAAAGTAATACAATAACAAATCAATAAAAATACGTTGACACTAATACGATCTAACGCTATGACTTAAATCCACTCGATGAAATATTTAAGTTTATACTTCATCTAACTTGGCATGACATAAGAGTGCTTAAAACCAGATATCCAAAAATTTACCCATCTGAATTTCGGATAGCTGATTCTTGGTATCTAGTTCCATATCCAAAATCTGGATATCTTAATTTTCGGATTCGGGTACCGAATCGGATATCCAAAATCTTTAGATTTTGGTCAAAATTAAATGTCAATTCAATTATAGAAGTCAATGTTAGCCATTATCTATACATATATACCAATGTTAATGCAATGTTCTAAATAATATATTTTGCGTTAACTAAAACTATTTTATTTTTTATGATATGATATGAGATGAGAGTTGAACATAAATTAGTTTCTTATTTATGTGTAAAATATATGGTGCTTCATCATTTATATTATCTTTATATCATTTGGTAATATAAATTTTTTAGTTGTACTCCAAGTTAAAGACAATAGCGTATGTGAATACTTCTATGTTGAAAGGCAATGTAGTAATAAATGTATTATGAATATGTTTTAGGTTTTAATATTGATATTATAAGATATTTGGGGTTAAAATAACAAATAAAATATAAGACGTAATTATAATTTTCAGATTTTTGGATATCTGAAATATCAGAAAATCACTATCCAAATCTAAATCCAGAAAATCTAATATCCAAAGTTTCGAATAATTTGGAATCGAATTTTCAGATTCTATTTTTGAACACTCATACATACATCCAATCAAGTGAATGATTAGTCTTTTTAAGTTGTGTTTTTCGATTTTTTAATCCTCATTTTTGTCAATTCGGTAAAACTATAAAATTTTCATTTATTTAATCTAGTCAATTTATGAACGAAAAATAAAAACTATGTACACAAGGTATCTAATAGGAAATTCAAGAGCCAACCAATTTACGAACAATACACTTCATCAAATATAGTTTTACAAATGAGAATTAAGATCAAATAATATTTCTTCAAGTTAATTAGCATTATAATAGAGAGATGTGACTTGGTTATCAAGGACAAAGACAACCTCTTGAACTGGAGTTTTTATGTGTTTAAGATACACAGGTCTTTCCATTTTCCTTACAGTATGATGAAAAATATATATATTGCCGACAAAAAATTATTCATTCTCTGTTCTAACAATCCTTTCAAATTTGTCCATGATACGGTATAAAGGAAATTAATCTGATTGTGTGACATCTCATATGCAAGAACTCAAATTAGAAAAGTAGATTCACATCATGTAAAGATATAAATAAGACTAAAATATGGACATTAAAGCAGAAGTAAATGCATAATTCTAATGTTATAACTTTTAAGGTGCTTATAATTTTGAATCATGTATTGATAATAAGACTAAAATGTGGCCCATGTTGAGCACTTATTTAGCACTAATGTCTTATATCTACTTTCTGCCTATGAATCTTGTTTGTATGTATGTTCAAAACAACAATTATCTATATATATTGTTAAGCAAATGAAGTCAAATTTACTAATTCAAATAGAAGATCAACCTTCGTGTTAAATCTCTTCCAACCAACATCAATCTCACGTGCTGAACTCCTCGATAGGTGGGATTTAGTTCCAACATTCTTATGAGTAACCGATTTACCTCTAACTTAGACATTTGAAATCTACCTTCCTTATCTTGTGTACATTTCCATAAAATTCAAATGATGAAAAGGAAGATAACCGGTATACAAAACATACATGCTCAGTCAACATGGCCCCATGCTAAAATAAGTATTAGCAGTCCAGGTATTAGGACAATAAAAAGCCAAGAAAATAAAGGAATTGTTTGGAAAATATTATGTAGAAGGGAACTGATATTTCCACTTAAGGAATTTATTGATCCACATAAAATGTAATTTCTTAAGTGGAAATATCACTTCCCATAAAAGGCAAGAAAATAAAGAAAACAAAGGAAATGTTTAAAAATGATTAAAGATTTTGCATATGGATTTTAAGGGTAATTTCCATGAGTGTAAATGAGTTTGGTAATTTCCACGAGTTTACATGTGTACTAAAATGTCTACCAACTCCTTTTTATCTAAAAAAAACATATTTTTTTTTAAGTTGCCCAAAGGAACTTCCAAGTAAAAAAAGCTTATATTTGATCAAAGCATTAAAGAGCAGCCTTGGCCAAGGTTAAAAATGTAAATATGTGCATTAAGCTTCTCCTTCGGTCCTAAAAATCACTTATCCACTTTGCCTCTTACATCGTTCTCATAGCATCAACTTCCTACACCAAAACATGTATTATCACACATGAAATAAATAAAGAACTTTAAAAAGAATCAACCTTAAGCATAAAAGACCTGCCTTTCTCTTTGAATACCAACTTTTCCATTCTATTACACCAGGCACAACCATTGGGAAATCCCTAAATAAGAAAGCAAATAAAAAAACATTATAAAAACTCCTTCATCACACATTTAAGTAGATAAGTTTAAAGTAGATTACCATTTGTGGGGGTTCCTCCCTTATTTGTGGATGCGTCTCTTTAATGGCACAATCAACACCTTCTTGAGCTTTACCTATAACCTCCTCATCACATGTCGTGCCTTTATTTCTTAATTCCTAGGAACTTTCAACATGTGATGAAGATCCTCTGTTAAGCGCAAACATATACAAATATTTGTAAGATCACCTGTTAAACACAAACAAATAAATTCATACATGTTATTTCACTTCACAATTACACAAGAATGTTGTTATATTCTTCAAACGATCATGAAGGTACATATCACCATCTTCAGATTATTGAAATGTAGCAGATAGCAAAAAAAATGTGAGTTTTTTACATATCTTTTTTTTTCTAGATCCGTTGAAATAGTAAATATATAAAGAAGCTACCTTTTACAGATCTTTGTTTCAAGATATGCTGAAATAAAATAAATATGAAAAATAGTTAGTTTATATGAATTTTTGTTTCTAGATCTACCGAAATGTAAGCAAAATACAAAAAAAAAATAGTTATTGCAAATATTTGTTTCTATAACCTGAAAGTCAGCATAACAGCCAGCGTAAAGTCACCATAACAACAACCTAAAAGTCCACAAACCACACATGATGAAAGGTAAACAGAGACCTTATTGAAACAGATCTTCTTAGCACAAAATAAGAACAACAAACATTATAATCAAAAGGGTTGAAGCTGAATATTACCTTTGAAAACATAATTTCTGAATGTAACATCTTATTAGCCATTGTGGTTCGTCAAAACCCTAAAAAACATAAATCTTTCAAACATACAAATTTTAAAACAGAAAAAAAATAGAAACACGGCAAGAACGAATAGCAGGTGATGGGTTTGAATATCTATTACTCGCATTGGAAGCCTCAGGGTGGAGGTCATTGCGTCGATAAAGAAGGCGCAAGTTCAATGTTGATGGAGAAGACGAAGGTGGGACAAAGACGATGGAACAAATGCTTGAGTGGGTCATGGATGATGTTGATGGAGAAGACGCAGGTGGGAGGCAGTATCAGTTATGCTGAAGATTTGAGTGGTCTTAGGGTTTTTTTTACTGGAGGAAGAAAACTCATTTAGTAGAAAGAGAAACAGGATGATTTTTGCGAAGCAGTAGAAGAACGGATATAGGGGAAGGGGGGCCAAGAACTGAAAGATTTTTGCCGGGATTTTAGCCTTCTTCACAACTCATACTAACGAACTTGATCAAACCTGATAAGAAGTTCATATGCATTGTATTTTATTATTCATGTTTTGTACTACTTAAAAAATATTATTATTTTATTGATTGCTACTTGTATCATTAGCTTAATGATTTGAACGTCTTAAAAAATATTATTATTATATTAATTCTATTTATAGAAATAGTGAGATTTCTTTTATCAGATAGTATATATATATATATATATATATATTCATTTTTTTAATGTTTTGGTACATTTTTGAAGTTTCTTTGATTTTTTATTTATTTTTTACTTTTTATTTTTGATTTTCTTTTACTTTTTTCTTTTTTTTTAACTAGATATCGGTTCGAGTTTTTGATGTTTAAAAATTATAAAAATTTCGAATCATAATGAAATTATGCATCATACTATTTTTGGATTATATTAGTTTTAGATCATAAAAATTTGAATCGTATCATTTTGGATTATATCATTTTGAATTATAGTATTTTGGATAATATTTTTTTTTAATCATATGATTTTGGATGATAGTATATTGAATTAAATAATATTTTTGTTCATAACAACATTTCTGTCATTATATTGTTTTGAATAATTAATTTTGAATCATAAAATATATAATAATTAAGGGTTATAAAATGTTTGAATCAAAATATTTTTAGATCATAACAAATTAAAGATGATAAACATGTGAAATCATAATATTTTGGATAATCTCATTTTAGATCACATTATTTTCAACATGATACAAAAGGTGATGTGTTGGTTGGGACACATGTGGCACAGGGAGGGGTCGAATTTATATTTATTTTATCTCAATTTCTCTGTGTTTCCATCGAATCGATGCCATTTTACATAAGCCTATTACACATACAAAATATTAAAAAAAACGAAAAAGAAAAAGCAAACTTATTTAAATGACGTTTCATGGATGTTCGTCGTACGTGATTATTTCCTTGATTTTGTATTACGTTCCACGGACACGTGTCACAACCTAGTTTTTGCATTTGATGTTTGTGCCCTTGATGAAATGGGTGGTGGCTAATTCTTTTCGCGGTTCCTACCATTTTTTGGCTTCCTATCGAATCCAGACCCCCCCCCCCCCACACACACACACATATATATATATATATATATATATATATATATATATAGTTAGTTAGTTAGTTAGTTAGGAAGTACATCGGAAAACAAGAAAAACCAAAAGCACATAAGACACAGTATTTACGTGGTTCGGTCACAGTGACCTACGTCTACGGGAAGGAGGAAAGTATTCCTTATTTATGAGCTGTCAAACAGAGGTTACAAGTATAATTTCATATAGATTCGCTTATCAATCTAGAATACAAGACACTTCAAATGACTAGGAGACATCCTTATTTATGTTGAAGGGATCAAACCTAAAACCCTAATGGGCCAAGCCCATTGACCCATATGCCCATGAAAGGTGTCAACCAATCATAATCCTTCGTGCAGTAGCTTCTGGAACATTCATCCATGTCATACAACACATGAGCATCATCAACGCACATGATGGAGCACCTTGAGTCATAGTGGAACATCATGGTGCACAAATGGCGCATCATGAACACTAGTGGCTCAACATCCATCATGGTGGCACAACATGGTGTATTACTTGAGCTTCACCAACTTCTGAGCATCCTTGAACAATCTTGAGCATCATAGAGGACTTCATAGCATACGTGGCTCATCAGGAATACCATGACACATCAAAGAACCAAAATAGCGCACCTTGCACCAAGATGGCGCATCTTGCATGATGATGGCACATCTTGTGCAAGGATGACACAACATACTTCAAGCATAGCACAACTTCCTTCTAAGTGGCGCAACTTCCTTCCAAGGTGGCACAAGGTCTTCCAGGTTGGCGCAACTTCCTTCCAAGGTGGCACAAGATCTTCTAGGTTGGTGCAACTTCTTCCATTTTGGCACAACATCTACCAGAGTGGCGTAACATGGTCCAAAGTGGCACACCATGTATAACAATGGTGCAACATGCTTGCTAGTTGGCCTAACACCTAATCAAATGGCGCAACTATGCATCAAGTTGCTCCATTCCACTCCCAAGTGCTCCACACCTCTTCTAGGTGCTCCATACCCTATTTTAGATGATTCATTCCTTTAGAACTTAATCCGTTCCTTTGTCAGATAATCCATTCATTTCTTAGATGATCCATTCCTTTCTTACATGCTCCATGAACCCCAAGTGCTCCATTAAGTTTCATGTGCTCCATTGAACTCAAATGCTCTAAATTCTAAGTGACATTTAACAATCTCCACCTTGACTTGAGCATCCTATGAACTCCACCTTAAACAAGTACTTCCTCTCCCTTCTTGTTATTCATCCCCAAAGGGACTTAACTCCTAGGAACATCAACCAAATTCAATCAAATCTTGAACTTCTCCATGGGCAACGAATTTGTTAATATATCTACTAGGTTCACTGTGGTATTAATCTTCAATGTAGAAAACTTTTCTTCTTCCAGAATATCCCAAATGAAATTCAACCTAACATTAATGTGCTTTGTTTTCTCGTGACACACAGGGTTCTTAGCAAGACTCAAAGCACTTTGACTTTCACAATACAAGACAAACTTCTCCACCTTCAGACCAAGACTCTAAATAAACTCGTGCAACCATATCTCTTCTTTTATTCCTTCCATCATAGACATGTACTCAGATTCAGTTGTAGACAAAGCAACGGTATCTTGTAACGTTGACTTCCAACTAATGGACATCCGAACAAAGTGAATATGTAACACATCTATGACATGATTTTCAACAAATCACCACCATAATCAGAGTCAACATATCAAACCAAGTGACTTTTCGTATTAACTCCATACACCAAGCAAACATATGTCATTCCCTTCAAGTATATCAAGATCCACTTGACTGCTTCCTAATGAGCCTTCCTTGGATCTCTCATAAACCTGCTTACCATACTAACTGAATGATCCAAATCAGGTCTGGTACAGACCATTGTATACATGAGACTTCCAACAACACTAGAGTATGGAACCCTGCTCATGTACTTCCTTTCTTCATTGGTTGTAGGTATAATGTCCGGGCCAAGTTTAAAGTGAGCCACCAAAGGAGTTCTAATTGGTTTGGACTGATCATAATTGAAATACTGCAAAACTTTCTCAATGTACTTTTGTTGAGAAATACAAAACTGTCCGACTCTTATATTCCTTTGAATCTCCATTCAAAGTATCTTCTTTGCTGCTCCCAAATCCTTCATCTCAAACTCATTCTTCAGGGTCGCCTTCAAATCATTTATTCTAGCCATGTCCTTGGTTGCGATGAGCATGTAATCAACATATAGAAACAAATATATGTAGGAATCTGGTGACAATTCCTTTGAGTAAACACAGTTGTCAAACTGGTTCCGATTGTAGCCATGCGAGATCATGAACGAATCAAATCTCTTGTACCATTGCCTTGGAGACTGCTTCAAACCATACAAGGATTTCTTTAGTAAACATACATGATCTTTCTTAGAATCAAGGAACCCCTCTAGCCGTGACATGTAAATCTTCTCTTCTAAGTTCCTATGAAGAAATGTAGTTTTCACATCAAGTTGTTCAAGCTCCAGATTAAATGCACTCACCATGGCGAAAAGAACCCGAATTGTCTTGTTCTTCATGAACGGTGAGAACATCTCATTATAATCAATTCCTTTTTTCTGAGAAAATCCTTTCACCGCCAACCTTGCCTTGAACCTAGCTGGTTCAACTCCTAGTATCCCTTCCTTCTTCTTAAAGATCCATTTGCATCCCACTGGTTTTGCTCCCTTTGGTAATGGAACTAAATCCCATGTTTCATTCTTCTCTAAAGATTGCATTTATTCATACATAGCCATCAACCAATTTGATTCCTCTTTACTCTCCAATGCCTCTTTATACGACTGAGTCTCCTCAGCGGCAATGTCTTATCCACTTGCTAAAGTAAATGAGTCAAGTTCACCAGAATTGAAAAATCCCACATATCTATCAGGTTATCGAATAACCCTATTTGATCTCCTCCTTGCCATAGATTCAGAACTATCATTCTTCTCGACACTAACACCACTAGAAGAAGATCCCATGGGTTGCTCTTGGGTTTCATCTTGTCCAGGCTGTTCATTGCCGCCTTGCTCTTCACCAGTTATCAAAACTATGTTTGAAGTTTGAGATGCAAACTCCACCTTCTGGTTAGCACCCTGATCTTTTTTTTCCTGCTTGACTTGTATCACCTCCTCCCTGGTTACCCTTGACAAATTCATTATAGGTTACATCTCTATTCATGATAAATTTAGGATTTCTTCCTTCTTTTGTACACCACAGTCGAAATGTTTTACTCCTGTCGTGTATCCTATAAATATACACTTCATTGCCCTTGGATCAAGTTTACCATCATTCACATGAGCATACGTGGGGAATTCAAATATACGTAAACTAGAATAGTCAGAGGGTTTCCTGAACCATACCTCTTGAGGAGTCTTCAAGTTTATAGCAGTTGATGGTGATCTGTTCACCAAATAGCAAGCAGTGTTAACTGCTTCCTCCATAATTTCTTAGATAAGTTAGAAAATATTCGCATGCACCTTGCACGCTGCATGAGTGTTTGGTTCATCCGTTATGCCACCCCATTTTGTTGTGGTGTGTGTCGTACAGTGCGGTGCCTCACTATACCTTCCGTCTTACAGAAGTTGTCAAATAGAGCATTGTAGAACTCCAACCCATTACCAGTCCTCAGAGTCTTGACCTGTTTCCCAGTCCTTTTCTCAACCATGGTCTTCCACTCCTTGAACTTTCTAAACACCTCATCTTTGGTCTTCATAAAATATACCCAAACCTTCTTTGAGTAATCATCAATGAACTTCACAAAGTATGAGCATGCACCATGAGAGTTCACTGGTGCAGGACCCCACATATATGAGTGAACATATTTTAGGATTTCATTGTTTGTGTGTTGATCGGTACCGAACTTCACTTTGTGATGCTTTCCTTTGACACAAGCATCACAAAACTTTATCTTTCCAGTAACCTCTCCACCAAAAGTCCTTGTTTACTTAGAACTGACGTGCCCTTCTCACTCATGTGTCCCAACCTACGATGCCACAACTCTGTCTTTTCATCACCTTCATTCGAGGATTGGGAAATAGCCACTGTTCCCATAACCGTACTGCCTTCCAGGGTATAAATCCCTCCACGATTCATCTTTTCCTTCATTATAACTAGAGCACCTTTAGAGACTTTTAACCAATCACCTTTAACAACATACCTCATCCCATTCTTAGCCAGAGTACCAAGAGAAATTAGATTATTTTGAAGTTCCGGAACATACCAAAAATCTAACTTTCTGACCATACCATCGTGCATCTTGATTTTCATAGTGCAACCACCCTTAATACTGCTCACCCAGTCATCATCTATCTTGACTGTTCAATTCCACTCTTTAAAAGAGTCAATCCATTCAAGATTATACGTCATGTGATAGGATGCTCCAGAATCCAAGACCCAAGCATCTGTCGAACTAGATGTACTTACAGTCAGTACCTCACCATCGTCCCCTTCATCAGAGTTCTCCTGAACCATAACAACAATGCTATTGCTTCTTGATTCACTTTTGAACTTTTCATTCTTTAGATGTGGATAATTTCACTTGAAGTACCCTTTCTCCTTGCAATTATAACATTTAGAATTTGATGAACCTTTAGACTTCAATTTTGAACGTGATCTCCCTCTGTTCCCCCCTCTCCTCTCTTTTTTCCTTCATCTCCCTGCGAACAAACCATAATTGGACACCTTTTCTCCAACTGTAACTTTTCTTTTCAATTCCTTGGACATTAGACAATCCTTCACATCATTCATAGTGATCGTTGTTCTACCATAGAGCATGGTATCAACGAAATTCTCATGAGTTCGGAAGAGAACATAATAGAATAAGCGACTGATATTCATCTTAATCACTACATCAACCCCTTATAGATGCAAGATGATGTGATTAAAGTTATCCATATATCTTTCACTTGGTTACTTTCAGACATTATGAGAGTGTATAATTGTTGCTTCTGATACAACCTGTTCGTTAGAGTATTGTTCTGGTACTTGTCATAAAGTTTCTACCATATCCCAGAAGCATTTATTTGATCCAAGACCTCCATTAGTACTTCATTTGTTAAACTCAACAGAATGGCACTATGTGCCTTCGTCATAATGTCTACCTTCTTATCATCCGCCATGTATTTTGGCAGTTTTGCCTCTATTTCCAGTGTCGATGCACATCCATGTTGAACCAAAAGAGCCCTCATCTTCACTTTCCACAAAGTGAAGTCATTTAAACCATTAAAATTCTCCAAATAAAACTTGTAAGTAGACATCTTCAATTACAGGAACACAAACCGCAACTCTAATACCAGTTGTTAGGAAGTAAAGCGGAAAACAAGCAAAACCAAAAGCACACAAGACACATTATTTATATGGTTCGATCAAGGTGGCCGACGTCCACAGGTAGGAGGGGAGTATTCTTTATATATGAGCTCTCAAACAGATATTACAAGTATAATTTCATAGAGATTTGCTTATCACTCTAGAATACAAGACACTTCAAATGACTAGAAGACATCCTTATTTATACTAAATGGATCAAACCTAAAACCCTAATGAGCTAAGACCATTGGCCCATAGGCACATGAAAGGTGTCAACCAATCACAATCCTTCATGTAGTAGCTTCTGGAACATTTATCCATGTCATACAACACATGAGCATCATCAACGCACATGATGGAGGACCTTGAGCCATAGTGGAGCATCATGATGCACATGTGGCTCATATGAACACTAGTGGCCCAACGTCTATCATGGTGGCACAACATGCTGTATTCCTTGAGCATCACCAACTTATGAGCATCCTTAAAAAATCTTGAGCATCTAAGAGGACTTCGTAGCATACGTGACTCATCAGGAATACCATGGCACATAAAGGAACCAAAATGGCATACCTTACACCAAGATCGTGCATCTTGCATGATGATGGCCCATCTTGTGCAAGGATGGTGCAACATCCTTTAAGCATGGCACAACTTTCTTCCAAGGTGGTGCAAAATCGTCCAGATTAGCGTAACTTTTTCCACTTCAACACAATATCTACCAGAGTGGTGCAACATGGTCCGAAGTGGCGCAACATGGTCCAAAGTGTCGCAAAATGTATGCCAATGGCACAACATGCTTTCCATTTGGCCCAAAACCTAATCAAATGGTGCAACTATGCATCAATTTTCTCCATTCCATTCCCAACTACTCCAAACCTCTTCCAGGTGCTCCATACCCCCTTTTAGATGATTCGTTCCTTTGGCACTTGATCCGTTCTTTTTTCAGATAATTCATTCCATTCTTAAATGATTCGTTCATTTGTTACATGCTCCATGAACCCCAAGTGCTCCACTGAGTTCCAAGTGCTCTGTTGAACTCAAATTCTTCATGAGAAAGTCACTTTTAACACACACACACACACACACACACACACACATATATATATATATATATATATATATATATATATATATATATATATATACTAGGCGTTTACCCGCGCCCAGCGTCGGGTGCGAATAGTTTTTTTTGTCAGAAATTAATATCTACAGGCAATTAGTTCTTGTTCGCAAATACTATATAGCGTTCTTGTGTTTTCTTGAGAAAATCTCGAGCTTGTAATTAACAGATTCCAATACTATGCAACATTTTTGTGCCTCATGAAAACACTATATTCTAAGTCGACAATTGCATTTAGCTTTGGAAGATTAAAATCATTAAAGTACAATGCTTTAAAAGAAGAAAAAAGTTCATGTGTATGATTAAATGCAAAAATGTCCTTATATGATTAATTTTATTTCAAATTGTAAAATGGTTTAGTTTATTTAGGATATGAGATGAATAAGCAGGGGAATGGTCATTTAAAAGCGTGGTAAAATGGTCAATCAATAGCAAATAAATCATTTTTCGAGTAGTTTTTAAGATAATGTTTTTTTAAAATTAGTATTGCATTAGGGGTCAAATGAATGAATAAATATGAGAAATGAGGAGGGGGGGGTGTTAGAAATTTTCAATTGTGATTTTTTTCAAACATGTAATTAAGGACAAGATAAGAAAGGAGGTGTCTTCCAAATTGTGATTTCTATCTTGTCCATAATCATATACACTATTATGAATTGAACAATGTATCAATAATAACATAGATAATGATACCTGATTCCATAAATATTAATTTCCCTTCAATATATCATCCTCAAAGATGGGACAAAAAGGGAAAAAAATTACATTTTTATTTCCACAGAGTCATAAAAGTAAAAAAAAAAAAAAACTAAAGTACATTACTATAATCATTAACTACTTGGTATTTAGCCATTAAAGAAACTTTGCAAATGACAATATCTTATTATTGATATTTGGCTTTGGAATCATTTTGAATCAAACACTTTGCAAAGGAACATGATGCATGAAATAGTTAATAGGAAGTTGTAGAATTTAAAAAAAAATTGTTTATTCAAAAAACTTAAATAATAGTCGAGTCTAAATCATGATGACTAAAAAAAGCATAATCACTAAATGATAAAAAATGGAATATAACAATTACCTATTGCTCAAAATAATAGTATAAAATAACATTGCCAAAATTTGAAAAACAAAATATTTTGGGGATACTAACTTTTAACCACTAACCAACCGTTCAAAAAAATAATAATTTGGAAGCATGTCGTTATATCATTTAATTACTCTAATTGAAAACAAAATGAAAGTAACATGCTATAATAAACAAATTTTTTTTAAAAATTTCGCGGTTTAAAAATAATTGACGGAAATGCTCTAATAAACATTATTTCCTCAAAAAATAAATAGATTTTTTTTTCCAGAATTTGTTATACTAAACAATATTTCATTTAATTAGCCAAAAAAAAGTCACAAACCATGTTGCCGTTTAAAAAAATGTACATGAATAAAATATTAAATATTATGGGAAACAAAAGAAGAAGATGGAAATATGGTCAAATTGACATAAATAAAAAACGAAATATTATAGGAAACAAAAGAAAAAGAGGGCAATATGGTCTCTTGGTGGTTATTAGTGTTCATAAGAACTTTTACGGTCATACAAATTGGCCATTTTAAAAGAAAGTGTAGAAATGGTCCTTATACAAGAAAATTACAGAACATGTTCCTTTTTAAAATGATTGCACATAAATGGTACCCTCATATAGTTTATTACAACTATTGCCTATATAACATACGTGCAGTCACACACAACATAAAAAAAAGCACAGAACAGGCCCTGCTTAGAATATGGATACAAATGACATTATTAAAAAAATAGATATTTACATGGATCAGGACTAATATTGCAAGAGTTGGCAACCATGAAGACCAACCATGTCAAAATTTCAAAACATGGACCAAAAAATTGAAAAACAGCGACAACCATAAGAACCAAAATTGTATTTACTCTAAATAAATTTAAATGTTATTCACTTGTTTTTGTATAAAACCATTGTATTTTGAGAGTACGTTGTTATAATCGAGTCACAAGAAATAGCAACGTACTTTCACATATGCGTAGTCACTCAAAAATGAAATTAAAAAATCTAAATATTTTATTTTTGACAAGTGGTTAGATAAGAAAAAAAATATATAAAAAAACCATTGTTAAATAAAAAAAGAAAGTACATTGCTATTTATCAGCATCCAACTATTAGACAAAACAATGAAATTACATTGCTAATTCTTGCTGTAACATCCTAACTCCCAGGTATAATATTTAATTATATTATATTAATTTTGTCAGGGCAACTCGACGAGTTGGAGGCCCCAACTCGCCGAGTAGAGCTGGAGATACCCGCGTGATTTTTAGAGTCTACTCGACGAGTTGAAGGACCCCAACTCGACGAGTAGGAGCTGAGTGTGAAAACCCTAATTTTCAGGGTGTGTGCCCTATTTAAAGGACCTTAAGCCTTTCATTCCGCCTCCCTTATCACTTCAACACCCTGAGAGAAACCCTAAACGAGCTGGTATCATCTGTGTGTGAGAGAGAGAGAGAGAGGCTAAAAGTGTGTGATTTGGTGCATTCTTGGAAGGAGATAGAAGAGAAAAAGGCTTGGAACGAGAAGAAGCCCTTGATCCAGTCTTCTTACAATGCTAGTTGTTATTTGGAGGTAAAAAGCTATCATCTTGATCATTGTTTGGTTAGATCTCTTCTCTAGGGAGTTTGTGGCCATTTCCATCTCCTCTTTGAGTCTTTAAGTCATTTGAGCATGACATGAAGTTGAAACTTCAGATCTGGACAATATGAGGTCCCTTAGGCCTAAAGATTCAAGCTTTATCAAGCTATTGGCCAAGTTTCATACATTAAACCCTCTATAGAGCTTTGTTTTGGCATTTTGAGCCCTAGGTGCCATGCATGGACATAAAGCTTGCAGCTTTACGTGATATTTCAGCCTTAGAAGGCTAGATCTGGAGTATGGGGCCTTAGTTCTGCTTAAAATCGTCTGAATGAGAAAATGGATTGAAGGGACACGACGAGTTGATGAGCCAACTCGACGAGTCAGTTAGGGTTTTCCCCTATAGTCTGGACACCTGCAAACTCGACGAGTTGATGAGACAACTCGGTGTGTTGAGTTGGAGTTTTCCCGATTTTCTAAGAACAGGAGGAACTCGATGATTCGCATAGATGCACTGGACGAGTTGGGTCAACAAGGACTGTTGACTCGAGTGTTGACTTCCGTTGACTTTTAGGGTTTGGTCAAGTGATGCCTATGGAGACCATGGAGGGGTAAAATGGTCTTTCACCCTTTCCAGGATTTAAAAAAGGGATCAGCTTGACATCTTTAGTGTGGTTGTTATAAAGTGTTAATTAAAGATGATTATGACATGTAGGCGGAGTCTAGACCGATCGTGGATTACGATACATACTTGCTTTGCTTACGAGGTGAGTCTTCTCATTATACTTACGTGAGTGGTAATAATGTGTGACCGGAGGGTCTTGTTTGAGTTATTGACCGGAGGGTCTTATTTGAGTTCCTGACCGGAGGGTCTTATATGCTTATACTGATTTATGTGATTTCATGCATTTTGTCTTTGTGATTTATGCTGTATATTATTTCTGTGCTTTATTGAGTTAGGACTGGAGGGTCCAAATCAAGTTGTGAGACTGGAGGGTCTTCACTGAGATACCGGACTGGAGGGTCCGACCCGAGTTGTGAGACCGAAGGGTGCTCACTGAGACACGTGACCCGAGGGTCCTCATTGAGATATAGCCATGAGAGGCTAATTATTTGTGCATGGTATTTTGGGGAACTCACTAAGCTTCGTGCTTACTGTGTTGTGTGATATGTATTTCAGGTACCTTTCAGGATCGTGGGAAGGCGCCGACTTGATTGTATACAACAGCTCGAGATTATATTTTGAGGATTCTAGGAAATTGTCCAACATTTTGCTGTTTTGTGTTTTGAACAACTTATACATTGGGTTTTGAGAAAGGTGAGATTGTGTTTTATGTGGTTTTAAAAATGAAAAATTTGTTTGAAAATTTAGAGCATTACAAGTTGGTATCAGAGCCTTGGTTTGGGGGATTCGGATGTACTCTCGGGTATGTCTGGACTCAAACTGAGGAATTGAGAAAATTTTCTAAAAAGAAATGATTTTTTTCTAAAAATGAGTAAGAGCTTCTAAGAGAAAACAAGATGGAGCAATGTGTACAATCAGCCAGAGCCCGAGCGGTGATTTCCCAAAATACCACTACTTGTTTATATTATGAGATACTTACGATATATTAGAGCTGCATGCTAGAGGATAGTCTAGGTATTTCAGGAATTTAGAGCTAGAGTTGCCCGATTCATGATGCCTTAGCCTAGGGAATGCTATTGATTGATATTATCTGCTATTTGCTCTGTGTGTGTTGAGGAATAGAGTACTGGTGAATTAGGATCCTAGGAGGAGGACTTGGGACGACTACAGGTTGGTGTGGAAGGTAGTATTGGGCCCGTACTACTGAAAGCACCAGATCTGTATGCGACCCAAGTAAGAACCTTAGGATACTAAAGAGCATGTAGGGGTGGGTAATGGCGTGAGTGCTTGAGCTAGTCTCTGATGAATTTTGTGTTTGTGTTTCAGAGACACTATGGTGATTACCCGTAACAACCCCGGGAGCAGTGGTACCAGTGACGAGGAGATCCGCATGATCATTAATGAGGAGGTGGCCGCAACTATCATAGAGGCCATACCAGAGATGTTCGGGTCTATTAAGACCACGCTGATTGAGAAATTTGAGGAACGATATGCTGCTGTCACCGAGGCTGCTACTGCTGTAGCCACTGCAGCCGTAGCTCCTGCGAGGCCACAGGGAGGTGACTTGTTGTTGTTCCGAGAGTTCAGCAACACGAAGCCACCAGAGTTTGACAGGACCCAGGACCCGATTGCTGCCATGAGATGGATCTCCGACATTGAGGGGTGTTTCCATAAGTGTTCATGCCCGGAGCACTTGAGAGTTCGGTTTGCACTGAACCAGCTTCACTTGGGAGCGAAGGACTGGTGGAGGTTCGTGACTACTGATTTTACCCCTGCAGATCATGTTGCAGTGACTTGGGAGATGTGTACCAAGTTGTTCAGAGATGAGTATGTTCCTCAGGTGGAGAGGGAATGTTTGGCATAGGAGTTTCTGTCTCTCAAGCAGAAGACAGAACCAGTGACAGAAATTACGAGGATGTTTCATGAGAGGGCGTTGTTCTGCTCTGAGCACATGTCTACTAAGCAGGCACGTGTGAGCCGGTATTTGAGCATCTTGAGGAGAGATATTCGGGTGTTCGTGGCGAACTCGTCATAGCGGACATTGGTTGAGTTGTAGACCAATGCCAAGAGGAGAGAGATTGAGCTGGAGACTCAGACCAGAGAGGAGGGAAAGTCTCAGGGGAGAGACAGGAGACCAGTGCAGTCGCAGCCGGCGACGAAGCGGGCTAAGCCTGCTGATTCGAGAGCAGGAGGCCAGCTGAATGTGGAGGAGGTCCGCGCAGCGGCTAATGTTATTGCTGGTATGTATCTCCTTATTCATGTTATTTTGAGATTTGTTTATGCTTATACTGTGTTGCATATAGGTACTTTTCTTGTGAGTTCTGTGCCTGCCTTGGTGTTATTTGACTCGGGTGCGAGTCGATCTTTCGTGTCTTTACCCTTTAGTTGTCACATTAGTGTTAGACGCAAGGCGTTGAGTCGACCGCTAAGGGTTTCTATAGCCGATGAGCATGCAGTTTTTTCCACCGATGTTTTCTGGGGATGCGTCTTAGAGATTTTCGGTATTGAGTTTCCGATAGATCTGGTGCTGATAGCGATGGGTGATGTTTGTTTCATAGTGGGCATGGATTGGTTGAGCCGTTTTGGAGCCGTGACTGACTGTGAGCGTCAGATGGTGACCATACGAGACCCTAGTGGGGGAGTACTTACTGTGTATGGAAAGGGAACTAGATCGGGATCAACTTTATTTTCTGCCGTCAGGGCGAGGCAGAGTCTACAACAGGGGTGTATGGGCTTTTTAGCATACATGATAGATACGCGAGTTGCTACTGAGAGGCCGAGTTCTATTTCCAATGTTCCAGTAGTATGTGAGTTCCCGGATGTTTTCCCCGAGGAATTGTCAGGTGTGCCTCCTACGAGACAGGTGGAGTTCCGGATCGATTTGATTCCGGGGGCGGTGCCTATTTCCAAGGCACCTTATCGCCTTGTGCCGCCTGAGATGCAGGAGTTGTCCTCGCAGCTTCAGGAGCTGTTGGGGAAGGGTTTTAATAGACTGAGTAGCTCACTGTGGGGAGCGCCAATCCTTTTTGTCAAGAAAAAGGATGGTTCACACCGGATGTGCATCGATTACCGGGAGTTGAACAAGATGACGGTCAAGAACCATTATCCATTACCGAGGATCGATGATTTGTTTGATCATTTGCAGGGGGCGTCTTGGTTTTCCAAGATTGATTTGAGATCTGGGTATCATCAGATGAGAGTCTACGAAGAGGATATCCAGAAAAAGGCCTTTCGGACTCGTTATGGGCATTACGAGTTTGTGGTGATGCCTTTCGGGCTCACCAATGCACCAGCAGCGTTCATGGACCTCATGAACTGGGTGTGCAGGCCCATATTGGATCGGTCGGTGATCGTGTTCATCAACGACATTTTGGTGTACTCGAGGTCTAGGGAACAACATGAGGAGCATATTCGGGAGATTCTTGGAGTATTGAGGATGGAGAGGCTTTATGCCAAATTCTCCAAGTGTGATTTCTGGTTACGAGAGGTCCAGTTCTTGGGACACCTCGTTAACCAGAATGAGATTTTGGTTTACCCGACCAAGATTGAGGCAGTTATGCGATGGGAGGTGCCGAGATCCCCATCCGATATCAGGAGTTTTATGGGTCTGGCGGGTTATTATCAGAGGTTTATCAGAGATTTCTCTAAGATTGTCGTTCCTCTCACCAGATTGACCAGGAAGGGTGTTACTTTTGTCTGGGGACCCGAGCAGCAGGCTTCATTCGAGACAATTCGCCAGAGATTGTGCGAAGCTCCAGTGTTAGCCCTTCCGGAGGGAGTAGAGGACTTCGTAGTCTACTGTGATGCATCCATTTCAGGGTTGGGTGCCGTGTTGATGCAGAGGGGGCACATGATAGCATATGCATCGAGGCAGCTGAAGCCTCACGAGACGAGATATCCCACCCATGATTTGGAGCTGGGGGCGGTGGTATTCGCCCTCAAGATTTGGTGCCACTATCTTTATGGTGTCCGATGTACCATATACACGGACCATAAGAGCCTGAAATACCTTATAGATCAGCCCAACCTGAATATGAGACAGATGAGGTGGTTGGATGCAGTAAACGACTATGACTGTGAGATTTTGTATCATCCTGGCAAGGCTAATGTGGTATGCCCTGAGTCGTAGAGCAGCGAGTGCTCCGATCCGAGACGTGTGCATGAGGATGACGGTGATGAATCCAGTCTTAGATACCACACGAGAGGCCCAAGCGGTGGCCATGAGACCATAGAACCATAAGAGAGAGCGGGTGATCTGGCAGATTTCTGAGTTTGAGACTGATAGTCGTGGGCTTATGACCTTACGTGGGCGGATTTGGGTGCAATATTCGGATGGAGCTCGACAGATTTTGATGGAGGAGGCCCAAAAGTCGAGGTTTTCCATTCACCCTGGGGCCACTAAGATGTATTTGGACTTGAGGAAGGGATTATTTCTGGCCCTGTATGAAGAGAGATGTGGCATGGATAGTCGAGAGGTGTTTCACCTGCCGCAAGGTCAAGGCAGAACACCGGCGTCCTCATGGCAAGTTGCAGCCTTTGGAGGTTCCTCTATGGAAGTGGGAGCAGATTTCCATGGATTTTATTACCAAGTTACCGAGGACTGCGCGAGGTGTCGATGTGATATGGGTGATTGTGGATCGGTTGACGAAGAGTGCTCACTTCCTGGCTATAAGTGAGAGCTCTTCTGCGGAGAAATTGGCCGAGATCTACGTTCGACAGGTGGTGGCACTATAACGCCCGGTTTCTGGTACGCATTTAGTTACAAATTATTCATTTTTATAAAGCTACTCGACGAGTTGGAAGCCCCAGACTTGTCGAGTAGAATTGAGTTTTGGACGCGGGATTTTAGCCACCTACTGGACGAGTCAAGAGCCCTCGACTCGACGAGTAGGTCTATCAGAGTGAAACCCTAATTTCGGGGTTTTGCACCCTATTTAAGCATCTTAATCCCCACCTTTGGGCCTCATTTCCAGCCTCCAAGTCCTAAACCCTAATCCACGAAACCCTAGAGCATTTTGTGAGTGTGTGAGCCATTCTTGAGTGATTTTGTGTGATCTTGAAGCTAGAAGAAGAAGAATGAGCTAGAAGGTGCAAGGAGAAGATAGTAGATCCAGGGATTCCCTTCCATCCTCATCACTTTATGGTAATCAAGTATCTAACTTGATCATTCATTTCTTAGATCTATTTACTTCCTTTTTATGAGGGTTTTGGTGCACGAACCTTGGTCTTTGGGATTTGGACGTTCCAAGTGACTTATATTTCAGATCTAGGATCTAGGAGGGGTTCCATGGCATGAATGTGCAAACTTTATGACCATGGAAGCCCCATGCAAGCTTATAAGCGTTAATATGGCCTTTTTTAGCCCTAAGAGGCCATGCTTGGAAGGAAAGCTAGGAACTTTACGTGTCCAACTGATGCTCAAAGCCTAGATCTAGTATAGTGTGCCTTGGTTTAGGGTATTATGGCTTGTGGACCAAGATCTATGTTCTAGAGAGTTAGGGTTTAAGCTAAACCCATTAATAAGGACTAAGAGCGGGTAAAGTTGGAAACTTTACCCTTAAAAGTGTATTCCCAGTGTGTAGGTGAAGTATGGAGTTTAGATCTGAAGGGCAGGAGCTTAATCCATTGAGATGGCTCAATAAGATAGAGGAACTCAGCGAGTCCATAGAGGGACTCGACGATGTGAGTTAGTTTGTCCCTTTTTAGCTTCAGGTAGAACTCGCCGAGTCGGTGAAGGGACTCGCTGAGTTAAATAGGTAGATCACGACTGTGTGTAGCCTGGGAACTCGACGAGTCAGGGGGGAGACTCGACGAGTTAGATCGCGATTTCAGGTTCTAGGACTCGACGAGTTAATGGAGCAACTTGACGAGTTGGGTCAACCAGAAGGTTGAATTTGACCCAAGCGTTGACTTTGACCAGGGGTAAAATGGTCATTTTACCCTAAGAAGGATTATCAGATTTTGATTAAGTTTTATTATGAAATTGATAGTCGGGGAGTCGTCGGAGCAGCAGTCAGAGATTCCTCACACGATACTTCATAGCTAGCATACGAGGTGATTTTCCTTCAGTAGGAATGGGTCTACGACACCAAGGGCGGCCCGTAGTATGATTATGTTAGTAGTTGAGTGTGGGCGAGACCCGCATCTCCCAGTTAGCTGAGTGTGGGCGGGGCCCGTATCTCATAGCTTAGTTTGATTATGGATATATGCCTGATTGATAGAATTAGTTATACTTGTTGTCTTTATGATAGTTGTATGTATGTTTAGCAGCTGAGTGTGGGCGGGGCTCGTATCTCATAAGCTGAGTGTGGGCGGGTGCGTATCTCTTAGTAGCTGAGTATGGGCGGGTGCGTATCTCTTAGTAGCTGAGTATGGGCGGGCCCATATCTCAGAGTCAGCGGAGTGTGGGCGGGGCCCGTATCTCCCAGTTAGCGGAGTGTGGGCCGGGCCCGTATCACCTAGTTGCATGTTATGTGTATGGCATGTGGTAGTGTGGGGAGACTCACTAAGCTTCGTGCTTACAGTTTTCAGTTTTGGTTTCAGGTACTTCCAGTAGCAAGGGGAAGAGCTCGGGATGATTGCAGTGCACACACCATTTGTTTAACCTGGGATGTTTATACTCTGATATTTTGATATACATTGATATGATGTTTGAGATATTATGACATGTGTTTTGGATAACTATGGTTTATTTAATAATTAAAAATGAAATTTTTGGTATGTATTTTTGGGATGTTTCAAGTTGGTATCAGAGCCTTGGTTTAAGGGATTCGGGCACACTCTCGGGTGTGTCTGAACTCAAACTAAGGACTTGGTATGAAAATTTTCAAAAGAAAATCATTTTTACAAAAAGAAATTTGAAAAGAGAAAAGAATTTTGAAAAGAGAAAAAGGGTGTGGTGCATGCAATCAGCCGAGCTCAAGTAAGTACTCCCAAATTACCCATACATGTTTATGTTATGATATGATTATGAGAGCTGCATAGTAGATTAGGACTAAGGATCTATGGAGGATGCGTTATGTGCCTATTATATGTGTTTCAGCTTTATGAGAATTGCATGCTAGTTTAGGACTGAAGATCTTGGAAGGATGCCTTATGTGCCTGTTATATGTATCTCAACTTCATGAACCACATACTAGTACAGATTAGTCAGGGATATCCTGATATATATATATATATATATATATATATATATATATATATATATATATATATATATATATATATATATATATGCTTGATTATGTATACTCGATGCTCGAATGCTGCTTGCTTTGTGCTTTTAGGAGTTCTAGTTATCTTTTGCTAACTAGTAAATGAATATGTTAAGTTACATATTCTGAGGACTAAATAATTTCAGAAGGTTAAGTCTAGCCCTATTGCACAGCTCTTGTTTGAGTCCAACCGTTGTAGGGTAGGATCTCTCATTCAAACAATTATCTAGTCTTAATGATATGTAATAATATTCACGAGCTAGTTAGGGGAGCTAGCAGAGACTTCTTATGCAGCTGATAGCGGAGAGTGGGTTGGTAATTACCCTAGGGCAAGCCTAGTTTGAGTTTAGCATGAGATGAGCAGTAGTAGTAGAAGGGACTTGGTGGAGTCAAGGCAGTTCTTGAGGAAAGTACGGATAGATGTGGAAGGTAGTATGGGCCCGTACTACTGAAAGCAGAGGATCCATACTCGAATAAGGAAGGCTGAGATGAATCCAGGAAACTTGTAGAATGTGAGATCCCTCGAGTTATGATGAGTATACTGATGTTTGTTATGGTGTATTTTCAGTATGGTGACGCTACGCACTAGGCCAGTTGGCACTTCATGCACTGGTGAGGGATCTGGCTCGGGCTCTGGAGCCGGACAGCTTGACGAGCAGACGAAGGAGTTCATCTCATCTGAGATTACACGTACCATTCTATACCAGACTCCTGTGATCTTTGGTTTGGTCAAGGAGGGTATTTTGGAGCTTCTGGATGAGAAGCTGAGCGCTTTCCGCACCGAGGTGGCGGCCATGATGGGGTCGCGCACACTGACTTTCAGGGAGTTCAGGGCTTGTGGAGCTCCCGACTACCATGGGGCTCGGGACCCCATTGCGAGCACCAGATGGTTGGCGGATGTTGCCAACACATTCCGCACCAGCAGATGTACCGAGGGGGACAAGGTTAGACTTGCGTCCTGTCTTCTGAAGGACAGGACACGTGACTGGTGGGAGGAGGTTGGGAGAGCGATTAGAGGTGATGCAGTTCTGGATGTGATGACCTGGGGTGATTTTTCGACCAGGTTCAGGGCCGAGTTTGTACCTGTGATTGAGGTGCAACAGCTAGCGAGGGAGTTCCAAGATTTGGAGTAGACGACAGAGACTGTGTCGGAGATCGCCGCCAAGTTTAGGGAGAGGTCCCTTCTCGTTCTGCAGTATGTGGCGGACGAGGAGATGAAGAAGGCACGATATCATGAGATGTTGCGGAGTGATATCCGCCAGTTTGTGAGCAGCTCCAGATGCAAAACGCTGGAGGATATAATTGCCAGAGAGTGAGAGAGAGAGAGAGAGAGAGATTTAGAGATGGAGATAAGAGGAAACCAGATGTGGCATCTGGTATGGAGGGTTCGAGCAAGAAGCCCAAGACAGATTCTCGAGGGAAGGGCCAGCAGGGCCAAGGCCGCTGCGGTAAATGTGGTAGGTCGCACGAGGGGACGTGCAAGGCGGGTAGTTCGGGCTGCTTTAAGTGCGGTCGAACTGGACATGTGAGCAGGGATTGTACTGCTACTTCTACCACTACTACCACCACATTATTTGATCTAATTTGCTTTCGGTGCAATCAGAGGGGCCACAAGAGGTCCCAATGTCCGAGTTTGGCAGCAGCAGGGAAGGTGGTGGCACCCGCCCCTGCTACATTGAGGATTACAGACGACCGTCAGGGCCGGGCAGAGGCGCCATTGGCGAAGAGCAGAGCCTTCCAGTTGACAGCAGAGGAGGCACGTGCAGCTCCTGATGTCGTTAAAGGTATGTATCTTCTCATTATCTCTTTATTTGTATTGATTATTGCTTATGTTTATGTGTTTGTTATAGGATCATTCTTAGTGAACGGTATATCAGCCTTGGTACTGTTTGATTAAGGTGCCACCCGATCTTTTGTGTTGCTCGCGCTCAGCAAGCGATTCGTAGGAGCTCCGGGGGATCTCGATTGCCCACTAGATGTGGAGATAGAAGATGACAGGACCGTTAGGGTTGCGAGGGTTCACAGAGGTTGTACACTACAGTTATTCGATGAGCAGTTCTCGGTAGATCTGGTTCCTATTCCCCTGCGAAGGAATAAGGTTATAGTGGGTATGGATTGGTTGAGCCCTAATGGGGCAGTGATCGACTGCGAGCATCAACTAGTGAGGGTTCGGACTCCTAGTGGGGGAGGGATTGTGATTCAGGGAGAGAGAGGCCATAGCGCGGACTGGTTTTATGTTCAGCAGCGAGGGCGAGACGTTACCTCCAGCAGGGTTGCGCATGATATGTCGCTTATGTTATGGATACCCGGGATAAGGGTAAGGCGACAATCGATGATATGCCGGTAGTGCGAGAGTACCCGGACGTATTCCCGGAGGATTTACCTGGGATACCTCCGGAGAGACAGGTTGAGTTCAGGATTGACCTAGACCCTGGTGCGGCTCCGATAGCCAAGGCATTATATCAGTTGGCTCATGCCGAGATGCAGGAGTTGTATACGCAGCTGCAAGAGCTGCTAGACAAAGGATTTATCAGACCGAGTAGTTCGCCATGGGGAGCCTCGGTACTGTTTCTAAGGAAGAAGGACGGGTTGCATCGGATGTGCATAGACTATCGAGAGCTAAATAAGGTAACGGTGAAGAACCGTTACCCCTTCCCGAGGATTGATGATTTGTTTGACCAGCTACAGGGTGCATCTTGGTTCTCCAAGATTGATCTGCGATCGGTTTATGACCAGATTCGAGTCAGGTACGAGGACGTGCAGAAGACAAATTTTAGGACTCATTATGGTCACTATGAGTTCGTGGTGATGCCGTTTGGGCTCACCAATGCTCCAACCGCGTTCATGGACCTCATTAACCGTGTGTGCAGGCCGATGCTGGATCGGTCTATGATTGTTTTCATTGATGATATCTTGGTCTATTCCAAGACCCAGGAGCAGCATGAGGAGCACCTGAGGGAGGTGCTGGAGACACTGAGGAGGGAGAGACTTTTTGCGAAGTTCTCCAAGTGTGAGTTCTGGTTGCGCGAGGTGCAGTTTCATGGGCATCTCGTCAACAAGAAGGGTATTCTAGTTGATCCGACCAAGATAGAGGCCGTGATGTAGTGGGAAATTCCGAGGTCTCCAACTGAGATTCGAAGTTTTCTTGGTCTAGCGGGTTATTATAGGAGATTCATCCAGGATTTCTACAAGATCGTTGTTCCTTTGACCCAACTGACCAAGAAGTCAGTGACATTTCGCTGGGGACCTGAGCAGCAGGCAGCCTTCGAGTTTATTGTGACGTGTCGATTACGGGCATGGGTGTAGTTTTGATGCAGAGGGGCCATGTGATAGCTTACGCGTCGAGGCAGCTGAAGCCTCACGAGGCTAACTATCCGACGCATGATTTAGAGCTGGGAGTTGTGGTTTTCGCCCTCAAGATTTGGCGGCATTACCTCTACGGCGTTCGTTGTACCATTTACACGGACCACAAGAGTTTGAGGTACCTCATGGATCAGCCGAATTTGAATATGAGGCAGCGTCGGTGGCTAGATGTGGTGAAGGATTATGACTGTGAGATCCTTTACCACCCGGGTAAGGCCAATGTGGTGGTCGACGCCCTGAGCCGCAAGGCAGTAGCGGCTCCGATTAGGGACATCTGTCTGAGGATGAAAGTGTTTACTCCATTGCTGGAGCAGATCAGAGAGGCGCAGGTTGAGGGCCTGAAGGAAGAGCGCCAGAAGTGCGAAAGGATCGTAGGCCGGGTTGCCTCATTTGATTATGACAACCGAAGGTTGTTGACCCTGCATGGGAGGGTCTGGGTTCCTTAATGGGGCGGAGTACGGTAGGTTCTGATGGATGAGGCCCATAAGTCAAGGTTCTCCATCCATCCCGGGGCGACGAAGATGTATCGGGATCTTCGCCCTGATTATTGGTGGCCTTGCATGAAGTGGGACGTGGCTTGGTACGTAGAGTGGTGTTTGACCTGCAGGAAGGTCAAGGCCGAACATCAGTGACCCCACGGCAAGATGCAACCACTGGATATTCCCTTGTGGAAATGGGAAGATATCACTATGGATTTCATTACCAAGCTTCCTAGGACCGCACGTGGAGTAGATTCGATATGGGTCATCGTGGATCGGTTGACCAAGAACGCTCATTTTATCCCAATCTAGGAGAGTATATCGGCTGAGAAGCTGGCCGAGATATACGTGCGCAAGATAGTGGCACGACATGGAGTTCCTGTCTCGATGGTGTCAGACCGAGATGTCCGTTTCATTTCCAGATTCTGGAAGCGGTTTCACGAGAAGATGGGTACTCATCTCCACTTCAGCACTGCTTTCCACCCTCAGACGGACGGGCAGAGCGAGATGACGATACAGACTCTCAAGGACATGCTAAGCGCATGTGTTTTGGATTTTGGTGGCAGTTGGGATACATATCTTCCGTTAGTGGAATTTTCGTATAACAACAGTTACCACGCCATCATAGACAGACCTCCCTTTGATATGCTCTACGGGAGGAAGTGTAGGACATCAATCTGTTGGGGCGAGGTCGGTGAGAGAGTCATGGGGAGTACTGAGGTAGTACTCAAGACTACATAACGGATACAGCAAGTCCGGAGCAGGCTCCAGACTACTCAGAGTCGGCAGAAAAGCTACGCCGACAAGTGGCGTTCAGACTTAGAGTTTCAGGTGGGCGATATGGTCCTCCTGAAGGTGTCACCTTGGAAAGGTGTCATCCGGTTCCGGAAGTGGGGCAAGCTGGGCCGCATATACATTTGTCCTTTCAGGGTTATAGCCCGGGTGGGCAAGGTGGCGTATCGATTGGACCTTCCAGCAGAGCTCAGTCAGATCCACAGCACTTTCCATGTTTCC
This sequence comes from Lactuca virosa, assembly GCF_052849685.1. NCBI lineage: Eukaryota > Viridiplantae > Streptophyta > Magnoliopsida > Asterales > Asteraceae > Lactuca > Lactuca virosa. The sequence continues at coordinate 307,065,050 of NC_136433.1, read as the reverse complement.
CAGTTGCAGAAGTGCTTAGTGGATGATTCAGCGATTGTGCCTTTGGAGAATATTCAGGTTGAGGACAGCTTGAACTACATTGAGAGGTCGGTGGCGATTTTGGATTGCAATACGAAGACCTTGAGGAACAAGGTTGCTTAGCTAGTGAAGGTGCAGTGGCAGCACCGTAAGGGTTCAGAGTGGACTTGGGAGCTTGAGGAGGAGAAGAGGGAACACTACCCGAAGTTGTTTTCAGATGCAGCAGACTTCGAGGACGAAGTCTAAGACAAGTGGGGGAGAATTGTAACGCCCGGTTTCTGGTATGCATTTAATTACAAATTATTCATTTTTATAAAGCTACTCGACGATTTGGAAGCCCCAGACTCGTCGAGTAGAATTGAGTTTTAGACGCGGGATTTCAGCCACCTACGCGACGAGTCAAGAGCCCTCGACTCGGTGAGTAGATCTGTCAGAGTGAAACCCTAATTTTGAGGTTTTGCACCCTATTTAAGCATCTTAATCCCCACCTTTTGGCCTCATTTCCAGCCTCCAAGTCCTAAACCCTAATCCACGAACCCCTAGAGCATTGTGTGAGTGTGTGAGCCATTCTTGAGTGATTTTGTGTGATCTTGAAGCTAGAAGAAGAAGAAGAAGGAGCTAGAAGGTGCAAGGAGAAGATAGTAGATCCAGGGATTCCCTGCCACCCTCATCACTTTCTGGTAATCAAGTCTCTAACTTGATCATTCATTTCTTAGATCTATTTACTTCCTTTTTATGAGGGTTCTGGTGCATGAACCTTGGTATTTGGGATTTGGACGTCCCAAGTGACTTATATTTCAGATCTGGGATCTAGGAGGGGTTCCATGGCATAAAGGTGCAAACTTTATGACCATGGAAGCCTCATGCAAGCTTATAAGCGTTAATATGGCCTTTTTTAGCCCTAAGAGGCCATGCTTGGAAGGAAAGCTAGGAACTTTACGTGTCCAACTGATGTTCAAAGCCTATATCTAGTATAGTGTGCCTTGGTTTAGGGTATTATGGCTTGTGGACCAAGATCTATGTTCAATAGAGTTAGGGTTTGAGCTAAACCCATTAATAAGGACTAAGAGCGGGTAAAGTTGGAAACTTTACCCTTAAAAGTGTATTCCCAGTGTGTAGGTGAAGTATGGAGTTTACATCTAAAGGGTAGGAGCTTAATCCATTGAGATGGCTCAATCAGACAGAGGAACTCGGTGAGTCCATAGAGGGACTCGACGAGTTGAGTTAGTTTGTCCTATTTTAGCTTCAGGTAGAACTCGCCGAGTCGGTGAAGGGACTCGACGAGTTAAATCGGTAGATACTGTGAGTAGCCTGGGAACTCGATGAGTCAGTGGGAGACTCGACGAGTTAGATCGCGATTTCAGGTTCTAGGACTCGACGAGGTGATGGATCAACTCAACAAGTTCGGTCAACCAGAAGGTTGACTTTGACCCAAGCGTTGACTTTGACCAGGGGTAAAATGGTTATTTTACCCTAAGATGGATTATCAGGTTTTGATTAAGTGTTATTATGAAATTGATAGCCAGGGAGTCATCGGAGCAGCAATCAGAGATTCCTCACACGAGATTTCACAGCTAGCATACGAGGTGAGTTTCCTTCAGTAGGAACGGGTCTACGGGACCAAGGCCGGCCCGTAGTATGATTATGTTAGTAGTTGAGTATGGGCGAGGCCCGTATCTCCTATTTAGTCGAGTGTGGGTTGGGCCCGTATCTCATACCTTAGTTTGATTATGAATATATGCCTGATTGATAGAATTAGTTATACTTGTTGTCTGTGTGATACTTGTACGTATGTTTAGCAGCTGAGTGTGGGCGGGGCCCGTATCTCATAGCAGCTGAGTGTGGGTGGGGCCCGTATCTCATAGTAGCCGAGTGTGGGTGGGGCCCGTATCTCATAGTAGCTGAGTGTGGGTCGGGCCCGTATCTCAGAGTCAACGGAGTGTGGGCGGGGCCCGTATCTCCCAGTTTGCAGAGTGTGGGCAGGGCCCGTATCTCCATGAGTGTGGGCGGGGCCCGTATCTCCTAGTTGCATGTTATGTGTATGGTATGTGGTAGTGTGGGGAGACTCACTAAGCTTCGTGCTTACAATTTTCAGTTTTGGTTTCAGGTGCTTCTGGTAGCAAGAGGAAGAGCTCGGGATGATTGCAGTGCACACACCATTTGTTCAGCCTGGGATGTTTATACTCTGATATTTTGATATACATTGATATGATGTTTGAGATATTATGACATGTGTTTTGGATAACTATGGTTTATTTAATAATTAAAAACGAAATTTTTGGTCTGTATTTTTGGGATGTTTCAGGCACGACATGGGGTGCCAACATCGATAGTGTCAGATCGGGATGTGCGTTTTACTTCCAGGTTCTGGGAGAAATTTCATGAGGAGTTGGGTACCTGGTTGCATTTCAGCACCGCTTACCACCCACAAAAAGACGGGCAGAGCGAGCTGATGATTCAGACGCTCGAGGACATGCTACGTGCATGTTTTATGGACTTCGGTGGAAGTTGGGACTCTTACTTGGCCTTGGCTGAGTTTTCATACAACAACAACCATCACTCCAGTATCGGTATGCCTCCCTTTGAGCTTTTGTACGGGAGGAGGTGTCGTACTCCCATCTATTAGGGAGAGGTAGGGCAGAGAGTGATGGGGAGCACTGAGATAGTGTTCAAGACGACAGAACAGATCCAGCAGGTCAGACAGAGGTTACTGTGACAACCCAAAATTTCAACCTTGTATAAACCATTCAATTTAGTCAAAGTTAGACCTTTTTCCTACTAACTTGTGGCGCTAACTAGAGTCCATTTGAGCATTCTGAGTTTAGTACATCAAGGGAATAAGTGAACGAAAGTGTCAACTAAAGTTGTAAACCATCAACCAAGCCATAAACCCTCAAAAGAGGAGTTTACGGCCAAGGGTCATGGGTTTACGGCCGTAAACACATGCTGGCCATAAACTCCCAGCTATATATTCGACCCTTAGTCATTTTTCAGCCACTTTTCACTTTTCCAAGTCTAGAACTCGAATTCTCTCTCAAGGATCTTGAGGTTTTTGCTCCAAATCTTCAAAAAGGTAAGTGAATCCTTCCATAAACGAGTTAATACACCTCTTCTTCTTGATTCACTCCTGATTTCATCCATGAAATCTCTTCTTTTGGTTAGATCTTCAAGTGTTCTTCATTTCACCAAGAACACACACTAGTGTTTTTGGGCTCTAATCACCCTCTCAAGCTTCTACTACGTAAGTACACTAGCCTTAACATGTTATATACTAGAATCACTCTTTAAACACCAAGAAATCATGCCAGGAGGGTGTTTATGGCCAAGACAATCTCCCTTGGCCGTAAACCCTAATAAAGGGTGCATATGGTCCTAACTTCTTCCTAAGGCTTAGTCCTTAGCCTAGAAACCTTTTTGGAAGCTGGTAGGACCTTAAACACACAAAATGGATCAAGATGACATGAGTTTACAGCCGTAAACACCATGGGCCGTAAACCCATGGGCCGTAAACACCATGGGCCGTAAACCCATGGGCCGTAAACTCATGGGCCTTACCATTTGGGCCGTAAACTCCAATGTGAAGCCCTACAACCCCTAGATGCAACCCTATGTACTTCTAACACTTGAATCAAGGTGTTTTCCATGTCCTAGGGTGTCTTTACTTGCTTGATTAGTTATTTAAACACTAATTAGATACATATATGTGTCATTATATGTTAAATAGGATCCGTGTGTGTGCTCAAGTCTTCACTTGACACCTAGCATCCTATACCATCCGTTCATCCAAACCACTCACTGCAGGTGAGTTCATACCCCTTAATCAACCTTTGAAATGATTTTATATGCTTTTATGGGGGGGAATACAAGTTGAAATATTCTAGTTATTATATTAATCACATGTGATTAATGACTAGAATAAACAGAAAGATTTACTATTACTTTCAAGTTGCTATCAAACTTACGGATTTCAAGCACTTCAAAACCTTTTACTAAACTCTTTTAAATGCTAAAACAGTTTTCAAAACTCTTTCAAAGTTACATTACTGTCAAACTCATATCTATACAGCTATATTTATATAAGTAAGGTTTGAAGGACTTAGGACTGATAGTTCACCTTATTTCCTGTCCTTGTTTGGTTGTGGACTTAGGGTACCCTGTTATTTGTCCGAATGTCGTTGAAATCTTAGTTATATATATCATATACATGTGTTTGGATATAAAAGCTTTCGATTCAAGTTCAGTGCCTTTGTGTAACAAAGGCATACAAACAACATTACTATTTAACTATAATCAGTATAGTTAAGAGTTTACCACTCACTACTACTATTACAACGACACATACAAGAGTCAGTACAGTTATGAGTCAATACACACTATACACTATATAAGAGAACACATTATACACTATACAAGAGAACACACTATACACTATACAAGGGAATATACTATATACTAGTATAGAGAAAACATCACTACACGATGGTTTACTACCCAAACATTTAAATACTATAAATAGAATGTGACATACTACTTCTCGATACGACACTTCATTGTGGTATCACCTTGTAACCAGAGTCTCCTAGAGGGAGAGCGGGCATTGTGTGTATAGATCTATACGGGACAGAAACTCCCACACCCCGACTGCTAGCTACAGTCCCAGCCGATAAGGCCAAGGGGTGACAGAATGTTACCTCACTACATATGACACCGGAGGGTCATCAGTTATTCAGCCGTCGATCAGCATGGTTACATACGAGTTCACATTCAAACCTTTAGTTAACTAACTAAGAATTAAAGGCAAACAGACTCCCCGAGGTGTATTGTACATTAGTACTACCTGGAGTCTGCATTTTCATCACATTTAGCCGGCAGTGATACTGTTGGGGTAAAACATTATTTTCCCCTATTACATCTACTTTGTATTCATCTCGCATCGGTGAAGTCTTAAACTATATTTTTCATAATAATAGTTTTATGGGGAATACTCTTACAGTTACAAAAGAACAAACATACACATAGTCGGGTCTTGGTAGAAGACTACATTTCAATAGAAAATATAGGATTTTCTAGGAAGTTCAGACTTTTACAACCAGCTATGAACATTTACACTACGTTGTTACAAACATTTTCATACAAACAATGACACTAAATACTTATGAACTCACCAGCGTTAATGCTGATAAACTCTTTCAAAATAACTTGTATTCTCAAGTCATCAGTAGACAGGTACCGATGAAGCTTTTGAGAAGATGGAGCACATACAAGACTCATCTTTTATTTTGATCATTCATTTTGGTGTCTTACCAACTATACAGAACACGCTTGTATTAAAATTATTCTATTAATGCAATGGATGTTGCTGCTTGTTTACTATTATGCTTTGTTATGATACTGTACATGACGTCCTCCACCCCAGAACGTTTCCACCGGTCCGGTTTTGGGGTGTGACAGATTGGTATCAGAGCATTGTTTATAGTGAATTGAGTATATCAACCCATAAAAGATATACAAACTATAAACGCATCGGGATTAAAACACTCTGACCAAGAATATATACTTTTAAATAATAAAATATTTAACTGAGTATATATACATATATTCATACCAGGGTCAGTATCATACTAGATCAGAACAAAAGTATTACGATTGTTGAACAACACAATTAGGCTTAGAGACATATAGTCAAATCTAGGGGGATATAGCCTGATCAACTATATTTTCCAAGGAGTGACTAGCATGTGCCTAAGAATGATTGTGGTGTTGCAACAAGTCTAAAAACTTACCAACACTACTACAACGAGAACATTAGAACAGAACATAAACCTAAAATACTATAGGAGTATTTTGTGTTACTATAACTACTTATGTGCAAACTAAAAAGGATCTTCATTAGTACGACTATTAACTATTCTTTTCCCCATTCTCGCGTAGATAACATCGATGGCTTCCATCTCCCCGGTGATCCGTATTATCCTAACCAAGGCATTGGTGGATGGCTCGATGATGAGCTAGAAGAGGATCACCCAATCCCCTTGGATAATCACCGTGCAGAAGGCTTTTCGGATGGCTCTGACTCTGAACCAGAGGTCAACAACCTACCCCAAGAAGGCCAAGTCCCAAATCACAACCCTCGTCCAGCATTTCAAGGTCCCACACCCTTGTGGGCAACAAGCTTGAACCGTGGGAGCGATGAGCAGGGTCAGCCTTTACCCTTCAACGGAGACCGAAGCTTTTACAGCATAAGCGAGGGAGGCTCCGTTGACCGAGTCCTGCCCATCATGGTCCGTAGGATTGCTCGGAATGCCGAACAAGGTCGTGCAGCCATCGACCGAGTGATGGAAGTGGATGCCAACTCTGGCGTTAATACAGTCCGTATTCGCCAGCTGGAAGAGGCAATGGAAGGGACTAGGAGGACCAACGAGGCTCTGCAGCAACAGCTAGCTGCATCCCGAGCCAAAGTCATGGAACTCCGGGTACGTCAGAGGGCACATGAGCGACACCTTCAAGAGGTTGTACGTCAACAGATCTGAGGGTTCGCCCGAGGGATACCCGTCGCCGGTGGAAGATGTCGACTCATCTATTTCTTTTGGGATAAGGAATAGCCTTTCTTTTCCGTGCTTTATGGAACACTTGTCTGTAAAATATTCCTAGCTTTTAAAGTACTCTAACTAGACTTCTAAGCTGCTAACATTTTCCCTTATGGTTTGATGTAAGACCTACTGTTAGGTCATTTTTCCCAAACGCATTTTACATCATTAATACCAGTAATATTGGTAGTTATCTAATCTATGGGAAAGCCTTTACCCTTGTGTTTCCCTACTCTATTGTTATACCTCTATCTGATAGTTGGACTATGGCGATTTAGTCCATGAAACACTCTCATCATACTTACAATTGATTCTTACTATTATCATCATCTCTATAAACTTCCAGTAAAAGATGTCGCCTCGTCCGCGTCCGACCAGGGGCAAACCTGCAAATCAAACTCCACCACCACCACCCCCTCCGCAGTTCAATGAGGTGATGTTTCAAGCAGCCGTGACCACAGCTGTGACCGCAGCCATGGCTCAAGTGAATTCTGGTGGTGCAAGTGGAGTTGGAATGGGCACCAACTCTAGCCATGGTGAAATCCAACCTCGTACACAGGAGTGTACCTATAAAGACTTCATCAGCTGCAAACCGACATACTTCAACGGAACCGGAGGGATCATTGCGCTGTCCCAATGGATCGAGAGAGCAGAAACAAGCTTCGAGATGTGCTCATGCCCTGAGGGAAGCAAGATAAAGTTCGCTGCTTGCACCTTCACCGAAAGGGCCCTGACATGGTGGAATGGCCATGTCAAATCGCTCTCACTGGTAGCAGCTAACGCCATGGGCTGGGATACACTGAAGGACCTGATGACAAGGGAGTACTGCCCGAGGGGCGAAATTCAGAAGCTCGAAGAGGAACTGTGGAACCTTAAAATGAAGGGTTCCGACATAGTGGCTTATACAGCCAGGTTCTGCGACCTGGTGACTCTATGTCCTAACCTGGTCCCCACTGAAAGCAAGAAAGTCGAGAGATACATCTGGGGTTTAGTACCCCCGTATCGAGTGAATGTTCTAGCATCGAAACCTGTGATCTTTGATAGTGCCAAGGAATTGGCCCAAAGGCTCATCGATCACGAGGTTCTTTCTCCTCCAACAACAACTACAACGGCTGCCTCCGCACCAACCAAAGCGGCCGACAACAAGAGAAAGCGTTGGGACCGAAAGAAGGGCAAATCAGCCCAACCCTCTTCCAGAACCCAACAGACTGTGGCTGCCCATGCCGTCACCACCCCTGTTGCCCCTGTACCAGCTGTACCAGCCAAACCATACGCAGGGACCCTACCGCAAGTGCACCAAGTGCTCTTTCCATCATAACGGCCCCTGCCGGGAAATGCACTGCACCAATTACGACCGGAAGGGCCATACCGCCCGATTTTGCAGAGCACCACCCAAACCTAACACCCAGGCTCCTAGTGCAGGAGTAAGTCAGGCCTGCTACGGGTGTGGCGAGACATGGCACTTCAAAAGAAACTGTCCGAAAGCTGGGAATGCGGGAGGAGCAGGAAGACTACTTGCTATGGGCCATAATGAAGCAATAGCAGACCCCACAGTAGTCACGGGTACGTTCCTTCTCGATAACTCATATGCTTGTATTCTATTTGACAGTGGGGAAGAGAGGAACTTCGTAAACCAAAAATTTAAACACTTACTTAATCAAGCACCACAAGCACTAAAAGAAACCCTCGTCGTAGAAATGGCCAACGGAAAGACAGAGAGTTCTAACGAGATTTACGTAGGTTGTACCCTCACGCTAGATAATCATTCATTTCCAATCGACCTCATACCAGTAGCATTCAAGAGTTTCGATGTCATTGTGGGCATGGACTGGTTGAGTCTCCATCGTACCGATATTCTGTGCTTCGAGAAGGCAGTCTGCCTAAATCTGCCGAATAACGAAACTTTGTTGATCTACGGGGACAAACCCAGTACGAGCCTTCGTATCATCTCGAGTATTCAAGCCCAGAAGTATTTGCGTAAGGAATATCGTGCATTCCTGGCGCACGTTGTCGATACGATCCGGAAAGCAAAAGACCTAAAAGACCTCCCCGTAGTACGCGATTTTCCGGACATCTTTCCAGAAGAACTCCCAGGATTACCCCCGCAGCGTCAAGTCGAGTTCCGAATCGACTTAGTTCCAGGAGCTACCCCCGTAGCCAAAGCGCCCTATCGGCTAGCACCAGCAGAGATGCAAGAACTGTCCGGTCAACTTAACGAACTGCTCAGCAAGGGCTTTATAATACCAAGCTTCTCACCCTGGGGAGCTCCGGTCTTGTTCGTCAAGAAGAAAGATGGATCGTTCCGTATGTGTATTGACTATAGGGAACTCAACAAGCTTACAGTCAAGAATCGTTACCCTCTACCTCGCATAGACGATTTGTTCGACCAGCTGCAAGGGGCGAGCTACTTTTCCAAGATTGATCTGAGATCCGGGTATCACCAGTTACGAGTGCTTGAGGAGGATGTTCCGAAGACAGCCTTCCGAACTCGTTACAGACACTACGAGTTCGTGGTGATGCCATTCGGATTGACCAATGCCCCCGCAGTATTCATGGACGTGATGAATAGGGTGTGCCATCCTTACTTGGATCAGTTCGTCATTGTCTTCATCGATGATATATCTACTCTCGAAGTCAGGAGGAACATAACGATCATTTACGACAAGTCCTAGGAACCTTACGATCAGAGAAGCTCTATGCGAAGTTCTCTAAATGCGAATTTTGGATCCGAAGAGTCGAATTCTTAGGACACGTGGTTAGCGAAGAAGGAATCCACGTGGACCCATCCAAAATTAAAGCTATTGAGAACTGGTCAGCACCAAAGACGCCTACAAAAATTCGTCAATTTCTAGGCCTCGCTGGCTACTACCGCAGGTTCATACAGAACTTCTCTCGAATTGCGAAACCTCTTACGACATTGACCCAGAAAGGCATGGCCTTTGACTGGAAAGAAAAGCAGGAGAAAGCGTTCCAAACGCTAAAACGAGCCTTATGCACCGCACCGATACTGTCCCTCCCCGAAGGGACAGAAGACTTCGTGGTCTACTGCGATGCATCAAATCAAGGACTCGGCTGTGTTCTGATGTAACGAGGTAAGGTAATCGCCTATGCCTCAAGACAGCTGAAGACACACGAGGTCAACTACACCACTCACGATCTCGAATTAGGAGCGGTTGTGTTCGCTCTGAAGATCTGGAGACACTATCTGTATGGTACGAAGAGCACTATCTTTACAGATCACAAAAGCCTGAAACACATATTCAACCAGAAAGAGCTCAATATGAGACAACGACGGTGGGTCGAACTACTCAATGACTACGAATGCGAAATTCGTTATCATCCGGGTAAAGCCAACGTAGTAGCAGACGCCCTAATTCGGAAGGAATATTCTTGTCGGAGAGTAAAGTCATTGACTATGACTATCCATTCGTATCTATCCGCACAAATTAAGGAGGCTCAGCTTGAAGCCTTAAAACCTGAAAATGTGGCGGGAGAATCCCTGCGAGGAATGGATAAGAACTTGGAAGTCAAGGGTGGCGGAGCTTTATACCTCATGGACAGGATCTGGACACCGAAACACGGTGGTTTTAGAGACTTGGTCATGAAAGAGGCGCACAACACTCGATATTCCGTCCATCAGGGTTCAGATAAGATGTATCTGGATCTTAAAAAGTCATACCGGTGGCCTAACATGAAAGCAGAGGTTGCTACCTTCGTAAGTAAATGCCTTACTTGCGCCAAGGTCAAGGTCGAATACCAGAAACCATCAGGTCTACTTCAGCAACCGGAGATACCTGAGTGGTAATGGGAGTGGATCACTATGGACTTCATAACCAAGTTGCCCAAGACAACGGGTGGACTTGATACCATTTGGGTCATCGTCGACAGATTGACCAAGTCCGCACACTTCCTGCCCATCAAGGAAACTGACAAGATGGAGAAGCTCACAAGAACATACATTCGGGAGATCGTACGACTGCATGGTGTTCCTATATCTATTATCTCCGATAGAGATAGTAGATTCACTTCGAGGTTCTGGCAGTCACTACAAAGCTCCTTAGGAACGAGGCTGGACATGAGTACAACCTACCATCCACAGACCGACGGACAAAGTGAGAGAACTATCCAAACCTTAGAAGATATGTTGCGAGCCCGTGTGATCGACTTCGGAAAAGCGTGGGATACTCATTTACCCCTTGTCGAATTTTCCTACAACAACAGTTATCACACGAGCATAAAGGCTGCTCCATTTGAAGCCCTCTATGGCCGAAAGTGCAGATCCCCTCTGTGCTGGGCTGAGGTGGGTGACACACAGTTAGCTAAAGGACGAGTTCCTGACAGCACTCTCACAGGTCCGGAGATCATTCGGGAAACAACAGAGAAGATCGTTCAGATTCGTGAGCGATTGAAAGCCTCTAGAGACCGACAGAAAAGCTATGCAGACAAACGAAGGAAACCCTTGGAATTCCAGGTGGGAGACCGAGTCCTCTTGAAAGTCTCATCCTGGAAGGGCTTGATACACTTCGGAAAGCGTGGAAAGCTAAATCCAAGATACATAGGGCCTTTCGAGGTTCTCGCCAGAAGCGGCCCTGTAGCTTACAAACTCAACCTTCCCCACGAGCTTAGTAACGTACATCCTACCTTCCACGTCTCAAACTTGAAAAAGTGTTTATCCGATGATACTCTTGTAATCCCACTCGACGAGATCGAGATCAACGAGAGCCTCAACTTCGTGGAAGAACCAGTAGAGATCATGGACCGAGAGGTCAAACGAACCAAGCAAAGCCGTATCCCGATAGTGAAGGTTCGCTGGAACGCCAAGCAAGGACCGGAATTCACTTGGGAGCACGAGGATCAAATGAAACTTAAATATCCTCATCTTTTTACTTAGTTATTTGTAATAACTTAGTTGCTTGAACTCTAATTTCGGGACAAAATTCCCTCTAACGGGGGGATGATATGACAACCCAAAATTTCAACCTTGTATAAACCATTCAATTCAATCAAAGTTAGACCTTTTTCCTACTAACTTGTGGCGCTAACTAGAGTCCATTTGAGCATTCTGAGTTTAGTACATCAAGGGAATAAGTGAACGAAAGTGTCAACTGAAGTTGTAAACCATCAACCAAGCCATAAACCCTCAAAAGAGGAGTTTACGACCAAGGGTCATGGGTTTACGGCCGTAAACACATGCTGGCCGTAAACTCCCAGCTATATATTCGACCCTTAGTCATTTTTCAGCCACTTTTCACTTTTCCAAGTCTAGAACTCGAATTCTCTCTCAAGGATCTTGAGGTTTTTGCTCCAAATCTTCAAAAAGGTAAGTGAATCCTTCCATAAACGAGTTAATACACCTCTTCTTCTTGATTCACTTCTGATTTCATCCATGAAATCTCTTCTTTTGGTTAGATCTTCAAGTGTTCTTCATTTCACCAAGAACACCAAGAACACACACTAGTGTTTTTGGGCTCTAATCACCCTCTCAAGCTTCTACTACGTAAGTACACTAGCCTTAACATGTTATATACTAGAATCACTCTTTAAACACCAAGAAATCATGCCAGGAGGGTGTTTACGGCCAAGGCAATCTCCCTTGGCCGTAAACCCTAATAAAGGGTGCATGTGGTCCCTAACTTCTTCCTAAGGCTTTGTCCTTAGCCTAGAAACCTTTTTGGAAGCTGGTAGGACCTTAAACACATGAAATTGATCAAGATGACATGAGTTTACAGCCGTAAACACCATGGGCTGTAAACCCATGGGCCGTAAACACTATGGGCCGTAAACTCATGGGCCGTAAACTCATGGGCCTTACCATTTGGGCCGTAAACTCCAATGTGAGGCCCTACAACCCCTAGATGCAACCCTATGTACTTCTAACACTTGAATCAAGGTGTTTTCCATGTCCTAGGGTGTCTTTACTTGCTTGATTAGTTGTTTAAACACTAATTAGATACATATATGTGTCATTATATGTTAAATAGGATCCTTGTGTGTGCTCAAGTCTTCACTTGACACCTAGCATCCTATACCATCCGTTCATCCAAACCACTCACTGCAGGTGAGTTCATACCCCTTAATCAACCTTTGAAATGATTTTAAATGCTTTTATGGGGGGAATACAAGTTGAAATATTCTAGTTATTATATTAATCACATGTGATTAATGACTAGAATAAACAGAAAGATTTACTATTACTTTCAAGTTGCTATCAAACTTACGGATTTCAAGCACTTCAAAACCTTTTACTAAACTCTTTTAAATGCTAAAACAGTTTTCAAAACTCTTTCAAAGTTACATTACTGTCAAACTCATATCTATACAACTATATTTATATAAGTAAGGTTTAAAGGACTTAGGACTGATAGTTCACCTTATTTCCTGTCCTTGTTTGGTTGTGGACTTAGGGTACCCTGTTATTTGTCCGAATGTCGTTGAAATCTTAGTTATATATATCATATACATGTGTTTGGATATAAAAGCTTTCACTTCAAGTTCAGTGCCTTTGTGTAACAAAGGCATACAAACAACATTACTATTTAACTATAATCGGTATAGTTAAGAGTTTACCACTCACTACTACTATTACAACGACACATACAAGAGTCAGTACAGTTATGAGTCAATACACACTATACACTATACAAGAGAACACACTATACACTATACAAGAGAACACACTATACACTATACAAGGGAATATACTATATACCAGTACAGAGAAAACATCACTACATGATGGTTTACTACCCAAACATTTAAATACTATAAATAGAATGTGACATACTACTTCTCGATACGACACTTCATTGTGGTATCACCTTGTAACCAGAGTCTCCTGGAGGGAGAGCGGGCATTGTGTGTATAGATCTATACGGGACAGATACTCCCACACACCGACTGCTAGCTACAGTCTCAGTCGATAAGGCCAAGGGGTGACAAAATGTTACCTCACTACATATGACACCGGAGGGTCATCAGTTATTCAGCCGTCGATCAGCATGGTTACATACGAGTTAACATTCAAACCTTTAATTAACTAACTAAGAATTAAAGGCAAACAGACTCCCCGAGGTGTATTGTACATTTAATACTACCTGGAGTCTGCATTTTCATCACATTTAGCCGGCAGTGATACTGCTGGGGTAAAACATTATTTTCCCCTATTACATCTACTTTGTATTCATCTCGCATCGGTGAAGTCTTAAACTATATTTTTCATAATAATAGTTTTATGGGGGAAAACTCTTACAGTTACAAAAGAACAAACATACACATAGTCGGGTCTTGGTAGAAGACTACATTTCAATAGAAAATATAGGATTTTCTAGGACGTTCAGACTTTTTACAACCAGCTATGAACATTTACACTACGTTGTTACAAACATTTTCATACAAACAATGACACTAAATACTTATGAACTCACCAGCGTTAATGCTGATAAACTCTTTCAAAATAACTTGTAATCTCAGATCATCAGTAGACAGGTACCGATGAAGCTTTTGAGAAGATGGAGCACATACAAGACTCATCTTTTATTTTGATCATTCATTTTGGTGTATTACCAACTATACAGAACACTCTTGTATTAAAATTATTCTATTAATGCAATGGATGTTGCTGCTTGTTTACTATTATGCTTTGTTATGATACTGTACATGACGTCCTCCACCCTAGAACGTTTCTGCCGTTCCGGTTTTGGGGTGTGACAGTTACTGACAGCCTATAGTCGTCAGAAGAGTTACACAGACTGGCAACGATCAAAGTTAGAGTTCCAGGTCGGAGATTATGTCCTCCTGAAGGTATCCCCATGGAAATGGGTGATCTGATTCAGGAAGCGGGACAAGCTGGGACCTAGATACATCGGTCCTTTCAGAGTGATCGCTCGAGTGGGTAAGGTAGCTTATTGGTTAGAGCTATCTGCAGAGTTGAGTCGGATTCATAACACCTTCCATGTGTCCCGGTTGAGGAAGTGTGTAGCCGACGAGATGGCAGTGGTCCCTTTAGAGGACATTCAGGTTGATGATCGCCTGAACTACATTGAGAAGCCGGTGACAATTTTGGATAAGAAGGTGAAGGTCTTGAGGAATAAAGAGGTGCCTTTGGTTCAGGTTCAGTGGGAACATCGGAAGGGATCCGAGTGGACTTGGGAGCCGGAGTCCGATATGCGTGAGCAGTACCCAGAGTTTTTTCTGGAGAATGACTTCGAGGGTGAAGTCTAATTCTAGTGGGGGAGAATTGTAACATCCCGACTCCCAGGTATAATATTTAATTATATTATATTTATTTTGTCAGGGCTGCTCGACGAGTTGGAGGCCCCAACTCACCGAGTAGAGATGGAGATACCCGCATGATTTTTAGAGTCTACTCGACGAGTTGGAGGACCCCAACTCGATGAGTAGGAGCTGAGTGTGAAAACACTAATTTTCAGGGTTTGTCCCCTATTTAAAGGACCTTGAGCCTTTCATTCTGCCTCCCTTATCACTTTAGCACCCTGAGATAAACCCTAAACGAGCTGGTATCATCTGTGAGAGAGAGAGAGAGAGATGCTAAAAGTGTGTGATTTGGTGCATTCTTGGAAGGAGATAGAAGAGTATAAGGCTTGGAACGAGAAGAAGCCCTTGGATCCAATGTTCTTTCAGTGCTATTTGGAGGTAAAAAGCTATCACCTTGATCATTGTTTGGTTAGATCTCTTCTCTAAGGAGTTTGTGGCCATTTCCATCTCCTCTTTGAGTCTTTAAGTCGTTTGGGCATGACATGAAGTTGAAACTTCAGATCTGGACAGTATGAGGTCCCTTGGGCCTAAATATTCAAGCTTTATCAAGCTATTGGCCAAGTTTCATACATTAAACCCTCTACAGAGCTTTGTTTTGGCATTTTGAGCCCTAGGTGCCATGCATGGACATAAAGCTTGCAGCTTTACGTTATACTTCAACCTTAGAAGGCTAGATCCGGAGTATGGGGCCTTAGTTCTGCTTAAAATCGTCTGAATGAGAAAATGGATTGAAGGGACTCGACGAGTTGATGAGCCAACTCGACGAGTTGGTTAGGGTTTTCCCCTATAGTCTGAACACGTGCAAACTCGACGAGTTGATGAGACAACTCGGCGAGTTGAGTTGGAGTTTTCCCGATTTTCTGAGAACATGAGGAACTCGACGAGTCTCATAGATGCACTCGACGAGTTGGGTCAACATGGACTGTTGACTCGAGTGTTGACTTTTAGGGTTTGGTCAAGTGATGGATATGGAGACCATGGAGGGGTAAAATGTTCTTTCACCCTCTCCGGGAGTTAGAAAAAGGATTAGGTTAACATCTTTAGTGTGGTTGTTATAAAGTGTTAATTAGAGATGATTATGACATGTAGGCAGAGTCTAGACCGATCATGGATTACGAGACATACTTGCTTTACTTACGAGGTGAGTCTTCTCACTATACTTACCTGAGTGGTAATAATGTGTGACCGGAGGGTCTTATTTGAGTTATTGACCGGAGGGTCTTATTTGAGTTACTGACCGGAGAGTCTTATGTGCTTATACTGAGTTATGTGATATCATGCATTTTGTCTTTGTGATTTATGTTGTATATTATTTTTTATGCTTTATTGAGTTAGGACCGGAGGGTCCAAACCGAGTTGTGAGACCGGAGGGACTTCACTGAGATACCGGACTGGTGGGTCCGACCCGAGCTGTGAGACCAGAGGGTCCTCAGTAAGACACATGACCGGAGGGTCCTCATTGAGATATAGCCATGAGAGGCTAATTATTTGTGCATGGTATTTTGGGGAACTCACTAAGCTTCGTGCTTACAGTGTTGTGTGATATGTGTTTCAGGTACCTCTCAGGATCGCGGGAAGGCGCCGGCTTGATTGTACACACCAGCTCGAGATTATGTTTTGAGGATTCTGGGAAATTGTCAAACATTTTTTTGTTTTGTGTTTTGAAAAACTTATATATTGGGTTTTGTGAAATGTGAGATTGTGTTTTATGTGGTTTTAAAAATGAAAAATTTGTTTGAAAATTTAGAGCGTTACACTTGTACTCAGCCAATATGTTAATCTATCAATATTTGGATTTTATGTAGAGTATCATGAACTTTGTTTGACTTAAAAGATAAAAAAAACGATGAATCAAACAGAAGTTGAAAATAAAAAAGGTTAAACGTGCCTAAAATGCCATTCATGAGAGGGTTAAAGTCTAACAATTGACAACATTTTTATCCAATTACCATATACTGTATATTATTTACTATTTAGGGATGATACATGTAATTAAATCTTTTAAGAACATGATTCACACTTTTAAAAATGGTTCATCTTAGGAAATGATTCAACTACATTAACATCAAATGATGCATTATCATCAAGAACAACATCTACTCCTTTTGGCTTCCATTTACCAGACATAGAAGCACATGTGGATCATATTGTAATATTATTCATCAAAATATATTCCTACTAACAAATAGCATGAATTATTTATGTAAAATTATGAAAATAGGTGGATATGAAGAAATCTACTAACCAATGGCATGGATATCATGTCCATGGTGATAAATTTTATAAAAAACTAATTAGTAAACATTTAAAAATGTATTAAATTTTAATACTTATATGTAATTAGCAACCATTTTGCAACAAACTGCATGAAAATTATAAGATGAATTTTTTACCCATTAAACAATGCCAAAGAAGGACCAGTGAGTAATGCATTTGAGTAAGAGAGAAAAAGAGCATCACCTTTTCGAGCAACCATCCGACAGTAGGATTCATAAATTATTGTAGTTCTAGCCTTATAGGTATTGTCAATATTAGGGCTTCATTGTATGCTCTCTTGACATGCCCCTATTCAAATGAAGGTCAATAAGGAACTTATAATTATCCTTAAATGGAAATTTGCAAATAGTATAATTTATTATCAGTCAAGTCAAATAAATACAGATGGTAGGAAAATTAAAATAAAAAAAGATTTGAAACAGAAACAAACATCAACTAAAGCAAACAAACATAATAAAAAATATATATAGCTTACTTCGGTATCATGCAGACATTTCATCGAAGGTTTATGAACTTGTCAAAACCTTAAGATTAAGTTTTAACCTTAAGATTAAGTTTTAGAAGCTCAGTTCATCATAGTTAGAGTTTACCTTCCAAATTATAAGCCCAATTCATCATGATGGTGGTCTTTAACTTCACCGGTTCTGAGAATCATAAAACACAATAAGCTGCATTAGAAAGAATTCGAGAAATTTAAATGGTTTTTAGGTAAGAATAAGACCAAGTAGATTCGACCATTGTTTTGTAATCAACTCCTCAATAGACCGTTTTGTCACACTCACAAAAAGAACACACACTCTTTCAAAACTAGAGAATATCTAAAACAAAATAAAAGAATAATGTTACTTGATTTTATTGTATCAATCGTTGTTCCTCATCCTTGTGAGGACATACTTATTCATGTTTATTTTGTTTAGAAAAATAATCACGACTTCTTGTAGAGAGGAATCATACAATTTTGAGAACCGAATGATGAAAATATATATCTATACTTTCCATTTCCGAATATTCACACATCACACGTGAAGTGTAACATCCGGATTCCCAGGTATCTTAAATTATGTATTTTATTGAGTTTTGGAGAGAGACTCGGCGAGTAGGCGCTCAGACTCGCCGAGTAGAGTCGCGAATCTCCATCCGGGTTAATGACCGGACTCGGCGAGTCCATACGTGGACTCGGCGAGTCCACGCTGTTTAATGAAACCCTAATTTCTTGGGTTTGGGACCTATTTAAAGACCCTTATGGCCTTCAATGGCGGCTACCAGACCATAGAGAGAAACCCTAGAGTGCTTGAGCGTTTTGAGAGAGAGAAAGGAAGCCATTCTTGACCTTGGAAGTGTTGTTTAGCAAGAAGAAGGAGGTACTAGCCAAGAGGAAGCATAGGAGGTTGCTATTCTGTGGATTTAGAGCTAAGATCTTCACATTTGAGGTAGTAATTCGACTCTCCTTCTGTTCTTATGATGATCATATGGATTTAGGGTTTCTTAGACCCTTTAATTGGTTAGATTTGATGTCCAAATAGCCCCTTCTGGTGATAAGGCTTTGGATCTGGATCCATAGAGGTCCAGAGAGCCTTATTCATCAAGCTTTATGAAGAACAATAGAGGTCATGGCCTTGGGTTAAGGTATTTGGGGCTAAATCATCATATATGGTCATATAAATGTTGCTTGTGCATCAAGATCGAGACTTTACGTGATTATAGTGGTTGGGAAGGCCAGATCTAGGGATTAGAGGAACAGATCTGACCTCAGGAGGTCATTTGAGTTGGTGCATGACATGAACTCGCCGAGTCCAAGGGCAGACTCGGCGAGTAGGGTTAGGGTTTCCCGTGAATCACTCAGTGAGTGACTTGCCGAGTTGGAGGAATGACTCAGTGAGTCAGAGGGGGAATAGAGGACTCGAGTTCACGACTGAACTCGCCGAGTCACATTTGTGCACTCGGCGAGTCGGGTCAAAAGTTTGACCGTTGACTTTTATTGACTTTTAGGGTTTGGTCAACTTTAGGGTCTTTGAGCCATGAGAGGGGTAAAATGGTCTTTTACCCTTTTGAGAGTACTAAGAGGAGGAATAGTCTAGCCTTGAGAGATGTATTGATTCAGAGTGTTTATTTTATATGATTAGGCGGAGGCTAGACCCGACATTACAGAGTTCGAGCTTTACCGAGTTACCCGAGGTGAGTCTTCTCACTATACTTTACCTAGAGTGGTAATTAGAATTATGAGACAGAGTATTGTGTATGCTTTTGCATGATGTGATTTCTATGTGTTATATGCTATGTATGTTACAGAGTTTTCAGAGTTAGGACCGGAAGGTCCACAGAGTTAGGGTCAGAGGACCCATAGAGTTAGGGTCAGAGGGCCCACAGAGTTATGGGACTGGGGGGGTCCCACAGAGACACTTTGACCAGAGTGTCAAACAGAGTTATAGCCTCGAGTGGCTAATATGTGTGGTATTTTGGGGAACTCACTAGGCATTTATGCTTACAGTGTTGTGTTATGTGTCTCAGGTACCAGCGAGGATCGCGGGAAGGCGCCGGCTTGATCAGTACACACGCGGAGAGATTTTATTATGATCTTGGGATATGATGTTATGTGATACAATGGTGTTTTTATAACGATTATGAATGAAAACGTGTTTTATAAAATGTGAAAAATTGTTTTAAAAATTTGGGTGTTACAAGTTGGTATCAGAGCCTTGGTTTGAGGGATTCAGATTCATCTTCGGGCATATCTGAACTCAAACTGAGGATTTGAGAGAAATTTTGATGACTAAAAACTTTTAAAAAAAAAGAGTAAAAAGAGTTTTGAAACAAACAGAGCAGAGCCGTGTGTACGATCAGCCAGCGCCCGAACGGTGATTTCCCAAAATACCCTTGTAATTAGTGTTATGAGATATATTATGTTATGATATATGATGAGTTATGCTATGCATGCTAGAGTAGACTAGGTATTCTTATTAGGACTAGAGTGGCCTGATATGTGATGCCTTAGTCTAGGAGTTTTGCTGCTAGGGATACTTGAGAGTGTTTAGATAGCAACGAAGAGTTTATGAGAGAGCCGCTAGTGAGTAGCATATGGTTAAAGAGAGTAGAGTACTTGGGACTTGGGATCCAAGGAGGAGGACTTAGAGTGGATGCTGATGCGGTGTGGACGGTAGTATAGGGCCCGTACTACTGAAGACACCGGAGTAGTGCGCACCCTAAGTAAGAATCCATTGGGTACTAAGGAGCAAGTAGGGTGGAGTTATCGAGTGCGAGTATACTCGAGCGAGTCCCTGATATTTATTATGTTGTATTTCAGAGACATCATGGTTGGGACACGCCACACACCAGAGAGCAGCGGTACTAGTGATGAGGAGATCTGTAGGATCATTCATGAGGAGGTGGCTGCGGCCATCAGGGCAGAGATACCAGAGATGTTCGGGTCTATCAAGACCACACTGATAGAGACATTTGACGAGAGATACGCTGCTCTTTCTGAGGCTGCGGTTGCTGCGGCCACTGCAGCTATAGCTGCGACTAGGCCGCAGGGTGGTGATGCGTTGATGTTTCGTGAGTTCAGCAACACAAAACCACCGGAGTTTGATGGGACCCAGGACCCGATTGCAGCGATGAGGTGGATATCAGACATTGAGGGGTGTTTCTTTACTTGCTCATCTCCAGAGCATTTGAGAGTCCGGTTCGCGTTGAACCAGCTTCGCTTGGGAGCGAAGGACTGGTGGAAGTTTGTGACGGCGCACTATTCGCCTACTAAGCTTGTTGCAGTGACCTGGGAGAGGTTCACTGCTATGTTCCGAGAAGAGTACGTTCCCCAGGTGGAGAGGGAGCGTTTGGCCCAGGAGTTTTTGACCCTCAAGCAGGGTACAAAGTCTGTTACAGTGATCACCAGGATGTTCCATGAGCGGGCGATGTTCTGCCCGGAGCACGTGTCCTCCGAGCAGGCACGTATGAGCCGATATCTGAGCATTTTGAGGAGGGATATACGAGAGTTCGTGGCGAACTCGACGTACCGGACATTTTCCGAGCTTCAGGCAAATACCCAGAAGAGGGAGATAGAGTTGGAGACTCAGGCTAGGGAGGAGGCGGAGTCTCAGGGTAGGGATCGGCGACCGGCACAGTCTCAGCCGGCAGCCAAGCGGGTCAAGCCTGCCGATTCGAGATCAGGGAGCCAGAGGGGCTGCACTTGTGGCAAGTGCGGCAAGAGTCATGATGGAGTGTGCAGAGCAGGGTCTTGCTACAAATGTGGCAAGGAGGGGCATATGGCCAAGGATTGCCCCAAGGGGTTTGCAGTCTGTTTTCACTGCAACCAGACCGGACACCAGAAGGCCGAGTGTCCGCAGTTACGAGGGTCAGCTCAGGGAGCTTCTCAGGGATCTGCCCCTGCTGCTGTTCGAGCTACAGAGAGTCGGCCGACGAAGGCCGAGGCGCCGAAGGCTCGCGGGAGAGCCTTCCAGTTGACAACGGAGGAGGTCCGCGCAGCACCCGATGTGGTAGCTGGTATGTATTCCTTCCTCTGTTTATTTTGAGTTTGTAGTGTTATGCTTATATTGTGATATGCGTAGGTACATTTCTTGTGTGTTCTGTACCTGCCTTGGTGTTATTTGACTCGGGTGCGAGTCGGTCTTTTGTGTCACTAGCGTTTAGTCAGCACATCAGTACCCAGCGTGAGGCGTTGAGTCGACCTCTACGAGTTTCCATAGCTGACGAGCGAGCGGTGTATGCTACTGATGTGATTCGAGGATGTGTACTCGAGATCTTCGGTGTCGAGTTTCCGATAGATCTGGTCCCGATTGCTATGGGGGACGTATGTGTCATAGTGGACATGGATTGGTTGAGCCGTTTCGGAGCTGTGATTGACTGTAAGCGACAGTTGATGACGATACGAGACCCCAGTGGGGGAGTACTTACGGTGTACGGCGAGGGTTCCCGTTCTGGGTCAACATTTTGTTCGGCCGCTAGAGCGAGGCAGAGTTTACAGCAGGGCTGTAGTGGGTTTGTGGCTTATGTGGTGGATACGAGAGTAGATGCAGAGAGACCGAGGTCGATCGATGAGGTCCCGATAGTGCGCGAGTTCCCAGATGTTTTCCCCGAGGAGTTGCCGGGTGTGCCTCCCGAGAGGCAGGTAGAGTTCCGTATTGATTTAGTTCCGGGGGCAGCGCCTATCGCCAAGGCGCCCTATCGCCTTGCGCCACCAGAGATGCAGGAGTTATCCTCGCAGCTTCAGGAGCTGCTGGGGAAGGGGTTTATACGGCCGAGTAGCTCGCCGTGGGGAGCGTTGATCCTTTTTGTCAAGAAAAAGGATGGTTCACACCGGATGTGCATTGATTACCGGGAGCTGAACAAACTGACGGTCAAGAACCGTTACCCCTTACCGAGAATCGACGATTTATTCGATCAGTTGCATGGAGCGTCTTGGTTTTCCAAGATCGACTTGAGGTCTGGATATCATCAGATGAGAGTACGAGATGAGGATATCCAGAAGACAACGTTCAGGACTCGTTACGGGCATTACGAGTTCGTGGTGATGCCTTTCGGGCTCACCAATGCACCGGCGGCGTTCATGGATCTCATGAACAGAGTATGCAGACCAATGTTGGACCGTTCGGTGATCGTGTTCATCGATGATATACTGGTGTATTCGAGATCCAGAGAGCAGCATGAGGAGCATTTGAGAGAGTTACTTGGAGTTTTGAGATCGGAGAGGCTTTATGCCAAATTCTCCAAGTGTGATTTCTGGTTACGAGAGGTCCAGTTCCTAGGGCACCTCGTTAACCAGAATGGGATATTGGTCGACCCGGCCAAGATTGAGGCGGTTATGAGTTGGGAGGTGCCGAGATCCCCCACCGAGATCAGGAGTTTCTTAGGGTTGGCTGGCTATTATCGAAGATTTATCAGGGATTTCTCCAAGATCGCCGTGCCACTCACCAGGTTGACCCGGAAGGGTGTTGCTTTTTCATGGGGACCAGAGCAGCAGGCCTCCTTCGAGACACTTCGCCAGAGACTGTGCGAAGCCCCAGTGTTAGCCCTTCCGGAGGGGATGGAGGACTTTGTGGTGTATTGTGACGCATCGATATCGGGGCTGGGAGCGGTGCTGATGCAGAGAGGACATGTGATAGCATACGCATCGAGGCAGCTGAAGCCTCACGAGACGAGGTATCCCACCCACGATCTGGAGTTGGGGGCTGTAGTGTTCGCCCTCAAGATCTGGCGTCGCTATCTGTATGGGGTTCGGTGTACCATATACACGGACCACAAGAGCTTGAAGTACTTGATGGATCAACCCAACCTGAATATGCGCCAGAGGAGATGGTTGGACGTGGTAAAGGATTACGATTGTGAGATCCTGTACCACCCGGGTAAGGCTAACGTTGTAGCCGATGCCCTGAGTCGTAGGGCGGAGAGCGCCCCGATACGGGACGTTTGTATGAGATTGACAGTGATGACTCCGGTGTTGGACAC
This sequence comes from Lactuca virosa, assembly GCF_052849685.1. Taxonomy (NCBI): domain Eukaryota; kingdom Viridiplantae; phylum Streptophyta; class Magnoliopsida; order Asterales; family Asteraceae; genus Lactuca; species Lactuca virosa. The sequence continues at coordinate 307,041,435 of NC_136433.1, read as the reverse complement.
CATCTGAGGGGCCCAGGCTGAGGCCGTGAGACCGGAGAACCGCAAGAGAGAGCGGGTTATCGGATATGTATCGGAGTTTGTTACCGATAGCAGAGGGCTTATGACCTTCCAGGGTCGGATCTGGGTGCCATTTATGGGCGGGGCACGTACCATATTGATGGAGGAGGCACACCGATCTAGGTTTTCGATCCATCCCGGGGCCACTAAGATGTATTTGGACCTGGGAAGAGATTATTGGTGGCCCTGTATGAAGAGGGATGTAGCATGGGTTGTTGAGAGGTGCTTGACCTGTCGCAGGATTAAGGCCGAGCACCAGAGGCCGCATGGTAAGTTGCAGCCGTTGGAGGTTCCCGAGTGGAAGTGGGAACAAATTACCATGGATTTTATCACCAAATTGCCAAGGACTGCGAGGGGCGTCGATGCAATTTGGGTGATTGTGGACATGTTGACGAAGAGCGCTCACTTCCTTGCTATCAGTGAGAGCTCCTCCGCTGAGAGGTTGGCAGAGTTGTACGTGAGGGAGGTGGTATCACGGCATGGAGTGCCGATCTCGATCGTCTCAGATCGAGATGTGCGTTTCACTTCCAGATTCTGGAAGAAGTTTCATGAGGAGTTGGGTACGAGGCTGCATTTTAGTACTGCATACCACCCCCAGACAGATGGGCAGAGTGAGCAGACGATTCAGACGCTCGAGGACATGCTTCGGGCATGTGTGTTGGATTTCGGAGGGAGTTGGGACACATACTTGCCCTTGGCTGAGTTTTCCTATAACAACAGCCATCATTCGAGCATCGGTATGCCACCCTTTGAGCTGTTGTATGGGAGGAGGTGTCGGACTCCTATTTGCTGGGGTGAGGTCGGGCAGCGTGTGATGGGTAGTACAGAGATAGTACTTCAGACGACTGAGCAGATTCAGCAGGTCAGACAGAGGTTGTTGACCGCTCAGAGCCGCCAGAAGAGTTATGCGGACAGACGTCGCTCGGGGCTTGAGTTCCAGGTTGGTGATTTAGTACTCCTGAAGGTATCTCCTTGGAAGGGGGTGATCCGATTCAGGAAGAGGGGTAAGTTGGGACCTCGGTATATTGGTCCTTTCAGGGTGACTGCAAGGGTGGGCAGGGTAGCGTATCGTTTGGAGCTACCTACGGAGTTGAGCCAGATTCACGATACCTTCCACGTGTCTCAGTTGAGGAAATGTATCGCTGATGAGTCGGCAGTGGTTCCGTTAGAGGACATTCAGGTAGATGCGAGTCTGAATTATGTTGAGAGACCGGTTGCGATTGTGGATCGAAGGATCAAGACTTTGAGAAACAAGGAGGTGCCATTGGTTCAAGTCCAGTGGCAACATCGGAAGGGTTCTGAAATGACCTGGGAGCCGGAGTTAGAGATGCGCGAGCAGTATCCAGAGTTATTTGTGGAGTGAGACTTCGAGGGCGAAGTCTGATTCTAGTGGGGGAGAATTGTAACATCCGGATTCCCAAGTATCTTAAATTATGTATTTTATTGAGTTTTGGAGAGAGACTCGGCGAGTAGGCACTCAGACTCGCCGAGTAGAGTCGCGAATCTCCATCCGGGTTAATGACCGGACTCGGCGAGTCCATACGTGGACTCGGCGAGTCCACGCTGTTTAATGAAACCCTAATTTCTTGGGTTTGGGACCTATTTAAAGGCCCTTATGGCCTTCAATGGCGGCTACCAGACCATAGAGAGAAACCCTAGAGTGCTTGAGCGTTTTGAGAGAGAGAAAGGAAGCCATTCTTGACCTTGGAAGTGTTGTTTAGCAAGAAGAAGGAGGTACTAGCCAAGAGGAAGCATAGGAGGTTGCTATTCTGTGGATTTAGAGCTAAGATCTTCACATTTGAGGTAGTAATTCGACTCTCCTTCTGTTCTTATGATGATCATATGGATTTAGGGTTTCTTAGACCCTTTAATTGGTTAGATTTGATGTCCAAATAGCCCCTTCTGGTGATAAGGCTTTGGATCTGGATCCATAGAGGTCCAGAGAGCCTTATTCATCAAGCTTTATGAAGAACAATAGAGGTCATGGCCTTGGGTTAAGGTATTTGGGGCTAAATCATCATATATGGTCATATAAATGTTGCTTGTGCATCAAGATCGAGACTTTACGTGATTATAGTGGTTGGGAAGGCCAGATCTAGGGATTAGAGGAACAGATCTGACCTCAGGAGGTCATTTGAGTTGGTGCATGACATGAACTCGCCGAGTCCAAGGGCAGACTCGGCGAGTAGGGTTAGGGTTTCCCGTGAATCACTCAGTGAGTGACTTGCCGAGTTGGAGGAATGACTCAGTGAGTCAGAGGGGGAATAGAGGACTCGAGTTCACGACTGAACTCGCCGAGTCACATTTGTGCACTCGGCGAGTCGGGTCAAAAGTTTGACCGTTGACTTTTATTGACTTTTAGGGTTTGGTCAACTTTAGGGTCTTTGAGCCATGAGAGGGGTAAAATGGTCTTTTACCCTTTTGAGAGTACTAAGAGGAGGAATAGTCTAGCCTTGAGAGATGTATTGATTCAGAGTGTTTATTTCATATGATTAGGCGGAGGCTAGACCCGACATTACAGAGTTCAAGCTTTACCGAGTTACCCGAGGTGAGTCTTCTCACTATACTTTACCTAGAGTGGTAATTAGAATTATGAGACAGAGTATTGTGTATGCTTTTGCATGATGTGATTTCTATGTGTTATATGTTATGTATGTTACAGAGTTTTCAGAGTTAGGACCGGAAGGTCCACAGAGTTAGGGTCAGAGGACCCATAGAGTTAGGGCCAGAGGGCCCACAGAGTTATGGGACTGGGGGGGGGGGGGGGGTCCCACAGAGACACTTTGACCAGAGTGTCAAACAGAGTTATAGCCTCGAGTGGCTAATATGTGTTATGTGTGGTATTTTGGGGAACTCACTAGGCATTTATGCTTACAGTGTTGTGTTATGTGTCTCAGGTACCAGCGAGGATCGCGGGAAGGCGCCGGCTTGATCAGTACACACGCGGGGAGATTTTATTATGATCTTGGGATATGATGTTATGTGATACAATGGTGTTTTTATAACGATTATGAATGAAAACGTGTTTTATAAAATGTGAAAAATTGTTTTAAAAATTTGGGTGTTACATGAAGCGGGAGATGAAAGAACAAGAACTCCAGGCAGCCATCTTGCTTCGTGACCTTCGTCTATGAAGTGTAAATAGACCAAATTAGTATTGAAGAACCACAATTTCGAAAAATATAAAAAACAAAACTTAAAAAAGAAACAAACCAATAGTCTCTTATGTGAAGCAATACAAACATGATTTAATTAGTTGGGAATATTTCATCTTTTCACTGGATCCTACATGAAAATGACATTTAAAGAGTGAACATACAAATTCATATGCCATGAAATACAAACATTCAAAGCACCTGTAACCTAAAATTTTTAAAGATGTATGAGATAAACCTAACCTGCAATCGATCAAAACATAATAGAGAGCATGAGTGACGGTGGTCTGTGTTTATGCGTAGAGAGAGAGATGGAGAAAGAGATAGATAGAGAGAGAGAGAGATGGTTATTGACGGTTTAGCAACGGTGGCCCTCGTCTACATCTTCCACTGGTGGGTGTTAATGGAAGCACCTTGATCTATTTCTGGTAGCCTGTGGTGATTGAGGAAGAGAGGGTTAAGATAATTTGTTGATAAGGATGGTGACGTCGGCATCTATGTGTTGGGTTTTAGGGTTTCTAGAGAGAAATTTTAGAGATGGACAAAGTTAATCATCATATAAAGAGATGGGGCCGATGGGGGCCGAGATGTTTGGAAATTTTTTATTCAAGTTGAATGTAACTATATTCCTTATGAAGCGTTCTTGTGATACGAATTTTTTGACTAAATATGATATGATTTAGAGAATTTAAATGTAGAAGAAAGACCAGGTCAAGATAAGATAAGAAGACATGGGTCAAAACGTGGTTAATTTTAGCATTTTTCATGGGAGATTGTTGGGCGAATAGGGTGTTATTAGGTCAAAACATTGCATAAAGTGATTGTATATTTGGTTTGTACCTCTTAAAATTCAGCATTTGAAGCTAAATGCTTATTAAGATATATATATATATATATATATATATATATATATATATATATATATATATATATATATATATATATATATATATAGAAAGATCTTGATACACAATAGTCATTCTAGAATGGTATTTGCTAATAACATATAATCCTATAAGGTCACATCTTATAGAAAGTTACTATTAATTGATTATTTATTAGAGAAATTTTGATTAGTAACAAATATAATCAACACTTGTATTTAATTAGAGAATTATTATTTTAAGAAAATAATATTTTTAACAGCTAATTGAGAAATTATTATTTCTAGGAAATGATAATAAAAGAGAACAAGAACTAGTTATATTCATAAGGTATGAATATATATGTTGTGTACAAATTAAATGGGCACTTTGAGTAACCATTTAGTTAGTCATGTAACTAGCTAGTTGTACCTTAAGTGAAAGACACTCTAGGACCCCACTTGGACTCATGAAGGCAAGAAATGACAAGAGGGATTGTGTGTGTGTGTGTGTTTGGGGGGGGGGGGGGTTTGAGTGTTTGACTTCTTCTTTCACTCCTTACACTCTTACAAAATATGACTTTCACATTAAATAAGGCATGGACCTTTATTTATGTATTCTCTATACAAAGGATACGTGGGATGAAGAAATAAAAAATAGTTTTTCAATTCTCTTTTTCTCTCTTAAGGGATGCCAATTTCATGGCTTTCAAGCCCATTTTCTCTCTCTTCTTTCTTGCAATTTGGTGAATGAATGAAGTTCATATTAGTTGCTTCTCCTTAAGAATTATTTTGTATATGTTTTAATGGCCTAAGAACGACTTAATAAAATTAAAGACTAGCATCTTAAAGTGGTTTACTCTTTCTTGGTAGATACTTCAAGAGAAGCTTTATTTTGAATCTTTTGCCATCTTCATAAACTTCCAACCTCCCGAGAGGAATCAAAGTCCTCAAAGGTTGTAACATTTTTTCCTTCTATGGTTGTTGTTAATCTTTCCATGCTTTGTAAAATGATCATTAATGGGTTAAAAAGAGTATTAATTTTATTCTATTTTTAAAGCTCATGTTTTTGTTTTTAGCGTTTTTGGGAAAACGAATTTGAATATAACCCAACAATTAGTATCAGAGCCATTTTTGAAAGCTTGGTGAGATTATTAGATTATTTGGTATAATCTTTGTTTTTGGAAAGCACAGATGATTTTTTTTGTAATAAAATCATACATATTTTATGTGACAACTCTATAATTGTTACTTTTAGTGACAAAAGTTTACATGTATTTTTTTCACCAAAAGTCGTCTTATAAAATCAATGTATTGTTTTATATAATTTTGAGTGTGTGTGTGTATATATATATATATATATATATATATATATATATATATATATATATATATATATATATATATATATATAAACTTGTCATGGACCTGTTGTGATGTGTTTTGTGTTGATTTGTTAAAATGGTTGTAATATTTATTTATTTATATGATATGTAATAATTAAATAAATAGTTTTCATTTTCTTTATTTATCTAAGTAATAGATTAGTTTTATAAATAGTTTATTTTTATAAAAATATAACAAGAATGAAGATGGTGACCATTTCGAAGATCAAATGTTTATAAACTTAATTTTATTAAAGTTTTATAAACTTTATACATTTACATTTAATAAACTTGCTACAAGGTGTTGAAGCAAATGACAACATGAAGACATTACAAGAAGTTTTGGTCCCTTAATGTCCCATATGAATGGACTTGACATTTTTTTGATTTCTCACAAAATGTCAATAGTTTATGGTTGATTTATGCACATATATTTTACATGCTTGTGTTGTTTATTTATATGTTGATATTATGTTATAATTGTTAAATTCAGATATCACATGCAAAATAATATTTTGAATATAAATAACATCACAAAGAATTTGGTTTTAATGAAAATTTTATTTTAACATAAATTGATAAAATAATTTTAAAAATAAAATGAGTTTTATCGTTTAAAAACTAGCTAATGGTAAATTTTGGAATTTATATACATATTAAAGTTGGACAATTGTTAGGAACAGTATCTAACCAAGGTACTGTACCTCAGGTTCACTTCCTCAACCATGGTAACCGTACATCCACGTTTACTCACCGCCTCCCTCGCCCAATCACATACGCTTGCTTCCACCGCCTTCTATTTGTTTCAGTCTTTTGGAGACGATCACCCTCCAGTTCCACCGCCTCTCACCGATTATGTTCCCATGCTCTTCTCCTGTCTCTCTCTCTCTCTCTCTTCTCTCTCTCTCTCTCTCTCTCTCTCTCACCTTAAATCCGGACGGTGACCCATTTTCTGTTATATCCACCATCGCCTGCTTTCGCTAATATGCACCTCCGACCTCTCATGAACGCAAATGGCAAAGATCTGCTTCGATTTCTCGATTCCGCTCCTTTAGGTCATCTCCTCCGCTTCATCTACTTCTCGGCTTTAATTTCCCATCGATCCGAAAGCATCGATTTACGGGTTATTGTTCCAGGTATGTAACCGATTTGAACTATTCGTTGATTTAAACTCATTTTGTGAGTGTGTATGTTCGTAAAATCAGAACCGATTTGAACTATTCGTTGATTTAAGCAAGGTCAGTCCTCCTTTTGGATGGTATCTTTAATCTTTAATTTAATACCTGTAAATCTGACATTTTTAGCTTTTTTTTGGGGGAAAATGTTTCGTAATCTATGATTAGGTATACAATTGCCATTAATCTCAGTTCATATTATCTGTATGTTTATATTTTTGGGGATTTTCGCATTAGTTTTTTCATTGGCTATATTATGTCCATATTTTATATGCGATTATGGAGCTAGGTTTCCAATTGTTACTCTGATTGTGCTTTAATTTGATATGATTTGAAGTTTCTAGGGCTAGCTAGGAACTCATTATGATCCCTTACATGTCATACGAACATCATGCATATGACTACTTTAAACACTCTGTATCTCTTTTATGCAATCAATGAAATTTTTGTTAATCTCAGTTACTAATAATTTCATTTGATTCTGATCACAACTTGAATGAGGATACGAATGTGGCTTTCAGTACAACAAAGTTTTTACCTGATTTGAACTTGGGTTTCATTTTGGATTTGAAGGTATTATCTGCAAATGGGTGTTCCACAAGAATTTCTGTTCTGATTTCATCATGGATCTGTTTCGATTATCATGGTGTCATCATTTTAGAGGTAAGTTTAGGCATTAAGCTACCATCATTGTGACATTTATCTTTACAAAATATATAAAACAGCCTTATTAAAACTGTAATTATGAGATATTTGTAAAACTTATAGCGCTGTTTTGTTAAAGACTTAGAGTCGTGTACATAAGGTTGAATGGTTAAACAGATCAAGAGTTACAAAATATTTACTATGGTATATTACTTGCATTGGAAATCAATTAGGCACCTGTGGTTAAGAGTGTTGTGGCTACAACCGAGTGGAATCAGCAGCCTGGACCAGTTGCTATGTTCGTCTTTATCTAATGAGGCAGGTGAATACATCTTCCCTTTTTTTTCTTTTGGATTTTTATTGGTGATTATGTGTGAAACACCGGTTTATGTCTTTGCAAAAATTTACATTTAGGCGAATCCAAGTTTCATTGGGAGAATCAAGCAAGATGTTATGTTCTTAAAGAATCAAAAGGTTGTAATCCTTCTTTCAGTCCTTCTTATTATATTTTAGGCTTTTAGCTACCGAGTATTATGTAGTGTAGAATCTAACTAACCAGTAAACAGAAAGAAATACACATGAGGCTGTTGAGGATATTGGTATTATTAATTTTTTTTCGCATTTGTTTTGTTTACCATAGTTTAATTTTGCTGTGATTTATAAATAAAATCAGAAGGTGAGGCTGAGGAGGAAAAGTCTAAAGCATACATTGCAAGCCTCACTTCAAAAGGTAAGATTCTTCTTCTACAGTTACTGGATGCAGATAAATCTATTGTTGAGTTGTTTACATGTGTTTATTATGAATGTAGGAATTCAAGTACAAGTGGATGCAAGGGCTTCAGTTTCAAAGAAGGCCCCCAATGCAGGAGGCGGCAGTGGTAGATGTGGTGGTGTTGCATTGTGAGAGAGGTTAAGTACATACAATTTCATCAAAAGTCTGTTATCATTGTGTAATTTTTTTAGTAAAGGCATTTTCGGCAGACCTGGAAAATAACATACATTTGAAATCCATTTATAATTTTTCTTAAAAATTCCAATGGGTCATTATTTACATGTTTTTATTCTTTTCCGTTAGCATATCCAATACAAATCTTGTAAGAGTTCTGCCTGTTTACCTTTTCAACATCCCTCAATTACAAAATGTGTGAGCAATGATTCAGTCAATTTTTTGTTTTCTATTATCATGTTTTGACATGCTGATATCTGATTATTTGCAACTGACTTTCAGTGATTTAGGTGGCAACCAACTACATGGCACCTAATATTTGCTCTACCCATAGCAACCAACTACAATAGGTTGATTTGTGGAATTATGAAATCGGTGGCTTCTCCATTTCGGTACTTCAATATTTCGATCGTTTTTGTCCCATACCATGTTATGTGACATTTGAAATCTTTGATTATTAAAGGAGAAAGCAAAACTATTAAGTTCTCCCGACTCCTGAATAAATATCGCGTTATTTTCACATTGTATGTATGAAATTAAAAGTTTTAATTTTGAATAATTTATAGTTGGTTGAAGATTCGTTAGAACACGGGAAGCTGAAAGGTCACAGAATCCAAGTAAACTTATGGATTATCAGTCCCAACATGAAATTGTTGCTGGATTTAATTTAGAAGACACATATATTTGACAATTTGACCCTTACAGTTAAAGTATGTTCATGTTGAACCGAAGGAGAACATTGTCAACTTCTAAGTTAGTTTAGTAAATTACATTATCACTTGAATATGGAAGAACATAAAATTTAACAAGCACCAGACGCCGAAAACGATCAGATCTGTTTAGATCCAACCCCGCAACGCGAGGCTCCTCATCTAGTTAAAATTATATAAGTTTAAACTTGAGGTTTTAGAGACTTATCAAACTTCAAACCTTATTTCATAAAAGGAACTTTTATTAAAAGGTTAATAAATTTTCTTTAGTGCTTAAACGTCAAAACTTAATACTAGTTATTAAATTTAGAATTTGATCGTGCCGTTTATATAAAATTTGGATGTTATAAAAGAACATTGTTGAAATGTGATTTTAAATAGAAGTATATCGTGACTTATTGGATGTATGAAATAACCATGATATAATATGTTTTTTAAACTATAATTATAAAAACATCAAAGACCCCTTATTAAGCTCAACTCTATTAAATCCTATTTGAATTGCACTCAGACATCTCTTATATACACTAATAGGATAAAGGTCACCTAACGACTATGTGTTACCTTTTGATGGCCGATGTGTATTCGCGATTTCTATAACCTAGTAATAGGCTGAAAACATAAGTTCTTCAACCTAGATGATTTGATCGGTAATCTGTCGTGATAAAGGTCACCTAAGCAATAGAGATTTGAGGCATAAATGAGATCAAACATGTCTGTTAAATTTTGGTATTAGCGATCTCATAAAACTAAGAATTATATAATAGAATATAATTGATACTCGATATCTATCTGGTTGGATTCAATGATGGGATAAATGTCTGTGACAACCCGAAATTTTCTATCCTGTACAGTCAAACACTTCATTGAAAGTCAAACTCATTCCTGCTAACTTTTAGCACAATTTGGAACCTGTTTAAATGTTCTGAGCCTTGTACACTTAAGGGATAAGTGTTGGGGTTTATCTGCTGAAGCTATAGCACAAAGAACAAGCCTAAAACACATTAACCATGAGTTCACGGCCACCACAATGGAGTTTACGGCCGTAAACTCAATGTGGTCCGTAAACTCACCTTATATGGTGAAATGTTGGCTATTTGTTCATTCCTTCCTTTCCCTTGACTGAAATCCTCTCAACTATCACCCTGATCTTCGTCCCCGATCTTCAAAACTCGTAAGTTTCTTGTCCTAACTAGTTGATATCTTACTTGATCTAGTGATCTTACATGATTTCATCCGTGAAATCATTCCATTTGTGTAGATCTTCAAGTTTCACCAAGAACACCAAGAACACACACTAGCGTTCTTGGTCAAAACCGACCATTCAAGCCCCTAGATCACAAGTACTCTTGTTCTAACTCGTTGTACATTAGGTCTAACATGTTTAGGCCTTAGAAACATCAGGAATCAATGGATGAATGAGAGTTTACGGCCAAGGATCTCCCAAGGCCGTAAACTCCCTATAAGGGTGCAATGTTGCCCTAATTTCCTTCCTTATGCCTAGAACCTAGCCTAGATCACATCCTTGAAGTGTTAAAGACCTTAAACATCAAAGAAAACATGTCCACATGGAGTTTACGGCCGTAAACTCATAAGGAAATGGTCCTTAGGCCGTAAACTCTACAAAGGGGTGATATTGTGCCCCTAATGCTTCCTAAGGCTTGAACTTGATCATTGGATGCTCAATCTTGACTTATAAGACCTCAAAACACCCAATGACACTTAGTACCATGAGTTTACGACCGTAAACTCATGGGGGAATTGACCTTAGGCCGTAAAGTCCATAAGGAGTTGTCCTTGGGCCATAAACTCCAATACCATGCCATACAACCTTTAGATGCAACCCTTCGGTACCTATAGCACTTGAATCAAAGTGTTTCCATGTCCTAGGGTGTCTTAACTTGGTTAATTAGTTGTTAAATGACTAATTGGATACATATGTGTTTCATTATATGTTAACTAGGATCTTTGTGTGTGTTCAAGTCTTCACTTGACACCTAGCACTTGTCCGACACTTCCATCCGATCCACTCACTACAGGTGAGTTCATACCCCTTAATTAACCTTTTTAAATGTTTTTAAATGCTTTTATGGGGGGGAATACAAGTTGAATCATGATAGTTATCATATCAATCACATGTGATTAATAACGATCAAACTATAGATTTACTACACTTTTAGCTGTTTTACCAAGTAAACTACTTCTAAATGATTTCTTACACTTTAAAATGTTCTTATCAAACAAACTGCTTTCGAATCATTTTATAAACTGACATCAAGTCATCGATTTCTTATTTATTAAACTTTTCAAGGGTTTTACCAAAACTTCTTTTATACTTTTATATTGTTAAAAGCATGCCTATATATGTATAGTTATATAAGTAATGTTTAAAGGACTTAGGACTGCTAACCCGCCTTATTTCCTGTTCCTTGTTTGGTTGTGGACTTAGGGTATCCAGTTATTTGTCCGAAGGTCGTCTAAATATTAGTTATATATTATGTATACATATATAGACATAAAAGTTCTATCAATCAGTTCAGTACCTTTGGGTAGTAAAGGCATACTTTCGGTTATTCACATACCTTACAGGTAACTATAATAGGCATAGTTAGGAGATACTATTTACTATTTCTAGTACAATTGTTAAAAGCATGCCTATATATGTATACTTATATAAGTAATGTTTAAAGGACTTAGGACTGCTAACCCGCCTTATTTCCTGTTCCTTGTTTGGTTGTGGACTTAGGGTATCCAGTTATTTGTCCGAAGGTCGTCTAAATATTAGTTATATATTATGTATACATATATAGACATAAAAGTTCTAGTCAGTCAGTTCAGTACCTTTGGGTAGCAAAGGTATACGTTCATATATTTCTAGTAAGCTATTATAGGTATAGTTTTGGGTATATATATGTTTACGTAATATAAATGTGGATTTCGACCTAGCGATTCGTTGCAGAAGTCACCTTTAATTTCCAGAATCTCTTCTAAGGAGAACTTTTAGTATGGGGACCATCAATCACATTATTACTTACTTTCAGCGGGTCTCGTGAGAAGACTACTTACTTACAGCGGGTCTCGTGAGAAGACTACTTACTTACAGCGGGTCTCGTGAGAAGACTACTTACTTACTTACTTTCAGTGAGTCTCGTTAGAAGACTATTTACTTACTTTCATTCGGGTCTTGGTAGAAGACTACTTTTTATACTAGTAGGAAATATGGGATTTTCTAGGAAGTTCAAACGTTTACACTTTTACTTACAAACCTTTTCATTGATACTTATATAAATAATGACATTAAATACTTATGAATTCACCAGCTTTATGCTGATCTACGCTTTCAAAATAACTTGTATTCTCAGGTCACCAATAGACAGGTATGACGACCAGGTTTTGTGAAGACGGAGCAGTCAAGAATCGTCTTTTATTTTGATTATTCATTATGTTGTTTTATACTATGAAAGAACACGCTTGTAATTAAAATTATACTATTAATGCAATGGATGATGTTGTTGCTTGTTTACTACTTTGCATTGTTGTGATAATATACATGACGTCCTCCGCCCCAGAACGTTTCCGCCGTTCTTGGTTTTGGGGTGTGACAGATTGGTATCAGAGCATTGTTTATAGTGAATTGAATATATCAACCCATAAAAGATATACAGACTATAAATACAATGGGATTAAAATACTCTGACCAAGAGTTTATACCTTTAAGTACTAAAATACTTAACTAAAAGTATACAGTATCATACTAGAACATAACAAAAGTATTTAATTGTTGGGCACAACAGTCAAAACTGGGCAGTTATGTAATCATATCTGGAATGAATATAGCCTGATCAACTATATTTATTTGAGATATGGTGAACGTGTGTTCGGGGATGATAGTGGTGTTGTGACAAACCTAAAACTTACCAAATACTAGGTCCAAAGGAGTCTTTAGAACAAAACATAAAGTAAAATACTATCTGAGTATTTTGAGATACTACCCAATAACAATACTAAAAGTGTACAGTAACAAGAAACCTAAGAACCAAACCCAAAACAGAGATACTATAGGAGTATCTTCAATAACTGTAAATAATTATATGGGAATTAAAAGACCCTTACTGATCGGTCTATAATGGCAAAGTGTATACATCCTAGAGTTATATATAATAAAGATCTCATAGACTTAGAATGTGTGGTTTCTCTTCACTTCCTTTTCCTTGTCTGGATGTGGATTTGGAGTAGTATCACATATTCGAATGACTATTAGATCCGAGTTATATATAATTTGTATACCCTATGTGATTATAGAAAGATTCAATAAGGATCTCAAGTTAAAATTTGTACTAGAAATAGATTGAGTATTCTCATAGATTCTCTAGACATTCCCATTCTCGCACCGATAACTTGACTAGAGACACCACCTCACTAAAATAGTCAACAGAGAGAACTTCGAGAAGGGAACAGACAAAGAGTACGAAGCTAGTAGGATGCCAGAAGATACCAAAGGGATATAAGTGGACATCAGATTGCTTTCGTCAGGAATAGGACAGAGAACAGAGGATACCACTCGCGAGTCATACGAAGTGGCAGAAAACCATGCACGTCACGTTAATAATTAAGAGCCCAATACGACCTAGTGAGTTGGTGAATACACTACTCACCTTCTGTGGTAGGCTTAAAGTCTTTATAATTACATCTTGAATATCAATGATTTTGACAGTTGGATTGGTTCCCGACAATCCTTGTCCAAATACTTTCATTCTTCTATCATTAGAACCCAATACCATTCATACTATCTCTTGTTGTTGAACTATGGCGATTTAGTTCATAGGACACATTCATTTTCTGTACTATTGGATTCTTATCATTTTCCGATTATTTTCAACTTATAGTTGAAAGATGCCTCCTAGAAGAAATCCAAGACGTAACAATGGTACTGAAGCACCGATACCACCCCCACCACCACCACCTCCTCAGTTCGATGCTGCTATGTTCCAAGCAGCAGTCACGACGGCTGTAGCGGCTGCCATGACACATATCAATACTTCTGGCGCTATTGGTTCGGGAATTGGGGTATTTCCTTCGAACCATGGCGAGAGTCATAGGCACCCACGAGAGTGCACCTACAAAGATTTTACGAACGCCAAACCCATAAATTTTAATGGAAATGGAGGGGTTATGATATTAAGACAATGGATAGAAAAGACAGAAGCAGTCTTTGAGATCTGCGCCTGCCTAGAGAACAAAAAGGTCAAGTTTGCTACTTGTACCTTTTTAGAAAGAGCTTTAACATGGTGGAATGGCCACGTTAAGGCACTGACTCTAATAGTGGCAAATTCGATAAGCTGGGAGAACTTAAAAATCATGCTGATGAGAGAGTACTGTCCACGAGGAGAAATAGAAAAACTCGAGCAGGAACTCTGGAATCTTAGAATGGTTGGTACTGATATATCAGCCTATACGAGTAGATTCTGTGATCTGGCAATTTTGTGCCCGGATATGGTTGCTCCTGAGGGCAAGAAAATAGAGAGGTATATTTGGGGACTGTCTCCCCAAATTCAGTCAAGTGTGTTAGCATCAAGGTCTAATACTTTCGATGGTGCCAAAGAACTAACAATCTATTATTGACCACGGAAACTATCAGAACTCATTAATTGCTGTACAAGATCAAAAAAAGGAAACAACAACAGGAAGCAAGGTTGGAACAAGAGGAAAGACGAGTCCTCACAAGAATCCTCAAGGAAACAACAACTAGTTACAGTCAATGCTGCTACAGTACCTACAATAGTCTCTGCTAACCCATTACCAGCATAGCCTTATGCTGGTAATCTCCCAAAGTGCAACAAATGCAACTATCACCATCATGGACCTTGTCGGGAAATGCAGTGCTTAAACTGCAACAAAAAGGGACACACCATCTGTTACTGCAAGAATTCAGCAAGACCGATCAACCAAGTACCCAACGCTGGTAACGCTGGTGTGGGCCAGGCTTGCTACGGTTGTGGCGAGGTGGGTGACTACAAAAGAAACTGCCCGGGGACAGCGAATGCTGGCACATACGGAAGGATGCTAACGATCACCGCCGCAGGAGAGACTACTCCGGACCCACGTTAAAAATCTATTACGTTTAGTAGCGTTTATGTTAGACTCCTAAACTTTTAAAAACTAGTGCAACTAGAGTCTTATCTTTTGCGAGATCCCATCAGTGTTAGGGACTCTCGTGCTGCCTGTACTGGCTTTTTGCGGTATACTTTGTTCACAGCTGTAATAGCATAGCTGAAACTAAAATACCGAAAACTCTTTCATAGATTGCACCGTATTGTTTTGTAACACCTTTTAATCCAGTCTAACGCTTGAAATTTCGAGTAGTTCGACGTCGTCATTTGACTTGAGTCGATTTGATCCTCACAGTGCCAGTTTGAAGTGAAAATCCTTTTCTTGTAATCGACACTCTAGCGAAGCCGTCGTTCCAGAACTCCGAGGTGCTCATGCACAGAGTACCTTATGATTCGTAGCCTTCCCGAAGTAACGTCAGCAAACCTCTCGAAGAACTACTCGTACAGTACGTCAAGTTCAATCCAAAGGCCCATACGGCGAACCTATCACGGAGGAAAGTATATGCTAGGGTGGTACATAATCAAGATTCTACAGGTTTAGAATTGATGATTCCGCTTTAACTTCTTTTCCTTGTTTGGATGTGAGCTTAGAGAAGAATCATTTATTCGACTACCTTTTCAATCTTAATTATATACGACTTGTATACCCGAGACGGTGATTGATGAACCATGTATGAGTTCTAAAATGAATTTCAGGACGGAGACTGTCTCCAGACAACGAGTAATTGTGATACCATACAAATAAACTTAGAAGCCAAACTTAGAACTTCCCATCGATCAGGACAGGAGATGCAGATGGAACAGAAGAACCTATTCTTTTCATGATTCAGGAGTATTCACTTTCGAATCTGAATTTCGGGACGAAATTCCCTCTAACGAGGGGATGATGAGACAACCCGAAATTTTCTATCCTGTACAGTCAACCACTTCATTGAAAGTCAAACTCATTCCTGCTAACTTTTAGCACAATTTGGAACCTGTTTAAATGTTCTGAGCCTTGTACACTTAAGGATAATTGTTGGGGTTTATCTGCTGAAGCTATAGCACAAAGAACAAGCCTAAAACACATTAACCATGAGTTCACGGCCACCACAATGGAGTTTACGGCCGTAAACTCCATGTGGGCCGTAAACTCACCTTATATGGTGAAATGTTGGCCATTTGTTCATTCCTTCCTTTCCCTTGGCTGAAATCCTCTCAACTATCACCCCGATCTTCGTCCCCGATCTTCAAAACTCGTAAGTTTCTTGTCCTAAGTAGTTGATATCTTACTTGATCTAGTGATCTTACATGATTTCATCCGTGAAATCATTCCATTTGTGTAGATCTTCAAGTTTCACCAAGAACACCAAGAACACACACTAGCGTTCTTGGTCAAAACCGACCATTCAAGCCCCTAGATCATAAGTACTCTTGTTCTAACTCGTTGTACACTAGGTCTAACATGTTTAGGCCTTAGAAACATCAGGAATCAATGGATGAATGAGAGTTTACGGCCAAGGATCTCCCAAGGCCGTAAACTCCCTATAAGGGTGCAATGTTGCCCTAATTTCCTTCCTTATGCCTAGAACCTAGCCTAGATCACATCCTTGAAGTGTTAAAGACCTTAAACATCAAAGAAAACATGTCCACATGGAGTTTACGGCCGTAAACTCATAAGGAAATGGTCCTTAGGCCGTAAACTCTACAAAGGGGTGATATTGTGCCCCTAATGCTTCCTAAGGCTTGGACTTGATCATTGGATGCTCAATCTTGACTTATAAGACCTCAAAACACCCAATGACACTTAGTACCATGAGTTTACGACCGTAAACTCATGGGGGAATTGACCTTAGGCCGTAAAGTCCATAAGGAGTTGTCCTTGGGCCATAAACTCCAATACCATGCCATACAACCTTTAGATGCAACCCTTCGGTACCTATAGCACTTGAATCAAAGTGTTTCCATGTCCTAGGGTGTCTTAACTTGGTTAATTAGTTGTTAAATGACTAATTGGATACATATGTGTTTCATTATATGTTAACTAGGATCTTTGTGTGTGTTCAAGTCTTCACTTGACACCTAGCACTTGTCCGACACTTCCATCCGATCCACTCACTACAGGTGAGTTCATACCCCTTAATTAACCTTTTTAAATGTTTTTAAATGCTTTTATGGGGGGGGGGAATACAAGTTGAATCATGATAGTTATCATATCAATCACATGTGATTAATAACGATCAAACTATAGATTTACTACACTTTTAGCTGTTTTACCAAGTAAACTACTTCTAAATGATTTCTTACACTTTAAAATGTTCTTATCAAACAAACTGCTTTCGAATCATTTTATAAACTGACATCAAGTCATCGATTTCTTATTTATTAAACTTTTCAAGGGTTTTACCAAAACTTCTTTTATACTTTTATATTGTTAAAAGCATGCCTATATATGTATAGTTATATAAGTAATGTTTAAAGGACTTAGGACTGCTAACCCGCCTTATTTCATGTTCCTTGTTTGGTTGTGGACTTAGGGTATCCAGTTATTTGTCCGAAGGTCGTCTAAATATTAGTTATATATTATGTATACATATATAGACATAAAAGTTCTAGTCAGTCAGTTCAGTACCTTTGGGTAGCAAAGGTATACGTTCATATATTTCTAGTAAGCTATTATAGGTATAGTTTTGGGTATATATATGTTTACGTAATATAAATGTGGATTTCGACCTAGCGATTCGTTACGGAAGTCACCTTTAATTTCCAGAATCTCTTCTAAGGAGAACTTTTAGTATGGGGACCATCAATCACATTATTACTTACTTTCAGCGGGTCTCGTGAGAAGACTACTTACTTACAGCGGGTCTCGTGAGAAGACTACTTACTTACAACGGATCTCGTGAGAAGACTAATTACTTACTTACTTTCAGCGAGTCTCGTTAGAAGACTATTTACTTACTTTCATTCGGGTCTTGGTAGAAGACTACTTTTTATACTAGTAGGAAATATGGGTTTTTCTAGGAAGTTCAAACGTTTACACTTTTACTTACAAACCTTTTCATTGATACTTATATAAATAATGACATTAAATACTTATGAATTCACCAGCTTTATGCTGATCTACGCTTTCAAAATAACTTGCATTCTCAGGTCACCAATAGACAGGTACGACGACCAGGTTTTGTGAAGACGGAGCAGTCAAGACTCGTCTTTTATTTTGATTATTCATTATGTTGTTTTATACTATGAAAGAACACGCTTGTAATTAAAATTATACTATTAATGCAATGGATGATGTTGTTGCTTGTTTACTACTTTGCATTGTTGTGATACTATAGATGACGTCCTCCGCCCCAGAACGTTTCCGCCGTTCTTGGTTTTGGGGTGTGACAATGTCACATAACAATTTATTTGTTTGCAATTTAGATCATAGACTTTGATAATTAATGTTTTAGAAACATAAGGGTATTAATTATTAAAGATTTAAATATTGAAAATACTAAATGATTTTTGTTACAACTTTTGTAGATGAAAACAAAAATCCAATCTCATTACCATGCGTCATATTTCACTTGTTGAACTAAATTAAATAATAACATTCTTAAATGTCATATTCCTAAACCACCTGCTTTGAACATAAGGCCTAAACATGATACATGATGGAGGCATCACTGTGATGACGTAGATGTTTCTGGCATCATATTGGGAACAATTATTCCTGACTTCCAACAATACAATGACATTTGGGTTGAGTCAGTTCAAAAAACGGAAGAATGCAATAAAAAGAGTCACCAAGTGTGATCTAAAAGGCCTATTGGTTGAAGGAAAGAATACTTTAGGCTTAAGAAATCCAGAAAGGCCTATAGAGATAAATCCTTTTTCTACGGTAGAGAAACATGAAACTAGAAGAGAAACTGTCCATCTTATCTGAGTAGGACTGGCCAGACCATTCAGTCAGGTATCTACTAGATAGAACTTATACTTTTCATTTAACAGTCAGGTACTTGATACTAAATGTCAATCTAATATTTGTAAATGTTATAGATATTCAAGAAGAGTTAGTAGCTGAGCACAAGCAAGTTGGAACTTCACTCTTAGAGTTTAGTTTATTATTTATGATTAGAACATAAAGTATTTGTAATGTAAAACAATATTTGTTTTGGAACAATATATGTTTTAATTTAGCCTGTATATATATATATATATATATATATATATATATATATATATATATATATATATATATATATGTATGTATGTATGTATGTATGTATGTATGTATGTATGTATGTATCAATTAATTGATTAGATAATTTATTATTTAGTGTTTTCTAAATAAATAAGTTCTATAAGCAAACACTTTAGACTCAAACTTTATTTGAATCAAACTCATCTATGACATTGTTATCTTTATTATATAAATAATATATACATATTCCAACTTCAATAAATGGATTTTTGGAGGCAAATAATGTAGTTTATTTGACATATATGAATCTTATTTATATATAAAATATTCCTAATGAATGACTTCTTTTCTAATGAATGTCTAGATTTAGTACAAGATGCCTAATCAACTTTATTAAACTACTATAGTCGTTGCAATTATATTTTACATGTTTAAAGATAATTGTGAAACCTTTGTTGAGGTTTTCAAAAATAAAGTTGAGCTACAACTTAATACTACCATTTAAAGCCTTAGGGATAATAAAGGACGAATTAAACCTTACCAGATATGGTTTACTTCTTAATAAGTGTAAACTATCTTCCTTTACTCTTTTGGGTTATGCCTTAATCACTATCACTTGTACTTTGAATACAAACACCAACTAATAAGTAGATAAAACACTTTGCAATATTTAATACAGAAATTCTCCATCCTTATCTTAGTTAATGTTTTAAGCAAGGTTGTGAAAATCGCTCGACGGTAGCTCGACGGTCAACTGACGTTAAGCGATTAATCAGACTAGGCGGCGATTAACCGATGACCCTAAATTATTAATAAAATTATTTAAAAATTAATATATCCTAAAAAATAAGTATTTGAAAATTTTAAATTTTAAAAATCTGAAATTTTAATAATTTTAGTATAATATTTTAAAATTTGAAAACTTAAAAATTTGAAAATTTAAAATTTTGGTGTAAAATTTGAAAATTAAAAAATTTGAATCTTTTAAATATTTCCTGCCTATGACCGCCGAGGACCGCTAAGCCCGAGTTTGAGCGATTTTGACCAATTTCTGCCAAGCACCCTAATCGTAATTGGTTTAAGGCCGCCAAACGATTAATCGCTGATAAATCGGCCACCACGGTCGATTTACGCAACACTATTTTTAAGGATTTGAAGCCTATGTTAGACTAAACCTTTCAGGATCTAAAATCTACTAAATACATATTTGTAGAATATTCTAAAAGGCTTTCAACACTTATAACAAATAAGCACTAAAGGAGAAGCACTTCTAGGCACCAAATATTCACTACACTTCAAAATAGAGTAATAGATGGAGAGGGTAAATTCAAAAGGAAACCTTACACTCTTTTATGTAGTCTCACATATGATCTAAGCACCATACTTTCATTAAATTAAAAAGTATGGTGACCTAGAGGCATGTCATGTGTAAGAATAAGTCAAACACTCAACCAAAACACTTACATGGAAGTGGTATGGCCGAATTTATGAAAGAGAGTGGCTAGAGTGGTTTTCACTCCACCTTATTTCTTTTATATACATGTTAAAGTCTAATGAACTTTTAAGTGTACTCAAACTTATACAAAACATATTAAATCATACCATATGAGTTAATAGCTATTTATATTCTCTAAAAATATTACTCTTATAAAATAATAATGTCTCAAATTTAATGTCACAAAATAATAATTTCTCCAAATCAAATACAATAGTTGAATATATTTATTAATAATCGAATTCTTTAATATATAATCAATAAGTGACAACTTGCTAATGGTGTGAACCTATAAGATCATATGTTATTGGAAAACATCATTCTAAAATGATTCTTGAGCATATAGATCCAATACATGTTTCAGTCATTCAGTGTTGCTTTGTTAATGTAATAACATTCAAGTGTTCTGTTTGGGCTTCTTTATTGTAGTTGTATGCAGCCGAAATTGCATGTTCTTTTCGATTTAAAAGTTTATGTGTTATTTAGGTAGTCCTTTTAGGTTTCTTTTATCATGATTTAGGGTTGGTGATACATTAACATACATCAACATATATTACCGCCTTCACCAACACAATCGTTTACCAACACTATCGAAGGCTCAAAGATTTTAAAGGACCATGTTTGCACTTTATTGTACCTGGGTAGAAGGAGATTATGCGATTGGGGTGGGGGACATGTCAGATATTTCTCCGAATTGATGTAACCAAGGAAGGTAATTCCTCATTCACTCTTTTTTTTGCTTCATTGTATTATATTTGTTTGGTATTTTGGTATTTTCCTGCAATAAAATTCGAATTATATGTTTTACACTATCTTTAAGTATCTGTTTTCATATTTGGATGTTGATTTTGAATGTGTAAGGACTTTACTTATGCGTTGTAGTGTTGTAGATGATACTGATGGGTTTTCTAGGTTATAAAAAAATACATATGAGCGGAAAAACACTTAACCTTTAAGTTCACATGCAACCTAGATTGGATCTATGTTTTCTCTATTGATAGCAATTATCCATGAACATCAAGAAACCCTAAGAAGATGAAATGAAAATCAAAAATCACATAAGATTAGGGTTACATATTTTTTGAGTATTATAGTAAATAATCACACTAAATCCTCTTAAAGGTCTTTGGAAAGCAAGCACCAAAAGCTTGAATGCCTCTGCAACTTATAGAACTCAAGGAGTAGAAAACATACGTTGGACTTCTTTGTGGTTTTCTTTTGACCAACCAACTGATTGGACTAGAGAACCTAAATGAGAGTTTCTCTTTCGAAATCGCACCAAAGAAACAAACAAGAAACAGATCCAAGCAATCCTCTGAATATGAGCTTCAACAGAATCAAAATCATGATTATGTTCGTCGACCACGACGTGGGAACGACACTTCTAGATTCTTTAGGGTTTTGAGGATTCCAAACTTTGACAACTTAGAGGTATATTTCACAAGTTTCAAAACTGGATTTGAAACCATATTCCATTTATTTACCACTAATTATTTAAACTATTAATTAATTAACAAAACAAGTCCCTCAAATAAATATATTTTCATATATGCTTCATTTTTGCTCTTGCGAGTAACCCAAAAGGAAACTTTTATTTATAGTAATATTATCGGCCTTGTTATAACACTAATCTCCATCAGCTCCCACTTGCACTTAGGCATCAACAATTGAACCGTCTAATACTTTACTAGAAACAACAGTGAGTGTTAGTCCAATGCAACTATTTTACTTATATCAACTTTCCTATAAACAAACCTAAGACTAATAACTTCAAATTTATTTGATCTTCATGAACCTTATTATGAACTAAAGACATGGATCAAAGGTTAATCTCATGGTTCAAGATTATGTGTCTTGATACTGGCTTGTGATGACTTCTCAAACTGATTGTTGAATCTAACTAACTTAGTATTAGCTTGGCCCTGCATTTGTTGTCAACACCAAATCAATAAGGCGCCCAGAGATATCTACTTCTCCATTTATGTCAGAAGGATTAAATAAATTGACTACATAGGTTAGTTCTATTCCTCATGTAATACCTAGTCAAACCCTGTATAGATGCCACTTACACACAACGTTGGGGAAAAACCAAGATACAATATATTGTAGAACAAAACCTCATGTGTCTCTATTTGAAGAATATGAAAAATAGTCGTCTTAATTTACTCATGACATAATCCTTAGAGTAATCTTTAAGCGTGGTTACTCCAATACTGTAACATCCCGAAAATCATAAGTAAAAATTTCATTTTTAAGTCAACCAAAAACCATGAAGTATTCATATAAACCATCCATAAGTATGTTAATGTGAAAATAGTTATCAGAGTACAATTCCCAAAATTATAAAAATGTTAAACACAGGTGTATGCGCTGCGATCAAGCCGGACCCATCCCATTCAAACCAGAAGTACCTGAAACATAAACTTAAACCGTAATCACAAAGCTTAGTGAGTTTCGCCAAACACTGTGAGAAGACTCACCTCAATCTGATAATAAGCAATCACACACAAGATGCTACTACAACGGCTCCTCACTTTGAACACATTCAAACCAACCCTAATCACTATTTAGGGTAATAAACCACAACTAAAATGTGACACTTGAATCTTGGTATGTTCCATTATTGCCCTTTGTAATTTGAAAAGTTGCATTTTTGGTCCTTGTGTAGTACGTGGGGCGTAACACATGGTATGCTTAGCGTACAAGCTGTGAAAGGAGCACGCGGGGCGTACCATTTGGTATGCTTAGCGTACTGATGTGAGGTGGGATCGAGACTCCGGACATGCACGCGGGGCGTATGCATATGTACGCGGGGCCTACGTGTCATTTAGTGAAACCCTAATTTATGGGGTTGGAAACTATATAATCTCACTTATGGCTCATGTTACCCTTATTTCTCAGCCTCCGCTGACCTTACAACCTCATTTCGAAACCCTAGACCTTTCCGTTATTGTGTGCTTCTTGGTGTGTTTTGGTTCATTATCAAGAATAAGGAGTTTGGTGCAAGGTTGTTGATCAAAGAAGAGCTGGTGGATCCTGATTCTCTACTCCATTTCCATCTTGTTTGAGGTAAAAATATATGATATTGCTCATTAGAAGCTTAGATCTAGTTTATATAAGTTATGGACCCTTTTTGGCCCCATGAATGAGATATAGTGGTTTGACACCACTCCAGGAGCTATGAGTTGCCACTCTTGGTGTTTCTGAGGTTCAAATTCCATAAAGTTGGCACCTTTAGGCTTTAGAATCACCCATGCATGAGACTATATCCATTTAGTGAAAGTAAAGTGCTATATCTTGAAGTTAGGTCCTTTTGGGGCATGCAAACTCACCAAGTCAGTGAGTTTATGGTTCTAGACGCTTATTAGGGGTTAGATCTGTGGTCTGGACTTCTGGTCTTAAGCATTAAGTGCT
Source organism: Lactuca virosa (assembly GCF_052849685.1). Taxonomy (NCBI): domain Eukaryota; kingdom Viridiplantae; phylum Streptophyta; class Magnoliopsida; order Asterales; family Asteraceae; genus Lactuca; species Lactuca virosa. Next base: position 307,017,310 of record NC_136433.1, on the reverse strand, counting down.
TAAAGTTGGTTTTGGCTTAATGGGTGAGTACGCTGGGCGTACAAGTCTGTACGCGTGGCGTACACGCCATTTAGCGTGTACGCTTAGCTCAGCTGAGTACACCCCGCCTACTCAGTCTGTTGGGTTTTGTGTTTTGGGCTTCGAGGTTGGGCCTTTCTTTTGGGCTTAAGTGATTGGGTTCTTGTTGGGTCATCTGAGTGCAAGTGATTTGGACTAGGAGAATGGGTGGGCTTTAGGGTAAGTCGCATGTAAGGTTTTGGGCCCAATTTGGAAAATTGGGCCAAGTAGGGGCTTTGAACGGTTAGTTGGATTTTGGGCCTTTTGGATTATAGGTTTGGGCCTAAGTCTTGGTCCAAACTAGGTAAGGGGTAAAATGGTCTTTTTACCCTAAGTATGATATGATGGTTATGGATTGGAATCCAATTCTTAATTGGATGCTATTTGGTTTTGATAGTTCGGGGATTCGTCGGACAACAGCTAGAGATTCAGTCGTGTGATTCAGCAATCGAGGTGAGTTTCCTCACTGGGTTTAATAGGTCTAAGGCACCAATGTCGGCCCTTGTTAATTATTTTAGGATGCTAGGAGTCTGCATGACCCTTGCATGTGATATGTGCTACTATGTATACCGGGCGGGGCTCGATGTCGGGCGAGGCCCGATGATTGTATTGTTTGCGATTATTTTATGATCATTGCATGTGCTAATATGATTAGGTGATATATGTCTATGTGTATAGTGATGTCAGGCGGGCCTAAGAATAACAGATCTGTATACCGAGCGGGACTCGATGTCGGGCGGGGCCCGAAGCCGAGTGGGACTCAATACCGGGCGGGGCCCGATGGATGGCGGGGGCCCAGTATGTGATTTATTATGTATGGTATTAGGTAGTTTGGGGAACTCACTAAGCTTTGTGCTTACGGTTTTCAGTTTATGTTTCAGGTACTTCTGGTTCCAAGGGGAAGAGCTTTGGATGACCACATTTCACACACCACATAGTTCCGCTTTTGGGATTTACTCTGATTCGAGATGATGTTTGATACACTTATTTTATTTGAATTGTATTGATGATGCCTTTAGACAACTGTTTTTATTTAAATTAAAAATGAAATTTTTGGGTCATATTTTTGGGACGTTTCAACTTGGTATAAGATCCTTAGTTTAAGGGATTCAGACATACTCTCAGGTGTCTCTGAACTCAAACTGAGGATTTGGTAAAGTTTTCAAAAAGAAATATATTTTTAAGAAAAGTGTTTTTATAAGACAAGAAAGGGTGTGGTGCATGCAATCAGCCGAGCTCAAGTAAGTTTTCCCAAATTACCCATACATGTTATCTGATATGATTTGATCCGTGAATCTGTGAATCGCATGCTAGTTAGGGCTAAGGATCTGCTAAGGTTGCATGATAGAATGCTAGGAGAGATGCCTTATATGCCCATTGTATGATATTGTAGAATTGCATGCTAGTACTGATTAGTCAGTGATAGGGTGGCCTAATTAGGTGATGCTTGATTCTGGTTACTTGATGCTCGAATGTTGCTTGCTTTGTACTTTTAGGAGTTCTTACTAACTTCAACTAACTAGTAAGTGAATATGCTAAGTTACATATTATGGGAACAAAATAATTTTAGATGGTTAGGTTATAACTCTATTGCGCAGCTCTTGTCTAAGTCCAACCATTGTAGCGTGAGACCTTTCATTCGAAGAATTATCTGGTTTTAGTGGTATGTAATTGTATTCATGAGATAGTTAGAGGGAGCTAGCGGGAGTTCCTTCTGCAGCTGATGGCGGAGAGTGGTATGGAGTTTGCCCTAGGAAAACCTAGGATGAGATCTAGTGCTGGGAGCCTTGTCTGTGAGGGAAAGTTGTATGGATATAAAGTAACTTGGTTGAGTCAAGGCAATTCTTGAGGAAAGTACAGATAGATGTGGAATGTAGTATGGGCACGTATTACTGGAAGCAGAGGATCCGTACTCGATTCAAGGAGAGCTGCGATAAAACCAGGGAGCTTGTGGAGTTTGTGATTCCTCGATATATATTTTGATGCGTATGCTGATGGTTTATATGGTCTATTTTTAGTATGGTGACATTGCGAGGCAGACCTGCTGGAAGTTCTGGTGCTGGAGAGGGCTCGAGATCAGGTTCTGGAGTCGGGCAGCTAGATGATCAGACGAGGGAGTTCATCTCATCTGAGATTACGTGCAGTATTCTTGAGCAGACTCCTGTGATCTTTGGCACGGTCAAGGAGGGTATTCTGGAGATTCTGGATGAGCGGTTGAGCGCCTTTCGATCTGAGATGGTAGCCTTGGTTGGGGCGCGTTCATTAACTTTCACGGAGTTCTGGGCATGTAGAGCTCCATACTACCACTGGGAGAAGGACCCGATAGCGAGCCAGAGATGGTTAGCGGATGTTGCTAACGCCTCCCGCACCAACAGCTGCCCTGATGAGGCAAAGCTTAGGCTTGCCTCCTGTCTTTTGAAGGACAGCGCACGAGACTGGTGGGAGGAGGTAGTACGTGCAGTGGGTGATGATGTTGTTGATGTGATGACATGGGATGATTTCTCGACCAGGTTCCGAGCTGAGTTTGCACCGGTGATTGAGGTGCAGCAGTTGGCGCTAGAGTTTCAGGATCTCCGCCAGACAATGGAGACGGTGGCTGAGATCACCGTGATGTTTAGGGAGAGGGCGCTTCTGGTTCCGCAGTATGTGACAGATGAGGAGATGAAGAAGGCCCAATATCATGAGATGTTGAGGAGTAACATTCGACAGTTTGTGAGTGATATGGGCATATTTAGTCATATAATTTATATATTATCTTAATAATATATAAAGTAACATTCAATATTTGACCCATTGTCAGTGTTTTGGCCATATCTCATGAACCGTAACTCCGATTGACGAGATTCAAAATGTTATGAAAACTAGAAACAATTTCGGACGACTTTCGTGTTTTGAGAAAATGCTTATTTCAAACGGACTCGACGAGTTGGCCATCAACTCGACGAGTTGATCAGAAAGTTCGCGATTCTTGATGCTGACTTGCCGTACACGCGATTTTAATGACCAACTCGACGAGTTGGGTCAAAAAACTCATCGAGTTGGCTCTGTTTTCAGAATTTATATATAGAAACGCTTTCATTCGAAACCCTAACTAATTCTGGAAGCTTTGGACGATTTTTGGAGGCCAGAAGGGTTCTTAGAGCTGTGGTTTTCGAGAATTCAACCTAGAAGTCAATTTTGAAGAAATCAAAGGCAAACAAACATTAATTTTATCTGAATATTTTGTGTGACCCATGTTTGAATCATTAGATTTCGTGTTTAGTTTGTTATTTGTTGTAGATATGAGCTAAAAACTCTTTACTTCTATTTAGACTAGATAAACTTATGAATATGGTTTGATTTTATGGCTTGGACTAATTTGATTTGGTGAATTATCTTGTTAAGCTTGTTAAAGACCCTTATGTGTTGAGAATAATTATTTTCTATTAATAATCAAGTTGATTAAGTTGCATGAACATCTTCTTAATTGCTTGTATCATATGGTTTTTGTGAAAACAATATTGTATGCCTAGTATTAGTGAATATGAACCTAGGATTAACAAGAAAATAAGTAAGTTAATGTGTAAGCATGTGTGATGAACAACCATACATGAGTTGACTGAATTGATAAATTTAGTTAACTAATATTACAAGTTTTACTTGATCCGAATTGAACACTAGGAAACTTATTAGTTTAATCAACTGATCACTATTTCAATTAACTTGTTTGCTAAGGATTAGTAATAGTGAACATGAACCTAATCACAGTAGAAATCGGTAGCCAAAGACATATTAATCCATTGCACTTGCTACGAAATCAACCATAGGAATAAGTGAATCGAATCTAAACGGAAGTCTCTTTAAATTGATTGAATCTAGTTGTCTTTTGTTTCTCCTTAGTTGTTAATTGTCCTTTGTTTAAGTGTTTACGTAGTTGCTTAAGTTTCTAGTCTTGTAAAACTAGAGAAAAACCCTTCTTTTTACTTGTTTTATTTAGAAAATATTAGTAATAATCTTAATTGTTTACCGTTCTCTGTGTTCGATACCCTACTTACCTGAACTAAGCTGCTAATCGATAGGTACACTGCCTTTCGTGTGTTTGTTTGTGTGTCTAAGTTAGTAGGATTAAAACTAGTGCATTCCACACACATCAAGTTTTTGGCGCCGTTGTCGGGGAACGGTTCAAATATTTAATTTTATTTGCTAATTGTTATCGTTTTTATTTTATTGATTAAATTTTTTATATAGTTTAATTTTTTTTATATTTATTATGTATTTTCCAAATCTCGATGCTCTTGATGCTTTTCTTGAGGAAGTAGTACAGGAAATTGAGCAAGAAGATGAGGAGTATGACTCAGATGAAGATTTGATGAAATCTGGAAGATGGTTAGATAACATCTTGTCTAACGAACAAGAACAATCTGAGTCACAAGAGCTAAAGTTACAAGATGAAGAATTTAATCGAGAAAGAGATTTGGAGGAGCTGGAAAGGTTGCTAGCAGAGAGGTCGGACGAAGAACAATAACAAGTTGAGTTGCAGGAACCACGACATGGTTTTACCGTTACCATGACATGGCCCCCTGTATTTCCGTTTTGTGTTTCGAAGCATGGGGTGACGATTCCAACTTTGGAGAAAGTTCTGAAGCACGATCCATTTCTGATTAGTACCCGACCGGTTCCAACCCTTGTCAAGATTCTTGGGTTACATGAATTAAAGCTACCTTGGCCAATTTTTGAAGCAAAGAGCCAAATTTTACAAATTGGTCCAAAGAAAATATTCAATGCAACGGATGGATTGACATTGAGTTTATTGGACGTTTATTAAGTTGGGAGTCCAGCTCAAGACTCGCACAAAAATAAGCGCTTGCGAGAGGCAACCCGTCATTAGAGTTTGCTTTTCTTTTTGTTTTTAAACCTCTAGTTTATTAGGGTAATATAGGATTTTAATTTAATGATTGTTTTGCCTTTGTTATTATGTAGTTTTGTGTTTTTGATTTTGCAGAATTTAGGGTGAGAATCGATCAAGTTGTTAAAGCATGAGGGAATTAAAGTGAGGGGTCGAGTCGTTTACGAGAAGATTAGAAGATTTGAGTAAAACTATGAGTCCGATGTTTATAATGGCTAAAAAGGAGTCTCGTCACTGAAGATTATGAGGGGGTGTATTACCTTAATACCCTCCTTAACCTCAAAAACAAACCAGAAGCAGAAGAAAAATTTGCATGATCAGAGCAGAAAACTCGTCGAGTGCATTCTTCTAACTCGACGAGTCCCAGAAAAATTTCGCGATTTATGCCTGTATGACGATCCAACTCGACAAGTCTTCACTTTCAACGCGGCAAGTTTCTCAGTCTTTTATTTTTGAGTCTTCGATTTGATTCTATTCGAGGCGGGTACGATACACATTTGTGAGGTCCATTTCTAGGCGATTCCAAAAAGCTTTTTCCTGAATATTTAGAGCTGTCAACCACATGAGACATTTGACACCCAAGGCATGGATGAGTTGTTCCCATGCCAAAGTCAGCTGAAGATGGAGCTTAACAAGAAGAAGATCAACCTTGCCACTTCTATCCCAGGGGAGCCTGTTCCAATTCTCTCTTTACTTTTATGTTCTTTAATTGTTTTAATATGCAATGGGGACATTGCATAAACTAAGTGTGGGGTAGGAGGTTGGTTATACTAATGAAATTAGAATATAATTTTAGTTAATTTTTTAAAAACATTGCATTAAAATTGCTAGGACTTAATTTAGAAAATTTTGGTAAAAGCAATTAGGATTCATGCTAGTATTTTGTTTGATGATTCTTTGGGGACCCAAATGTTTAGTTGAGCCTATACACATTCTAGTGCATTTGTGGCCCCCTTTATTCTAGTGAAATCATGGGACAAAAACACAACCTCACTTAGTTTGAAGGATGCAATATGTTTAGCATTGTGTACCAAAAATGTATCCAGGAAAACTTAAGTAGTCATTGCACATAAGACTAATACCTTAACCATTAAAGGATGAAGTTAAGCTCCTTGCTTAAGCATGTAGGGTTTGAGTGAAAAAAAAGTGAGATAAAAAAAAGAGAGAAAAATTACCAAAAAGTTGAAAGAGTTTTGGAGCTATCAAAGTATAAAGTATGAAGATCAAAATTCGAAAGAAATTCAAAAAGTTGAAGATACCAAAAATCAAACAAAGAAGGTGGTGAATTCAAAGAGATCAAAGATCAAATAAGTGAATAATTCAAAGAGCTCCATTGTGGTATCAAGGAGGTAATTTTTCTAGAATTTATGTATGCTTGGTTGTTTAACCAAAATGAATTGAGTTTAAGAAAGTTTTCTGCGGATGGATTCGGAGGGATGCATAAAATGAGCGTTGTTCAAAAGAAGTGGGCGAGTGTTTATGAGGATTGTTAGTATTTAGAATTAGGGGGGTCCTTAGGAAAAATTTAGACACAAATGCATGCGTTGCGGTCTTGGCATAATGGTTGGGTTCAATTGGGATTGTCTTATGTGATATTAGTGTGCTAAAATTCAGTTTTGCTTGGGGGCAAGCAAAGGTCAAGTGTGGGGTATTTTGATATGGGCATATTTAGTCATATAATTTATATATTATCTTAATACTTCATGTTGATTTTATCTCATTTAATGAACAAAAGGTGCTTAATTAGTTTAGAATTTCATTTTTTAGCAACAATGACATGCCCGGATGGAAAAGGAAGCGGATTTAGCAATTGGAAGCTTGGATCTTGGATTTTGAAGAAAGAAGGATGTTGCTGGACAACTTGACCCATTGTCAGTGTTTTAGCCATATCTCATGAACCGTAACTCCGATTGATGAGATTCAAAATGTTCTGAAAACTAGACGCAATTTCGGACGACTTTCGTGTTTTGAGAAAATGCTGATTCCAAACGGACTCGACGAGTTTTCCATCAAATCGACGAGTTGATCAGAAAGTTCGTGATTCTTGACACTGACTTGCCGTACACGCGATTTTAATGACCAACTCGACGAGTTGGGACAAAAAACTCATCGATTTGGCTCTGTTTTCAGAGTTTATATATAGAAACGCTTTCATTCGAAACCCTAACTAATTCTGGAAGCTTTGGACGATTTTTGGAGGCTAGAAGGGTATCAAGGAGGTAATTTTTCTAGAATTTATGTATGCTTGGTTGTTTAACCAAAATGAATTGAGGTTAAGAAAGTTTTCTGCGGATGGATTCGGAGGGATGCATAAAATGAGCGTTGTTCAAAAGAAGTGGGCGAGTGTTTATGAGGATTGTTAGTATTTAGAATTAGGGGGGTCCTTAGGAAAAATTTAGACACAAATGCATGCGTTGCGGTCTTGGCATAATGGTTGGGTTCAATTGGGATTGTCTTATGTGATATTAGTGTGCTAAAATTCAGTTTTGCTTGGGGGCAAGCAAAGGTCAAGTGTGGGGTATTTTGATATGGGCATATTTAGTCATATAATTTATATATTATCTTAATACTTCATGTTGATTTTATCTCATTTAATGAACAAAAGGTGCTTAATTAGTTTAGAATTTCATTTTTTAGCAACAATGACATGCCCGGATGGAAAAGGAAGCGGATTTAGCAATTGGAAGCTTGGATCTTGGATTTTGAAGAAAGAAGGATGTTGCTGGACAACTTGACCCATTGTCAGTGTTTTAGCCATATCTCATGAACCGTAACTCCGATTGATGAGATTCAAAATGTTCTGAAAACTAGACGCAATTTCGGACGACTTTCGTGTTTTGAGAAAATGCTGATTCCAAACGGACTCGACGAGTTTTCCATCAAATCGACGAGTTGATCAGAAAGTTCGTGATTCTTGACACTGACTTGCCGTACACGCGATTTTAATGACCAACTCGACGAGTTGGGACAAAAAACTCATCGATTTGGCTCTGTTTTCAGAGTTTATATATAGAAACGCTTTCATTCGAAACCCTAACTAATTCTGGAAGCTTTGGACGATTTTTGGAGGCTAGAAGGGTTCTTAGAGCTGTGGTTTTCGAGAATTCAACCTAGAAGTCAATTTTGAAGAGATCAAAGGCAAACAAACATTACTTTTATCTTAATCTCTTGTGTGAACCATGTTTGAATCATTAGATTTCGTTTTTAGTTTGTTATTTGTTGTAGATATGAGCTAAAAACTCTTTACTTCTGCTTAGACTAGATAAACTTATGAATATGGTTTGATTTTATGTCTTGGATTAATTTGATTTGGTGAATTGTCTTGTTATGCTTGTTAAAGATACTTATGTGTTGACATAATTATTTTCTGTTAATAATCAAGTTTATTAAGTTTCATGAACATATTCTTAATTGCTTGTATCATATGGTTTTTGTGAAAACAATATTGTATGCCTAGTATTAGTGAATATGAACCTAGGATTAACAAGAAAATAAGTAAGTTAATGTGTAAGCATGTGTGATGAACAAACATACATGAGTTGACTGAATTGATAAATTTAGTTAACTAATATTACAAGTTTTACTTGATCCGAACTGAACACTAGGAAACTTGTTAGTTTAATCAACTGATCACTGTTTAAATTAACTTGTTTGCTAAGGATTAGTAATAGTGAACATGAACCTAATCACATTAGAAATCGGTAGCCAATGACATATTAATCCATTGCACTTGCTACGAAATCAACCATAGGAATAAGTGAATCGAATCTAAATGGAAGTCTCTTTAAATTGATTGAATCTAGTTGTCTTTTTTTTCTCCTTAGTTGTTAATTGTCCTTTGTTTAAGTGTTTACGTAGTTGCTTAAGTTTCTAGTCTTGTAAAACTAGAGAAAAACCCTTATTTTTACTTGTTTTATTTAGATAATATTAGTAATAATCTTAATTGTTTACAGTTCCCTGTGCTAGATACCCAACTTACCTGAACTAAGCTGCTAATCGATAGGTACACTGCCTTTCGTGTGTTTGTTTCTGTGTCTAAGTTAGTAGGATTAAAACTAGTGTATTCCACACACATCAGTAAGCCGATCCAGCTACAAGACACTGGAGGACATGATAGTGATAGCTCGTGAGAGGGAGATTGACATTGAGATGGAGAGGATGAGGAAGTCGGATTAGGCTTAGGGATCAGGGGGATCGGGCAGGAGGCCCAAGGTGTATGATTCGAGACCGAGAGGCCAGTAGGGCCGAAGCCGCTGTGGTAAGTGTGGCAGGACACACGAGGGACCGTGCATGTTTGGTAGTTATGGCTGCTTCAAGTGCGGACGGACGGGTCATTATAGCAGGGATTGTACTACTACCACAACCCCTCTGATCTGATTTGCTTTCATTGCAATCAAAGGGGCCACAAGAAGGCCCATTGTCTGAGTTTAGCTGCAGCAGGACCGGTTTCAGCACCCGCTCCTACAACTCTTCAGATTACTGATGGCTGCTAGGGTCGGGCAGATGCGCTTACGGTGAAGAGCAAGGCCTTTCAGCTGACAGGCGAGGAGGCTTGTGCAGCTCCTGATATGGTGACGGGTATATGTCTTCTCCTGATCTCTTTATTTATATTGAATTTCTTTCTTACTTTTATGTGTTTTATTTTAGGATCGTTCCTTGTGAACGATAATTCTGCTTTGGACTTATTTGATTCGGGGGCTACCTGATCTTTTGTATCGCTTGCGCTTAGCAAGAGATTTGCTAGAGCTCCGGGGGAGTTGGATTGTCCTCTTGATGTTGAGATTGCTGATGATAGGTCTGTTCGGGTTGCGATAGTTCATTGGGGTTGTACTCTTCAGTTGTTCATTGAGCAGTATTTGGTAGATTTGGTTCCCATTCCGTTGCGTGGGAACGAGGTTATCGTGGGCATGGAATGGTTGAGCCCTAATGAGGGAAGTGATCGATCGTGAGCAGCAGTTGGTATGGGTTCGGACCCTGAGTGGGGGAGAGTTAGTAATTCATGGGGAGAGATCTCAGCATGGGCCGGTTTTGTGTTCTGCAGCGAGGGTCAGACGTTATTTTCAGCAGGGTTGTTCTGGTTATGTCGCCTATGTCATGGATACCCGGGATAAGGGTAATGCGACCGTGGATGATGTGCCAACTATGCGGGATTACCAGGATGTGTTTGCGGAGGATTTCCTGGGGTGCCTCCAGAGAGGCAGGTGGAGTTCAGGATTGATTTGGTTCCAGGTGCGGCTCCGATAGCTAAAGAACCGTATCGGTTGGCTCCTACCGAGACGCAGGAGTTGTCTACACAGCTGCAGGAGCTGTTAGACAAAGGGTTTATTCGACCGAGCAGTTCGCCTTGGGGAGCACCGCTATTTTTCGTGAAGAGGAAGGATGTGTCTCATCGTATGTGCATCGACTACCAGGAGCTGAATAAGGTAACGATAAAGAACCGTTATCCACTCCCGAGGATTGATGATCTTTTTGAGCAACTTCAGGGTGCATCTTGGCTCACCAAGATTGATTTGCGATCGGGTTATCATCATATGCGGGTCATGGATGAGGATGTGCAGAAGAAAACTTTTCAGACTCGTTATGGTCATTACAAGTTCGTGGTGATGCCTTTTGGGCTCACCAATGCTCTAGCCGCGTTCATGAATCTCATGAACCGCATGTGCAGACTAATGTTGGATCGGTCTGTGATTGTATTCATTGATGATATCTTGGTTTATTCCAAGACTCAAGAGCAGCACGAGGAGCACTTGAAAGAAGTGTTGGAGACTTTGAGGAGGGAGAGACTTTTCGCAAACTTCTCCAAGTGTGAGTTCTGGTTGCACGAGGTGCAGTTTCTTGGGCACCTTGTCGACCAGAATGGAAATCTGGTCGATCCGGCCAAGGTTGAGGCCGTGATGCAGTGGGAGGTTCCGAGGTTTCCATCTGAGATTCAGAGTTTTCTTGGATTAGCAGGTTACTATAAGAGATTCATCCAGGATTTCTCCAAGATAGCTGTTCCATTGACCCGATTGACAAAGAAGACAGATACATTTCGCTGGGGGCCTGAGCAACAGCCAGCTTTTGAGAATTTTTGATAGCGGTTGTTCGAGGTGCCGATTCAGACCCTGCTAGAGGGTGTTGATGATTTCATGGTTTATTGTGATGCTTCAATCATAGGTTTGGGGGCAGTGCTCATGTAGAGGGGTCGCGTTATCGCTTCGCTTCGAGACAGCTGAAGCCTCATGAGGCGAATTATCCGACGCATGATTTGAAGTTGGGGGCCGTGGTTTTCTCCCTCAAGATTTGGCGGCATTACCTCTATGGGGTTCGTTGTACTATTTACATGGATCACAAGAGCTTGAGGTATTTGATGGACAAGCCGAATCTGAATATGAGGCAACGTCGATGGTCAGATATGGTGAAGGATTATGATTGCGAGATCCTTTATCACCCGGGGAAGGCCAATGTGGTGGTCGATGCTCTCAGCCACAAGGCGGTCGTGACTCCGATCAGAGACATATGTTTGAGGATGACGTGATTACTCCATTGTTGGAGCAGATTCGTGAGGCACATGTCGAGGATATGAAGGAAGAGCACCGAAAAAGCGAACGCCTTGTGGGTCAGGTGGCTTCTTTTAATTATGATAGTCATGGATAGTTGACTCGGCATCGGCGAGTTTGGGTTTCGTGTTAGGGTGGTGTATGTCAGATTCTGATGGAGGAGGATCACAAATCGAGGTTATCTATTCATCTCGGGGCAACGAAGATGTATAGGGATCTTCGTCCTGATTATTGGTGGCCCTGCATGAAGCGGGATGTGGCATGGTATGTGGAGCGGTGCTTGACCTACAGGAAGGTCAAGGATGAACATCAGCGACCTCACGGCAAGATGCAACCGTTGGAGATTCCCGTATGGAAATGGGAGGACATCACCATGGATCTTATCACGAAGCTTCCCAGGACTGTGCGCAGAGTGGATTCGATATGGGTCAACGTGGATCGTTTGACCAAGAGCGCGCATTTCATTCCGGTTCTGGTGAGTATTTCTGCAGAGAAGTTGGCCGAGGATTATATCAGGGAGGTTGTGGCATGTCGTGGGGTGCCGATATTGGTGGTTTCTTACAGAGATGTCCGGTTTACTTCCTAGTTTTGGAAGAAGTTTCATGACGAGTTGGGCACTCGTCTCCACTTCATCATAGCTTTCCATCCGCAGACCGATGGTTAGAGTGAGCGGACTATACAGACCCTTGAGGATATGCTGCGAGTGTGCGTGTTGGACTTTGGAGGGAGTTGGGATACGTATCTTCCGTTAGCGGAATTTTCGTATAACAACAGCTATCACGCTAACATTGATCGACCTCCTTTTGAGATGCTCTACGAGAGGAAATGCAGGACCCTGGTTTGTTGGGGCGAGGTTGGTCAACGGGTTATGGGCCCCAGGTATATTTGTCCTCTTAGGGTTTTGGCTCGAGTGGGCCGGGTTGCTTATCGCTTGGATCTTCTAGATGAGCTCAGTCAGATTCATAGCACGTTCCACGTCGCGCAACTGCGGAAATGCTTAGTGGATGATTCCGTAGTGGTACCATTGGAGGATATTTAGGTGGATGACGGCCTTAATTATATTGAGAGACCGTTGTCAATTTTGGATCGGAAGACGAAAACCTTGAGGAACAAGGTTGTTGAGCTGGCGAAGGTGCAATGGCAGCACCACAAGGGATTGGAGCGGACTTGGGAGCCCGAGGATGATATAAGAGAGCACTATCTGGAGTTGTTCGGGGCAGCGGACTTCGAGGACGAAGTCTGATTCAAGTGGGGAAGAATTGTAATACTTGAATCTTGGTATGTTTCATTATTGTCGTTTGTAATTTTAAAAGTTGAATTTTTGTTCCTTGTATAGTACGCGGGGCGTACTACATGGTACGCTTAGCGTACAAGCTGTGAAGCGAGTACGCGGGGCGTACCACTTGGTACGCTTAACGTACTGATGCGAGGTGGGATCGAGACTCCGGAAACATGCGCGGGGCGTACGTATATGTATGTGGGGCGTACGTGCCATTTAGTGAAACCCTAATTTATAGGGTTGGACTCTATATAATCTCACTTATTGCTCATGTTACCCTCATTTCTCAGCCTCTACTGACCTTATAGCCTCATTTCGAAACCCTAGACCTTTCCATTGTGTTTTTGAGCTCATATTGTGCTTATTGGTGTGTTTTGGTTCATTATCAAGAAGAAAGAGTTTGGTGCAAGGTTGTTGATCAAGGAAGAGCTTGTGGATCTTGATTCTCTACTCTATTTCCATCTTGTTTGAGGTAAAAAGCTATGATCTTGTTCATTAGAAGCTTAGATCTAGTGTATATGAGTTATGGACCCTTTTTGGCCCCATGCATGAGATTTAGTGGTTTGACACCACTCTAGGAGCTATGAGTTGCCACTCTTGGTGTTTCTGAGTTCAAAGTCCATAAAGTTGGCACCTTTAGGGTTTAGAATCACCCATGCATAAGATTATGTCCATTTAGTGAAAGTAAAGTTATATATCTTGAAGTTGGGTCCTTTTGGGGCATGCAAAGTCACCAAGTCCGTAACTTTATGGTTCTAGACACTTATTAGGGGTTAGATTTGTGGTTTGGACTTCTGGTCTTAAGCATTAAGTGCATAAAGTGGGTTTTGGCTTAATGGGTGAGTACGTTGGGCGTACAAGTCCGTACGCACGACATACAAGCCATTTAGCATGTACGCTTAGCGTGCAGCTGAGTACGCCCCACGTTCTCAGTCTGTTGGGTTTTGTGTTTTGTTCTTTGAGGTTAGGCCTTTCTTTTGGGCTTAAGTGCTTAGGTTCTTGTTGGGCCATCTGAGTGCAAGTGTTTTGAACTAGGAGAATGGTTGGGCTTTAATGTAAGGCCCATGTAAGGGTTTGGGCCCAATTTGGAAAATTAGGCCAGGTATGGGCCTTGAACGGTTAGTTGGATTTTGGGCCTTTTGGATTATAGGTTTGGGCCTAAGTCTTGGTCCAAACTAGGTAAGGGATAAAATGGTCGTTTTTATCCTAAATATGGATTGATGGTAATAGATTGGAATCCAATTGTTAATTGGATGCTATTTGGCTTTGATAGCTCGGGGATTTGTCGGACAGCAGCCACAAATTCGGTCGTGTGATTCAGCAGTCGAGGTGAGTTTCCTCATTGGGTTTAGCGGGTCTAAGGCACCAATGCTGGCCCTTTTTAATTATGTTAGGATTCTAGGAGTCTGCGTGACCCTTACATGTTATATGTGCTACTATGTATACCGGGCGGGGCTCGATGTCGGGTGAGTCCCGATGACTGTATTGTATGCTATTATTTTATGATCATTGCATGTGCTAGTATGATTATGTGATATATGTCTATGTGTATAGTGGGTGGTGCCCGATGTCAAGCGGGCCTAAGAATAACAGATCTATATACTGAGTGGGGCTCGATGTCGGGCGGGGCCCGAAGCCGAGTGGGACTCGATACCGGGCCGAACCCGATGGAGGGCGGGGGCCCAGTATGCGATAAATTTTTGGGTAGTTTGGGGAAGTCAGTAAGCTTTGTGCTTACGGTTTTTAGTTTATGTTTCAGGTACTTTTGGTTCCAAGGGGAAGAGCTCGGGATGAGTGGATTGAAAACACCACATAGTTCCACTTTTTTGATTTACTCTAATTTGAGATGATGTTTGATACACTTATCTAAATTGGATTGTACTGATGATGCCTTTGGAATACTGTTTTTATTTAAATTAAAAATGAAATTTTTGGGTCATATTTTCGGGACGTTTCATAAAAGCCCGAATTATAATCCCTCTCACAATGGGTAAAAGACCCTTTACCCTTCCTACCCTAAGCCCAACAAGTAGGGATGAGCATATGGACCGGGGAACCGGCCGGAACCGGTACCGGAATCGGAACCGGCACCGGAACCGGAACCCGATGGAATCGGTCGTGCCGGGACCGGGACGTTATTTTTGTGGATTTTTGGAACCGGTAGGAACCGGAACCGATATAACCGGAACCGGTAGAACCGGCAAAAACCGGAACCGTATGATGCTATTTTTCGAGGACCGGTTCCAACATTTGAAGACACGACAAGAACCGATAGGAACCGGGAACCGGTAGAACCGCCGGGCCGGTTTGGTTCTTGATTTTGGCCGAAGCCGGTTCCCGGATCGGGTCCGGTTCGGGCCGGTTCCGGCCGGTTCGGTCCTTTTGCTCATCCCCACCAACAAGCCATGGTCCATAATGGCCCACACCAACCCATGGCCGAAAATGGACCAAACTAACCCCAAGGCCCAAATAATGACCCAAAGGTCCTTTGGTGAGTACATTATGTGGACCACCCTGCTATGCTCCGCGTACAAGCTCTAACAGCAAGGGAAAAATGGGGCTGAACACAGTATGATGAGCGTACTCGTACTTACGCCCCGCGTACTCCCCTGATGGCTAAAAATCACATCAAGCACTTAATGCCTTAAGTCCAAATGTCCAAATCATAGATCTTGCTCTTGGGAAACGTCTTAAATGATAAAGTCATCAACTTGATGCCTTTGCATGGCTCAAAGTGGCCCAACACCCATTTTTAACATTCTAACTCCATAATATGAACATTAACTCTTGCATAGTTGAGTTCAAGCCATCAAGATGCCATTTTTATGCATTAGGGTCCTCAAAAACATCAAGATCTACTATCCTAAGCTTCTGGAGTAGCTTATACTCACATGAATCAACCCAAGGGACCAAAATATGCCAAAAACTCTAAACAAGCTAGATATAAGAGATGAACCAACAAGGTTGAGACTTTATACCCCTAGAAGAATGGTCAAGGTGAACAAAGTCTCGATCTAAAAGTGCTTCTCCAAAGGGTTCTTTTTTTCAAGATGTATCAAAAACACACCGAAACTCACAAAAGGCTCAATACTCTCCAAAAAGGGGCTAGGGTTTTTTAGGAACTGCTTTGGGATGAAGGAGGCCGATGATAGAAGAGGCCTTGAAGTTATAAGGTGCTTAAATAGGGTCCACACCCTAAATTTTAGGGTTTACCCTTGACTCGAGTATGCCTTGTGTACTCTAGATTCACCCATAATACCTAGGGGAAAATCCCGTGTCCAAGTTTTGACAAGGTACGCTCCGCGTACCTTAATTACGCCCCGCGTTATAGGCCACTATGCAAAATAAATAAACACTTAGAATTTTAAGGAATTTACCTGGGAAACGGGCGCTATAATTCTTCCCCACTTGAATCAGACTTCATCCTCGAAGTCCGCTGATGCAAATAACTTTGGGTAATGCTCTTGTTTCTCCTCCTCGGGTTCCCACATCCACTCTGAACCCTTCCGGTTCCGCCATTGCACCTTCACTAGACCCACAACCTTGTTTCGCAAGGTCTTCATCTTCTTGTCTAGGATCGCCATCGGTCTGTCTATGTAATTTAGGCGCTCATCCACCTAGATATCCTCCAAGGGAACCACTATGGAATCATTAACCAAGCACTTCCGCAGCCGTGAGACGTGAAAAGTGTTATGAATCTGACTGAGCTCATTGGGTAGCTCCAAATGATAAGCAACCCTGCCCACCTGGGAAATAACCCTTAAAGGACCGATATATATGGGGACCAGCTCGCCTCGCTTCCTTAACCATAAGACACCTTTCTAAGGTGACACCTTTAGGTGTACCATATCCCTAACCTAGAATTCCAAATATGATCGACGTCTATCAGCATAACTCTTAACTCGCTGACCGACCTCTCCCCAGCAAATCGGGGTCCGACACTTTCTCCCGTAGAGCATCTCAAAAGGAGGTCAATCAATACTGGCGTGGTAGCTGTTGTTGTAAGAGAACTCAACCAATGGGAGATACGTATCCCAACTACCTCCAAAATCCATCACACATGCCCGTAGCATGTCCTCCAAGGTCTGGATAGTCTGCACGCTCTGACCATCGGTCTGTAGATGAAAAGTTGTGCTGAAGTGCAACCGAGTACCCAACTCCTCATGGAAACTCTTCCAAAACCTAGAAGTGAACCGAACATCCCAACTCGAAATCACCAAGACGGGAACCCCATGCAGTGCTACAACCTTCCGGATATAGACATCAGCTAACTTTTCCACATAAATGCTCTCCTGAATAGGGAAGATATTCACACTCTTGGTCAATCGATCCACGATACCCAAATCGAATCTACCCCACACGTAGTTAGTGCTTTGTGATAAAATCCATCGTACTCTCTTCCCATTTCCAAACGGGAACACCCAATGGCTCCATTTTGCCGTGAGGTCGCTGATGGTTGGCCTTGACTTCCCTGCAATTCAAGCACCTCTCCACATACCATGCCATATCCCACTTCATACAAGGCCACCAATAATCGAGTTGGAGGTCTCTATACATCTTTGTCTCTCTCGGATGAATAGAAAACCTCAACTTATGCGTCTGTCGCGTACCCCCGAAGTATGGGACCCAAACTCTCCGATGAAGGGTTAATAATCCCCGAATATCATAATAAAAAGACGACACCTAGCCCACAATACACTCACTCTTCTGGTGCTCCTATTTCATAGCCTCGATATGAGCCTCTCGAATCTTCTCCAAGAATGGGGTAATCATAGTCATCCTCAAAGAAACATCCCTAATCGGTGCGCCAGCCATATTGCGGCTAAGATCATTGACCGCCACGTTGGCCCTCCCAGGGTGATAAAGGATCTCACAATCATAATCCTTCACCACATCAAGCCACCTGTGTTGCCTCATGTTCAAATTTGACTAATCCATCAAGTATCTTAAACTCTTGTGGTCCGTGTAAATAATATAACGAACCCCATACAAGTAATGACGCCAAATCTTGAGGGTGAATACCACTCCCCCAGCTCCAAATCATGAGTGCGATAACTCGCCTCAAGAGGCTTTAGCTGCCTCGAAGCATAAGCTATCACATGACCCCTCTGCATCAAAACTGTACCCAATCCCGAAATCGACGCATCACAGTAAACCACAAAATCATCCACACCCTCTGGCAGGGTCAAAATCGGAGCCTCTCCTCTACCTTAAGGTCTCAAATGGTGCCTGGTGCTCAGGCCCCCAACAAAATGTAGCCGACTTCTTTGTCAACCTAGTCAATGGAACGACGATCCTAGAGAAATTCTCGATAAACCTTCGGTAATACGCAGCTAAACCATGGAAACTTCGAATCTCGGATGGAGACCTCGGAACCTCCCACTACATCACAGCCTCGATCTTGGCAGGATCGACCAATATACCCTTCTAGTTGACAAGGTGCCCCAGAAACTGCACCTTGCGTAACCAAAACTCGCACTTGGAGAATTTGGCATATAGCCTTTCCCTCCTCAAAGTCTCCAGAACCTCTTGCAGATGATCCTCATTTCGCTCCTTGGTCTTAGAATAGACTAATATATCATCAATAAACACGATGACTGACCGATCTAGCATCGGTCTGCAAACCCGGTTCATGAGATCCATGAACGTTGTTGGTGCATTAATAAGCCCTAAAGGCATCACCACATACTTGTAATGACCATAACGAGTCCTAAAGGCCATCTTCTGAACATCCTCATCTCGAACCCTCATCTGATGATAGCTGGAACACAAATCAATCTTGGAGAACCAAGACGCACCCTGCATCTGGTCGAACAAATCGTCGATCCTTGGAAGCGGATAACGGTTCTTCATCGTCAACTTGTTCAGCTCCCAATAGTCAATGTACATCCTGTGGAAGCCATCTTTCTTCTTTACAAACATAAGCGGTTCTCCCCAGGGCAAACAAATTGGTCTGATAAACCTATTGTCTAACAGCTCCTGCAGCTGTGTAGAAAACTCATGCATCTCTGGCGGCGCTAACTGAAAAGGATCGTTGGCTATCAGAGCCGTATCTAGAACCAGATCTATACGTAACTCCACCTGCCTCTCCGGAGGCACTCCAGGCAAGTCCTCCGGGAACACGTCTGGATAGTACCGAACAACCGACACCTCATCAATCGTCCTCTTCTTCTTCTCTCTGTATCCAATACATATGCCACAAAACAATAACAACCCTTTTGTAGATATCTCCTAACTCTCGCAGTTGAACAGAGAGTTGGTCTACGCTGAGCACTCTCGCCTTGAATAACTAGTTCTCCCCCACTTGGGGTTTAAACCCGAACTAACTGGTGCCCGTAATCAATCAACGCCCATTATGGCTTAACCAATCAATTCCCACGATCACATTACTCACGTGTAAAGGGATAGGAACCAAATCAATCGGATACCGCTCGCTGAATAACTCCAGAACACAACCTTGATGTACCTTCGATACCCACACTGGACGATCATCGGCAATCTCTACCTCTAATGGATAATCAAGCTCCCTTGGAGCGTCACTGAATCTCTTGCTAAGCGCAAGAGATACAAATGATCGGGTGGCGCCCGAATCAAACAAAACTAAAGCTGGAACACCGTTCACTAGGAACGTCCCTATATAACACCAACCATATATAATAAGAATAAATGTCAAAGAAAATAATGAAATAGGAGGAAATACATACCAATAACGACATCTAGCGCTGCGCGAGCCTCCTCGGCTGTCAGCTGGAAATCTCGACTCCTCACCACTGGCGCCTCCGCCTTGCCCTGACGGCCGTTGGTAATCCTCAACGTTGCCGGAGCGGGTGCTACCACCGCTCCCCCTACTGCCAAACTCTAACAATTGGCCTTCTTGTGGCCCCTCTGATTGCAATGAAAGCAAAACATATCTGATCCCTAGGTGGTGGTGGTGGCAGTACAATCCCTGCTGAAATGACCAGTCTTGTCGCACTTGAAGCAGCCAGAACCACCCGTCCCACAAGCTCCCTCGTGCGTCTGGCCACACCGACCGCATCGACCCCAACCCTGCTAGCCCCTCGATCTCAAATCCAAAACCTTAGGCTTCTTCCCTGAGCCCTCTGATACCTGTGGTTGAAGCGACTTCCTCTTCCTCACAGTCTCCAGATCAATCTCCTGCTCGCGAGCCCGAGCTATCATTTCATCCAATGTCTTGCAGCTATACATATTCACAAACTCCTGTATCTCAACCTTCAACATATCATGGTACCGAGCCTTCTTCATCTCCTCATTTGCTACATACTGCGGAACCAATAAGGCCCTCTCACTGAACATGGCAGTGATCTCCACCACGGTCTCAGTAGTCTGGTGAAGGTCTTGAAACTCCCTCGCCAGCTGCTTCACCTCAATCACGGGCACAAACTCAGCCCCAAATCTCGTAACAAAGTCATCCCAATACATCGTCTCAACTCCCTCGCCTCTCAAAGCATAGTCCACCTCCTCCCACCAATCACGAGCTCTATCTTTCAGAAGATAGATTGCAAATCTTACTTTCAACCCCTCGGGGCAAAAGCTAGTCTGGAAGGCATTCCCGATGTCCGCCAACCACCGTCTTCTAGAAATAGAGTCCTTCATTCCGAAGAACTCAGGAGCCCCACATGCACGGAAATCTCAGAAATTCAGAGAGCGTGCACCCACCATAGCCACCATCTCAATGCGAAATGTGCCCATACGCTCATCCAAAATCTCCATGATACCCTCCTTGATCGTACCAAAGATCACATGAGTCCGCTCTAAAATGTTGCGGGTAACCTCAGATGAAATGAATTCCCACATCTGATCATCCAAGTGTCCAACTCCGGCGCCCGAACCCAATCCCTTACCAGGACCTGAACCAGCTCGAGTGACCACTATACTAAAAATAAACCAAGTAAACCAGCAAGAAACACTCGAAGAATATTACACCAAGTGGGTCTTTTAGTATCCTCGTGACTCCCTTGACTCGAGTACGGATCCTATGCTTCCAGTAGTATGGGCCCAATACTACCTTCCACACCTATCCGTACCTTCCTCAAGAGTCATCCTGATTCCCCTAAGTGATACCCTAAATTCCAACATTCCATAATACCACTAAATCACACATCTGCTAATGCTAATATGACTCCTAGGTTCTCCTACGATCCCCTTCCCACCACTCTCCGCCATCAGATGCAGAAGAAACCCCCACCAACACCCACTAACTACCTTACGAATATAATTACATGCTACAAACACTAGATAATTCTTCGACTGCAAGGTCTCACGCTACAATGGTTAGACTCAAACAAGAGATGCGCAATAGAGTTAAACCTAATCTTCTAAAATTATCTAATTTCTGCAACATGTAACCTCACATAGTCGCTTGATAGTTAGCTATTACTAGCAGTGGTTCCTAAAAGCACAAATCAAGCAACATTCAAGCATCGAGTTCTAACCAAAACACTGCCTAACAGGCCATCCAAACAGATCATCAGCAATCCATTCTAGCATGCAGTTCTAGAGGCTCATACAGTAAGCATATAGAGGCATATCTCCTATCACACAATTCTGAGTAGATCCTTAGCCCTAATCTAGCATGCTATTCTCATACTGAATCAATAAACATGTATGGGTATTTTGGGAACATTTACTTGAGCTCAGCCGATTGCATCCATCACACCCTTCCTTATAGTAGTAATCCTTTTTAGAAAATCATTTCTTTATGAAAAACTTACCAAACCCTCAGTTTGATTTCAGACACACCCGAGAGTATGTTCGAATCCCTCAAACCAAGGCTTTGATACCAACTTCTAACATCCCGAAAATCATAATTAAAAAATTCATTTTTAAGTCAACCAAAAACCATCAAGTATTCATATAAACCATCCATAAGTATGTCAATGTGAAAATAGTTATCAGAGTACAATTCCCAAAATTACAAAAATATTGAACACGGGTGGATGCGCTGCGATAAAACTGGGCCCTTTCCTTTCGAACCGGAAGTACCTGAAACATACACTTAAACCGTAAGCACAAAGCTTAGTGAGTTTGCCCAAAATATTGCATACCATACATACAATGGGCCTCGCCCAACATCCATTGGGCCTCGCCTGACATTGGGCCCCACCCAATACAGATCTGTCAGTAACTTGCGATGGGCCCCACCCAACACATTCATTAGGCCTCTCTTGCATTGGGCCCCACCCGGTATACATACAAACACATACAATGCATGCAAGAGTCACACATATAGTTAACATCCTAATAACAATAATCAATGGGCCGTCATTAGTGTCTTCGACCCGCTAAACACTATGACAAGACCTGCCTTAATCTGGTGATAAGAAATCACACGTAAGTTGTTGCTACAACAACTCCTCATACTGAACACATTCATACCAATCCTAATAACTATTTAGGGTAATAAACCACAAGTAAAAGCCCAAATCATAATCCCTCTCACAAAGGGTAAAAGACATAATGGCCCAAACCAACCCCAAGGCCTAAAATGGACCAAGCTAACCCCAAGGCCAAAATAATGACCCAAAGGTCCTTTGGTGACTATGCTATGCGTACCACCCTGCTATGCTCCATGTACAAGCTCTTAACAACAAGGGAAAAATGAGGTTGAATACAGTTTGCTGAGCGTACTCATATTTATGCCCCGCGTACTCCCCTGATGGCCAAAAATTACATTAAGCACTTAATTCCTTAAGTCCAAACTTCCAAATCACAAATATTAACATCAACTCTTGCATGGTTGAGTTAATGCCATCAAGATGCCATTTTTATGCATTAAGGACCTCAAAAACATCAAGATCTATTATCCTAAGCTTCTGGAGTAGCTTATACTCACATGAATCAACCCAAGGGACCAAAGTATGCCAAAAACTCTAAACAAGTTAGATCTAAGAGATGAATCAAAAAGGTTAAGACTTTATACCTCTAAAAAATGGTCAAGGTGAGCAAGGTCTAGATTTATAAGCTTCAGATCAACAAGTGCTTCTCCAAAGGATTCTTCTTTCTTCAAGATGTACCAAAAACATACTAAAACTCGAGTACACCCTGCGTACTCTAGGTACGCCCAGCGTACCTGGGGGAAAACCCTGTGTCCAAGTGTTGACAAGGTACGCCCCGCGTACCTTAATTATGCCCCACGTAATAGGCCACCATGAAAAATAAATTAACACTTAGAATTTAAAGGAATTTACTTGGGAACCGGGCGTTACAAATACTTAAAATCTCCAATTTCAAGTACTCGTCAGTATTGATCGTAGGGCTTTGCAATGTTTATCTATATGAATAATCTACAAATATTTTGATAATCTTAATTCACTACCATCTTCCAATAGTAGGATTGATTATGGAATGTTCGAATGATAAATTATTCTAGAAGGGGTTCTAAACATGCAAATGTAGGAACATAGATATTATGAACAAACATAGTAACTTATTATTAAAATTTACCAAAACAAAATTATCCAATAAGTTACAAAAAGAGATAAAACTACAAATTGTATTATCAAACCAATTCACTAGTAAATCTAATGCCAATAAACCTAATATGAGCATCATGCTTAATCTATGATAATGGTTTGGTGAGCGGATTTGCAGGATTGTCTTCAGACGAAACCCGACTCACAATAATGTCTCCATATTCAACTAGCTTCCTTATAAGACAGATCTTTCTCTTAATATTCCTTGTGCTCTTGTGATCTCGAAGTTCTATAGTTATGGCAACTGCACCATCATTATCACTAAAGATTTCAATCGGTTCAATTATGCTTAGAACAACACCTAAATCATTGATGAACTTTTTGAGTCACACTGCTTCTTTTGTTGCTTCATTGGCTACAATATACTATGATTTTGTTGTTAAATAAACAATAGTCTCTTGCTTAGAACTTCTGCAAGTCACTGCTCCACCATTCAGTGTGAACACAAAACCCGACTGAGATCTTGAGTTATATGTGTTAGTTTGAAGCTTACATCCACATATCCTTTGACGCTTAACTCATATTTATCACCATAAACCAGGAACATATCTTTAGTCCTCCTAAGATACTTCAGAATGTTCTTAACTGCAGTCCAATGACTTTCACCAGGATTGGTCTGATAATGACTCATCATACTAATGACATATGATGAGTATGGCCTTGTACATATCATTTCGTACATGATCGATCATATAGCAGAAAAATATGGGACTCGACTCATTATGTCCAGTTCTTCACTAGTACTAGGACATTCGGTTTTACTCAAAGTTGTGCCACGTTACATAGGTACAAATCCTTTGTTAGATTCTTCTATCTTGAATTTCTTCAAGGTTTTATCTAAGTAAGTGTTTTAGCAAAGTCCTATTAGATGCCTAGATCTATCCCTATAGATATTGATACCAAATATGTTGACATCTTCTCCCAAGTCCTTCATACCGGAACTTTTCCCAAGTCACGTTTTTACACTATTAAGTGTTGGAATGTCGTTTCCAATGAGTAGAATGTCATCGACAGATAAGACAAGAAAGATAACTACTCACCCAGTAGATCTAACATACACATAATGTTCATATTAATTTCGTGAGAAACCAAACTCCTTAATTTTATCACTGAAACAAATGTACTGTCTGTGAGGTGCTTGTTTAAGTCCATGAGTGGACTTCTCAAGCTTACATACCATATTAGGAGACTTGGAATGTACAAAACCTTCTAGCTGAACCATGTAAACATCCTCAGTCAGTTTCCCGTTAAGGAAAGCAGTTTTTACATTCGTTTTCCATATTTCATATTCATGAAATGCAGCTATGGCAAGTAGTATCCTAATAGACTTAATCATAGCTATTTGTGAGAAGGTTTCCTCATAATCAATTCTTTAAGTTTGAGTATTACCTTTCATGATCAATCGGGCTTTATAAGTATATATGTTACCATCCATGTCAGTCTTCTTCTTGAAGACTCATCTACATCCAATGGTTTTAAGTCCAAGTGTAGGATCAACCATGTTCCATAGTTGGTTATCATGTACGAATGGAATCACGTTGTCCCTCCCCTCTTTCCATTTTGCAGCCTGTAGGTTTGTCATGGCTTCTTGCTAGCTGCGCGACTCATTATCGCTTAACAGGTTTTAATCCTCTGGAGTAATATGGAATTCATAAAACTCAGGTTGATGACGTTCTCTATCAGATCTACGAGGCCGTGTTGGAAGTACATTAGATTCCTCAATAGGTTGTTTAACTTCTTGTTTCTTTTTCTTTTCTATACTCTTCATAGTCCTTCCATTCCTTTTTAGGCTTTCTCCAATCTTCATCATATCGGTCACCACTTGAGTAACAAACTTGTTCCTTCCTATTCCTGTTCTCATCTAGATCGCAATCCTTAGTAAGATGTGGTCTTGTATCGCATGAATGGAATGTCCCATCTTTGTGATCCTCCTATCCCTACTGTCGAGTTTTTCCATCACCACTGCTAAACCTTCCGAAGCTCCATCACCATTCGCTTTTCCTCTTGTCATATCATCTTGAGGGTTGTGATATTCTCTTGAGTGCTTAGCAAATTCTTCTATTAAAGCCTTGTTTGTTGTTGGATCTTTTTTAGTCATTGGTCCTTGAGAGTCAAGGAGCTGGTGAGTGCATACGTTGATCCCATTATAAACAGTGGAAATTTCTTGTTGCACATTAAGATCATGCTGTGGAAAATTGCAAAGTAATCCCTTGTAACGTTCCTACTCTTCATATAAAGATTCTCCATATAGTTGTTGGAAAATTTGAATGTTCTTTTTAAACTTTGCTATCTTCGGAGGAGGGCTGAATTGTTGGATGAATTCATTTCGAAGGTTGGTCCATGTCGTGATTGCTCTAGGTGGAAGTGACTTTAACCAATCCTTTGTTTCTCATGTAAACGTGACTGGAAGCATCCTTAGTGGCACCACATCTTGCGTAAAATTTGGAACATTGAAGTAGTTTGCAATGTCCAAAACTTCGTCAATATGTCTATAGGTATCTTCCTGATCCTTCCCAGAGAATGGAATATCCTTGAGCATAGTGAGGATATGTCCCTTGAGCTCAAAATTCGTCGCGGAAGGAATTGTTGCTGGTACAAGACCTGGCTCATTGTCATTACGCATCCACCTGTTGTACTCCTCCATGGTCATTCTCGTAATGTCCCCCATGTCTTCTATCTCGCTTTCACTTTCACTTTCAGATTTTGTTTCAAGTTCGTACCCGCTCTCTTGCTCGTCTGTTTTTTTTGAAAGGTGAGATCACGTCCGACTTGAAACTAGATTGTGAATGGATTTCGTCGATCTTCTTGTCCTTTTTCTTGTGAAATGCAGATTCCAGACCGTCAAGAGGTGGCATAATCTTTGAGGAAGATCCCCTGGTCATGTACTACTGAAACAAAACAAAGAAAACATGGAAAAACGAAAAAAAACAAAAACAAAACAACCTAAAAACTGAAAACGTTCGGTTTTCACGTGTGACTAATGAATTGTTACGTCGTGAACGCTGATTAAACAGAAAATTTAAAACAAAGCAGAAAATTAACGTTTTGAGGTTTTTATACCACAAAAGGATCGAGTAACTAATATCAATTAATTTAAAAATAAAATAAGCCGCTTCCTGGCAACGACGCCAAAAACTATGATGTGTTTTATTATATATACTAAAAACTTTAAATTTATAATCCTAATTATTCGACTTCGCTAAAACACAAATAGACAGTGTACCTAGTCGCGTAGTAGTAAAGTAGAGTAAGTAAGGAGTCGATCACAGGGAACGGTATTTTAATTAATAAAATAAATTCTAAAAGCTAAACTAATTAAAAACAATTTAATAATGGGGGTTTTATCTGATTTTGCAAGTTCAAATTAACTTAAATTAATTACTAAAACTTTTCAACTAAAGCAACAAGTAAAGATGATTTTTTAAATTAAGAGATAAAGATACTTCTGTTTAGCTTCAAATCACCCTTTTTCCCATAGTTAATTTCAATACATGGATTAATTTCAGCAGGTTACCATTTTAAATGTTAAAATGTTACTAGAAGTCTTAGTCCGATCTCCTAATGTTTTCAACAATTCATGAACTACTAGGCAATGGTTTTGCACAAGTGGGACACTTAATTGATTATGAATATTTTGGGCTATGAATGATAAATCTAAGGATTAATTATCTATGAACAAGATAAATAACCAAAGAACATATTATGATCAAATAATGCTTTCTAGAACAGTTTAAGCAACTAACTTTATCACCACATTTAGGATTTGGTAAATCACTAGCTCTAGCAATTTAATGGTAATAAACAAGTAGGCAACAAATTTATGCCATCAAAGTGATCATCTAACTACACAAAATGTGAATGAAAAGCAGTAAAGATAGAAACTTTAACATACTAGGTAATGATTTATCAAACACAAGCTAAACCAACTTCAATAATCCATGAAAAGAAAAACTAACACATAGTATTTGGGATCATCTAATCTAAACGAAAGTTAAAGGGTATTAGTCCATAATTACAAAATAAAAACACACAATCAAATAGGAAGCTAGGTTAAACATGATTGAATCTAGGAAAACCGAATGAATTATGTGGCATTCTTGCTCTAATCTCTTAAACTATTGATTTCTAATATTCTTCTGCCTTCCAAGGGTTTTTATAAGGGTTTTAGTCATTTTTCAATCGCAACTCTCTGCCAAAAGTCCTCTGATTTCGATACATTTTAGTATTATAGGGTCAAGAACCGCCAACTACGCCAGCCGAGTATGCTGGGCGTACGCTAGGAGTACATCGGACGTACTAGCTCGACATCCGGATCGCAGAGGCTTCAGCATATGTTGGGCGTATGCATGGACTTGTTTAAGTTAGGCCCCGGGCCCACCTGATTGTAGCAAGTCATTTTTTGGGATTACGTCCATGTTGGGGGTTCTTGGGCCATATTGGGCCTTAGAGGCCTTGTAGTTGGGCTTGGATGCATTTTTGTGCTTTTTATGGATTTGGGCCTTACGGGGGAGGGAGGCCCATTGAGGCAGGGGTAAAGGAGCCCTTTTTGCCTTAAGTCAAGAATTAGGGTTTTGGACTTGAGTTCGAGATCATCACTTTAGAAGAAGAAGAGCAATCATAGGAAAAGAAGAAGTCATTCGTTCATGAAGAAACCCTAAATCGATTTTTAAAGGAGAAATATATCATTTATTGTTTTTTCAATAATTATTATGACATGTCATAATAGTTAAGTCAAGTCATCATTTAATCTGTAAGAGCTAGTTACCGGTGGGTAATATTTGAACAAAACATATAGTTTGTTGGTGTTTTTTGTACAAAAAGTTTACTTGAATGGTGTTTTTTGAAGATACCAAACTTGGATGGTGTTTTTTGAAAGATTTTGAAACATAGTTACCCCTTTGAGTCATTTCCTCTTGTTTTTTTCCTTTACTTATTTTTTACCGGTAATTGCCGATTACCATAAGGTCAAATTTGAACAAAGAATGTACTTCGTTAGTGTTTTTTGTACAAATGCTTTACTTGAATGGTGTTTTTTGGACACACCAAACTTGAATGGTATTTTTTTATACTTGGATGGTGTTTTTTGGACACACCAAACTTGAATGATATTTTTTGAACGATTTTAAAACATAGTTACCCATATAAGTCATTTTCCCTGGGGATGTGGGTTGAAAGCAGACATGTTTTATACTATGTACCAACTATTTAAATTATTAGTTTGTGTCTTTTCTTGCTGTTTGTGCCTATACTTTTATTTATAAAAAAAAAACTTATTTTTGATAGTCGTAATATTCCTTTAGTAGTTTATTAATTGCATTATTTATTTTATTATATGATAATTTGGTCATGAAGAAAATCAATATTAATAAAAAAGGGTATTCGGGTATACCTGAATATTTTTAAGTCTACTCTATCAACATAAACACGTGATTCATACCTCTGTATCTTTGTATTTATATTGTTGTAGATAATAGCTACACTAAGTCACTCAAAATAAGTCCTCATTGAGTTTGTTATAGATAAACCAAAATAGGATATGCTCTTGTATATATATATATATATATATATATATATATATATATATATATATATATATATATATATATATATACATGTTTTCTCTAATCAATGAAAACTACAAATCATTAATCAATTGATCCACTTATATGGTATCAGAGCAGGAAACCCTAAATTTTTTCTGCGGCTATTTTCTTTTCCCAATCGCTCATGGCCACCACACCTGCCTCCAACTCGTCTGTCGCTCAATCTATCCCTCTCACAACCACAAATCTCACACTGGTGACTTTTCCCCCTTCCTTAAAACTCACCTCCACCAACTACATGAGTTGGAAAACTCAAATCGAAGCACTTCTCCATGGTCTAGACCTCTACAAATTCATTGATGGCAGCACCCTCGCTCCTCAACCTACTGTTGTTGCAGGCGTCTCTACCCCTCACGCCACTTACCCTGCCTGGTTTCGTCAAGATCAGCTTCTTTTTGACGCAATTGTTGGCTCTCTTTCTCCTTCAATCGTCCCCCTTATCTCCAATGCTGCATCTTCCCTAGAAGCTTGGAATATTCTATGCAACACCTATGCTAACCCATCCCGTGGTCATATCAAACAACTACAACATCGCCTGAAACTGTCTGTCAAAACTCCAGAGCAATCGATCACTGACTACATGCAGTCAGTCAAGATCATTGTTGATGAATTACAAGTGCTTGGCAAAAAGATGGATGCTGAAGATATTACTGATGCTGTTCTTAATGGCCTTGATTCCACCACTTACAAGACCATCATTGATGTTGTCCATTCCAGAGATACCCCCATCTCCTTCACTGAACTACATGAAAAATTAATTAACCATGAACTTACCTTGCTACAACAATCACCCTCCATCACTAATCTTCACCAACCCAACACTGCCTTTGCAGCCCAAAAACGCCCACAAAATAAACCATGGCACAATCGATCTCTTCCAAACTCCTAACCTCTCCTTCCCACACCTACTGCTGCTACCCGACCTTTCCTTGGAAAGTGTTAATTTTTGTTTCACCAAAGGCCACTCTCTTACCTCCTGTTACGGTTTCAAAAACAAGTATCCTCACATCAACTTGCCTACACTACCAAAAGCCACATATCACGCTGCCCAAGCCAATGTCATGACATCTACACTGCCATCTGCACAGTCTGACAGCAACACTCCATGGATGTTCGATAGTGACGCTTCTCACCACATAACCAGTGACCTCAACAATCTCTCATTGCATGCTTCTTATGACGGTACTGATGAACTTGTCATTGGTGATGGTTCGTCCCTTCCTATTACTCATGTTGGCTCTCTTACCGTTAAATTCTCAAATAATCCTTTCTTTCTAGCAACTATACTCTATGTTCCATCTATCTCTAGAAATATAATTTCTCTTTCTCTCTTATGCCTTGATAATCCGATACTAATAGCTTTCTTTTCCTTCTATTTTTTTTATCAAGGATCTACAAACCAACCGCCTCCTGCTAAGAGGAACAACTAATCGTGGAATGTATGAGCTTCGTTCCACTGCCCATCCTCTACTACTTTACACTCAAAAGTCAATCTCCTGGCATCATCGGCTTGGCCATCCACATCTCCAAGTCTTGAATCACCTAGCATCTATTTGTCCTCTTATTAAGTCTAGGCAAAATAACTGTAACTCCTGTTGCATTAATAAAAGTCATAAGCTTCCTTTTCATAGCAATTCTCTTATTTCTACTCAACCTTTACAGCTTATTTATTCAGATGTATGGTCTGCTCCTATAACCTCCTTTGATGATTTCAAGTATTATATAATCTTTGTAGACCACTTCACAAAATATACGTGGTTATACCCACTCAAACATAAATCTGACTCACTCACTACCTTCATTCGCTTCCAATCCTTAGTTGAAAATTTCTTTCAAACCAAAATCAAACAACTTTTCTCTGATAATGGAGGAGAATATATCAAACTTGCAAGCCACCTTACTTCTTGTGGCATAACCCATCTCACATCACCTCCCCATACTCCTGAACATAATGGTTATGCAGAAAGACGCCACCGACATATAGTTGAAACCGCCCTTTCTCTTTTATCTCATGCTCAAATGCCTATAAAATTCTGGACCTTTGCTGTCACTACTGCTACTTATCTCATAAATAAGCTTCCCACTACAACCTTACAAAATGACTCCCCACACCTTCACCTTTTTAAATCTATTCCCAACTACTCTAAACTTCGTTGCTTTGGTTGTCTTGCATACCCATGGCTTCGTCCATATAACACCCACAAACCCCAACCGAAATCCAAACCCTGTGTTTTCATTGGTTACTCCTCCTCTCAAAGTGCTTATCATCTCCTAGACCCTCTCAAACATAAAATATATACATCCCGCCATGTCCACTTTGTTGAAGACATCTTTCCATACCCAATTCTCACCAACACCTCCCCTCCTCCATCTCCTAAACCTGACACCTGGTTGCAAATTGACCATATACCTCTACCACCCAACTCCAATTCAGCCCCCATCCCACCTGAACCCCTTCCTGCTGATCCAATTCGTCAAGAAAATCCACCTATTATCCCTCCCACACCCCAAAATCCAATTAATCCACCCCCATCTCATAACACACGACCACACCCCAAACCCAACTCCAAATATCACAACAACGATTTTGTCTTATTTAACTTTGTAGTTCAACCATTTCCTGAACCACGAACTATTACTCAAGCTCTTAAACATCCTCAATGGCGTCAAGCCATGCAATCTGAACATGAAGCTCTCATGCGCAATCAGACATGGTCTCTCGTACCACATGACTCTGCCACCAACATAGTTGGGTGCAAATGGGTCTACCGCACCAAATTCAAACCAGATGGAACTGTGGATAAATTGAAAGCTCGTTTAGTGGCTAAGGGTTTTCATCAAAGACCTGGTGTTGACTACAAAGAAACCTTTAGCCCTATTGTTAAACCTGCTACTCTTCGACTCATCTTGTCCCTAGCCACCTCTCAAAATTGGTCTTTACGCCAACTTGACATCAATAACGCCTTCCTCCAAGGCTCTCTCACTGAATCTGTCTTCATGGCCCAACCTCCGGGTTTCATTAACCCAAAACTACCAACCCATGTTTGCAATTTAAATAAAGCAATATATGGTCTTCGTCAAGCATCCCGTGCATGGTACACTGAGCTCAAAACCTTTCTTCTATCTCTTAACTTCAAACCTACTGTATCTGATTCATCTCTTTTTGTTCAAGACTCCTCTACATCTCCTATCTATATTTTAGTTTATGTCGATGACATCATTGTTACTGGCCCAAATTCCTCACACATCTCATCATTCATCACTAAACTAGCTAATCGATTCTCTCTTAAGGACCTGAGCAATCTATCCTACTTTCTTGGCATTGAAGTTCTGCCACATAAAAATGGGCTCTTCTTATCACAATCCAAATACATTCTAGATCTCCTAGCCAAAGCCAACATGAGTGAATGTAAGCCGACGTCCACACCAATGTCAACCTCCGTTCATCTCAACAATATTGATGGTCAGCCTCTTTCTAAACCCACATAATACCGGTCCCTTGTTGGTGCATTACAATACCTTTCCTTAACCAGACCAGACGTTGCATTCATGGTTAACAAATTATCCCAATTCATGCATAAACCTACAGACATACATTGGCTGGCTTTGAAACGATTATTAAGATACTTACATGGGACACTACATCATGGTTTACTAATACGTCGTAATTCTCCTTTGCATCTTCATGCCTTTACTGATGCAGGTTGGGCAGGAGACAAACAAACTTACAAAAGTACGACTGGATACATAGTCTATCTGGGTTGCAACCCCATTGCATGGAGCTCCAAGCGACAACCTACTCTTGCTAGATCTTCAACTGAGGCAGAATTCAGGGCTGTTGCATCCACCACCACCGAAGTACAATGGCTAGTATCATTACTTTCTGAACTCAACTACAAGTCTGCTCTTACACCCACCATTTACTGTGATAACCTTAGCGCTACTCATTACTTAGCAAATCCAGTTTTCCACTCCAGAATGAAACATCTAGCTCTGGATTTTCACTTTGTTAGAGAAAATGTTCAAGATGGCTCAATACGTGTTGTTCATATCATGGGAGATGATCAACTAGCTGATGCTTTAACTAAACCCCTACTGAAACACCGCTTCAACACTCTATTATCCAAGATTGGACTTCTCTCACGGTCGTCCATCTTGCGGGACCATATTAACATAAACACGTGATTCATACCTCTGTATCTTTGTATTTATATTGTTGTAGATAATAGCTACACTAAGTCACTCAGAATAAGTCCTCACTGAGTTTGTTATAGATCAACCAAAATAGGATATGCTCTTGTATATATATACGTTTTCTCTAATCAATGAAAACTACAAATCATTAATCAATTGATCCACTTATATACTCGACACACGAACTAATTAAATATCGGGCTAACCGATTACCCTAATGTCATAACCTAAAACCCGATTTACTTTACCCAAACTACTCGAATTGAGAATGGATTGGTCGGTTTAATCGAATATCGGTTATTTTCTACGGGCCTACCGTAGTGTTATTTTGTATAATTGCATTTTTTTCTCAGTACTTCCCCTAATTCAGATAATGCAAACTACAATTGTTGGCTAGGGATTCACCCAGCTGCAACAATAACAGGTCAAAATATTAGTAGTATAAAGAGCAAAGCCTAATGTTTCTATCATAATTTTTTTATCAAGTGTTTATGGACATAGTTAGTTGTATGCCGTGATAATGCATGTTCCAATACAACGAGTGGAATCAACTTTTTCTATTACAACTATTTTCTTTTGTGAATGCTCATTTCTAAAAATAACTGTTTGCAAATCTTTTATTAATTATTGAGTAAATTACATGAATGGTCCTTATGGTTTATGATAATTTGCGTGTTTGGTCCCTAACTTATTTTTTTTAACTCAGAATGTCCCTACTGTTTGTTTTTGTTACGCGCTTGGTCCTGTCTTATTTAAAAAAGACTATTTTGTCATTGATTTTTTAATTTATTTAAATAAAACACCCCCAACCCCACCTTTCTCACCTTACCTTACCTACCCCACAATTTTTCCCTATTTAAACAATAATCTTTTTAGGTAAAATAGAGACCAAACGCGTAACAAAAACAAACAATAGGGACCAAACGCGTAACAAAAACAAACAATAAGGAACAAACGCATAACAAAAACAAACAACATGGACCTTCTGAGTTAAAAATAAGTTAGGGACCAAACGTACAAATTACCCAAACCATAGGGACCATTTATATAATTTACTCTTAATTATATTTATGTCTATTAAGTTTTAAATTTGTTGTATTTTGCAGAACCTGTTTATCACTATTACATTGTTTGCATCTTTGATGGTTTTGAGTTTAAAATGATAATTGAACCGGCTAACGAGTTCTCTTATGTCTAAATTTTATTGTTTTACTTAGGATAAATTTTTATTTTTATTTTTGATATTTTTGCAAATATTTGATTAGTAATTACGATTTCGAATTATGAATATTATTTTCCTTTTTTCAACCGTGGTTTCACGGATTCAAAGTCTAAGCATAAAATCCTCTAAAATCCAAATAAGCATAAAATTCTCCAAAATTAAGTTTCGTTCTAGCATCCAAATTTCCTTGGCAAAATAAAAGCTCATTTATTATGTGTGGAAAACATTTTGCACAAATAAGATAAATTATAAGAACATCCAAAATATTGACATTGCACATTTTTAACAAAAGTTAATCTCAGCGATATTTCATAATCCACATATTATGTATCAATGGACGAATGAGATTGACATATTATAAGTATATATTATATGCCCATTATGTTTTCATATATTCTTCTTGTCAAAGAGGATCAAAGCTTTAGGATTGAAAGTCCTTTCTCTTGTTTGTTATTAATTTGTTTCTTTTATTTGATAAATTACAATAAATAATATCTTACATTTTTTTCGTCATTAATATAGACAATGTGTGCCATTGTTTGCTCGTACTTGCAACATGTTTTTTTTTTTTTTTTTTTTTTTTTTTATCTATGTACCCATAATAATAATATTCATAAGTTTTTATCATCGTAATAACAATATACTTACATTAGATTACCGATACTAGTAACTCATTTTTTATTTTACTATTACTGGCAAAATATATGTATTTTACTCTCATGAGTGATAATTATAAGTACATTGCTATTATACGCAAATAAATAATAGTACGTTGCTATTTTAAGTTACATATTGTTGTTATCACACACACACACACACACACATATATATATATATATATATATATATATATATATATATATATATATATATATATATATATATATAAGGAGTAGTTCAAATGAGAACTCAAAAATATTAAGAACCCTA
Organism: Lactuca virosa; assembly: GCF_052849685.1. Classification (NCBI taxonomy): domain Eukaryota; kingdom Viridiplantae; phylum Streptophyta; class Magnoliopsida; order Asterales; family Asteraceae; genus Lactuca; species Lactuca virosa. Next base: position 306,982,108 of record NC_136433.1, on the reverse strand, counting down.
AGAACCATCTTTTAAAATATTTTCATTAAGGACATTTTGGACAAATCCAACATTTATATTGTACTAAGCAAACTTTTCCACTCATTGGTTTACAAACTACTTGCCACTTGTTGTCGGACTACAATCTGATCGTCGTCGGACCGCCACCGGACTAACGTTAAATTTAGTAGCATTTTTCTGGTCGTATTCACAGCTTAATAGAACAAACATTGTAGCTTCCATTTCTTTGGTAATATTTTTTATTTTACCAGCCAAAATATAATTTTTTTTTTTTGTAAAAAATAGAATTATGTCTTGAAAAAATCAATTGTCCTTTTTGTAAATTGTATATTTTTTTTAAAAAAAATCGTGTATAAGAAATATTCACAGTTTAAAATATAATATTCACTATTTAATAAACATAATAATTTACTAATACATAGTTTAATATTTTTCATGCATACCTTCATTCATACTTTAACATAAATTTTATATATAATATACAACTTAATATAGTCCATTTTTAGTTTAATACATAAAATTCACAAAATAACATAATACAATCTATTATACACTAATTCACGTATTTAAAGAAGTCAACCTCAAACTCCCCCACCACCACCACGACCAACTACCACACGTCACCACTAACCACTCGTGTCACCGTCTCAATCATCCTTCCTTCCAAATCAGATTTGTATATAAAGTCATTGGTTGATAGCTTAAATATTATTTCTACCATTTAATAAATAGTTAATTCACTTATTCAGAGTTTAATTCAAAATAATTATAAACACTAATACTTTCTTACATACACAAAGTTCATTAAAAATTCATAACTTAATACAGTCAATTCACAATTCAGTTCACAACTTAATATAATAAATTCACAGTTTAATGCACAAAAAACTATACATTCACAACCATATTCGCAACTTAAAACTTGTATGTATACTTTCAGATCTATAGGCTATTGTTTCTTTCAAAGTTTATTTACATAAATATTCACAATTTAAATTTTATATGTTTTATCTAAAATTATGTTAAATTAGATGTGTATATAATGCTTCTTTCTTCTCATATTTCAAAAGCAAACAAAAAATTAATAAAAATTCATAGCTTAATACAATCAATTCACAGTTTATTACAGTCAATTCAAAGTTTAATACAGCCAAATCACAGTTTAATACATAAAATTCACAGCTTAATATAATAAATTCAAAGTTTTATACAAAAAATTATACATTCAAGACCATATTCTAAACTTAAAAGTTATAGTTCAAGATTTAATTCACAGTTAAGTAAAACAATTTTAGGTCTCTCGTTCATAATATTTACATCTTAAAACATAATTGATTGTGTTGAAACATTTCATCAGATACATTGTGTGCACCACACAAATTCTCAGTTTCATAGAACATTTCAAGATTCTAATTCACAATTTTTAATAAAACAATTTAGGACTCTCATTCATAGTATTCACAATATAAAATCATATTAATTCACTCATTCACATTAACTAACTTAAACAAAACTAAACAATAGTTGAAACATTAAAACATCACAATTTAAAGCTTAAAAAAAATCAAAATTCATATTATTTAAGAAAAAACTATAATAATAACACACATTCTAAATTGAATTCACAGCTTAATAGCCCTAGAACATAAACTGTGAATAAAAATTTGATGCAAATATTATAACAAATAAGAGAATAAACATGGATTAACAACTTAATAGCATAAAAAAACTATGATTAACAAAAGTAAACAACAAATGAGAGATTAAAACATTAAATTCACAACTTAACAGAAAGAAAAAAAAAAGTAAACAAAAATCAACATACCTGATGTGTTTCACCAGATATTAGAGATAGATAGATGGAGGAGATTTAGAAGTGTTTCACAGAGCAACGAAGCAACAGAAATGGTGCGTGTTGACGGCGGTCTCAGATCTGGTCTCAATCTCGCCGAAGCCCTGTTAGATTTCTTCAGATCTTATGGCAGCTAGGGTTTCAGCTGCGAGCATTCTTCAAAACGAAGAACAAAATCCAAATAAACAAACAAACTTCAGAGGTTTTAGACTTGAATAACATGAACGAAATCAGATCTGAAGGTTTCTAAACTAGATCTGAAGGAAATCAAATCTGAAATCGTGAGCATGAACAACAAAACGACACAAAATCATGGAGGCGAAGTAGATCTGGAGGGGTAGCGAATATACGACGTTAATGACGCAATTGGAGATGGTAATATGTCGATGTCCACGATAATGACAGTTGTGCATGTCGGAGGTTCGACAGTGATGTCAGAATCTCAAATAAAAGGAGGTATCGTCAACGATGGTCGGTTTCACCTGAGTTCTGATGAGATCTGATGTAGATCTAGTTAGATCTGATGTAGAATTGGTGATTTTTGATGTGGATCTTGTGAGATATGATGCAAATTTGGAGATTCACTAAAGATCGGAGAAGGCAGTAGTGATTTATGCTGATGGAGGAGATGACGGTAAAAAGTCGGAGGAGGAGACGGTGGTGGCGATAATGTTGTCGACAGAGGAGACGGCGGTGGTAAGTTACCGGAGCAAAGTCGTCGGTGATAAGGGCGGCGTAAATGGTAGTTGTTATCTGATGAAGGAAGAAGCAAAGAGGAAGAAATGTTTGAAGTCAGGTAAAAGAAAGACCTGGTGATGATTATGTTAGAAAGATGAAGTGATGTTGCCCAAAATACCCTTATTGCTTTTTGGACATTTATCAAAATTAAAAAAAATTCAAAATATTAGAAAATACTAAAATTCTCTAAATTATAACTTAAAAATAATTGGTTCTTAGAGCTCTTAATCTTTAGTGGTTCTCATTTGAACTTTTACCTATATATATATATATATATATATATATATATATATATATATATATATATATATATATATATATATATATATATATATATATATATATATATATATATATATATATATATATATATATATATATATATGTGGGTGATATCCGTTAAGAACTCATATATTAATGAGAACCCAGGAACTAAAGGTGAAACGTTAGATCAAACTTAATTCATTAAGGGCATGATCCTCATCTTACCAATCTTATTTAATGTTTAATTTTTTATGTTATTAGAAATATTAATAAAATAGTCTAAAAATTAACATAATAAATCAAAATTTCTAATTTTTTTTACAAAAATAATAATTTTGGATTTTTTTTAAAAATACAGATTTTTTAATTTTTTTAGAAAACATGAATTTTTAAAAAAATTATTTTTTAATAAGATGCAATTTTTTTTAAAAAAATTAAATTTTCAAAAATTAGTAAATTTTTTAGAAAAAACTCGAATATCTAATAAAAAAAACTATAATTTTTTTAACTAAAAAAATTAACGTTTCAAGTGCATATATGCATATTTCTTATACTATAATGTTCGTAAGTAAATAATAAAAAAAAAGTTTTTTTTTATGAAAAAACATCATAAATGGTCCCTGTGGTTTTCCCAGATCTAAAGTTTAGTCCCCGTGGTTTAAAAACATCATAGATGGTCCCTGTGCTTTCAAAACTTTTGACGTTGGTCCTTATTGCTAACTCCGTTAAGTTTTCTCCGTTAACTGAAGGACATTTTCGTCATTTCACTACCACAAAGACCATTTATGATGTTTTCACTTATTTAAAAAAAAAGAAAAAAAATGAAATATTATGCAAAAGGGGTCCCACCTCTCTCTCTCTCTCTCTCTCTCTCTCTCTCTCTCTCTCTTCCCTTATTTCCAAACAACCCTAATTGCGTAACTCGATTCAGAATGTTTGCACCTCAACCTACATCCAATAACCGTACCTCTCTCACGATCAAGGTTGTAAAAATCGCTCGACGGTAGCTCGACGATCGAATGGTGTTAATGGATTCATCGGTCTTGGCGGGGATTAATCGGGGACCATAGATTATTAATAAAATATTAAAATTAATCAAATATTAATATATCTTAAGAAAAGCAAGTACTTCAAAATTAGAAAATAAGAAAAAATGTAATTTGAAAATTTAAAAATACGAAAATATGAAAATTTTGGTATAACATTTGAAAATTTGAAAATTTTGGAGTAGAAAAAAGTTGATTTTTTGAATTTTTTTGAATTTTTTTGATTATTTTTTACTTTTGTTACTGATTAATCCCGCGAAGACCGATTAATCCCGCCAAACCCGATTAATCCTAAATTTCCGATTAATACCCTAATCCTCGACGGTTGGAGAACGCTAAGCGATTAATCGCCGATTAATCCCGATTTCTGCAACCATGCTCAAGATCCATCTCGCTTATCGATTCCATATTGCTTTAAGCACCCTCAACGTGAAAAGATCAACTTTTGATCACACCCAGAACCATAAAAGGTCTCACCGTGTAAAGATTGCAGCCTACGCATCAATGACGTCTGTGGTTGGACCAAGAAGAGCTTGGAGCCGTGCGATTTTATGGAAGATCAGAAATCGAGGTGTGTTAAGAAGAAACAAGAAGAGGGTTCATCATATAACTACTAGTCTTCGCCTTCATCGACATCATGCACGACCTACAAGGAGAAGAAACCCTAATAGAGAACATGTTAACCCGTTTGGGAATTCGGGCCTAGAAGTGAAGCTGGGGAAGCTTGTACCTGTTGCTGAAACGATGGATCCATACAGTTTATTGGATGAAATTGCTGATTATATAAAGCATCTGGCTACGGAGGTCGAAGTCATGAAAACTCTGGTAGAGATACCCAGTTGAAAACTCTGATTCAATTCAAGCATTGAAACACTGAGATCATTGATCTCTCTACAAACAAGCTCACCAGAAAAATCTCAGAAGGTTTCGGTAATCTAATGTGGTTAAAAAACTCTTTTTGAATTTGAAAATTTTTAAGTTTAACTCTGTAAAATTAAGCACACATCGATTTTTTTTAAGGGAACATTCAGGTCGGACTCAAGAAAAAAGAAAGAGAAATCAATTTGTTTTTATTTCTGAGCAACAAAAACGTTCACAATAGATGGCTTTCACCCTGTTTTCTGCTGGTAATTTACGGGCAAGTGGAGTCCTATAGTCAACATCAATCTCACCACCACCTCTAGCAAACTGAAGAGGGTAAGGGTTTCAGGTCAATATGGCTACGGTAGGTCGATTTCAATGTCTGATTTCACATGGGTTGTCATCGATTTCAAATGGGTTGTCATTGATTTCACTTGGGTTTCATCGCCAATATTCAAATAGGTCTTCCATTCCTTCACCATGAAGGCTTGGCTGACTGAAATACACACGATTGTGTTGACATTTATCTTCGACAGGGATGGTGATGGTGGAGTATCCGATGGCATAAATGTTGGGTCAAGGAAGAATAGAATGTGTGAAATGGATGGGTCTCGTGTTTTTTAGGAGAGAGAGAGAGAGACAGAGAGAGAGAGAGACCCCTTTTGCATATTATTTCATTTTTTTTAATAAGTGAAAACATCATATATGGTCCTTGTGGTAGTGAAATGACGAAAATGTCCTTCAGTTAACGGACAAAACTTAACGGAGTTAGCGAAAAGGACCAATCGTCAAAAGTTTTGAAAGCACAGGGACCATCTATGATGTTTTTAAACCACGAGGACTAAACTTCAGATCTGGGGAAACCGCAGGGACCATTATGATGTTTTTTATTTTTTTTTATTTACTAATCTATAAAAACAATAGTACAAGTATTTTATTTGATACAAAATAAAATATAAAAACAAAAACTGCTACAATGATTTAAAATGTTATCATTTCTTTGTGTCAAGATTTCCATATTGTAACATCCCATTTTCACAACAAAAAATTTTCATTTTTATTAAAGTAAAACTTCATAATTATAAATCCTTTTTTAGAAAACAATTTATTCCAAATTACATTTGTTGAAAATCAGAGTAATATAATAACACAAAATCCTTAATGCTACTAATGAGTGTGTACAGTCACGCCTTCACCTTCCCACGATCACAGATAGAACCTGAAAACATAAACAACTGGCTAAACACAAAGCATAGTGAGTTCTCCTAAAATACCGTACACAACATAACATATACAAGCATACATATTGGGTCCACGATTACCATGGTTATGTTGGCCTGCCACCTCAAGTCAACCGCTCTTCCCGAGCCTCCGTGCCTACGACTTACAGTCGGCCCGCACCTGGTCTCTTGGCCTACAACACACAACAAAATTGCCTCAATCTCATGATGGGTTTGGAGCATATCTACTATCTTATGTGATCATGCAACCCTAATTGCTTTGGATCTAAGTTTTTTTCACTAATTGAACATGCAAATTGAAGACCAAAGCAATAACCCTAAAACTAGCATACAATTTTGAAAATCTTATAAAATTAGGTTTAGAATGTTACCTCCCTTGTTATGTAGTAATAACAAGTCAATCACAATGATCCTTGACTCTTGAAAGCTAAGTGCCTCAAATGTTGCACCTCTAATGGAGTCACAAACACCCATTGCAACAAGATGAGAGGAGAGACACTAGAAACATCGGCTAGGGTTCTTTAAGGAAGCATGGGGCTGAAATTCTAATGCTTGGGGGGGGGGGGGGTTATATAGTTGTGGGCTGCTAGGGTTTTCTGTTGGAAACCCTAATTTCCTGCTTAAGGCTTAAGCAGCCCATGGACCTCTTACCAGCAGGCCTTGGACGAAATCTATAGAGCCCCCCTATAGGATTTCGTCCACTCCTAATTAAGGAGTCCATCAGCCCAGTTTTGCAACTATCAATGATTTGCAAAACAGCCCCTCCATTATTAATCGGTTCCTTTAATCCCAAAATTAATATCAAACTAATTTCTGATTAAATACTAATTAATAATATGACCTCCAAATAATATATTAATCTTGTAATATATTAATAAAATCATTTTGAGTACCAATTTATTATTTCACATAATAAATTCTAGTTTCTCTCCACTAGTCATCCTATCAAGTTGCATGAGTGAAGGCAACCCAAAAGGACCATGCTACAATCAAATCAAATACATATCAATTATAGTTATGGGCTTAGACACCTAATCCAACAGTCTACCACTTGGATAAGTCTAATAACTATTATTGCAAGTATGACTTCAAAATTTGACTAGCAATCGTAGCTTTCAAAAGCCGTTGTCGAACTCTGACCTATTCAATGACGCTTCCTTAGATAAGGGATCAAATATTCCTCCGTTCCACAAGATATTGTATGGACATGAGACATGGATTATAATCAATCTCTGTCCAAGAGTTGTTTCCTAATTTCCGATTCATGACGACTGACTAGTTGAACAAATCAAAGCAGTCCAGGCTTGGCCAAGCGCTTCAGATGTCATCACTAAATTATCGAGGGGATCACAGATATCGCCTTTATCTCATTAAGGGTAAAAGGAACGGATAAACCTCGACTCATATGCTTGTACTGTTTTACTCATCAAAACACACACAACAATACGTTTTATAACATCAAGTTACTGATGCGTTTACGTATTATCAATGCACAACCGGCTCGTAAACAACAAGTCATACGTCTCCGTTTGAAGAAAATAAGATATTATCGTCTCAGAATTACTCGTGATAAAATCCATGAAATAATTCTCTGAGCGTGGGTTTAATCCAATACTCAAATCCTATTTCAAGAGTACTCATGAACGTTGCAGCAAACATTTACAATGTCTAAAGACTTAGACAATCTACAAGCCAAATCATGACAATCTTACTTCATTACTTACTTCCAAAGTATGATCGACTGTGGATAGTTTGAATAATCCAATTATCCGGGAAGTAAAACATGCGAAGTAAAACACAAGAATAACCTAATTAACTATGGTCTCAAAACATTTGAATATAAATAAAAGCACTTTTATTTAATCATCATATTAATCAGACTTTACTCATTGTATAATGTTTCAAGTAATCAACTTAATACTTGAATTAAAACATTAGTCATGCCATGCACAAAACACGCACACTATTTTTATCTATGGTCATTTCCTTGTGAACAGATCAATTGAACACATTTCCAATGATGCTCATTTCACAATTCCAAAAAACTTATTTCAAGTGTAAGAATACCAAATTCTTGCCACTACTAGAATGTGTTAGAGTCTAACCTTTCATGCAATGATCGTTTTGTAATGTCGAGGCTCCAAAGTCACAGAGACTTGGCCAATAAATTTACAAAACATTCCATTGGAGATTTGTTACAAGACAATTCCATAGAAATGAAGTCTCACATTCAAAGTGCATTCCTTGAACATCCTTATTACATTAAAGTTACTAATCTTACACACATATCTCTATAACCAACTCTCATTATGGAAAAGTTTCCATATTCCTATATGACTATCAATTCTGAACAAGAGTTACCTCTACTCAGAACATGTCAATCTGGTCCTTACAAAATTATACTGCCAACTATCTACAAGCAACCAATCTTTGGTAAACCTCAGATTGTCCTTGACAGTTGTTTAACGACTTTAGTCATATCTGTTTCTTGTCCTTTTCCCTCTTAATATGCTAGGCATTTGGAAAATCAGAACACGTGAATATTATAGCACATGCAATCGATCCTATATCTAAAGCATATGGGATTCGATTCATGATGTCTTACATACAGACATGACACTTGATCAGTCTCTTGCTATAATATTTCCATATATCTAATTTCCTATGTTGAATCACTTCAACACGAAATTCATATATGTTTATGACTATGTTCCATTAAAACTTCAAACTAAGCATTTAGATTCGAAATGAAGTATAAGTATCTTCTCCCTTAAATCTTTTTATAGCGAAACAATTTCCAAACTCTGCAACTTTGCAAATTGAAAACTTTGTTTCCCATAAATAGCATCGCTAACTCGCAACACTCATCATAATGATTATGCTCCCACTAGCATAACAATTATGTTCTTACTAGCATAACGATTATGCTCTCACTAGCTTTGACATGTACCTAGAAATCAGTTGGACTTCTAGAAATCAATACCTATTGACTTTCTTACTAAAGTTCAGATTTCTGATACGAGATGTTTCGATAAGTTTTTATCTAGACTTCTCAAGCTCACACACCTTTCATTAGATAGCTCATGTGTGTGTCAAAACTCTTTCAGAACTTATAGCAATAAGTCCCAAATGTTCAAACTATTTTCCATTTCTCACAATTCAAACTATGAAAAGGGATCTCGTAATCATACTCGAATTTGAGAACGCAATTATCACAACTGCTAACACTAATGATTTAAAATCTACTAGCGAAAGCGTTTCCTCAAAATCATTTTCATGAAGTAGAGAGAAACCTCTTTCCACTTAGATTTTACGGTGTATGTGTTCCTATCTATGTGAATTTGTCACTTCCAACCATTATCATAAGACAGGGTTTATGACAAACTCAAACTTATATGGACTGAACTATCTTAATCTTAATTTCTTGCCATATGGTAGCACAAGGGCCTACCAGTGCTTCCATGTTATTGAGCAGCTCACCCATACAAATCAATGTACTTTCATTGATGGAGGTTCTTTGCCTTATGCAGTCAAATGAGAACTCATAGAACTCACATGCATAGTCAACTTAACTAGAATGGAATAGAAACAAGAATATGTTAACACGATAGGTTATCAACCTCGAGTCGTGTGCTAGTGATAACTAAAAGGCATATTCTTGATTAGTTCCTGAAACTATTCCAGAACATTAAGACTCCCACTGACCTCTCGACATATAAGATACTCTGTTAAGGAACATTCCTCGACAAACAAATATTCAAGAGTTAGTGTGGGTTCTTATCAAGAAACACTTCATCTAATTGGTCTTAGTTGGTCTTTTTTTAACCAAAACATCACAACTGCCAATTTCAAGAGTAAGAAAAGCATTTTCATGAGGTGTTATAAACCTACTTAAAACATGTTACTCAAGGTACAACTTGGAGTAACTAGAGTATGACTCTAAAACTTGATTTTGGAACGAAGTATGACTCATCCTTTTGATTTAACAATTCCTGATTCCTCTTCTTCGTCATACAAATGAACTAAGGTGTCCTTAGAAGGATCAATTGTGACATGGTTCCAAAATCATTAGGATGACCATAAAACATGTAACACCTATTCCAGGTATTGATTAATTTATATAACTTATAGGGTTTTGTTCATGGACTCGGCGAGTTGGGGTACTCCAACTCGTCGAGCAAAGACTGTTATGGGGGAGCGGGGTTTGGGTTCTACTCGACGAGTCGGAAGGCCTCGACTCGACGAGTAGGAGCTGTAAAGAGAAACCCTAATTTTTAGGGTTTTCACACTATTTAAAGAACATAATGCGCCTCTTGTGGCCTCCCTTATCATCCTAATAGCCAGAGAAAACCCTAAATCGACCTTGAACCTTCTTGAGTGAGAGAAAGAGCTTTTGTGAGAAATGTTTGGGTATTTGTGAAGGATTCTAGAGCTTGAAGAGGAAGGAACAAGGAGAGAAGCAGTAGATCCGGCATCTACTCTGTTTTGGCCATCATCTTGAGGTATAAAGTCGTCACCTTGATCTCTAGTTGATTAGATCCCTTTTCTTGGAAGTAAATGACCGTTTTTGGTGCAAAATGGAGTCAAACTCAGACCTGGACTTATCACAAGGATATGGTTTCAGATCTGGACCTCTCTAGGTCCCCAATGACATAAAGTTGCTCACTTTATGTAGCCTAGCCCTTTTCCATGCACAAAAATCTTGTAAGAAGCTTAGTTTTGATGTTAAGGCCTTGAAAGGCCTTGTATGCACGTAAAGTTTGCAACTTTACATGGTATCTGCACTAAGGGAGTTTGGATATGGAGTTTGGGACCTTAGATCCCACTAAAAAGGGCTGAACTTGGAAAGGACTAAAGGAACTCGTCGAGTCCCTTAGCTGACTCGACGAGTCAGGGTAGGGTTTACCCGTTTCTGAGTTTCAGGATGAGTGCAGTGAAGGATTAGGGTTTTTTTCTGAGCGGACTATAGTTTTCTGGACATTTGATGAACTCGACGAGTCACTGGGATGACTCGGGCGAGTTGATGCACGATTTAGTGGAATGAACTCATGAGAAACTCGACGAGTTGCTGGATGCACTCGACGAGTTGAGGTCAACATGGACCGTTGACCTTGATTTTGACCAGGGTTGACTTTGAGGGTAATTATGGATTATGACAAGTTAATCACATGCTGGTTATAGGCAGTTGAGGAGGAGTAGTGCGTGAAATACATCCGATCTTAGTTTGTCAGTTCAGCATTCGAGAGGTGAGTCTTCTCACCATACCAATGGGTCTAAGGCACCAAGGCCGGCCCATTTTATGATATGTGGAGTTTAGATTGATTATGCATTATGTTAGTATGACACTTGCATAGAAGACCCCGGGGGGTTCCCGTGGTAGTAGTCTGAGACCACATGGGGGTTCCCGTGGCATTTGGTATATGTGACAATTCGAAAATTTTTGCCTTGTAAAGTCCAACCATTCAACTCAACTGAGTGTCTGACTCATTTCTAATGAGTTCTAGCCTTGTTAAAGGTCATTCTAAGGAGTTTTAACCTAGTACACTTAAGGAATGAGTGTTAGGATGTACCTGCTAGAGTCACTATGAAATATTCAAGCCTAAGCACCACCAAAAAGGAGTTCACGGCCATGGCACATGAGTTTACGGCCGTAAACTCAAGATTGGCCGTAAACCCCCCCCCCCTGAAGTCTCATTTCCCTCACTTTTCTTTCATTCTTACACTTTCAACTCAAGAAAACTTCCATTCTCACTCAAGTATCATCGAGATTTTCATTCCCGATCTTCCAAAATGTAAGTGATTCTTCCCCCTAGTTGTTGTTATCCTTCTCAATCATGAATCACCCTTTGATTTCATCCATGGAAATCATCTTTTGGCTAGATCATCAACTTTCACCAAGAACACCAAGAACACACACTTGTTCTTGGTGGCCGAAAACTCATCAAAGGCCCTCAAAAGTGTGAGTTTTCCATCTATCATCTAGTTAGGCATGTTAATCATTAGATCATAGTCTTGAATCAACCATCTATGCATAAATACCAAGAGTTTACGGCCATGGAATCACCCTTGGCCGTAAACCCTAGTTTTGGTCAAGTATTGAGCCCTAAACACTTCTAGACACTAGCTATCCTTTGGAACGCATGAACCTTTGAGAACCCTTTCCTTTAAGACCCAAAAAGACACCATTTGGAGAGTTTACGGCCATACACTTTTGGTGTGGCCGTAAGCACCTCAACACCTCCTAAAATGTTAGTTTTGCTCATCCTCTTGTAGAGCAATAGTCCCACAAGCTTCCCTACCATTCAAACACCCTTTTATGCACATTTTACCATGAGTTTACGGCCGTAAACTCCATGGCTGTAAACCCATGGCCGTAAACACCATTTAGTGGCCTTAAAAATCCCTTAGATGAATCACATGTGATTCTAACACTTGGTCCAAGTGTTTCCTAGTCCCTAAAGGTGTTTCCTTGCATGTGGTTGCTTCTAAACCCTATATTTATGCCAATATATGCCATTATATGTCATTTAGGACTCGTAGAGTCTCGGGACTTCATTCATGGAACTTCTCATCCTTACGCGCATATTCGTTGAATCACCCATATAAGGTGAGTTCATACCCCTATAATGAATCTTTTAAACTGTTTTAAATGCTTTTAAGGGGGGGGGGGAATACAAGTTGAACACAATGATAATTGTGTAAATGTTTGTTATAAACATCTTTCAAAAGATTACTTATGTCTTTTATAAGTGATCAAAACATTTCAAAAACTCTTTTTAAGTTATGTTACTTTATAGTTTATAAAACTCCGTTTTTAAAGTACAATCATAACTTACTAGATAAATGAGTCTTTTCAATAACAGTTCAAGTAAACATGCTAGTAAACTATAGTAGGTATAGTTTAGGGGTTCAGTTCATACTAGATACTAGAACATACTATAAAGAGAAACAGGGAGGAAGATACAATACATGATAACAGAAGGAACATACTAAGATACTATAACAGAACGAACATACTAATGCTATAGCAGGAGAACAATACAGGATCTAATTATACCAATAATCACTAACTCATTGTTCTAAACAAAAGGTGATAGTAAATTGGGTATACATGATCATAAAACTTTAATGTGAATTTACACGGCCTAGCAATTTGTTTGCGGAAGTCGCGTTTGGTCCCCGAAATCTCTTGCAGGGAGAGCGTATAGTATGGATACTATTCATCATATTATGACCTTATTAAAACAAACATGTTTTAAGGTAATCAGTACATCAGGATGTCAATTCAAAAGACAACTGTGTACTTACATTTTCCCATTTCTTTCATATTGTGATAGTTCCACTTGAAAGTTAATGCAAACTATTTTCGAGTTAAGATAGTTATAAAATAGGGAAAACTTACATCTTTTCAAACTACAAACATAACAGTCGAGACTAGTACATTCAGTGGAGAGGGGCCTATAATGCTAACTTTATGATTCCTTAGTTTATACATCAGGGATATATATTAATCGGATCCGACGGGTAGTAGGATGTGTGCTTTCCGCTTCATTTCCTGTTCCTTGTTTGGTTGTGGGCTTAGAGCAGATTCACCCAGCCTACTATTTATTCGATCTTAGCTATGTATATATATTCTGTATACACCAAGTAATCATAAGGGGTACCAGGTATGAGTCAGGTCATAGGACACTAATTCAATGCACCGTTTTCTAGTACAAAACATACTTTTCAAATAGAACATTTGGTATTCAAAACTAGAAACTTACCAGTAAAGGGTTTAATCCATTTTATTAAACCAATATAACTTAAAGGACCTTAGGTGGTTAATTCTATAATACCTTAGTTTATGCATCAAGGTTATATATAATGAATACCCGATAGGTAGTTGGATGTGTGCTTTCCGCTTCATTCCCTGTTCCTTGTTTGGTTGTGGGCTTAGGGCAGATTCACACAATTAACTATCTGTTCGATATTAGATTATATATAGCTAGTATAAACGAAGTGATTATAGAAGGGACCACTGTGGTTACCATTTTTACTAAAAGAAATAAGGGTTCTCTTAAAGAATCATTTCATCAAATATAAAGGAACTATTACAGTTAACTCCGTGAGTACCAAGTGAATACACCAGGGTTATATACAACGAAGATCTAACAACTAATGGGATGTGTGCCTTCCTCCTCATTTCATGTTCCTTGTTTGGTTGTGGGCTTAGGGCAGATACACACAACCGATTGTTTGTTTACTCTGGGTTTTATATAACTTGTATCTGTTTAGTACTCATAGAAAGGATTGTAGAGTCATTTTTACTCATCTTTCATCAAAGCAGGAAATATAGGATTTTTTGGAGGAACATGCGAACTTTTCTAAATCGAACTTACAACTTACTACAACTTTCTTACTACTCATTACATCACTAAAATCTTATGAACTCACCAGCTTAAATGCTGATCTATGCTTTCAAAATAACTTGTATTCTCAGGAGACTAGTAGACAGGTACGCGCTCTGGGAATTCAGAAGATGGAGCAGTATAGCTTCAAGTCTTGTTTTGTTATTTACTTTGTAGTCTATGTTATGTGAACACATATTTTGTAAACACTTTCATTCTAATGAAATGGTTGTTTATTACTTTGATTACTATGATGCATGTCTTGTGATACTAAACATGACATCCTCCACCCCCGAACGTTTCCGCCATTCTGATTTTGGGGTGTGACAGATTGGTATCAGAGCATTGTTTATAGTGAACTAAGTATATCAACCGATAAAAGATATACAACTATAAATACAATGGGCCGAAGTGCTATGGATAATATTATATTTTAAATATATAACATTACATTATTAAAGTATACATACATGCTTATACATATATACATACTAGAACAAGTATCACAAGAAGAACAGAACAGAAGTATTTAAAGGTTGAACACTGCGTTCAAACCTGGACAGTTATGTAATCACAGCTAGGATCAATATAGCCTGATCAACTATATTCATTCGAGATGTGACCGACATGTGTTTGGGAGTGATGTGGTGTTGCAACAGTCTTAAAACTTACCTAACTCTATTCAAGGGAATTCTAGATCAGAACATAAGGATAAGATACTACGGGAGTATTTTATGATACTATAACACGATAACAAGTTTAAACATACCAAGTACATTACATTAAAATACTATAGGAGTATTTTAGGCACTAGATAAATAACTTATGTGATAACTTAAAAGACCCTTACAGATAGGTCTATAATCTTGCAATGTATACTCCCAAGGTTTTATATAATTGCGATTTTATAGACTTAGAATTTGTGATCTATGCTTCACTACCTGTTCCTTGTTTGGTTGTGGTTTTGGAGTAGGATCACTTATTCGAAGGTCTATTTATTCTTAAATTATATACAACTTGTATATATTGCGCAATTATTGAAGGACTCTGTAAGGATCACCCCATAATGTTTCACTTAAATCTCATAGATTCTTTAAACACTTTCATTCTCGCACGACAAACCTAGATAGATGTAACCACTTCCTCATAGCTGTCAACAGAAGAGTTAAGGAGGAACAAGAGCAAGTTCATGAGAAGTTTTCAAAGAAGGATCAACCGAAGTAACCAAAACGTCTTGTGCGCCACGCTAATAAATAATAATCTTGGTTAACTTAATGAGTTAGTGGAAACACTACTCACATTATGTGTTAGGATTATTTTCTTTACATGCAACTGGTAACAGTTATTCAGGTCACAGATGTTCATTCGAGGATAGCCACTTCTGATTCATAAAGTTTATTTGGTATAGACTCTTTTATGAATTGTTTCCAGAACCCTGTGCAAGTCAGGACCCGATACCCTCAGAACTAGGATAACATTGTCTTTCAGCTTTTGGCTTATAAACCACTGCTATAGACTTATTCCATCTCATCTTTGTATTCTTTTAGCAAAGATGCCTCCTCACAGATCAAACAGACGCACTACTCTGATAACTCCCACTCATCCGCCACTACCTCTGCCACAATTCGATCTTGCTGCTCTCCAAGCAGTGATATCCTCCGCAGTAGCGACTGCTCTAGCTCACTTCGGTGAAAGTGGTACCTTCGGATCTGGTAGCGGTATCCACTTAGCCAACCCCGGAGATTCTCACGGACACCCAAGGGAGTGTTCGTACAAGGACTTCATGAACTGCAAACCCAAATCCTTTGATGGAAATGGTGGAGTCATCGCTCTGATGCGATGGTTCGAGAAAACAGATTCGGTCTTCGAAATCTGTTCGTGCTCAGAAGGGAGCAAAGTAAAGTTTGCTGCCTGCACTTTCTCAGACAGAGCTCTAACACGGTGGAATAGCCATGTTAAGTCACTGACCCTATCAGTGGCTAACTCAATAGGTTGGGAAAACCTACAAGAGTTGATGCTGGAAGAA
Source organism: Lactuca virosa (assembly GCF_052849685.1). Lineage (NCBI taxonomy): Eukaryota > Viridiplantae > Streptophyta > Magnoliopsida > Asterales > Asteraceae > Lactuca > Lactuca virosa. The sequence goes on along the minus strand of NC_136433.1, from coordinate 306,965,690 downwards.
TATTGCCCGTTGGGCGAAGTTCAAAAGCTGGAACTAGAACTATGGGAGCTCACGATGGTAGGCTCAGACATAGTGGCCTACCCCGACAGGTTCAACGACGTAGCAGCTCTATGCCCCGGGATGGTTACTCCAGAGAGCAAGAAGATAGAAAGATATATCTGGGGTCTAACTACCCCAATCCAAGGAGATGTGCTGTCTTCTAACCCAGCCACATTCGAAAGTGCCAAACGCCTGGCCCAGCGACTTATTGACCATGGAGTGCGCTATGGCGTGGAAGTCCCCGTTCCCGAGCCATCAAAGGGAGAGGACTATAAACAGAAGTCGGGGAACAAGAGGAAGAAGAAGCGAACAACACATGAACCCCCACAAGAGCAAAAAAACGAGCACTATGTACGCCGCCACAACACCTGCTACTCCAGCACCTGCCAGTCGGTATGCTGGAACCCTCCCGAAGTGTGGAAAGTGCAACTATCACCACACCGGAGTATGCCAGGAAATGCAGTGTCTGAACTGCCATAGAAAGGGACACACAGTCTGTTTCTACAGGGCACCAGCTCAACCGATCTCCCAAGTCCCCGGAGCTGAAGAAAACCAAGCCTGCTATGGTTGTGGTGAAACTGGACACTACCAGAGAGACTGTCCGATAACAAAGAACCCAGGAGCGGATGGACGAATTCTGATGATCATTGCAGGAGAATCAACCCCGGAGTCGTCAACGAGCAGCGGTTCATTTTCGAAATAGAATTACTTTAAAAATTAATGTATATTTATATAAGATTAAAACTTGGGGAAAACATTTAAAAGTAATTTTAATAACTCACTTATTGAAACAAGCCACAATATTCAAGAGAACTAAAAGATCCGTTCAGAGAAGCTATGATGGCTGAGTATGTACATAAGGGTTGTGCATAACTAAGATTTTGCAGACCTAGAGTGAGTGATTCCGCCCTAATTCTTGTTCCTTGTTTGGTTGTGGATTTAGGGCAGAGTTACTCAGTCGACCGTCTTATTCATCTTAATTATTCATAACTTGTATATGATAGGCGATCATAGTGGTACCAAGGAGGATCGTAGTATAAAGTATCGACACTAGTTATCAAAGAACTTTCATTGTATGTACTCGCTCATTACGGTACGATACGTAGAAGTGTTAACATCAAGGGGAAAACAGAAAGCACTAGAACGTTTACAAAGAGTACATTGTCAAACACACTAGGGGTACGTCATCGTATAACAAGCGTTTCTTCCAAATCGGCCAAACCTTTGTTTAGTAAAGAGTCTGTTGCTATCATTCGTCATGAGTTGGCGTGGTCCTCACCATACTAACTTCATATGTTTCTATCTCCTCGACTGTCAAATTCACGAAACCTTCGTCATTCGTAACGACAATCCGACCAAGACCTCAGTTATGTCCTTCGTATTCTAAACCCCGAAGTACTCGTGCGAAGAGTACTTTGCCTTCTAAAACCTTGCCTCTGTATACTCAACAAACCTTCCGCAATACCACTCGTTCAGCAGATCAAGTTCAAGCACAGAGGCTAGGGATGAATACAGCCCACCTATCACTATTCAATGTATACACGAGGGTGGTATATGATTATGATTACGCAGATTTAGTATGTATGCTTCTGCCCCATCTCCTGTTCCTTGTTTGGTATTGGACCTGGGGCAGAGTCGCACATCCGAACGTCTAACTAATCTTAATCATATACGACTTGTATACACGAGGTAATGGTAGATGGACCGGGTACGAATCCTATCAGGAATAGTAGGGCAGAGATGCCAGGTCTACGAGTGGGTATTCTGCCAATCAGAGGAGTACAACCCCGGTAGTACTGCTAAAAAAGCTAATTTCAGGACGAAATTCCATCTAACGGGGGGATGATGTGACAACCCGAAATTTTTTGCCTTGTAAAGTCCAACCATTCAACTCAACTGAGTGTCTGACTCATTTCTAATGAGTTCTAGCCTTGTTAAAGGTCATTCTAAGGAGTTTTAACCTAGTACACTTAAGGAATGAGTGTTAGGATGTACCTGCTAGAGTCACTGTGCAACATTCAAGCCTAAGCACCACCAAAAAGGAGTTCACGGCCATGACACATGAGTTTACGTCCGTAAACTCCCCCCTTAAATCTCATTTCCCTCACTTTTCTTTCATTCTTACACTTTCAACTCAAGAAAACTTCCATTCTCTCGCAAGTAACATCGAGATTTTCATTCCCGATCTTCCAAAATGTAAGTGATTCTTCCCTCTAGTTGTTGTTATCCTTCTCACTCATGAATCACCCTTTGATTTCATCCATGGAAATCATCTTTTGGCTAGATCATCAACTTTCACCAAGAACACCAAGAACACACACTTGTTCTTTATGGCCGAAAGCTCCTCAAAGGCCCTCAAAAGTGTGAGTTTTCCATCTATCATCTAGTTAGGCATGTTAATCATTAGAACATAGTCTTGAATCAACCATCTATGCATAAATACCAAGAGTTTACGACCATGGAATCTCCCATGGCCGTAAACCCTAGTTTTGGTGAAGTATTGAGCCCTAAACACTTCTAGACACTAGCTATCCTTTGGAACGCATGAACCTTTGAGAACCCTTTCCTTTAAGACCCAAAAAGACACCATTTGGAGAGTTTACGGCCATACACTTTTGGTGTGGCCGTAAATGTTGGATTAGTGTCTAAGTCCATAACTATAATTGGTATGTACTTGACCCGACTCGGCATGGTCCATTTGGGTTGCATGGCATCGGAACATTTGGATAGACCGTTTATGAGGAAAAGACATTTTGTGACATATTAATATATTATAAGTTCTAATATATTAATATGAAATCATGTTATTTAATTAGTATTGATCAAGAATTAATTTGGACTTAATTTAGTGATAAAAAAGAGACTAATTAAATATATGGGGATTGATTGTGTAAATCATTCATTCTTATATATGTGGGCTTATGATCCAAGATTCCTTTATGTTGGGTTTAACCCATGTGGTGATCCATGGATACTCCATGGAGGTTAAAACCCATGGAGCATAAGGAATGGGTAAAGTCATGAGTTACATGGTGTAACCCTAATAGCCACACTATATAAGAACCCCTTTAGTTCAAGAAATTGGCACTAGTGATACATATTTTGAGGGCTAGCCGATTTGAACATGTATGTCTTCTTCTCATGGTTATTCTAAGAGTTCATGATGTTGTGTGAACCATTTGAGGTGTCACACTTGGGGCACTAGGCTCTCAAGCTTCATGGAGTCAAGCAACAACAACAAGGTATGTATTCTATCTATTTTATTATCCTAGTATCATTGTTTTGGTATGCTAGTTAGGATAATACCTTGGATAATCATATTTGCATGTATAATAGAGAAAACATAGATCCAAGTTATTTAGGGTTGCATGTACACTTAGGAGTGTTAGAATGCTCAAAACCCATCAGTGGTATCAGAGCCTAGGCTTGTTTTCAATTATACTTGATGCAAATTGCTGAAAAATGCTGAAAAAGTCGAATTTCGGGCATTCTGGGCACTGGACTCGCCGAGTCCACTGATGAACTCGCCGAGTCCATGAAGAAAATCATCCTACTCGGCGAGTAGGTTGATACACTCGATGAGTAGGAGCCCCAGACAACATATTTTCGAGTTTTTTTGGCTAGAAATGGACTAGAAACATTACCCTAAGATGTTTTTGAACTTATAAACTTGTTTTTGATGTGGTAATGTTCATACTAATCCAATTTCAAAGATAATTGTCAATAGATTCATGTTTTGTATTAGTTTAGTTATTAGGCTAATTACATGGAAAAGTTTGATTTGAATTATCTTGTTCTTATGAGTTGATTAGATTAATAGAAAAGTTAATTGATTATGTGTTTTCAATCCATTTTAATCTAAGAGTTGATTCTAAAATGTGTTTTTGTAACTTGTCCTCAAGTTATATGAAAAGTCACATTTAAGTTTCATAAAACTCATAAAAGTTGGCAATGGTTACAAAAATGAAGAGTCTTGTCCTCAAGTTATGGAGGTTCAAGAGTCACTTCATTAAGTAATAAAATGTGTAACCTTAATTAATTCCATAAGTTACAAAAATAAAGAAAAGTTACATTCTTTTATTAGTTTAAAGTCTTCCATAACTTGTCCTCAAGTTATGGAACTTGAAGAGTTTTTTTTTGAATTAAAACTACTTTAAACACATAAGTTATGGAATTAATTAGTTTTGAATAGTTTCAAAACTTGCCCTTAAGTTTTGGAATTTGAAAAGTTTTCTCTTATGAATACTTTAATTCCAAGTTAAGCCCTTAGAATTTTAAAAGTTAAAATTCAACCCTTATACTTTATAATATTATAAGTTAATAATATATATATATATATATATATATATATATATATATATATATATATATATATATATATATATATATATATATATATATATATATATATATATATATATATATGTATAAGAGAAAGTCAGTCTTACCGTTAGTAGGCCTCATTCACGAAGCCGGTCTATAAGGGGGGTATAAGGTTGCTGCCTATAAAATGGCAGTTTAATGGGTGTCCACTCTCACCCACCGCTTCCTTGACTGGTGGAGGGTCGTTAGCCGAACGGGTAGGACAAGGACTAGAAATCTCCCTTCATTAAAAGTATTAATGATAAATACCAAGTAACTAAACCTTTTATAAATTCCCAATCTTAGTTACTTAGGAAAATGTGAATTTGGTGCTAACCCATGAAATTACACTTTGCACTTTGTTTAAGTCGGTTAGTGGAGCGTGTGTGGTTAACCGGCACACTAACTCGTATTTAACAAGGTAGGCAAAGGGTAACTTAATGTTTATCATAGTATCGATGGAGCGTGTGTGGTTAACCGGCACATCGATTGAGGGGTAAACACTTAAGGGTACCAAGTATATTTGCATGGTTATTCACACCTTGTTTTGTGATCCTCGGCATCCCAGTCACAAAACCTGAAGGGCACACTCGAGATTGAAACATGCCATTGAACAGTTCAATGAATCTCAAAAGAATCTAGGAGTTTCAAAAACCAATTAAAACCTAATAATACGTTTTGTTTATCCTGGTGGAAATTGGTGAATCGTCATTCACCTACCTTCAAATATTTTATAGCTTGGATTACGGCATCCCTCTTCCAAGTTATAAAAGTATTGTGTTGGGTCCTAGCCTTAATATTTCATATTAGGTGTTATATTAAGGACTTTAAATCAACTCTCTTGAATATCTCCCAAAAGATGATCCTCCCAAATCTCTTGAAACAAGCTTTCCTAAATGAAGATGATGTCCCATGGAAATCATACTTCTTTCACCTCCTCCAATTATTCTCCCTAACCCACAAGTTCCTGAAAAGTTTAAGGTCACTCAAGCCCTATTGGCAAGCAAAGGTCTATGTGTGATCACATCTTGGAGATGTAGTCACATATTGACAAACCGGGAGAGTTGGGTGTCAAAGCCTAGAGGAAGCTGATGATCAATCACTTTCTAAGTCACATAGTGAGTTCCTTTGGGACTCCTATGAAACAGACTATGACAAGACCCTTAATGATCTTATCTATTTGCTAAGATCAACTTCCTAAAACTTTATGGACATTGACAATGATGACATTGGATATCCAGTAAAGCTCTCTCTTCCCAATGGAAAGGGATCGGCCATAGTCAACTCGGTTGACCAAATGGTAAAGAGAACGGTTAAGTCTGAGATAGTCCCATTATCAAGGGTCTATTGCCAAAGAAAGGGGCATTGGTTGCGAAGCTGCCAAATTTACCTAAGGATATTAAAGTCAATAAGTTTGACTCTACTTCGGGTAAAGTCCACTATCTAACTCTGCTAAGTTTCTATTATGAGATTCTTGATACATGATGTGACTGGGTCACATGGTGATGTTTTAAGAATTAAAGAAAAAGTGAAGAAACTTAAAGAAAGAATATGCTGAATCTGATCGCGTAGATGGATTTCTATCACATAGTTTGAAGATCGGATTCTTGAGCTACTTCTTAGGAGTTATGATATTTTGCTTAGGAATAGATAACAACAAGTTTTCATATGGATTGTAAGGATGAGTTTTTCCGCAAAGTTTTAAAATAAAAGGAAAAATGATGATTTTATTTATTTATTTTAAAATATCCTTACAATGGCATTTGAGGAAAAAATTGTTGCTTATAAGATTCCATTAAGAGCAAGAGTGGAAATATGAATTTGATTCTTTCATTTGTGGTAGTGTCTAATTTACCAAATAAGGAAAGATTCTCATCACCTAAGTTTCAGTTGGATAGAAACTTGGAATCATGCAAGTTGTATAGCATGATGAATAAGAACTTTCAAGCATTGGAAAAATTAAGACTAAGTACTTGTTCACATGGATGTGTGAGTCAAGTAAAGGATCGAGTACACATTCTTGTGCACTGATCAAGCCCACCACAAATAATCGTTAAGACTATTCATCATTATTTACTAAAATTCAGTAAATATGGTTATACTTACAAGCTTAAGTGTAATTCTGAGACATTGGAAAAGGTTTCAATGTATGGCAGAGCGAATAAGAAGAATCAACTTAGGCAGAAAGATAAACGTTTCTCAAATCTGAAAAGATGGGAGAGTACTTTAGTATCATGTTATATAATCATCTTAATGATTAAGAGACCTTATCACAATTCATCCTCTAAGTGCATTCTGGTAGCTAAGAAGAGGAGCTATGAATTGTTGAAGTGGTTAAATCAAGAAGATGATTTATACTTCGTTCCAAAAACAATTCTTAGAGTTATACTCTAAGATTGTAACTTGAGTGACATGTCTTAAAGAAGGTTTAAAACACTTGTCAAATGTAAGAGTAAAAGTTTTCTACTCTTGTACATTTGAAATTGGTAAGTTGTGATGTTTTGGATAAAACAAAGACCAACTAAGGCCAATTGTGTGAAGTGTTTGTCTTGATTAGAATCCACACTATCTCTTGAATATCTGACAAGAAAGTCTTATATGTCAAGAGGACAGTGGGAGTCTTAAAGGTCTTGAAAGTCTCAAGAACTAATCAAGAATAAAACCTGAAGTTCTTCACTAGCAAACGACTTGAGGTTTATAACCTATCGTGTTGACATGTCTGTGCCTATTCAAGTTGGCTTTGCATAGGAGTTCTGAGAGTTCTCAATTGGTTGCACAGCTACTTGGAAGCAATGGCAGGCCCTTGAGGTGCCAAATGGCAAGAATTTAAGATTGCACAAGTTTAATCCATATAAGTGTGGATTTGTCAGTAACCTTGTCTTGTGATTATGGTTTTGACAAAATTCATATGGATAGGAAATCATACACCATAAAATCTAAGTGTCATAAGGTTTCTCTCCGATTCATGAAAATGATGGTGAGGAAACACTTTCACTAAGTAGATTTTAGCTAGATAGCAATTGTGATATTTGCATTCTCAAAGTCGTTAGTGGAGCGTGTGTGGTTAACCAGCACACTAACATGGACTTGTGAGAAGTGGTAAAGGTCTAAACAATCGAGACTATGATTACGGCATCCCTTTTCATAGTTCTTAAAATTGTTTAGACACACCTGTGAGCTATCTAAGATAAGGTGTATGATATTGATAAAGTTTTATCAAAGCAATCTAGTATCAGAAATCTAAACTTTGGTAAGAAAGTCAATAAAGTATTGATTTCTAGAAGTCCAGCTGATTTCTGATTACATGTCAAAGCTAGTGGGAGCATAAGTGTTATGCTAATAATCATCATGTTAGTGGGAGCATGATAATTATGATAAAGGTTGCAAGTTAGCAATGTTAATTATAGAAAACAAAAGTTTCAATTCGTGAGGCTGCAGGGGTTGAAAAAGTTGTTTTGCTATAATTAAGGGAGAGAAAATTATACTTCATTTCAATTCTAAAAGCTTAGATTGAGGTTTTAAGTCGTATTTAGTCAAGGATATATATATGAATTTCATGTTGGAATGACTCAACATAAGGAAATTCTATATATGGGTCCATTATTTGCGTTCTAAAATTCGATTATGATTACGGCATCCCTTTTCATAATCTGAATTATGAGAACTTGGAAAATAGAAATGGAAATGTTATAGCAAAAGACTGGTTTAGTCTTTATGTGAGACATCATGACTCAAGTCCCATATGCTTCGGATATAGGATCGATTACATGTGCTATATTTATCCTTTCTAAAATTTTCCAAATGCCTGGGGCATTAAGAAGGGAAAAGGTCTAGAACTGGATATGACTAAAAGGATTAAGCAATTGTCGAGGAAAATCTAAGGTTTACAAAAGATTGGTTGCTCAAGGACAGTTGGAAGTATAGTGATAATTCTGGAAGGACCATATTGACATAATCTGTAAGGAGGCAACTCTTGTTCAGAAGTGATAGTCAAAATGGAATATGGAAATGTTTCAAAGTTGGAAATTATTCAATCTGTGTAAGATTAGGAAACTTAATGCAAGAAGGATGTTTCCAAGGAGTTGATCTCCTTGGAATGCTCTGTAATGGTTGTTGTCAAGTCTTTCTGACTCTGTGCATAATCATTACAGGAGGATCAATGCATATAAGTTTAGAATCTAACATATTTCAGTAAATGGCATGAATTTGGAATTCTTGCATTTGCAGTAAGGATTTGGGACTGTGAAAGAGGATCATTGGAGTTATGTTCAATTGATCTAATTCACAAAGTGAAGATCATAGACAAACATAGTATGCATACTTGGTGTATGGCATGACTAGTGTTTAGAAAACATAGTGTACATGCTTGGAGCATGGGACAACTATTGTTTTAAATTCAAGAATAAAGTTGATAGCTGAAACAGTATACAATGAATAATGTGTAATCATATGGTGATAAATAAAAGGTGTTTTATTTATGTTCATAGGTTTTGATACCATATTAGATTCTATTATTATTGTGTTTCATTTTGCATGTTTTGACTTCCAGAATAACTAGGTCGTTCTTCCTGATTGACTAAGTTATTCAAACTATCCACAGTCGGTCATATGTTGGAAGTAGATATGAATCAAGACTGTCATGGGTTGGCTTGTAGAGGTCTAAGATGTTGGACAAGGGGCTACAACACTCATGAGTGCTCATAAGTTCTGAGTATTGGATTCAACCCGCGCTCATTGGAATCACTTCATGGATTTTATCACGAGTGATCATGAGACGATAATATCTTATATTCTTCAAACCTAGAGATATGAGTTGTTACTATGAGTTGGTTGTACATTGATTGCACGAAAATGCATTCGGTAACTCGGTGTTATAAAACGTGCCTTTGTGTATGATTCAACAAGTAGTAGAACAAGCCATATGAGTCGAAGTTTATCCATTCCTTTTACCTTCGGGATAAAAGCGATATCTGTGGGCCCCTCGATGATTTGGTGATGACAAATGTAAGTGCTCGGCCGGGCCTGGACTGATTTGATTTGTTCAATTAGTCAATCGTCATAAATCGGAAATCGGGAAACAACAAATGGACAGAGAGAATGATTATAATCCATGTCTCAGTCCATATGATATCTAGAATGGAGGAATATATGATCCCTTATCTAATGGACAAGTCATTGACAAAGGTCAGAGTTCGACAGCGGCTTTTGAGAGCTACGATTGCCAGTTGGTTCCTGAAGTCATACGCAATAATAGTTTTAGACTTATCCAAGTGGGAGACTGTTGGATTAGTGTCTAAGTCCATAACTATAATTGGTATGTACTTGACCCGACTCGGCATGGTCCATTTGGGTTGCATGGCATCAGAACATTTGGATAGACCGTTTATGAGGAAAAGACATTTTGTGACATATTAATATATTATAAGTTCTAATATATTAATATGAAATCATGTTATTTAATTAGTATTGATCAAGAATTAATTTTTACTTAATTTAGTGATCAAAAAGAGACTAATAAAATATATGGGGATTGATTGTGTAAATCATTCATTCTTATATATGTGGGCTTATGATCCAAGATTCCTTTATGTTGGGTTTAACCCATGTGGTGATCCATGGATACTCCATGGAGGTTAAAACCCATGGAGCATAAGGAATGGGTAAAGTCATGAGTTACATGGTGTAACCCTAATAGCCACACTATATAAGAACCCCTTTAGTTCAAGAAATTGGCACTAGTGATACATATTTTGAGGGCTAGCCGATTTGAACATGTATGTCTTCTTCTCATGGTTATTCCAAGAGTTCATGATGTTGTGTGAACCATTTGAGGTGTCACACTTGGGGCACTAGGCTCTCAAGCTTCATGGAGTCAAGCAACAACAACAAGGTATGTATTCTATCTATTTTATTATCCTAGTATCAATGTTTTGGTATGCTAGTTAGGATAATACCTTGGATAATCATATTTGCATGTATAATAGAGAAAACATAGATCCAAGGTATTTAGGGTTGCATGTACACTTAGGAGTGTTAGAATGCTCAAAACCCATCAGTAAACACCTCAACACCTCCTAAAATGTTAGTTTTGCTCATCCTCTTGTAGAGCAATAGTCCCACAAGCTTCCCTACCATTCAAACACACTTTTATGCACATTTTACCATGAGTTTACGGCCTTTAACTCCATGGCCGTAAACACCATTTAGTGGCCTTAAACATCCCTTAGATGAATGACATGTGATTCTAACACTTGGTCCAAGTGTTTCCTAGTCCCTAAAGGTGTTTCCTTGCATGTGGTTGCTTCTAAACCCTATATTTATGCCAATATATGCCATTATATGTCATTTAGGACTCGTAGAGTCTCGGGACTTCATTCATGGAACTTCTCATCCTTACGCGCATATTCGTTGAATCACCCATATAAGGTGAGTTCATACCCCTATAATGAATCTTTTAAACTGTTTTAAATGCTTTTAAGGGGGGGGGGAATACAAGTTGAACACAATGATAATTGTGTAAATGTTTGTTATAAACATCTTTCAAAAGATTACTTATGTCTTTTATAAGTGATCAAAACATTTCAAAAACTCTTTTTAAGTTATGTTACTTTATAGTTTATAAAACTCCGTTTTTAAAGTACAATCATAACTTACTAGATAAATGAGTCTTTTCAATAACAGTTCAAGTAAACATGCTAGTAAACTATAGTAGGTATAGTTTAGGGGTTCAGTTCATACTAGATACTAGAACATACTATAAAGAGAAACAGGGAGGAAGATACAATACATGATAACAGAAGGAACATACTAAGATACTATAACAGAACGAACATACTAATGCTATAGCAGGAGAACAATACAGGATCTAATTATACCAATAATCACTAACTCATTGTTCTAAACAAAAGGTGATAGTAAATTGGGTATACATGATCATAAAACTTTAATGTGAATTTACACGGCCTAGAAATTTGTTTGCGGAAGTCGCGTTTGGTCCCCAGAATCTCTTGCAGGGAGAGCGTATAGTATGAGTACTATTCATCACATTATGACCTTATTAAAACAAACATGTTTTAAGGTAATCAGTACATCAGGATGTCAATTCAAAAGACAACTGTGTACTTACATTTTCCCATTACTTTCATATTGTGACAGTTCCACTTGAAAGTTAATGCAAACTATTTTCGAGTTAAGATAGTTATAAAATAGGGAAAACTTACATCTTTTCAAACTACAAACAGAACAGTCAAGACTAGTACATTCAGTAGAGAGGGGCCTATAATGCTAACTTTATGATTCCTTAGTTTATACATCAGGGATATAGATTAATCGGATCCGACAGGTAGTTAGATGTGTGCTTTCCGCTTCATTTCCTGTTCCTTGTTTGGTTGTGGGCTTAGAGCAGATTCACCCAGCCTACTATTTATTCGATCTTAGCTATATATATTCTGTATACACCAAGTAATCATAAGGGGTACCAGGTATGGGTCAGGTCATAGGACACTAATTCAATGCACCGTTTTCTAGTACAAAACATACTTTTCAAATAGAACATTTGGTATTCAAAACTAGAAACTTACCAGTAAAGGGTTTAATCCATTTTATTAAACAAGTATAACTTAAAGGACCTTAGGTGGTTTATTCTATAATACCTTAGTTTATACATCAGAGTTATATATAATTAGTACTCGATAGGTAGTTGGATGTGTGCTTTCCGCTTCATTCCCTGTTCCTTGTTTGGTTGTGGGCTTAGGGCAGATTCACACAATTAACTATCTGTTCAATATTAGATTATATATAGCTAGTATAAACTAAGTGATTATAGAAGGGACCACTGTGGTTACCATTTTTACTAAAAGAAATAAGGGTTTTCTTAAAGAATCATTTCATCAAATATAAAGGAACTATTACAGTTAACTCCGTGAGTACCAAGTGAATACACCAGGGTTATATACAACGAAGATCTAACAACTAATGGGATGTGTGCCTTCCGCCTCATTTCCTGTTCCTTGTTTGGTTGTGGGCTTAGGGCAGATACACACAACCGATTGTTTGTTTACTCTGGGTTTTATATAACTTGTATCTATTCAGTACTCATAGAAAGGATTGTAGAGTAATTTTTACTTATCTTTCATCAAAGCAGGAAATATAGGATTTTCTGGAAGAACAGACGAACTTTTCTAAACAGAACTTACAACTTACTACAACTTTCTTAGTACTCATTACATCACTAAAATCTTATGAACTCACCAGCTTAAATGTGGATCTACGCTTTCAAAATAACTTGTATTCTCAGGAGACTAGTAGACAGGTACGCGCTCTGGGAATTCAGAAGATGGAGAAGTATAGCTTCAAGTCTTGTTTTGTTATTTACTTTGTAGTCTATGTTATGTGAACACATATTTTGTAAACACTTTCATTCTAATGAAATGGTTTTTTATTACTTTGATTACTATGATGCATGTCTTGTGATACTAAACATGACGTCCTCCACCCCCGAATGTTTCCGCCGTTCTGGTTTTGGGGTGTGACAGTATAAGACCTTGGAGGGTTTCCAAGGCATCCTAGTATATTTGCATGTGTAGTTTGCATTATGTCTTGTTTGTTAGTGAAGACCATGTGGGGTTTCCCATGGCAGGAAGACCATGTGGGGGTTCCCATGGCAGGCAGTTAAGACCACGTGGGGGTTCCAGTGGCACTAGGTGTAAGACCCTGGAGGGTTTCCATGGCTTCCTTATAGGTTGTATGCATGGCTTATGTGGTATATGTAGCTTTTATAGCTAATATTTTATGTGTTATGTCGATTGTGTGCGGGGTATGCTCTGGGGGACTCACTAAGCATTAGCTTACAGTTTATGGATTTGTTTCAGGTACATCTGAGCCCAAGGGCAATTACAAGTCTTGATGACGCGACGTTCACTCTCTCTCGGGCATTTTATGGGACACTTTGATGTTTGGAAATAATTTTGTTTTGGATACGAATTTGAAAACAATTATGTTGAGATTTCATGTTTTATAGAAAAGTGTTTAACTAATTAAAAATGAAAATTTTCTTTTGAAAAATTGGGTCGTTTCAGGTTGGTATCAGAGCCTTGGTTTGAGGGATTCGGACACACTCTCGGGTGTGTCAGGACTCAAACTAAGGAAATGGAAAAATTGGTTTCAAAAATAAAATAAAAGTTAAAACTTTTAAAGTATGGAAAAGAGGAGAGTGCAATGCACGTGATCGGCCGAGCCAAGTAAGTAGTTCCCCAATATGTTAGCCATGTTATGCTGATATTTGAGCTTTGATAATCGTATGGAACTTGCTATGTGTATGCTTTTAAAATTATATACGGATAGGAGCTTATAGCCTTAGAATGATTGGTTTGGCCTTATTTCCTGTTCCTTGTCTGGTTGTGATCCTTGGGTAGAATCTTTTAATTGAAAGTCTATTTGATCCTTTTCTGTGTATAATTTGCATGCAAAAAGGTAACCTGTTATGATTGGTCTGATTGATGTGAGTAGACAAATCTTAGGACAGCCTGGGATTTGAGATATGCGGTAGTCTGTGGGATATGATTTGTTTTGGGATGAATTGGAGTTATCAGGTAGAGCCTTGGGAAAGGTACAGGTAGGTGCGGAAGGTAGTATTGGGCCCGTACTACTGAATACACAAGACCTGTACCCAAACCAATTTTAGATCTGATAGCTCTAAGGAGGACCGGTGTGGGAAGATCCCCTATATAGATATCCTAATCATTATGATTTATGAAATTTCAGTTCAGCATGGTGGTGACACGATTTGGAACAGGGGGATCAGGATCAGGATCGGGATCTGGATCCGGATCGGGCAGCGGTACCGAGCCTATTGGTGAGAGGCTGTGCGAGATCATTGCATCTGAGGTTACGAAGGGCATCCTTGACGCTACCCCAGTGATCTTTGGGACGGTCAAGGAGGGGATGATGGATATTATGGAGGAGAGGCTCAGGTCATTCAGAGCCGAGATTGCTGCGGGCCAGATCGGGACCCGAACTCCCTCGTTTCGGGAGTTCAAGGTGGGTGGAGCGCCGAAGTTTTTCGGGGTCAGGGACCCCATTATGAGACGGCGTTGGGTGGCGGATATCGAGAACGCCCAACACACGAGTTCTTTCTCGGATGCAGCAAAGGTGGGTTTTGCTTCATGTATGTTGAGAGACAGAGCCCGAGACTGGTGGGGCGAGGTGACTAGCCATGTGGGAGCAGCCGGTGTGGCTGAGATGACATGGGCTGAGTTTGTTCGACGATTTGATCTGGAGTTTGCACCAGCTATTGAGGTGCAGCGGATGGTGACGGAGTTCCAGGAGCTCCATCAGACCACCGAGACTGTGGCGGACATCACCGCCATGTTTCGGGAGCGAGCATTGTTGATCCCACAGTATGCTACCGATGAGGACGTGTGGATGACGAGATATCATTCCATGCTGAGGGATGATATCCAGGAGTTTGTGAGCTTTACAGGGTGCAAAACCCTGAATGAAATGGTGGAGAAGGCCCACGAGCGGGAGATGGAGTTGGACTTCCGCACCAAGCGGAAGGCTGAGCAGGCACATACAGCAGTAGGTCAGGCTAAAAATCCTAAGACCCCAGATTCATCCAGTAAGGGCCAACAGGGTCGTGGCCGGTGTGCCAAGTGTGGGAGATCTCATGGGAGAGCTTGTCGGGGGACGAGCCCGGTATGTTATACGTGTGGTCAGCCGGGCCACGTGAGCAGGGATTGCCCCAATAAGGGCTTGATATGTTTCCACTGCAACCAGACTGGCCATAAAAAGGTCGATTGCCTGAGGGTGCAGGGAGGGGGAGGAGCAGTGGCGGCGCCTGTGCCCGCCACGATGAGGATCACTGATGGCCGCCTTGCTAAGGTGGATGTTCCAGCGGTGAAGAGCCGCACATTTCAATTGACTACCGAGGAGGCTCGGGCAGCGCCAGACGTTGTGGCCGGTACGTGTTTATTCTTCTCTGCTCTATTTTTATTTGTATTGCTTATGTGTATATTGTGCTTGTATAGGGACCTTTTTGGTCAATGGTATGTCGGCTCATGTTTTGTTTGATTCGGGAGCTACCCGATCATTCATGTCTCTTGCGCTTAGCAAGAAGTTTCGGGATGTGCTAGGAACTTTGGATTCCCCGCTCGAGGTGGAGATTGCAGATGACCGCACTGTGAGTGCTGCAAGGGTGTATCGGTACTGTGTCTTGAATGTGCTTGGAGAGAGGTTTCGTGTTGATCTAGTCCCGTTACCATTGTGAGGGCTGAAAGTGATTGTCGGGATGGATTGGTTGGGGGCCAATGGGGCCATGATTGATTGCGAGCGCTAGTTAGTGAGGGTTTGAACCCCGATTGGGGGAGAACTGGTTATACATGGTGATAGGGCCTCGCAAGGGCCAACCCTCTATTTGGCTGCGAGAGCTAGGAGATTTATGTAGCA
This sequence comes from Lactuca virosa, assembly GCF_052849685.1. Classification (NCBI taxonomy): domain Eukaryota; kingdom Viridiplantae; phylum Streptophyta; class Magnoliopsida; order Asterales; family Asteraceae; genus Lactuca; species Lactuca virosa. The sequence goes on along the minus strand of NC_136433.1, from coordinate 306,949,844 downwards.
GCGATGTACGAGATTTCTGGCTTATATCTCGAATACGAGGGTTGAGACCACGACAGATGTGGGCAGTGTGCCGGTGGTACAGGAGTTTCGGGAGGTATTTCCTGAGGAGTTACCAGGAGTGCCTCCGGAAAGGCAAGTGGAGTTTCGCATTGATTTAGTGTCGGGTACCGCACCAATTGCAAAGGCACCGTACCGACTAGCACCGCCTGAGATGCATGAGCTATCTATGCAGCTTCAGGAGCTACTAGACCGAGGGTTTATCCGACCGAGCAGTTCCCCATGTAGAGCTCCAATCCTATTCGTGAAAAAGAAGGATGTATCACACATGATGTGCATTGATTATCGAGAGCTGAACAAACTAACGGTGACGTACCGGTATCCGTTTCTGAGGATCGATGATTTGTTCGATCAGCTGCAGGGCGCGTCTTGGTTTTCCAAGATTCATCTACGGTCAGGATACCATCAGATAAGGATTCGGGATGAGGATATACCGAAGACAACTTTCAGGACTCGGTATGGGCACTATGATTTTGTGGTGATGCCATTTGGGCTCACCAATGCCCCAACAACGTTCATGGATCTCATGAACAGGGTGTGCAGACCGATGCTGGATCGGTCGGTGATCATTTTTATTGATGATATCCTGGTCTATTCTAAGACCAAGGAGCAGCATGTGCAGCATCTGAGAGAGGTGTTGGAGACCCTGAGGGCTGAGAGGTTGTATGCCAAGTTCTCCAAGTGTGTTTTTTAGCTGCGAGAGGTATCGTTTTTGGGGCACATCATCAACCAGGAGGGTATTTCAGTTGATCCAGCCAAGGTTGGGGCAGTGATGCCGTGGGAAGTACCGAAGAATGCTTCCGAAATCCGTAGCTTCTTGGATCTAGCGGGCTATTATCGGATATTCATTCAGGATTTCTCCAAGATTGTTGTGCCTTTGACTCGCTTGACCAAGAAGAATGTGACATTTCGGTGGGGCACCGATCATCAGTTGGATTTTTAGACCCTAAGATGGAGGTTATGCGAGGCTCCGATTCTAGTACTACCCGAGGGGTTAGATGATTTGGTGGTGTACTTTGATGCATCAGTTTCAGGGTTAGGTGTGGTGCTGATGCAGAAGGGGCATGTGATAGCTTACGCCTCGAGGAAGTTGAAGCCTCATGATGCGAATTAGCCCACTCACGACCCAGAATTGGGGGCAGTGGTGTTTTCCCTCAAGATTTTGAGTCACTACTTGTATGGAGTGCGGTACACCATCTATACTGATCACAAGAGTTTGAAGTATTTGATGGATCAGCAGAACCTCAAAATGCGACAGAGGAGGTGGTTGGACATACTGAAGGACTATGATTATTAGATCCTATATCATCCAGGGAAGGCCAACGTAGTGGATGATGCTTTGAGTCGCAATGCGGCAGGGTCTCCGATTGGGAACGTTTGTTTGAGGATGACGGTGATCTCTCCATTGTTGGATATGATCAAGGAAGCTCAGGTCTAGGGGTGAAAAAGGAGAATTGGAAGATAGAACGGATTCGGGACAGTATCCTTTGTTTGTTAAGGATAGTCGAGGTCTTTTGAGACAGTGTGGCCGGGTGTGGGTACCGGTGACTGGAGGAGTGAGACAAAAGATATTTGTGACAACCCGAAACTTTTATCATGTGTAATTGATCTGTATATCAATATTAAACTCGATTTTATCATCTTTTAACACCGTTTTAGAGTTAGTTTAAGTGTTCTAAGCTTGAGTACAGTCAGGAATGAGATCAGAAATGAGTCAACAAGTCGTATAGAGACGAAACCGGGCCTTACACCCTCCTGAGAGGTGTGTACGGCCGCACACATGGGTGTGCGGCCGCACACCCACCCTCCAGCCGCACACTCCCCCTTATATATATAAGGAGACCCCCTTCACTCATTTCTTTCCTTTGGCTGCACTCTACTTTCTCTCACTACTTTCTCTCTCTAAAAACTTCATCCAAGAACACTCTAAAGGCCTCAAAAACGTGAACTACTTCATCATTCAGCTTGTTATATTGGTAAGACACCTGAATCTAAGCCTAAAACTCATAGTGTTCTTCGTGTTCTTCATCCTTTGAAGGTGTACGGCCGCACGCCTTCATAAGGTGGCCGCACACACCTTAAAGCTCTCCAAAGTGAAGAATTTGGCCTTCATTCACTAGTAGGACTTGGTATTAGCACAAGAACACCTCAAAATCGACATTTCGGGCACAAATGAGGAGTGTACGGCCGCACACTCCTTTGTACGGCCGCACACACCCTCTGTACAGCCGCACACTCCTGTGTGCAACCGCACACACAGCCTGGCCGCACACCCACTCAAATGGCCGTACACCTCCCTTATTTGATCATGTAGGGTCTCGACAAGCATTTCCAAGTCCTTAGGGTGGTTTCCCATCATGTTTAGCCATGAAACACGCTAATTCTAACACACATATGTGTTATCACATGTTAATAGGATCCTCTTGCGTACGAAACATCGGTTGACACTCAACACTCATAACCAATTGTGCTTTCGGATCCTACGATAATTAGTGAGTTCATACCCCTACGCTTTTTCCGAGTTTTTCATGTTTTCAGGGGGGGAATACAAGCAAGAGTACAAGGAAATTGTGCTTAAATTATCTCATTTTGCATAGAATGATTTTATGTTCAGTATGTTTTTAACTCAGAAAACCGTTTTACCAATTGATTAAGAAATCAACTCGTAGAAACAGTTTTCAAATCTAAAGCAAGAAACTTGTGAATCATGTTATGATATGTATTATTTTATAAAGGATTCATGCAAATCACAAACAGGATTTTCGATATTGTTACTTGTAAATTTGTTAGGCTAAGTTTGAGGCATGTCCTTGGTAACACTCCATCGGATTCGTGAGTGGAGGACTACGACTTATAACCAGAATCTCTTGGAGGGAGAACGTGACTATTGTGTATAGATCTATATGGGACTGACTATCCCGCACCCTCGCTGCTAGCTACAGCGGAACCGTTAGGTTTAGGGGTGACAAAGTCATAAAAGATACTGGCCCCCGTTTTGTGCCTTATCCAGTCTAAGTACGGTTATGGCACTCACAACTTAGGTAACGAGAATTTACTTTTGTAATAATGAAACGAGTGAACTAACCTCAAAGTAATATCTGATTTGATTACTAGAGGGCATCAGTAACGCCCTTAGGATCTAGTTCACTACCTATTTTATTAGTTTTATTTATGTAATAAGGCTAATACATCTCACAGCGAATAACCAGGGTTTTTCAAGGAAACTACATCTATCGATACAAGTATGGTAGATACTTGTACACCTCGTATCAGAATCAAAAATTGACTATCAACTCTTAAGGAAAATATAGGATTTTCCTGGGATAACTTAACCTTTCATATACAGGATGTTTAACGTGTAACTAATGGATAATCAAACCTCTTTCATAAGAAAATACAGGATTTTCTTGGGAAACAACTTTTCAAAGAATCAAAGAAACATTTCTTTCACCAGAATTAAACGCTTATGAACTCACCAGCTTTATGCTGATATTTTAAAACGGCTTGTATTCTCAGGGCATCAATAGGCAGGTACTCTTGCCAACTTTTGGAGAAGACGGAACATTCTGAATTCACATCTTTTTACTTTTGCTATATATACTGTTATGTACAAATCATGTTTTTGAACAATGTAAACATTCATATTATAATGTAATGGTTGTGTTTACTTCGCTTACTATGATACAACTGTTGTGATACTACGCATGACGTCACTCCGCCCCGGAACGTTTCCGCCATCGGTTTTGGGGTGTGACAGATTGGTATCAGAGCTATTGTTTATAGTGAACTAAGTATACCGAACCTTACATGGTATACAACTATAAACACAAAGGGGCTAAAGTGCTCTGAACTAAAAGTATACTTCTAAAATATAAATATTTTTACAAAAAGTATACAAGTATACCTACGTACCGGAAACGACCTCATGAGTAAAACAAAACAAAAGTATTTGGATGTTGAACACTGCGGTTAAACCTGGGCAGTTATGTAAGCATGTCTAGGGTCAATATAGCCTGATCAACTATATTTATTCGAGACATGACCAACATGTGCTTGGGAGTGATTGTGGTGTTGCAACAGGCCTAAAACTTACCCGATATCCATACAACTTAAAATACTATAAGAGTATTTCAGTCAGAGCCAAATACATTGTAGAAATTCAATCCTAGTGTTGCTACCTATTCGTTTCTTAGCGATAACTTACTTGCATTAGTAACCTTTCCTTTGCTTATCGCTCGGTAGAACACTTTATTTTCAGGACGAGATATATTTTGTTTCATATATCTTGAGGACTTACCATCCTCTTCTTCCTGATTATTCTAGAACGAGATGCCTCCCCGAAGGAGACCCATCAGAAGAAATGACGACACTCCACCACCACCACCGCCCCCTCAGTTCGATCCCTTTATGTTCCAAGCAGTTGTTACTGCTGCTGTGGCTGCTGCGATGACACAAGTTAATTATGGCGGATCTAATGGGCAAGGAAGTGGTACTCATCCCCAAAATCAAGAAGGTGGTCAAGGACATCAGAAGGAGTGTTCTTATAAGGACTTTATGAACGCAAAACCCACATCTTTCGACGGCAAAGGAGGAGTTATTTCCCTGACTCAGTGGATCGAAAAGATCGAGTCCATCTTCGAAATCTGCTCTTGTTCTGAAGCTAACAAGGTGAAATTCGCCGCTTGCACCTTCGCCAACAGGGCACTGACCTGGTGGAATGGTCGAGTCAAGTCCCTAACCCTGCCAATAGCAAATGATATGGGTTGGGAGAGCTTGAAAGAGCTCATGCTTGCTGGATACTGCCCACGGGACGAAATACAAAAACTGGAGCACGAACTCTGGAACCTAAAAATGAAGGGTTCTGACATTGCCACCTACACATCTAGGTTTGAAGACCTAGCGCTTCTCTGCTCGGGGATGGTCACCCCGGAAAGCAAAAAGGTTGAAAGATACATTTGGGGGCTGACCCAGCTGACCAAAGGAAATGTCTTGGCTGCTAGGCCAAGCACCTTTGACAGCGCTAAGTGCTTGGCGCAGACTCTGATCGATCATGGAGTCGATCTCGATGAAGTGACCGCCACCCCTGAACCGGCTAAAGGGAGTGGTGAGAAGAGAAAATTCTAGAAGCAGAAAATGGGTCAATCTTCGCAAGAGCCCTCAAAGAGACAGCAAACGGTGGCAGTCCACGCTGCTACTACCCCTGACGCTGCTCCTGCAACTCAAGCACCTACCAGTAGGTATACTGGTACCCTCCCTTGGTGCAATAAGTGCAGTTATCATCACCGCATCCCTGGTCCATGTCGTGAGATGCTCTGCAACAATTATGGTAAAAAGGGCCACCTGGCTCGAGGCTGCAAAAACCCAGTCCAACCAACCGATCAGGCCTCTGGAGCAGGTGTTGGTCAAGCCTGTTACGGCTGTGGAGAAATCGGGCATTACAAGAGGAACTGCCCCAAAGCAGCAACACCTGGCAACACCGGGAGAGTACTAACTATGGGGCAAGAGGAAGCCGTGGCTGACCCTACCGTTGTGACGGGTACGTTCCTCCTCGATTACTCTTATGCATGCATTCTTTTAGATTTTGGTCCTGAAAGAAGTTTTGTTAGTCATGCATTCAAGCATTTTCTTAAACATAAATCCCAACCATTAACCGAAACGTTTACCGTCGAAATGGCTAACGGTGAGAAAGAGAGCACTAATGACATATTCGTGGGTTGTACCCTTACTCTGAACGACCATTCATTTCCCATCGATCTTATGCCAGTCTCTATAAAAAGCTTTGATGTCATCATCGGTATGGATTGGTTGAGCCCCAATCGTGCTGATATCCTTTGTTTCAAAAAATCCATCCGTCTCAACCTCTCCTCTGATGAAACCCTCGTAATTTATGGCGATAAACTTAGCACAAACCTTCGCATCATATCGTGCATCAAAGCTCAAAAACTTATACGAAAGGAATGTCATGCATTCCTAGCCCATGTTGTTAACGAAAAACAGGAAGTTAAAGACCTTAAGAGCATTCCCGAAGTCTGCAACTTTCCTGATGTCTTTCCCAAAGAGCTTCCGGGAATCCCTCCTGAACGCCAAGTCGAGTTTCGTATCGACTTAGTCCCCGGAGCTACCCCCGTAGCTAAATCTCCATATCGCCTAGCACCAGCAGAAATGCAGGAGCTATCTAGTCAGCTCAATGAGCCGCTCAGCAAAGGATTCATCAGACCGAGTTCCTCACCCTGGGGAGCCCCGATCTTGTTCGTGAAAAATAAGGATGGATCCTTTCGGATGTGTATCGATTATCGGGAGCTGAACAAGCTCACAGTCAAAAACTGTTACCCTCTTCCTCGAATCGACTACCTCTTCGACCAACTTCAGCGAGCCAGCTACTTCTCGAAAATAGATTTAAGATCAGGGTACCATCAGCTACGAGTCCATGAGGGTGATATTCCTAAAACGGCATTCCGAACTCGCTATGGACACTACGAATTTGTAGTAATGCCCTTTGGTCTAACCAACGCGCCGGCAGTATTCATGGATCTGATGAATCGAGTGTGCCGCCCTTTCCTAGACAAGTTCGTGATCGTGTTCATCGACGATATACTTGTCTATTCTCATAGTGAAGACGATCATAAACAGCACTTGAGACAGCTGCTGGAAACATTAAGGGCGGAGAAGCTATATGCGAAATTATCCAAGTGTGAATTCTGGATTCGAAAAGTAACCTTCCTAGGACATGTGGTAAGCAAGGAAGGCATACACGTGGACCCCTCCAAAATCAAAGCGATAGAGAACTGGTCAGCACCGAAGATGCCCACAGAAATTCGTCAATTCTTGGGTCTCGCTGGCTATTATCGCAGATTTATTCAAAATTTCTCCAGAATTGCCAAACCCTTAACCACTCTGACTCAGAAAGGTGTACCATTCTGTTGGAGTGAAAAGTAAGACGCTGCGTTCCGAACATTGAAGTAGGCCCTATGCAGCGCACCTATCATGTCTCTGCCCGAAGGGACGGAGGACTTCGTTGTCTACTGTGATGCATCCAATCAGGGCCTAGGCTGTGTGCTCATGCAACGGGGAAAAGTCATTGCTTATGCCTCAAGACAGCTGAAAGCACACGAAGTCAACTACACAACACACGACCTGGAATTAGGAGCAGTGGTCTTCGCATTAAAGATATGGAGACATTATCTCTATGGAACCAAGTGCACTATCTTCACTGACCATAAAAGTCTGCAGCATATCTTCGACCAGAAGGAGCTGAACATGAGATAACGACGATGGGTTGAGCTACTCAGCGATTACGAGTGCGAAATCCGCTACCATCCCGGCAAGGCCAATGTGGTGGCAGATGCCCTCAGCCGGAAGGAGTACTCAGGTCGTAGAGTGAAGGCACTGACCATGACTATCCATTCCCATTTATCCGCACAAATCAGAGAGGCTCAGCTGGAAGCCCTAAAACCAGCAAACGTCAAGGATGAGGCCTTGAGAGGAATGGATAAGAACCTAGAGATCAAGGGTGACAGAGTCTATTATTTCATGAACCAAATATGGACCCCAAAGTTCGGTGGTTACAGAGAGGTTGTAACGAATGAAGCTCACAAGACCAGATACTCCGTTCACCCAGGATCGGACAAGATGTACCTCGATCTCAAGAAACTGTATTGGTGGCCAAACATGAAAGCAGAGATCGCTACGTTTGTGGGCAAGTGTCTGACTTGCGCCAAGGTGAAAATCGAATATCAGAAACCCTCAGGTCTACTCCAACAACCAGAAATACCCGAATGGAAGTGGGAGAGGATCACTATCGATTTCATCACCAAATTACCCAAGTCTCCGAGTGGGCACGACGCCATCTGGGTAGTAGTTGACCGCCTAACTAAATCTGCTCACTTTCTACCAATCAAGGAAAACTTCAAAATGGAGAGGCTCACGAGAATCTACATCCGAGAGATAGTTCGACTGCATGGTGTGCCTATGTCCATTATCTCCGATCGAGATAGCAAGTTCACTTCGAGGTTTTGGCAGTCACTACAGAAGGCTCTTGGAACTAAGCTGGATATGAGCACAACTTACCATCCTCAGACAGATGGACATAGTGAGAGAACCATCCAAACCTTGGAAGACATGTTAAGAGCCTGCGTCATCGATTTTGGCGCGTCATGGGACACTCATCTTCCTTTGGTTGAATTTTCCTACAACAACAGTTACCATACTAGCATCAAGGCTGCGCCTTTCGAAGCTCTCTATGGCCGCAAGTGCAGATCCCCTCTGTGCTGGGCTGAGGTGGGCGACACGTAGCTAGCCAAGGGGCAAGTCCCAGATAGCACTCTCACTGGTCCAGAAATCATCCGTGAAACCACAGAAAAGATCGTACAAATCCGAGAACGACTTAAGGCCTCTCGAGATAGACAAAAGAGCTACGCCGATAAACAACGAAAACCCTTGGAAATCCAGGTTGGAGACCGTGTCCTGCTAAAAGTCTCACCCTGGAAAGGCATGATACGCTTCGGAAAGCGTGGAAAGCTAAACCCGAGGTACATAGGACCATTCGAGATCCTCGCCAGGATCGGTCATGTAGCCTACAAACTCCGATTACCTCAAGAGCTTGGTAACATTCATCCCGTCTTTCACGTCTCGAACCTGAAGAAGTGCTTATCCGACGAGACTCTTTCTATCCCTCTCGATGAGATTGAAATCAACAAGAATCTAAACTTTGTGGAAGAACCAATCAAAATCATGGATAGGGAGATCAAACGAACAAAACAAAGTCGCATTCCGATAGAGAAGGTTCGCTGGAATGCCAAGCGGGGACCGGAATTCACTTGGGAGCGCGAATATCAGATGAAACTGATGTATCTGCATCTCTTTCCCTAAATTCATGATTTGTATTCTATGTTCAAATTTCGGGACGAAATTCCCTCTAACGATGGGATGATGTGACAACCCGAAACTTTTATCCTGTGCAATTGATCTGTATATCAATATTAAACTCGATTTTATCATCTTTTAACACCGTTTAAGAGTTAGTTTAAGTGTTCTAAGCTTGAGTACAGTCAGGAATGAGATTAGAAATGAGTCAACAAGTCGTATAGAGACGAAACCGGGCCTTACACCCTCCTGAAAGGTGTGTACGGCCGCACACCCGCACACCCACCCTCCAGCCGCACACTCCCCCTTATATATATAAGGAGACCCCCTTCACTCATTTCTTTCCTTTGGTTGCACTCTAATTTCTCTCACTACTTTCTCTCTCTAAAAACTTCATCCAAGAACACTCTAAAGGCCTCAAAAACGTGAACTACTTCATCATTCAGCTTGTTATATTGGTAAGACACCTGAATCTAAGCCTAAAACTCATAGTGTTCTTCGTGTTCTTCATCCTTTGAAGGTGTACGGCCGTACACCTTCATAAGGTGGCCGCACACACCTTAAAGCTCTCCAAAGTGAAGAGTTTGGCCTTCATTCACTAGTAGGACTTGGTATTAGCACAAGAACACCTCAAAATTGACATTTCGGGCACAAATGAGGAGTGCACGGCCGCACACTCCTGTGTACGGCTGCACACACCCTCTGTACGGCCGCACACTCCTGTGTGCAACCGCACACACAGCCTGGCCGTACACCCTGGCCGCACACCCACTCAAATGGCCGTACACCTCCCTTATTTGATCATATAGGGTCCCGACAAGCATTTCCAAGTCCTTAGGGTGGTTTCCCATCATGTTTAGCCATGAAACACGCTAATTCTAACACACATATGTCTTATCACATGTTAATAGGATCCTCTTGCGTACGAAACATCGGTTGACACTCAACACTCATAACCAATTGTGCTTTCGGATCCTACGATAATTAGTGAGTTCATACCCCTACGCTTTTTCCGAGTTTTTCATGTTTTCAGAGGGGGAATACAAGCAAGAGTACAAGGAAATTGTGCTCAAATTATCTCATTTTGCATAGAATGATTTTATGTTCAATATGTTTTTAACTCAGACAACCTTTTTACCAATCGATTAAGAAATCAACTCGTAGAAACAGTTTTCAAATCTAAAGCAAGAAACTTGTGAATCATGTTATAATATGTATTATTTTATAAAGGATTCATGCAAATCACAAACAGGATTTTGGATATTGTTACTTGTAAATTTGTTAGGCTATGTTTGAGACATGTCCTTGGTAACACTCCATCGGATTCGTGAGTGGAGGACTACGACTTATAACCAGAATCTCTTGGAGGGAGAACATGACTATTGTGTATAGATCTATATGGGACTGACTATCCCGCACCCTCGCTGCTAGCTACAGCGGAACCGTTAGGTTTAGGGGTGACAAAGTCATAAAAGATACTGGCCCCCGTTTTGTGCCTTATCCAGTCTAAGTACGGTTATGGTACTCACAACTTAGGTAACGGGAATTTACTTTTGTAATAATGAAACGAGTGAACTAACCTCAAAGTAATATCTGATTTGATTACTAGAGGGCATCAGTAACGCCCTTAGGATCTAGTTCACTACCTATTTTATTAGTTTTATTTATGTAATAAGGCTAATACATCTAAAAGCGAATAACCAGGGTTTTTCAAGGAAACTACATCTATCGATACAAGTATGGTAGATACTTGTACACCTCGTATCAGAATCAAAAATCGACTATCAACTCTTAAGGAAAATATAGGATTTTCCTGGGATAACTTAACCTTTCATATACAGGATGTTTAACGTGTAACTAATGGATAATCAAACCTCTTTCATAAGAAAATATAGGATTTTCTTGGGAAACAACTTTTCAAAGAATCAAAGAAACATTTGTTTCAACAGAATTAAACGCTTATGAACTCACCAGCTTTATGCTGATATTTTAAAACTGCTTGTATTCTCAGGGCATCAATAGGCAGGTACTCTTGCCAACTTTTGGAGAAGACGGAACATTCTGAAGTCACGTCTTTTTACTTTTGCTATATACTGTTATGTACAAATCATGTTTTTGAACAATGTAAACATTCATATTATAATGTAATGGTTGTGTTTACTTCGCTTACTATGATACAACTGTTATAATACTACGCATGACGTCACTCCGCCCCGGAACGTTGCCGCCATCGGTTTCGAGGTGTGACAATATTGGAGGAGGCACACAAGTCCAAGTTCTCTATACATCCGAGAGCTACGAAAATGTATAGAGATTTGAGACTGAGTTACTGGTGGCCCTGCATGAAGCGAGAGATCGACTGGTTTTGGAGCGGTGCTTGACCTGCAGGAAGGTCAAGGCCGAGCATTAGCGGTCTCATGGCAAGGTTCAGCCGCTACCCATTCCCATGTGGAAGTGGGAAGAGATCACTATGGACTTCATCACGAAGTTATCGAGGATGGCGAGGGGTGTGGATGCCATATGGGTGATTGTGGACAGATTGACGAAGAGTTCCCACTTTATTCCGGTCTTAGAGTATATCCCCTGAGAATTTGGCAGATATTTATGTGCGAGAGGTGGTGGCTAGACACGGGGTGCTAGTGTCGGTGGTCTCTGACATGGATGTTCGGTTTACATCTAGGTTCTGGAAAAAGTTCCATGAGGAATTGGGCACTCAGCTGCATTTCAGCACAGCATACCACCCTCAGACAGATGGCCAGAGTGAGAGGACGATCCAAACACTTGAGGATATGCTTCGAGCATGCGTATTGGATTTTGGAGGAAGTTGGGATACATACCTTCCACTGGCAGAGTTTTCGTACAATAACAGTTACCTATCCAGTATCGACCGACCTTCATTTGAGATGTTGTATGGTAGGAGATGCAGGACCTCAGTTTGTTGGGGCGAGGTTGGACACCAGGTCATGGGGAGTACTGAGGTAGTGCTCAAGACTACCAGGCTGATTCAGCAGGTGCGTGACCAGCTGCGGGTCGCGCAGAGCTGTCAGAAAAGTTATGCTGACCGGCGGTGATCGGATCTCGAGTTCCAGGTGGGGGACTTTGTGCTACTAAAAGTGTCACCATGGAAGGGAATCATCAGGTTTCGGAAGAGGGGCAAGCTAGGACCCCGATATATAGGATCGTTCAGGATTACAGCCCTAGTAGGCAAGGTGGCCTATCGGTTGGATCTGCCGGAGGAGCTTAGACAGATTCATAACACCTTCCATGTGTCACAACTTCGGAAGTGTGTCACAGACGAGGCCGCAGTCGTTTCTCTGGACGATATTTAGGTGGATGAGAGCATGAACTACAATGAGAGGCCGGTTGCAATCTTAGATAAGAAAACCAAGGTTCTTCGGAACAAGGAAGTAAAGCTGGTAAAGGTGCAATGGCAGCACCGCAGGGGCTCCGAGTGGACTTAGGAGCCGGAGGAGGAGATGCAAGACCACTACCCGAATTTGTTTGGGCCAGCAGACTTTGAGGACGAAGTCTAGTTCAAGTGGGGGAGACTTATAACACCTATTCCATGTATTGATTAATTTGTATAGCTTATAGGGTTTTGTGCATGGACTCGGCGAGTTGGGGTACTCCAACTCGACGAGTAGAGACTGTTATGGGGATGCGGGGTTTGGGTTCTACTCGACGAGTCAGAAGGCCCCGACTCGACGAGTGGGAGTTGTAAAGAGAAACCCTAATTTTTAGGTTTTGCACCCTATTTAAAGAACATAATGCACCTCTTGTGGCCTCCCTTATCACCCTAATAGCAAGAGAAAACCCTCAACCGAACTTGAACCTTCTTGAGTGAGAGAAAGAGCTTTTGTGAGAAATTTGGGGTATTTGTGAAGGATTCTGGAGTTTGAAGAGGAAGGAGCAAGGAGAGAAGCAGTAGATCCGACATCTACTCTGTTTTGGCCATCATCTTGAGGTATAAAGTCGTCACCTTGATCTCTAGTTGATTAGATCCCTTTTCTTGGAAGTAAATGACCATTTTTGGTGCAAAATGGAGTCAAACTCGGATCTGGACTTATCACAAGGATATGGTTTCAGATTGGGACCTCTCTAGGTCCCCAATGACATAAAGTTGCTCACTTCATGTAGCTTAGCCCTTTTCCATGCACAAAAACCTTGTAAGAAGCTTAGTTTTGATGTTAAGGCGTTGAAGGGCCTTGCATGCACGTAAAGTTTGCAACTTTACGTGGTATCTGCACTAAGGGAGTTTGGATATGGAGTTTGGGACCTTAGATCCCACTGAAAAGGGCTGAACTTGGAAAGGACTGAAGGAACTCGTCGAGTCCCTTAGCTGACTCGACGAGTCGGGGTTGGGTTTGCCCGTTTCTAAGTTTCTGGATGAGTGCAGTGAAGGATTAGGGTTTTGTTCTGAGCGGACTGTAGTTTTCTAGACATTTGATGAAATCGACGAGTCACTAGGATGACTCGGCGAGTTGATGTGCGATTCAGTGGAATGAACTCGTGAGGAACTCGACGAGTTGTTGGATGCACTCGACGAGTTGAGGTCAACATGGACCGTTGACCAGGGTTGACTTTGAGGGTAATTATGGATTATGACAAGTTAATCACATGCTGGTTATAGGCAGTTAAGGAGGAGCAGTGCGTGGAATACATCCGATCTTATTTTGTCAGTTCAGCATTCGAGAGGTGAGTCTTTTCACCATACCAATGGGTCTAAGGCACCAAGGCCGTCCCATTTTAGGATATGTGGAGTGTTGATTGATTATGCGTTATGTTAGTATGACACATGCATAGAAGACCCCGGGGGTTCCCGTGGATGTAGTCTGAGACCAAATGGGGGTTCCCGTGGCATTTGGTATAAGACCTTGGAGGGTTTCCAAGGCATCCTAGTATATTTGCATGTGTAGTTTGAATTATGTCTTGTTTGGTAGTGAAGACCATGTTACGGTTCCCATGGCAGGAAGACCATGTGAGGGTTCCCATGGCAGGCAGTTAAGACCACGTGGGGGGTTCCAGTGGCACTAGGTGTAAGACCCTGGAGGGTTCCATGGCTTCCTTATATGTTGTATGCATAGCTTATGTGGTATATGTGGCTTTTTTAGCTAATATGATATGTGTTATGTGGATTGTGTGTGGGGTATGCTCTGGGAGACTCACTAAGAATTAGCTTACAGTTTGTGGATTTGTTTCAGGTACATCTGAGCCCAAGGGAAAGGGCAAGGCTTGATGACGCGACGTGCACTCTCTCTCGGGCATTTTGTGGGACACTCTGATGTTTGGAAATAATATTGTTTTGGATATGAATTTGAAAGCAAGTATGTTGAGATTTCATGTTTTATAGAAAAGTGTTTCACTAATTAAAAATGAAAATTTTCTTTTGAAAAATTAGGTCGTTACAAAACATGATACTAAAGTACTCTCATTTCCTTTCAGATTGGAGAAACTTTTATCTTTTTGCCTAATAGAATCTTCTTATTCGTTCTGCCATTCTTTGAAACTTTTCAAAGAATCAGAATTACACTTAATCCTATAACTATAGCCATATTTATTGAACCATCAGTAAATCATGAAGAATAGACTTATTGTCCTTTGTGGTGGATCTGACTAGTTCACACCAATGTGTACTGGATCTGACCAGTTCACACGTGAGCAAGGAATTTAGTCTTAATTTTGCAAAGATCAAGATTCTCATACATCACACAATTCAAATCGTATGATTCCAAGTTTCTGTCCAATTGAACCTTGGGTGATGAGAATCATTTGGTGAATTATGACACTACCACAAGGTATATAACTAAGAATCAAATCCATTTTCAACATTGCTAATAATAGAAATATAAACACCAATTTTCATAAATGCCATTGCAAGTAATCATAAAGTAAATAAGATAAAGCACAAAAATTTACTTTATTGATAATGTGCGGAAAACTTGTCCTTACAATGTAAATACACATGAAAACTATGTTTCTAAATATTCCTAAGCAAGCTATCATAACTCCTAAGTAGCAGCTCTGAATCCTGATCATTGAACCATACGACCGAAATCCATCTCTTCAGATCAAAATTAGCCTTCACTTTCCTCAAGCTTCCTTCTTTCTCTTAGATTCTGCAAAGCATCAAAATGCAACTTTCACATCAAGTATTAAGAATCTATGAACATGAACTTAATAAAGGAGTTAGATAGTGGATGTACCTGAAGTAGAGTCATACAATTTGACTTTACCATCTTCAAGATCTCTCAGGTAGTTAGGGCAGATTCGTTTCCAATGTCCCTTCAATCGGAAATAGAGACATATGGACTCTTTAGGAGTGACACGTGAAACTATCTCAGAATTTGCCTTTCTCTTACGGTCAAACTTTTTGACCTTGGCCGATTTCTCTTCCTTAGGAGAAGAAATCATTTCTGGACTATCATTGTTGTTATTGCCTACGTCCATGGAAATTTGGGAGGTAGATCTTCCAAAAAATATTTCTTTACCAGTGCGCCAAAGCATTGTTGCTTCAGCCTCAATTACCAAATATGTCAGATCAATAAGGGTCACGTCGTGGTCTGTCATACAATAGTCATTAACGAACTGACTATATGACTCAGGAAGTGATTGAAGAACCAAGTCAACAGCTAGCTTCCTTGGGAAAACGACACCCAACATTCCCAGTCTGTCAATGTGCGACTTCATCTTCAGGTCGTGTGCACACAAAAAACTTACATCTCGATTCTTGCATGCCAATAGGGCTTTAGTGACCTTGAACTTTTCAAGTCGCCTAAAACGTAGGACAGGGAGAATTACTGTAGGAGGTGGAGGAAGAGAAGTATGCTTTCCATTTCCACCAATGCACAAAGAAGGGAACGTTCTTTCACCTCGATCGACACGTGGAAGATCATCTTCAAAAGGAAAGCTTTTTCCAAAGGATTGAGGAAGACCATAGTTGTCAGAACTAGACATCTACAAAAGGGAGAAAATTCAAGTGAGTTGATTTAATCCTTAATATAAAACCCAAATGAAATATTAAGGCTAGGACCCAACACAATAATTCACAATTCAGAAGAGGGATGCCGTAATCCAATTGTAAATTATTTAAAGGTAGGTAAATGACGATTTACCAATTCCACCTGGAAAACGAAATTTAAACGAATTATGTTTTAGATGAAATTCCTAGATCTTTGAGATTCATTGAACTTTTCAATGGCATGTTTGATATCGATTATGCTCTCACTTTGTGACTGGGATGCCGAGGATCACAAACGAGATGTGAGCAACCATGAAAATTAGCTTGGTAATCTCGATGTCATTTATCACCAAATCAATGTGCCGGTTAACCACACACGCTCCATTGATCAACGATAATTTATGAAAAACCCATTGCCAACAATATTAGTCCCATATTAATGTTCCGGTTAACCACACACGCTCCACTAACGACTAATAAGGTGCAATGTGCAATTTCATGGGTTAACACCAAATTCACATTTTTCCTAAAGTAACTAAGATTGGGAATTTAATAAAGTTACTTTATAATTCATTATACTTTTAATGAGAGTTTAGTGTCCTGTCAAACCTGTTCGGCTAACGACTCTCCACTAGTCAAGGGTGCGGTGGGTGAGAGTGGATACCCAATGGCGGTCATTTTACAGGCCGCTTCCTTAAACACCCCTTATAGACCAGCTTCGTGAATGAGGTCTACTAACGGTAAGACTAACTTTTCTTATACATATATAATATATTAAACTTTTAATTTTATATAGTATAAGGGTGCATTTTAAACTTTTAAAATACTAAGTGGTTTAATCATTTAATAAATTAAACTTTTAATTTAATTAAAGTTAAACCATATATGGATTTATCAATTATCTTTTAATCAAATTATCAATAAAATTCATAAGGATATTTTTCTAGGTTTTTCCATTTAAATTGCTAAAAAAAACTTTTAATTTCAAATTTAAATTATAAAACCAAGAGGGTGTATTTTAAAACTTTTCAAAATACCAGGTTAAATTTTAAAACAAAATAATCTTATCATTATCCAAATTTAACCAAATCCTTTAATTATGATAAGGATATCATATTACCTTTCAAAAAATTCGATTTTAGGCAGTAAATACGAAATAAGGCAATTATCCTAATAAAAATGAAATCTGAAAATCGAAAAATAAGCAACTGACGAGTCAACTCGTCGAGTTGGACTCTGAACTCGTCGAGGTCATACATGAACTCATCGAGTTCCTGCTTCAGACAGCCAAAAACGATTTTATGCTACTTTGGACTGATCTGAATTGCGAGCATTGATTTGGCATGCCGAATTAAAGAACACACAAAGAACATGGTGATTTGGGTGTTTAAGAGATGTATTCGATCATGAAAGGTGTTACAAAAAAGTATAAGCTAGATCTAGACAAATAAATAGCTCACACTAACACTCTCAAGGTTACATCTTTCATGCACACCTCTACAAGTGGTATGAATCCCACCTTATATAGAGGTGTTTACATCTCTCTCTCTCTCTCTCTATCTATCTATATATCTATCTATCTATCTATCTATCTATCTATCTATCGATCGATCTATCTCTCATGTCACAAGGCTACTTTACCACATGTAAGTGGGTCTACAAAAGTCAAACCATTAACAAAGTCATACATGGATAACTTTGTACCCAACATTCTCCCCCTCAAAGTTAGGAATTGATGACCCGCTTCAAATCTCCCAAAATTGAGCAACTTCACAAACCGAGCCTCAAGCGTGACACATGTAGAGATGAAGTTCAAATCTTTAATTTTTCAATGACTTTGCAATATGGGTTCTAGAATGTGAGACCATACAAACCGAGCATCAAAAGGTAATTAGGAGTTTCTCAATCTCCAAAAAAATTACCTAAATCTGAGCATAAAAGCACACCCCAAAAATCTTCAATAAGTCCAAACCCATCATGAACCGAAATCACTTCCGAATCTCCAATCGAATCAATTCATAAACTTCAAATACTCGAGGTCACTTCGGTCTTCAAGTCCGCGTAATATGAAAAATTCAACTTTGGAATTTCCATATCTAAATCTCTCCTCCTTTTTATAATCGAAAAATGATTATAAAACCAAAAAGGGAGTGGGAACGCGCTCAATTCGGAATTTTTCTATCCAAAACTCCCCCTTAACACATCGCATAAACATTTTGCTTCAATCCGGAAAATCCAAAAAATCTTCAATTTTCAGCTTCGTTTACGAACCGCCTTTGACAAAATTTCACAAATTTGGGTAGAAATTGTCAATTTCAAAATTCTGCAGTGACCCGGTGCGTCCAAAACAGCCAAAAATGCGAAATACTCCCCCATTTGTGAAACTGGGTAGAGAGCGTCAATTCGTATTAACTGTAGGGGCCTGTTTCGAAAATTATCCCATTTTTCAGAATTTTCAGCCCAATTTCGAAGTTGGGTAAATTCTGTCATTTCTCACAAACTTCGGGGATTCGAAACGAAACTTCTTCATTCTTCATTATATTTGTCACTGTTTCGAAACTAGACTAAAACTGTCATATCTTCGAAACATTAAGGACCAATTTCGAAAATTTTTGTTTTCTTCTTCAATTCGTGTTATCATTGACGAACTGTCAATACTCCCATCGACACAATGCACTCTATGTCGACATTCGAAATCAACTTCCACAAGGACCCTTGACCTTCGAATGTAAGTCCACATTCAATTTACCCTTAACAATTAACCATCAAGCCTTCGAAACATCGACCACAATGCTTCGCTTTTTCATCACTATTTTCCATTCGCTTTCAAAATCCATTTTGCTACCCAGTCGATACCAAGTAACCAACATTCGATTATCCAAACCATTGATATCACATCCCAGTTCCAAAACAAAATCATCGACTATCGAACAATCACTAAAACAAATACCCTTCGCTTTTTGAGTTTCAAATCAAAACAATTATATCATCCTTTTGACTTTCGTTCTTCGTTCATCGTCAATCATCATTCAAGCAACTAACGAAAATCAAAATGGACATCAGTTTGACATCAAAGGAATCGAATCCAGTTTAACCCCAAAATCTTCAATCGATTTTTCCCAGTTCGTTTGCCAAGTATCGATTTCACAGCCTTCGTTCTTAATCTCTTTCTCATGTCGAATCCAAAATCCATTCACCTTAAACCCATCTATCGACCTTCGATCCCAAATCAATAATCGAGTGTCGATTACACCAAAAATTTCGATCAACTTATAGCTTTTGCTTTTGACTATAACCAATCCATCCAATTCGCCGATCGTTGACATCGATCACATCTAAATCTTCCATTAACTGACCTCATCGACCATTGAACCATCATTCGCTTTTTGGTGTTAAACCAAAACCAACAAAATCAATTTGTAGCACATAGCGAAAGAATATTCGACCTTCGTTTCAGTTCGTCACTTTGACATCAAGAACAACAACATCGACCAAAATTTGAAATTAGACTCAAATTAGACTAGATTCGACTCTCTCAACCTCAAAACAACTTGTAACTATTGATTTCAGCATACAATTCACCAATTCATCTCTTGAATTCCAACTTTGACTTTTTCACAGTTTGACTTTTCGAAGTCAAACACCAAATTGATGATTCAAACACCAAATTTTGGATCAAAAGCTTGATATATAAACCATCTATTCTTCACATGTTCTTCACGAAAATTTCAAAGTTATTGATCGATTCATCAAGATCAAAGATCCAATATTCGATTTCTTAGTCATAACTTGATCATCATCGATTTTAAGATTGAACACATAAAATAAAACCGATTCACAAGTTTAGAATCACACACAAGATTAATTGATTTGCAAGAACGACGAGAAGAAACCGATACACAAGAACTCGGATACTGCGTATGGTGAACAGATAAATGTACAACCGATCAATGCTTATGATAAAAAAAGACGACGCAAGCAGATGTATCGAATTGGTTTTGGAGAATATTTGGGCTCATTTAAAGGTATCGGATCGAAACAAGATGTTGGGCTCAAAATATGATCGATGAACAGTAATACTCACGTAATTGGGCTCAAAATGAATTAATGAACAGTAACCATTATTGATTTTGTTTTTGGGTCAAGTTTTGATTCAAACGAACAATTGCAAATTAAGAATCAAATCGAACAAACGAATATGAGACTGGATCGGATTGGGCTTGATCAATGAAAAATTTATTGGATCATAACAAATGGGTTTTAAAAAAAAATTGATCCAATGAATCAAAATGATCAAAAATTCAAGAACGCAAGCACGAATTAAAGAGATTTAGAGAGATCATCGAGAGACTCACCATAACCATTCCAATTGTGTTGATTGTGGCCAAATCGAGAACCGTTTCTTCAAAAAAAATCGCTTTGACCTTCGAAGACCCGCTCTGATACCAATTGATGTGAATTATGAGCATTGATTTGGCATGCAGAATTAAAGAACACACAAAGAACATGGTGATTTGGGTGTTTAAGAGATGTATTCGATCATGAAAGGTGTTACAAAAAATTATAAGCTAGATATAGACAAATAAATAGCTCACACAAACACTCTCAATGTTACATCTCTCATGCACACCTCTACAAGTGGTATAAACCCACCTTATATAGAGGTGTTTACATCTCTCTCTCTCTCTCTCTATATATATATATATATATATATATATATATATATATATATATATATATATATATATATATATATATATATATATCTCATGTCACAAGGCTACTTTACCACATGCAAGTGGGTCTACAAAAGTCAAACCATTTACAAAGTCATACATGGATAACTTTGTACCCAACATGGACAACTAACTATTGCATCAATTCAGTTGAAAAACATCCTAGGCTCTGATACCACTGATGGGTTTTGAGCATATCTACAATCTTATGTGATCATGCAGCCCTAATTGCTTTGGATCTAAGTTTTTTCACTAATTAAACATGCAAATTAAATACCAAAGCAATAACCCTAAAACTAGCATACAATTTTGAAAATCATATAAAATTAGGGTTAGAATATTACCTCACGTGTTATGCAGTAATAACAAGTCAATCTTGATGATCCTTGACTCTTGAAAGCTTAGTGCCTCAAATGTTGCACCTTTAATGGAGTCACAAACACCCAATGCAACAAGATGAGAGGAGAGACACTAGAAAAATCGGCTAGGGTTCTTCAAGGAAGCATGAGGCCGAAATTCTAATGCTTGGAGGGGGGTTTATATAGTAGTGGGTTGCTAGGGTTTTTAGTTGGAAACCCTAATTTCTTGCTTAAGGCTTAAGCAGCCCATGGACCTCTTACCAGTAGGCCTTGGACGAAATCTATAGGGCCTCCCTATTGGATTTTGTCCACTCCTAATTAAGGAGTCCATCAGCCCAGTTTTGCAACTATCAATGATTTTCAAAACAGCCCCTCCATTATTAATCAGTCCCTTTAATCCCAAAATTAATATCAAATTAATTTCTGATTAAATAAAATCATTTTGAGTACCAATTTATTCACATAATAAATTCTACTTTCTCTCCACTAGTCATCCTGTCAAGTTGCATGAGTGAAGGCAACCCAAAAGGACCATGCTACAATCAAATCAAGTACATACCAATTATAGTTTTGGGCTTAGACACCTAATCCAACACCTCACCCACCATAATATGTTGACATATAAACAAACAAGAAACCAGAACGGAACATAAGCACATGCATCTATTAATCTACCTGTTGAACAGTTCACTACCGCCTACTAAGCCCCTCACAGCACATTGCTCCACTACCGACAATTTCCAAGGAATGCATAGCCATATGTAACCAGAGGTAAGATAGACACCCTAACAGATGATCCTACTATAGAGCCACACCTAAACCACTAGCAGGAAAGAAAACCTAGATCAAGAGTCCTCGGGTTATCCTACGTGACTATATACAGCCCCTCGGGCATCCCTCTAGACGATAACCAGCCTATTAGTACGCTAACCAACATACCACTACTATATCCTAATACACAAGGATATATATATATATATATATATATATATATATATATATATATATATATATATATATATATATATATATATATATATATATATATATATATATATATATATATATATATATATATATATATATATATATATATATATATATATATATATATATATATATATATATATATATAGTAGATCAGTAAAAAAAGACAACACCCTATACACAAGGATATATAACCAAGTCACCAAAGAATGTGTAGCCATATGTAAGCAGAGGTGAGATAGACACCCGAACAGATGATCCCACTCTAGAGCCACAACCAAACAAGGAACATGCAAGAAAGCCTAGATCAAGAATCCTCAGGTTATCCTACATGACTACATACATCCCCTGGAGCATTCCACTAAACGATAACCAAAACTAGTGTTGCCGGCATTGGTGCCTTCGACCCACGAGTATAGTGAGGAAAACTCGCATGAATCGAAGAATATAGAAACACTGCGACGCGATCCCCTTTCTGAACTGCTTGCTCCCAATAACCCTCTAACACTAAAACACGGTAGAATCTTAATCAACAACCCAAATCCTTCAATTTTGACTCAAAGTCAAACCGGTCAAAAAGTCAACGGTAAACAAAAGTAAACGGTCAATGGGCCAATTGCCCCTCACAACGTGATATTATATTGGTCACATCATGACCCACTGAAAGATAAAATAGTCGCGGTCCTTCAATCCTCAAGACGTGACACGCATAATCTCACGTCGTGAGATTATGCCTAAAGGGAAACTTGATGCGTTAAGCCCTTAATCCATCAAGCCATGAATCCATATCCTCCAGAAGGCTTCCTCCAAGGGACTCTAAGGACCCATAAAGTTGCCAACTTTATGGAGTCCCAACACTCTAACACATCTAATCATGAACCATAATGCATAAAACTCTAGATCTAGCAACAAGGAACTATAAAGCATGAAGCTTGAACACTCACAAAGGTTCAGAGAAGTTGCTTCATGATGGTATTGAGGCTGGCAAGCTGCTCCCAAGCACCAAATATGTTTTACTTCACCTTCAAGTCTCCAATACTCCACCAAATGCTCAAGAACTCAAGGATAGTGCTAGGGTTTCAATTGAAATGAAGAGAAGCTGAAGAAAATACCATAGGTTATGAGAAAAGTTCCTTAAATATGGAGAACACCCTAAAATTCATGGGCTTAGGCTGCAACCAACCTCACGACGTGAGCATCATAACGTCACGTCGTGACTCTCATTTACACCTGTCACATCGTGACCTCCTTATGGTCACGTCGCGACACCCATTTTTCCCAAAAGTCATGCCCTTGACTCCTTGATACCCTAAACCGATCCGTTCTGGAAACTGGGTGTTACACATATTTTTTTCAATTTATCACTTTTCACATCTTCAATATTTTCCACAATTTCTTCAAAATCTACAAGATTTTTTTGATTAATGCAAGAACACTCATAAAAATGCATATGTATATATCATTTAAGATTCAGATGTGATTATATCATGTAAGATGCACATGTGATTATATAATGTGATATTCGCATGTGATTGTTGTTGGATTATGTGTCTAAGCCCATAACTATAATTGGTATGTACTTGACCAGATACAGGATGGTCCATTTGGGTTGTAACACTCTTGAACAATTTGATAGGATGGATATTTGAGAAATAGATTATTTGTGATTTATTAATATATTATAAGTATAATATATTAATTGAGAAATCATATAATTTAATTAGTATTGATCTAGAATTAATTTGGAATTAATTTATTGATCAAAAGAGACTAATTAAATTAACAGGGACTGATTGTGTAAATCAGTGATACATATGGTTTGGGCTATTGATCCATGATGGACTAAGCTTATGTGAAAGTCCATGAAATATTAGTCCATATGAATTATGGATCATAAGCCTAAGTGTAAGAATTAGGGTTTGCTTATGACTCTGGGAATTCTACACTATATATGTATTCCTGTCAAGCCAAAATCGTGCACCAAGTGTTCTTAGAAGCTCTAGCCGATTTTGAGTCTCCAACCTCTCTTTCAAAGTCCTCTTCTTGTTCTTGGTTTGTTATAAGACATTTGAGGCATCACACTTGAGGTGCTAGGCTCTTGAAAGACCGATTCCTACAAGCTACAACAAAGAGGTAATCTTCTAACTTACTTTTATGATTCATATGTCAAATTGTATGCTAGTTGTAGGTTCCAAGCTTTGGAAAATTTTGTTGCATGTTTAACTAGAGAAAACTTAGATCCAAAACTATTAGGTATGTTGTACACCATAGGAGTGTTATAGTACACATAACCCAACAGTGGTGTCAAAGACTGGTTGGTTTTCTGTTATATAGATGCATAACTAATTGTTCAAAGTTGGAAAAGTCAAAAAACTGTACTCTGACAGGAGGACTCGATGAGTCCATACATGAACTCATCGAGTCCATGTGCATAAGTGATGAACTCGTCGAGTCCATTATCTGACTCGACGAGTTGGATCATCTGTTGGCAGTTTTTCGGGTTTTTTGGCCTCAAGTGGATTAGAATCATTACCACAAACTGTTTTGTATCATAAAATAAGTTTTTCTGATATGGTAGTGATTATTCTCATCCAATTAAAAGATAAATTGTCAAAATTTAAGATAATTACTAGTTCATATGATAAAGCTAATTATTTGTAATTTTTGATTTGAAATTATCTTACTACAAGAGTTGTATTATGATCAAATTGGGAAAAGATAAAAATGGTTATTTTAAAAGTTTATAATTTGTTCTAAATGTTTTAAGGAGTTACAAAACTTTTCTTAAAATTTTGGAACCCAAAAAGTTTGTTAAGGAGTTACAAATAAATATTAGTTAAATTGATCTTAATGTTTTTGAAGAGTTCCATAAGTTATGGAACTTGAAAAGTCTCATCTTCTTAAAACAAATTAACTCCTTAAGTTATGGAGTTCAAAAGTTTTTCAAGTATTACAAAACTTGCCCTCAAGTTTTAAAAGTTGAAAAGTCTCAATTAAGAAACATTGAATTCATAGAAACCCTAGTAATTTGAAAAGTTTTCAAAATGTAACTCATGGGTTCATAACTTAAAATTAATTTAATATTTTTAATTTGATTTAGCATCTTGATGTTTTTGAATAGTTCAATTAACTCTTATGGACTTTATTCATAGTTAATTAAATGTTTAATTAAAAGAGTATTATTAAATCCATAATCATATGGTTTAAGTTTAATTAAATTAAGAGTATAATTTATTAATTGATTAAATCATCAAGTATTTTAAAAGTTTAAAATACACCCTTATACTGTATAAAATTAAAAGTCTAATATATTATATATGTATAATTAAAAGGTCACTCTTACCGTTAGTAGGCCTCATTCACGAAGCCAATCAATAAGGGGGGTATAAGGAAACTGCCTATAAAATGGCAGTTGAATGGGTGTCCACTATCACCCACCGCTTCCTTGATTGGTGGAGGGTCGTTAGCCGAACGGGGAGGATAGGACACAAACTTCCATTAAAAGTATAATGAAAAAAATACTAAGTAACTAAACACTTATAAATTTCCAATCTTAGTTACTTAGGAAAAATGTGAATTTGGTGCTAACCCATGAAATTGCACTTTGCACCTTGTTAAGTCGTTAGTGGAGCGTGTGTGGTTAACCGCAACACTAATTTGGGACTAACAATGTGTGGCAAAGGGTAGCTGATGTTAATCATGGATCAATGGAGCGTGTGTGGTTAACCGGCACATTGATTATGTGATATGTAACATCGAGAGTACCAAGCTAATTTGTATGGTTATTCACACCTTGTTTTTGATCCTCGGCATCCCAGTCACGAACTTGAGAGGGCATAATCGAGATTAAAACATGCCATTGAAAAGTTCAATGAATCTCAAAGAATCTAGGAATTTCAATTCATTTAAAACCTAAAATTTATTTTCGTTTTTCATGGTGGAAATTGGTAAATCGTCATTTACCTACCTTCAAATATTTGCAGTTGGATTACGGCATCCCTCTTCCGAATTGTAAATTATTGTGTTGGGTCCTAGCCTTAATATTTCATTTGGGTGTTATATTAAGAAATTAAATCAACTAAACTTGAATTTCTCCCTTGTAGATGTCTAGTTCAGACAACTATGGTTTTCCCGAATCTTTTGGAAAAAGCTTTCCTCATGAAGATGATGTTCCCAGAAATCATACTTCACTTCCTCCACCTCCTCCAATAGTTATCCCTAACCCACATGCTCAAAGACTTGAAAAGTTCAAGGTCACTCAAACCCTATTGGCAAGCAAACACTAAGATGGAAGGTCTATGTGTGCACATGTCTTGGAGATGAAGTCACACATTGACAGGCTAGGAATGTTAGGAGTCGTTGTGTCAAGGAAGTAGGTTGTTGACTTGGTTCTTCAGTGACTTCCTAAGTCATATAGTGAGTTCGTTAAAGGTTACTATACGACAGACCGCGACATGTCCCTTATCGATCTTACCTATTTGCTAATTGCTGCTGAATCAACAATGATTTGGTGCACTGGTAAAGCAAATTTGATTGGAAGATCTACTTCCCAAACTTCCATGGACAATGACAATGGAAACATTGGAAGTCAAGAAAATATTTCTCTTTCCAAGGGAAAGGGAAAGGCTAAGTCTGAGATTGTCCTATATACCATTCCAAAAGAGTCCGTTTGCTTCTATTGCCAAGAGAAGGGGCATTGGTTGCGAAGCTTCCATATCTACCTGAAGGACCACAAGGATGGTAAAGTCAAAATGTTTGACTCTGCTTCAGGTAATTCCATTATCTAACTCTATTAACTTCCTGTTTGTAGATTCTTAATACATGATGGGATAAGATTGCATTTTGATGTGTTTATAGGATCAAAGAAAAGAAAGGAAGCTTAAAGGAAGAGTAAGCTGATTCTGGTCGTGAGGAGATGGATTTCGATCGCATGGTTCGATGATCAGATTTGTGAGCTGCTACCAGGAGTTATGATAGTTTGCATAGGAATATGTAATAACATAGTTTTCATTTGTAATTTCATTGTAAGGATAAGTTTTCCGCGTATAAATAAAGAAAATTTTAATTTTTGTCTTATTTTGTATTTATCCTTGCAATGGCATTTGTGAAAATTGATGTTTGTATGTTTCTATTGTTAGCAATGTTGAAAATGGATTTGATTCTTTTGTTTGTGGTAGTGTCAAAATTTACCAAATAAGGAAAGATTCTCATCACCCAAGTTTCAATTGGATAGAAACTTGGAATCATGCAAATTGTATTGTGTGATGAATGAGAACCTTCATCTTTGGGAAATTAGGACTAATTCCTTGTTCACATGTATATGTGAGTCAAGTGAAGGACTAGGGTATCGGGTACACTTGGTTGTGCGTTGGTCAGGTTCACCACAAAGAACGATAAGACTATTTGTTATGATTTACTAAAAGTTTAGTAAACATGGTTATACTTACAACATTCAATATAATTTTGAATCATTGGAAAAGTTTCAATGTGTGGCAGAACGAATAAGAAGAATCAAATTAGGCAGAAAGATAAAAGTTTCTCTAATATGAAAGGAAGGGAGAGTACTTGAGTATCGTGTTTTATGATCATCTTAGTGATTATGGAACCATATCACAATTGATCCTCTAAGGACATCTTAGTGCACAAGTATGGCTAAGAGGAGGAATCGTGAGTTGTTGAAATGGTTAAATCAAAAGGTGAGTCATACTTCGTTCCAAAACCAAGTCAAAATTGTGACTTGAGTGACATATCTTAAGTAGGTTTATAGCACATTTGAAATTGGTAAGTTGTGATGTCTTGGATAAGACAGAGACCAACTAAGACTAATTGTGTGAAGTGTTTTTCTAGATAAGAACCGGCACTAACTCTTGAATATTTATTTGTCAAGCAGTGTTTGTTGACAAA
This sequence comes from Lactuca virosa, assembly GCF_052849685.1. NCBI lineage: Eukaryota > Viridiplantae > Streptophyta > Magnoliopsida > Asterales > Asteraceae > Lactuca > Lactuca virosa. The sequence continues at coordinate 306,921,981 of NC_136433.1, read as the reverse complement.
GAGAATCTTATAGGTCAATAGGTCAGTGGGACTCTTAAAGGTCTTGAAAAGTTTCAAGAACTAATCAAGAATATACTTGTTGTTAATCACTATCACACGAATTAAGGTTTGTAACCTATCGTGTTGAGATATTCTTGTTTCTGTGCCCATTCCAGTTAAGTTGACTACGCATGTGAGTTCTATGAGTTCTCAATTTTCTGCATAACAACTTGGAAGAAATGGTAGGCCCTTGTGCTGCCAGGTGGCAAGAAATTAAGATTGAACAAGTTCAGTGCATATGAGTTTGGATTTGTTACTAACCTTGTCTTGTGATTATGGTTATGACAAATTCACATGGATGGGAACACATACACCATAAAATCTAAGTGACATAAGGCTTCTCTCCAATTCATGAAAATTATTGTGAGGAAACGCTCTCACTAAGTAGATTTTAAGGAGATAGCATTTTTGATATTTGCATTCTCAAATTCGATTATGATTACGGCATCCCTCTTCATAGTTTGAATTGTGAGAAATGGCAAAACGTCTAAACATTTGAGACTTATTATTGTAAGTTCTGAAATTGGTTAGACACACATGTGAGCTATCTAAGGAAAGGTGTATGAGTTTGAGAAGCCAGAGATAAAGTGTTATCGAAGCATCTTGTATCAGAAATCTGAACTTTGGTAAGAAAGTCAACAAGTATTGATTTCTAGAAGTCCAGCTTATTTATGGGTACATGTAAAAGCTAGTGGGAGCATAAGTGTTATAATATTAAAGAAATAATTGTTATGCTAGTGGGAGCATAATCATTAGGGTAAGTGTTGCAAGTTAGCAATGTTAATTATAGAAAACAAAAGTTTCAATTCGCAAGTTGCAGAGTTTGAAAAGTTGTTTTGCTATAATTAAGGGAGGGGAACTCATACTTCATTTCAAATCTAAAAGCTTAGATTGTGAGATTTTAATCAAATTTAGTCAAGGATATATATGTGAATACCATGTTGGAATGCTTCAACATTGGAAATTCTATATATTTAATATTATAGCAAAAGACTGGTCAGGTATCATGTCTTTATGTAAGACATTATGAATCGTATCCCATATGCTTCGGGTATAGAATTGATTGCATATGCTATAATATTCATGTGTTCTGAATTTTCCGAATGCCAAAGGTATTAAGAAGGAAATATGACTAGAACCAAATATGACTAAAGTTGCTAAACAATTGCTAAGAACAATCTAAGGTTTGCCAAATATTGGTTGCTTGTGGGAAATTGGAAGTATTGTAATGAATGTACCATATTGACATTAATAATGAGCTTTCATATGGAAAATATGGAAATGTTTCCATAATGGGAGTTGGATATTAAGAATCTATGTGTAGGTTAGAAACTTTTATGCAAGAAGGATGTTCAAAGGAATGTACTTTGAATTTGAAACTTCGCTTCCATGGAATTGTTTTGTTATCAATCTCCAGTGGAATACTTTGTAATTTAATTGTCCAAGTCTCTGTGGCTTTGGTGCATTGACATTACAAAAGGATCATTGCATAAGGGTTAGAGCACAACACATTCTAGCAGTGACAAGAATTTGGTATTCTTACACTTGCAATAAGAATTTGGAATTGTGAAATGAGCATCATTGAAATGTTTTTGATTGATCTATTTCACATACTAAGGACCATAGATAAACATAGTGTGCATGCTTGGAGCATGGGATAACTATTGTTTTAATTTAAGTATTAAGTTGATAAAACGAAACATTATACAATGAATAATGTGTAATCAATATGGTGATTAAATAAAAGGTGTTTTATTTATATTCAAAAGTTTTGGGACCACGTTGGATTCGATTATTTTTGTGTTTCACTTTGCATGTTTTGAATTCCCGAATAACTAGGTTATTCAAACTATCCACAGTCGATCATACTTTGGAAGTAGGTATTGAAGCTAGACTGTCATGAATGGGTCTGTAGATTGTTTAAAGGTGTTTAGACATAGCACAATTTTGCTGCAGTATTCATGAGTACTCCTGTAATAAGATTTGAGTATTGGACTAAACCCACGCTCATTTGAATCACTTCATGGATTTCATCACGAGTGATCATGAGACGATAATATCTTATATTCTTGAAATGGAGAGATATGAGTTGCAGTTTACAAGTCGGTTGCACATTGATCATATGTAAACACACCAGTAACTCGGTGTTATAAAACATATCATTGTGTGTGATTTGATGAGTAAATAGAGCAAGCACATGAGTTGAAGTTTATCCATTCCTTTTAACCAATGTGGGATAAAAGCGATATCTGTGGGCCCCTCGATGATTTAGTGATGACAAACCTAAGCACTTGGCCAAGCCTGGACTGATTTGATTTGTTCTATTAGTCGATCGTCATAAATTGGAAATCGGGAAACAACACATGAACAGAGAGAATGAGTATAATCCATGTCTCAGTTCATACAATATCTAGAATGGAGGAATATATGATCCCTTATCTTATGGACGCGTTACTAATTAGATCAGAGTTCGTCAACGGTCTTTTTGAGAGCTACGATTGCCAATCGGAGTTTGAAGTCGTACTTGCAATAATAGTTATTAGAATTATCCAAGTGGGAGACTATTGGATTATGTGTCTAAGCCCATAACTTTAATTGGTATGTACTTGACCCGAGCACCAAAGATGTTTTCCTTCACCTTCAAGTCTCCAATACTCCACCAAATGCTCAAGAACTCAAGGATAGTGCTAGGGTTTCAATTGAAATGAAGAGAAGCTGAAGAAAATACCATAGGTTATGAGAAAAGTTCCTTAAATATGGAGAAAACCATAAAATTCATGGGCTTAGGCTGCAACCAACCTCACAACGTGAGCATCATAACATCAAGTCGTGACTCTCATTTACACCTGTCACATCGTGACCTCCTTATGGTCACGTCGTGACACCCATTTTTCCCAAAAGTCATGCCCTTGACTCCTTGATGCCCTAAACTGATCCGTTCTGGAAACTGGGTGTTACACATATTTTTTTCAATTTATCACTTTTCACATCTTCAATATTTTCCACAATTTCTTCAAAATCTACAAGATTTTTTTGATTAATGCAAGAACACTCATAAAAATGCATATGTATATATCATTTAAGATTCAGATGTGATTATATCATGTAAGATGCACATGTGATTACATAATGTGATATTCACATGTGATTGTTGTTGGATTATGTGTCTAAGCCCATAATTATAATTGGTATGTACTTGACCCGATACAGCATGGTCCATTTGGGTTGTAACACTCTTGAACAATTTGTTAGGATGGATATTTGAGAAAGAGGTTATTTGTGATTTATTAATACATTATAAGTATAATATATTAATTGAGAAATCATATAATTTAATTAGTATTGATTAAGAATTAATTTGGAATTAATTTAGTGATCAAAAGAGACTAATTAAATTAATGGGGACTGATTGTGTAAATCAGTGATACATATGATTTGGGCTATTGATCCATGATGGACTAAGCTTATGTGAAAGTCCATGAAATATTAGTCCATATGAATTATGGATCATAATCCTAAGTGTAAGAATTAGGGTTTGCTTATGAGTCTGGGAATTCTACACTATATATGTATTCCTCTAAAGCCAAAATCGTGCACCAAGTATTCTTAGAAGCTCTAGCCGATTTTGAGTCTCCAACCTCTCTCTCAAAGTCCTCCTCTTGATCTTGGTTTGTTATAAGACATTTGAGGCATCACACTTGAGGTGCTAGGCTCTTGAAAGATGTCACACCCCCGGACCAGACGGTGGAAACGTCGAAGGCGGGTGACTTCATTGTGCAATATCATAACAATTGAATATAAATGAAACAGAGCAATCCAAACATCATACATTGAGATAACAAACTTACATTGTTTACATGTTGTATTTGTTCTTCGAGTTACACAAAAGAGACATAAGTAGAAAAATTCCAAACTACAGCTAAATAGTCCTACATCCGCGTCCCTTGTTACCTGCTTAATAGATCCCTGAGAATACAAGTCGTTTTGAAAAGCGTCAACTAAAAAGTTGGTGAGTTCATAAGCATTTGTATAAAATAGTTTTACACTTGTTTAGAATCGTTCTCATCTTACTTTCGGAAAATCCGATATTTTGTTTGAAATCGTTTGAAGCCTTGCTTTGAAAATCATGGATATATGTGTGCATGTCGTTACTTTTGTTCATCCTTATAAGGAGTGATTTTGAAAAGTAGTGTGATTTGTAAAGGCGAGCTGTGTTCGAGAATAGTTCTTTTGAATAGTAATAGCCAACCGTTTCTAGAAAATCCCATATTTTCAAAAAGAGAATATAGTTGTAAATCTTGTTTTTCTTATCAAGTATAATTGAGTGTGCGTTCTAGTTTATCGTTATCGAAATTGTATAAAATCGTTTTCTCCAGAAAATCCTATATCTTTTGCTATAAAATATTCGTAAGTTCTATTTCCAATTGTGTGAACTTGCATATGTGTGTGTTAATTTATCGTTTTCAAAATCGTATACAAACGTTCTCCATAAAATTCTACGTTTTCTGATTTGTATAATAGCAGTATTAAGACTCTAATACTTGTTAGGTGAAAGAAATCAACATGGCGATTGTGGACATTCTATGCAATGAAAAAGGACAGTCAACACAACAAATGCAGACCATCACTACCATGCATAGGACAGTCAACACAATATGCCAAAATTTATTTATGAGGTTTTCCTTGCATAAATTTCTAGTTAATATAACATATTCTAGTGAGTCGTTATAACCATACTAATATGACGGAAGCCTGTTTTGGCGTTTCTCAGGCGCCCTCGGTTTGATAAAGACATTTGTCACCCTAGACTGGCCAGTCTAGCTGTAGCGAACAACGAAGGTGCGGGGTGTCAACCCCGTATAGATCTACACACAAATTCCCGCTCTCCCTCCAGGAGACTCTAGCTATAACTCCTTACAGGACTTTAGACGTACACTAATATTTTTATATTTAGGTACTTTTGAGATTTGTCTGACTATCATATTAACAACCTTTCGAGAAATCGTTCGAGATCCATTATTTGTTAGATAAATAATGATATCGTACTCATTGAATAAAATTTTCGTTCTCGTTCCATATCGTTATTTGTGCTTGTTAACTGGGTATTTCGTGTTCGTTCCGTTTCGTTCATTGAAAAATAAGCCATTTTGAACATTTATCAAAATGACCCAACATTATCGAAATTGGCAAAATGGTCTTTCCTTTCTATAAATTGTCGGCTCAGGCCCATATTAGTCAAAAGAAAAGTGTCAATTCATAATTTGTGTAAATTTATGACTGCAGGTTATGACACGCATTTTCTGTTTTATGACATATAGAACCTTACTTATGTTCCTAAAGGTTGACATGCAAATATTTTTGTCATGAAAACTCTATTTTCGTATATTTTTCTTGATAAATTATTTATATTAAATATTTATAAATATTCACAAATACTTTGTTAATCTGGTAAACAAAAGACATGAGTAAGACATAATATTCCAAGATAACCCTTGTGTTTATGTTTGGCCAAAAGTGATCCAAAATATTATTATTTCCATAATTTAATCACTTTCAAAATATTTTGTCCCACAACTTGTTTAAGTTAATCTTGAAGCGAATACTTATAGTTGTTGTTATAAAAATTCGTGACTTATACTTGGTAACATACTAGTTCTTGTTTCCAAACATGATTTGTGAAATATAATCCAAACTCTTGAGACTTAACCAAAATCTCGAGTTTTTGGACTATTTATAAGGGTTTTCATACTTAAGCACATGTAAGATGGCATGCATACACAATAAACAAATAGATCATGATTTACACAAGGCTTTGACTTGTATTCTCCCCCAAAACAATAGAAATCTCGAAAAAGTAGGGGTATGAAGCTCACCTTGGTTTGTTTTGGTGGGTGATCTGGCTAATTGATGAGGAGTTTCCAAGTTCTAACCCTTGGAGAGTTTGATAAACTCTTTGAACTTGGGGATTTCCCTAAGAATATTAACACATAATTTTATGTGTGAATATAATGATATTAACAGAATAATGTGAAGAATCACTCAACAAATTAGGAGATACTTACAAGAATTTTGGAAATTTCTTTGAAAAAAAATCAGATTGAAACTTGGATGCACTTGGGAGCATTCACTTGTTCTTGAAGAGTTTGTTAAGTGGGTGAGGAAAGGACTCTTGAAGAAGAATGAAATCTCCAGGGAGTGGAAATGAGGTAAGTGTGAGGAAAGGAATTCTTCTTTTGAATAAAGGGAGAGAAGTAGATTTGATATGTGCTTGGATATCTGGAGGATATTGCATGTTTATCCGTGATTATCTTGGAACTTGTTGAAAATGTCGCATCACAGAGTCAAAGGCTTTTGTCTTATTCACATCTTATGTTTTTAGAATAATATTTTAAAATGATGAAATAGTGGAATGGTTCGAAATCCGAAGCCAAATGGCAATTTCCGGAGTCAAATAGAGAATTTCGGAGCCAAAACATGAGTTCTGAAGCCTCTAGGTGAATTCCGAAGGATATAATCAAGTTCCGGAGTCACGTCCACACTTCCGAAGCTCTTATTATATTCTGGAGTGGGATTCCGGTGTCAGCCTCCAATTTCTGGAGTCGGGTGAGAAATTTCGAAGGTAGTCTCATTTCCGGAGTCGCTTGGCAAATTCCGTAGTCAAAGTGAAGGCAGCTTGACCGGACCGATGATGCGAAAACTTCTGGAGTGGCGCGAGGATTTCCGGAGCAAAAAGGAATATTCCGGAGCGCATCCATTCCGGAGCAAAAGGAATGTTCCGAAGATGGGGTGTTTTCCGGATCAAAGGGGTTCCGAAGCAGAGACTGTCCGGGCATGCTTAAATTCCGAAGCACTAGATTCCGGAGCCAAGAGGTTCCTATGTGTGAGAATGCTTGGTTCCTTTAGGAGGTCCAAAGCTTCCTAAGGGTTCCAAACTAGGTTCTCTCCTTCAAGTTTTCCTCTTTTCGCTTTGTGTTGGTTTTGACTAAGGAAAACTACATAGGGAGATTTGAGAGAGATTTCACATATTCGGAGAGATTTGGGAGAGATTTCACATACTTGGAGAGATTTAGGAGAGATTTCACATACTTGGAGAGATTGTGGGAGAGATTTCACATACTTGGAGAGATTTGGGAGAGGTTTCACATACTTGGAGAGATTTGGGAGAGATTTCACATACTTGGAGAGATTTGGGAGAGATTTCACATACTTGGAGAGATTTGCATTCTAACTTTACATGGCCCATTAGGAACCATAATGTACACTTTTAATGTGTTAGCACAAGTCTCACAATAGTTATTGCTTACACGAGGACGGAATTTCCTAGCCAAAATGCTAGTTGTGACATCATCCCCCCGTTAGAGGGAATTTCGTCCCAAAATTCTTTCAAAAGATAGGGTCATGAATATGGGAATAAGTGAAGGTACTTTTGATTTATCTGGTCTTCGCGTTCCCAAGTGAATTCCGGCTCACGTCTAGCGTTCTCTTGAACCTTCACAATCGGGATGCGGCTTTGTTTTGTGTACTTAACTTTTCCGTTCATTGTCTTAATAGGCTGATCAATGATTAGGAGGTTCTAGTTCACCTTAGTCTTGTCTAGTGGGACTGGGAGGATTTTGTTCGATAAACACTCCCTAGGTTCGACACATGAAACACATGGTGTACGTCACTAGGCTTGGAGGGTAGTTGGAGTTTTGTAGGATACCGGACCGATCCGTGCAAGGATCTCGAATGGTCTGATGCCTTGGGGATTTAGTTTACCTTTCTTTTCAAATCATCTCATCCTTCCTCGAGGGAAGATCCTTAGTAATACCCTGATCCCCTACTTGGGATTCCAGGGTTTTAAATCTGCTATTTGCATAGCTCTTTTGTCGGCGTTACGATGGTTGGGGTCGTGTTCGGGTTTGGACTATCATTTCCGTGGTTTCTCGAATAATCTCGGGTTTAGTGAGTGTGCTATTGGGCGTTTGTCATCTTGTCGGCTGAGTATCTCCCACCTCAGCCCAACGAAGGATGATCTGCACCTCTGGACACCCAGGGCCTCGAGGGGTGCAACTCCTATGCTCGAGTGGTAGTTGTTGTTATATGAGTACTCAATTAGAGGCAGGTGGGTATCCAAACCTTGTCAATGTCCATTACACATGCTTCTCTTTGAGGTGTGGGTTCTTGTTTACCTTGATCTCGACAGGTGGGATTTCTAGAGTTTCGGTGGTCTGACACTTATGAGTGCTGAACACATGGAAGGTAAAATGTCTGAAACTAGGTTCTTAGGTCAATCAGAGGCTATGGGTTATCGGGCCCTTTCTTGGCGAGGCCTTTTGAATGGTCTTCTAGGGATCGGGATCCTGGTGTCCTAGAAGTAGAGTTTTCTGGGCCTTAGGAGTTGGTACTATGGTCACCGAGGCTGAGTTTGTGTGATGTAGTTGACCTTATGAGTCTTGGATCATCTTGGGAGTTTTCTTCCTATAGTTTTCCGAGCTAATGGTAGGTCGGCCTCTGCCAGTTCCTTGCTGTTGGTTGAACATGACTCCGATTCGGGGTAGGGAGTACCGATCCTTGAGGATGAGTTTGTTTGGCTTATTCGTAGTCGGTGGTGCCTATGGTAGTTTCTTCTTTCTTCCTTATGAGTTAGATAGGTGCTTCCTGTGGTTAGGGACTGGGTCTGATGTTTCCTTTATCTATTATGCCGATCTTGTGTTCAGACACTATCTGTTCTTGTAACCGTGCTAAGTGGTATCGGGTGTTTGGTTATTGGGGTGGTTCCAGGAGTCGGGGTGATTCTATCTCCGCTTAGCACTTGGTTGAGGTTTCCAAATGAATCCTTGGGAATCTCTGGAGAAAGGTCGGAAGCCTTTCGGATTCCCTTGAGGTCTTTTGCTTCTTGATTTTCCATCTTTATTGGGGCTAGGGAAGGGTGTGGTATTTCTTACACCAGGACTTAGGTGTCTGGTTGCTAGGGATTCGTCGTTACTGGTTGAAAGAGTTTAGTTATCTGGTTGGGTAAGATGAAAGTCTATTTGCAATGCTCGAGGTTTGTAAGGTGAGAATCAAGTCTGTCTGTGCCAATTGATGACATTGGACTCCTTGTTACAACAGGTGTTACATCGATTTGGGGAGTATCGGTTGTTAGGAATCACAGGGTGTTCTATGTTCATGTTCTTATCACCACTAGTTTCGTTTTTGGTTGTTTCCATTGGGTCTATTTGTTCCTGCTTGCTAGATGTTTTAGCGACACAAAGGTGCTGCTATAGGGCAAGGGAATTCGTAATCCGAATTCTGCCAAGTTTTTCCACTATAGATGGATGTGACCTAACCGTACATACTTAAGGATTTTTAAAGATTGACTGCGGGGTTCTGTCCTAATCGCTATTCAGCCCAGGGACAGAAAATTGTTGGGTTATGAGCATTCTAACACTCCTAAGTGTACATGCAACCCTAAATACCTTGGATCTATGTTTTCTCTATTATACATACAATTATGAACATCCAAGGTATTATCCTAATCTAGCATACAAAATAATAAATATAACAAGATAGAATACATACCTCTTTGATGTAGAATGTCTTCATGAAGCTTGAGTGCCTAGTGCCCCAAGTGTGACACCTCAAATGGTTCACACAACACCAAATACACTTGGAATAACTTGAGAGAAACTTGAACACTCCTTGAAATCGTCTAGCCCTCACACTCACACATTAGTGCACGATTTCTTGAGCCATGGGATTCTTTTATATGGTGGCTATTAGGGTTACACCATGTAACTCATAACTTTACCCATTCCTTATGCTCCATGGATTTTAACCTCCATGGAGTATCCATGGGTCACCCCATGGACTTAGTCCAACATAAGGAATCTTGGATCACAAGCCCACATATATAAGAATGAATGATTTACACAATCAACCCATATATTTAATTAGTCTCCTTTTTGATCACTTAATTAATTCCAAATTAATTCTTGATCAATACTTATTAAATAACCTTATTAATATATTAGAACTTATAATATATTAACCAACCTTAAGTGTTATTTCTCTCATTATAGTCTATCCAAATGCATGATGCCATGCAACCCAAATGGACCATGCCGGGTCGGGTCAAGTCTTACCAATTATAGTTATGGACTTAGACATTAATCCAACAGTCTCCCACTTGGATAAGTCTAAAACTATTATTGCGTATGACTTCAGGAACCGATCAGCAATCGTAGCTCTCAAAAGCTTCTGTCGAACTCTGACCTTGTCGATGAACTCTGACCTTTGTCAATGACTTGTCCATTAGATAAGGGATCATATATTCCTCCATTCTAGATATCATATGGACTGAGACATGGATTATCAATCATTCTCTCTGTCCATTTGTTGTTTCCCGATTTCCGATTCATGATGACTGACTGATTGAACAAATCAAATCAGTCCTAGATTGGCCAAGCACTCACATGTATCATCTTTAAATCACCGAGGGGCCCACATATATCGCTTTTATCCCGAAGGTAAAAGGAATGGATAAACTTCGACTCATATGGCTTGTTCTACTACTTGTTGAATCATACACAAAGGCACGTTTTATAACATCGAGTTACCAATGCGTTTTTGTGCAATCAATGTATAACCAACTCATAGTAACAACTCATATCTCTAGGTTTGAAGAATATAAGATATTATCGTCTCATGATCACTCGTGATAAAATCCATGAAGTGATTCAAATGAGCGCGGGTTGAATTCAATACTCAGAACTTATGAGCACTCATGAGTGTTGTAGCACCACTTTGTCCACCAACTTGGACCTCTACAAACCAACCCATGACAGTCTTGATTCATATCTACTTCCAACATATGACCGACTGTGGATGGTTTGAATAACTTAATCATTCAGGAAGAGCGACTTAGTTATTCTGGAAGTCAAAACATGCAAAGTGAAACACAAGAATAAATGAATCAAATATGGTATCAAACCCTATGAATGTTCCGAAGATGGGGTGTTTTCCGGATCAAAGGGGTTCCGAAGCAGAGACTGTCCGGGCATGCTTAAATTCCGAAGCAATAGATTCCGGAGCCAAGAGGTTCCTATGTGTGAGAATGCTTGGTTCCTTTAGGAGGTCCAAAGCTTCCTAACGGTTCCAAACTAGGTTCTCTCCTTCAAGTTTTCCTCTTTTCGCTTTGTGTTGGTTTTGACTAAGGAAAACTACATAGGGAGATTTGAGAGAGATTTCACATACTCGGAGAGATTTGGGAGAGATTTCACATACTTAGAGAGATTTAGGAGAGATTTCACATACTTGGAGAGATTGTGGGAGAGATTTCACATACTTGGAGAGATTTGGGAGAGGTTTCACATATTTGGAGAGATTTGGGAGAGATTTCACATACTTGGAGAGATTTGGGAGAGATTTCACATACTTGGAGAGATTTATATTCTAACTTTACATGGTCCATTAGGAACCATAATGTACACTTTTAATGTGTTAGCACAAGTCTCACAATAGTTATTGCTTACACGAGGACAGAATTTCCTAGCCAAAATGCTAGTTGTGACAAAAGACCAATTCCTACAAGCTACAACAAAGAGGTAATCTTCTAACTTACTTTTATGATTCATTTGTCAAACTGTATGCTAGTTGTAGGTTCCAAGCTTTGGAAAATTTTGTTGCATGTATAACTAGAGAAAACTTAGATCCAAAACTATTAGGGTTGTATGTGCACCATAGGAATGTTATAGTACACATAACCCAACAATTGTATCTTTTACGATTCAAATGTGAAATTCATAAAAGAATTTAAAAAATAATTAACAAAGAACACTCACACAAAATGCATGTGTGCATATAGATGTAATTTATATGTTATTCACTTGTGACTTACATGTGAATCACATGTAATTCATATGTGATTCACTTAGGCTATACGATGTGTGAGATTTTACCGATGGTAAAAGCCTATATGGCACTTTTATAGGTGTCGAAGACCACACCCCAACATGTTTTTTGCTTGTAGTAAATCTCATAGGTGAACTTCCATCGATGACAAATCTCAATGGTAAACCTTTTCTTATTTCCTGATTGATCATTAAAATTTTCTTTTATTTTTTATTTTTTCATTTTAACATAAATACCACTATATATACCATTGGTAAAAAAACCACCACACCCCATTCATAGGAAAAGTGTGGCAAAATTTATAAAAGATTATGTTGCGCCTATGCGACGCCTATGTGGCACCCTTTTTACCATTGGCAAAAAAAACTACCACAACTTTTAGCCTTATAATTTACATGTGAGTTACCTGTTATTCATATGTGAATCACATGTGATTCATATGTGAATTACATGTGATTTTTATTGATCGGACATCGTAATTGTCACCAACCCTCTAGGTTTCTTTAGAGGAATTACATGTGATTCAAGAACAATAATTATGAAAAAAACATAGTAAAATAGTATAAAGAAATAAATTTTAATAATAAATCAAATATGGATATCATTATAATGACCAACAAAAGTAACTACATGCTTTGAACTCTGAGAACAACCTCTTAGAGCTAGCAAATTAGTAAGATCGGATCACCTGATTCTCAAAAACACTAATGAATCCTTAGTGTTTGTTCTAGAGTGATACTGATATGAGATTGGCTAAATTCCAAAACACAAATTCCAGAATAGAACACTAAAGAAGTATATGGTGATTATTAGTGTATAAAGAAACTAAAAAGAGTTTCATAAAATTGACATACATGATGCAACCATACATGGAAAGTTGAGAAACATGAAATAGGGAGTAACCTACCTCCTTCTGTCACACCCCCAAACCAAGGATGGCGGAAACGTCCGGGGGTGGAGGACTTCATGTATAGTATCATAACAACAATTGTAATAGTAATTGAAGCAAACACAACCAACATATATATAATTGAAAAAGTGACATCATTGTATGAATTACATGTTTACGAATCAATTATAATATGTTAACAAAATATGAAATAGTAGACGCCTTAGCGCCCCATCCTCAAAAGCACTTGGTTACCTGTTTAATGATTTCCTGAGAATACAAGTTGTTTGAAAAAGTGTCAACACAAAGGTTGGTGAGTTCATAAGCTTTTGTTTGGTATTATTAAAAGCCTTTCGTTTGTAAAAGTAGTATTTGTGTTAGAAAATCCAATATTTTCCTTAATGTGTAAATGTAGTCTTAAAACCCAAAGACCGAAATGTACAAGTAATTTGTCATATTTATAGTAAAACAATGCAAGTTTAAATCGACATAAACTCGTTAAATTTTAATGAAGTTCCCGTAAATTCCAATGTTTATTAATACTTTATGTGAGTTTATTATAACCATACTATGACCAAGGTTTCCTAAAACGACGTTCTTCAGGCGTCGGAAATGTTATGACATTTGTCACCCCAGACCTATCGGTCTAACTGTTGCATGCAGTTTAGGTGTGGGTTTGTCAAACCCAATATAGATCTATACACAACTATCACGCTCTCCCTCAAGGAGACTCTGGTTACAATACAGGACTTAATGGTAATTTGAAGTAAATGTCTCACAAAGTCATTAACGGAATTACGTGTTATGAAAACTTGGTACCGTATGGCCGTACCTTGCTTAATGAAAATATCCTTTGTATAAATGTACCCTTTTTAAATGTATGTGTTATGTAATGTATCATAAACTATACCTATTATAGTTTATCAACCAAGGGTAGTACGTAGTAATGTATGCAAACTATATTCAAAATAGTTTATTAAATGTTTGAATGTATCGGTTGTACTTTGATTATAATCACTTGTTATTCTTTATATTTTATATGTCCAAATCCATTTGTAAACTGATGTGTGTCTAAATATTAAGATAAAATGTCATATATTGCAATAACATATAATCACATAAAGATATACACCTTGCTCAACATGTTACAAGGTGAAATGAAATTGACAGCAACTTTTCGTTGAATACAGTTTCTGTTACTGTTCTTAGAAAATTTATAGAAAAATCATCAAAGCTCTAAATCCAAATCCGCAAATTCTGAGAGTTTGGAATATGAGTCTAGTTTGTTCGTAAATTTTATCATGATTTTTAGTGATCTCTAACAGAGGTGAAAATGTTCATAATCACAGACTGGTCTGGGTTTGCCTCTGAAATGACAGACAGTTTTGTAAAAATCACCATAAATTGTAGAAAAATCATATGGAGATGTGCAAGTAGCCATTTTAAAGCTAAGAGTTTGAACTACTTACACCTGGAACAGTTTTGAAAACTAAAATATTTAAGTTGATCAAAACAGTCCGTGATCGAAGTTCATCTTTTCTGATGTAATCTGATAGAAAAAGTTTAATTATGTTCTTGATGATTTTACTTGTATTCCCCCCTTAAAACTTAAGAAAAACATGTAAATGTAGGGGTATGAACTCACCTTATGTGGTTTCAGTAGATGAAAGTGAGAGAGAGGAAGTATTCAACCCAAGAACACTAAGAAGATGTCTTGATGATTCGAGAATCTAACACCGAATAAGATGGAATTTGTGTAAGATATCAATGATTTGAGTAGAATGGAGTGTAATAATTATATGAATGATGAAGATACTTACTAATTGAAGAAAGAAATCCCTAAAGAAAGCCTTGAAGTTCTTGAAGTTGAGAGAAAAGATGAGAGAATTTTGGAGAGTGTCCTTTGGTTGCTAAGTGTAGAATGAAAGAACTTTATGGAGAATGAGGAGAGAGGATCAATCCTCCAGCTCTTAGAACGTGGGAAGAGCTGGAGATTGGGTGTAAAGGTCCACTAAGGAGACAAGGGGTAGTGGGAAAGAGTGGCTGATCATAGAGTGAGGTGGTGGTGGTTTGCTTTTGCCATAAATTAAGGAAAAGCAAATATTCCCTCAATAATTAGTTCAACCACTAATTATTTTAATATATTTTTATAAAAACCCTGGAGATTTATATATTTTGGGGCCTTAGTTTATAAAATAAAGTTTTGGGTGAAAATCCCACGTTAAAATAATGAAAAACGGAGTTAAAACGAAGTCGTAGTCGAAAAACCGGTAAAAAGGGGCCGTCTGCGAGACCCCTCGCATGGAGGCCGGATTCGGACCCTCGCATGCGAGGCTGCTGTCTGATGGTTTCGGATTCGGTCTCCTGAGAGGCTTCAGCTTCGGTCCTGATGAGAGGCTTCGGATCCGAGGCCTCGGATGAGAGGCTTCGGTCCTGAAGCTTCAGTTCCAGGTCCTTAAGGCTATTTTACCCGTTTTTACCCCGTTTCAAGCGATTTTTGACCCGGTTAAGGGTCGATATGACCCAAATGATTACAAAAAGTTAAAGTAACTTTTGAGAGAGATTTGGGAGAGATTTCAAATAGAAAGAGATAGAGTGAAAACGATTTAGAGAGGTTTCGTTTGTGATTAATTTGAGTGTCCGGCTTCACAACGCAAGGTTCGTAAACCCCGTTAAACCGTGTTTTAGTGTCGTACACAATCCCGATGATTGTGCAATAGTGTTTTATCGCTTTGGTTCGTTGTTTAGCACTGTTAAGGCTAAGGAAAATCAAACACATGAACTTTCCAAATGATGATTTCTCATTAAAATAGCGAATTGTATATTGATTACATAACGTAAACCCTAACATACAAGGGTTATTGGAGTTGACCGGTTTGACTTGTTGACTTTGTTTGACTTTGACTTGACCGAAATTTGACGGTTGTCACACCTTCCTATCATTCAAGATGATAAACAAATAACATAAAGACTAATAATTATCCATCTGAGAGAACCAATCAATGCCAACAACCATGTCAAGCCTATCAGATATGCAATTTGTTCAATAGTGTTTGATTTCATATTAAACATGAAAGAATTCCTATCCATTTCAGTTTTATGGTTTTTCATATCATGCTGATTGACTACAGAATCACAGACATTCAAGATGTACGAAATCAATAGAAAACAAGCGCAAATTTGATCCAAATCGAAAAGTTACAGTTAATAATAGGTTAAGTCATCGAAAATTACACAAACGTATATACAATAAACCTATATAATCGATCTACTTGTGATATCATGCATTTATAACATCCTTTTACCTTTTACGTGACTTTGCACAATTTGATAGCAAATAAATCTATCGGTTTACAAGCTTGATGATAATAAATCGCATGTAGATTCGTTAATGTTACAACCTAAGTAACTCAAATCCGTGATGTACCTTTACTGAAATCAACATGTTGGTAATGTACGAACATAGATAGTTGATGCGACAAAGAGTAGAAATGATATTGACGACGATGGAGGCCAACAGGGAAACTAGTGGAAATAGTTGAAAACTAATGACGATCTAACAATTGGATTCACCAAACCGATAATCAAATTCAACGACTCACAATCACTAACAAGAATAGAACTACATCTAACAATAAAGAGAAGAAGGTGAAGGGATTTACAGAGGTTATCAGTTGTATTCATCGGTAATTCCATTGTTGTCGTTTTCCGATAGTGGTTGCTTCTGGGAGGGTTGCGCCTCCATGTTCGTGGTTAAATCGTGGAGGAAAGATATGGAAATCTAGGATGTGTCATCGTTGTGGAGACCGACGACAATTTGAAAGGTATAGGGCGCCAATATGGAAGACAGAGGGGTCCGATCTACAAACAATCGTCGATGAAGCTGTGAAAGAAAGAGGGATGGTGAGTGAGACGATCGAGGGCTTTGGGAGAAAGAGAATCGATTGGATTTGGGGGAATGATCTAATTTTGAGGATTAATTATTTTTCATACCAATAATACCCTTATGATTATGTGTAGAGAAATATAATATGCCACTAAAGGTAGTCATATTTAATAAATAGGCCATTGATCATTTAAGCCATCCAAACAAATGATCAAATGTTCCACTTTTAGTTCTCGGGTTCTAGGGAATATATGAGTTCTCAAATGATCCTCTATTTTCTCTCTCTCTCTCTCTCTCTCTCTCTCTCTCTCTCTCTCTCTCTCTCTATATATATATATATATATATATATATATATATATATATATATATATATATATATATATATATATATATATATATATATATATATATATATATATAGGGGAGGGCTCATGCAAAAATGCAAATAATTTGCGAAAAATGCGAAACAAAGAAAACCTACGAGATTGTGCCACCTTAACCTTATATTTTGGACAAGAATCCACCCAAATTTTGAACTACATGATGATAATCGATGATACATGAGAAATTGTTTCATAATCGAAAAACATGTTTTTTTTTGACTTTTTTATTATGAAAACTTTAATTTAAAAGTGGTTAAGGACGTGAAAAAAAGAGAGAAACGGTTGTTAAAACCACCTTTAAATCTATATTACCATAACACCCTCCCATGTAAACTTATTATCTTATATATGTTGCTAATAAATTTAATTTCTAAAGTACATGTTGTTAGGGGTAGGATCCTTGACTCATATTCAGGATCCTCAAATACTTCTGAAGCCTCAGGATCCTTAAACATATCACTGGATCCTGACTATTACCACTAATATTTCTAACACTTGTAACAGCTATATTTTATTTGATGTGAATTATGAACATTGATTTGGCATGAGGAATTAAAGAACACATAAAGAACACGGTGATTTGGGTGTTTAAGAGATGCATTCGATTATGAAAGGTGTTACAAAAAAGGATCTAGATCTAAATCTACATAATTAACACACACTAACACTTTCAATTTTACATCTCTCAAGCACACCTCTACATGTGGAATGAACCCACCTTATATAGAGGTGTTTACATGTCTCTCTCTCTCTCTATCTATCTATCTATCTATCTCTCATGTCACAAGGCTACTTTACCACATGCAAGTGGGTCTACAAAAGTCAAACCATTTATAAAGTTATACATGGGTAACTTTGTACCCAACATTCTCCCCCTCAAAGTTAGGAATGGATGACCCACTTTAAATCTTCCAAAATCAAGCAACTACGCGAACCAAGCCTCACGCCTGACACATGTAGAGATGAACATCAAATCTTCAATTCTTCCATGATTCTTCAATTTGGGATCTAGAATGTGAGACCATACGAACCGAGCATCAACGTATAATTAGGAGTTTCTCAATCTCCAAATAATCACCCTAAAGTTGAGCATAAAAGCACACCCCAAAAATCTTCAATAAGACCAAACCCATCATGAACCGAAATCACTTCCGAATCTCCAATCGAGTCATTTCATAAACTTCAAATACTCGAGGTCACTTCGGTCTTCAAATTCACGTAATATGAAAAATTCAACTTTCGAATTTCCAAATAAATCTCTCCCCCTTTTTATAATCGAAAATTGATTGTAAAACCAAAAAGCAATGAGAAAGTGCTCATTTCGGAATTTTTCTATTCAAAACTCCCCCTTAACACATGGCATAAACATTTTGCTTCAATCCGAAAAATCCAAAAAATCTTCAATTTTTAGCTTCGTTCACGGACCGCCTTTGACAAAATTTCTCAAAATTGGGTAGAAATTGTCAATTTCAAAATTCTGCAGTGACCCGGTGCGCCCAAAACAGCCAAAAATGCGAAACTCTCCCTCGTTTGCGAAACTGGGTAGAAAGCGTCAATTCGCATTAACTGCAGGGGCCTGATTTGAAAATTATTCCATTTCTCAGTTTTTATTACACCATTTTCGAAGTTGGGTATGATATGCCAAAATTGCGAAACTTCAGGGACTACTTTCGAAATTTCTGCCTCCTTTCTTCCAAACTGTCGAAAATTACCCCAAATTTCGAAGGTGGGTAAAAGTGTCAAACTTTCGAAACTTTAAGGACTGATTTCGAAATTTCTGCTCCACTCTTCAAAATTTCGAAAATTAGGCCAAATTTCGAATATGAGTTTAAAGTGTTAAACCTTTGAAACTTTAGGGTCTAATTTCGAAAATTTTATGTTTTCTTCCCCATTTTGTTAAACCTTCGACAGTCGATACTTAAAAAAAATTCGACAATTGACTATCGATTTCAAAACCTTCGAAATATTGATACAAAACCTTCGCGACATTGACTTTAAAATCTTCGTTAGATGATACTCGATAACCAAAACATTTGAATCTTAGTAACCCAAATCCAAACTTTCGAAATTAACTCAAAAGACTTTGCATATTGACATCAAAATTTCGATTATACATCCCAGTTCCAAAATCATCGTCATTAACAGCAAAGTCCTACCCTTCGCTGTTTAACACCAACATCAACCAAAATCGACATCAACGACTCCAACACAACCTTCATTTTTCAGTAATTCTTTGGAAATCAAAATCAAAACTAGACATCGATCCTCAAACAACCTTCGCTTTTGCATCAGATCGACATCAAAATTTCGATTCCAAAGCTTTGTTATCTAATAAGATCCAAAAACTCACAGTCGACTCCAAAATTCATTCTCTTTAGACCCAACAATCGATCTTCGACTCCAAATCAACAACCGAAATAACGATTATCAATTTCTCAGTCACTTCCCAAATCTTCAGTCCTTCGATATTAGCCTCAAGCAAGTACAAAATCAAAATAATTGCTTACAATCGTTGTTCGTTCTCAACCATTCTTTGACTTTCGAAAGTCAATCATCAAATTTGTCGATCCTAGACATTGAACATGGCTAAATCTTCCAGTAACTGACTTCGAAATCAATCAATCCAAGCATCGATCATTCAATATCCAAGAATATGAATGTTGACTTTTTGAGTTTGACTTTTCTGATGAATCGGAATAAAAAATTATTTCAAACATCATACATCCATCCCAATCCAGTTCGATATTAACGTTCTCATACCAAAATCGAAAAACACGAAATCAATAATGTTCAGAACAATTTTAGATCAAACTCCCTTTTTCTTTAACAAGCATCCTGTTCTTCATCGTTCTTCAAGTTTTCTTTACTAGTTCTTCAAAATCAAAGCATATATTGACAAATGCAAAAATATATCTTTATCACAATCGAATCAAGAGAATATGAAGAATTGATTAAAGTGATAACTTCAATTTTCAAAAAAAATCGACACATCAGGTCGATTTTGAAGAAACGACAACAAGATGATAAAGAAAATTTTGGATTGAATCACCAATCACACTATTCTTGAAGAGCAACGATAACCTGATGAACGAATATACAACCATCAATTGAATATAGAATACTCGAACATCAGTCAAGATAAACGAAGGAAATTGATTCAACCAGATGAGGCGAATTGCGATGTACAAACTGATGGAAATGTTGGATTTATCAAATCGAAGTATAGATTGGGCTCAATTAAATGATTCATGAATAGTAATGGATTGAAAATTGGGCTTATGAATCAAAATTCAACGGAATGTCACTAAATTGGGCTTCGAAATGCCTAGATGAACAGTAGCAAACATATGATTTAATTCATTTAGAATTAAATTTTAATTCAAATGAGCAATTGTAAAAATTTGAGAATCAAATCGAATATACGAAAATTGGATTGGCTCGGGACTTGATCAATGAAAAACTATTGGATCATACAAAGTGGGTTTTTCAAAAAAAATTGATACAATGAATCAAGATGATCAAAAATCAAGAACGCAACGCACGAATCAACGAGAATTAGAGAGATTATAGAGAGACTCACCATAAATGCTCTAATTGTGACGAATTTAACCAAACCGAGAATCGTTTCTTCAAAAAATCATGTTGATCTTCGAAGATCTGCTCTGATACCAATTGATGTGAATTATAAGCATTGATTTGGCATGCGGAATTAAAGAACACGGTGATTTTGGTGTTTAAGAGATGCATTCGATTATGAAAGGTGTTACAAAAAAGGATCTAGATCTAAATCTACATAGTTAACACACACTAACACTCTCAATTTTAGATCTCTAAAGCACACCTCTACATGTGGAATGAACCCACCTTATATAAAGGTGTTTACATGTCTCTCTCTCTCTATCTCTCTCTCTTTATCTCTCTCTCTCTCTCTATCTATCTCTCATGTCACAAGGCTACTTTACCACATGCAAGTGGGTCTACAAAAGTCAAACCATTTACAAAGTCATACATGGATAACTTTGTACCCAACATTATTTATCTTTCTCACATGTGTAGAACGAGTCAACACAAGACCCATTCTCAACGGTGAGTCATCTCAACCAGGAAAAAGACCTGGAATACCAATTCAAATAACGTTCATATGTTGATTCTGGAGGATCCCTGAAATATCGAACTTCTTGTTATCAACATTAGACTATAAATAACACATGTAACTAGCAAACTAGGGACACACTGAGCTTATCCACGATACTTGTACTTACATTTACATGGTCATCTCTGTAACCCAATATTTTATATCAATAAAATCATCAAGGCAGGTGATCATTATCACCTCCCAAGGTTTTATGTCGGAGATCATATCAAGGATCAAGGGCTTTCCTTGTAACTCACTTGTGTCACTTTGATTATCGTTTCTTACTTGGTTTACCACTAACATCACAGCCTCTCATACAATTTGGTTAGATTCTACTTAGTTGATTTTTGACCAAAACAATTTGGCGCCCACCGTGGGGCGGTGGTGTTCAAAACCTTTCAGAAAATCATGTTTACACAACCGACCATATCTTCCTCCCCCATCCCTCCCATTTCCTCTAAAAACCTTCCTCCACCCCCAGGGGGAGCTCCCAAGAAAGCCTCTGAGGCACGAAAGAAAAACACCTCTCCGGTCGCTACCCAAGGACTTAAGGATCCTCCTATGCTGATTTTCAATAATGAAATCTTCGCTATGATTAAGAGACTGGAACGATAAGTCACTCAACAGCAGGAGGATAACATGACAATACTTAAGGAAGTGGAGAGAATGAAGGTAGAAATCTACAATCCATAAGAAGCAGCACCCTTGATCTTGCAACCCAAGATCATGAACTTTGAGAATACAGGATCCTCTGGAAAACATCGGGAGATAGGATCCTTGGTACCGACATCCGCTACCGACTGGGGTGCAGCTCCCAACGAGCGAGCTCATATGACCTAGGATCCCGATGAAACCTTCATTATGCCAAACACAAAGGATCATGATAACTTCGTGAATAATAATGCTCTTAACACTAACTCTATGCACCTTGATACATGTTAAAGCCCTATCATGGCTAAGGAGCTTCAGCAATTAAGACAAATGATCTCAAGCATGCCTAGAATAGTCCAACCTATACCGGAAGTATCCCCCACAAGCCACATGATCTCAATATTTGCTCCCACAATAGCTGATACTGA
Organism: Lactuca virosa; assembly: GCF_052849685.1. Classification (NCBI taxonomy): domain Eukaryota; kingdom Viridiplantae; phylum Streptophyta; class Magnoliopsida; order Asterales; family Asteraceae; genus Lactuca; species Lactuca virosa. The sequence goes on along the minus strand of NC_136433.1, from coordinate 306,899,695 downwards.
AGTCCAAAAGCGCTTCCAAACGCCCAACATGAAGCCTTATGATGGTACCACGGATCCTGAGGAGCATGTCACACAGTATATGGAAAGAATATAGATCATCCTCATTCCCACGCACTTGAAGGAAGCTTGCTTGTGCAAGGGTTTTGGCTCGAACCTCACAGAATCATCCCTAAAATGGCTTCTTAACATTCCTCCTTACTCTATTACAAGTCGAAACCATATTCCAAACCTGATCATCATAAGGTTAATGCCCTTGAAGATGAAGGAGAGGAAGAAGAATTTCCTAAGATTACTGACTATTTCTTTTCTGTGGATATTTCAGGTATAATATTTGCTATGCAGGACCTTGGCGACAAAGCAAGATGGCCAAGGAAGGGAGAAAAATCCACCACTTGGAAAGACAAATCCAAATGGTATGCATACCACGAAGACTTTGGTCATATCACAGAAGATTGCATAGCTCTCAGGAAGGAGATCAGCTACCTCTTAGGCAAAGGATACCTCAAAGAGATCCTTGGAAGAAGAAAGGAAAGATCCAAAGAGAAAGATCAGGATCTTCAGAAGATCCTCGATAAGCCGAGATCCCCTCCTGTTGATGCCAAGGTAATCAATGTGATCTCTGGAGGATCTAACATCTGTGGTACCTCTTATTCTGCGGCAAAAAGGCATGCCAAGGTATCAAAAACAGAAAAATAAGAAAAGCCACAAAAGAATATGTCAATCACAAACTAGAAGGAGATCACCTTCGATGAATAAGATAGACAAGACATCCAGGATCCTCACCACGACAGATTGGTGATCACTCTTTACATCGCCAACCATTTCGTCAGGAGGATCCTTGTCGACGGAGGATCCCCAGTCAACATTATACTCTTAGATTCTTTAAAAATAATGAACATCCCAAAGTCCAATATAATCAAAAGATCCTCAGTATTAATAGGATTCAGTGTCGAAACAAAACATACAGTCGCTGCAATAAAGCTATCTATCTACATTGAGGGGGTAAACTCTATGCAACATTTTTGTGTAATAGATACATTATCCTCTTATAATGTTATACTAGGTAGACCATGGATCTACGAAATGAAGGTAGTACCATCGACATATTATCAATGTGTGAAGATGCCAACCCCATGGGGGACAGTAAAGATCACAGGTGATCAAAAGGAATCCAAAGAGTGCTACAAGACCTCGATGAAATCTTCAACAATACCACGATAAACATAGAAATTAAAGAAGGGGGCACAACATGTGCTAGGAAAAAAAGAGCAAGATATAAAGGAAGTGCCCCAGAACCTTGAGGATCCTGATGCCAAAGTTCTCATAGGATCCTCAATACTAGAACCGATCGAACAAGGACTAATAAAGTTCCTCATAGCTAGAAGCAATACATTTGCATGGAAGCAAGAGGACATGACAGGTATAGACAAAAATATAATAACCCATAAACTTAATATTGATCCTTCTTTCAAACCAATACACCAAAATAGAAGGAAGTTTGCACCAGAGAGAAATCAAATCATACAAGAAGAAGTAGAAAAAAATCCTTAAAACAAGAATGATCAAGGAAGTGAAGTTCCCAAGGTGGCTAGCCAAGGTGGTCGTAGTACAAAAGAAGAATGGAAAATAGAGAGTATGTGTTGATTATACGGATCTCAACAAGGCTTGTCCCAAGGATCCTTTCCCTCTACCATACATAGACTCCATGATAGATGCCACAGTTGGTCATGAATTACTAACATTCATGGATGCATCAAAAAGATTCATATCCGAATGGAACCATCTGGCCAAGAGGATATAACATTCATAACCCCAACAGGTATGTATTGTTATATTGTCATGCCATTTGTGTTGGATTAGATGTCTAAGCCCATAACTATTATTGGTATGTACTTGACCCGAGCGTAGCATGGTCCATTTGGGTTGCATATCATCAGGACAATTTGTTAGGATGGATTCTTAAGAGAAGGTTATATATATGATTTATTAATATATTATAAGTTAGAATATATTAATATGAAATCATATGTTTTAATTAGTATTGATCAAGAATTACTTTGGAATTAATTTAGTGATCGAAAGAGACTAATTAAATCTATGGGGACTAATTATGGTAATTAGTTATATTTATATGTGTTGGGCTTATGATCCATGTTGGACCAAGTTTATGTATGGATACATAAAGAGTTGGGCCACATGAACCATGGAACATAAACCCATGGGTATGGTTTTGGGTTATACCCATGACTCTTGAAATCCAACATATAAATACATGTTCTTAACCTAAAAACGCCTACATTCATGTTCTTGGAGTTCATGGGTGTTTTTGGGTGCATGGAATTCTCTCTCAAGTTCCACCTTTGTCCATGATGTGTTGTGATTCCATTTGAGGCTTCCACGCTATTGGGGCTAAGCTTTTAAAGGCGAAATTCATCAAGTTCTACAAGCTACACAAAGAGGTAAACTCCTAACTAGTTTTTTATGTAGTTTATATCATTTGTATGCTAGTTGTAGGCTTAAAGCTTTGGAAACAATATTGCATGTATAATTAGAGAAAACATAGATCCAAAGCTTTTAGGGTTGTATGTGCACCATAGGATGTTGTAGTATACTAAAACCCATCAGTGGTATCAGAGCCATAGGTTGTTTTCTATTATACTTGATGCTTCTTGTTTTTCCAAAGTTGAAAATGTGCCATTTTTGCATCTGACTGCTCACCACAACGTGGCAGCTTTTACCATGACGTGGTGATGCCCCTGTGAGCAAAAATTTCGTTTTTTTGGCCTGTTTTGGATTAGAATCATTACCACAAAATGTTTTTTGTTCATAAAATTTGATTTTGTCGTTATGGTAATGATGATTCTCTTCCAATTAAAAGATAATTGTCATAATTTCAAGATTTGTATTAGTTTATATGTTTATGCTAATTTCTTGAAGATTGATGATATGAATTATCTTGTTCTTATGAGTTAGTTTAGATTAATAGAAAAATTATGTGATAATTGGTTTTCGATTCAAATTGATCTAAAAGTTGTTCATAATATGATTTTTTGTAACTTGTCCTCAAGTTATATGAAAAGTCTCATTTATGAATTTTAAAACTCATAAAATTTCCATAAGTTATGAAAATGAAGAGTCTCATTTTTAAATGTTTTTAAAGTCTTCCATAACTTGTCCTCAAGTTATGGAACTTGAAGAGTTTTTTCATTAAACTACTTTAAACTCATAAGTTATGAACTTTCCCTCAAGTTTTGGAATTTGTAAAGTTTCCCCCCATGAATACTTTAATTCCAAATTAAACCCTAGAATTTTAAAAGTTTAAAATTCAACTCTTATACTATTATAATATTATAGGTTTAATATTTATATATATATATGTATAAGAGTAAGTCAGTCTTACCGTTAGTAGGCCTCATTCACGAAGTCGGTCTATAAGGGGGGTATAAGGTTACTACCTATAAAATGGCAGTTTAATGGGTGTCCACTCTCACCCACCGCTTCCTTGACTGGTGGAAGGTCGTTAGCCGAACGGGTAGGACAGGACATTAATTCTAGGACATTAATTCTCCCTTCATTAAAAGTATAATGATAAATATAAAGTAACTAAACTTTATTAAATTCCCAATCTTAGTTACTTTAGGAAAATGTGAATTTGGTGCTAACCCATGAAATTGCACTTTGCACTTTGTTAAGTCATTAGTGGAGCGTGTGTGGTTAACCGACACACTAATTTGGGACTGACAATGTGTGGAAAAGGGTAGCTTGATGTTGATCATAGATCAATGGAGTGTGTGTGGTTAACCGGCATATTGATTAGGTGGTTGTAACATTAAGTGTACCAAGTTAATTTGCATGGTTATTCACTCCTTGTTTGTGATCCTCGGCATCCCAGTCACAAACTTGAAGGGTACAATCGAGATTTAAACATGCCATTGAATAGTTCAATGAATCTCAAAAGATCTAGGAGTGTCAATTCATTTAAAACCTAATGTTAAATTTCATTTTTCATGGTGGAAATTGGTAAATCGTCATTTACCTACCTTCAAATATTTTGTAGCTTGGATTACGACATCCCTCTTCCAAGTCATAAAATATTGTGTTGGGTCCTAGCCTTAATATTTCATATTGGGTGTTATATTAAGGACTTAAATCAACTAAACTTGAATTTCTCCCTCATAGATGTCTAGTTCAGACAACTATGGTCTTCCATATCCTTTTGGATAAAGCTTTCCAAATGAAGATGATATCCCAAATGGCGATCAAGGTGAAAGAATAATCCCTTTGTTGTGCATTAATGGGACTGGAAATCATACTTCACCTCCTCCACCTCCTCCAATTGTTCTCCCTAACCCACAAGTTCTTGAATAGTTCAAGGTCACTCAATCCCTATTGGCAAGCAGTGTCTATATGTACTCACGTCTTGGAGATGAAGTCTCATATTGACAAGCTGGGAGAGTTGGGTGTCGAAGTCTCAAGGAAGTTGACTGTTGACTGGGTTCTTCAATCATTTTCCGAGTCATATAGTGAGTTTATTAGGGACTACTATGTGACAGACCACGACATGACCCTTATGATCTTACCTATTTGCTTGTTGCTGTTGAATCAACAATGATTTGGAGCAATGGTAAAGAAAATTTGATTGGAAGATCTACTTCCCAAACTTTCATGGACATTGACAATGGAAACATTGGAAGTCCAGAAAAGTCTTCTCTTCCCAATGGAAAGGGATCGACCATAGTCAACCCGGTTGACCAAATGGTAAAGAGAAAGGCTAAGTCTGAGATAGTCTCGTGTACCATTCCTAAAGAGTCCATATGTTTCTATTGCCAAAAGGAAAGGGCATTGGTTGCGAAGCTGCCCTATTTACCTGAAAGTTCACTAGGATGGTAAAAGTCAATAAATTTGACTATGCTTCAGGTAAAGTCCACTATCTAACTCTATTAAGTTCCTATTTGGAGATTCTTATTACATGATGTGACTAGGTTGCATTTTGATGTTTTGTAGAATCGAAAAAGGAGAGGAAGCTTAGAAGAAGAGTATGTTGAATCTGATCGCGAAGATGGATTTCGATCGCATGATTCGAAGATCAGAATTTTGAGCTGCTGCTTAAGAGTTATGATAGATTGCTTAGGAATAGATAACAACATAGTATTCATATGTATTTGCACTGTAAGGATAAGTTTTTCCGCAATTTTAAAATAAAAGGAAAATTTTTGATTGTATTTATTTTAAGTATCCTTACAATGGGAATTGTGAAAATTGTTGTTTATATGATTACATTGATAGCAATATTGGAAAACGGATTTGATTCTTTCATTTGTGGTAGTGTCATAATTTACCAAATAAAGGAAAGATTTTCATCACCCAAGTTTCAGTTGGATAGAAACTTGGAATCATGCAACTTGTATTGTATGATGAATGAGAATTTTCATCTTTGGGAAATTAAGACTAATTCCTTGTTCACATGTATATGTGAGTCAAGTGAAGGACTAGGAGATCGGGTACACTTGGTTGTGCGCTGATCAGGTCCACCACAAAGAACAATAAGGCTATTCGTCATGATTTACTAAATTTTAGTAAATATGGTTGTGCTTACAAGTTTAAGTATAATCCTGAAACATTGGAAAAGTTTCAATGTATGGCAGGACGAATGAGAAGAATCAAATTAGGTAGAAAGATAAAAGCTTCTCCAATATGAGAAGATGGGAGAGTACTTCAGTATCTTGTTTTATGATTATCTTAGTGATTATGAAAAAACATATCACAATTGATCCTCTAAGGACATCTTAGTGCATTTGTTTGACTAAGAAGAGGAATCGTGAATTGTTGAAATGGTTAAATCAAAAGATGAATCATACTTCGTTCCAAAATTGAATCTTAGAGTAACACTCCAAGATCGAGCCTGGAGTGACATAATGTTAAGAAGGTTTAAAACACTTATCAAATGTAGAGTAAAATGTTTTCTACCCTTTTACATTTGAAATTGGTGAGTTGTGATGTTTTGGATAAAACAAAGACCAACAAAGGCCAATTGTGTGAAGTGTTTGTCTTGATAAGAATCCGCACTAACTCTTGAATATTTGCTTTGTCAAGGAATGGTTCTTGACAAGAGAATCTTATATGTCTAGAGGTCAGCGGGAGTCTTAAAGATCTTGAAAAGTTTCAAGAACTAATCAAGGGTATTGTTTATCACTAGCACACAACTTGAGGTTTATAGCCTATCGTGTTGACATATTCTTGTTTCTATGCCCATTCCAGTTAAAGTTGACTATGAATGTGAGTTCTATGAGTTTTTAGTTGTTTGCATAACTACTTGGAAGCAATGGTAGGCCCTTATGCTGCCAGGTGGCAAGAAGTTAAGATTGAACGAGTTCAGTCCATATGAGTTTGGATTTGTCACTAACCTCCTCTTGTGGTTATGTTTCTGACAAATTCATATGGATAGGAACACATAAACCATAAAATCTAAGTGTCATAAGGTTTCTCTTCGATTCATGAAAATGATGGTGAGGAAACGCTTTCACTAAGTGGATTTTAAGGAGATAGAAATTGTGATATTTGCATTCTCAAATTCAATTATGATTACGGCCTACCTCTTCATAATTTGAATTGTGAGCAATGGCAAAGGTCTAAACATTTAAGATTATGATTACGGCATCCCTTTTCATAGTTCTAAAAATTGTTTAGACACACATGTGAGCTATCTGAGGAAAGGTGTATGATTTTGGATACATGTCAAAGCTAGTGGGAGCATAAGTATTATGCTGATAAGGATATAATTATCATGTTAGTGGGAGAATGATTATTATGTTAAGTTTTGCAAGTTAGCAATGTTAATTATAGAAAACAAAAGGTTTCAATTTGCAAAGTTGCAGGGTTTGAAAAGTTGTTTTGCTAGAATTAAGGGAGAGGAAATTATACTTCATTCCAATTCGAAAAGCTTAAATTGAGATTTTAATCAAAATTTAGTCAAGTATATATATGAATGTTATGTTGGAATGGTTCAACATAAGGAAACTCTATATATGGAAATATTAATTGCGTTCTCGAAATTCGATTATGATTACGGCATCCCTCTTCATAGTCTGAATTGTGACAACATGGCAAATAGAAAATTATAGCAAAAGACTGGTCTAGTATCATGTCTTTATGTGAGATATTATGAATCGATCACATATGCTATAATATTTCCATGTGTTCTGAATTTTCCAAATGCCTAGGGCATTAAGAGGGAAAAGGACCAGAACTGTATATGACTAAAATGATTAAGCAATTGTCGAGGACAATCTGAGGCTTACCAAAGATTGGTTGCTCATGGACAGTTGGAAGTATAGTGTAAATTTTGGAAGGACCATATTGACATATTCTGAAAGGAGGCAACTCTTGTTCAGAAGTGATAGTCAAAATGGGAATATGGAAATGTTTCCATAGGTGGAAATTATTCTTTAAATCTGTGTAAGATTAGAAAAATTAATGCAAGAAGGATGTTCAAAGGAATGTAATTTGAATATGAGACTTCGTTTCCATGGAATTGCTCTCCATTGGAATATTTTGTAATGTCTGTTGCCAAGTCTTTGTGACTTTTGTGCATAGTCATTACAAGAGGATCAATGCATATAAGTTTAGAATCTAACAGATTTCGGTAAATGGTAAGAATTTGGTATTCTTACATTTATCATAAGGATTTGGAGTTGTGAAATGAGCATCATTAAAATGTTATCAATTGATCTATTTCACAAAGAAAAGACCATAGATAAACATAGTGTGCATTCTTAGAGCATGGCATGACTATTGTTTTAGTTCAAGTATTAAGTTGATTATTCGAAACATTATACAATGAATAATGAGTAATCAATATGGTGATTAAATAAAAGATGTTTTATTTACTCTCAAAATTTTTGGGGCCATATAGGATTAATATTATTCTTGTGTTTCACTTTGCATGTTTTAACTTCCCGAATAACTAGGTTATTCAAACCGTCCACAGTCGATCATACTTTGGAAGTAGGTATTGAGGCAAGACTGTCATGAATGGGTCTGTAGTTTGTCTAGGTGGCCTAGACATAGCTGCAGTGTTCATGAGTGCTCCTAGAATAAGATTCAAGTATTGGATTAAACCCACGCTCATTTGAATCACTTCATGGATTTTATCACGAGTGATCATGAGACGATAATATCTTATATTCTTCAAACGGAGACGTGTGAGTTGTAGTTGCGAGTCGGTTGCATATTGACATATGTAAACGCACCAGTAACTTGGATGTTATAAAACATATCGTTGTGTGTAATTTGATGAGTGAGTACAAGCGAGCATTTGGGTCGAAGTTTATCCGTTTCTTTTACCCCATATGGATAAAAGCGATATTTGTGGGCCCCTCGATGATTTAGTGATGACAGACGTAAGTGTTCGGCCGGGCCTGGACTGATTTGATTTGTTCAATTAGTCGGTCGTCATAAATCAGAAATCGGGAAACAACATATGGACAGAGAGAATGGTTATAATCCATGTCTCAGTCCATATGATATCTAGAATGGAGGAATATATGATCCCTTATCTAATGGACATGCCATTAACTAGGTCAGAGTTCGACAGCGGCTTTTAAGAGCCACGATTGCTAGTCGGGGTTTTGGAGTCGTACTTGCAATAATAGTTTTAGACTTATCCAAGTGGGAGACTGTTGGATTAGATGTCTAAGCCCATAACTATTATTGGTATGTACTTGACCCGAGAGTAGCATGGTCCATTTGGGTTGCATATCATCAGGACAATTTGTTAGGATGGATTCTTGAGAGAAGGTTATATATATGATTTATTAATATATTATAAGTTATAATATATTAATATGAAATCATATGTTTTAATTAGTATTGATCAAGAATTAATTTGGAATTAATTTAGTGATCAAAAGAGACTAATTAAATCTATGGGGACTAATTATGGTAATTAGTTATATGTGTTGGGCTTATGATCCATGTTAGACCAAGTTTATGTATGGATACATAAAGAGTTGGGCCACATGAACCATGGATCATAAACCCATGGGTATGGTTTTGGGTTATACCCATGACTCTTGAAATCCAACATATAAATACATGTTCTTAACCTAAAAAACGCCTACATGCATGTTCTTGGAGTTCATGGGTGTTTTTGGGTGCATGGAATTCTCTCTCAAGTTCCACCTTTGTCCATGATGTGTTGTGATTCCATTTGAGGCTTCCACACTATTGGGGCTAAGCTTTTAAAGGCCAAATTCATCAAGTTCTACAAGCTACACAAAGATGTAAACTCTTAACTAGTATTTTATGTAGTTTATATCATTTGTATGCTAGTTGTAGGGTTTTTGCTTTGGAAACAATATTGCATGTATAATTAGAGAAAACATAGATCCAAAGCTTTTAGGGTTGTATGTGCACCATAGGATGTTGTAGTATACTAAAACCCATCAATTTGGTCTTAAAAATGCAGGTGAAACATATCAAAGGCTAGTCAACAAGATGTTCAAAGAGAAACTGGGGGACACCATGGAAGTCTACATTGATGACATGGTGGTTAAGTCGAAGAAAGCTAACGACCATCTCAAGGATCTTGAAGAAGCCTTCGACATACTGGATGAGTATAACATGAAGTTGAACCCCTCCAAGTGTCACTTTGGAATGAGATCAGGCAAGTTCCTTGGGTACATGGTGACCAAAAGAGGCATTGAAGCAAGTCTTGAGCAAATCAAAGCAATCATTAATCATAGATCCCCATCCTACAAAGGATATTCAAAGACTAACAGGAAGAGTGGCAGCCTTAAACAAATTCATCTCAAGATCCTCAGAAAGATGAAAACCATTAGATGGGGAACCACTTATTCTCTACCTTTCAGTATCCTCAAACGCGGTGAGTGAAGTCTTAGCTAAGGATCTTAACGGGGACAGACATCCCATATGCTATGTAAGTAAAAGTCTCTTGGATCTTGAGACCATGTAATCTCACCTTGAAAAAATTATACTTGCACTAGTAACTGCTTCCACAAAATTAAGACACTACTTTGAAACATATCCTATAAACATAAGAACTAATTATCCTATTAAGAATGTTATGAGAAAACCAGTAATGTCAGGAAGAATGGAAAAGTGGTCCGTGAAGCTAAGCACATACGACATCAAGTATGAGCCAAGATCCGTGATAAAATCCCAAGCACTGGCGGACTTTGTGGTTGACTTCAGTAATGATCTACAAGCTGAAGTAGAGATAGAAACTGAAAAATTCCTAGAAGAAGAAAACACAGGAAGATAGACACTATTCACAGATGGATCATCAAACCAAAGAGGAACTGGACTAGGAATCATACTAAAGTCGCCACAGGGGGACATCCTACCCCAGGCAGTCAGTTGTGAGTTCGATGTAACCAATAACGAGGCCAAATACGAGGCACTAATCATAGGACTACAGCTAGCCAAGGATCTTCAGGTATATGTTGACTCCTTATTCACAACTAACCATTTTAATGGATCATATGCAGTAAAAGGAGAAAGACTAGCACTATACCTCCAGATCCTCAAAAATTTAGCCTCTGAATTCGAAGCATTCGGCCTAAACCAAGTTCTTAGAGAAGACAATGCTGAAGCGGATGATTTAGCCAATCTATGATCTTCTCATAGGATCCCACCAGAAACCATGTGACATCCCCAAATTTCTCGGCTAGAAAAGACCGATTTTGTTTATGCTTTATAAAAATCAGAGTACCCTTTTAATAAAAATGTTGCGGAATTTTTCAGGTATATGTTGACTCCTTATTCACAACTAACCATTTTAATGGATCATATGCAGTAAAAGGAGAAAGACTAGCACTATACCTCCAGATCCTCAAAAATTTAGCCTCTGAATTCGAAGCATTCGGCCTAAACCAAGTTCTTAGAGAAGACAATGCTGAAGCGGATGATTTAGCCAATCTATGATCTTCTTGTAGGATCCCACCAGAAACCATGTGACATCCCCAAATTTCTCGGCCAGAAAAGACCGATTTTGTTTATGCTTTATAAAAATCAGAGTACCCTTTTAATAAAAATGTTGCGGAATTTGTTCCCAGAAAAACATGATAAATATATTATCAAATCATTTCCGAAGAAATGTATTTTATTCATTTAAACCATTGGGATGTCATCGTCAATATAGAAACATGAGCATAAACAGAACTTACATTCATTTACACTAGTGATCTACATCTCTTTTAATCTCTCGGTGTAAAGTAGCTTCGTATCGATACCTGTGATACAAACAAACTGAGTGGGTCAGGCTTGGGAGCCTGGTGAGCATATAGGGTTTTCAACCCACAATAAATAAATTTATTATGCTTAAACATCAAACAATCAACCTAATTACCCAACCCCATTATCTTATTTATTTTTTAAGGATTTACCCTAAGAATCATCTATCACTCATTCCTAAGGATTCTTCCTAAGGAATAGGCACGAAGTCACATCGTCGCCAGGGTTTATACAACAAGCACTAAGTTCATAGCTGCCAAGGTAACCAAAGGAATAGGCACGAAGTCACATCATCGCCAGGGTTTATACAACAAACACTAAGTCCATAGCTGCCAGGGTTTATACAACATGTGCTAAATCCATAGCTCTCATTTATCGACAGTATTATTCACGGGAATCCACCTGCAATACATGTCAATTGGTTTTTAGAGTACAACTGATGAACATATAGTTCACACACTTACAGGTTGTGAGCCTGCTAGTGTTCCACGGACCGTCTAGAATAGTCCATGGTTGTCATTCATACTCTGTTGAATGACGGGGGCAGCACCTCGTCTCTTAAAATAATCTTTTCCGATAAAACCGGGATGTTTTCCCAAAAACCGGGCCTTGCGAGGGTTGGGCTTCAAACCGAAAAGATAAATTTCTCGGGCTCTTCGGGCACTCCGGAACGTATTTTAGGTGTTGGAAATGATATCGGGGCTTCAGGGGAAGTCGAAATGATAAAAATATTGTTTAAGCGGTGAAAAGTGGCAATTTTCCAAAATTAACCGGGAGATCTCGCAACCCTTCTATTTATAGGGGCGAGGTTCGGAGCTCCGGCTGAAGGAAAGGACACGCGGCAGCAGTAGCGAGGCTCGGACAGGGCAGGTGGCGAGACACATGTCGGTCTCCGATTGGACCGAGCCTTCGGTGCGAGGAGGGTGCAACACGCGTCGGATGCGAGGGCGAGGCACGTGGCTCGCTTCGGATCTGCCACCGGTGCGAGGCGCGTCGAGTTCTTACTGGGCCGCACCTTCGGTCGAATCAGCAACGAGCACGTGGCGGACACAAGGCGGCCTCGCATGCGAGGTGACGTGGCCGAACCCCAGCCATGCGAAATTCATCGGTTTTAGCATTTTTCTCGAATTTTGTGTCCCAAACTTCTAAAATCCATAACTTTCGCATACGAGCTCCGTTTTCTACATTCTTTATATGCACGCGTAGGTAAAATTATGCTCTACAACTTTCGTTAAGACTCCATCGGCTAGTTTTGACTTTAATTTTAATATTATTATTTTTAACAGACCGGGACAGGAAAATCCATTAAAAATTCATAACTTCTTCATCCGTGTCCGTTTTCGTCTATCTTTTTACCGTTGTACGACTATTGACAAGACCTTCGATTATCGTTTAGGTTGTGTCGGCTAAAAATCACTCGATCTAAAATTCGAGTTTTTAGCTGTCTACTGCTGAGCTGAAACTTAGAAAAATCATAACTTCCTCATATGAAGTCAGATGTGGGCGTTCTTTTTATGAAAATTCTCGGTTTAACAAACTCTACGACTTTCATTTAGATCACCAAGGCTAAAAGTAGTTTATAAAAAACTCACTTTTTACGTCATTCGGCGTCGTGCCGGTTTTGTCGCGGAACTTCGACAGGTCATAACTTCTTCGTTATAACTCGGATTTCAGTATTCTTTATATCTCCGGAATCCTTATTTCAACCACTACAACTTTCTTCATAGATATCGTCTTTATCTAAAAAAAAAATTCGACGCTTATTTTTACCCTTAATTCATTAAATTATAATAATTAAGCATAAAACACATAATAATCAAATAATACATCTTATTATTTCAAAACAAGTTACAAAGGTTGACCTAGACTATTACATCATTATTAGTGCCTAGCCTAGAAACACGGGCGTTACACTTCTCTCCCCCTTAGGATGATTCCGTCCCCGGAATCACACATCAGCAAACAAATGCAGATAGCGAATCATCATGTCACTCTCTGTTTCCCAGGTGAGATTTGGCCCATTCGTATGTTTCCAACGCACAAGCACTAATTCGACCATCTTGCGTCGTAACTTCTTAGTCTTACGGTCAACGATTGCCTCCGGTTCTTCAATTAACCTCTTGCTTTCATCCAATCTTAATTTAGAAATTGGAATGATGTCGGGTACATCTCCCATGAACTTCCTCAAATAACACACATGGAAAGTGTTATGAATACCATCTAGTTCTTCTGGTAGTTCTAGCTTGTAAGCTTGGTTCCCAATCCTCTGAAGAACTTTAAACGGCCCAATAAACCTTGGACTCAACTTTCCCCTTTTACCAAATCTTATAAATCCCTTCCACGGCGAGACTTTAAGTAAAACCGAATCTCCAACTTCGAATGATATCGGTTGTCTTTTCTTGTCAGCATAGCTCTTTTGACGATCTTGAGCTGCTAACATCCTTTCCCTAATCACTTTCAACTTTTCAGCAGTCTGATGGACTATTTCAGGTCCCATAAACTGCTTTTCCCCAGCTTCCAGCCAACACGACGGCGTTCGACACTTTTCTCCATACAAAGCTTGGTAAGGTGCCATCTTTATGCTTGAGTGGAAACTATTATTATAGGAAAATTCTACTAGAGGTAAGTGTTCATCCCAGTTACCTTGGAATTCTAGGGTACCTTGGAATTCCACGTCTCGAACTTGAAAAAGTGTCTGCCCGACGAGACTCTTGTAATCCCACTCGACGAGATCGAGATCAACGAGAGCCTCAACTTCGTGGAAGAACCAGTAGAGGTCATGGACCGAGAGGTCAAGCAAACGAAGCAAAGCCGTATCCCGATAGTGAAGGTTCGCTGGAATGCCAAGCGAGGACCTGAATTCACTTGGGAGCGCGAGGATCAGATGAAACTGAAATATCCTCATCTTTTTACTTAGTTATTTGTAATTGATTAATTTCTTAAACTCTAATTTTGGGACGAAATTCTCTCTAACGGGGGGATGCTGTGACAACCCGAAATTTCTATCTTGTAAAGCCATTCAATTCAATCAAGAGTCAGACTTGTTTCTGCTATCTTTTAGCATTGTTTAGGGTCTGTATGAGTGTTCTAAGTCTAGTGTATTCAAGGTTTAAGTGTTAGGAAGTATCTACTAAAGTTCATGTGTTGCATTCAAGCCGGAAAACTCCATCACATGGAGTTTACGGCCGTAAACCAGAGTTCACGGCCGTAAACTCATGTCTAGCCGTGAACTCCATCCTTTAAGTATGATTTCCTTCATTTTTCTTCACTTTTCACACTTCCAACTCAAGAACACCCATTTCTCTCTCAAGTATCATCAAGATCACTTCTATTTTCCGACAAATTAGTAAGTAATTACTCCCTTTATTAGTTGATACCTTTCATAATTTAGTAAAGTCCCTTGATTTCATCCGTGAATTCATCTTTTTGGGTTAGATCTTCAAGAACACCAAGAACACACTATTTCTCTGGGCCGTGAACACCCCTTCAAGCTTCAAAAACGTAAGTATCCTTCCATATGCTAGTTATCCATTAGAAGCTCTTTAAATACACCCTAGAAATCAACCATTTCTCCAAGAACAATAAGAGTTTACGACCATAGCATCTCCTTTGGCCGTAAACCCCTATCAAGAACATCATTGGCCGTAAACTTCATGGGCCGTGAACATCTTTGACCGTGAACACACCATGGCCGTAAACACCATGGCCGTGAACACACTTAGGCCATAAACACACTCTTGTGTGGCCTTAAACCCCTTTAGTACAATCATATATGATTGTAACACTTTGTTCCAAGTGTTTCCTAGTCCTTAAGGTGGTTCCCTAACATTATTAGTTGTTATATACACTAATTATACCCATATATGTGTCATTATATGCTTAATAGGATCCGTTTGTGTTCGAGACTTCACTTGACACTTAACATCCTATATCGATCTTTCATTCCAATCACTCGCTACAAGTGAGTTCATACCCCTTAACTTATCTTTTAAATGATTTTAAATGCTTTTATAGGGGGGGGATACAAGTAGAAATATTATAGTTATTGTATCAATCACATGTGATTAATAACTATCAAACAAGTGGATTTCTTATATTTCAAAACTGTGTTATCAAACAAACTGCTTCAAATCGTTTTATAAACTCTTTTATATGTTAAACTCTTTATCATTTTACAAAACTCTATTTAAACTTATATATTGTCCAAATCATGTCTATATAAATATAGTTACATAAATAAGGTTGAAAGGGCTTAGGACTGATAACTCGCCTTATTTCCTGTTCCTTGTTTGGTTGTGGACTTAGGGTACCGGTTGTTTGTCCGAGTGTCGTTTGAATCTTAGTTATATATTATGTATATGTATATAGATATAAAATTTCTTCTATTCAGTTTAATACCTTCGGGTAGCAAAAGTATACAAACATGATCAGTCATTCAAACAACGTACTAGTAAACTATAATAGGTATAGTTTAGGAAGTTACTACTTACTATTTCTAGAACAATTAAACATACAAGAGTCAGTTCATATATGAGTCAGTTCAAACATACTATAACGAGAAACAGAGAGAACATATTATATACTAGAACCGAGAGAACATACTATACACTAGAACAGAGAGAACATACTACACTAATACTATAACAAAGATAATATTAATGTGAGCCACTACTTCATGACACGTCAATATACTGTTGTGTCACATTTTGTAACCAGAGTCTCCTGGAGGGAGAGCGTGAGTTTGTGTATAGATCTATACGGGATTGACCATCCTACACCTTGCTGCTAGCTACAGTGGGACCTGCAGGTCTCCGGGTGACGAATGTCATATAATTTCGACGTCTTTGATCGTCGTGTTTACTAGTCAATCAAGTATGGTTATAATCTCATCGCATTTTACCTTAATTAAACAAACAGGTTTAAGGTAGTTAGTACATCGGCAGTTACTTATATACAATACTACAATACATACTTATCTTCCCATTACATTCATACTGTGATCTTCTCACATAAACGGTAATGTAAACTATATTTTGGTAATGATAGTCATACTTGGGAAAAACACTCACTTTTATAAAAGAACAAACATAAAAAACAAACGGGTCTTGGTAGAAGACTACTTTAGTAGAAAATATAGGATTTTCTAGGAAGTATACAAACACTTACATCAAAACTTACAAACGCTTACATCAAACATTTACAAACACTTTCATTTAACTTATACAAACATTTGACACTAAAGTACTTATGAACTCACCAGATTAAATGCTGATCTACTCTTTCAAAATAACTTGTATTCTCAGGTCACCAGTAGACAGGTACCGATGACCAGTTTTTGAGAAGACGGAGCATGTTCAAGACTCGTCTTTTATTTTTTATTCATATTTTGGTGTCTTTCAAACTATACAGAACACACTTGTATTAAATTATACTATTAATGCAATGGATGATGTTGTTGCTTGTTTTACTATTATGCATTGTTATGATACTGTACATGACGTCCTCCGCCCCCGAACGTTTCCGCCGTTCTGGTTTGGGGGTGTGACAGATTGGTATCAGAGCTTTGTTTATAGTGAATTGAGTATATCAACCCATAAAAGATATACAACTATAAAGTATTGCGATTGTTGGACAGCACAAGTAGGCTTGGGGACATATGATCAGATCTGGGAGTGATATAACCTGAACAACTATATCTTTCCGAGAAGTGATTAGCATGTGCCTAGGAATGGTTGTGGTGTTGCAGCAAGTCTAAGAACTTACCAAACACTACTACAATGAAAACTTTAGAACAAAACATAAACTTAAAATACTATAGGAGTATTTTGTGTTACTATAATTACTTATGTGCAAACTAAAAAGGTCTTTATTAGTATGTCAATAGTTGCTGAGTGGATACACTAAGGTTATATGTGACTAAGGTGTCATAGACTTAGAATCTGTGATCTTTTCTTTACTTCATGTTCCTTGTCTGGTTGTGGACTTAGAGTTAGGGTCACTTATTCGAAGGTCTATTCTATCTTGGTTACATATGATTGGTATGCACTACGCAAATATTGGAGTAACTGGTAAGGATCATCTTATAATTATCTTAAGTAGTACTTCTATTAACTATCTCTTTTACCCCTATTCTCGCGTAGATAACATGGCTGGATTACATCCCCACGACGACCCGTACTTCCCCAACGAAGGTAATGGTGGATGGCTCGATGCAGAGCCATAGGAGGATCATGTAATTCCATTGGATGACGACTTCGCAGAGAACTTCCCGGAGGATTCTGACTCCGAGCCAGAAGTCAATGATCTACCCCTGGTAGCTCCAATCCCAAATCCTAACCCTTGTCCGGCTTTTCAAGGCCTGACGCCTCTGTGGGCGGAAAACTTGGGAACATGGAGTCAAGAGCAGGGTCAACCCATACCATACAATGGAGACAAAAGCTTCTACAACCTGAGCGAGGGAGGCTCAGTAGACAGAGTCCTGCCTATTCTGGTCTGCAGGGTTGCTCGTAATGAAGAGCGTGGTAGGACAGCCATCAACCGAATCATGGAAGTTGATGCCAATGCGGGAATTAATACAGTCCGCATTCGCCATCTTGAAGATGCTCATGGGAGAGCTATGAGAGACAATGAGGCTCTGTAGCAAGAATTAGCTGCAACTCGAGCTGAAGTCGTAGAGCTCCGAGCACGCCAAAGAGTACATGAGAGACATTTACTAACTGTGGAGCGTCAGCTGGCCGCATTGAGGGTTCATCCGAGGGGTGCCCGTCGCCAGTAGAAGATGTTCTGCTCATCCTTTCTTTTGGTTTAAGGAATATCCTTCTTATCTATGCTCTAAGTAGCACTTTTCCCTATAATTTCCTGTTTATCTTAAGACCTTGAACTTTCAGTCTGCTAGGTCTTTATGCTGTCAAAATTTTCTTATTCTGGTTTGATGTAAGACCTACTCCTAGGTCATTTTCCCGAACTTGTTACATCTTTCATACCATTATTATTGACAGTTATCTAATCTCGTGGGAAATCCTTATCCAAATGCTTTCATCTTTCTATTACTAGATCTCTATTTCAATCATACTCTCATCTGTTTTGTTGGGCTATGGAGAGTTAGTCAATGTTTCAGTCTCATCATTCTCTCTATTGAATTCTTATCGATATCTTCATTTGTGAATTTTTAGCTACAAGATTCCTCCTCATAGATCAAACAGGCGCACTACTCCGATAACTCCAACACAACAACCACCACCTCCTCCACAATACAATCCAGCAGCTATCCAAGCTGCAGTAAATGCGGCTGTTACGGCAATCCTAGCTCAATTCAGTGCTAGGGGTACTAGCGGAAGTGGAACAACGGTTTACTCCACTCATGGTGATGCTCCAGTGCGCTCTAAAGAGTGCTCGTATAAGCATTTCACCAACTGCAAGCCTAAGACCTTCAACGGGACTGGCGGAATCATTGCCCTCTCGCAATGGTTCAAGAATACAGAGTCGATCTTCGAAATCTGCTCTTGTCCGGAAGGAAGCAAAGTTAAATTTGCTGCCTGCACCTTCGCGGACAGAGCCCTGACGTGGTGGAATAGCCATGTCAAGTCACTAACTCTAATAGTGGCTAATGCTATGGGCTGGGAAGCTCTGAAGGAGCTCATAATAGAATAGTACTGCCCGAGGGGTGAGGTTCAGAAACTTGAACAGGAACTCTGGAGCCTAACCATGAAAGGCTCCGACATAGTCGCCTACACTGCCAGATTCATCGATCTGGTGGCACTATGTCCGGGAATGGTCCCTACTGAGGGAAAGAAGATAGAGAGGTATATATGGGGGCTGGTGCCTCCATTTCAGGGGAATGTTTTAGCTTCAAACCCCACTACCTTCGACAGTGCCAAGCGATTGGCACAGCGGCTCATTGATCATGGAGTCCGTACCCCGACAACGACAACAACCCTGGCCATCCCAGAACCCTCCAAATCCGCTGACAACAAGCAGAAGTTCTGGGATAACAAGAAAAAGAACGCGGCGCAGAACGCTGCCAAAAAGCAGCAGGTCGTGGATGTTCATGCTGCGATAACACCTACTGCTACTGCGCCGATGAAGCAGTATGCTGGGAGCTTGCCCAAGTGCAACAAGTGCAGCTTCCACCATAATGGACCCTGCTGGTAAATGCAGTGCGTTAACTGCAACAGGATGGGGCACACTGCCCGTTTCTGCAAGGCTCCGACAAGACCAATCACCGAAGTCCCCGACGTTGGTGTAGGCCAGGCTTGCTACGGATGTGGCGAAGTGGGCCACTACAAGAGGAACGGCTCGAAGGCAGGGAATGCCGGCAGAGTGGGAAGAGTTTTGGCTATAGGCCACGAGGAAGCAGTTGCCGACCCTACAGTGGTCACTGGTACGTTTCTCCTCGATAACTCATATGCATGCATTCTGTTTGATAGTGGAGTGGAGAGGAGTTTCGTGAACCAGAAATTTGCTCACTTACTTAAACAACAATCACGCACATTTAAAGAACCATTCACTGTAGAAATGGCTAACGGAAAGACTGAGAGCACTAGCTGCATATACATAGGATGTACCCTAACTCTAGATAGCCATTCATTTCCAATCGACCTCATGCCGGTCTCAATTAAAAGTTTCGACGTCATTATCGGCATGGATTGGTTGAGTCTTCATCATGCCGACATCATGTGTTATGAGAAAGTCGTTCGTCTTAATCTACCGTCTAGCGAAACCCTAGTGATCTACGGCGACAAACCCGACACGAACCTTCGTATCATCTCGAGCATGCAAGCCCAGAAGTACCTGCGAAAGGAATGTCACGCATTCCTTGCTCATGTTGTCGATATGAGCCAAGAGACGAAATACATAAAGAACATCCCAGAAGTACGCGACTTTCCCGACATCTTTCCAGAAGAACTACCATGATTACCTCCACAGCGTCAAGTCGAGTTCAGAATCGACTTAGTTCCAGGGGCTACCCCAGTAGCCAAATCGCCCTATCGTCTAGCACCAGCTGAGATACAGGAGCTATCCGGTCAACTTAACGAGCTGCTCAGCAAGGGCTTTATTAGACCAAGCTTCTCACCCTGGGGAGAACCGGTCTTGTTCGTCAAGAAGAAATACGGATCGTTCCGTATGTACATCGACTACAGAGAACTAAACAAACTGACCATCAAGAATCGTGACCCTCTACCTCGCATAGACGACTTGTTCGACAAACTGCAAGGGGCGAATTACTTCTCAAAGATTGACCTGAGATCCGGGTATCACCAGTTACGAGTGTTAGAGGAGGATGTTCCGAAGACAGCCTTCCGAACTCGATATGGACACTACGAATTTGTAGTGATGCCATTTGGATTGAACAATGCGCCCGTAGTATTCATGGATTTAATGAATAGGGTGTGCCGTCCTTACTTAGATCAATTCGTTATCGTATTCATCAACGACATTCTTATCTATTCTCGTAGTAAGGAGGAACATAGTCAACACTTACATCAGATTCTAGAAACCCTTCGAGCAGAGAAGCTTTATTCGAAGTTCTCTAAATGCAAATTTTGGATTCGAAGAGTCGAATTCTTGGGTCACGTGATTAGCGATGAAGGAATTCACGTGGACCCTTCCAAAATAAAAGCCATTGAGAACTGGTCAGCTCCGAAGACGCCTACAGAAATTCGTCAATTTCTAGGCCTCGCTGGCTACTATCACAGGTTCATTCACAACTTCTCTCGGATTGCAAAACCACTTATTGCGTTGACCCAGAAAGGCGTGACCTTTGAATGGGAAGAGAAACAAGAAAAGGCATTCCAAACGCTAAAGCGAGCCTTATGCAGCGCACCGATACTGTCCCTCCCATAAGGGATAGAAGACTTCGTGGTCTATTGCGATGCATCCAACCAAGGGCTTGGCTGTGTTCTTATGCAACGAGGAAAGGTCATCGCCTATGCCTCAAGACAGCTAAAGACACACGAAGTCAACTACACCACACATGATCTTGAGTTAGGAGCAGTGGTATTTTCTCTGAAGATCTGGAGACACTACCTGTGTGGTACAAAGAGCACTATCTTTACAGACCACAAAAGCCTTCAACATATATTCGACCAGAACGAGCTCAACATGAGATAACGACGGTGGGTCGAGCTACTCAGTGACTACGAATGCGAAATTCGTTACCATCCCGGTAAAGCCAACGTAGTAGCTGACGCCCTAAGTCGGAAAGAATACTCTAGTCGTAGAGTCAAATCATTGACTATGACTATCCATTCACATGTATCCACACAGATTAAGGAGGCTCAGCTAGAAGCCTTGAAGCCTGAAAATGTGGCGGGTGAATCCCTTAGAGGGATGGATAAAAACTTGGAAGTCAAAGGTGGCGGAGCCTTATATCTCATGGATCGGATCTAGACGCCGAAACACGGTGGTTTCAGAGACTTGGTCATGACCGAAGCACACACCACTCGATATTCCGTCCACCCAGGTTCAGATAAGATGTATCTGGATCTTAAAAAGTTATACTGGTGGCCTAACATGAAAGCAGAGATTGCTACCTTCGTGAGCAAGTGTCTTACTTGCGCCAAGGTTAAGGTCGAATAACAGAAACCCTCAGGTTTACTTCAAAAACCGGAGATACCTGAATGGAAGTGGGAGCGGATTACAATGGACTTCATAACCAAGTTGCCCAAGACATCGGGTGGTCTTGATACCATATGGGTGATCGTAGACAGGTTAACAAAGTCCGCACACTTCCTGCCTATCAAAGAGACTGACAAGATGGAGAAACTAACAAGAACCTACATCAGAGAGATTGTACGACTACATGGTGTTCCCGTATCCATTATCTCTAATAGAGATAGTAGATTCACTTCTAGGTTCTGGCAGTCGCTACAAAGCTCCCGGGAACTAGGCTGGACATGAGTACAGCCTACCATCCGCAAACCGACGGACAAAGTGAGAGGACTATTCAAACTTTGGAAGATATGTTGCGAGCCTGTGTGATAGATTTTGGGAAGGCATGGGATACTCATTTACCCCTTGTCGAGTTCTCCTACAATAACAGTTATCACACAAGCATAAAGGCTGCTCCATTTGAAGCCCTCTATGGCCGAAAGTGCAGATCCCCTCTGTGCTGGGCTGAAGTGGGTGACACACAGTTAGCTAAAGGACGAGTTCCTGACAGCACTCTCACAGGTCCGGAAATCATTCGGGAAACGACAGAGAAGATCGTTCAGATTCGTGAACGATTGAAAGCCTCTAGAGACCGACAGAAAAGCTACGCAGACAAGAGAAGGAAACCTTTGGAGTTCTAGGTTGGCGACTGTGTTCTATTGAAGGTCTCACCCTGGAAGGGCTTGATACGCTTCAGAAAGCGTGGAAAGCTAAATCCAAGATACGTAGGGCCTTTCGAGATTATCGCTAGAATCAGCCCTGTAGCTTACAAACTCAAAGTACCTCGCGAACTTAGTAACATACACCCTACTTTCCACGTCTCGAACTTGAAAAAGTGTCTGTCCGACGAGACTCTTGTAATCCCACTCGACGAGATCGAGATCAACGAGAGCCTCAACTTCATGGAAGAACCAGTAGAGATCATGGACCGAGAGGTCAAGCAAACGAAGCAAAGCCGTATCCCGATAATGAAGGTTCGCTGGAATGCCAAGCAAGGACCTGAATTCACTTGGGAGCGCGAGGATCAGATGAAACTGAAATATCCTCATCTTTTTACTTAGTTATTTGTAATTGATTAATTGCTTAAACTCTAATTTTGGGACGAAATTCTCTCTAACGGGGGGATGATGTGATAACCCGGAATTTTTATCTTGTAAAGCCATTCAATTCAATCAAGAGTCAGACTTGTTTCAGCTATCGTTTAGCATTGTTTAGGGTCTGTTTGAGTTTTCTTGTCTAGTGCATTCAAGGTTTAAGTGTTAGGAAGTATCTACTAGAGTTCATGTGTTGCATTCAAGCCGGAAAACTCCATCACATGAAGTTTACGGCCATAAACTCATGTCTAGCCGTGAACTCCATCCTTTAAGTATGATTTCCTTCATTTTTCTTCACTTTTCACACTTCCAACTCAAGAACACCCATTTCTCTCTCAAGTATCATCAAGATCACTTATATTTTCCGACAAATTTGTAAGTGATTCTTCCCTTTATTAGTTGATACCTTTCATAATCTAGTAAAGTCCCTTGATTTCACCCGTGAATTCATCTTTTTGGGTTAGATCTTCAAGAACACCAAGAACACACTAGTTCTTTGGGCTGTGAACACCCCTTCAAGCTTCAAAAACATAAGTATCCTTCCATATGCTAGTTATCCATTATAAGCTCTTGAAATACACCCTAGAAATCAACCATTTCTCCAAGAACAATAAGAGTTTACGGCCATAGCATCTCCTTTGGCCGTAAACCCCTATCAAGAACATTATTGGCCGTAAACTTCATGGGACGTGAACATCTTTGACCGTGAACACACCATGGCCGTAAACACCATGGCCGTGAATACACTTAGGCCGTAAACACACTCTTGTGTGGCCGTAAACCCCTTTAGTACAATCATATGTGATTATAACACTTTGTTCCAAGTGTTTCCTAGTCCTTAAGGTGGTTCCCTAACATGATTAGTTGTTATATACACTAATTATACTCATATATGTGTCATTATATGCTTAATAGGATCCGTTTGTGTTCGAGACTTCACTTGACACTTAACATCCTATATCGATCTTTCATTCGAATCACTCACTACAGGTGAGTTCATACCCCTTAACTTATCTTTTAAATGATTTTAAATGCTTTTATAGGGGGGAATACAAGTAGAAACATTATAGTTATTGTATCAATCACATGTGATTAATAACTATCAAACAAGTGGATTTCTTATATTTCAAAACTGTGTTATCAAACAAACTGTTTCAAATCGTTTTATAAACTCTTTTATATGTTAAACTCTTTATCATTTTACAAAACTCTATTTAAACTTATATATTGTCCAAATCATGTCTATATAAATATAGTTACATAAATAAGGTTGAAAGGGCTTAGGACTGATAACTCGCCTTATTTCCTGTTCCTTGTTTGGTTGTGGACTTAGGGTACCGGTCGTTTGTCCGAGTGTCATGTGAATCTTAGTTATATATTATGTATATGTATATAGATATAAAAGTTCTTCCATTCATTTTAATACCTTCGGGTAGCAAAAGTATACAAACATGATCAGTCATTCAAACAACGTACTAGTAAACTATAATAGGTATAGTTTAGGAAGTTACTACTTACTATTTCTAGAAAAATGAAACATACAAGATTCAGTTCATATATGAGTCAGTTCAAACATACTATAACGAGAAACAGAGAGAACATATTATACACTAGAACCGAGAGAACATACTATACACTAGAACAGAGAGAACATACTATACACTAGAACAGAGAGAACATACTACACTAATACTATAACAAAGATAACATTAATGTGAGCCACTACTTCATGACACGTCAATATACTGTTGTGTCACATTTTGTAACCAGAGTCTCCTGGAGGGAGAGTGTGAGTTTGTGTATAGATCTATACGGGATTGACTATCCTACACCTTGCTACTAGCTACAGTGGGACCTGCAGGTCTACGGGTGACGAATGTCATATCATTTTGACGTCTTTGATCGTCGTGTTTACTAGTCAATCAAGTATGGTTATAATCTCATCACATTTTACCTTAATTAAACAAACATGTTTAAGGTAGTTAGTACATTGGTAGTTACTTATATACAATACTACAATACATACTTATCTTCCCATTACATTCATACTGTGATCTTCTCACATAAACGGTAATGTAAACTATATTTTGGTAATGATAGTCATACTTGGGAAAAACACTCACTTTTACAAAAGAACAAACATAAAAAACAAACGGGTCTTGGTAGAAGACTACTTTAGTAGAAAATATAGGATTTTCTAGGAAGTATACAAACATTTACATCAAAACTTACAAACACTTACATAAAACATTTATAAACACTTTCATTTAACTTATACAAACATTTGACACTAAAGTACTTATGAACTCACCAGCTTAAATGCTGATCTACTCTTTCAAAATAACTTGTATTCTCAGGTCACCAGTAGACAGGTACCGATGACCAGTTTTTGAGAAGACGGAGCATGTTCAAGACTCGTCTTTTATTTTTGATTCATATTTTGGTGTCTTTCAAACTATACAGAACACACTTGTATTAAATTATACTATTAATGCAATGGATGATGTTGTTGCTTGTTTTACTATTATGCATTGTTATGATACTGTACATGACGTCCTCCGCCCCCGAACGTTTCCGCCGTTCTGGTTTGGGGGTGTGACAAAAAAAGTGACAAGTCATTCAAATGAGGGTCTCACATTTTGTGATGATCCAAGGTAAGCTATACAAGAAATCCATGGCAGGTCGGTACCTTAGCTGCCTAGAAGATCACGAGGCTTCAGAAGTCCTAAAAGACATACATGGAGGAGATGTGGTAACCACATTGGGGGCAGATCCTTTTGCTCCAAGGTGTTGAGGACGGGATGCTACTGGCCAACCATGAAGAAAGATTCCTTCTTATACGCTCAAAGATGTGATGCTTATCAAAGACATAGAAACATCCTACACCGACCATCAGAACCTTTACATCCTATCATCTCACATTGGCCATTCATGAAGTGGGGGATGGATATAGTAGGAAAATTACATAAGGCACCAGGAGGAAAAGTCTTCATGCTGGTAATGACAGACTATTTCTCGAGGCTGAGGCTTTTGTTCAAGTAAGAGACAAGGAGGAGGTGTCGTTTATCAAACGTAATATCCTGACCAAGTTCAGGATCCCTGCCGAAATTATATGTGATAACGGATCCTAATTCATAAGCAAGAGGACTAGAGACTTTTGCACAAGTTGGGGAATCAAATGATAATGTCCACCCCTGTTCACCCTCAAGCCAAAGGTTAAGCAGAATCTAGCAACAAAATCATAGTTAATAACTTGAAGAAAAAGCTAGATGAAAAGAAAGGAAGATGGGCAGAAGAACTTCCTTTCGTCCTATGGGCAGATATGACCACTTCCAAAGTAGCCACATGCCAAACTCCATACTCTTTGGTGTTCGGAGCAGAAGCGATGATCCCCACTGAAGTGATGATCCCAACGGCTAGATATCTATCTCAGGATCAAGAGAACAACGATAGGATCGTATCTCAGGATCTTGATACTATCGATGAACTCAGGGATCTTGCCAAGATCCACATCGCTGCCCATCAACAAAAGATCACCGAAGCATACAACAAGAATATCAAAGTCAGAAGATTCCATATAGGATACTTGGTATTAAGAAAATCATTCCAAAATACCAAGGATCCAAGTGCATGTAAATTGGCACCTAAATGGGAAGGACTATATCTCATAGATGCTGAAGCAGGAAAGGGCCATATTGGCTAGCTACCCTCGATGGAAATGTCTTGCCAAGATCCTGGAATGCTATACATCTTAAAGCTTATTTCATGTAAGTGAGATTGGTCTTTTTCCAACAAACTCAAGGTACACGTACTCTTTACCTTTTACCCTTTATTATTATTATTTATTCTCCCGAAAAGCATTACTAACTTAAGCATCAGAGGGGCGTTAGCTAGACTAACACCTACCCCAAGCTAATGTTTGTTGCGTGCAGGAATCCAAGGATCCTGATATCCAAGGATCCTAACATTCAAGGATCCTAGCATTCAAGGATCCTAATGGCTGCAACATTCTAAGATCTTCACGATTACAATACGCAAAAGCCATAGTAACTAAGAATAGAGACTGATCGTCTATCCTACGAATAAGGGTACTTAATCTCCTCTAAGGTTTAAAGATTTAATTACCTATTTCATACGATTTAAGGTGTCTACACCTCACTTGGACACACAATATCTAACTATGGTATGTGAATAAGGGGATCATTTCACGCTGCAGTGACTTGGCAACCCTCTTATTTCGGAACATAAGTTAAGATCCTAAAGTTTGAATCTAAGGTTAATAACATTGACATGTTATCTCAAGTTGGGATCTTCCCCAGAAAACACATAAGGTTTATAACATTGACATGTTATCTCAAGTTGGTATCTCCCCCAGAAAATTTCCTAAGGTTTATAACATTGACATGTTATCATACGAATTAGGATTTCCCCCAGTAATTTACCAAGATTTGTAACATTAACATGTTACCTTGAATCAGGATTTCCCCAGTAATTTACTAAAGTTTGTAACAATGACATGTTATCTCAGGTTGGGATTTTCCCCTGAGATTTTCTAAGAGTGATGACACCAACATGTTGTCTAAAGTTGGGATGTTCCCCAGAAAATATGCAAGACTTGCAATATTACCATGTTACAAAAACAGGATTCTTCTCAGTTGTTTTCTAAGTAAAAATTATTTCCAAGTTATTCCTAAGGAGGGATCCTCCACAAAGTTCACTAAGTCATGGGTAATCAAGAATCCTACCTGATGAACTTCTAGAGCAAGGATCCTTCCATACGGAAGCTTCCGGACCATACGAAACTAAGGGAATCATAATAATAGATTTCTCCTAAGTCAAAGGATAACCAGGTTCTTTCTATCCTTTAACGTTATTTTTCAAAAGATTTATTATTCTAAAAAAGATCTTGATTATTTCAAAATCCCAATTTGACGACTAACCATTTCAGGCTAATCAGGTCTATAAAAGTTTGAACTTTTCAGGATTCTGACTACGTAAGGATCCTCAGAAATCCTACAATCATATCACGCAAGTCAAACATGCAAACAAGGATATAAAACAACCATAACATTAAAAGGGTTACACGCTAACCCCGTAAAAACAAAGTTCTAAATTGTTTTGCATTTTCAAATAAAAACCATTTAGAATATTATTATCTAAACATGGCTAAACCGTGGATTGGTTATCATCGCCCGTAACCTTCTCCCCTCCACCCGCCTTCTGCTGTTGTCCTTCAGGATCCTGATTGGTACTAACAGGATTACCAGTTAGCTTTGCTATAGCTTCACGCCATCCTGCTACATTCCATGATCCCGCGTTCTCGAGATCCTCCGCAAGCTTGATTTTTGCTTCCCAGACAGCAACAACCACACTCATCCTCACTTCAGCAATCACGTCATCCATCTCAGCCACATGTTCCTTTTCCTTTTCATCCTTCTCCCTGGATAACTTCTCCAGTCTCTGCTGGAGCTCCTTATTGACTCCCTCCTGCTCCTTCAAAGCATGCTCTGTTTGAGCGAGTTTGGATTTGAGATCCTCACTGGAGCGAGAGATGTGATCAACGACCTAAGAGGACCACAGTAAATAGATAATAAAACTGAATGGAAAATAAAACATGAATACTCACAGATTGGGAAAAGGAGATCAGCTTCTTTAGCGCCTCCTTTGTCCCAACGTTCTCAAGATCCCAAACATCAGATGGTTTTCTCTTGCGAGATGTTGTGGTCTTCACAGTAAGGTCGAGCTGAGTCTTCTTGGGAGCGAACAATGGAGGGATATTTTCCTTCTTTACCGTGAGCAAACCACTAGACATGTTGTCTTCAAGTTCAGACAAGACAAATCGGGCACTAGAGCGAGTGTTTTTGGATCCTACACATTAAGAAGGATCCCCATAAGTTCAGGATCCTTATGATAAAATAGATAAAAACACCGAGAAAGATCCTTACCAGTGGCCATCGAAGTTGTGGTAGAAGAACCCTCTTGAAGACTAGGAGACTCAAGTTTGAATGATCTGATGTCTGCAGGTAAAGCAAGAAAATGCCTCTCCTTATCTTCAGTATCCTCACCAGCAGGAAAAGCTTCACCAAACTTGTAACCTGTATCAAAATGAACAAAATAAGAACCATAAATCATTGGATCCTCAAGATCAATAAATAAGATCCTACCCTTTTCAACCTAAGCTTTAGGCAAGAGATCCACATCATCGATAGAATCTCGCCTCACAAAAAAGAACTTTTCCTTCCAGGCTCCATCGTTATGTTTGGTTTTCAAGACAATAGGAGATTTGTTGGTTTTAACCCTAAGCAGAAAACGAGAACTCCCAAAAGTAGAAAGATCATAAATGGAAGCTAACTCAGTAAGACCAATGTCTAGATTGTGGGAATGATTCACTCGCTCAATCCAGTACAAAATCCTCCAAATAATGGGCATTTCTTGGACATGGGAAAGCTTGGTGGCTTGAAAGAAATCAGAAATAATACCCGAAAAAGGATATTTGAGGCCCAGATAAAATGGATATTCAGGAAAGCATACCCAAGAAGGAGAAATGAAATCAGGCTGAATAAAAGGACCAAAGGATGTGAAGATTGCATCAGAAGGAAAAGCTCCATTGGCCTTAAGGGACTGCATGTCTTCATCATTGAAAGAACAAACCTCATCATGGGCCAGAAGCCCCTGATCGACATAGTCATTCTCTGGAGGAGCGGTAATGCTAGCGTGAGAACGAACTATCTTTTTGCTCATGATCGGAGAAAGGAAAGTACAAAAGGAAGAACAAGGGGAAGAAATTACATGAGAAGGTAGCCGAAGACGTATTGGGAAACATAAAGAGTTAAGATGATTACCCTATTTAACCCAATGGCGGAAGAGAGAGGGTACAATTTTACCGCGTGATGATTAACCTTAGGCAGATAAACCCTATCCGATTAGGGTTTAAAATTCAAAATCTTTTATGTCTTTTGTTTATTATTTTTAAATTATACCTTTAATACGGAAAACTAACCCCTATATTTCACAAGTATAATTTGGGGGAAATTGTTAGGGGCAGGATCCTTGACTCATATTCATGATCCTCAAATATTTCTGAAGCCTCGGGATCCTTAAACATATCTCGGGATCCTGACTATTACCACTAATATTTCTAGCACTTGTAACACCTATATTGTCTTTATCTTTCTCACATATGCAGAACAAGTCAACACAAGACCCATTCTCAACAGAGAGTCATCTCAACCAGGCAAAAGACCCGGAAAACCAAGTCAAACAACGTTCATATGCTGATTCTGAAGGATCCCAAAATTATCGGACTTCTTGTTATTAGCATTAGACTATGGGCGTGTTCGGCAAAACTAGCTGGTAGCGGGTAGCTTGTAGCTTGTAGCGTTTTGTTAAACGCTACATGAAGTAGCATTTGAATTTGGAGCGTTTTGTTTAAACTAAACGCTAGAAGCTTGTAGTGCCGAACGACACTTTCTGTTCAAAACGGAGCGTTTTATCAAACGCTAAAAGCTAGAAGCTCCCAAACGCTTCATGTCGAACACGCCCTATAAATGGCACATGTAACTAGCACACTAGGGACACACTGAGCTCATCCACGATACTTGTACTTATATTTACACATTCATCTTTGTAAACCAACATTTTATATTAATAAAATTATCAATGCAACTGATCATTATCACCTCCCAAGGTTTTATGCCGGAGATCCTATCAAGGATCAAGGGCTTTCTTTGTAACTCACCTGTGTCACTTTGATTATCATTTCTTACTTGGTTTACCACGAACATCACAACCTCTCATACAATTTGGTTAGATTCTACTTAATTGATTTTTAACCAAAAAACATGTGTTTGGTTTTTATAAGATAAAATTTGTTTTCGTATTTTCACAAACTATTTATGTTTTCGCATGAACCTACTTGTATAATATATATATATATATATATATATATATATATATATATAGTTAGGGAAAAGTGAATATACCCTTAAGGGTATATAAGCTTAGGTACCCAAACTCACCACAGTACGTCGTTTTGTATCATATAATACATTCTAATTGTCCAATATTCTTATAATTTAACTTCTAACTTGATTTACTTCCAAGATTTTTATAAATTACACATTTATCTTCCTCTTACATAATTTTCACTTTCAACTAAAATATATATAGTCAAGTAGGTGTTCGGCAAAAAGATGTGATGTAAGAGAAAGATAATAGTGAAATTTCAAAAATCTTGAAAGTAAATCAAGTTAGGGGTTGGAGTTTAAGAACATTATAATGAATATATTAAACAAAACGACATATTATGGTGTGTTTGGGTACCTAAGCTTATATACCTTTAAGGGTATATTCACTTTTCCCATATAGTTATCGATAAAAATCTAAATATAAAAGTATAAAACGTTATCTAAATATATTACTATTATTTTAATTTTCCCTTTTTTACTTCAAATAAAGATATGAAGTATGAACATATCTAATCATTTTGGAATATATTTATTCATCTCTTTTTATAAAGCGGTTTTAACTTTTAAGGCATAATCCTCAATAAATGCAAATATATGTATACAAGTTTACGATCCATTATAGGTTTTAAAATGGATACAAGTAGGAGAGAAGAGATTTTATTAGAAGAAGAGGACCAAAACAGCCCATTGAGGTGGCGACAACCAGGTGACAGTGGCAGCAACACCACCACCAATCACTTTCTTATTCATCCACAAAATCGGTAAGACTATCATCCCTACTCGTTTTAATTCAATAGCACATGTATATCCACATATATTCAGTGAGAAAGTCATAAAGACTTAGCATTTGTTTATATCCAAAAACTTGTATAAAATTATTTATCAGTTAGTTTTTGCCTCTTTTGCTTAAAGAAAAAATCCTAATAAATTATATATGTAGCTATCGTTTCATAGATTTTCTGATCTCCATAAGTGCTTAACTATAATCAATTAAACCGTAGTTGTAGTTTTATAAAAATCGAAACAAATAGTTTAATGGGTGACTGGATTTGTTTTATATATATATGTGTTTATAGTCATTTAGATCATTGATAAATTAATCAAATGATTAAAACAAGTATCACGTAAGTAAATTTAGATTTATTTCAATAATTAACTTTTTATAACCATTTTATACCTTTCTTGGTAGATTTTAGTTATATGAATAATGCGTTTGGACGGATTTTATAAATTGATACATCTTTATAATGAAACAGAATTAATTATTGAACAAAAAGTAATAACAAAGAAACATTATTATAATATTTGAACAAAGATGAAATGGAACAAAATTAATTATTGAACAAAATTAATAACAAAGAAACATTATTATAATATTAGAACAAAGATTGAAATGTGACTATAATATAAAGAAAATTTTGAAAAAACCGTCATATGTTCCGAAATATGTTGCGGCGTGTCATCAACATAACTATATATTGTGCAAGTAACAATCACCGTAGTATCCGACATGGGCATATTTGTTGGTGGCAGACACGACCCTGTATTGGACGGTAAAGCTAGGCGATGAAAGTGAACTATAACAAACTTTCATATAATAATATTTACACAATTTTTAAAATTGATTAAATACAAGTTTATACTTAAATGGTATTAGACGAGTGATAGTGATAAAACTAGGTTCAATTTTAAGACAAAAATATATATTTCATATATAATTTAACCACTTCAACCCAACTTAAATCCATCGTCGTTTTTAACTGACATGAGGTCTGGACAAAATAAAAAATAAGACCTTAGTAAAAAAAGATTTTTTTGGTAAAGGTGGTGGGTACCTCCAAAAAAATTTATTAATTAAAAAAATATAATACAATATTAGGCTTGAGACTCTCCACCTGATCTATCACCCCAAGAGCCAAACAACCTAACAAATAAAAAAAAAAAAAACAAAAACAAAAACAAAAAAAAACACAAATTTATATTTATGAACTTTTTAGATAACAAAGTCGTCAATAATAGTATCAAGGTTAATAGTGTCCAATATATCTTTTTCAATGCATAACATGATCAAACCATTTAACCTTTCTTGTGAGCTTGATGATCTCAAATATTTTTTTATTAACTTCATTTTTGAACAACTTCTTTCTGTTGATGTTGATGTTGATGTTACAGTAACATATAAAATTAATAAGATTCGATATGCAATGAAAATATTTGGATAACAATCTTTTTATTTAACAAATTTTAAGATCAAACGGAGATAAAACAATGAGAAAGAGAAAGAGAAGTAAAGAAACAAAAACACCTCGTTGTGATGTGCTAATGTTGATTCGAAAAATTCAGCAACAAAGCTAACAACCTAACATTAAATAATAAATACGATTGCTTCTCTTAGTTTTTAAATTTACCTACAATTTAAAAAAATAAACACATATAAATCATAAATTAGTTTTCATCATTCCAGAAATCAATTAATCAGAATTCAGAAACTCAAAATCAAAGATAGCTCACTCCAGAAATCAGTTAATCAGAATTAAGAAACTCAAAATCAAAAATTGTTTTCAATCCAGAAATTTGAAATCTTATTTCAGAATCAAAAATCAATTTTATTCGGAAATCAATATCATAATTAGAAATTAGTTTTTTATTCAACAATCCTTTTCATTCAGAAATCATTTCTTATTCAACAATCTTTTTCAACCATAAATCAAAATTAGAATCAAAATTTAGTTTTTATTCAAAGAATCAGATATCGATTTTTATTATGAAATCAAAAATCATTTTTCAATCACAGTACATGAATCTTATTCATTCAGAAATCACTTACTTTACTTATTTCAATTTCTGTTTTCATTGACATCTTGACGAACTAGGTAAAACGATTTTCAGTTAGATATTAAAATCATCAGATGAACAACCTGTAACAAATCAATCTGTTAGTCTGTGTGCGAGTCCAAGAAGCGAGGAAAATTGGAGAAAGAGGAAAGAAGATTGATTGTGTTTTTGATTGTTGCCATTAGGAATTAAATCCCTATTCTTGATTTCTGAAAAAATAAATCCTTTACATTTCTTCATTTTTTTGGCGCCATTTATTACAATTCCCTTTAAGGTCTTCTTCTAATCTAAGGGATAAATTTTTTTTTCTTTGGTATAACAAAATTGTATGATTGGTCCCTGCTGTTATGTGAAAATTGACGCTTTGGTCCAAATAGGTTTGGACTAGCACTAGAGGTCCAAAAGTTTCATTTTCTTGCGAGTTTGGTCCAATTTGGTTTGAAATTTTTTATAAAGACGATTTTTCCCTTTATTATTTAATTTTCCATTTTTATTTTATTACAACAACTAAAAAACATTTAAAAATAAAACAAAAATAAATTATGTGTGTTTGTGTCTGTGTTTGTGTTTGATAAACACCCAAGAACATATTCATAGATTCAAGAACAATCAAGAACATCTTCCGCCACCACCACCGTTCGACCACTATCCGCCACCACCATAGTCTGCCACCACTACCGTTCGACCATCGTTCGCCACCACCACAGTAGGCCAAAAAATCATCTAGAAACAAAAAACCATACAAAAATTTTGGGTTTGTTCTTGAGTTCACGACTTCGTCTTATCTGATGAATACACACACGAAATCAGATTCGATGAACGCACGCAAAATCAGATCACATGTACACACATACACACACGAAATCAGATGAACACACACACACACACAAAATCAGATGAACACATACACACACACACGAAATCAGATGAAAACCCTAACTAAAGAACGGAATCTGATGAAAACCCTAACTGAAGAACGAAATCATAAGAACACACACACACACAAAATCTGATGAACATCTGTTTTCTTGTCTCGTCACCCTTGATGCTCATAAGATATGGAAGTCGAAAACCTTAACTAAAGAACGAAGTCGTCGTCGGAGAATGAGATTAACAAAGCCGTCGCTACAAACCATAACTTCAATCTATGTGTCACCGCCGCTACACCACCTACGTACACTACCATCCTCCTTCCATCCTTTGCACCACCACCTGTTCGAGCCAGAAACACCATCACCACCAAGACAACCTTCCACCAAGATCTGTTGTTTGTCGGTGTTGCGGCGGCGAAATCCTAATGAGAATTAGAAGCACAAATAGCACCGCCGCCACTGGTCCACAGTCCGCCATTTCCGATAACAAACTTGAGCTTGAAGATGAAGGGAACTTGATTCTCAGATTTGCAACGAGTGAAACTTCGATCAATCAATGTTTTCTACTTTTCTTAGGGTTCTTAAATTTGGGGTTGGGGGTTTCGGGAGGTCAGAGGGATATTAATGTGTGGGTTTGTGCAGATTTGTGATGTTTTCTTTCTCCTACGAAAAAAGAGAGAATTTTATTTTTGTTTTCTTATTAATTGTTTTTTAATTGCTGTAATTAAATAAAAATGGAAAAGTAAATAATAAAAAGACAAAATCGTCTTTATAAAAAATTTCAAATCAAATTGGACCAAACTCGAAAGAAAATGAAACTTTTGGACATCTTTGCCGGTCCAAACCTACTTGGACCAAAATGACAATTTTCACACCATTCTTACATTTTTGTCTAAATCTATACTAACACACCCCTGCATCATGGATTGATTTTTTTTTAATAAATGTATAATATATAAATATAGCATATATGGATTGATTTTTTTTTTAATAAATGTATAATATATAAATACAGTGGGTCCTAAATTTTTTGAGACCTGGGCTATCGTTCATGCTTAAACCCATGTTATAGTCGTAACTAATTCTCAATTATTAAAACAAAACATTACAAATCACCAATCCATGCTTTGAACAAGCGTCAAGCAAGACTTCCAGAAAACCTAACACACAATGGGTTGGAGTGAACTTTAATTTGCCGCGAAATTTCAGAACCTAAAATTGAAATCATGGGACACAGAAGAGGAAGAAAGAGATTAATTGGGGGAATGTGAATATGCAGGTGGTATATAGCATGGAAGCAATTCATCCTGATATGGGCGATATATTCGTCATTCTTCACACCCCTCGAGTTCGGATTCTTCCGAGGGTTACCGGAAAATCTGTTCCTCCTCGACATTGCTGGTCAGCTTGCTTTTTTCATCGATATTCTCATACATTTCTTCGTTGCCTACAAGGACGCTCATTCCCATCGCCTTGTCTGCAATCACAACCTCATCGCCATCCGGTACAATGTTATCCCACTGTTGCTTCTTCTACTGTTTCTCTTTCTCTTATTTTTTTTTTCCTTACTAATGTCTTTGCCTACCAGGTACTTAAAATCTCGTTTCCTGCTTGATTTTCTGGGCTGTTTACCTTTGGATGCCATTTACAAGGTATTTCCTAGGATTTCAAAAGTTAGAATCCAGATTGCAAATTTTTATATGCTTGATCCATAGTTAAATTGGGTAGATTTTCAAAATTACAATGTCTTTATAAGAAAAACATGGAACTTACAATGCTGTAATGCAATGAAATGGAAGTAGGATGCTATAATACACAATCAAATGAAAGTACATAGTTATTTTTTGCATTTAGCTCTATTTCATCCACATCAACTCGCTTTTATTTTGCAATAAAGAGGTACTGATTGTTAATTTTCATCTGTACCCGATAAAAACACCACCTATGTGAAGAGTACCTAGTTAATTCATCATCTTTCATACTTGAATTGATCTCATATTTATAGGGCTAAATGCATGGAATAGCAATGTACTTCCATTGATTTGGTTAATATAGCATTCTACTTTCATTTCTGCTTTACAACATTGTATGTTAAAAAATCTACCCAATTAGAAAGAATACCATCCAAATGCAAAGGAATTTTCACTGCTATAGTTTTTTTAAAAATATAATGTCCTTATAAAAAACTAGAAAGCAGGGTGCTATAATTGGGTACATTTTCTCAAAGTACAATGGAAGTATGATAATTCTGTGCGTGTATGTTACTACAATAAAAAAAAATTAATGGAAGTACGTTATTTCTTGAATTTAGACTTATTTTATCCACATAAACTCATATTAATATATATATATATATATATATATATATATATATATATATATATATTTGCAATTATGAGGTATCAATTGTTAATTTTCTCACGTAATCAAAAAACATTACTTGTTTACATATACATAATTAATTCATCATCTTTTAAACTTGATTTTTCTTCTTCATAGGTTAAATGCAAGAAATGACAACTCACTTTCATTGATTTGTTTATCATTGTATCATACTTCCATTTTTCCGTATTACAACATTGTAGTTTGAAAAAGCTAGCTAAGTATAGCAATGTGATGGTAGCTTTTTCAAAGTATAATGTCCTAATAGGAGAAAAAAATTGAGATAATTTTTGAAAGTAGAAACCTTTAATATGAGAAAGTAGGAATAGGATGAGATAATACCGAAAAACATAAAAGTATGTTGGTATTTCAGGCTTGTAACAGAAAAGAAGCAGTGAGGTACCTGCTATGGATAAGGCTAAGTCGGGCTCTTCGAGTGACTGAATTTTTTGAAGGAATGGAGAAAGATATTCGTATTAATTATCTTTTCACAAGAATTATAAAACTTTTTGTTGTTGAGCTTTATTGTACTCATACAGCAGCATGTATCTTTTACTACCTGGCCACTACAATGCCTCCTGCAAAAGAAGGTTATACATGGATAGGGAGTTTGAAGATGGGAGACTACAATTACTCCCAATTTAGAGAAATAGACTTGTTCACACGCTACATAACTTCTCTATATTTCGCCATTGTCACCATGGCAACTGTTGGTCAGCTCCTCTTTTTCTTTTTTACCACACTACTTACATTTTCTTTTACTCCACTCCTTGTCTTTATCTTAGAAACTAAAGACAAGATATGTTGAATTTCTATCTTCAACGGAAGAATCCCTTTATCTATCTATCTCATTGTTTTTAAATTGTGGGGATGGAAGATGAAACAATTGAACTTGACCTTATTGTGTTAAATGCAAGAAATAGCAATGTACTTTCAGTTATCGTTTATTGTAGCGTCCTAGTTTAAATTATTTCTATTACAGTATTGTACTCTGAAAAATTTAGCCAGTTATAGCAATTTCATCCATATACAAAGTATTCCTCACTGTTATAGTTAGGTAGATTTTTCCTGTTATAATTCATTAAAAAAAAAAAAATGAAAGTACAATTCTGTAATTGGGTAGGTCTTAAAGTACAATGCCAAAATAAGGAAAAAATTAAAAGTACAATGCTGTAATAGAAGAAGATGAAACTAGGATGCTATAATACACAAATAAGTTGAAGTAAGTTGCTATTTTCTTGCATGTACCTTTATTATGTATCCTTAGAAATGTGCCTGGGTGGTTATAAGTTATAACATCAAGATCATTTGGTGCCACTCTTTTAACATTCCCTATTGGCTTTAAGGGAAGATGCTTACTGATTCCATTCATTTGTTGCAAATTTTGCACATTAATGAATACTATTTGAAGTTCATTTTATTATTATCACGACTTATTCTGTGAGGTACTACTTTAAAATTTTATGTATGGTTAAATGCAAGAAATAACAACATTCATTAATAGCATGCTACTTTCATTTCTTTCTATCATAGCATTGTAGTTTGAAAAATCTACCCAATTATATCAATGCCATGAAAATACAAAGAAATTCTCACTGCTATAATTGGGTGAATATTTCATAGTGTATTATCCTTATAAAAAAATAAATTGAAACTGCAATGCTATAATTGGGTAGATTTTTCAAAATACAATGACCTAATAAGAAAGAAATGGAAAATACAATGTTGTAATAGAAAAATATGAAAGTTGCATACACAAAGAAATGAAAACATGTTGCTATTTCTTTCATTTATCCCTGTTATATATCCTTAGAAATGTGCATATGTATATTTGAAGTATATTTTATTATACCATGACTTGTTTCGTGAAGATATTACTTTAAAATATTATGTATCGCTCGATGCAAGAAATAACAACACCCAACTTTCATATCTTGATGTCCAAATAAGATAAAAATTGAAAGTGCAATCCTATAATTGGCGTTCAGTGAAGAAGCTTTCTGATTCTATCCATATGCTGCAGGTTATGGAGATATACATGCTGTGAACAACAGGGAAATGATATTTATTATTATCTTTATTTCTGGTGACATGCTTCTTGGTGCTTATTTACTTGGTAATATGGCTGCACTGATTGTGAAAGGATCAAAAACAGAAAGATTTAGAGATAAAATGACAGATTTAATCAGATATATGAACAAAAACAACCTTGGAAAGACAATAAGCAACGAGATCAAAGGCCATGTTCGCTTACAGTATGAGACCAGCTACAATGATACAGTTGTTCTTCAAGATATTCCTGCTAGCTTTCGAGCCAAGGTAGGATTTAATCATACAAATAGATGAAAGTATGCTATTAATTTTTTTCCTACAACCATTTTTCTTATTATTGTGTTACTATACAACACTTTTTAGCCATTCACAACAATATATGTATTAGATGGTTGTACTATACAGTTGTATAAATCATAAATTGTTGTGTATGGCTAAAAAGTGTTGTGTACAGATCATCACCCTTTGAGAAACCTACCCAATACTTTCAATTTTCTTCTTATTATTAGGACATTATACTTTGAAAAATCTATCCAATTTATAGCAGTGAAAGTTCATTTGTATTTGTATCACATTGCCATAACTGTGTATATTTTTCATGTACTAGAAAGAAATAAAGTAATCAATGAAAGTAGGTTGGTATTTCTTGAATTTAACCACCCCCCCTTAGTTTTTCACCAAGCAGATTATTTGGTTACATTGATCTAATCTAATCGTCTATTTTACAGATCTCGCAGAAGTTATATGAGCCATACATTAAAGAAGTTCCTCTTTTTAAGGGATGCTCTCCTGCATTTATCAAACAGATAGTAAGTTGTTTCAGTAATGTGGACAATTTTCAATCCTAATGCTTGATTTCTTGTAAGTTCTATTCTGCACAATCTTCATGAAAATAAAATGTAAACTGTATATAATATTTCTCACAGTTTGGCTGTAATATTATTGAAGCATTTGGTGCAACTTAGTTAGAAGAAGCTAACCTGATCTGTTGCTTCCTTGTTGTGTGAGATCCTTGAGTCCCATTTATCATTTATTAATTTATAATTTATAATTTAAATGTAGGCGATTAAAGTTCATGAAGAACTTTTTCTTCCTGGAGAAGTGATTATTGAAGAAGGAAATATAGCAGATCAGCTTTACATTGTTTGTCATGGGAAGTTGGTACGCAATATACCAATTAGTTTAAATCTTCAACAACAACATGAGTGATTGTTGACAGTTTAGTGTGGTTTGCTTTGGTGCTTAATTTCACATTATACTTGAATAACATAATTTAAAGATATGAAAATTAGTATAAATTTTACAGTATACTTGAAGCCCAATATCATGAATTTTTATAAATTTTAGTTGTGAATCTGTTTATGATACGAATAGTGATCTGAGCTCCACCCGATGACCTGCCCCTGGCCACGGTCCAAAAGTGTAATTCAGAGAAGGAGTCACCTCTCACTCCATAATATATTTTCCCTCTTTTGTTTTACTGCTTGATTATAGGACCGGACCAGTAGTTGCATTTACTTAATAACTACTGCTCATCTTCTTGTTCCTCAAGATCAGGAGTCCACTACTAGGTTAGGACTTAGGAGTATTTAACTTGTATTGATTTTGAGTCCAATATCATCAGAAAATTGCCCCAAGCCAAGTATTCATCTTTTCTCTTTCCTCCTTTATTCCTTTCTGCTACAGAGCTGTTCTTTCAATTTTGTAATCTTATTAAGGAAATCTACTCAATTATAGCACGTATCCAAATTTTAGTTTGATTTGTTACAAGTGCACTGGTGTAAATAATAGGAAGTAGAATGGTAGTAAAGAAATAAACAAAAGTAGGTGGGTTTGGTATTGTTTCAGGAGGATATGGGTAGAAATGAGAATGAAGGGGGGAAATGTGTTCGGAGTTTGGAAACTTCAAGCTCTCTGAATGAAATATCACTTCTTTGTAACATTCCGGTACCTGAAACACTTCGTGTTGCTGAGCTGTCAAAGCTACTGCGCGTTGATAGGCAATCTCTTACAGATATACTTGAGATACACTTTTCTGATGCCAGGATCATTCTAGATAACCTACTTCACGTGAGTCTTCCTACTTCCTATCCTATATAATTCATAATTATAAACAAATAACCGTTGCCATATATTATTTCATTTGCTGTTTACAGAAATCTCATTTCGTATTATTATTACTATTATTACTAGGGAAAAGAAACAAACCTCCGTAACAAGATTTTGGAGTCTGATATAACACTTCATATTGCAAAACATGAATCTGAATTGGCCCTCACCTTAAATTCTGCTGTTTATAATGGAGATAGTTATCGTGTAAGGCGTTTGGTTGCAGCTGGATTAGATCCTAATAACACGGATTATGATGGAAGATCACCTTTGGTATTAATTTTTTTTTGTTTTTATTATGCTGTTATTCATTTTTTACTTATATATATATATATATATATATATATATATATATATATATATATATATATATATATATATATACTTTTTTCAAAATGAACTCAATGGTTTTCCTACATTGGTTTTATGATGCGTGAAAGGGCAAAATAGAGGAAATACATCTATACTTTCACATTGTTTTTCATTTAGCCACAATGTAATTTAATCAGTTGATCGATCTAGCCACTAAACTATTAGGTTTTTAGATTAGAATACAAGTTCGATTGCTAAATCAATAAAAAATAATATTTCAGTGGCTAAATTGATGAAGTGGTGAAAATACGTTATGCTTTTCCTGTATTTTGGCCTGATATTTCTAAAACTGATTAATAGAGAGAAACTTTTTAAATAGTTAACGAATAATAATGGTTTAATCACTCCAGAAAATAGTAAAGTGGCTAAAACTATAAAATGGTGAAAGTAGTGTATTTTTCCCTACTATAAAACTCTACCATAATTGGTTCTACTATTTGTCCATTTGTTAAGTGAATATATTTATATCAATTGCCAAGTAATATATCTAGTTTTTATTATTGTTTTCAATGATCTATTCCGGATTACAATGTAATAAAGTAATAATTATTTAAGCAACACTGCATACTAATGATCTATTTTCAGCATATTGCTGCAATGAAAGGTTTTGAAGATATTGTTAAGTTTCTCATGGAAAAAGGAGCAATAATCAATGCAACAGGTAAGTTCCTATGTGTAGGGTTTAATTATATCTAGGGTGAAATGCAAGAGGTATCAACATACTTGTATTGATTTGTTTATTATATCATCCTACTTTCATTTCCTCCTTATAATTAGGTAGATTTTTTAAAGTAAAATGTCTCAATAAGCAAAAAATTGAATGTACACTTGTAAAAGTGGGTGGATTTTTAAAGTGCAATTACTTAATAAGAAAACATATAAAAACACAATGATGTAATACAGAAAAAACTCAAGGTACAATGCTAAATAGTGCATTTGAACTTAAACAAAAAATAAATGTGTGATGTAGATAATCATGGAAATACACCATTGTTGGAAGCAATCAAGAGTGGGCAGGATGAGGTGGTTTCCATGCTTGTGGAAGCAGGAGCATCATTAGATATGAATAATGCTGGGAATTGTCTTTGTATGGCTGTTGCAGAGGGGGATTTTGAATTTTTAAAAAGAGTTTTGGCGAATGGAATTAATCCTAATTCCAAAAATTATGATCTTCGTACACCACTTCATATTGCAGCTGCAGAAGGCTTGTATTCAATTGCTAAGTTGATCTTAGAAGCTGGTGGGAGTGTAATGTCCAAAGACAGGTATGTTTTAATGAGGGTATTTTGGTCTTTTTTTTTAATATATATAAAGAATGGAATCGAAGTCCTTCCACACACCCTTAGGAATGATGAAAGGGTTATTTTGCAATTTATTATTCCATTCCAAAATGAAATGAAAAGAAAATCAACCCATGCTAAGGAATGAAAATTAACAAAGTATCTTCAAGGGGTTATTTATTCCAATGGAATGAACCATTCCATTCATTTCTTGATTCCTTTAAAAGCTATCCTCGTATAATAACCTATTAATTGTTTGTTTGTCACAGATGGGGTAACACGCCTCTTGATGAAGCTCGAGTAGGTGGAAGTAAGAAACTGATAAAATTAATCGAAGATGCAATCTTGGATGCTGGGAAAAGTATACCAAGTGGCTTCTAACTCTATCCACCATTCTACACTCTCCGTGACTGTGTGTAGTATACTAGTATGCACATACTATTTATAATGTTATATCAATTGTATTATTACTTTTACTCTTATTATTACTATTTATATTGTTATATAAATTGTATTTTTATATTACTTTTATTGTTGCTATGTACTTAAATGGAAGTAAATGTGAAACAACCTCCATGTAGACATTTTTTTTTCTCATGTTCTCGTTGATATATCCGGTCAATCTATCAAATCATTTTACTATTTCAACGTTTTAATTTAGTGAAACGGAGTGTATATTGCCCTTTTTACTTATTTATTTATGATAGCACGTGGTTTAACGAAACCCGATGATGAAAGAAATGACCTTTCATTAAACTAAGGGGATATTCATGAAAATGACTAGTTTTCTTAAATGGATTATAACAAATTTGACCACCATTAACTAGAAAAAAGCCAGATGGACCACCATGTGTGAAACTTAGGGAGTTGAGTTCTGAAATGAAAAATGAAACTTAGGGAGTTGAGTTCTGAACTCCAAAATTTGTGGTCCTTAGTTTGTAAGGCTTTAACATATAAGATTATCGTGGGCTTGTCATTTAGGTTTGCATTTTTTTTCTAACATGAACAAGAAGTTTGAAACAGATGAGCATTTTCGAAATTTTTTTGATATTCGAAATTTAGTAGATTGGAAATTGGTTTTGTTTTTAATGGTTGTGGTTCTATTACATCTTCGCTTTACAAGG
Organism: Lactuca virosa; assembly: GCF_052849685.1. Taxonomy (NCBI): domain Eukaryota; kingdom Viridiplantae; phylum Streptophyta; class Magnoliopsida; order Asterales; family Asteraceae; genus Lactuca; species Lactuca virosa. Next base: position 306,855,705 of record NC_136433.1, on the reverse strand, counting down.
CGAACTTGACTCTAAAATGCATACCATACTCAGAAAGAGGATAAATGGACAAGTAGAGTGTGGTATAGGTCTTATTGGCTATGTTGACTATGTTTAGGACCCATCTTTTGTCTCTTGGCTCGATGTATCGAGCACAAACAAGATTTATATAGGGTTGAAGATTATTAACTCCACATACGTGCCAAATGACTTATGTTTTAGTACATGACTAAATTTTGGTTAATTACCTACAAAAGATAATATTAGAATTAGATAAATCATGAGAAGGATATTCCCCAAGATATAAACCGGTGTCGGTTAGAGATGTTAAGCAGGTTACCAGGTTTACCTTTTTTCATACCTTATCGAAAGATGATAGGATCCATCTCTGACTCTCTAACACCCCACTTTCATTTAGTTGTTTAATTAGTCATTTTAATTATTTTCTTGCTTTTTTAATAGGAATACAATGATTAAAATAAATAACAAAATATATAGGAATGACATTTAAAAAAAAACATGAAAAAAAAGAGGGACTAAAATGAGATTTCAAATACTTAAAATGTTAAAACATTAATCACAAGGACTAACTATGCCATTATGGAAAAATCTAGGGGTTTAATATGACATTCAAAACTTGCACAAGAAGCTTTGAACCTACGGTATTTGTCTCACTCTTGAAGTCCAAGAAAAGGTGGGATAAGCTCCTCATACCTCCCTACATACCTCCCTAGTCGAATTAGAAGTTCAAATTTCCTTTTTTCTTTTTTTTTTGAAGATATAACTTAGCCTTAGGTGTTGTTTGTTTTTTGGAAAAAAAGACCTCTTATTGTTGCGCGGCGCAGTACACACGCAACACTTTTCATCTCGCAGCTGTTTGTTTTTCAAAAGTCTTTGGATTAAAAAACATTTGCGCGTGCTCTTATTGGCGCAGCACTTGTTTTGCCTCTTCCTACCTCTTCCAACATCTTCTTCTTCTTCTTTTCTTGATAAAATATTGATTATAAATTATTGAAATCTTATTTCACATTTTTTTTCGTTTTTTTTTTGTTTATTCTTGTTGAATTTTTTTTTTCTTTTTTTATATTGAATAATAATAATTTGTTGATGAAATATCATTATTTTATGCTAAAATATCTTTATTTTTTGTTAAAATATCATTATTTTTTTGCTGAAATATCATAAATTATTGCCGAAATGTCATACATTATTAAATTTCCGGTATTAAAAAACTATATTCGGATTATAAAATCAGTTTATTTTAATTTTTTAATATCTGCAGCAGTATGCAGATGTTAAAAAAATAAACACGCTTCTTATTACAGTCTGCAACCGTTTGGTCCACCTCTTCTACTGCAGAGGGCTGCAGAAGTGGTCCGCAGACTTTATGAATTTTTGCTTCAAAAAAAACAAACAACACCTTAGTGTTCGGACGATCTTCGGATATTGAATCGGTTGATCATCGTAATTTCTGGAATATATATATATATATATATATATATATATATATATATATATATATATATATATATATATATATATATATATATATATATATAGGGTGAGGTTCAATAGAGAATCATAATTAACCAAAGAACCAATTAACCAATCTTTTTTTCAATTTTTAGAACTTATTTTTTATAAAAAAAAAACTAAAAATACAGAAATTCATAACTTTTTATCCTTTTTCCAATGATATCAAATTCGATTTTTTTTACGTCAAATTCACAATGTGAATCTTTGAAAATTCACAATGTGAATCCGGATTCACACGGTGAATCCGAAAAATATTTTTCACATTCACAGTGTTAATATATGAATTTAGATATTTTTAGATTTTTTTTTCGATAAAGAATAAGCTCTAAAAATTGAAAAAAAAAAATTGGTTCCTTGAAGAACCAATAATTATGGTTCTCTATTGAACTTTTCCCTATATGTGTGTGTGTGTGTATATATATATATATATATATATATATATATATATATATATATATATATATATATATATATATATATATATATATATATATATATATATATATATGAAGGTTTGGCTGTCGAAGTTGTTGTAAATTCTAGAACAAGAAGAGAAATTGCTTTTGGTGCAAGTTACACCTAGATTATGCAATCTCGTCAACCATATGTAAGTTTTCTTCCTTGTTGAATGTATTTCAGAAGCAATGATCAGTGATCATGAGTATTTGTATAAGGCTATACCCTAGCCATAGGGTTGGTTGTTGGGTCGAAAACCCTAACCCTAGGGTTTGGTGAACATGTAATATGCCTATGTTTTGTGTAATTTATCCCATGTATTTCAAATTATCCAATAGAATATAGGAACATCCAATTGGGATTATGCCAGTGTATTGTATTGAGTTAGGTGACGTTTTTTTTCGAAGCGACAATGCTTGAAGTCTGCGGACCACCTCTGCAACCCTCTTTAGCACAGAAACGGGGGACCAAACGGCTGCAACATGTAATAAAAAGCCTGTTTGTTTTTTAACCTCTGCAGACTGCTGCAATAAGTTAAAGTAAGGTTTGAAGAGGTTTGAAGCAGATGGTCAAGTGTTGCGCCACACAGCACACGCGCATCAGTTTTTAAGTCAGAAGTCTTCTGAAAAAACAAACAGCTGCGAAGGGCCAAGTGTTGCGTGGCATAACAATAGGTGGTCAGAAGTGGTTTTTTAGAAAAAACAAACAACACCTTCGATATAAGAGTCTAGTTTGACCCATATATAGATTCCAAGACCTGATTCCAACCCCAAATGGGGCTTATCATGCCTTTCCCCTTATTGGCGCATGAGAATCACAAATTGCAACTGTCAATTTGTAATAACTATATAAAATCTTAGGTGAATCTAAATGGCATGAGGCCAGGGGAATTAGAAGGATTTATGTGTCTAGTTTCATTCATCCAATATATGGGCCACATCACTCAATTCCAATGCTAAGTAAGGCGAAAACAAAAATTTGTACATGGATGTCAAACCAAACTGTACAACTTGTAGCTACAATCGGACCCCATCTTGTAAAATCTTAGGGGAATATGAATGACATGTGCTAACGTATCTTTCTAGGAATATGTTAAAGATAGAAGAACCGTTATCTTTAGGATGACCTAGTTAAGGTTCGCGGCCCAGCCTACTGCCAGACCCTCGCCCTCGCCATCCTAGTTTCGCACTAGGGCTTTGATGTTTGGCGCTCTCACGCCCAGGTCCAATTCCAGATGACAATCTTCGGTCTATAATAAGCCAAAACACAGTTAGTAATTTCCCAAAGCGAAAAGTGTAGCCCTCAGGGCGTTGTCCTCTGACTCTTCTGCACAAATAGTGGATGAGCACTAGTGGCGCATGATCCACCAATGGGACTCCTCCATGTCCTGTTGGCCCAAACGGGAAAAAGGATACTGTTGGGATCATGTGCAGAGGACAACGAGTATAAAAGGTACCCTTCTTCTCCAGAAGAAGGGATCACCTCTCATTTATAGAAAACTCTCTACTCAATATCCTCATACACATACTAACTAGACCGTCGGAGCTTCGTTCGGGGACCACCTCCCGGACGACGGCTGACATTCTTTTCTCGTTGTTGTGATTAAAGGGTTCAACCTAGCCGGAACTACCAAGTGACGACGTTAAGCCCCAAGCACATATCACAACATTTGGCGCCATTCGGGCATGTAATCAGAGTTACAGAACCTTGATACGACACTAGACGTCGACGATGATGGGAAAAGGACCTACGGTGTCCAATGGAGGAGAGACAAGTCCACTTAGATCCATGTTGTCGCTCGACGACACGCAAACATCTGCGTCAGAGCGACAAGCCTCCACCCAAACACCAACTGCACAAGCACCAAGCTCCACGACGAAAACCATAGCGACGACAATAGCCGTTTTATGGCGAACACCACCCGTCACAACAGAGCATCTAGTTACAACCACAAGTGCAGCGCCACAGATAACACTGGCCTAACAGTCACAACTACCGACTCAACAGTCGCAACCACCAGCCACAACCGCTATTGCAGCAGGCGGGGACGAACACTTGGTCCCCAAGAACCATATTGTCCTCTGCACAACACCCAAAGTCGAACTATTAATTCTCCCCCATAGCAGGCATGTCGTACATTCTGCTCTTCGCACAACAACCACCGATGTTCAACCCTTATTTCCAGCAGCCGCATGGATCCATTCCCCAAGTGCCACCATCTCAGTGGTCCAACCCTCACATAATATCGGCGTAGGAGCCTAACCTTCACTCGTCATCGGCAAAACAACTCAACCACCATGCACAACAATCGCAGGGGCCAAAGATGTACATGCGCCAACAGTTGGGATCGAGCTCACATCTGCAACAAAGCACGCAAATGAGCTCACAATAACAACCATACACATCATAGGCGGCGATGTACAATCAAGCATACGATAACCCGTATTACGCCCAACAATTCATGATGTACGATGGATTTCCATACCCACACATGGAAAAACCGGTGAGAAGTACCAGCTCTGTTTTCTGCCAGAAACTCTTACAATATGAGATTCGACACTCGGCAATGATACCGAACATCCCAAAATATGATGGTACCACCGATCCAGATGAGCACATAGAAACTTACGAGTGGGCGGTGACGTAGCTGAGGATGGATAAACGATTCACCTGCACTTACTTCCCCGTCATGCTATCTGGGAACGCGGGAAAGTGGTTCATGACACTGCGGCCCGACAACATCTCGAGTTTTGACCAACTACGATACTTTTTACTCAATAATTTCATGCAATTAAGGAAGGGCAAGGGAGATACAAACTCAATTGTGGCATGCAAACAAAAAGAGGGAGAGTCGATTCGAGCATATTACGATAGATTCACTCTGGCAACGCTAAACGTCCCGGGCCATGAGGAATTCCTTGTCACTGGCGCTTTCGCCCAAGGTATAGTCGCTGGCCCTCTATCGAAGAAGATGCAAGGAACGGTACCTCAGTCGAGGGACGAGCTTAAGTACAGAGTTGAGAAATACCTCAGACAAATCGAAGGTGAAGAGAGAAAAGAGCCCAACCTAAAGGATGTCGCCAATTCTTACGTAAAACAAGAAGATTCAGTCTCCCGCACCAATATCGGGCATCACGAGTTCTAGGACAGGAGCCATGACAAGCACAACTGGCACTCGCGACATTCGTCCCAGATATATCATCCATTCAGTAAGGACGAGCACCAGAACCATCGAACTAACATCCATTCCATCGAGAAAACCCCCCAAAGGCAGAAAAAGAGAAGGGCAAGTACTTTGAGTTTCACAAAAGTAAAACTCGCGACACTGGCGAGTGCACTGTGCTGAAGAAAGAAATTGAAGAAAAACAATTAAAGGACAACCTCTCTGATAATAGAAAGGATCTGAGATCCAAGTTCGATGCCGACCAGAAGAACGACCGGGCTAAAAAAGATGCAGGAAAACACCAAGACAAAAAGAACGAAATCTTCAACATCGCTAGGCCCCGTAAGAGGGTCGAACCCCACAAAGCAAAGGATGACATCGAGGTACTATCTAGAAACATACTCAATATCAGATTCTCGATATATGACCCAAGGCCGCCCAACTGGGATCCCAGGGATCCACTCCTGATCACTGCCTACATATGCCAAACACAAGTTCATCGTGTCTACATAGACAACGGTAACAACACCGACATACTCTATGAACATTGCTTAAGGCATTTGCCTACCTCCTAGAGGGAAGGTCTAAAACCTCCAACAAGCGGTCCGTTAATACGCTTTACCGGACATAATCTATGGCCACTAGGCACCATACATCTACCGCTCACATTAATTAGTCACGATGGGAGAGAGAAGATCACACGAACGATCGAATTCTCAGTGATACGCCTCCCAGCAGAGCATACCATTTTGCTCGGGCAACTGACGCTTTTCTAGCTGCAATCCATACCGTCAACAATCCACGATATCGTCAAATTTAGCACACACGACGGGTTAGCCGTACTCATTGCTAGTAACCCATGAACACACCACTGCCATCAAGTCATTGCTGCACCAGAGCTACTACGAACCCCAAAGAAATTAAGGGAATATTGCCACATAAAAAAACACGTCATACAACCGGATGACCCAAAGCAAACAATCCGAATAGGCGCCAACCTATTGGAAGAAGCAAAAGCAAGGCTGGTCTCCCTCTTGAAGCACTACTCCAAGGTCTTCGTATGGAAACCTACACATATGACATGAGTCGACCACAAGGTCATTGAACATAACTTGAATATTTTCCCAGGGAGTACTCCCATCAAACAAAAAAAGAGGGGGCAAGCGGGTAATAGAAACAAGGCAATCAATGCAGGAGTATCGAAGCTGGTGAATGCAGAAATCCTCCGGGTGGCAATTTTCCCTACATGGATAGCAAATCCAGTGATGGTAAAGAAGCATGATGGATCGTGGCAGATGTGCATTGATTACTCTGATCTAAATAGCGCCTGCCCAAAGGATTACTATCCTCTCCCGCATATAGACCAACAATTTGATTCCTTAGAACGTTTTCAATTCAAATGTATCCTCGATTCCTACAAGGGTTAACATCAAGTTCAGATGAGAAGAGAATACGAGGAAAAAACAACCTTTCATACCGATCATGACACCTTTTGTTATCAAAAGATGCTGTTTGGCCATAAGAACACTGGGGCAACATACCAACGCCTGATGGAAAAAGTGTTTGCCAATCAAATTGGTAGGAACGTCGAGGTCTATGTCGACAAAATGGTCATCAAAATCCATGACGAGGCACCATTGCTTCGTGACATTGAATAAACTTTCCAAACTTTGAAGAAGGCCCAAATGAAGCTCAAACCAGGAAAGTGTACTTTCGAAGTGGAGGAATGCCAATTACAGAGTTATCAAATAACCAATGAGGGAATATTGCCAAAGTAGGTCAAGATACAAGAATTCCTCGACTCTAAAACCCCTCACAACCTCAAAGGGGTACAAGAGATCAATGGAAGATTAACGACACTTAGCAGATTCATCGCCAAGTCGGTCGAGAAAGGTCTCCCACTATTCCAAACTCTGAAAGTTTGAATTGAAAAGAAAAAATCCAAATGGTCACCAGAGGCCGACAAGGCCCTGCAACACCTGGAAGAGGCTTTGCACCCGATCCCAGCCATGACGAGCCCCCTACCGGGAGAAACTTTGCAAATGTACTTGGCAGCATCCGGCGAAGCCATATCATTGGTACTAGCCATCGAAAGGGATGAGAAATAGTTTCCAATACACTTCGTAAACAGAGCATTACAAGTTCATGAGCCTAACTGCCCGGTCCTAGAGAAACTAGTGCTCGCATTAATCCATGCAACCAGGCATCTCAGACGCTATTTTCAATCCCACACGATTGAGATTTTGACCAGCTACCCAATAAAGCAAATCCTGTTAAGGCCAGATAAATCAGGGCGCCTAGCAAAATGGGCGATCGAGCTGGGCGAGCGCGACATAGACTACCATCCACACATCAACATTAAATCCCAAGATTTGGCAGAATTCCTAGTCGAAATCCCCAACATGCTCAAAGATGTACTAACGGTCTTGCTAATAGATCCCTTAGAGCCGAAGGCAAGTCGAGACAGTTGGGAATTGCACACTGATGGAGCTGCAAGCAAGGAAGGGTCAGGTGTAGGTCTACTCCTCAAAAAACCCAACGATGATGAAATCACATATGCCTTGCGATTCAACTTCCAAGTATCTCTAACAATGAGGCCAAGTACGAAGAACTTCTAGTAGGCCTCCGACTAGCCCGAGAATTCGGAGTGAAGCGCCTTGCAGCCCTCAGTGATTCCATTCTCATTATCAATCAGATCAATTGAACATACAAAGCCAAAGATCAAAGAATACATAGGTACCTAAACACAGTGCGAGAATTGGAACGATCAATCTAGAGTTTCTCGATCAAAAAGATCCCCCGAGGGGAAAAACGTGAGAGCTGATGCTCTTTGAAAGCTAGCCTTGACGTCTTTCGACCATCTCACCAAGAAAGTCTTAGTGGAGATTCTCCTAGAGAGAAGCAGTCATAACAAACAGGTTGACGTTATCACAACAACTCCAGATTGGACCAGACCCTTTATAGACTATCTCCTACATGGAATCCTCCCATATGACCCCCCAGAGGCTAGAAGGATCAAGGTCAAGGCCCCTCTGTTCGCTGTAAGGGACACATAATTATACAAGAGGGGATACCTGACACCGTGGTTCAAGTGCATCTCCCATTCCGAGGGATAATCATTTTTGAAAAACAGTCATGCAGGGGAAGCCAGAGCACATGAAAGTGCACGAACACTCACTGAGAAGGTACTCTGCCTAGGGGTGTACTGGCGAGACATCTACAAGGATATGGACAAGCTCACCAAAAAGTACTCAGAATGCCATACTTTCACTCCTTTCGAAAACCTACCGCCATGCCGCTCACTAGCCTCAACAGCCCCTGGCCTTTTCATCAATGGAGCATATACATTGTTGGACCATTCCCAACTGCCCCAGGTGGAGCTAAAATTTTGTTGGTTGTTGTCGATTACTTCACCAAGTAGATCGAGGCTGAGCCCCTGGCCATCATCACGAGAAGACAGATGAAAAAATTCATGTGGAAAAACATCCTCACGCGTTTCGACACCCTAAGAGTCCTAATCAACGACAATGGCACCCAGTTTGAAGGAAGTGATTTCAAAGAATGGTGTGAAGAAAAATGGATTCATCGTTGTTTCACCTCAGTGGCATATCCCCAAGCCAATGGTCAGACTGAGGTGTCAAACAAAATTATCGTTAATGGCCTTAAGAAGCGCTTGATGAGGTCTAAGGGGACCTAGGTAGAAGAATTTCCCACAATACTCTGGTCGTATTGCACGACCTCGAGATCTAGTACCGGGGAAACACCCTTCCGTCTATTATACGAGACAGAGGCAGTGCTCCCACCTGATATTCTGGCTGGGTCGCTACGGGTGACAGACTTTGACAGCAATGCTAATGAAGTTGGGCAACATCAAGACTTAGACATGCTTGACGAGAAACACGAAGCCACCCAGCTCGGCTAAGCTTCCTACAAAAATCGATCCGAGAACTACTATAATAGGCGAGTGCGATTGAAGAACTTCAAATTGTAAGAATGGGTGTTGAGGAAGAATGAGTCCAGTCATGCACAACCTCAGGGAAAGCTAAGTGTCATATGGGAAGGCCCATAAGATAGTAGAGACTCATCAAAATGGAGCTTACGTCCTGGAAGCACAAGATGGGAGGCCCATCCCTCGAACATGGAATGCACATAATTTGCGTCACTTTTACTCCTAGAACAAGGAGAAAAACCAAAATAAGACACGTCAAGGGAAAGGGAAATGTGATCTAACTCCAAATGGATAATCACACCCCAACAGTTAGCTCTAGTTCTAGGCCCGTTTTTCGTGTCAAAGTTAGACGACTTTGTCCTCATTGAACAATGTTGATATATCCAAAGTAGTATCAATAAAATGATGGAAGTAGGAAACTTTTGAAAAAAATTCAGATGTTTATTATTATTCAAGCTTGATATCATTTCAATAAGAGGTTGTGCACATTTACCAAGTGACAACAAGGGCCGATCACCCACATCACTTGCGCGAAATCGATGCGAGGATGTAACTAATAGGCATTAAAGGCTCATAACCTTTCCCTTGATATATATATACACACACATACACACACACAATGATACCTAAGTCCAAAACGGCTCGAGGTGACGATCTCGGCTTAACTTAGATGACTAGGGCCAGAGTGCAACTCTCATTGGACCAAGACTTAGAACAAAGTATTAAAGGGTTACCAGAAAACTCTGTCTAACAATAAATACCCTAATAAATGTGCACTAACTAAGGTCCGTAAGATAAGGCTAGTTGAGGCATTAACCTAAAAATATAGGCTGATGACACAAAAAAGGGACGAGCGCTGAGCTCGCGAGTGTGAACTACCGCACCAAATCCAAAAAACTTTGGTTAATTATAAATCCTAAAGTCACAGTTCAAGCCAACCTAGTAGAGCAGCTGAGTTGCTGAGCCAAACCACTTTCACTGATAAAAGGAGGAAATATTTCAGGTCTTAATACCCTACAAAGCAAGTAAGATTCATCCCAGTCAATTCTCAAGGACAACATCAAACTTTGAGGGGAAACTAGACCAATAGCCAACATAAACCATTTGGGATCAAAAGCAAAACATCTTTAAATAAAAACAACCATACCACGACAATGAGTGAAAACATATTGCCTGGGGGACATCCCTCGGACTTAAGCAAGGCCACGCAGGGTGACAAAACAAACCAAGCGTTGTTCAAATATTGTTTTGCAAACATAAACCAATTAAGAGGAAAGGAATATCATTTACCAAGAGGATTGGAAGAGGGCCCAATGTTCGACGAGCTACCTTATGGTGGGCTCTCTTCAACTTCATGATCGCTGCATAGTTGGAGAAGGCCTTCCAAATCGAGCTCACCTAGATGAATATACGAAGCAAAATCTTTCTCCATTAAAGTTTTCATGGAGGCATGCATCACTTGGGTTTTCTCAATGACGACGATCGGCTCTCTAGGGTCAAACCTTCTGGTGGCTACTTGCTCCCGCACCACCTGCTTACCGCCCTCACACCGATGGCTACACACTCCGCCTTCATTTGCTGGACCCCCAATGATAACTCAGTGCTCTCAATAACCCGATCCACGATGTGAACAACACCCTTCTGAAGAAGCCAAGCCACATCCTCCTCCAAGACCTTCCTGCTTGACCCCTCAACAACCAACTTCTCGCCCTGTTGTTTCACTTGCCCCTCCAACACTTCCTTCTCCACTGCCAAGGTCTCCACCTGTCGAGACAGATGCTCCACCTCTGTGTCCAAGCTGTTCATCTGGTCATCCACATAAGCTTTCCCCGGCCAATTGGTCGTAGCGCTCCTCGAACTTGTGCTTCTCCTCCTCGAGGCCCAACACCCTCTCCCTCAGCTTGTCACGCTCAGCCTTGATGGTAGTTAATTCCGTCAGATAAGAGCTTATATGGCGTAGGCGTACGACCGTAACCACCAAGTAATGGGGAAACCTGTTATGCCGTATATTAATAGTTGTTAGCCATATGGGAGTGTGAGAGCAGTTATAATGCTTCTATAGTGGCCGGAGGGAACGCGTGGCTACTACACTCGTACACAACATAATGTTGCAAGAGTAAGGACTCACGAGTGAGAGTCTACTTTGGGAGATACACGGCAGGAGCTACCAATGGTGTAGGGGGAGCACCAACAACAACATTGTACCTCACCGGGGACGAAGTAAAGGCAGGGGCAGTTTAGAGGTCAACCTCCAGCTTTTTCCCGAGCTCTCCACCACCAAGATCGGTGGCATCCTCCATTTCCTTCTCTGGTTACTGAGGCCATTCTGTTGCCTCTTTGTTCATCCCTTCCGACTGGTGCGAAGTGTCATCATTGGGGATGTCGATCAATATCTCGGACTCCCCCAGAAGGAAATCCACATTACGTCTCTTGCAAAGACGTTTGCCTATGGTGTTGATACCAACGTCTCCAGCAAGAGGGGAGACCTTCGAAGTTATTTGTCGCTTGGTAGTTTCCCGCTCGTCGCTGGCTACCACCTCCTTTACTGGTTCGACTTTAGAGTTTGGAGGCGGAGGATCATTGTGCAGAACACCCTCAATGGGTGCATCCACCAAATGCGGGTCGAATTAAGTGACAGGCCCCTCACCCCTGAAAGCAGAAGGTGCAACAAGCTCCATGGCTCAATCAGCGCCGAAAGGCGAAGGAAGGGTCTCCACTAGAGGTACCTCATGGTGCTCGAGATTGCCCTCGTATATTCACCGCAGAACCGTCTCAAAGGATAAAACCCTCTCGATCCATACAAAGACAAATGACAAACAATATTCATAAACCTATCCCCTAAAAAAAGAATTAGGGGGGGGGAGGAGAAGAGTACTTACCGTCCTTCTCCACGAAGAACTGGGGCATCATTCCCCAGGCCCTCACGGCAGCGCTCATCCCTGCCACAGCTAGGATGTAACCCTCTTAATCCTCTCCATTGAAGTAGATGCTGCTCAACGCCTGCGCGACAATAAAAATGGCACCCCATAATTGGGACTCCAACTTTGCCCTCCGGTGGCTGACATATGACTGCCCCTTTCCGTGGAAATTGCACCCCATGTTCAGGTATGAAACCGAACAGAGACTGAAGAGCCTAATATTCTTCTGGGGTCGGTGAAAGAACCCCTTTCTAAACTTTCATATTTATGAAAGACCCAAACTTTCATACTTGAAAATATAGTTACTCCAAAACATGCTACATGCATATTTATAAAACATTATCGTACATTGATAAAGTGATTACAAAAGATTGGATACAAACCGACTATGTTTTTAATATTTTACATAACTACCCAGGATATTGTAAATTTATACAAACATAAACCGAAATACAAGGTAATATTACAACTATTCTAAACCTTCCAACAGTATATGACTATACTGGTTACTTATTCCCTGCAAATTTGTTAAACATTGAGAGGGTAAGCGGTGACGCTTAGTGAGTTCAATAATAGATACAATATAACGTTATGTCATATATATACTTCAATATGGCAGAAGCAAAGAGGAACAAGGAACAACAAAGGCATATGTGAATCATGTGAAAAACTTTCCATATCAATCATTGATTTGATTCAAAGATATACAATCAATGAGACATAACAATTTCCATACTTGATATACAATCAATAAAGTTTCAGCACAAATGGCACAGAAAATACTCAGGAATATCATTTTGCTAGAATATTCAGGCTTTCAGCCTTATCTTAGCATACTGCCGAAGCCAAAGTGATGCCTATGTCATACACTTCATGGTCAACGGTTCATACCAATACCCAAGTGATGCCTATGTCATACACTTCGTGGTCAGATGTACAACCTTGCTATAAAAATAGCAGAAATAATAACACGAGATGATAACATGGAAAAGCACATAGCACATATAACACATAACATAAAATTGTTCCTATATATTAAACTCACCGTGAAATAACCGGGGGTCAAAATAATAATTTGTGTAGCATTTCGACTCTTAATATGACTTTATTCGTTGAAAACCGGGAGTTTTCTTGAAAACCGGGCCCTGCGAGGGTTGGGCTTCGAAACCGAAAGGATAAATTTTTCGGGCTTCTCGGGAATTTTGGGGCGTGTTTCGGGTGTTGGAATTAATCCAGGGGCTTCGGGGGATATCAAAGTGGTGAAAATATGGAAAAAGGGTGAAAAATGGCAAAAATCCCATTTTACCCCGGGATGGTTCGCAACCCTCTTATTTATAGGGGTGAGGTCCGAAGCTTCGGACCCGAGGCTAGGAGAGTCAGCAGATGCGAAGGCCACGCGGCAGAAGGAGCTTGGTTCGGAGGCCAGACGTCGCGCATGCGAGGCGGGCAGGTGCGAGGCTCGGAAAGGTGACACGGGGCGAGCTTGCGAGGTACCAGCTCATCAGACGCGTCATCGACTTCGGACAGATGGAAGCTTCTTAGTGGACCGAACTTCGGTCCAATGGGGAAAGAGGGTGACGACTTCGGACCAATCAGCGGGTGCCACGCGAGGCTGCGGTCCAATCAGAAGACGCCACGTGGATCGAACACTATTCATGCGAAAATTATCGAAAAATGTGCCCAATCTTGTAAAATCCATAACTTTCTCATACGGGCTCCGTTTTTGACGTTCTTTATATGCACGCGTAGGGAAAATTATGCTCTACAACTTCGTGTAGACGTCGTTGGAAAATTTTGACTTTATTTTTATATTATTATTTTTAACAGACCGGGACTGGAAAATCCGTTAAAAATTCATAACTTCTTCATCCGACGTCCGTTTTCGTCAGACTTTTTACCGTTGTACTACTATTGATGAGACCTTCGATTCTCGTTTAGGTTGTGTCGGCTAAAAATCACTCGATCTAAAATTCGAGTTTTTAGCTGTCTACTGCTAAGCTGAAACTTAGAAAAATCATAACTTCCTCATACGAAGTCAGATTTTGGCGTTCTTTTTATCGAAATTCTCGGTTTAACGAATACTACGACTTTCATTTAGATCACTAAGGCTAAAAAGTAGTTTATCAAAAACTCACTTTTTACGTTATTCGGCACCGTACCGGTTTTGTCGCTGATCTTCGATTGGTCATAACTTCTTCGTTATAACTCGGATTTCGACGAGGTTTTCGCCTACATGTTTCTAACGAGATTATCTACAACTTTCAATAATAAAATTTTACTTATTTCAAATTTTATATTTTCGCTAAATTTCACTATTTGGCTTTTAATTGGAATCTCATAAGACTTCCATTAATTTATGAGTGATTCTAAACATAGTTTTACTTTATTTCTAGTAAAAACTATCTGTTAGAACCCAACACTCAATTTCACATAATATTTCATAATATTATTAACTTTTCAAATTACATAACACGATTTCAAAACGTGTATGTTACAAATACCTCATCCTTTTGAGGATTTCGTCCCCGAAATCATAACGATTTAAACAAATGAGGATATTTCGCTCTTATCTCATTCTTATTTCCCATAAGTATAATTTGGGCCTCGATGGTGTTTTCACTTGACAAGCACCAACTTTACTTCTTTATTACGTAGATTAGTCGTTCATTCGTTTACGATCTTTTCAGGATTTTCTACATATCTTAACTTATTATCCAATTTCCCTTAGGATAACGGGATCGTTTCATCATATACGCTCAAGCATTTGCATAGATAACTCACATGAAATACACCATGAATACCTGCCAAATCTTCTGGCAATTCCAAGCGATATGCTTGTTTACCAATTCTCTAGATAATTTTGAAAAGTCCAATAAATTTAGGACTTAATCTCCTTTTCTTCTCAAATTTCATAATACCTTTCCACGAGGTTACCTTCAGTATCACCCACTTGGAATTCTATGGATCGTCTCCTCCATTTCTACACAGGTCCTTTGTCGATCCTGGGCTACTTTCATTCTTTCTCGTATAATTTGAATCTTATCAGTGGTGTCTTGAATCATTTCAGGACCACCAAGGATTTTCTGTCCTACATTATGCCAACATAATGGTGTTCACAGTTACTACCGAACTCTAAGACACATGCACGAAGCATATTTTCTACTGTTTGGATTGTTCTCTCCGTCTAACCATCTGTCTGGGGATGATAAGCTGTGCTGAGAGCAACTCGAGATCCCAATTCACGTTTCATACTTGCCCAAAAGTGAGAAGTGAAGCGAGTGTCACGATCGGAAATAATCTTTAGTGGCACACCATGTCTCGCCATAATTTTCGTCTAAGTAAACTTGTGCGTATTTCTCCATTAGAACCGTTGTACGTATGGCGAGAAAATATGCACTCTTAATCAATCGGTCGATAATTATCCAAATGCTATTATTCACAGTTTTCTTCTCCTCTTTCAAGGTATTAACTGTATAAGCCGGATAAGTAGAATATCCCTTCGATATAAATTTACGAGTTTTTAAGAAAGAAATTTCACCGTAGACATAAATAGAATCCTTCCTTTCGATAGGGATGCATATCATCTCTTCGTAGCACAAGAGTTCTGCGTAGTTCTTTGACAATCGATTCTTGTCGAGAATAATATCAAAGTTGGGAAAGAAGATAGGAATTAGGTTAGCAGGAAGATTATAACTTTCAATTCCTATGACACTATTTTTATAGACTTTATCAGCACGTAATGATATATTTCCTATGTTATCTATATGAAATGTTTGGACAATTGTGTAACAAGCAATTTGAAAAGAATGTGAGAATTTATAAGGCACGAAAGAATCTGAGGCATCACAGTCAAATAAGATGTGAGCAGATCTAAAGTTTACGAGAAAATTACTAGTCACAACATTCGAGTCCTAACTTACTTCCTCTGTGGTAATCTAAAATGTACGATATTTAACTTTTGGTTTGCCAAACGATTGTCAAACTCTTCAAACTTCTTAATTACTAGCGGTGCTCAAACCTGCACCCGCTCATCATTCTCTATTGGGCCTTCGATCCTAATCTTTGAGTTAAAACTCAATTCTCATTGCAGACTCCTGCTCCTTCTTGGTTTATAGACTAAACCCAAGATAAGGTCTTTACTTTTGCTGTAGCAACAACTCGAATGGTCTTATTCTAATGACCTTAAATTTTATAACGTACAAGACACATAACGAACCAAACTCTTGTATTAGAATCAGATCGAATAAATCAAGCTGATGGAATAAAGAAAACAAAAAGAGTTTGATCAACACATGGATGCTTCGGAACAGAAAGAATAGCACCACATATCTCTAATTCGTGCTTTCGGACATACACATCAATTTTGTCAAATGACAGAATATTTCGATTGATTACTAAATCATGGATTTCATACTGTAATCCTTCCATGAATAACTAAATTCTTCATCGCCTTCATAACAGGTAACATCTCTAGTTAATGGTTGCTCAATTCTTTAATGAAGATCGTTATATTTCTATCAACCATCTGGACCGTCTCCTTCTTGACTGAAGTTTTGTCATTACTCAATACATGGCTTTCTAAATCAATCAACTTTATCTTTGTAGATTTATATTAATCGGACTCCACTCTTTATGACATTAAGATTTGAACGATAATTATCTTCTTAGTCATTACCGAAACGAAGGTAACGACACACATGAATAAAACGGAATCATTTACTAGCTTCTTGGTAACCTTGTGACTTTTCCTGATCCAAGTGTGAGTCCTGTGCTTCCAGTAGTATAGGCCTCTACTACTATTCACACCTACTCATACTCGTCCCAAGTACTGTCTCGTAGTTCCCAAGTCACCATTCAAAAGTTTTCACAAAGCAACTTTTCACACCTGAGTGTGTTCAAACAAGTACATACAACAATTTCCCCTAGACTCAACTAGGGTTTTCGCGTTTCTATCAAACATATCTTGGATTACTTATACTCGCCTTCTAAGATTCTTCTCACGCATATGCTTGATCTAGCATATTTTAATACTTTTTCATAGGTCGATAGAATTTTACTTCTAATTCTTCATATAAATTCTTTCTTGGGTAGTGTCTACTCTACAAGACATACTACACCCAAAATTTACTCTAGCAGTGTAGAGACAAACGGTTTTCAACTACTTACATAATCTTCTAACTTATGTAATTCACCATGCACATTTGTTCGTTTCATTATCCTTCCATGACATCGTCATTCCTGTATCTGAATAAGTCTTCTTCTCATGGTTGTATCTTTTAAATCTACTTCATAGGAGTCTATCCTAAGAAGTTTGTATTATAGCTGCATCTCAACAAGCTCTACTAGCTTCAACTTGGTTCCCTGTCATTCCTAACTACAACATTTCTTCTCATATGATACTATGGTTGTATTGCTTCTTCAACTAAGCATTGTATCTTACTTAAACAAGTAAGTTACTTAACCTTTTATTACTAAATGACTTAATTCACCATTCTAATCATGTATGTTAAGGTCGGCTTAACACACAATGGAACTTTCATAAGGATGTGATAAAAGTCAATCATCACTCAGTATTATTAAATACTAAGTATGAGCATCCTGTATAATGTTACTACTTGAACTACATACTTCATCACAAGACCTTGGCCTATTGAGTCTGAAAACTTCATTAGCCTTTCCTTTGATCTTCATTTAATTCTTCTAAATCTTGTACTACATTTCAATACTGTTGAAGTATTTATCACCATCTTCGGTTCTTCCGACTCTATAAACAATCACTGCTCCAATCTGGACAACGGTGGAACAACTTCATCGGTTATGCCAAAACATTTATCTCGTCCGAATGTGTTTCAAACATACATCTTTCTTCCAAAGATGTTATTATATTATCAAGCATATTTTAAATGTATAATACCACTCTATTGGTATTAATACACTATTTACGATAACATTTCATATTTATTATTTTACGATATCCCGCGATCGTTTATTTATAAACTTATCGATGTCAACTATCATAAGTCTCTCTATCACTTTGAAAAGTTTCATGTAAATTCTATTACGAAAATTCTTAGAATTCTGAACATAAAATTTTCTAAACCAAGGTCGGCAACAGACCTTAAACTTTCTTAAATAATAGCAATATAGGTATGAAACCTAAAGCATGCTATATTTACTTATCATTTAGCACTTAATAGAATATAAGGCATATCTCCTCTTAATATTCTAGTGCTTGTGTCCATTAGGTATTCAACCTAAAGTTTACTAGATACATATCGTATCATCTTTACTTAACAATCTATGTTTAAATATAGAAATTCTCAAAATTCATAGTTCACATAAACTAATTCTCTAATTTTTTTTTGAAGTAACTTAATAACTTAGAATACTAGGGTTTATCACTACCCAATACCCCAATTAAGTATTTCCTATGGTTTGTATCCATATATTTACAATGATTCCAGTTCATATATTGAACTTCCAATAGTTTAAGTCTAAATACCAATCCATGGAATTTAGTTCACTTAAACCACTGCTCTGATACCATGATTGAAAGAATCCCTTTCTAAAATTTCATATTTCTGAAAGACCCAAACTTTCATACTTGAAAATATAGTTACTCCAAAACATGCTACATGCATATTTATAAAACATTATCTTACATTGATAAAGTGATTACAAAAGATTGGATACAAACCGACTATGTTTTTAATATTTTACATAACTACCCAGGATATTGTAAATTTATATAAACATAAACCGAAATACAAGGTAATATTACAACTATTATAAACCTTCCAACAGTATATGACTATACTGGTTACTTATTCCCTGCAAATTTGTTAAACATTGAGAGGGTAAGCGGTGACGCTTAGTGAGTTCAATAATAGATACAATATAACATTATGTCATATATATACTTCAATATGGCAGAAGCAAAGAGGAACAAGGAACAACAAAGGCATATGTGAATCATGTGAAAAACTTTCCATATCAATCATTGATTTGATTCAAAGATATACAATCAATGCGACATAACAATTTCCATACTTGATATACAATCAATAAAGTTTCAGCACAAATGGCACAGAAAATACTCAGGAATATCATTTTGCTAGAATATTCAGGCTTTCAGCCTTATCTTAGCATACTGCCGAAGCCAAAGTGATGCCTATGTCATACACTTCATGGTCAACGGTTCATACCAATACCCAAGTGATGCCTATGTCATACACTTCGTGGTCAGATGTACAACCTTGCTATAAAAATAGCAGAAATAATAACACGAGATGATAACATGGAAAAACACATAGCACATATAACACATAACATACAATTGTTCCTATATATATATTAAACTCACCGTGAAATAACCGGGGGTCAAAATAATAATTTGTGCAACATTTCGGCTCTAAATATGACTTTATTCGTTGAAAACCGGGAGTTTTCTTGAAAACCGGGAGTTTTCTTGAAAACCGGGCCCTGCGAGGGTTGGGCTTCGAAACCGAAAGGATAAATTTTTCGGGCTTCTCGGGAATTTTGGGGCGTGTTTCGGGTGTTGGAATTAATCCAGGGGCTTCGGGGGATATCAAAGTGGTGAAAATATGGAAAAAGGGTGAAAAATGGCAAAAATCCCATTTTACCCCGGGATGGTTCGCAACCCTCTTATTTATAGGGGTGAGGTCCGAAGCTTCGGACCCGAGGCTAGGAGAGTCAGCAGATGCGAAGGCCACGCGGCAGAAGGAGCTTGGTTCGGAGGCCAGACGTCGCGCATGCGAGGCGGGCAGGTGCGAGGCTCGGAAAGGTGACACGGGGCGAGCTTGCGAGGTACCAGCTCATCAGACGCGTCATCGACTTCGGACAGATGGAAGCTTCTTAGTGGACCGAACTTCGGTCCAATGGGGAAAGAGGGTGACGACTTCGGACCAATCAGCGGGTGCCACGCGAGGCTGCGGTCCAATCAGAAGACGCCACGTGGATCGAACACTATTCATGCGAAAATTATCGAAAAA
Organism: Lactuca virosa; assembly: GCF_052849685.1. Taxonomy (NCBI): domain Eukaryota; kingdom Viridiplantae; phylum Streptophyta; class Magnoliopsida; order Asterales; family Asteraceae; genus Lactuca; species Lactuca virosa. The sequence goes on along the minus strand of NC_136433.1, from coordinate 306,835,692 downwards.
TGTGCCCAATCTTGTAAAATCCATAACTTTCTCATACGGGCTCCGTTTTTGACGTTCTTTATATGCACGCGTAGGGAAAATTATGCTCTACAACTTCGTGTAGACGTCGTTGGAAAATTTTGACTTTATTTTTATATTATTATTTTTAACAGACCGGGACTGGAAAATCCGTTAAAAATTCATAACTTCTTCATCCGACGTCCGTTTTCGTCAGACTTTTTACCGTTGTACTACTATTGATGAGACCTTCGATTCTCGTTTAGGTTGTGTCGGCTAAAAATCACTCGATCTAAAATTCGAGTTTTTAGCTGTCTACTGCTAAGCTGAAACTTAGAAAAATCATAACTTCCTCATACGAAGTCAGATTTTGGCGTTCTTTTTATCGAAATTCTCGGTTTAACGAATACTACGACTTTCATTTAGATCACTAAGGCTAAAAAGTAGTTTATCAAAAACTCACTTTTTACGTTATTCGGCACCGTACCGGTTTTGTCGCTGATCTTCGATTGGTCATAACTTCTTCGTTATAACTCGGATTTCGACGAGGTTTTCGCCTACATGTTTCTAACGAGATTATCTACAACTTTCAATAATAAAATTTTACTTATTTCAAATTTTATATTTTCGCTAAATTTCACTATTTGGCTTTTAATTGGAATCTCATAAGACTTCCATTAATTTATGAGTGATTCTAAACATAGTTTTACTTTATTTCTAGTAAAAACTATCTGTTAGAACCCAACACTCAATTTCACATAATATTTCATAATATTATTAACTTTTCAAATTACATAACACGATTTCAAAACGTGTATGTTACAAATACCTCATCCTTTTGAGGATTTCGTCCCCGAAATCATAACGATTTAAACAAATGAGGATATTTCGCTCTTATCTCATTCTTATTTCCCATAAGTATAATTTGGGCCTCGATGGTGTTTTCACTTGACAAGCACCAACTTTACTTCTTTATTACGTAGATTAGTCGTTCATTCGTTTACGATCTTTTCAGGATTTTCTACATATCTTAACTTATTATCCAATTTCCCTTAGGATAACGGGATCGTTTCATCATATACGCTCAAGCATTTGCATAGATAACTCACATGAAATACACCATGAATACCTGCCAAATCTTCTAGCAATTCCAAGCGATATGCTTGTTTACCAATTCTCTAGATAATTTTGAAAAGTCCAATAAATTTAGGACTTAATCTCCTTTTCTTCTCAAATTTCATAATACCTTTCCACGAGGTTACCTTCAGTATCACCCACTTGGAATTCTATGGATCGTCTCCTCCATTTCTACACAGGTCCTTTGTCGATCCTGGGCTACTTTCATTCTTTCTCGTATAATTTGAATCTTATCAGTGGTGTCTTGAATCATTTCAGGACCACCAAGGATTTTCTGTCCTACATTATGCCAACATAATGGTGTTCACAGTTACTACCGAACTCTAAGACACATGCACGAAGCATATTTTCTACTGTTTGGATTGTTCTCTCCGTCTAACCATCTGTCTGGGGATGATAAGCTGTGCTGAGAGCAACTCGAGATCCCAATTCACGTTTCATACTTGCCCAAAAGTGAGAAGTGAAGCGAGTGTCACGATCGGAAATAATCTTTAGTGGCACACCATGTCTCGCCACAATTTTCGTCTAAGTAAACTTGTGCGTATTTCTCCATTAGAACCGTTGTACGTATGGCGAGAAAATATGCACTCTTAATCAATCGGTCGATAATTATCCAAATGCTATTATTCACAGTTTTCTTCTCCTCTTTCAAGGTATTAACTGTATAAGCCGGATAAGTAGAATATCCCTTCGATATAAATTTACGAGTTTTTAAGAAAGAAATTTCACCGTAGACATAAATAGAATCCTTCCTTTCGATAGGGATGCATATCATCTCTTCGTAGCACAAGAGTTCTGCGTAGTTCTTTGACAATCGATTCTTGTCGAGAATAATATCAAAGTTGGGAAAGAAGATAGGAATTAGGTTAGCAGGAAGATTATAACTTTCAATTCCTATGACACTATTTTTATAGACTTTATCAGCACGTAATGATATATTTCCTATGTTATCTATATGAAATGTTTGGACAATTGTGTAACAAGCAATTTGAAAAGAATGTGAGAATTTATAAGGCACGAAAGAATCTGAGGCATCACAGTCAAATAAGATGTGAGCAGATCTAAAGTTTACGAGAAAATTACTAGTCACAACATTCGAGTCCTAACTTACTTCCTCTGTGGTAATCTAAAATGTACGATATTTAACTTTTGGTTTGCCAAACGATTGTCAAACTCTTCAAACTTCTTAATTACTAGCGGTGCTCAAACCTGCACCCGCTCATCATTCTCTATTGGGCCTTCGATCCTAATCTTTGAGTTAAAACTCAATTCTCATTGCAGACTCCTGCTCCTTCTTGGTTTATAGACTAAACCCAAGATAAGGTCTTTACTTTTGCTGTAGCAACAACTCGAATGGTCTTATTCTAATGACCTTAAATTTTATAACGTACAAGACACATAACGAACCAAACTCTTGTATTAGAATCAGATCGAATAAATCAAGCTGATGGAATAAAGAAAACAAAAAGAGTTTGATCAACACATGGATGCTTCGGAACAGAAAGAATAGCACCACATATCTCTAATTCGTGCTTTCGGACATACACATCAATTTTGTCAAATGACAGAATATTTCGATTGATTACTAAATCATGGATTTCATACTGTAATCCTTCCATGAATAACTAAATTCTTCATCGCCTTCATAACAGGTAACATCTCTAGTTAATGGTTGCTCAATTCTTTAATGAAGATCGTTATATTTCTATCAACCATCTGGACCGTCTCCTTCTTGACTGAAGTTTTGTCATTACTCAATACATGGCTTTCTAAATCAATCAACTTTATCTTTGTAGATTTATATTAATCGGACTCCACTCTTTATGACATTAAGATTTGAACGATAATTATCTTCTTAGTCATTACCGAAACGAAGGTAACGACACACATGAATAAAACGGAATCATTTACTAGCTTCTTGGTAACCTTGTGACTTTTCCTGATCCAAGTGTGAGTCCTGTGCTTCCAGTAGTATAGGCCTCTACTACTATTCACACCTACTCATACTCGTCCCAAGTACTGTCTCGTAGTTCCCAAGTCACCATTCAAAAGTTTTCACAAAGCAACTTTTCACACCTGAGTGTGTTCAAACAAGTACATACAACAATTTCCCCTAGACTCAACTAGGGTTTTCGCGTTTCTATCAAACATATCTTGGATTACTTATACTCGCCTTCTAAGATTCTTCTCACGCATATGCTTGATCTAGCATATTTTAATACTTTTTCATAGGTCGATAGAATTTTACTTCTAATTCTTCATATAAATTCTTTCTTGGGTAGTGTCTACTCTACAAGACATACTACACCCAAAATTTACTCTAGCAGTGTAGAGACAAACGGTTTTCAACTACTTACATAATCTTCTAACTTATGTAATTCACCATGCACATTTGTTCGTTTCATTATCCTTCCATGACATCGTCATTCCTGTATCTGAATAAGTCTTCTTCTCATGGTTGTATCTTTTAAATCTACTTCATAGGAGTCTATCCTAAGAAGTTTGTATTATAGCTGCATCTCAACAAGCTCTACTAGCTTCAACTTGGTTCCCTGTCATTCCTAACTACAACATTTCTTCTCATATGATACTATGGTTGTATTGCTTCTTCAACTAAGCATTGTATCTTACTTAAACAAGTAAGTTACTTAACCTTTTATTACTAAATGACTTAATTCACCATTCTAATCATGTATGTTAAGGTCGGCTTAACACACAATGGAACTTTCATAAGGATGTGATAGAAGTCAATCATCACTCAGTATTATTAAATACTAAGTATGAGCATCCTGTATAATGTTACTACTTGAACTACATACTTCATCACAAGACCTTGGCCTATTGAGTCTGAAAACTTCATTAGCCTTTCCTTTGATCTTCATTTAATTCTTCTAAATCTTGTACTACATTTCAATACTGTTGAAGTATTTATCACCATCTTCGGTTCTTCCGACTCTATAAACAATCACTGCTCCAATCTGGACAACGGTGGAACAACTTCATCGGTTATGCCAAAACATTTATCTCGTCCGAATGTGTTTCAAACATACATCTTTCTTCCAAAGATGTTATTATATTATCAAGCATATTTTAAATGTATAATACCACTCTATTGGTATTAATACACTATTTACGATAACATTTCATATTTATTATTTTACGATATCCCGCGATCGTTTATTTATAAACTTATCGATGTCAACTATCATAAGTCTCTCTATCACTTTGAAAAGTTTCATGTAAATTCTATTACGAAAATTCTTAGAATTCTGAACATAAAATTTTCTAAACCAAGGTCGGCAACAGACCTTAAACTTTCTTAAATAATAGCAATATAGGTATGAAACCTAAAGCATGCTATATTTACTTATCATTTAGCACTTAATAGAATATAAGGCATATCTCCTCTTAATATTCTAGTGCTTGTGTCCATTAGGTATTCAACCTAAAGTTTACTAGATACATATCGTATCATCTTTACTTAACAATCTATGTTTAAATATAGAAATTCTCAAAATTCATAGTTCACATAAACTAATTCTCTAATTTTTTTTTGAAGTAACTTAATAACTTAGAATACTAGGGTTTATCACTACCCAATACCCCAATTAAGTATTTCCTATGGTTTGTATCCATATATTTACAATGATTCCAGTTCATATATTGAACTTCCAATAGTTTAAGTCTAAATACCAATCCATGGAATTTAGTTCACTTAAACCACTGCTCTGATACCATGATTGAAAGAATCCCTTTCTAAAATTTCATATTTCTGAAAGACCCAAACTTTCATACTTGAAAATATAGTTACTCCAAAACATGCTACATGCATATTTATAAAACATTATCTTACATTGATAAAGTGATTACAAAAGATTGGATACAAACCGACTATGTTTTTAATATTTTACATAACTACCCAGGATATTGTAAATTTATACAAACATAAACCGAAATACAAGGTAATATTACAACTATTATAAACCTTCCAACAGTATATGACTATACTGGTTACTTATTCCCTGCAAATTTGTTAAACATTGAGAGGGTAAGCGGTGACGCTTAGTGAGTTCAATAATAGATACAATATAACATTATGTCATATATATACTTCAATATGGCAGAAGCAAAGAGGAACAAGGAACAACAAAGGCATATGTGAATCATGTGAAAAACTTTCCATATCAATCATTGATTTGATTCAAAGATATACAATCAATGCGACATAACAATTTCCATACTTGATATACAATCAATAAAGTTTCAGCACAAATGGCACAGAAAATACTCAGGAATATCATTTTGCTAGAATATTCAGGCTTTCAGCCTTATCTTAGCATACTGCCGAAGCCAAAGTGATGCCTATGTCATACACTTCATGGTCAACGGTTCATACCAATACCCAAGTGATGCCTATGTCATACACTTCGTGGTCAGATGTACAGCCTTGCTATAAAAATAGCAGAAATAATAACACGAGATGATAACATGGAAAAACACATAGCACATATAACACATAACATACAATTGTTCCTATATATATTAAACTCACCGTGAAATAACCGGGGGTCAAAATAATAATTTGTGCAACATTTCGGCTCTAAATATGACTTTATTCGTTGAAAACCGGGAGTTTTCTTGAAAACCGGGAGTTTTCTTGAAAACCGGGCCCTGCGAGGGTTGGGCTTCGAAACCGAAAGGATAAATTTTTCGGGCTTCTCGGGAATTTTGGGGCGTGTTTCGGGTGTTGGAATTAATCCAGGGGCTTCGGGGGATATCAAAGTGGTGAAAATATGGAAAAAGGGTGAAAAATGGCAAAAATCCCATTTTACCCCGGGATGGTTCGCAACCCTCTTATTTATAGGGGTGAGGTCCGAAGCTTCGGACCCGAGGCTAGGAGAGTCAGCAGATGTGAAGGTCACGTGGCAGAAGGAGCTTGGTTCGGAGGCCAGACGTCGCGCATGCGAGGCGGCCAGGTGCGAGGCTCGGAAATGTGACACGGGGCGAGCTTGCGAGGTACCAGCTCATCAGACGCGTCATCGACTTCGGACAGATGGAAGCTTCTTAGTGGACCGAACTTCGGTCCAATGGGGAAAGAGGGTGACGACTTTGGACCAATCAGCCGGTGCCACGCGAGGCTGCGGTCCAATCAGAAGACGCCACGTGGATCGAACACTATTCATGCGAAAATTATCGAAAAATGTGCTCAATCTTGTAAAATCCATAACTTTCTCATACGGGCTCCGTTTTTGACGTTCTTTATATGCACGCGTAGGGAAAATTATGCTCTACAACTTTCGTTTAGACTTCGTCGGAAAAGTTTGAATTTATTTTTATATTATTATTTTTAACAGACCGGGACTAGAAAATCCGTTAAAAATTCATAACTTCTTCATCTGACGTCCGTTTTCGTCAGACTTTTTACCGTTGTACTACTATTGACGAGACCTTCGATTCTCGTTTAGGTTGTGTCGGCTAAAAATCACTCGATCTAAAATTTGAGTTTTTAGCTGTCTACTGCTAAGCTGAAACTTAGAAAAATCATAACTTCCTCATACGAAGTCAGATTTTGGCGTTCTTTTTATCGAACTTCTCGGTTTAACGAATACTACGACTTTCATTTAGATCACTAAGGCTAAAAAGTAATTTATCAAAAACTCACTTTGTATGTTATTCGGCACCGTGCCGGTTTTGTCGCGGATCTTCGATTGGTCATAACTTCTTCGGCACCGTGCCGGTTTTGTCGCGGATCTTCGATTGGTCATAACTTCTTCGTTATAACTCGGATTTCGACGAGGTTTTCGCCTACATGTTTCTAGCGAGATTATCTACAACTTTCAATAATAAAATTTTACTTATTTCAAATTTTATATTTTCGCTAAATTTCACTATTTGGCTTTTAATTGGAATCTCATAAGACTTACAATAATTTATGAGTGATTCTAAACATAGTTTTACTTTATTTCTAGTAAAAACTATCTGTTAGAACCCAACACCCAATTTCACATAATATTTCATAATATTATTAACTTTTCAAATTACGTAACACGATTTCAAAACGTGTATGTTACAGTCGGCTTGATTCTGGATCGTGGTATCGCCCTTGTTTCTTAGAAGCAAGAACAAGAAAGAAGAGAGAGTAGACGAAGAGGAGTCGGAAGTGGTTGAGAATGGAAAGAGTAAAAAGGAAAATTTCCCCGGATAAAGGAGGTTTAAATGAGAAGAAAGAATATCGAACATTCACCATGATGAAACTGCCTGTTCTGAAGGCTTCGTAACATCAGTGGATGTCAGATCCATCTTCACCGAATACTTGTCTAGGTCAAGGCTAAAACAACTCAGCTACGCTGCACCAACATTGCCGTCTACTAGCCTAGGGTACTTGTTAACATATCCCTCTAGGAATACATTACAGAGAGCAGAACCACTATATTTAGGATGACCTAGTTAACGGTTGTAGCCCAAACTAGTGATAGACCCAGGCCCCCGCCCTCATAGTCTCGCACTAGGACTTTGATGTTTGGCGCTCTCGTGCACAGTTCCATTTCCAGACGACAATCTCAAGTCTATAATAAGCCAAAACACAACTAGTCATTTCCCAGAGCGACAAGTGTAGCCCTCAAGGCGCTGTCCTCTAACTCTTCTACACCAATAGCGGATGAGCACTAGTGGTGCACGATCCACCAATAGGATTCCTCCACCTCTTGTCGGTCCAGACGAGACAAAGGATACTGTTGGGATCATGTGTAGTGGACAACAGGTATAAAAGGGATACTTATTATCCAGAAAAAGGGATCGCCTCTAATTTCTATAAAACTTTAAACTCAATATTGTCACACCCCAAAACCGGAACGGCGGAAACGTTCTGGGGTGGAGGACGTCATGTACAGTATCACAACAATGCATAATAGTAAAGACAAGCAACAACATCCATTGCATTAATATAATAATTGTAATACAAGCGTGTTCTGTATAGTTTGTAAGACACCAAAAGTATAATCAAAATAAAAGATGAGTCTTGTATGTTCTCCATCTTCTCAAAAGCTTCATCTGTACCTGTCTACTGATGACCTGAGAATACAAGTTATTTTGAAAGAGTTTATCAGCATAAAGCTGGTGAGTTCATAAGTATTTAGTGTCATTGCTTGTATAAAAATGTTTGTAACAATGTAGCGTAGTAACTGATTTCAAATGTTTGTAAATAGCATGCTCCCTAGAAAACCCTATATTTTCCAGTAAAAAGTAGTCTTCTACCAAGACCCGATTGTTTGTATGTTTGTTCTTTCGTAAATGTAGGGGTTTTTCCCCAGTGAAACTATCATTTTGAAAATATAGTTTACTTAAACGTGCATGTGACAAAATCACAAAGTAATGAATTACAGACTCCAGGTAGTACTAAATGTACAGTACACCTCGGGGAGTCTAAAGTAGTAAAATATAGACTCCAGGTGGTATTAAATGAACAATACGCCTCGAAAAGTCTGTTTTGCCTTTAATTCTTAATTGGTTAATTAAAGGTTTGAATGTGAACTTGTATGTAACCATGCTGATCGACGACTGAATAACTAATGACCCTCCAGGTCATATGTAGTGAGGTAACATTCTGTCACCCCTTGGCCTTTCGGCTGGGACTGTAGCTAGCAGTCGGGATGTGGGAGTGTCTGTCCCGTATAGATCTATACACACAATGCCCGCTCTCCCTCCAGGAGACTCTGGTTACAAAGTGATACCACGATGAAGTGTCGTATCGAGAAATAGTATGTCACATTCTGTTATAGTATTCAAATGTTTATGTAGTAATTCGTAGTGTAGTGATGTTTTCTCCTTTCTAGTATATAGTATGTTTCTTTGTATAGTGTATAGTATGTTCTCTTGTATAGTGTATAGTATGTTCTCTTGTATAGTGCATAGTATGTTCTCTTGTATAGTATGTTCTCTTGTATAGTGTATAATGTGTGTTGTTTCTCAATGTAGTACTTATGTAGTGACTCATAAATGTACTAACTCTTGTATGTATCTTTGTAATAGTAGTAGTGGGTAGTGATCCCTTAACTATACCTATTATAGTTAAATAGTAATGTTGTTTGCATGCCTTCGATACACAAAGGCATTGAACTGAAATGAAAGCTTTTATATCCAACACACACACACATATATATATATATATATATATATATATATATATATATATATATATATATATATATATATATATATATATATATATATATATATATATATATATATATATATATAACTAAGAGTTCAACGACATTCGGACAAATAACAAGATACCCTAAGTCCATAACCAAACAAGGAACAGGAAGTAAGGTGAGCTATCAGGCCTAAGTCCTTCAAGTCTTACTTATATAAATATATTAGTGTAGGTATGAGTTTGAAAACAATGCAAGTTTAAAAGAGTTTAGAAACGGTTTTAGTATCTAAAAGTTTAATAAAAGGGTTTTGAAACGCTTGAAAACCATAAATTTGATAGTAACTTGAAAGTAGTAGTAAATCTTTCTGTTTATTCTAGTTATTAATCACATGTGATTAAAGCAATAACTAGAATATTTCAACTTGTATCCCCCCATAAAAGCATTTAAAATCATTTCAAAGGTTGATTCAGGGGGTATGAACTCACCTGTAGTGAGTGATTTGGATGGAAGTGTCGGATAGGATGCTAAGTGTCAAGTGAGGACTTGAACACACACACGGATCCTATTTAACATGTAATGATACATATATGTATCCAATTAGTCATTTAACAACCAATTTATCAAGTAAAGACACCCTAATACATGGATAACACTTTGATTCAAGTGCTAGGGGTACTAAAGGGTTGTGTCTAAAGAGAGTATGGCCTCACATTGGAGTTTACTTCCCATATGGTAACAACACATGAGTTTACGGCCCATGATCATTTCCCCCATGAGTTTACGGCTGTAAACTCATGGTAATTAGTACCATTTTGAGTTTTAAGGTCTTATACCACACAAGAAAGTGATCTATACTTGTATCCAAGGCTTAGGAAGGGACTAGGGCTCAAAATGGCCCTTTATTGGAGTTTACGGTTTTGGGACCAACTCCCATGGAGTTTACAGTCGTAAACCCATGAGTTTAAGGCCGTAAACCCATGGTAACTCCTACCTTTTCGTGGTTTAAGGTCTTTAGCTCATGCATGCAAGGTTCTAGTCCAATATCCAAGCCCTAGAAGGTAATGGTGGCACTTATGCACCACTTGATGGTGTTTACGGTTCAAGGAGATGCCTTGACCGTAAACCCATGTGTTCTTGGGGTTTCTTGGTGTTTTTCCATGGTTTAACAAGTAATCTAAGCACATAATCAGTTAGGAGGAGTGTACTTACTTATAGGAGGCTTGTAAGAGTGTTTAAGGTCCAAAAACACTAGTGTGTGTTCTTGGTGTTCTTGGTGTTTTGAAGAACACTTGAAGATCTATGAAAAAGACAAGATTTCATGGGTAAAATCATGCATAAACTCTAGATGAAGTGTTGTAACAACAAATCAAGAGAGAAAACACTTACATTTTTGGAAGATGGGAAGAAATGTGTTATGATACTTGAGAGAGAATTGTGGGTGTTCTTGAGTTTGGAAGTGTAAAGTGAGGAAGTGGGGAGTAAACTCATGCCTTAAGCAAGAGTTCAAGGTCAAGAGGAGTTTACGACCCAAACTCCCCAAGTTTGGCCGTAAACACCTTGTTATGGTGTTGAAGTGTTTATTTGCTACACAATCCTCCTAGAAGATACTTCCTTTTATTTGTCCGTTTGATGAATTTTAAATAAAAACACCCAAACAGGCTTCAAACAGGCCAAAAATGTACTGAAATGAATTTGACTAATATTTGCAGTGCTTGACTGTAGAGTTTGTAAGGGTCGAATTGTTGTAATTAGTCGAAGTATGTTTTGGACTCTTCGAATGTTTTGTAATGTATTTTACTAGGACGCTTTTATTCGAAGCTTTAGAGTGAATGCCTTAGTATATTTTTTGTATGCTTTCAGTTCCCTATAAATAGGGTTATTTACTAGAGTTAGAGAAGAACTTTTACAGACTTGTCTACTATACTCTGTAAAGAATTCGAAAGCATAATAGAGCATAACAAGATCATATTTACATCCTGTGTTCAAATCTCATATTCTTACTTGAATTCATACTCTGATTAATTCATTACTCGATTCATTGGTTCATCAATTGGTATCAGAGCAGGAATCATATCTCTGATCTGATTTTCACGCTGTTCAAAAAGTTTTTGAATCAACTTTTTGATTCAAAAGTTTCCGCACTTTTTGAAAGTGAAAAAATTGTCAAGATCTTAGTCTGTGATTCGATTCTGCATTTGAATTGTTGAATCGAGTGTTATTCTCATCAATTCGATTTGATTCATCTAGTTTGTTTTCAAATTCTCAAATCTTTTCAAACTTCTCAAAATCTTCTTCCGTACAACAAAGGCGAGTTTCAATCTCAATTCGATGACCTCGTTTTCTCATCTGCTAGGTTCATCAACCAAAATTCCAATGCTAATCCCTGAATACTATGATCAGTGGGCTGATCGTATGCAGGATTATCTGAATGGTCTGGATGAAGAATTATGGTCATGTATCACTGGAAATGTCAATTTCCAGTGAATGTTCAACCAATTTGATCATCTTCTATAAATTCTGGAGTTGATAATCAAACTGATCGTCTAAAGAAACTGGAGAAGAGGTGTATGAGGGAACTGCGAGGTGCATTACCTCCAGTTGTGTACAATTACGTTAGGAGTTGTACAACTGCAAAGGAAATCTGGAACAATCTGAAAGATAAATTTCAAGGAAGTGAGAAGACAAAAATCAATTCAGTTAAACAGTGTTTGGTTGAGTTGAAAGACTTCAAACAAAAAGAAGGAGAAACAATTAAAGTTTACTATGATCGTCTGAACGAGTTAATCTATCGTTGCAATCGCTATGGAATTACCAGGACTTCAATGGAATTCAATCTCATCTTTGTAATGGGGCTTCGAAAAGAATGGAGAAGTGTGAGTATGATGGTGAAGAATCAGCAAAGTTTTGATACATCAACTCTCAATGATTTGTACAATCAGTTGAAAACACACGAAATTGAAGTAAATGAAATTGCTGAGGAATAGAAGTTGAATTTGGGAGGTTCATTAGCTCTTGTGTCAAAGATTTCTGAGAAAGAAGCTGAAAATGGTGATTATGAGGAAGAAGAAGGATTCATCATGAATTCAGATGATGAAGCAATAGCATTTTACTCGAATAATCGTGTCAAGAAATTTTTCAAAAAGCCGTTCAATTCGAAGACTAAGCTTGCTGAGGTGAAAGGAAATTTTGTGAGTAAAAATGTTGTTGAGGAGAAAAAGAAAGTTGAGAAGCAAGATTCGAAGATAGCTGATGGAAAGGGTGAGAAGAAGCTGAAAGGTGATGCTGGAATAGATTGTCATTATTGCAACGGTACGAATCATCTTGCAAATGACTGTATGCTTCGAAAGAAGGATGGGAGGAAGAATAAAGTCAAAGATGAGGCATACTATGCAGAGAAGCTTGAGGTGGTTCGTGCTAAAGCAAAGAATTTGTCATTGGTTGCAAAGGGTGAGCATGAGGATGAAGATGGAACTTATCAAATCTGGTCATCCGGGTCAGGCGATGAAGAAATGAGGAATCCAACGAATGGAGCGTTGTATGCGAAAATGGAGGAGGACTCAGATGATGAGGAATTCGAAGTGAGGGGACGATGCTTCGTATCCAAAGCAGCTGAAAAATCTCCAATGACAACAAAGGTACGTAAAATTCTCGAATCTTTTAATATTCCTACACATGCTTATGACTCTGAACTAATTTCTTTTGATGAGACGGTTACTTATTTTGATTCAATTGTTGTGTCTGCTAGCAATGAGGCCAACAAGTTGTCAATGGAGTTGTTAAAGGTCAAAAAGAGATTAGACATGAAAATAAGCAAAATTGAATGTTTGGAATTACAAATGACAAATATAATGTGTGATAGGGATAGGTTATCGAGTGATGTTAAACTTTTGCTAGCACAAAGAAACATCTATTGTAATTCTGCTAAACGACTTTATAGCAAATTAACTGATTTACATCATTCATGTGATATAAGTAAAGAGCAACATAGAAAATTACTACCTTTCCTAGCATTCGAAAGAGCCAAGGTAGATAATATTTCGTATGATTGTGAGCAAATAATAGTTGATTTTGACAGAGTTCCTGATGATAGATATAAATATGGAATTGTCAAAATTGATGAATGTCTTGATGCAAATGAATTAGTTAACATAGTGAATGATACTTTGACTAAATCTGAACAAATTCAAATTTTGAAAAAGACTGAGAATTCAACATCTGATTCTCAATCTATTTTGCTGATATTGAAGATACTTCTGACAATATTAGTAAAATTAGTGAACTTGAAGATGTTGATTGTTCTCAGTTGTCTGTTGTTAATGTTGCTTCAACATCTAAAGGAAAAGAAAAAGTTAAGGATTTGATGGTTGAAAATGAAACTGATATACCCTCAACTTCGAAAGTTTATGATATGAACTTCGTGGATCTCAAAGACAGCCAAACTGATGATAGTGATGATGAAGATGAAGTGAACATTTCGAAGGACAAGAAATCTTCAAAGGAAGAAGAAACTCCTCGAATTGTGGTTGATCAGGTGTATGGTGATACACAAAAGTTCGAAAAAGTGATGAATGAAAAAGGTGAACACTATCTTGAAACGAATTCAGTGGTTTATCCAAATTTCAAATGTACAGATAATGTCATTTTTCCAAATCAAGTTTTCGTAACTACTGGAAATGTTGAGAAAATCAAACCAGAATTAAAGAAGTTAGTTGAAGAGGATAATTCAAAAACAACTGATGAAGGTTTTTTCGCAAATCAAAGCACATTTGAAAACAACTTAACAAAGAATTCGTATGTTTTCCAACGTCAAAAACCACAAAGAAAATGGGTTGAAAAATCAGAAATTGAAAAAGAGAATTCAAAACAAGTTGAAATGGAATGTGAAAAAGTTGTCAAATTAAACTCCAAGGAATTCAAAGATCAAATTGACAAATTTTCAAAGGAAAACAAAATTTCAAAAAGACAAGCAAGAAAGAAAATATTTTGGCAAAATGTTGAGTCTCAAAAGATGTCTGAATCACAATCACCCAAAAATGTTTTCAAAGATAAAAATTCATCTTTTTCAACAAAACCTCAACACTCATCTCAATCAAATCATTCAAAGTCTGAAGTGAATAAACAACCAAGGTTTTCGAAAGTTTCAGAAACTAATATTCCAAGAAAATTTTCAAATAACTCAAAACCAAATAAAAAATTCTTTCAACGTCAACATTTTAAATCAACAGTTGATACATCATATGCTAAATCTTTTATAACAAATCCAAAAGTTGATTTTGTTCCTAAAAAGCCAAATTTTCCAAATCAAACGAAGAAAGAAACTATGAAAACTTCACGAGAAAAAGGAATAACGTCAAGGAAGAACATTGATCATTGGCTTGAAGGAAAAGGAAAGATGTATCAGTCAAATACATTTTCAGAGGAGCAAATTCACGAAGCATATGAAAAATATGTGAATAATTCATCAAATGGCAGTTCATCGTCTAAGGATTCGAACATTTCAGTTAAAGCTTGGAAACCAGTAATAAAAGCAAAGAATGTTCATTCACATACTCAGAATTCGAAGGGTAATGTCAGTGAACATTCGAAACCATCAAAAACTTATGTTTCGGTTCCTTTAAATGAAGATGTAAACTTAATTGATAGTCTCAAAACAAAAGTTTGTGATTGGATTAAAAGTTCTTCATTACATTCGAAATTGAAATCTTATTTCCAAGGACCCAAAAAGCCATGGGTACCTAAAATTTTCGATTGAATATAGGTACTATGTGATGAGCAATATGATAACAAGTGGTACATCGATAGTGGTTGCTCTCGTCACATGACTGGGAAGAAGGAGAATTTACGTGATTTTCGAAGTCTCAAAAATGCTGGAGTAGTGAAGTTTGGGAACAATAAAAAATGTCAAGTCAAAGGATATGGGAAGATCACGAATGGACAATTCACAGTGAATCGTGTGGCGTATGTTGAAGGTCTTCAACATAACTTGATAAGTGTTTCTCAACTTGTTGTGGGCACTGGCAATCAAGTTCTTTTTAACGAAGAAGGAAGTCTTATTTCGAATGTCACAACAAAAGAGGTGTTACTGAAATCCAAAAGGAAAGGTGACATGTTCACTTTGGACATCAATCCGATAGTAGGGAAACCTGCTATATGTCTTCTTTCGAAGGCAACATCAGACTTAAGTTGGCTTTGGCATCGAAGACTTTCTCATCTCAATTTTCGAAACATCAATAAACTTATGGTACAAGATCTGGTAAGAGGTTTACCTGTACTTAAATTTGACAATGATTCTTTATGTGCAGCTTGTGAAGTTGGCAAGCAACATAAACAAGGTCATCCAATTACGATTGATTCGAAAATAGTTGCACCTCTGGAGCTCTTACATATTGATTTGTGTGGTCCATCGACAGTTTCAACTCTCAACATGAAACGATACATTTTAGTGATTGTTGATGATTTTTCCAGATTTACGTGAGTTTATTTTCTCAGGCTTAAATCTGAAGTTGCACAAATCATGATTGACTTTATCAAAAAGATGGAAACAACATTGAAGAAGATTGTTCGAAAAATTAAGAGTGATCATGGAACTGAATTTAAGAACAATGTTCTTGATTCATTTTTGGTGGACAAAGGGATTTTGCATAATTTTTCATCTCCATACACACCACAACAAAATGGTGTTGTTGAACGAAGAAATAGGTCTCTATGCAAAGCGACAAGGACTATGTTGGAATATGCGAATCTTCCACAATATCTTTGGGCTGAAGCAGTATCAACCGCATGTTTCACTCAAAACAGATCGTTCATTCATCGTCTTTTTAACATTACTCCATATGAAATTCTCAACAATCGAAAACCTAATGTCAAATTTTTCCATGTTTTCGGATGCAGGTGCTTCATTATGAATCTCAAGGATAATCTTACGAAATTTCAAGCAAAAGCAGATGAAGGGATTTTCTTGGGATATTCGCATAATTCAGTTGCATATCGTGTGTTGAATAAAAGAACACAAAAAGTTGAAGAAACTTTTAATCTTACATTTGATGATTACTACATTAAACAAACAACATCTCAGTTTGAAAATCATCCAATTCTGAAAAACATACAAGATGAATTTGAATCCTCACAAACATTAGATATTGATTATGATTTAATTTTTGGAATTTCAAATCATGCTGTTGATGCTGAAATAAATGCAAATGATAATTATCTCTCTGAACTAACAAAGCTTACTGATGATTCAACATCAAATTTTCCAGAGAAAGGCGAAAGTATGCAAAACAATCCAGTGGAGGAGGAACACTTGGATTCGAATACATTAGATGACGAACAACATTCTTTCGAGGGGGAGAAAGAAAGGATGAATGATGATGTTGAGGGGGAGCATCATGTTGAGGGGGAGCATAATGTTGAGAGGGAGAATTTAGAAAACATTGAGAATAATAATGATTTTGATGATGTTTGTTCGATTGTAGGCTCAGAAAACAATGATATATACGAAGATGAACCTTTGGAATTTGATCCAGCATATCCGCCAATGGAAAAGTGGACAAAAAATCATCCGAAGGATCAAGTAATTGGGAATCCACAAGAGGGAGTTTTAACAAGAGCTCAAATTCGTGCAAAGAATGAGGTATTGAATACTCATCAAGAATTTTGCATGTTCAATGTTTTCATTTCTAAGATTGAACCAAAAACAGTTAAGATTGCAATGGAACACTCAGATTGGGTTGTTGCAATGCAATCTGAATTGTCTGAATTTGAACGAAACAAGGTTTGGAGGTTAATACCTAAACCTGAAAATGTTTCGATTGTCGGGTTAAAATGGATTTTCA
The DNA here is from genome assembly GCF_052849685.1 of Lactuca virosa. Taxonomy (NCBI): domain Eukaryota; kingdom Viridiplantae; phylum Streptophyta; class Magnoliopsida; order Asterales; family Asteraceae; genus Lactuca; species Lactuca virosa. The sequence continues at coordinate 306,818,567 of NC_136433.1, read as the reverse complement.
AAAATAAAACCGACAAATATGGAAATATTGTTCGAAACAAAGCCAGACTTGTTGTTAAAGGATATTCACAACAAGAAGGAATCGACTATGAAGAAACTTTTGCCCCTGTCGCAAGACTCGAGGCGGTTCGTATATTTCTGGCTTATGCAGCTCACAAAGATTTTGATGTTTATCAAATGGACGTGAAGTGTGCATTTCTAAATGGAGAGCTTGAAGAAACTGTTTATGTGGAACAACCCCCAGGTTTTATTAACGAAGAATTTCCAAATCATGTTTATATTTTAGATAAGGTAGTTTATGGTTTGAAACAAGCACCACGAGCATGGTATGCAACTCTTACCTCATTTTTGAAACAATCTAAATTTAAACAAGGATCCGTTGATCCCACATTATTTCGAAAGAAAGTGGGGAATCATCTAATGCTTGTTCAAATTTATGTTGATGATATTATTTTTGGCTCAACTGGCCCTGCTTTGTCTAGAGAATTCGAAGATTTGATGAAGAGTAAGTTCGAAATGAGCATGATGGGAAAAATCAATAATTTTCTTGGTTTGAATATTCGTCAAAACAGAAAAGGAATTTTTATTAATCAATAAAAATATACGAAGAATCTGTTGGAAAAGTTTGGATTGATGAATAGCACGAAGTTACGAGTTCCAATGGCAAAGGACATAAAGCTTACACCTTCGTTAGATAAACCTGCTGTTGACATAACTTTATATAGGAGCATGATTGGTTCATTACTTTATCTTACAGCTAGTAGACCTGATATCATGTTTTCTGTGTGTAATTGTGCTAGATATCAGTCTAATCCACGAGAACCACATCTCACTGCTGTAAAGAATATCTTTCGTTATCTTAAAGGAACAATTTCGTAAAGATTGTGGTATCCTTCGAAAACTGGGTTCTTTGTACAAGCGTATTCGGATGCAGACTTGGGTGGTTGTAATATTCATCGAAAAAGCACAAGTGGTGGATGTCAATTTCTTGATGGCAAATTGGTAAGCTGGCAGTCGAAAAAGCAAACATGCGTATTAATTTCAACAGCTGAAGCAGAATATGTGGCTGCTGCTGCTTGCACTTCACATATAATATGGATCCAAAGTCAATTGCGTGATTATGCAATAAATATGAAAAAGATTCCATTATATTGTGATTCTCAAAGTGCAATAAGAATTTGTCATAATCCTGTGCAGCATTCGAAGACTAAACATATAGCTCTTCGTTATCATTTTATCAAAGATCACATGAAGGATGGAAATATTGAAGTACATTTCGTGAAATCAACTGATCAGTTAGCTGATATTTTCACGAAACCTTTAGATGAAAAATCTCTTGTGAGAATTATAGAGGGACTTGGAATGATCGATGGAAATTCTGTTCCATGCGAAAAAGAAGAATGATGCACGATAAGGAATGAATCGGAGGCGCTTAATAAAAGACAAGGCAAAGTCATTCAGCATTCAAAGATTACTGTTCATAGTCAACGCTTCGACCCCTTCGAATTCGCACATTTGTTACTTATTTTAAGGGTTGATTCAGTTGTTACTGTTCATAGTCAACGCTTCGACCCCTTCGAATTCGCACATGTGTTACTTATTTTAAGGGTTGATTCAGCTGTTACTGTTCATAGTCAACGCTTCGACCTCTTCGAATTCGTACATTTGTTACTTATAAGGGGATGATAAAATTTTGCATATTTGCATCAAGTATTATTTCAATTTTCAAAAATTCAAAAATCCAAAAAGATTTTCGTTTGTTTTGTCATTTAATTTTCGAAAAATTTAAAAATTCAAAAAGATTTTCGTTTGTTCTGTCTTTATTTTCGAAAAATCAAAACATCAAAAATATTTTGATTCTTATTTTTTTTAGTATTTTGTTGCAGATTCTCATGAAGATACAGATGAGATTATGCTTGCAGTACTCGGGTAAGGTACATTTTTCGTATGAATCGATAAATTTTTCATCATTCGAACTAGTTAGGATATCCCTAGAAGCATGCTGCTGTATGTTGACCAAAGCCTCCATGACTCAATGTGTGTGTACGAAAGCCTTAATGAAATTATTCATACGAAGATTTCTTCCCAATCAGGCTTATATTCACATTAGTCTATGAGCTACCTTACTCTTCTCAAAATGAGTTAAGAGTTTACTGTTTGGTCCAAACATAACAGAGGTACTTTTCGTGTCTTACATCAATCTTTTTCATCCATAAAGTTCTTACATGATCACACACGAAGACATATGTCCGAGAGGTCTCTGATCAAACCCATCGAGACTTAGATATATCAAAACTCTGTGTTTATGATCTGACATCATGAGACCGTGATGAAAGTGAAACCCAATTTTCATTATCTTTTTTAAGGAATTGACGGGGAACTAAGTTCCAGATTTTCACGAAACTTTTGTTTCTGTACCAAAATTCGAAACTCCAAATCATATTCATTTCGAATGAGTGGTCTTGATCAAACATTCGAAACCCACGATGTTTGTTACCCAACAAGATCCAGAACACAATTTTTTTTCTTGAATATGATTTCCGTGTGAGTTTCATTCGAATGTCCTAGTCATTTCAAAATTTTTCAATGCCAACTTGTCACTGACTACACTGGTCAAACAAGTAATTTCTGTTACAATTTCTCACCTTATGTTTAGGATGACATGTAACGAAATTTTGAACTATCCACGAAGCATTATAAAAGAAGCCCTTTGATACTTATCAACAAGTATTTGATTGTAATTCACGGGAACCCACACAGGCTATTGATCATTTTTCTTAATGATTAATGAAGTAATCTTTGCCCGGGATTTCATCTGCTTTTGTGTCAATGGTTTGACATCACAATATCCCATATTTTTCTTATATTTGTTTCACGTCTCTATTCTTTGGAACACAGCACTCACGAAATCCTTGAGGTTCTGAGTAATACCAACTCAGGCTGATGATTTCGAACTTCTGGCGTATGACTTCGCTTTTCATCCCAAAAGTGAAAGAGCCTTGCTTCTATTCGAAGGGTTATGACGGTTACAATTTTCTTGGGGATTACAAGACAGGCTGTTTATAAATGACGTATGGTATTCTGTCCGTTTTTCAAGGCGATGTGACAACGACTTTTTGACGCATGGCTACTTTTACGCAGTAATGGTCCGATTTTCAAGGTGCCACGTCAGATATCATTAAATACATATCCCGCTTCAAATTCAAATTTAAGGGTTACATATAAAAGGGAATTCCAGGGGTTCATTGTCAGTTTACGCGATCAAAAAGCAAATTTCCTAAAATTCCCTGTTCATCATCATCTTCAAACCTTAACAATGGCGACTTCTGCTCATGTTGATTCTCATACCACTGAAGATGCCTCTTCATTACCAATAATGAAGATTCAAGCAACAAACTACTACTTGGAGGGTGAAGTTTCTCAGTACCCGGAAGAATTAAAGATGCTCATAGTTGCTTTGAAGAACTCGGTTTTGGCTAAAGCGATGTTCAACTCTTTCTCCGTTCCATTGTCCTGGCTTTCTCAAGCAGGATCAACTGCGACATACAACAAAGCATCTGATACGATTACTTTTCATCTGGTGAACGACAAAAAGGTCAGGCTAACCAAGAAACTATTTTGCCAAATTCTTGATATTCCGAATTCGCCTCCATATGTTTCATTTACTTTTCCACAAATCATTCACATGTTTAATGAGATGGGATATCAGCCACCATTGTCCAAGATTAGTGATTTTAAGAAATCTGGACTTCCACGAATCTGGAATTTCTTATTTGGTATTTTTTTACGATGTTTGACTGGGAGATCAGCTGGCCTTGATAAAGGAAGAATGGAGGTTTATGCCATGGTTGCTGGCATCTACTATGATCTTCAAGTAGATTATTCTACACAGTTGTGGAAGGAATTCCAAAAGGGTGTAGAACACACGAATGCTATTCATGGTATTTCTTGTGCAAGATACTGGAGTTTGATTTTGCAACACTTTTACAATAAGGAAGGGATTTTGGTACCCAATGATGAAGACAAAGCAGTTTTTCAATCATACCACTATACGAAGGATGTCACAGATAGTGCTGAAGTTTTTCCATCAGTTGCTCGTATTCCAGATGTTATGCTTAAAAGAGTTGATCCTTTGAACTCTGTATTGGTGGCATATTTGAAGACTATTGATTCTTCAATCAAAACTGGCATACTCTTGGATAGAGATGATACGAAATCCAAGAAGACGAAGAAAAATGAAACTGAGTCAAAATCTTCGAAATCTCCAAAGAAGAAGCCTGAAACTGATGTAGTGTCTGTTGCTGAGACTCAAGTGATTGAGCCTATTCTTGAAGAAACCCAAGAAAATGTTATCATTCCTTTGAAGACTGGAATGTTTCGAAGAATTAAAATGAAGTCAACCCATAAACGCAAGTCTCCCACACAACAAGTGATTCGAAAACCTCAAATCACTCATCAAGGCGTTTTAATTAGGGAAGTGCCCGCACCTATTTCACCGGTGTCCAAGAAACGAAGGGCTGAAGATATGGCAAAGCATTTGTCAAAGAAAAAGAGGAAGAAGACTCGAAAACTTGTAATCTCTACTGAGTCAACAGAAGATGATAGTGAAAGAATTCCAGAAACTCCAGAGTTTACTCTTATCACAGAAAGTTTCACTCCTGAGAAGACAGTTGTCATACCACCCGAAGATTCGATTGCCAAATCAGTTCCTGAGGAGGTTCGAACTTCAGGCATCCCTGCACACATATCTGATACGGATGCAAATGTCAATATGGGTGAAGGAGGTTCGAAAAATGAAGCTACAGGTCCATCTACTTCTGCTCCTTTTGCAAGTATTGTTTCTTTACCATTATCTTCTACTCCTCTTACTTCAACAACAGATTCCCCAACATTCGAACACATTTTTGATCAACCCTTTACTTCTATTTTTTCTTCTCAATCTACTGAGCCACCCAAACCCACTTCACCTGTTCAAGAAACCGTTTTTGTGGAGACAGAGACTGATAATGAGGGGTTTGGTGGTATGTTTGATGAATTGGAATTTCATGAAGACGAAGAACAATTTCCTGATCATATGTTGATGACCATGAAACAATTTAAAATCCTGAATCAGAAGTTGAATTTGATACTTCAATCCCAAGCTGATCTGGGGGGTGGTTCATCTGTTTCAAGTCTGGAGATTGATTCAATGTTGAAGATGTTCGAAGCCAGAGTTGTGAGCAAAGTCTTTGGAATGCTTACAGACTCTGAATCACGAATTTTGGAGAAAGTTGATCTCAATGATCAAAACAATGAAATTCGAATCAATTCTCAAAATTCAAAATTTGCTGGTGATCTGAGAGAGTTGAAGAATGTTGCAAAGGAAAGACATATTCTTTTTATTCAAGATGTGAAGAAAGTTCGAGAGGATGTAAACTTGCAAATTCACGAACTTCGTGAAGATATGAAAAGAGAAATAGCTACTGTTCAACACGACTATGCATCATTGCATCAAAAGGTTGATATAATTTGTGACGCTGTCACCAAATTTGTCAAATTATATGAAAGTTTGAGTCCACAACTTACTCAAATTTCATCAACTGAAAGTACAAACTTTGAGGAAGTGATAACTTTACTCAAGGAGTTAAAAGAAATTTCTGGCAGGCCGGTGTCTTCTTCCTTGATTACACCTGAATTTTTGTCACAAAAGTTTGTCCACTTCGAAGCAATTCTCAACAAACAACTTGCTCCTCTCTTTCGCATATCAAGTCTTCTTCCAACAACGTTTGCCCCGCCTGTTTTCACAGGGGTGCAAGGGGGAGAAAGAAAAACTAGTGAGTCGAAGACTAGTGGAGAAGCTGCGAAAGTTGTGGGAAAAGTCTTTTCTTCGAAAATCCCAACAACAAAACCAGTAATAGTTTCTGCTGAACTTGTTACTTCAACTGTTGTAACAACAATGCCAATTGCAAGACCAATTTCGAAAGGAATTGTGATTGGTAAATCTTCAGAGACTGGTGGGAGTGGTTCAAAACCAAAAGAGACAATTGACAATCAAGCCTTGAAAGATAAAGGCAAATCAATTGTAGTGGAAAAATCGAAAGAGGAAAAGAAGGCTGAAGTAGAAGCTGAACTTGAAAAACTGAGGATTATTCAAAGTATTATGACTCAGCATGCTAGTGATCCGAAGGGAATGGATAAAGGTGATCCAGCCAAACATTATAATTACGAAACAATTGAGGCCAAGGTTGCTTTTAATCACATGTATACATTCGAGAAGAAACCAAAGCAGAGTTATTTGGTCACAAATACTGATGCAAGCCAGCTGGATTTTCCCGTAAACGAAATGATGTTTATCATGCCTCAGTTCAAAGCAGAAGGGAAATTTAAAAATAAAGATGAAGGTACACACATGAAAATTCGTTTTCATGCTGTTCTTGGAAAAGCCCCTGAGGAAGTTTGGTCTTTAATAAAAATCAAGAAGGTCATAAGTATGAAAAAGGATGTGGTTTTCGAAAACACAGTCCAAAATGTTAAGTATGTGGTTGCCAGGGCAAATGGAAATATTTGCGAATTCACTGTTGCAGATTTTCCATTAATGAACTTGTATGATCTTATACAAGTTGCATTACTTTTGAAAGACAAATCATTCTCATACCTTCAAAACACAGAACCAGATGAATTCAAGCTTGGAGTAGCTCACATCAAGATTTTTATCGAAAACTATTATGAGTGCTTGGCACTAACAGATGTTGAATTGGCTACTGCAAAAGGAATGGAAATTAAAGCTCCGATGGCTCCTACGAAGACTCAGACGGAATTGAAGAAGTATGCTGATGGTGAAATTTGCCTGAAGCCTTTTGGAATTGTCTTCGCAAGAAAAGACAAAGCTGGAAAGTCTAAACGGTTCTTATTCCAAGCAAGTGAAGTCGAGAGATATTCAACATCTCAATATACGAACTTGATTGTTCGTATGAATCATTGCAAGAAGAACAATGAAGGTGACAAGAAAGAGCTGAAGAAGATTATCTCCTGGTACACGGAGATTCGAAGAGTATTACTGTATTCCATCACACTTCTTACAAATTGAAGACTTCGACTATGATTACAAAGGGGGAGATTGTAAGGGTCGAATTGTTGTAATTAGTCGAAGTATGTTTTGGACTCTTCGAATGTTTTGTAATGTATTTTACTAGGGCACTTTTATTCGAAGCTTTAGAGTCAATGCCTTAGTATATTTTTTGTATGCTTTCAGTTCCCTATAAATAGGGTTATTTACTAGAGTTAGAGAAGAACTTTTACAGACTTGTCTACTATACTCTGTAAAGATTTCGAAAGCATAATAGAGCATAACAAGATCATATTTACATCCTGTGTTCAAATCTCATATTCTTACTTGAATTCATACTCTGATTAATTCATTACTCGATTCATTGGTTCATCAGAGTTTATACAAATGAAAATTTCGGGTTGTCACATCATCCCCCCGTTAGAGGGAATTTCGTCCCGAAATTAGAGTTCAAGCAACTAAGTTATTACAATATAACTAAGTAAAAAGATGAGGATATTTAAGTTTCATTTGATCCTCGCGCTCCCAAGTGAACTCCGGTCGTCGCTTGGCGTTCCAGCGGACCTTCACGATTTGGATGCGGCTTTGTTTCGTTCGTTTGACCTCTCGGTCCATGATCTCCACAGGTTCTTCCACGAAGTTGAGGCTCTCGTTGATCTCGATCTCGTCGAGTGGGATTACAAGAGTCTCATCGGATAGGCACTTTTTCAAGTTCGAGACGTGGAAGGTAGGATGTACATTACTAAGTTCGCGGGGTAAGTTGAGTTTGTAAGCTACGGGGCCGATTCTAGCGAGAATCTCGAAAGGCCCTATGTATCTTGGATTTAGCTTTCTGCGCTTTCCGAAGCATATCAACCCTTTCCAGGGTGAGACTTTCAAAAGGACCCGGTCTCCAACCTGGAATTCCAAAGGTTTCCTCTGTTTGTCTGTGTAGCTTTTCTGTCGGTCTCTAGAGGCTTTCAATCGTTCACGAATCTGAACGATCTTCTCTGTCGTTTCCCGAATGATCTCTGGACCCGTGAGAGTGCTGTCAGGAACTCGTCCTTTGGCTAACTGAGTGTCACCCACCTCAGCCCATCACAGAGGGGATCTGCACTTCTGGCAATAGAGGGCTTCAAATGGAGCAGCCTTGATGCTCGTGTGATAACTGTTGTTGTAAGATAATTCAACAAGGGGTAAGTGGGTATCCCATGCCTTCCCAAAGTCGATCACACAGGCTCGCAACATATATTCTAATGTTTGAATAGTCCTCTCACTTTGTCCGTCGGTCTGTGGATGGTAGGTTGTACTCATGTCCAGCCTCGTTCCTAAGGAGCTTTGTAGTGACTGCCAGAACCTCGAAGTGAATCAACTATCTCTATCGGAGATAATAGATATAGGAACACCATGCAGTCGTACGATTTCTCTAATGTATGTTCTTGTGAGCTTCTCCATTTTGTTAGTTTCCTCGATGGGCAGAAAGTGTGCGGACTTGGTCAATCTGTCGACGATGACCCAAATGGTGTCAAGCCCACCCGTTGTCTTGGGTAGCTTGATTATGAAGTCCATAGTGATCCGCTCCCACTTCCACTCAGGTATCTCCGGTTGCTGAAGTAGACCTGATGGTTTTTGGTATTCGACCTTAACCTTTGCGCAAGTAAGGCATTTACTCACAAAGGTAGCAATCTCTGCTTTCATGTTAGGCCACCAGTATGACTTTTTAAGATCCAGATACATCTTATCTGAACCCGGGTGGACGGAGTATCGAGTGTTGTGCGCTTCCTTCATGACCAAGTCTCTGAAGCCACCGTGTCTCGGTGTCCAGATCCGGTCCATGAGATATAAGGCTCCGTCACCCTTGATTTCCAAGTTCTTATCCATTCCACGTAGGGATTCTCCCGCCACATTTTCAGGTTTTAAGGCTTCGAGCTGAGCCTCCTTAATTTGTGCGGATATATACGAATGGATAGTCATTGTTAATGACTTGACTCTTCGACCAGAATATTCTTTCCGACTTAGGGCGTCTGCTACCACGTTGGCTTTACCTGGATGATAACGAATTTCACATTCGTAGTCATTAAGTAGCTCTACCCACCGTCGTTGTCTCATATTGAGCTCCTTCTGGTTGAATATGTGCTGTAGGCTTTTGTGGTCTGTGAAGATAGTGCTCTTCGTACCATACAGGTAGTGTCTCCAGATTTTTAGGGTGAATACAACCGCTCCTAATTCGAGATCGTGTGTGGTGTAGTTGACCTCGTGTGTCTTCAGCTGTCTTGAGGCGTAGGCGATGACCTTACCTTGTTGCATAAGAACACATCCGAGCCCCTGGTTGGATGCATCGCAGTATACTACGAAATCTTCTGTCCCTTCGGGGAGGGATAGTATCGGTGCGGTGCATAAGGCTTGCTTCAGCGTTTGGAACGCCTTCTCTTTCTTCTCTTCCCAGTCAAAGGCCACGCCCTTCTGGGTCAACGTCGTAAGAGGTTTCGCAATTCGAGAGAAGTTTTGAATGAACCTGCGGTAGTAGCCAGCGAGGCCTAGGAATTGACGAATTTCCGTAGGCGTCTTTGGTGCTGACCAGTTCTCGATGGCTTTAATTTTGGAAGGGTCCACATGGATTCCTTCTTCGCTAACCACGTGTCCTAAGAATTCGACTCTTCGGATCCAAAATTCGCATTTAGAGAACTTCGCATAAAGCTTCTCTGATCGTAAGGTTCCTAGGACTTGTCGTAAATGATCGCTATGTTCCTCCTTACTTTGAGAGTAGATAAGTATGTCATCGATGAAAATGATGACGAACTGATCCAAGTAAGGACGACATACCCTATTCATTAAGTCCATGAATACTGCGGGCGCATTGGTCAATCCAAATGGCATCACTACGAACTCGTAGTGTCCGTAACGAGTTCGGAAGGCTGTCTTCGGAACATCCTCCTCAAGAACTCGTAACTGGTGATACCCGGACCTCAGATCAATCTTGGAAAAGTAGCTCGCCCCTTGCAGCTGGTCGAATAAATCGTCTATGCGAGGAAGAGGGTAACGATTTTTGACTGTAAGCTTGTTGAGTTCCCTGTAATCGATGCACATACGGAACGATCCGTCTTTCTTCTTTACGAACAAGACTGGTGCTCCCCAGGGTGAGAAGCTTGGTCTTATAAAGCCCTTGCTGAGCAGTTTGTTAAGTTGACCGGACAGTTCTTGCATCTCAGCAGGTGCTAGACGATAGGGCGATTTGGCTACGGGGGTCGCTCCTAGAATTAAGTCGATTCGGAACTCGACTTGACGTTGCGGGGGTAATCCTGGGAGTTCTTTCGGAAAGACGTCAGGAAAATCGCGTACTACGGGGAGGTCTTTTAGGTCTTTTGTTTTCTGGCTCGTATCGACAACGTGCGCCAGGAATGCACGATATTCCTTACGCAAGTACTTTTGGGCTTGAATACTTGAGATGATACGAAGGCTCGTACTGGGTTTGTCTCCGTAGATCAACAAGGTTCCGTTATTCGGTAGGTTCAGGCGGACTGCCTTTTCGAAGCACAGAATATTGGTACGATGGAGACTCAACCAGTCCATGCCCACAATGACATCGAAACTCTTGATAGATACGGGTATGAGTTCGATTGGGAATGAATAGTTATCTAGCGTGAGGGTACAACCTATGTAAATCTCGTTAGAACTCTCTGTCTTGCCGTTAGCCATTTCTACGACGAAGGTTTCTTTTAGTGCTTGCGGTGATTGTTTAAGTAAATGCTTAAATTTTTGGTTTACGAAGCTTCTTTCTGCCCCACTATCGAATAGGATACAAGCATAAGAGTTATCGAGAAGGAACGTACCCGTGACTATTGTGGGGTCTACCACGGCTTCATTGTGGCCAATAGCAAGTAGTCTTCCTGCTCCTCCCGCATTCCCAGCTTTCGGACAGTTTCTTTTGAAGTGGCCTATCTCGCCGCACCCGTAGCAGGCTTGACTCACTCCGGTACCGGGAACCTGGGTGATGGGTTTGGGTTGTGTTCTGCAAAACCGGGTGGTATGTCCCTTCCGTCCGCAGTTAGTGCAGTGCATTTCACAACAGGGGCCGTTATGGTGGAAGGAGCACTTGGTGCACTTAGGTAGGCTCCCTGCATATGGTTTGGCGGGTACAGGGGCAGCAGGAGTAGTGGCAGCATGGACAGCCACCGTCTGTTGGTTCTTGGAAGAGGGTTGAGCTGATTTTCCCTTCTTTCGGTCCTAACGTTTCCTTTTGTTGTCAGTGGTTTTGGTTGGTGCGGGGGCAGTCGTTGTAGTTGTTGTTGGAGTAGAAGGAACCTTGTGATCGATGAGTCTTTGGGCCAATTCTTTGGCACTATCGAAGGTCGCAGGGTGTGATGCTAGAACGTTCCCTCGATATGGGGGTACCAGACCCCAGATGTATCTTTCGATCTTTTTGTTTTCGGTGGGGACCATGTTAGGGCATAGAGCCACCAGGTCGCAGAACCTGGTTGTATAAGTCACTATGTCGGAACCCTGCATTTTGAGGTTCCACAGTTCCTCCTCGAGTTTCTGAATTTCACCCCTCGGGCAGTACTCCCTTGTCATAAGGTCCTTCAGTGTATCCCAGCCCATGGCGTTAGCTGTTACCAGTGAGAGTGATTTGACATGGCCATTCCACCACGTCAAGGCCCTTTGGGTGAAGGTGCAAGCAGCGAACTTTATCTTGCTTCCTTCAGGGCATGAGCACATCTCGAAGATTGCTTCTGTTCTCTCGATCCATTGGGACAGTGCAATGATCCCTCCAGTTCCGTTGAAGTATGTAGGTTTGCAGCTGATGAAATCTTTATAGGTACACTCTCGTGCACGTGGATGGATTTCACCATGGCTAGAGTTTGTGTCAGTCCCCGTTCCACTAACACCACCAGAGTTTACCTGGGCCATGGCGGCTGTCACAGCCGCAGTCACAGCTGCCTGAAACATCACCGCATCGAACTGCGGAGGGGGTGGTGGTGGTGGAGTTTGATTCGCAGGCGTATTTCTGGTCGGGCACTTTCGAGGCGGCATCTTTTACTGAAAAGTTTATAAAGATGATGATAATAGTAAGAATCGATTGTAAGTATGATGAGTATGTTTCATGGACTAAATCGCCATAGTCCAACTATCAGATAGAGTCATAACAATATAGTAGGGAAACATAAGAGTACAGACTTTCCCATAGAGTAGGCAATTGCCAATATTACTGGTATTAATGATGTAAAATAAGTTCAGGAAAAGTGACCTAACAGTAGGTCTTACATCAAACCATAAGGGAAAATGTTGGCAGCTTAGAAGTCTAGTTAGAGTACTTTCAAAGTTAGGAATGTTTACAGACAAGTGCTCCATAGGGCACAGAAAAGAAAGGCTATTCCTTAACCAAAAGAGAAAGATGAGTCGACATCTTCTACCGGCGACGGGTATCCTTTGGGCGAATCCTCAGGTCTGATAGTTGGCGTACAATTTCCTGAAGATGTCGTTCATGCGCCCTCTGACGCACTCGGAGTTCCATAACCTCGGCTCGTGATGCAGCTAGTTGTTGCTGCAGGGTCTCATTGGTCCTCCTAGTCCTATCCATAGCTTCTTCGAGTTGGCGAATACGGACCGTGTTAAGGCCAGAGTTGGCATCAATTTCCACTACTCGGTCGATGGCTGCATGACCTTGCTCGACGTTCCTAGCAATCCTACGGACCATGATGGGCAGGACTCGGTCAGCTGAACCTTCCTCGCTTATATTGTAAAAGCTTCGGTCTCCGTTGAAAGGTAAAGGTTGACTCTGTTCATCACTCCATCGATTCAAGGTTGTTGCCCACAAGGGAGTGGGACCTTGAAATGCTGGACGGGGGTTGGGGTTTGGAGCTACTGGGGGTAGGTTGTTGACCTCTGGTTCGGAGTCGGAGCCATCCGAAAAGCCTTCTGCGAGGTGATCATCCAAAGGGATTGGGTGATCATCTTCCGGCTCATCGTCAAGCCATCCACCAATGCCTTGATTGGGGTAATACGGATCGCCGGGGAGATGGAAGCCAGCCATGTTATCTACGCGAGAATGGGGAAAGAATAGTTAATAGACGTACTAATCTAAGATAATTATAAGATGGCCGTTATTAGTTGATTCAATACTTACATAGTGCATACCAATTACATGCAACCAAAACAGGATAGACCTTCGAATAAGTGACCCTAACTCTAAATCCACAACCAAACAAGGAACAGGAAATAAAGCAAAGATCACATATTCTAAGTCTATAGCGCCTTAGTCACATGTAACCTTAGAGTATCCACTTAGCAACTATTGCCCTACTAGTAACGACCTTTCTAGTTCTCACATATATAGTTTATAGTAACGCAGAATACTCCTATAGTATCCTGTTCTAATGTTCTTGTTGTAGTAGTGTTGGTAAGTTTTTAGACTTGTTGCAACACTACAATCATTCTTAGGCACATGCTAGTCACTCCCCAGAAAATATAGTTGATCAGGCTATATCCCCTTAGGTTTGACTATATGTCTCTAAGCCTAATTGTGATGTTCAATAATCATAATACTTTTGTTCTGTTCTAGTATGATACTGACCCTGGAATAAATAGATGTATATATATACTTAGTTAAATATTTTATTATTTAAAAGTATATATTCTTGGTCAGAGTGTTTTTAATCCCGTTGTGTTTATAGTTTGTATATCTTTTATGGGTTGATATACTCGATTCACTATAAACAATGCTCTGATACCAATCTGCCACACCCCAAAACCGGAACGGCGGAAACGTTCTGGGGTGGAGGACGTCATGTACAGTATCACAACAATGCATAATAGTAAAGACAAGCAACAACATCCATTGTATTAATATAATAATTGTAATACAAGCATATTCTGTATAGTTTGTAAGACACCAAAAGTATAATCAAAATAAAAGATGAGACTTGTATGTTCTCCATCTTCTCAAAAGCTTCATATGTACCTGTCTACTGATGACCTGAGAATACAAGTTATTTTGAAAGAGTTTATCAGCATAAAGCTGGTGAGTTCATAAGTATTTAGTGTCATTGCTTGTATAAAAATGTTTGTAACAATGTAGTGTAGTAACTGATTTCAAATGTTTGTAAATAGCATGCTCCCTAGAAAACCCTATATTTTCTAGTAAAAAGTAGTCTTCTACCAAGACCCGATTGTTTGTATGTTTTTTCTTTCGTAAATGTAAGGGTTTTTCCCCAGTGAAACTATCATTTTGAAAATATAGTTTACTTAAACGTGCATGTGACAAAATCACAAAGTAATGAATTACAGACTCCAGGTAGTACTAAATGTACAGTACACCTCGGGGAGTCTAAAGTAGTAAAATGTAGACTCCAGGTGGTATTAAATGAACAATACGCCTCGAAAAGTCTGTTTTGCCTTTAATTCTTAATTGGTTAATTAAGGGTTTGAATGTGAACTCGTATGTAACCATGCTGATCGACGGCTGAATAACTGATGACCCTCCAGGTCATATGTAGTGAGGTAACATTCTGTCACCCCTTGGCCTTTCGGCTGGGACTGTAGCTAGCAGTCATGATGTGGGAGTGTCTGTCCGGTATAGATCTATACACACAATACCCGCTCTCCCTCCAGGAGACTCTAGTTACAAAGTGATACCACGATGAAGTGTCGTATCGAGAAATAGTATGTCACATTCTGTTATAGTATTCAAATGTTTATGTAGTAATTCGTAGTGTAGTGATGTTTTCTCCTTTCTAGTATATAGTATGTTTCTTTGTATAGTGTATAGTATGTTCTCTTGTATAGTGTATAGTATGTTCTCTTGTATAGTGCATAGTATGTTCTCTTGTATAGTGTATAGTATGTTCTCTTGTATAGTGTATAGTGTGCGTTGTTTCACAATGTAGTACTTATGTAGTGACTCATAAATGTACTAACTCTTGTATGTATCTTTGTAATAGTAGTAGTGGGTAGTGATCCCTTAACTATACCTATTATAGTTAAATAGTAATGTTGTTTGCATGCCTTCGATACACAAAGGCATTGAACTGAAATGAAAGCTTTTATATCCAACACATATATATATGATATATAACTAAGAGTTCAACGACATTCAGACAAATAACAAGATACCCTAAGTCCACAACCAAACAAGGAACAGGAAGTAAGGTGAGCTATCAGTCCTAAGTCCTTCAAGTCTTACTTATATAAATATATTAGTGTAGATATGAGTTTGAAAACAATTCAAGTTTAAAAGAGTTTAGAAACGGGTTTAGTATCTAAAAGTTTAATAAAAGGGTTTTGAAACGCTTGAAAACCATAATTTTGATAGTAACTTGAAAGTAGTAGTAAATCTTTCTGTTTATTCTAGTTATTAATCACATGTGATTAAAGCAATAACTAGAATATTTCAACTTGTATCCCCCCCCCCCCATAAAAGCATTTAAAATCATTTCAAAGGTTCATTCAGGGGGTATGAACTCACCTGTAGTGAGTGATTTGGATGGAAGTGCCGGATAGGATGCTAAGTGTCAAGTGAGGACTTGAACACACACACGGATCCTATTTAACATGTAATGATACATGTATGTATCCAATTAGTCATTTAACAACCAATTTATCAAGTAAAGACACCCTAATACATGGATAACACTTTGATTCAAGTGCTAGGGGTACTAAAGGGTTGTGTCTAAAGAGAGTATGGCCTCACATTGGAGTTTACTTCCCATATGGTAACAATACATGAGTTTACGGCCCATGGTCATTTCCCCCATGAGTTTACAGCCGTAAACTCATGGTAATTAGTACCATTTTGAGTTTTAAGGTCTTATACCACACAAGAAAGTGATCTATACTTGTATCTAAGGCTTAGGAAGGGACTAGGGCTCAAAATGGCCCTTCATGGGAGTTTACGGTTTTGGGACCAACTCCCATGGAGTTTACGGTCGTAAACCCATGAGTTTACGGCCGTAAACCCATGGTAACTCCTACCATTTCGTGGTTTAAGGTCTTTAGCTCATGCATGCAAGGTTCTAGTCCAATATCCAAGCCCTAGAAGGTAATGGTGGCACTTATGCACCACTTGATGGTGTTTACGGTTCAAGGAGATGCCTTGACCGTAAACCCATGTGTTCTTGGGGATTCTTGGTGTTTTTCCATGGTTTAACAAGTAATCTAAGCACATAATCAGTTAGGAGGAGTGTACTTACTTATAGGAGGCTTGTAAGAGTGTTTAAGGTCCAAAAACACTAGTGTGTGTTCTTGGTGTTCTTGGTGTTTTGAAGAACACTTGAAGATCTATGAAAAAGACAAGATTTCATGGGTTAAGTCATGCATAAACACTAGATGAAGTGTTGTAACAACAAATCAAGAGAGAAAACACTTACATTTTTGGAAGATTGGAAGAAATGTGTTATGATACTTGAGAGAGAATTGTGGGTGTTCTTGAGTTTGGAAGTGTAAAGTGAGGAAGTGGGGAGTAAACTCATGCCTTAAGCATGAGTTCAAGGTCAAGAGGAGTTTACGGCCCAAACTCCCCAAGTCTGGCCGTAAACACCTTGTTATGGTGTTGAAGTGTTTATTTGCTACACAATCCTCCTAGAAGATACTTCCTTTTATTTGTCCGTTTGACGAATTTTAAATAAAAACACCCGAACAGGCTTCACACCGGCCAAAAATGTACTGAAATGAATTTGACTAATATTTGCAGTGCTTGACTGTAGAGTTTATACAAATGAAAATTTCGGGTTGTCACAAATATCCTCATACACATACTAACTAGAACGTCAGAGCTTCATCTCGGGACCACCTCCTGGATGACGACTGGTGTTCTTTTCTTGTTATTGTGATTACATGGTTCAACCTAGCCGAAACTGCCAAGTGACAGCGTGAAGCCCCAAGCACATATCATAACAGCATGAGGCCATGGAAAATAGAAGAGTTTATGTGTCTAGTTTCATTCATCCAAAATATGGTCCACATCACGTAATTCCAATGCTAAGTAAGGCGAAAACTAAAATTTGTACATGGATTTCGACTAAACTATACAACTTGTAGTTACAATCTGACCTCATCTTGTAAAATTTACAACTAGAGATAGAAATATCAAATGTAATGAGGTCAATATATGTAGTTAGGTATGAGTGTCTACTTGATTTCACCTGTGGACCTCGTGGCCTAATTCCCATCCTTTGTAGGGTGGAAGATGCAATCTTTATAGATTGATTCAATAAGGCGATTGATTACAATCCTCAACTTGTAAAAATCATAGAAAAATGTGGAAAATGGTATGAATGCTTCCTTTATATCCCTATAAAGTTAAGAGGGATTACTTTGTTCCCATTTAGAATCCTTTTTGTGTAAATGCATGTAACATAGGTAGAAAAGGGCTAGAACATATTGCTATATAGAAAGTATAACCAAAACAAAATACTTAACAAGTATTTTAGTGGAACCTTATGTAGATTGATCATAGCTTGAATAATTACTAGTCCACATCCCAATTGAGATTATAGTTGTTCTCTAGACCAAGTGAGTTACACTAACTTATATATTATATTGACTGTACATGTTTAAGTGTAACTTGTTTAATATGTTTTCATCTTAGGGGATCATATGGCCAAGACAAGCCCATCAGGAGGATTTGGTCGGAACTGGCTGGCCAAGACAACCGTTAGGGGAATTGGCATGGGGTAAAAGGGTTAATATAAGTCGCTCGTGGGAATTGATCAATTAGAGTGGATTAGACAATCCGTTCGGGGAATAAGCCAGTTCAAGAGTTGCTACTAATGATTTATGTGTTATGTGTTAAGTGTTCTAATCAGTGTATTATTGATATAATGTGCGATTCACGTGTACACTCACTAAGTGTTTTCGCTTACCCGTTGATTATTAACAATTCCAGGGATTTTAGAGTAAGTACATGGCTAGACTGCTACGAGCTCGTACTTGCATG
Organism: Lactuca virosa; assembly: GCF_052849685.1. Lineage (NCBI taxonomy): Eukaryota > Viridiplantae > Streptophyta > Magnoliopsida > Asterales > Asteraceae > Lactuca > Lactuca virosa. Next base: position 306,800,614 of record NC_136433.1, on the reverse strand, counting down.
TTTTGTAGAACGTTTTTATTTTATGTTTTTAAAATACTCCCGCTACTTAGTTTTATTTCATTATGTTGTAACACTATTATGTGAATAATAGTTACTTATGTCTTTAACAAAGAAAGCTATACGTTTTAATTGGGACATATTAAGAAATACTTATATTTTTTAAAACAATTTGGGATGTTATAAGTTGATGTCAGAGCAAGGTTTGAGGAATTCAGGCACACATCCATATGTGTGTGCAATCAAATTGAAGCTTAATTTCAAAACATGTTTTTTTGTTAAAATAAAAGTTTCTAAATTGGGATGATGACTGTGAAGAAGATTTCTTTTCATGTTCTTGTTTTATTCTTGCTTTGGGATTCGAAACATGGTCTTGATACCCGATTTAAGTTTGAAAAGTTTTCAAAGAGAAGGAAATACAAGACAAGTAGTTAGCCAGAGTTAAATGAGGGTGAGACCACATTACCCCAGTTATATGATTCCGCATGCTGGAAACGCTAAGTATATGTATATGTAAACAAGAGTGCATACTAGAATTGATTAGATAAGGGTAAATGCATTATTTTCTGTGTGCTTTATATGTTTTAAGTATGCCAATATGATTAGTAGCATGCCTAGTAGAAGTGAACAATTAGGTTCAATGTTGGTAACTTACAAAATGAATGCCTTAAGTTCTACATAACTAGAATAACACAAGCTTAGAATCTTTGACTTGGCCTTTCTGCATGTTCTCGTTTGATTGTTGCTTTAGGGTATAATCAATTATTCAAATGCTTATCTGATTTGGTGTTATGCATGGGTATGCATTCGTGATGCATTTTGCCATCTTTGGTAAAATGACACAAGTTAGTGTAAGAAATGTAAGTGTACTCTTAGACCGTGTAAGAATACCCATAGTATATGAGAAATGTTATGTGGAGTGTTATCAGTTTAAAACAATACTAGAATAAATAGGAAAATTTCTTATAGAAAATAGTAATAGAGAGATATCAACATTATAATAATGATAAAAGGAAGCATATGCTACCATTTATATGTGAGAACCAGATAGAATATGTGCCTGAAAGATGGTATAATAGACATGTCAAAACTTTTGAATCGGGAAACTAAGTGGTGAAGATAAGACTATGTACGTATAGTGTATACACAATGTTATGGCACACATATAACTACAAACACATGGTACTCACTATGAATTGGTAGAATCATAAAGCTTTCCAAATAAATTCATGGGTAATGTGCATGTTAGTACAACATGCCAGATTAGTAAGGGTGCCTAATAGAGACCTGTGTGTCCTATCTATAGTGTAATACTAGCAAGTATAACATTCAACACATATTAATAATTTATAATGATCAAGACCTGGGTGGAATGTTACAGTTAGATGTATTAGATGTTAGTCAGACGTGAAGTAACCCTATTCTTAGTACTTTACTGAACATGCTAAACTGTAAGTATAAAGAAGAATGCACATGACCAGACTAGTGGTGGCACAACCACTTACAATTTAGAGACCGGAACTTGTTATCCGAACGACCATGCAAACAAAGAATGATAGTAACTAAGGTGTGCAACGTGTGGGAAAGTGGTGAACAATTAATTTTCCCCTGCATAAATGTCAACAAATGGAGAAGTCAAGAAGAAGGAGCCCAACGGACTAGGGAAAAGCTTTTCAGAAGTCAAGAAGAAGGAGGCCAGCGAAATTGGGAAAAGCTTTTCATCCTACTACCAAGGGAACCAGGACAATACCAAAACCCATTATAGATAACTATCTAGCGGTAGAGATTACAATGGTAAAGTGTTAAAGGTGCTTATTGTGCATTAAGCCTACAATAACATGATATGATTAAAAGCGATCAACAACACGATCGAGTTTGAAACCAAGTGGGGGAGACCTTTGTTGGGTTGATCTTTTGTCCACAAAGGAACACATCGGATGCATGCACCATAAAAATAAATAAATCATGAACCTAAGAGATGGATCCATGTTCAACCAATCAAGCAAATAAAACCAATCATAGAATAGAATAAGAAACATACATTCATAGTCTTTCCCTTCTTTCTTCTTTCCAGTTGATCAGATGAGTTAGGATCCAAACTAGAATCCCTATAATGTAGTTGCACCAAAGATGAAAATCAACAACATTGGAACCACCAAACATCCACCAACACAAACCTACACAATTAGGGTTTCTGCTCGATTTATATGGCATGTATATAGACCTACGCAAGGCGTCAGAGAAGGAAGTTCGACTTTTAGAGAGAGGAGAGGGTAACTTATATTTCTAGGGTTTCTTTGCTTGGAACCAGCAACTCTCAACCTGATTATGAACCCGTCTAGTTATAAGGGAAATAGTTAAACCCTAATGGATAATTACTTGGCCAAAAAGTAATTATCCTTATCTATGGAAATCATCTGACTTTCAGATTCTTACACTTATGCCCTTCTAGATCTTTAAGTTTCATTTAATTAATTAAAGACTTAGATTATTAACAAACCAGATCCTTATACATCCTCTCTAACTAATATTGCTTATATTTTTTCTTGCATGTAACCCAAAAAAATCTTGCCATTAATAGTAATATTACCAACTATTGTGACTATGGGAATTATTTCCAATACTCTCCTAGTTGTACAAATCATTTAACACATTTGGTTCAATATTCACTAATAATAGACAGAGAGTGTGCCATCCAATCCAACTATTGTAGTTATTTCAACTTAGCAACAAAACATCCCTTAGACTAAATAACATATTCTTTTTCTCTTCATGATATCTATATTAAGTTGAGTTATAGATAACATATCTATCTCAGTGTTCATGATTATGTTTCCAAATTGAGATTTGTGATAGCCACATCAGACTAGTTGTTGATTAGTGTACCCAGTCTCAAACTTGGACAAGTATTTTATTGTCACACCCCGTTAAAGTGGAAACACGAAGGATGACATGCTCAGGTCTCATAACACAAGGTAAATAGGAGTACCAACCATAATCATTAAGCATTTTAAGTTTACATCATATTCAAAACAATATTACATGTTAGTTCCCTACTACATAGTCTAGTACATAACAAGAGCAATAAACATAAATCATGACGGCGTCTTATTAAATCACTGACCATTCCCTGAAAAGCATGGAAAAACGAGGGTCAACTATAAAATAATTGGTGAGTTCACAGGTTTATAAAGGTACGTCGTTTCAGTAAGAAAATATCGATTTGTTCAACAAAAGTTCCAACTCAAAATGAGTTTTGAATGACAAATCAATTCATTCACAACCAAGCCTAACGACTATTCTTTCCCCATTCCATAATGTCCATGGTTCCCATGATGTCAGTTCATGAAAATATACACTCGTGGTTCTCGGCGAGTGGGGGCTGTCTACCCCAAATAGCGCTATCCATAAGACCGTCGCCTCGAATACAAGTTAATATGTTGTAGTTCGGTTCTCGGGGACTTAACATACAAAGTTCATAATGTAGATTTCATATCACAAAGTTCATATCAAAAGTTTTGTAACACCTAAAATCCAGAAGGCTAATTAAAGGAAGAAAAACACCAAGTAAAGATGGTCTACTCACCGAGTCGAAGGAAGATAACTCGACGAGTATAAGCAAATCAAGGAAGCAGGTGGAAGGACCTACTCGCCGAGTTTGGGAGGACCAACTCAACGAGTTGGTCTGGCTTTGGGAAACCCTAAATCCGGTTTTGTACCCTATTTAAGCATCTTTAACGCACACCCCTGGCCTCATTTACAACCTCCATTGTCCAAACCCTAATCCACGAAACCCTAGAGCTTTGTGTGAGCTTGTGAGCCATTTTGAGTGATCTTTGTGTGTTCTTGAAGCTTGTGGAAGAAGAAGAAGCTAGAAGGTTCAAGGAGAAGATAGTAGATCCAGAAGCAGTATCTCATTTCCTTCATTTTCTGGTAATCAAGCTTCTAACTTACCTAGTAGTTTCTTAGATCTTCTTATGGTCACTTTTATGGGGGTTTTGTCTAAGAAGCTTGATATATGGGACATGGACGTCCCAAAGGATTATATTTTCAGATCAGGAACCATTAAGGGTTGTTATGGCTTAAAGGTGCAAAATTTATGCCATTGGAGCCCCCATGCAAGCTATAGGAGGACATTTTGGCCTTTTAAGCCCCAAAAGGCCATGCATGGAAGGAAAGGAGGAAGCTTTTCGTGTTTATGAAGGGTCAAGGGTCCAGATCTATGTTTGTATGTTGTAGTTTGGTGTATGGATGGCTTGTGGACCAAGATCTAGGTCCTAAATAGTTAGGGTTTGAGTGAAATCCATTAAGTGAGGGTATTAATGGGTAAAGTTGGAAAATTTACCCTTCTAAGGTCATTTCCAGAGTGTATTCGATGTTTGGAGCTTAGATCTGAAGAATAGTGGCTTAATCCATTAAGAAAGGCTTAACAGACTGAAGAACTCGTCGAGTCTAGGGAGGGACTCGACGAGTTAAGTTGGTTTGTCCTGATTATGTACAGAAGGAACTCGACGAGTCTGTGAAGGGACTCGACGAGTTGGTTCGTGGTTTCACGACTGTGAGTAGCATGGGAACTCGGCAAGTCAGGGGGTGACTCGACGAGTTGATTCAACTCGGAGCGTTGACTTTGACCTTGGCCAAGGTTGAATTAGTTTGACTTTTGTCGGAATTTTGGATTAAGTGTTATTTGGTATTGATAGCTCAGGGAGTCGAAGAATTAGAAGTTCGGGAATTGCCAGTAGCAGCAAAAGGGTTATCTGCAGGACTTCAGCGGTGCAAGGTGAGTCTCCTCACTGTGTGTATGGGTCTACGGCCACAATTCCGGCCGATTTAGTTTATGTATGGTAGGATGACTCGGGGGTTAGCCCTAGGAATTATGCATGAAAGACCAGGAGGCGGCTCCTGGCACATAGTATGCTATTATGTATGGTAGAAAGACCCAGGGGTTAGCCTTAGGCATTATGTATGAAAGACCAGGAGGTGGCTCCTGGCACTCTGTATGCTCATTAGCTAAGTAGAGTAGTATATACGCTAGTTGTCTTTGTGACACTTGCATGGAAGACCAGGAGGCGACTCTTGGCACTTGTCTGTATGACCCAGGGGGGGTGGCCCCCGGCTTGGCAAGAAGGACCACGTGGCGGCCCGTGGCATAACGACAAGACTATGTGCGGCACATAGCAACTTATTTGATATATGATTGATATGTATGGCTCACATTTTATGTATGGCTCAGTTGATATGTATGGTATATGGTATCTGGGGAACTCACTAAGCTTCGTGCTTACGGTTTACAGTTTTGGTTGCAGGTACCTCCAGTTTTCAGATAAGGAGCTTGGGACGATCGCATCACAATTACCCATATTATTCTACATTATGTGATCCTTGGGATTAGACTCTGATATTTGTTTTAAATGAAATGTTTCCAATTTCTGGAACAAATTATTAAGTGTTTTTCTTATATTAAAAATGAAATTTTTAGTCTTGAATTTTGGGATGTTACAAGTTGGTATCAGAGCCTTGGTTTGAGGGATTCGGACATACTTACGGGTGTGTCTGAACTAAAACTGAGGACTTGGTATGAAAATTTTCAAAAGAGAATCATTTTTATAAAAAAGGGTTTAAAAAGAGAAATAAGGGTGATGCGTGCAATCGACCGAGCTCAAGTAAGTGGTTCCCAAAATACCAATACATATTTGTTATGTGATATGATATGATTATGTGATTCACATGCTAGATTAGAGCTAATGATCTAGGAGATATGCCTTTGTATGCTATATGAGCTTGTAGATTTGCATGTTAGCACTGATCAGCAAGTGGTAGGATGGCCTGTTTAGGTTATGCCTGGTTATATGAGCCTTTGAATTGGATACTAGTACAAATTCCTGATTAGAGGATAAAAAGGTTTTATTGGAATATGTTGGTTAGATTTTCCATTGTCTGAATGCTGCTTGCTTTGTGCTTTGTGGGACTCTTAGTGATGTGAGTTAGCTACTAAGTGAATATGCTGAGTCACATGGGACACAAGCCGGATAATCTTAGAGTGATGGAATTGACCCTATTGCGCAGCTCTTGTTTGAGTCCAACCGTTCTAGGGATGGATCTTTTACTCGAAGGATTATCTAATCTCTGTTGCATGTGACTATATTCATGACGTAGCTAGTTGACATTACTGAGAATCTTTCAGCAGTTCAGGACTGGGTGGGTTGGGGAACCTAGGAAAGCCTAGGATATGCTTCAGTGGCAGTGTTGGTCACGTCAGCAGGGATTGCCCTCAGGGGGCGAGCCCATTGTGTTTTCACTGCGATCAGGTGGGTCACAAGAAGGCTGACTACCCGACGATGAGGGGAGGAGCAGGGAGTGCATCTTTTCCAGCTACTTTGAGGATTACTGATGGACGAGAGGGTAGGGCCATGTAGTGACAGGCAAGGGAGATCAGGATTCTAGTAGGCCATGTGGCAGGTATGTATCTTTTGCTCAGTTTGGTACTATCGGTAGTTAGAGATTTTGTTTTCTCGCATTGGTTGAGAGTAGTGTATCTATGGTTTTATCTCTCTACTTGTATTTGAATTATATTTTCAAGAAATTTCGTATGCCAATTGCATACCGGGAATTATTAGTAGTTAGTGTAAGGTCATTCTTCCTTTTGCTGGTTCAGAAGTGTTTAGTATTATTTTGGTTACGGTAGAGGTCGGTTTCGGAGCATTACGTGACGGCCTGCGGTCAGGGTCCAGCAGGGCGGGTATTCACCAAAGTCAGGATTCGGTGAGGTTCACTCTGTGTGCTAGGGTTAGCTTTTGGAAGCGTCAGAGGAAGTAATTAATCGCTGAAGAAGTTGCTCTGAGCTTCGGCTAATTGGATTTTAAGGTTGAGTAGGACATCAGGTTAAGCTTTTGGGGTCATTAGTATTGGGATTTCAGAAAGCGTTCATCTAGTCTTCAGTAATTGTGTGATCTTTGGAGTGGGATAGTAATGGATCACTACCCAGGTTAAGCGTTGGTAGTCAGCGTGTCTATCACGTAAGGAAAGAAGGAATGGGAAACCTCTAACGCTCGTGTGCCGTGAAGACTTAGTCGAATCTAAGTGAGGGAGAAACAATCATGTATACAGAAGCGGGAGCAGTTTTGAAACTAGGATAAGTTTCGCATCCATGTCAGGAAAAAAGGTGGCCCAAGCGACTGTATGGAGTGAGGGTAGTGTAAGTTGGAAATTCGGAAAATTTCTGACAATGAGGCCGTGCTCCCGTGATGGTTGATAGCTGGTCTTAAGAAATCATGTTGGGTATTAGATGTTGTGTCATTGGGCTTTTAATTTAGTCTTTTGTATTATCGAGTTTGGCGTGTCCACTCGTATTTATTTCTAGGGTTAGAGTATTTAAGGTGCATGAATGCATCGTATTTTTGTTAACTCTGATCTTTATGCTGTAATTCTAATCACGCCTGTACAGTAGCAATTCTTCATAGAGTTCTTCTGAGGCGTGACACTTAATCATTCGACATCTTTTGAATCATCGTTGTGTTCTTCTTTTACTTGTTTTGAATCTTATTGATCTGAAAGGATTCTAAATCCTAACAATTGGTATCAGAGCAGGAGACTGTGTAATCTATACACATCTCTTCTGTTTACAAAGTTTTAGGGTTTCCGTTAATATAGGATTTGGTTCAGTCGTCCTCATTGTCATCTTGACAGCGTAAAGTGATCTTGATATTACCCTATAAACTGTCTTAGTTTACACGTCTGATTCTCTACAGGTAACAAAGAAAATATCATCATGCAACACGACGATTCTAACATCAACTCCATTAATATCTCAAGCAATATTGGATCAACAAAAAGGATCCCGATTCTCTTTCCTCATGAATATGAAGTTTGGGCGCTTCATTTTGAAGATTATGTTCTCGGTTCAGATGATAATGGTTATTTAATTTGGGAAGCCATTACTCTCGGTCCATTTGTTCACACTAAAACCAAAAGGGTTATCAAAACTCAGAAGGAATATAACCAACCACTCCTTGATGTGAAGGATGTTCCTAAGGACGAGAAAGATAAATTAATCAGCAACATCAAAGCAATGAGGATCATTGGATTCGCTTTGTAGGCCGATACTTTTTGTCTAGTCAGTTCGTGTGATACTGCGAAAGCCATGTGGGAGAGGCTCAAAGAACTTTACTCCACTGACGCAGATCTTGAGCATTCTACACAAACACTCCTGCTTTCGGAGTTTGGTGCTTTTGCACAGAAGCCAGAAGAAAATCTGAGTCAAATATTCAATCTCTACAATCATCTTCTTAGTAAGATGATGAAACATGGCATTGGACGTGAGGTGATCGAGAAAAAGGTTACTCTCATGAATGGGCTTAGATCTGAGTGGATGGAAGTGGTTTCTACCGTCAAAGCGAACGAGCAATTCAAAAGCTACTCTTTGGCCAAGCTTGTTGGGATTCTTAAGTCACATGAAAGTAAGGTGTCGAAAGAAGTGAAAGTTGTTTCTGGTATGGGATCACTAGCTCTTGTTGTGAAGGACAAAACAGTTACAGAGGATGAGCCTAAGTCTGATCATTTTGAATGTGATCTTACGAACGAGGAGTATGCTTTAATGGTTTCAAATCCCAAGCGGTTTGCAAGAAAGAAATTTCCATCAAACAAGAACCGAAACTGGCAGGGTAGCTATAGCTCAGAAAAGGTGAAAGAAGAGAACAAAAGCTCTTCTCAAAAGGAGGAAGACAAAAAGGAGAAGAAGCTTGTAGATGACTCCAGCTATGACTGCAATTACTGTCATGGCAAAAACCACTTGGCAAAGGAGTGTATGTTGAGAAGGTTGAATGAGAAGAAGGAAGGAGAAGATGATGACGCCTACCACATGCGAAAGTTGGAGGAGATCAAGAAGAAAAAGGTTGTTGATAACTATATGCCTGCTTTGATTGTGCAGGAAAATATGGCTGAAGACGAGTTTGGAGGAGTTGAGGTTTGGTCGACAGACTCAGAAGACGATGAGTTTCGCAGGCCCACACATGGCAGGGTAGTCATTGCGAAAGAGGAGAGTTCGAGGTTCGCAGGAAGGTGTTTGATGGTGGCAAGTGAGGGGTCAAAGACGCAGGAGATTGCTATTGGGAGTGAAAGAAGGGATGATAGTTGTTTCACTACAAAACCGGTTGGTGAACAAATCAATGAATGCGAACAGCTGATCAACAAGGTAAATCTAATTCTTGAATCTCTAAATATTCCTGAGTCTAGATACGAAACTGAATTAAACGACCTAAAATTCACTTTTTCAAGCATTAGTGATAGTTTAAAACGAATCTGTTTAACAAATTTTAACCGAACTGATCAAATCAGCAGGGTTTCATCGAAAAGCGATGAGAGATGAATGTGGATTGAGAAGAGCGAGTCGGATATGTCTAAGTCTAAGGACCAAATAATTTACTTGCAACGAGACAATTTGATGCTCTTAAAACAATGTAACATTTTTTGTTTAATTGCTAAAAGGCTTCACTTTAACATTACTCAGTTGCACCTTGATTGTGAGATTGGTAAGAAAATTCACAAGATGATTTTACCATTTCTTGAACTAAAGGAAGATGAAATTGATGCCGACTGTTATAAGTGCAAATCCATCGTCTCATCTGAAGAGACTTCTGATGCTTACAGGGTAGGACTGGAAAGAATTGAATCATATATTAAGTCCAAAGATCACAAAGACATGTTAAAACAACTTTTGGACAAAAACGATAAAAGCAAATCAAATCTGATACTATACAAAAATTCGATACATTGAGTACCAAATTGAGTTCAGAAAATAAGATAAATGTTGAAAGCACATCTGAATTCGATGAGGACAGTGATATGAGCGAAATCTCTGTAGAAGATGGGATGGATTGCTCAGAGTTTGTTGAAAACGAAAATGAACCTGCAAAACCTTTGATTTCTGAAAATTCAGTTGAATTCGCACGTATTTCTCAAAACAAAACTGAAATTTTAAAAGCTAAAGCAACTGTTTTTCCCAAAGTGCAAATTATCCCTAATAAAGTGTTTGCTACTAAAGGATTGGAAAAAAATCAAACAGTCGAACTAACGTCCATCGTCAACGAAGACAACAAAGATGGTTGCGACGAGTTCTTTTGGTCCGCTCCTATAGACAATGCAGACGAAACGAAGGGTCTGTCAGAAAGAACCTCTTGGAGAGTGAAAGGAAGATACGTGGCAGAACCACTAAACAATCGTTTAGGTTATGAGAAAGGAAGTTCTAGTGGAACAAATGAAATTCCAAGCGAACCTCAGTCAGTGAAGGACGAATCTCATGCAAGAAAAATGAAACCCAAGACGAATATTCACAAGTCCTCTGAACAACTTGCAAAGAAAAAACGTCAAAGGAATCTCAGATATCAGAGAAATCTCAATGAAAGGAAGCAATTTTGGCAATCCCAAAATTCCAACTATGTTCGGAAAGAAAAATCTTGCAATCAAAATGTGAAAGCTCGGTCGCATGCGAATCCTGGTCAATGTTCACACTGTCATTCCTGCAATCCACAGAAACCAACAAGGAACTTTGCTCCAAAACCTTCCTCTTCAAAGAAGCCTGTTGAGAAACCAAAATCTCATCATTCTCAACCCACGAAGGCTTCGTTCAAATATGTCAAAGGATAGGGAAAGTTAATCTCAGATTCTGAAGCTCAAACCAAGAAATCGACTGCTAACCCAAAGAAAGTTGAAAAAGAATTTGTCAAGAATCAAATCAAAAACAAATGAAAACAATCTGATTCAAAAGAGACGAACATGAAAGATAATAAAGTAAAATTTTTCACCCTAACTAGGAAAGATGAAACCACTTTAATCAAACGAACCTATATGGTTGATCTTGAAATTACTTTTCCTCGTTCTGTAAAAGGCTCACAAGGACCGAAACAACTTTGAGTTCCTAAATCTACTTGATTTTTGCAGGTTATCCGTGACGAGCAGTTCGATTCTGAATGGTATATCGACAGTGGCTGCTCACGTCACATGACTGGAAGGAAGGAGGAGTTGCGAGAGTTTCAAGCTCTCAAAGATGGTGGAAATGTAAAGTATGGAAACAACTCATTTGGAAAGATTAAAGGCTATGGGATGATAACGAACAAATATTTTTCGATTCGTAACGTGGCATATGTGGAAGGCCTACAACACAACCTCATTAGTGTTTCACAATTGGTTGTAGGGACTGACTTGAAAGTATCCTTTGACGATGAGGGATCTGAGATAGTAGAAAAGAAAATGAAAGCAGTTCTCTTAAAGTCGCAGCGAAAAGGAGAAATATATCCTTTAAATTTGAACCCGATACGAGGGAAGCCTTCCATATGCTTGCTTACAAAAGCTCTCTCTGATAATAGCTGGGTATGGCATAGAAAACTTTCGCACCTCAATTTCAAAGACATCAACAAGCTTGTTCTTGGTGATCATGTGCGAGGGCTTCCTGTCTTGAAGTATGATAAGGATCATTTGTGTGCAACATGTGAGATGGGGCAAAAGTAGAAAAAGTCACCCAACAAGAGTAAACACCAAAATCATTGAACCATTGGAATTTCTAGATATCGACCTTTGTGGACCTTCTGCAATTGAAAGTGTTTGTGGTAGTAAGTACATTCTCGTTATAGTTGATGATTTTTCATGTTTCACTTGGGTATATTTTCTTAAACAGAAATCAGAAGCTACTCCTAAACTCAATGATTTTATAAAGCAAATTGAGCTTCAACTGCGAAAGCTGGTTCGCAATGTTCACAGCGACAATGGGCTAGAATTCAAACACAAAGCGTTTGAAGAATTTCTTGCTGAAAAGGGAGTCACACACAAGTTTTATGATCGTTACACTCCACAACAGAATGGTGTAGTTGAAAGACGAAACCGCTCTTTGTGCGAAGCTGAACCAACCATGCTCATGTTCGCATGTCAGCCTCTATACTTCTGGGCGGATGCAATTGCGACTGCTTGTTTCACCCAAAACAAATCTATCCTGAATAAGCGATTATCTATTACTCCTTATGAAATCTTAAATAATCGTAAACCTAATGTTAAGTTTTTCCATGTATTTGGTTCCATGTGTTTCATCTTCAATTCCAAGGAACAACGAAACAAATTCGATGCGAAAGCTGACGAGGGTATATTTTTGGGATATTCACTGGCCTCCAAGGCATATAGGGTTCTTAACAAACGATCAAAGAAGATTGAAGAAACCTACTATGTCACGTTTGATGACAACTACTTGAAGAGGATTCAGTCAAATGAGAGTCAATCGAAGGAAATCTTTCCTAAGTCAAGTCCAGCCACTGTTCCAATCTCCAATTTGTATGAGGAATTCATGCTACTTTTTGATGAACCAGAGAAGGCTATCACATCTGAAGGGAAAGCAGCTGACAATAAAGTAGATGAATTGAAAAAGATCATTGATGATGCTGCGAAAGACATGCACAATCAGCCATCAACTGCGAAAGTGCCTCAAGACACGAGCACTATATTCCAGGGGGAGAATTCTGACTCCAATGCACGTCCTCAGGGGGGAGCCATCTACTCCACAAGATACGAACATTCCATCGTAGGGGGAGGGTTACACTTCGTCTATTTCTTCTGACCCACCCTCTGATACAAATGACTCACCTGCCACAATGTCTCTCGAACCTCTATTCACAGGAGATACTTCAATTCCTGAAGAAGAGGATCAATCGTCATTCGAGGGGGAGAATAAGGATGCGAATGACGATTCGGACGCTCAATCTGAATTCAAAGAAGTAAATGCTGAACTGGATCCCACTTATGATCCAAACTATCTTCCACTAACCAAATGGACCAGAGATCACCCCAAAACCCAAGTAATTGGTGAATTTTCTGCAAGAGTCCTTACGAGATCTCATCAAAAAGCAAAACAAACTGCATTATTCTCTCAAGTAGAATATTGTATGTTTAACTCATTCGGTTCCAAAGTAGAACCCAAAACGGTCAATGTTGCTCTTGATCATTTTGATTGGGTGCAAGCGATGCAAGAGGAACTCAACGAGTTTGAAAGAAACAATGTTTGGAGGCTAATTCCAACTCCACCAGATGCATCGGTTGTGGGTTTAAAGTGGGTGTTACACAACAAAATGGATAAAGAAGGGAATGTTATAAGAAACAAGGCGACACTCATGGTTAAGGGGTATTTTCAGGAAGAAGGCATCGACTACGAAGAAACCTCCGCACCTGTTGCAAGGTTGGAATCTGTTCGCATCTTCTTGGCATACGGAACACACAAGAACGTCGAGGTATTTCAAATGGATGTTAAGTGTGCGTTCTTGGATGGAGAATTAGAAGAGATTGTATATGTGGAACAACCACCTGGGTTCGTAAATAAGAAATATCCCAATCGTTGCTACATCTTGGATAAGGCAGTCTATGGTCTGAAGCAAGCTCCGAGAGCCTGGTATGAAACTCTCACTCGTTTCCTTAAAATGTATAAATTTAAACAAGGTTCGGTTGACCCAACCTTCTTTCGCAAGAAAGAGGGTGACCACTTAATGATCGTCCAAATTTATGCTGATGACATCATCTTCGGTTCTACGAATCCGAGCTTAACAGCTGAATTCCGAAAGTTGATGGAAACTAAATTTGAGATGAGTTCCATGGGTCCAATTAACTTTTTCCTTGGATTGAATATAAGACAGGGACCAGAAGACATTTTCATAAATCAGGAAGCATATACGAAGACCTTACTAGCTTAAGTTTGGCATGGTGGGAGACTCTAAAGCGAAGGTTCCAATGGCATTTGGAACGAAACTGACACCATCTCTGGAAAAACCAGCTACTGATGACCCTTTATCGTAAATGATAGGATCATTAATGTATCTAACAGCTAGTAGACCAAATATTATGTTTTCCGTTTGTTATTGTGCTAGGTTCCAAGCAAATCCTTGCGAACCTTATATGGTGGCTGTCAAGAATATCTTCAGATACTTGAAACGAACCTCTTCACTTGGCATATGGTACCCTGTGAAATCAGGCTTCTTCGTACAAGCGTTTTCAGATGCTGATCTTGGAGGATGTGGATTAGATATAAAAAGCACAATTGGAGGATGTTAATTTCTCGATGGAAAACTTGTTAGTTGGCAATCCAAGAAGCAAACATGTGTATCCTTGTCAACAAGCTGAATATATAGCTGCTGCCTCATATACGTCTCAAGTCATTTGGATTCAAAGTCAGCTTCATGACTATGGCTTAAGCATGAAACGAATCCCACTATATTGTGACTCTGAAAGTGCCATTTGCATTTGTCACAACCCAGTGCAACACTCAAAGACGAAACACATAGCACTGAGGTATCATTTCATTAAGGATCACGTAGAAGACGACAACGTTGAAATTCATTTTGTGAGATCCTCTTATCAGTTGGCTGACATATTCACAAAGGCCTTGCCTGAAACAAACTTCAATAGAATTCTTCAAGGCCTTGGAATGATGGAAGCTAAATTTGTTCCAAAACCACTTTCGCATACATAACGATTATCCTGTGAATCGGTGCGAATGTTCGTAGTAGTTCGTAGTCCACTATTCATTCACAGTCTACCTTGACACTGCGAATCAGTGTGAACGCTCGCAGTAGTTCGCAGTCAACTGTTCATCGGTGGTTCAGAATCTCCAATATCCTTTTGTACTTTATGTATATTTTATCTTATCCTTGTTTTGTCTTTAAATATTTTTTGTTTTTATTTCCTTTTCAGAAAATCTCAAAATACGAAAATATATTGTTTGTGTTTATTTTTATTTCTTTTATTTTCACAAATCTCAAAACACCAAAAATATCTTAAGAAGATCATGGAGGCACAGATACGTGTGATAGGGCAGGTTTAATATTATTCATCTATGTATTAGCTAACTGTCCCTAGAAGCATGCTGCTGTATGTTGTCCAAATCCTCAATTGACTCGATGTGAAGCCTTAATGAATCGAATCTACCATTCGTTTCTTCCCAACCAGGATGTTAAATTCACATTCGTCATGAGCTACCTTACGCTTCTCACTTTGAGATAAGAGTTATCTGCTTAGTCACTTTCGTATAGCATAGGTACTTTCTCTTCTCTGGATTCACCTTCACACTTCTCAATTGCCTTCGCACTCATAAATGTAACCCTTGAGATTCTTAGCTATACCACTGAGGTTTATGGTTACACAACTTCTATGTTAATGATCTTAGCTTCGTTCACCACGAACTCAGTGAAACCCAAAATCCAACACACTTAATTGACTTGACGGTGAACAACTAAAAGTTCTAGATTTTCACCATGGAATTAACGAAAGCCACTTTCGTGGTCTACATCAAGGAATCTCTTTTTCTTTTGCGAGATCTTTATGAAGTGTTCTGGTTCCAATACACTTCTTCCCATAAGATCCATTTTTTTTTTAGATTTCAAAGTTTTATTGTAACGCCTCGATTCTCAGGTATTGAATTAATATAAGAATTTTCTTGTTTTCCAGGACTACTCGACGAGTTGGTTTCCCTACTCGTCGAGTAGCAGCGGGTTGGTTCGCGTGTTTTAGTGACCTACTCGCCGAGTCCAAGAAGGGACTCGATGAGTAGGAGCTGGCAGATGAAACCCTAAATTTCGGGGTATTGCACCCTATTTAAAGGATCATTGGCCTCCCCCAGCCTCCCCTTTACTGCTTCTTGTCCCTCTCAAACCCTAAGTCGAGTGTGTGTGATCTTTTGGTGTGTTCAACCTTGGAGGAGGGATTTTGGAGAAGGAAACACTTGTGGGAAACAAGGAAATCAAGGCTAGGGACTCGTGGGGAGCTAATAGATTCTTTAGTTATCACTCTCTGGAAGGTATTAAGCTGCTTGTTTGGCTCATCTCTCTTTTAACCTCTTTTGGATGGGTTTTATGAAAGGTTTCTTATGTTTGAGCTAAGATCTGAAGTTGTAACTTCAGATGTGGACTCCCTTTGACCCCTAGATCCATAAAGTAATCAGCCTTGCCTAGTATGAGCCTTCCCTCAAGTGTGAGACTTCATTGCAAGCTTAGTTTTTTCATTTAAGGTCCTTAGAGGTTTGCATGCACGTAAAGTTTGCAACTTTACGTGATAAGAAGGCCTTGGAAGGTTGGATCTGTAATCTGGAACCTTTGCATGGCTTAAAAAGCATCTGTATGGTTGAAGGATTGAAGGGACTCGGCGAGTCGCAAGGTCGACTCGGCGAGTCATAAGAAGATAGTCATGTACTCGACGAGTTGGAGTACCCCTCACTCGACTGACGAGGAAGGGGATGGATTTACGGTGGGGCACTGAGCAGCAAAGGGCGTTTGAGACCCTCCGACAGCGGCTATGCGAGGCCCCAGTCTTGACACTCCCGGAGGGAGTTGAGGATTTTGTAGTGTTTTGTGATGCATCCATCACAGGTTTAGGGGCGGTCCTCATGCAGAGAGGACGAGTGATAGCCTACGTATCGCGGCAGCTGAAGCCGCATGAGACGCGATACCCTACGCATGATTTGGAGCTGGGGGCGGTGGTGTTCGCCCTCAAGATATGGAGACATTACCTTTATGGGGTCCATTGTACCATTTACATGGATCACAAGAGCTTGAGACATATCATGGATCAGCCGAACCTGAACATGAGGCAGCGCAGGTGGCTGGATGTAGTCAAGGACTACGACTGCGAGATCCTTTACCATCCTGGTAATGCGAATGTGGTTGCGAATTCTTTGAGCCGCAAGTCAGCTGGGTCTTCCACCCCCACGGTATGTATGAGGATAGCGGTGGATTCTCCGCTTGTGAGTTTGATTAGAGATGCCTAGGTTGAGGGCATGCGACCGGAGAATTGGAAGCTGGAGAGGATCAAGGGTGAGAATACCTGCTTTGTGCAGGATAGTCGGGGATTATTGACCCGATGCAGTCGGGTCTGGGTTCCGATGTCTGGTGGGGTCAGTCAGATGGTCATGGAGGAGGCTCATAAGTCTCATTTTTCTATTCACCCGAGGGCCACCAAGATGTATCGATACATGAGTTTGAGTTACTGGTGGCCATGTATGAAGCGAGAAATCGCTTGGTATTTCGAGAGGTGCTTGACCTGCAGGATGGTCAAGGCCGAGCACCAGAGGCCGCATGGTAAGCTGCAGCCTCTAGAGATTCCCATGTGGAAATAGGAACAGATCACGATGGATTTCATTACCAAGTTATCGAGGACGACGAAGGGATTTGATGCTATATGGGTCATCGTGGATCGATTGACCAAGAGTGCCTATTTCTTGGCAATTCGGGAGAATTCGTCGACCGAGAAGTTGGCCGACATGTACGTTCGTGAGATCGTGTCTCGCCATGGGGTTCCCGTTTCCATTATCTCCGATCGGGATGTCAGGTTTACCTCCCGTTTCTGGCAGAAGTTCCATGAGGAGATGGGCACGCAGTTGCACTTCAGCATATCATTCCATCCGCAGACTGACGGTCAGAGCGAGCGGACCATTCAGACCCTCGAGGACATGTTGAGGGCATGTGTCATTGACTTCGGTGGGAGCTGGGATTCCCACCTACCGCTTGTAGAGTTTGCCTACAACAATAGCTATCATTCCAGCATTGGCGCCCCGCCATTCGAGTTGTGGTACGGGCGGAGATGTCGCACCCCGGTTTGTTGGGGTGAGGTTGCTCACAGGGTGATGGGTCGGACGGAGGTGGTCATGCAGACTACCGAGAAGATTCAACAGATTAGGCAGTGGCTGCAGACCACTCAGAGTCGGCAGAAGAGTTACGCCGCTCAGAGTCGGCAGAAGATTCAGGTCGACGACATGGTACTCCTGAAGGTCTCGCCCTGGAAGGGTGTGATCCGCTTCAGGAAGAGGGGAAAATTGGGTCCCCGATATATTGGGACGTTCAGGATCATTGCCAGGGTTGGCAAGATGGCTTACAGGCTAGAGCTGCCGGAGGAGCTTAGTCGGTTCCACAACACTTTCCACGTTTTGCAGCTGCGAAAATGCATTATGGATCAGGAGGCGGTAGTATCGTTGGATGATATTCAGGTCAATGAGCGCCTGAATTATGTGGAGAGGCCCGTGGCCATTCTGGAGAGGAAGAGGAAGGTTCTACGGAACAAGGAGATACCTTTGGTAAAGGTACAGTGGGAGCATCAGAGAGGATCTGAGTGGAATTGGGAGCTAGAGGCAGAGATGCGGGAGCAGTATCCGGAACTGTTCGCCACGGCAGACTTCGAGGACGAAGTCTAGTTCAAGTGGGGGAGAATTGTAACGCCCTGATTCTCAAGTATTGAATTAATATAAGAATTTTCTTGTTTTCCAGGTCTACTCGACGAGTTGGTTGCCCTACTCGTCGAGTAGCAACGGGTTGGTTCGCGTGTTTTAGTGACCTACTCGCCGAGTCCAAGAAGGGACTCGACGAGTAGGAGCTGGCAGATGAAACCCTAAATTTCGGGGTATTGCACCCTACTTAAAGTATCATTGGCCTCCTCCAGCCTCCTCTTTAGTGCTTCTTGTCCCTCTCAAACCCTAAGTCGAGTGTGTGTGATCTTTTGGTGTGTTAAGCTTGGAGGAGGGATTTTGGAGAAGGAAACACTTAGGGGAAACAAGGAAATTAAGGCTAGGGACTCGTGGGGAGCTAAGCGATTCTTCAGTTATCACTCTCTGGAAGGTATTAAGCTGCTTCTTTGGCTCATCTCTCTTTTAACCTCTTTTGGATGAGTTTTATGAAAGGTTTCTTATGTTTGAGCTAAGATCTGAAGTTGTAACTTCAGATCTGGACTCCCTTTGACCCCTAGATCCATAAAGTAATCATCCTTGCCTAGTATGAGCCTTCCCTCAAGTGTGAGACTTCATTGCAAGCTTAGTTTTTTTCATTTAAGGGCCTTAGAGCTTTGCATGCACGTAAAGTTTGCAACTTTACGTGATAAGAAGGCCTTGGAAGGTTGGATCTGTAATCTGGAACCTTTGCATGGATTAAAAACCATCTGTATGGTTGAAGGATTGAAGGGACTCGGTGAGTCGCAAGGTCGACTCGGCGAGTCATAAGAAGATAGTCATGTACTCGACATGTTGGATGAACAACTCGGCGAGTTAGATGAAGATTGCCTTGGGCTCGGTGAGTCGGTCGAATGACTCGGCGGGTCGGCTAGGGTTTTTCCCAAACTTTGGACATGTTTGAACTCGGCGAGTTAAAAGGAAACTCGACGAGTCAACCAAGGATTTCACGACTTCTCGAGTTCCGGAAGGACTCGACGAGTCGGTGAACTACACTCGACGAGTCGAGTCAACATGGACTGTGGACTTTGACTTTGACCAAGTGTTGACGAGTTGGATTCTGAGGGTATCTTGGTAAATTGAATATTGATAGCAAAGGACATTGGTGAATATAGGTGTGGGATTTGGAGCTACTTTTGGAAGAGTTTGAATCTACCTTCCGAGCTACTTGCGAGGTGAGTTATCCTCACTATACTCAAGGGTCTAAGGCACCAAGGCTGGCCCTTTGGATTGTTATGTGGTTATGTTATGCTAGTATGATCTGTTGGATCGGTATCCTAGAGGGTAGGATAATATTATATGATATGTGGTATGATCTGTTAGATCGGTATCCTGGTAGATAGGATGGTGTGATGTGCTATGTGGTATGATCCTTTAGATCAAGTATTGTCTATAGACTGTTGTGTGATTATTTGTTATATGTGCACATGTTGTTTGGCGGTTGAGGCTTATCTGCTTTGTGTGAAAGCCAATAGACCTGGGCATTCCAACATGTTGGTTGTGGGCCGAGAGTATTCCATCACGAGGATGACTGGACTCATAGTATGTGGGCATTCCAACATGTTGGTTGTGGGCCTGCGGTATTCCATCCCGAGGATGATTAGACCCATAGTATGTTGGCATTCCAATCGGATGGTTGAGGGCCTGGGGTATTCCAACCCGATGGTTGACTAGACCCATAGTATGCTGTTTATGATTATCTATGTATAGTATGTGAGTATGGGTATTTTGGGGAACTCACTAAGCTCTCGGGCTTACAGTTTCAGTTTATTGTTTCAGGTACATCAAGGGATCACGACAAGGCGAAGGCGTCATCGTACAGCTCCTCATGTTTTGTTTATGTTTCTGGGAAAACTCTGATATTATACATTTTGAAAACAAAGTTGTACTGATTTTTAATGGTTTGAAATGTTTTTAAAAGTTTTAATTCGGCTTGAATTTTTGGGTGTTACATTTGTCATGTCACTAAAATAATTCCAAACCTACTCGTTCAACTGACTACATTGGTCACACGAGTACTTCATCCAACATTCGTTCTTATATCAAGTTCGTTGTTCGGTTGGAGAGTTAGCCACCCATTAAGCCTAATTAAAAGATGCCTTTCAATGTTTCTTGTCAAAAACTTGATCGTATTTCAACGGGAAACCACTCAGAGACTTCTTAGTCTCTCTTGACTTTGAAGGAAGAGATATTTG
The DNA here is from genome assembly GCF_052849685.1 of Lactuca virosa. Taxonomy (NCBI): domain Eukaryota; kingdom Viridiplantae; phylum Streptophyta; class Magnoliopsida; order Asterales; family Asteraceae; genus Lactuca; species Lactuca virosa. Next base: position 306,780,193 of record NC_136433.1, on the reverse strand, counting down.
TCCAGGTTCCACAATTTTATGTCTTTATTGAGACATCACAAAATCCGACATAATAGTGTTTTTTTATTTCTTTATCTTTGACACTCTTGCACGAAGATTCTAGTGATTTTCAAAAAGTCTGGTTCATGCTACTTATGTTTGTTTCAAGTTCGCAGTTCAATTAATGACGTTCGTTTCCAAGCAAGACGAATGTAATATCTCTCAACCGCGAAAGCGAAAAGATGACGCGACATTTCCTATTGATAATAATTCAAATGGGCGCGTGAAGTTTTGAATCGACAACTACTTTATCGCCGCATGATGTATGGGACTGACATCTACAGTTTTCAAGTTGCGCTTTTTCAGGCGACGTTCCAGTAACCGATGCATTCTCTCTCCGGATTTCTCTCACAAAGCAAACGGTATAAAACGATTTTGACAACTCATTCTTAATTACCACTCATAAAATCCTCTCAAAATCTCCGGCGATCAAAGCACTAGTGTTCATCTTCTTCCTCAAAGCTTCATCAATGGCGAGTTCATCTGAAAACATTTCTGCTCACGATCAAACAACACATTCCTCTCTCCTGGCTGTCAAACAACATCAAAACCTAGTGATTGATCTCGACCCAGTCAAGTACGATAGCTTTATGCTACCCATGATCGAATGCCTCAAGTATTCTCCTTTCATAATTGCTCTTTCAAGAATGGAGCATGTTCCTCTCTCACTCCTGTCTAAGGCTTACTCATCAGCAAACTACATTAAAAAAGAACAAAGGATCACGTTCGAGATCCACAACCGCAAGACCTCAATCACAAAATTTTGATTCTGTTCTCTCCTCCAACTTCCTCAATCTGATGACATGATCAACCTCGAGTCATTGACAAGTGCTGCTCTTCTCGAGATGTTCTACCAAATGGGTTACAAAGAAACCCTAACTGCCGTCTCAAAGTTCAGAAAACCCAATTTTCCTCCACAGTGGAATGGACTCTTCACCTTACGGTTTAAGGGGTTCTCTAAAAGGGTGACTGGATCGGACTGTGCTAGCAAGCTCTTCATGGCCATTCTATACAGTCTCTACACAGGTTCGAACATCGACTTTGGCTCTCTTCTATGGGCTCAAGTTGTTCAGAGAACTCTCTCCACCACACGTCACAGTGAAATCTCTTGTGCATGTTTTTGGACTCTCATAGTCAACCACTCTATTGAAAAGCTCAACATCCCAGTGATGCAAAACACTTTGATGGATTCAATCTCCACCTTTCACACTACAGGAATTATCGTTTCAGATTCTTCCAAGTTTTCCTTCATTGGATCAATCCTAGAAGCCATCTTTAGAGATGTGCCACCTTCTAGCAAAATCTTGGAGGGAAACGTGAAGTTAACTCCATCTGGGCCTCGTGAATTAACAGATGAAATGCAAGCTATCCTTGCTGAGGCTGATAAACCCAAAAGGGGGGGGGGGCAAAAAGGTTCAAAGAAGGGAGAGAAGAAATCCACTGACAAGGAAGGAGCATCTATAACTACGAAACCACCTTCCAAACGAAAGGCACAAACGAAAACTTCTACTGCTGCTCCCAAAAGGCAAAAGAAGATGGCTCGCAAGCGAAAAACTCCCACACCAAGTGAAAGCGAAGGTTTGGAGTCTGATACTCAGTCAGAGATTCGCATTGAGGAGGATAATCCCGCTCGCAATGAGGAAGTTCACGACGAGGATGTTTGCAACGAGGATGATACCGTTCGCAACGAAGAACAGAAATCAAATCCTGAGGTAACTCCAATTCTTAATGATTCTGTTACTTCTCCTCCTCCTTCACCTAAAACCACTTCCATCCCAATCACTATTGCACCATGTCCACCACCAGTTTCTTCGCAGCCTCCAATTAGCATTCCTCTTTCAACCCCATTGTTTACTGATTCCACAATCCTATCTTCTATCTCTACCGAACCTCCTGTTTCGGTCAACGTATCTGATATGGGGGCTAAAACTTCAGGTCTCTCATCCCATACTTCACCTCCTGTTTCCCCTATTAACCGATCTGACCCAGATATGATCTTTGGTGATGATGAAGACGAAGATCATGGGGGATTTACTTACAGTCCTTTTCAAATTTGGACTGAGAGTGAAGATGAGGTGACTGTTACGATAGGGCAACTTCAGTCCCTTCATGAAAAGATTGACAAATTGATTCTCTCTACCAAGGCTTCCTCTTCTAATGCATATGCTAAAGCCACGGTTGACTCACTCTTTAAATGAATCTCGAAGGAGCATACAGCCAACACTGACAAGATGAATAAAGCAGTTGCTGATTCTGCTGATGTTTGCAAGTCCACGACCGAAAAAGTCGATAAACTAATTGTTGACACTACTACCTTCATGGAAAATTTCCAAACCACCTTCAACTCCAACACCACGGCAGCCAATGAAGCTTTAAAGATTCTGGGTTCGCTTTTCAAAGCTGAAAAGACGAAATTGAAGGAGATTCGTACTGGTCTGAAAACTGACCATGAAGCATTTCAAACCTCCATCTCCTTACAAACTTCCAAGCTTCAAGACGAACTGGCAAAGGAGAGTAACCTCAAGGAGTCTCTTGCCCTCAAGACAGAAGATGCAAAGGTGTTGAGTGTTAAACTGGAAGCTTCTAAGAAATAGGTCAATGATTTGTTATATAAGAGAGCGGTCATGCGAAGCTGTATCTCATATGTTACTGGCATGCTCTCGGATATCATTGAGACCAGGGACTCTATGATCACAATAACAATGCGCAAGCATCTGGCAGAGAAGTTAAGGCCAGTCTTCGCAATGCTCACAAGCTAGAAGGTGTTCCAGAATCTGACATCATTCCGAAACAAGGGGGAGAAGGGGTGTCTGATAAGTCAAGGAAAGAAGACTTCAAAGCTCCAGTTAAACCTGTTGTCAAGAAAGAACCTAAGGGCAAGGAAAAATTATTCACTTAAGAGACCATCGTTGATAACAATGAAGATGAAGAGGAGTTGGACGAACACGAGCTTAAAAAGCGAAAGGCTCGTGAAGCCGAAATGGATGAGCACCAACAAATCATCCGAGAGGCTAAAGAAAAGGAAAGAGCTGAGAAAGAGGCTCAGGCTACTCTTCAAAGCAAAAAGCTCTTATTCCCCAAATGGACCTTGAAGCGAATCCAGCGTGATGCTGTTGATCTACCAATCCAGTATTGGTTAGAGCCAGTTGTGTCCTTTGATCTTCAAAACACACGAGACTCACAACTGGATCTACCAATCAGTCCAAAAGCCTTCAGGTTCCGTTCTTTTGTGAAAGTGGTGAACACTCCATCCACTGATAGCGGGCCTAATCATATGTTGTTCTCATTTTATCTTAAGCATATGAAGCCGCAATATGAAACATGGTATTTGAGAAAGATAACCGCTGTGAAAGTCACGGGGCCAATCGAGACTGACAGCTTTCCAAACGCGAAGTTCAAAGTGGCGAGAGGTTCAACCAGCCAGTGCTACGAATTCACTCTCGCAGACTTACCATGTCTTATCCCCAATGACTGGTTCGTTCTTTACAACATGCTGCTGAAAGAGAAAGAAAAATACGAACCTGTCATGTTTCATCTCCAGTCAATGATAAAGTCTTATGTTCAAGAGATTGGGGACATGAATGTTGAGATAGTCGCGGTGTTGCGAAAGAATCCCTCTGCTATTCGTTAGGAATCCCCAAAGGACCTTGCAAAGCTGAAGCAAGGGAAGATTTACAGTGGAGAATGGTTTGTTGTCTATCAAGCTAGGGAATGAACTGGTGCTGACTTTCGCAGAGGATGCTTTTTCCTTTCTGATAAGCATTTGTACACTACATCCTTCCTCGAGTATATTTTGGATTTGGTTAGCAAATACAAAGGCAACAGTAAGGACGACCTCAAGTGCTTCTCTGACATGGTTTTGTGGTATATGGAAATTCGTCAGAAACTTTTTGGCATCATTTCAAAAGTTTACAAAGTACAGAAGCGAATCCAAGGCTAATGGTTTCGTGCCTCAATTGACGCAAAGGGGAGATTGTTGGGTATTAGATGTTTCGTCATTGGGCTTTTAATTTAGTCTTTTGTATTATCGAGTTGGGCCTGTCCACTCGTATTTATTTCTAGAGTTAGAGTATTTAAGGTGCATGCATGCATCATATTTTTGTTAACTCCGATCTTTACGCTGTAACCTTAATCACGCCTCTACAGTAGCAATTCTTCATAGAGTTCTTCTGAGGCGTGACACTTAATCATTCGACATCTTTTTGAATAATCATTGTGTTCTTCTTTTACTTGTTCTGAATCTTATCAATCTTAAAGGATTCTTAATCCTAAAAAATCAGGATGGGGATTTCAGTCAGGACATGAGTTCGGCTTAGGATATTAGATGGTGCATGTATGCTCGATTATGGGTCTGTTCGGACTAGTAGCCACTCAGTGTGGAAAGTGTTGTAAGACTGCGGGATAGCCGTAGCATTCACCAGTAGCCAGTCAGCGTGGAAAGTGTTGTAAGACTGCGGGATAGCCGTAGCATTCACCAGTGGCCAGATAGCATGAGAACTGTGGCAAGACTGCATGGGTGGCCTGTAGCATTAGTTAGCAGATAGTGTAGAAGTGTTGTAAGACTATGGGGTGGCCCGTAGTGATCACTAGTTAACAGATAGAGTAGGAACATTGTGAGGCTGCGGGGTGGCCCGTAGCATTCCTATATTGGTATAGTAAGACTGCGGGGTGACCCGTAGCACTTGTTAGTTAGCCGTTAGTATATTGGTATAGTAAGATTGCAGGGTGGCCTGTAGCATTCCTTAGTGGTAAGTTAGTATGGGAGCGTAAGACTGCGGGGTGGCCTGTAGGATTTTTCGGTCCCTATTCGGCAGTAAGAATGTATCAGATGCGTGATTCACTTATGGAGTTCTTCAGATGGGTTAGACCAGGACAGGACAGCCCGCACGAATGTGAGTAGGCCACAATATGAATGGATTCGGAAAGCGGTAGGTCGTTGGAGACCAGGAGTGATGTAAGACTACAGTAGTTCTGGTAGCATTCACCTTTTGTAGTAGATTTGGTGGCAACGGGTAGTCGGACGGTATGATCAGGAGGACCAGCAGGAATAATGGAGCCATGAGTGGCGATGTGGATAGAGTATTTTTCGATAGCCGAAGTTTCTTCGGAAGTCGCTGGGAGCGATTGAGAAAGTGTTCTTTAGCTCAGTAACCGGTGAGAGTCCGGTATTCCAGATAATAACAGATCAGGGGGGACCAGGGTGGTCTCAGTTCATCCGGAAAGTGGATAAGAGACAGCAGGATCTTCGGACAGGTAGTGATAATAGAATTCTAGTGTAGAATAACTAGTTTACCGGGAGATGCTAAGTCATTCACAGCAGGATTAAATAATCTCAGAGTAAGGGGTTTGACTATGTTGCGCAGCTCTCGTTTGAGTCTAACCGTTACAGGGACGAATCTTTTACTCGAAGGATTATCTGGTTTACACGCTGAGTTGAGCGTTCAACATCTAGACATAGTAAGTGGAAGCATTCAGTGGGTAACAACGAAATGACTGGCACTGGGAGTGGCTGGGATTCAGTTGCAACAAAGGATTTATCCTTCATAGAATAGAAGAGGGTTTTTCCGCTATTGTACAGTTGGCTTGGAAGCCCATCGACTGTGCAGGGTAATGGTTGGACACTCAGGATGTCAAGTGTAGCGGTCCTTTCGGGGATCAGACCGAGCAGACAAGGGTATGCGTTGTATAAGAATTGTTGCGAGCATTCAGGCTAGTTCGGAGTAACTACAGTGTCCCATGAGAAGCATCAATTAGTCCGGGATAGATAGCGGAAGCCGAGGGCGTGACGCATGAGAAGTATTCGAGATAGTTAACCGCAGAGGACTTCAAGGACGAAGTCTAGGTTAAGTGGGGGAGAGTTGTAACACCCGGAATCCAGAAGGCTAATTAAAGGAAGAAAAACCCCAAGTAAAGAAGGTCTACTCGCCGAGTCCAAGGAAGATAACTCGACGAGTAAAAGCAAATCAAGGACGCAGGTGGAAGGACGTACTCGCCGAGTCGGGGAGGACCAGCTTGACGAGTTGGTCTGGGTTTAGGAAACCCTAAGTCTGGGTTTTCTACCCTATTTAAGCATCTTTAACCCACACCCCCTGGCCTCATTTACAACCTCCATTATCCAAACCCTAATCCACAAAATCCTAGAGCTTTGTGTGAGCTTGTGAGCCATTTTGAGTGATCTTTGTGTGTTCTTGAAGATTGTGGAAGAAGAAGGAGCTAGAAGGTTCAAGGAGAAGATAGTATATCTAGAAGCAACATCTCATTTCCTTCATTCTCTTGTAATCAAGCTTCTAACTTGCCTAGTAGTTTCTTAGATCTTCTTATGGTCACTTTTATGGGGTTTTTGTCCAAGAAGCTTGATCTATGGGACATGGACGTCCCAAAGGATCATATTTTTCAGATCTGGAACCATTAAGGGTTGTTATGGCTTTAAGGTGCAAACTTTATGCCATTGGAGCCGCCATGCATGTCATAGGAGGATATTTTGGCCTTTTAAGCCCTAAAAGACCATCCATGGAAGGAAAGGTGGAAGTTTTTCATGTTTATGAAGGGTGAAGGGTCCAGATCTATGTTTGTATGTTGTAGTTTGGTGTATGGATGACTTGTAGACCAAGATTTAGGTCCTAAAGAGTTAGGGTTTGAGTGAAATCCATTAAGTGAGGGTATTAACGGGTAAAGTTGGAAACTTTACCCTTCTAAGTTCATTTCCAGAGTGTATTCGAAGTTTGGAGCTTAGATCTGAAGAATAGTGGCTTAATCCATTAAGAAAGGCTTAACAGACTGAAGAACTCACCGAGTCCAGGAAGGGACTCGACGACTTAACTTGGTTTGTCTCGATTATGTACAGAAGGAACTTGACGAGTGTGTGAAGGGACTCGACGACTTGGTTCGTGGTTTCGCGACTATGAGTAGCATGGGAACTCGGCGAGTCAGGGGGGTGACTCGACGAGTTGAGTCAACTCGGAGCGTTAAATTTGACCGTTGACTTGGACCTTGGCCAAGGTTGACCTAGTTTGATTTTTGTGGGCATTTTGGATTAAGTGTTATTTGGTATTGATAGCTCAAGGAGTCGAAGGATTAGCAGTTTGGGAATTGCTAGTAGCAGCAAAAGGGTTATCTGCAGAACTTCAGCGGTGCAAGGTGGGTCTCCTCACTGTGTGTATGGGTCTACGACCACAATGCCATCCCATTTAGTTTATGTATGGTAGGAAGACTCGGGGGTTAGCCCTAGGCATTATGCATGAAAGTCGAGGAGGCGGCTCCTGGCACACAGTATGCTATTATGTCTGGTAGGAAGACCCGGGGGTTAGCCCTAGGCATTACATATGAAAGACCAGGATGTGGCTCCTGACACTCTGTATGCTCATTAGCTAAGTAGAGTAGTGTGTATGCTAGTTGTCTTTGTGATACTTGCATGGAAGAATAGGAGACGGCTCTTGGTACTTATCTATAAGACCTAGGGGGTGGCCCCCGGCTTGGCAAGAAAGACCACGTGGCGGCCCGTGGCATGACGGCAAGAGTATGTGCGGCACATAGCAACTTATTTGATATATGATTGATATGTATGGCTCACAGTTATGTATGGCTCAGTTGATATGTATGGTATGTGGTATCTGGGGAACTCACCAAGCTTCGTGCTTACGGTTTATAGTTTTGGTTGCAGGTACCTCCAGTTTTCAGATAAGGAGCTCGGGACGATCGCAGCGCACTCACCCATATTATTCCGTATTATGTGATCCTTAGGATTAGACTTTGATATTTGTTTTAAATGAAATGTTTTCAATGTCTGGAACAAAGTATTAAGTGTTTTTCTTATATTAAAAATGAAAATTTTAGTCTTGAATTTTAGGATGTTATAAGTTCATAGTATAAAGTTCACACCACAAGTTCATAACACAAAGTTGATAAAAGAGTATCGTTCCAAGTTCAATAAGTTCATAAAACAATATCGTTCCAAGTTCAATAAGTTCATAAAACAATATTGTTCCAAGTTCAATAAGTTCATAAAACAATGCTCAACAAGTTCATAAAACAAAGTTTAGCAAGTTTATAAAACAGTACTGATAGTTCATAAGATAATAACATGCTTTCCACCCCAAAACATGAAAAAAGTAAAAAGGGGGTTGTGAATACTTACTAGGAAGAGTTTGCGGTTCGAGCTTCACAGTTCGGTGTTGTAGAGATCGATTTCTACTAGTGCCCTACGGAAAAAATAGTTTCTAGTGAGATACAATCCACTAAACCATTATCTAAGAACTACCTATCCAACTAGTGATGTCGCAAATTGCCCAAAGTTTGTTCTGTTCATTATTGGTAATATTGAATTCACGGTGCCTTGTGTTCAAAAATCCACAAAGGCATGAAAAAGAACTTCAAAAATTGTAAAAAATAATTTTATGGTCCTAATAGAGGGTATTAGTGTCCAGAGAGTTTATAGAAATTTTTGAAGGTCATTTGTTATTTATTTATAATTTAAGTCTAAATAATAGGAAAAATTCAAAATAAATAGCAAACACTTCAAAAATTCCCAAATTAATTTTTACAAGTTCTAATAATGTTACCAAAGTTGGGAAAAATATTGGTTCGAGCCCTTGAGTCCTATGACCTGGTTTTGTAAATTCATGCTCTAATTCAATGAAAAATATGAATAAAATACCAAACAGTGACCAAATTATATACAAATTTATATGGGATCCTTATTTTGTGAAAAATCAGTTCTACAAATTTTCGAATTTTTATCTCATCTATAAATAATTATTTTGAATTTATGGCCATTAAATTCTTATTTTTGTAGAAAAATAAGGATTTTGTTTAAGCATTTGGGGTTTCACAGAACACCTCTTAAAAACATGAACTTTCATAAAACAATTTTTCTCAGAATTATTTCGAATCTAAATGGGGTATTCAACCTCAACACGTTATGAAATGTAGCACTATATGGTGCATGAGTTCTAAATGTAGCTGAAAGTTCACGAATTTGTGTAGAAACTTCTATGAGGTTTTAATTCATGCAATTTTCGGCCTTCTGTGATGGATGTGTTAAGTTCCTAAAATATTTTCCCCCAGATTTATTGTAGGTTTAAGCCTTTTAATCATGTAATGCAAAACTAGTGATCACAGAAAAAGTGTTGTTTGTGCAACTGTTTTGTAAAAATCTCCAAAAATCAAATTCTTAATGTTTTACAGTAAGGCCACTTAGGTTAGAAAGTTAACTCAGGGAAATAGTCCTCAGAAAAACAATATTGTGATTTGGTTAAGTAATGAGTGAGATTGGCTGTTCAAATCCGGACAAATTATTCTGACAGAATGCATGTTATCTTTGGTTTCATTTGAGTGCTCCTTAGGGTCATTTTTCACAAGGACAACATGCATACTTCTTTTATGGTCGAAATGAATGACAATATACTAGATTTTACAGAGGAACAAGAAACTTTGGTGTGCATGAATCCACGTCATAGATCTTAGGTTTATCCAAGACCCCAAAAATGGGTGTTTCATTCTTGTTATAAAGAACTTCTTGGAACCGAATCTTGCACTAGGATTGGCACCTAAAACCCTATTTCTATCACATGCATGGAGTTAATATACACCCATTATGTCATAGAAATTGTTTTTGTCATGTGAAAACATAAAAAGTGAAGAAGAAAAGGGTGTAGAGCTCAGTTTTGAAATCATATGAGCATGCATGCTTCTTTTCACTCTTAGCATAGGTTTACACCATTTCTAACACATGTCATGTGTTATGGTGAGAATCTACAAACAGCAAGAGAGAAACAAGTATTTCTAGCCATTAGAGGGCATTAAATCCGAAAAGCAAAGAAGAACATGAAGAAGAATAAGTAAAGTTGTAAAATCGTAAGGATATGTTGTGTTTCTCACATTGATTTCGATTTTTGGTGAAGCAATAACTCCTCAAGGCCTTCAAGAATCAGAAAAATAGGGAAGAAGATGGATGATTTTTCAGATGTTTAAGAGAGTTTGGGGACGGGAGAGGTTCTTGGAGAATGAAAGAGAAGTTAAGTGTTTTTAGAGAGAAGAATGAGAGAAAGTGAATTTTTGTATCCCTGGACAGACTATCTCTCTCGTCGTCTCTTTGGGGCTATACTCCACCAAAATCGACCATCAACGTACATGACTGTAGGCAAACATATGAAAAATGGAGTGACTGAATCTCTCCCGGATATTTTAAATCTATGTTTGCTTGTTCTCTCTCATATTAACATGCAAAATCTGGTCTTAAGATTTTGCAATATTGGAGCCAATATGTAATGAGTGAGAGAGGGTGAGTAAGTGGTTGTGTATGGCCAAACTTTTGGGGAGGAGAGAGGGGTATTATGAGCCTTTTCTTGGTAAGGGTACCCTCTTAAAGCCTACCCTTAAGTTTTATAAAAATATGGCTTTAACTTTTATAAAAACTATAAGTATTTTCATAAACTTCCAAGAGTTTTTTTTGCTAAAGTATTTGTTTTTAGAATTAAGTTCATAAACTTGAATTATCTTGAATAAAGTTATAAAAATGATAAATTATGATTGAATTTTTATAAAATCAAAATTTTTTATATTACAAATAAATGAAATAAAGGTTCATAACATATGAACGTGGGATTAGACAATCCTTGGATAATAATTTTTGGCTCATAATTTAAATTATGATTTAATTAAATTGATTTTGACAAGTTATCAAACTAGTTAAACATGTCATATGTTCCGATTATGAAATTAGGGTATTCTACTTACCTGTGAGCTTTGATCTTCCGAACATGGTTTTTGTATTTAGTTTTGAGATTGAACTTTGGCACTTTACAACCTAGTTGGAGTATTCACGTATCAATGTGACTGCTTAATACAAGCTCACTACTTGTTCCAAGAGATCTATTAAGTCACGATCTAGTTTAACTTGTTGCATCTAAAGCCAAGTTATGTGCACACATGGAAATGCTGAGGTTTTAGACGGGTCTCAACCTGAGTTTTGACGGATGTTACATTTTTTATCAACACCAAATCATCGAGGCCCCCAAATATATCAACTTGTCATGTTAAGGTAGAAGGATCAAATAAACTTTGACTACATAGACTTGCCCTTTTCTTCATGTCATATTTGGTCAATCCCAATATGGCTGCCAGTTACAGAAAACATTAGGGAAAAAACAATGGATAAGAAATTGTAGGACAAAAGCCTCTTGCATCTTTATTTGAAGAATATTAGATCTTGTCATCTTAGAATCACTCATTACACAATCCATAGAGTAATATCTAAGTGGGGGTTAATCCGATACTTAAAATCCCCCATTTCAAGTACCCTAGAGTAATGGCTACAATCTATATTCCATGTTCATCTCCATGAACAATCTACCATTGCTCCACTAATCCTTCATTCATCAAGAACACAATTTTTGATTGTGAATGAGAATCGTCTATATCACTTTGGAAACTTCCATCTGTGTAACCCTTTACACTTAGCTCTTCCTTTCCACCATAGACCAAGACCATATATTTAGTGCTCTGAAGACACTCTAAAATATTCTTGACTGTGACCCAATGATTTTTGCCTAAGCTGGCCTGATAACGACTCATCATGCTCAAGGCACACGAGACATCAGACCTAGTACATATTATGACATACATGATCAAACCTATAGCAGAAGCATATAGGATTTGACTCATTCTTTCTAGTTCTTCACTAAGAATGAGACACTGAGTCTTACTTAATATCATGCCATGTTGCATAGGCGCAAGACCTTTCTTAGAATCTTGCATTTTGAATTTCTTCAAGACTTCTAAGTATGTACTTTGGCTTAACCCAATTAATCTCATGGATCTATCCCTATAGATCTTTATACCAAGTATGTAGGCAACATCTCCCATGCCCTTCATAGAGAAACATTTCCCAAACTAAGCTTTTATACTTTACAATGTTGGGATATCGTTTCATATTAGTAGTATGTCATCGAAATAAAATAAAAGGAAGACTACAACACTCTCACTAGCTCTAAAATATACACATTGCTGAGCTTTGTTTCTTAAGAAACTAAATTCTTTGAATTTCTCACCGAAACAAATGTTCCAGCTTCGAGATGATTTTTTTTGGAATTATTTCATTCTATGCACACTAGTTTGTGCAACGGAAAACAAAATAAATCATATGTATACATTGTTGGGGGAATATTATGGTGATAGTGGAAAACCGGATTCTTAATGGATCGTGTAAGGTCACTTTCCGAACTGATATTTCCACCCTATGCATGAGTTACAGGATATCTGGTTTAGGATAATCCAAAAGGACACTTGTGTATCTAGGCACAGAAAGACAAGTGAAATTGCCAGAGTGTTCTGAGTATTCGTTTAGAAGAAGAAAAGCTGAGAAGGGTTATGTATACGGATCAAAAGAGGAGTCGTATATGTGCATGATAGATTAGGGTTTAATCTTCTAATTTAGTTAGGGAAATCTTGAAATTAATGTCTTAATAAATGGTTCCCAAACTAACAAGATTTGTCAATCTTACTGTAATCACCCACTAGAATTCGGTTTTTCCATATACATAACCCTAGCAGGACCACCGCCAGGGGATCTTCCCCTAGGACCCTGCATGGGGGCGCATCCCCCTTGACCCCCACCATTCTGTCGTACCGACTTATAGTTCGATCTTATACATGCATGAACTCCATATTAACCGAACATGTATTATAGATTACAAATAATAAGCTCCTTAGCTCACACGTTAGTTCCAATTACCAAAAATGCCTGGTGACACTAAAATCACCAACATACATGCATCCTATGAATCTATGTTTTACTACTATAGAAACCTACTTATGAAAACTCTAAATTACTAACCTTTTGATCTTGATCGTCTTGGATACTTTCTTGAGATCGTGTAACAACCACTTTTCTTGGATGATGAGGACCCAAACCAAGAATCCTTCTAGTAGAATCACACCTAAGACACAAACTAGGAGATTCGAACTTTAGGAGAGAGGAGGATTTTTCTAAAATTCTATAACCCTTAAGAGGGGTTATAATTGTCGTTTAACGGGAGAAAGGGAGGGCATAAAGAAATTTAAGAGTTCCATGGAGTGTTAGGGTGTGATCCCCAACATCCTATTTATAGCTTCCAGTTTAATTCAAATTCCAAAGGATAATCCTTATCCTTATTCAAATCAGTATATATCCTTTATCCTTAGAATAAATTTGATCCCTACCACATTCTAGAAGGTTCTGGAATATTCAAATTGGCTTCTAGTTAATTAATTAATTAATATTTAACCTATTTATTTAATTAAAACTATTTAATTAATTCCAATACAGTTTCTAATTAGTTTATTAATTCACAATTAATTAATACCCTTATTTTCTCGTAATTTCTTATTGCTTAATTGGGCCATGAGGCCAACCAAAAAGGTCCCTGCCATTATTAGAAATATTACCAATTAGTTAATGACCTTGGACACACTTTCCAATAGTCTCCCACTTGGATAAGTCACAAACTATATGAGGTTCAATACTTCTTTAATAATCAACAGAGAGTATCTAATCCACTGCAACTACCGAACTATGAATTCTATGAGCCCTGATCGAGACCGATTATTAGAAAAGAAGAAGAACAATGGTTAATCAAGGTTTTTCACTAAGAAAGTTATCACAAAGAGAACAAGAATAAAGCTAAGGTTAACGAATCAACAAATGACATGAACCTAAAATACATAGTTTTATAGTAAAACAAGTTTGTAAGAATCCCTACATTTTATGGATTTCACCTAATCTATGTAAATGTAAAGAATATATCCTATATCTCTACGAAATCAGATTTGCTAACTAACTACGTGTAAATATATAAATATAAAATATTATATTATCACACTGATATTGGCTTTGTAGATCAAATTGTCATGTTGGCGCTGATGGAAGTCAATGTGACTTGGTTTTACTTCATCAGATTCTAAGGTTCAACCTTAAAATTCCCCCAATCTGATGATGTTAAAATCCAAACCCTTCTTCATAAAATGATTGTAGAACTCTTCAACATCGTCTTGTGCTTCTGGCTTGACCCAAAAGTAATAAATAATTTCCATTTCTTAGTTCTGTTCAAGTTTTATATGACCTATAAATTCAGTTCTTAGCTGAAATAAATGCTCAGTGTGAGCCTTGGCAAGATCATCAGAGCGTTGGCAGCATATACGCTGTGATTTATCTATGTAGAAAATCCCATGCTCAGGTTGATGAATGAACATGTGTTGGACAAGATCAACACCCACTGGAAAGGAGTTCTCAATAACCCTAGTACCACAAGGAAGAAGAAATTTAATGCTATTAGAAGTTCTCTTCGTAGATGCTGAGGACGAGGATGGTTTAGTGGAGGTCTTTGGTACTAATTCAAGACCCTTAACCTTTGTGATAAATCTCTCCAGTACAAGCCTCAACTCCTCATCATATTTTACTTTCTGCTTGTTGACCAAATCCAAAAGTTGCATCCACTCGCTGTACCCAAATTTAACCAGATCATGAGCAAAGAATACTTCAGTGTATTGACTTGCAATTTAAACCTTATCACCACGCCATGTGATATATTTTGTAAGAACTTTTTCATTTTTTGGCTTAGTGCATCTTACTTTGATGATTAGATCAGTGTCTCTTCTTCTTGTTAGTACATTTCTAAAAGTTATCCGCTCAAGTTTAGTAATTGCGCTTTCCTGAACAACTTTCTCATTTGACATTAACAAATTGAACATGTCCAGGAGCTCAATCAGGTCAGACATTGTACCAATGGCAGTCAATTTTTCTTGAATCTTCTTGGAGTCTATTCAGGAAATTAACCAATTTAAAGGCCGGATCTTGTGTTTCCTGGAAAACTCCCTAGCCTCTTCAATAGGCACTCCCAATACCTTTTACATTTCAACCATTGTAGGATCCTTTCGTTTCTTTTTGGAAGGGCCAACATCAGGAGAAACTTTGGCCTTTCGTTTCTTTCTTAGTGGAGCATCATCTTCATTGGATTCAGTGTCACTGGGATCCCCTTGAGGAACTTGCTCCTCTTCTTGAGGGACTTGCTCCCACTCAACATCAATGTTAGTTTCTGGAAACTCTGTCCGAAGTGGCTTTGCGTCAATAAATGACAAGTCCATGAGATAAACTTCATCATCTATATCAGACTGATCAGGAATGTATTCCACATTAACTTTAGTTTTGTCAGCGTCCGTGTCAATGTGGGCGTGAGTGGTGAAGGACTCCTTAGTGAAATTCTCCCCCCTTTTTGGCATCATCGACATGAGAGGGGGCACATGAATAAGTGTGAGAGTCTGATTTGGTGGATGAGGAGAAGGTAGAGGTGTATTATTTGGAGGTGATGGATTCGATAGTGGAGGACCAGTAGGCAATGGAGGAGGAATATTGGAGGTATTTCCGATTGATGGAGAGACACCAGTAGGACCAGGTTGAGGCTATTGGTCATCATATGGTGGTGACTAATACCTATCATCCTCAATTTCAATGTCAACATCTAAAAGTATATGCTTGATCTCGGCAACATCACTATCTATCGTAGCCAGTTGATGACTCATGTTGGTAGTCAGCTGAAATAGAGAATCCAAGGTGGAGAGAAATTTCACCTAGAAGTATTTGAACAAGTAAAAAGTATGTAGTGGTTGTGATTTCTCCCCCTGAATTTTTTTTGAGTGGAATGAACATATAAACACTGTTCAGTTTTAACGGGAGGTGTGGGAGTATGCTACATTTGTTGAGTTTGTGGAGTTCAAAATAGTGAAGTTCGAACACGCCGGGGAGAAGACACTGGAGAAGGTGTACGAGCTGGAGGTCTATTACCTATGGTATGCGAAGGAGTCTCAGAGATATGATCAGTGTCACCATCAACATTTTGACGTTGTGGAGAAGGAGTTTTAGAAATATCATTTTTTTTTCTTCTTCATCTAGGGATGGTGGAGACTCGAAATGAATGTGCGTGTTAGGACGACAGGATTCGGCCTCATTGTAATCCTGCAAGTACACTTGAGCTTCTTGACCCTGTTCAATAGGAACCATCTATGTATCTTCACTAATATACACATATTCACTGCCAACATCAATATTCTCGTTGGCAACATCAGCGTCTTCATCTGTCTCAGAGCTATGCTTAGTGTCAGCTTGTGGATCTTCATTTTATTGTAGTTCTGGCACCCAATATTTATCTTCTATTTCTTCATCCTATGGAGGGACTTTTGGAGAAACATAGTCAATCTTGAGGATCCTAGTTGAACAACTTTGAATATGTGAAAGAAGGAGCCCAATCTGCAACTAGTTCACCACCATACCCGTTACCAATATATTGAAGGATCAATGCAAACCATCAGGGATAATGAACATGAGAGGATCGCTTATTTCCTTTGATTACTTCAGCAAATTGGTCAAAAATAAGCTGAGTAAAGTCCAATTGCTTGTTCTTGATGACTGAGAAAAGAATACATTGTTCAAAAAGTGTTCAACTGATCAAGACTCCTTGTTTTGTGAGTGAGACACATCCCAAGGACATCAGTGAGAAACTTCCAGCTAGTAGGAAGATGCGGACGAAGAACATTATAATTTCCTTGTTTCTCAAAATCATAATCCAACTTGTTAAGAACAACACGATAGTCCTTGATAATGGGAAAAGGAAAGTACTCATCTAGAACTGGAAGGCATAAGTCCTTTGAACATCAATCACAATCATTGAAAGTATGTTCGCCATCTCTAATTGTACCAATATTCACTCCAGTATCGTAGTTGGTAGAGGTATAGTAGAACTCATAAATGTGTTGTGGAAGAAAAAGATTAGCAATATCAGCAAGAGCATAGCGAAGCGGACATGCGGCAAGATAGGACACATTATCTTTAAATCCCTTGGCTTGGAACTTTTTTTTGGATTATAGGATGCCACATTGTTGGACATGATGACGATAAGAGTGTTTGGAGTTCTGACTGTCTTGATAGCATTTGGTGTAGGAGCATAAGTGTAGAGAATAGAAGGAGAAGCCATGGAGATTGTGATTAGGGTTCTTAAGAGTAGAAACAAGAAAAAAAATTTGAGGATAATTGAGAGCGTAAAGTGTTAATGATGATGTCAATCCTACTTTTATACCCCAGAAAAGCTGTTGAAAAGTAGTCATAGGAGAAAGAAAAATTTGCCTCAAATCTTGCAGTTCCTAAGCGATGATGCTTATCCCTATGTTTAAAAAGCTACCGTTTAACATAATCATCTGTGATAATGACAATTTTACCAATAAATGACATTTTGACCAATAAGAAGCTTCCATTGAGTAAATGTCTCCAGTGACAAGATAATAGGGTGAGTACCAACGTCAATATAGTACATCGGAACAACGGGAGAGAGTTTGGTGTATCACACAATTGTGTTGTTGCAATAGTAGATCATTTACACAGTATTGCAAAGTCTCATTAGTGTACTATTTTATACGATAAATCATTAAGTACTTTTATTAGAAGAATAAGTGGGTGAGAGTGGTATGATGCATGTAGTATATTCCGATACGAAATATACCCATTAAAATAGAGTGTCAAAATTTCACCAGTGTATGTCTAATTCAGTGAGTCATCAACTTCTTTGATAGAAGCTAAGTATGGTAAGAGTGGGTTGGTGCATGTAATATATTACGATACGTTATATACCCATCGTCACAAAGTTTCAAGTTTTCAGCAGCGAAGGGTATCATATGCTGAATAATAAAACTCTTAAGTAGAAGATAATTAAGGGTAAGAAGGGGTTGGTGCGTGTGATAAACTACGATACATAGTTTAACCATCAACATATAATTTCTAACTTTTATCAGTGTATCATATTATACAGTGAATCATTAATTTCTATAATAGAATACTTGTAGTGTAAGAGAGGTTGTTGGATGTCTCAATCACGCTATGGTTTAATAGTGTGAATCATCAACATAGAATTTCTAACTCATCAACTGGGAGTGGTTTATCTCCCAACGTCATCGAGCTAAGGAAAAAAGGTTAAGGAATAGTCACACACACTGTAAAAGAAGGAACATTCAAGCCTTATTAGAATTTCTCTTGAAAGAACCAGACAATATCATTTTGAAGATATGAACAATGTAATATAATCAGTGTGAGTGACTCAATGACCTCTCAATAGTCGGTCAACATGAT
The DNA here is from genome assembly GCF_052849685.1 of Lactuca virosa. NCBI lineage: Eukaryota > Viridiplantae > Streptophyta > Magnoliopsida > Asterales > Asteraceae > Lactuca > Lactuca virosa. The sequence goes on along the minus strand of NC_136433.1, from coordinate 306,762,009 downwards.
GAGATACTTAGAGAGTTTTTGACACATCCAACAGAATGCTTCAAGGGAAATTTCAGTGTCAAAGTTACATTCTAGAATCAAAAAGCTTCTCCATCAATTCCTTGGAAGCGGTACAAAACAATTAAAAATAAAATAAAAGAAAAAGAAACGGTCAACAAGGAAATAGTAAAAAAGAGAAACATGTATTTTTTTCAGAAAAGATCATAAAATCCCGATTTAGTGTATCTTTTGAATTGAATTCTCATAAAGTACTTCCTATTTTCAAGAAATCTGGCATACAATACCTGTCTATAAAAGAGAGACATATTATCAAGCAGTTAACATACTCCAATTTATAAAATCATAATATCAAATACAAGATATAAAGGAAAAAATGTTCTAATTCTTTGAAGAGTACATTATTCTGACGGATTCTAAGCTTCATATCTATCATCATGAAGAAGGATTTGAAGGAGCACAATCTTTGTAACCAAAGAGTTAAGAGTTTGTAATATTTGTAACCTTCGAGTTATGAAAATCAACAGGGAGATACTCGAAGGAACAAAAGATTATAAACCACAAGATGTGAGACCAGAATGATTGTATTGACAATGAGTTCTTTGGATCTCAGAAGGGGGTCAGTGTACCAAAGAGAGTGTCTATGGAAATTAAACGTGCTACACTCATTATCTTCACCTGATTCAGTTGCATCTGGTGAAGATTTATGAGGAGCCAACAAGAGTAATAAAAAAAATTCTATTCAGACACAGTTCCTCCTTCTCTTGTGTCTACAATAATTCATTGCTAAACACTCCAAACATCACCTTTGAACTGAGGGATGCGACCGTTGTAGAAAAGATGCAGAGCCATTGAGACTGATTATACAACCAAGCTAGATGATAAGATCTGCTGATGAGGATGTAACATCCCAAAAATTATGAGGTAAAAGTTTCATTTTTAATTCAACCAAAACATTAATTATCTTTAAGTCAACCATTCATTATCCTTTTTCTAAATATTCGAAAGTACTTTATAACTAAACAATTATCAGAGTACAATCGCAAAATCATCATAATGCGGAAACATGGTTGGATGCACTGTGATCAAGCCAGGCTCTTCCCTTTCGAACCGCAAGTACCTGAAACCATAAGCACAAAAACTGTAAGCACAAAGCTTAGTGAGTTCCCTAAAATACCACATACCAAACATATCATTAGGTATAGCCCTCACATTGGGCCCAACTAACATATTGGGCCCAACCTACTATAATGGGCCCAACCCTGCCAAACCAATGGGCCTAACCCGATCATACAAATGCAAAAGTCACAAAGACAGTTAGCACCTACATAACATACAATAGGCTTATCCCTCCCTGATCCGTGGGCCTAGCCCAACATATAAATAGGCATAGCCCACTATACAATGGGCCTAGCTCCGCATACCTATGGGCCTAGCCCAATATACCATGCAAGAATAACAAAGACATCTAACATAACAAAACCCAGTGGGCCAGCATTGGTGTCTTCGACCCACGAGAACAGTGAGGAGACTCACGTCTAGCCGCTGAAACACTAGAATAAATCTCTGACTGCTGGTTCGAAAAAATCCCCGCACTATCAATACCAAATGGCATCCAATTATTATTTGGGTTCCGACGCATAACAAGGAGTCTAAACTACTTAGCGCATAACCAGGGTAAAAGACCATTCTACCCTTTATCTCACTTGGCCCAAATCCAAGGCCCAACTAAACTATTCCCAAGGCCCAACTCAACTACTCCTAAGGCCCACATCCTAAATGATATTCCAAAGCCCTATATGGCCCAATCTTCTAAATTAAGTCCAAAACCCATCATGGGCCTAAATCCAAATGAGCCCAAATATACAAACCAGTAGCCAAAAATAGAAGTCTAATGGTCCAACAAGGCCCAAACTAAGAAAACCCAACCAATGGCCCAAACCGAGAATACCAAGCCCAAACTTCCATTTGCTGAGTACACAGGGCGTACTCCGCTCGTATGCTAAGCGTACTCCGTCCGAGGTCAGTATGCACAATGTACTAGCTGGGTACGCCCAACGTACTCCCATACCACCTTTTCATTCCAATAAACACTTAATCGGCTAAGACAAAGTTCCAAACTCTTAGATCTGATTCTTTAATTACATAACATGTAAAGTTGGCAACTTTACACTCATACATGGATTAAAGGGACTCAAAAGCTCAAAGATAACTTAATAAAGGTCTTAATTCTTGCATGGACCAATATCTTCCATAAAGTTGACATTTTTATGAACACGGGGATTAAATGGAGCCAAGATCTAGCATCCATAACTTCTGGAGTAGATTAAAAGCTCGCCTTTAACTCAAAAGTATCCAAAAGTGCACAAAAAACACCATAGGCTAGATCTAACACCAAAGACCATCAAGGTGAGAGCTTTCTACCTCAAAATGCTTGCAAATGAGTAGAAGATCTTGGATCTACAAGCTCAAGCTATCCCCTCAAGTGCTCCCATTCTTCTTCTTCATCACAAACCACCAACAAACACTCTTTCAAGCTCAAAACTCACCAATTCACTCTAGGGTTTTGATTTCAGGGTAATGGGAGATGGAGGCTGGCCTAAAATGTCCAAAAGATAATATAATGGTGCTTAAATAGGGTGCAAACCCTAAAAATTAGGGTTATCATTTGGATGGAGTATGCCCCGCGTACTCCCAGTACACCCAGCGTACTCCATGAAGGTTTGCGGTCCTCTCAGCCTAGTACACTCAGCGTACTCCCTTGTACGCCCTGCGTACAAGGCTTAGCCTTTTAACCCCCAACTTCCGGAGGCCATAACTTCTTCGTTCCGAGTCTAATTTTGACGATCCTTATATCCACAGAAAGGTAACAATAAGTTCTACACTTATATAAACGCATCCTTGCCTCAAAAATTCCCAAGCTAAAATTCAAAATTCATAAAAAGCCCGACTGACACTTAACCGGTATACCCATTGGCTCCAAAACATAAATCGAACTCCTGAATCATCTGGATTACATTACCCGCACCGAAACGAGTCTAAATCCCTCTTTTCAAAAGGACCTAAGCTTTATGATAAGTGATCTTCAGGTCATAACCCTGAACTAGGAAACGATTCGAAACAGGGAGTTACAACGGTCCCCCATTTAAATTAGATTTCGTCCACGGAATCGCTCCTTACCACTCTCTTGGAAACAACGTGTCGAAAAAACCCTCTAGTGCTGAAAAAGTCACTGATTCTTTAACTGCAAAATTAATATGCTATTGATATAATTATGAAGCCCCATAACTTGCCTGACCTACACACAGGTAGATCCATTCTGAAGCACAAAAAGTCACCTAAGATCCAAGGCTTTACACTTGCCTTTCACCCAAAATTTTCTGATTCACAACAACCATTCACTAAACCAGGATATAAGAATCCCCAAACCACCGTTGAGACTGACAGTCTCACACCTGGTCCAGCCACTAGGTTCTTAAGAGTCCAACAGATAAGGCTACCCTAGCCTACATCACTGTACGTCACTCATTGACCACATAATCAACCCACTAAAACCATGATCCAAATCTTTAACCCAATTGGTCCCTACCAGGTCTCACATGTACTACGATGATTATAAGGGCCTCGCCCATGGGTCTCACCCAGTCCATACCAACGAACGTGCCATGCCTACGGGCTTCACCCCATCGAGAGCTACACAGGCCCAACCTTGCCTTAGAACCCAATGGCCCTCCTTCCATAACAGATAGAGGCTCTCCGACAATATTGTCCGCCTTGCCCAAGGTACGAGTTGATCCTCCTTCATGCCGACGACGATCCCAACGATGGTCTACCTCAATCTGGTGAATATTACGATCCCATTGCAGACTTACAACATTTCCACAACGGTTTATTACCTTGGTGAATGCTACGGCTACCCATAGTCTTACAACACTTTCATGATGACATGGTCCCAACCATGGTCTTACCTTCCATCTACTATACCGACCACAATCATCATGAGTCGATCCTGAAACCGACTATACCCTAATTAGGTGTTCGGGTCGTGCTTCGAATCCTAAATCCTTAATCAGAGCAGAACAGGTGAAGAGGCTCTAACACCACCCTCGACCTGAGTCTGTCCAACGATTCTAACGCCACTACTTATGTGCAATGAAAACTGAATATCATTCCTTGTGCAATCCCTTAGAACAACGATTCTCCCCCACTTGGGTTCGACTTCACCCTTCCAATCCACAAGATTTGATGGATTTCCAGTCCATCTCGCAACCTTGCGATTCCAACCGTCGACAACCTGAGCTTACATTTGCCATCGTTCCATTACTATCCAATCTCGATAATCTCACAACTCTTGAAATCCATATGAATACTCCCCGAAATCTCAGCAAGTACGATAACCCCAATTGCCTCCCATGATACAACACCAAATCCTTAAGTCCTTTATGCTGCTGACAAGGACTATAATCCTTCCTCTAAACTAGTGAATCTTCACTCCAACTTCCCATCCTCAGAAGGATCTCTGCATTCTAACCATCTTCCACCCTTGCGATTATGAAATTTCCCCTGACACTTCCAATGACCAAACAAACTCGTGCGTCCTCCACCTTCATCTTCTTGCTACCACTCATTCCCTAGAAACGGTAGTGATTGGACCCAAAGGTCCTTCCATAGACGGCCGTCGTTCCTACCTGAACAAATGCTATCACATCCGAACTCTAACTTTTTTTGAAGAACTAACCAACTAATTTGACCATGGACCTTCCAAATGATACCCCTGAATTGGAACAACAACCGAACAAAGTAAATCCCGCTCAACAAGATATGACCCACTAATAACTCTTGGCATGCAAAATGGCATATAACAATTCTTGATGATATAACCTAGGCAATAACATAGAACTAAACAAAAGATAATGCTTAACCATACCAAAACAAGATTCCAAGGCAAATATAAAAACTGCCATTAATCAAGAAGAAAGCAAAAGATGACATACAGCAAAAGATGACATACCTGCAAAAGCATCTGATGAGACTCTGGCCTCCACTGACTGAGACTGCAATGCTTGGCTCCTCGCCGCTGGGGCTCCTGCCCTACCCTCATGATCGCCAGTGATCTTCAAAGTAACTGGAACAGGTGCACTCACTGCTCCACCCCTTAAAATCGGATAGTCGGCCTTCTTCTGGACCACCTGGTTGCAATGAAAACACATTGGAAGCAACCAATGGGGGCAATCCCTGCTAAAATGACCCATCTGACCACAACTGAAACATCCTCAGTCTGTCTCCTAATATCCTCCTTCATGGGTCCTCCCATACTTGGAACAACAGCCATGACCCTGATGGCCTCTCGAATGTGAATCCTGAGTCTTGGGCCTATTCACCTAGCCCACTGAAATCCGAGTCTGCTCTGTCTTCCTATTCCCGAGGTGCTCCAAATCAATCTCACACTCTTGAGCTCTATCAATCATATCATTCAGGGCCTCACACCCTGACAGACTCACAAACTCCCTGATGTCATCCTTCAACATGTCCTGATACCTTAGTTTCTTCATCTCCTCATCTGCAACATACTGCGGAACAAACAAAACTCTCTCCTGGAACTTGGCAGTGATCTCTTCCATAGTCTCAATCGTCTGGCGAAGGTCCTGAAACTCCCTCACCAACTTCTGCACCTCAATAGCTGGTGCAAACTCGACCCTAAACCGGGTGACAAACTCATCCCAAGTCATCGTTTCCAGGGCTTCTCCTCCGAAAGCGAAGTCTACCTCCTACCACCAATCTCGGGCTATGTCCTTCAGAAGACAGGGGCAAATCCGATCTTCGAACCCTCGAGGCAAAAAATCATCCGAAAAGCGTTAGGGTCAAATCCATCACTCTGAGATTATTCAACCTTTGTCACATGTGAATTAACATATTCACTTAATAGCTAGCTCACATCACTTAGGAGTTCCATAAAGCATAAAGCAAGCAACATTCGTGCAGTAGCAATCTAATCCATAGACTAATTTAGAAGGCTTGTCAAGCTTACTGGCTACCAGCGTCTTCAATGCACTAACATTCTTCCTAGATTCTTCTAGGGCAACCACCACACTACTTCACAAAGACATCTAACATAGCAAAACCTAGTGGACCGACATTGGTTCCTTCGACCCACGAGAACAGTGGGGAGACTCACCTCTAGCCGCTGAAACACTAGAATAAATCTCTGACTGCTGGTCTGAAAAAATCCTCGCGCTATCAATATAAAATGGCATCCAATTATTAATTGGGTCCGAACCCATAACCAAGAGTCTAAACTACTTTGCCCATAACCAGGGTAAAATAGCATTCTACCCTTTATCTCACTTGGCCCAAAGAAGGCCCAACTCAATTACTGCCAAGGACCAAATCCTAAATGATATTTCAAAGCCAAATATGTCCCAATCTTCCAAATTGGGCCCAAAACTCATCATGGGCCTAAATCCAATTGAGCCCAAAAATACAAACCAGAAGCGCAAAATAGAAGTCTAATGGCCCAACAAGGCCTAAACTAAGAAAACCCAACCAATGGCCCAAACCGAGAATACCAAGCCCAAATTTCCATTTGTTGAGTATGCGGGGCGTACTCAGCTCGTACGCTAAGCATACTCCGTCCAGGGTCATTACACGCAGCGTACCAGCTGGGTACAACCAACGTACTCCCCAAACCACCTTTTCACTCCAATAAGCACTTAACCGACTAAAACAAAGTGGAAAACTCTTGTATCTAATTCTTTAAGGTTCTATCATGTAAAGTTGGCAACTTTACACTCAAGCATGGCTTAAAGGGACTCAAAATCTCAAAGATAGCTTAATAAAGGTCTTAATGCTTGCATGGACCAATATCTTCCATAAATTTGACATTTTTATGAACATGGGGAGTAAATGGAGCCAAGATCTAGCATCCATAACTTCCGGAGTAGATCAAAATCTCACCTTTAACTCAGAAGCCTCAAAAAGTGCACAAAATACACCATAAGCTAGATCTATCACCAAAGACCATCAAGGTGAGATCTTTTTACCTCAAAATGATTGCAAATGAGGAGAAGATCCTGGATCTACAATCTCAAGCTATCCCATCAAGTGCTCCTCTTCTTCTTCTTCTCCACAAACCACCAACAAACACTCTTTCAAGCTCAAAATTCACCAAATCACTCTAGGGTTTCGATTTTAGGGTAATGGGAGATGGAGGCTAGCCTAAAATGTTCAAAAGATGATATAATGGTGCTTAAATAGGGTGCAAACCCTAAAAATTAGGATTTTCAACTGGATGGAGTACACCCAACGTACTCCATGAAGGTCCGCGATCCTCTTAGCCTAGTACGCTCAACGTAATCCCTTGTACGCCCTACGTACAAGGCTTAGCCTTTTAACCCACCGGATTTTGGAGGCCATAACTTCTTCATTCTAAGTCCGGTTTCGAAGATCCTTATATCCACGAAAAGGTAACAAGAATTTCCACACTTCTATCAACGCATACTTGCCTCAAAATTTCCTGAGCTAAAATCCAAAATTCATAAAAAGCCCGACCGACACTTAACCGGTATACCCCTTGGCTCCAAAACACAAACCGAACAACCGGATCATACATACTACATTACCTATATCCAAACGGATCTAAGTCCCACTTTTACAAAGGCCCTAATCCTTATGATAACCGATCTTCGGGTCACGACCTCTAACTTGGAAACGATTCGAAAAACAGCGTTACAGAGGAAGTTGCAGCGTCAGCTTTAAATGTAGAAGAAAAATGATCATGAGACTTGTGCTTGAGAGGAAAGAGACATGAGGGATCAATTAGAAATATATAGACATGTAATGTATACTCTTTGGTAAAATAAAAATAAAAACTTGTATTTTTGAGTTTTTCTGATGAAAGAAAAAGACTTAATTTTGGTTTTTTTTTGTAGTGCTTGAAATTAAAGCAATAATCCACTAGAATTAAAAAGAAGTAAACAGTTTTTAGATAATGAACATATCCAACACATAGATGTCATTTTTACTGATGGCAGTAAGCAAGATAGAATTTTTCAAATCAATGATGTTCCCTTCTTCCTCATTGAAGTGAACTTTGTAACCAACGTCACATAATTGTCTGATTGGTATGAGATTATGTCTAAGTCCTTTGAAATATGAAGCATTCATGAATTACATGGTCTTGCACTGTATTGTTCCAAATCCTTCAGTTATTCCCTTGTCGTTGTCTCCAAAAGTCACCACAGGGCCATCCTTATTAACAAACTCATCCAAGAGAGAATTAAATCTAGTCATGTGCCTGGAACACCCACTATCAAGATACTAAACGTGCTCGTGACCCTGCAGTGCTAAGAAGAAAAACTAGAACGCATTGACCCATTTTTCAATGGATCTTTTCACCAATGATTTAACATCAAAAATACTTTAACAAGCATCAAGGAGATAATTTAAGGAGGTATTATTTTTAATCCATTTATCATTTCTTATGCGAATATTGTCAACTCTTTTAGTGTTTTCTCCAAATGTACAGTCACTAATCTTATGAGAAGCATCTCCACATCGATAACAAACCCTTATCCCATGATTTTCATTTTTATTGACATTTTTCAAACATTTAGGTTTCTAGGAAGATAAAATATTTTCATGTATCTGGTGAATTTTTGAACAAGCTCTGGAAACGAAGGATTTATGAGTGTGACAAGATACGGAGATGGATGACCGACCCATTGATGTGAACAAAGATTGATCAGTTTCAGAAGAAATCTAGTCATCAGTGCCACGAATGCTAACATTACAATTTGGAGAAAAACTAAGCATTTCATGTGTGGAGTGTAATTCTCCATCGGAAATAGGAAATTTAAGATACATGTCACTAGTAGGAGTTGGAATATCGAAAACATGATTTTTAACAGTGGGATCTAAAGCAGCTAGGCGGGTTGTGCAAACAGTGAGGCCATCGGAGTTAGTTATACAGTGTTTATCAATGAGAGTTTGGTTTATGTATATATTACTAACAAACCTAGTTTTAAAATAATTGTTAAGATCACTAAGTGTAAAAAAATTTGGTTTAATTTCAACCTGTTTGTATACTTTAGCGAATACATCTATATTTCCACCAAGGATTTTCATACACTGATCAGGTATCTGGGAATCTATTATTTTGTTTAGCTTATGATGAGGGTGTGCCAAATTATTACCTATGCCCTTTAACTTGTTTTCATGCAATTCAGTAGTATCCTATTTAGTGTGAAGGTCAATATACGTAAGAGATAGATTTGTGACATTAATGTTTGTCACATTAAGTGTTTCTTCAGTGTTTGTCAACTTATCTAGTCAGTGTCTCAATTTCTATCCTAAGAGATTGCTTTTCTTGATTAACATTTGAAAATTAAAGACAGAATTAATAACACATCATGCATTTTTCCTTGTCAGAATAGTTGATAAATTTGTTTACCTGATATAAAGATGACGAGTCCTATTCCAACATCTTTGAATATTTAACAACTTTAGCTAGGTCATCTTCAAATGAACTCAAGCCACTGCTTCCTTCATCAGTGACGGACGCATCAGTACATGCCACCAATACTTGTTCTTATCTTTGTCTTCATCGAATGATTCTTCATCATCCACCCAAATTTCCACCTCTGCTACTGATAACACATATTTTAGAAATATATTCCCAGCGTTATCTTATTATTGTATGTTATGTTTTGATATTATTTGGAACAAAAGGTGCTTATAACATTTTGATTTTTTATTTTGTAGGTAACAAGTACATTTTGATGAAATAGAGGTGAAAACGGGCTAAAATGGAGCTAAATTGACGAGCTTGAAAAAAAAACAGAAAAAAGGATTGCTAAATTATAATTGGGTTGATGGAACCCTTTTCAATATTTTGGAAAGATCTGTTGACTCATAAGTTCGATTAAGGAGAATCAAGATGTTCTGGAAACGAGATAAAATTCCAGACAACTTGTGTGTGAGGGCCTTTTTGCTAAATCTGCTTGTAGCATGTCTAAAATCGACCGTGAATATGGACCATAAAATCTGGATGGAAATTCCCTCCAAGTTACTTCTTCCCCAAGCACTGCTTACCTTATTTTTATTTGTTAATCCGTAAACCACCATTAGTTTCCAAATTCCAATCCAACCCTAATATTACATATTAAATACATGTCTTCAATTCAACTATAAATACCCCATCATTCCACCATTTTCTTCATATCTCTCATTCCACTTCGACTTGGGCACCAAGAAAAATCAGATATGCCGTTTTGAGGGTCTAGAAGGCGGACAAAGGGCCGTTAAGCTGATATGGAGCAAAGATATGAAGGATTCAAGAGCTGATTCATGACAAGAATCATTTGGATTGCTATTCTTGCCATGATTAGCATTCAAATTGTTTCTATATGTGTTTTACTTTCTGAATTCAGGTGTTAAAACCTGTTGCTTTCATTCGGAGTAGATGAAACTCGATTTTATGTGTTGATTTCAATGATTTTGGATTTTATTAGTTTGGTTATTAGTTGTGTTTGATTGATTGTCACATATCATGTTAAAGTTATGATTTTTATTGCCTATTGTTGAGTTATGTGTAGTTAAGAAGACCAATCTAATTACATTAACTTGAATCTTAATTACTTTATGTCCATTAAATTGTTAGGACTAGAGATTAATCAAATCCTATTGTTAGGTAATGTTAATCTGTGACTTTGACTGTGTTAGAGAGTATTAGATACCCATTCTATGATTTGATTGATTGTCATGACCATTGATGAGAAATCACTAGATCATATCTTTCATATTCCGAGTATATTAAATTAATTATGTGTTCACTACTTGCATGATCATTGTGTTAGTTGTTCATTAATTATCAGTACTAGGAAATCTGATCAACATAACTAGTCACATTAGAATTCGGTAACCAACTAATAAATCGATTGCACTATTAACGAAGTTAATCATGATTTTGAGAAGTAATCGAATATAAACTTGACTACCTGAAGTGATTCGTTTCCAATCAGTTTATCTAGTTAATTTAGATATTGATATAGTTGAGGTTTAATAATAAAATCCCCTCTATTTATTACTTTCAGTTATTTAATGTAACCTATAATCAAATATTCTAATATTAATTCACTACCGTTCCCCTTGAGTTCGACACCCTTTCTTATCAAAACTATACTATACTCGATCAGGTTCACTGCCTGTAAGGTGTGGTTTAGATGCGATAGACTAGGAATTATAAATAAATAACTAGTGCATTAAAAATACACATCAAGTTTTTGTGGTGTAGCTGCTGGGACAGAAAGATGAAATTAAAAGCGACAATTAACCCTTGGAAGATTGGAGATCAAGAGTTTAGAAGATTATTGCAAGAATTCACATCATACATTCCGTTTGCTTAGATTGATCATGTCTAGTTTAAATTCTGGGATAGAAAGCTGAAATTAAAAGCGACAATTAACCCTTGGAAGATTGGAGATCAAGAGTTTAGAAGATTGTATCAAGAATTATTACCAAGATTTTTACATCAATGTTCTGCCTCTTCAGAGAGGCTAAGAACTTCTTATACTTCTCCTAATAATTTTCATTTCTATCCACCTATTTATACTTGCACTCCCTGGAAAAGTGACCAGTGCCTCCACAATTAAAGCACTTTGGTCCTTCCTTATTATTAGCAATAGAATTTCTACCAGCATCATATCCTTTGGACGCTGATGAATCAAACTTTGATGGAAACCTTTTGGAACCATATGGTTTCTAGTCACTCCAGCTAATGTAGCGTTTAACAATCAAGGCTTCACCTTCGGATTCATCAGAGAAATCGCTATCACTATTTGGGGGTGACTTCCTTAAATAGAGGGCAACATATCTGTCCCTGTGAGTGTCTTGCATAATTTCCTTACGCAAAATATTTGTTTCTTCATGATTAAGAAGATTGCCAAACAATAAAGATAGATCTATGGCTTCTCTTCTCTCACTATTCTGTAAAACATCAACATGATGTTCCTAACTATCATTCAGTGAGTCAAGAAACTTGAGAACCACGGGGTTTCTAGATTTGTGCATGTTGAGACGACACATATCGTTAACCAAACAATTAAAGCGATTGAAAACATGAGTGAGAGATTCATTTTTCTGTTGGAAAAAGTGTTAATATCGTCAATTTAGGATGTTCTTTTTGACAAAATGATAGCCTTAACATCATCAGTTCCTTCATATGCTACCGTCAGTGTATCGATCATATCATTGGTAGATTTTCAAATTTGAATAAAATGATAGATGACATAGAGAGGAGCGTTTCCTATGCCAGCACGTGCTTTGACATAAAGAGCAACTAGACACTTATCTTCATCATGATGGGTTTGAGGCAAAACAACATCCTATGTGTTCATGCAAACCCTAAAGTTTGGATCTAGGTTTCTCTATTGTACATGCAATTTATCCAAGACTTATAAACCCTAGATCTAGCATGTATATTTCGAAATTAACATAAGAAATCAGATCTAGATGATTACCTCTTCAACAATGACTTGAATCTTCTTGTCTTGGAGCTTAGAGTCACAAGTGTCACTCCTCTAATGTCTTACAAACACCACAAGCAAGAGGATGCTAATTGAGAGAGATGGGATGGCATAATTTCGGCTATGAAGACTCTTAGGGTTTCCAGTGGCCGAAAATTGGATGCCCTGAGGTCTTATTTTGCCTGGTGCTGCTAGGGTTTCAGTCAAAACCCTAATGGATAGATTAAGGCCTTAAAAGGTCCAAGGAAGCTTCTGGAATAGGGCCTTATGGCCAAAATTAGGATGTACACATCCCTAATTTCGTCCAAGCGTAGTCCATAAGCCTTTTCAGCCCAATACTCAATTATCACACATTTGACAGTTTAAGTCCCCATTATTTAATCAATGTCTTTTAGTCACAGAATTAATTCTTAATTAATTCTTATCTAATATTAATTAAACTATATGCTTTCTCCTTTAATATATTATTCATATAATATATTAATAAACCATAATAACCTCTCTCTTCATAAATCATCCTATCACGTTGCTTTGGTGAAGGCAACCCAAAAGGACCATGCACAACCGGTTCAAGTACTTACCAAATATAGTTACGGGGTTAGACACTAATCCAACAGTCTCCCACTTGGATAAGTCTAGTAACTATAGTGTAGGTACAATCTGATTAGCAATCGTAGCTCTCAAAGACGTTGTCGAACTCTGATCAAATCAGTAACCTGTCCTTTAGATAAGGGATCGTATAGTCCTCCGTTCTACATATCGTGCAGACAAATACATGGAACATAGTCATACTTATTGTCCAGCAGTTTGTTTCTCGATCTCTGATTCGTATGACATAGACCTTAATTGAACACACCAATTCAGTCCTGACCGGGCCCGACACATAAGTCAAACCAAATCATCGAGGGGCCAAGATATCGCTTTTACCCTCTTAGGATAAAAGGAACAGATAAACTTCAACTTATATGCATTTACCATTCACTCATCAATATATGCACAACAATGTGTTTTATAACATTAAGTTACTGATGCGTTTACGCATTATCAATGCACAACCAAATTGCAAACAATAAACCATATATCTAGGTTTTAAGACCATATGATATTATCATCTTGCGATCACTCGAGATAAATTCCATGAAGTGATTCCAGCAAGCGCGGGTTTAATCCAATGCTCAAATCCTGTTCAAAAGCACTCATGAACGTTGTAGCAAACCTTTGCCATGTCTAATACACTTTAGAGAATCTACACAACAATTCATGACAGTCTTCTTTCATACCTACTCCCAAAGTATGAGCGACTGTGGAACATTCGAATAATCTTATTATTCAGGAAGTCAAAACATGCAAAATGAAACAATAGGTAAATAATCAACATAAGACAGTAACATTACTTATAAATAATGCTCTTTTATTTAATCATCAAATGTCAATTACATTTATCTGTTACACGTTTTGAAGCTATCTAATCTAAACTAATATAGTCATTTAGCCCGATGCTCCTAGCGTGCTGCAAGTGCTTAACCCTACTCAGTCCCTTCGTAAGGGGATCTGTTGGGTTATCTTCTGACGATACCCTCTTCACTACGAGGAGTCCTTCTTCTACCCGATGTCTAATGAAATGGTATTTCCTATCGATATGTCTGGATCTGCCATTATCCCTTGGTTCCTTGATCAAGGCAACCGCTCCTTCATTATCACAGAAAATTTCCATGGGTTCCTTTATGGCTGGCACAACTCCAAGGTGTCCAATGAAGTTCTTCAACCATATTTCCTCCTTTGACGCTTCGCTCGCCTCTATATACTCTGATTCGCACGTTGAATCAGCTACGGTCTCCTGCTTGGAACTTTTCCAAGTCACTGCTCCTCCATTTAGGGTAAAGACCCAGCCCGACTGCGAACGGTAGTTGTCCCTGTCGGTCTGAAAACTGGCGTCACTATACCCTCGCACCCTTAAGTCATCACTCCCACCGTGGACTAGAAACCATTCCTTGGTCCTCTGAATGTACTTAAGAATATTCTTGACTGCGGTCCAATGTGCTTTTCCAGGGTTCCCGTGATATCTGCTGACCATGCTCAAAGCGAATGCCACATCAGGGTGAGTACAAGTCATAACATACATGATAGAGCCAACTGCAGAAGCGTATGGTACTCGGCTCATTTCTGCTATTTCGACTTCGGCACTTGGGCTTTGAGTCTTACTAAATTTGGCATTACTTTGGATCGGTAATTCCTCCTTCTTTGAATTCTCCATACTAAAACATTTTAGCACATTGTCCAAGTAAGTATTCTGACTAAGTCCTATTAGTCTCTTACTTCTGTTTCTGACTATCCTTGTTCCCAAAATATAGGCAGCTTCTTCGAGGTCCTTCATAGGGAAGCACTTCCCAAGCCAGAATTTAACTTCCTTCAGGGTTGGGATGTCTTTTCCTATGAGCATTATGTCATCGACATACAATACGAGGAAACTCACTATACTCCCACTGGATTTGACATATACACATGATTCATCCTCGCTTCGTAGAAAACCAAACTCTTTGACTTTCTCGTCAAAACAAAGATTCCATCTGCGAGATGCTTGCTTCAATCCATAAATGGATTTTTCAAGCTTGCACACTCTATTGGGGTGCTTCACATCGACAAAACCCTCTGGCTGATTCATGTAAACATCCTCAGCCAACTTCCCATTAAGGAAAGCGGTTTTGACATCCATCTGCCATATTTCATAGTAATGAAATGCAACAATGGCTAGCATCACCCTAATAGACTTTATCTTTGCAACCGATGAGAAGGTCTCATCATAGTCAACTCCGGGAGTTTGAGTGAAACCCTTCGCAACCAATCGCGCCTTATAGGTGTGTACATTCCCATCCATGTCGGTCTTCTTCTTGAAGATCCATTTGCACCCGACCGTCTTACGACCTGGCACATTGTCAAGCAAATTCCAAACTTGGTTGTCATACATAGACTGAATCTCGCTGTCCATAGCCTCCTTCCATTTTGCAGACTCCGAGCCTGCCATGGGTTCCTTGTAGCTGTTGGGTTCATCCAAATTCACTAGTGCATTATCACTAATGAACGTATCCCCTTCTGTAGTAATATGAAAACCATAAAACTGGGGTTCAACCCTAACTCTTTCGGAACGTCTAAGAGGTAAGGACTCGTCAATCGGTTCAACCGGAGTTTTCTCCTCGGGTTGAGAGCCAACGTTAGAGGTTCCTTCATCGCTCGACTCTTGAATCTCTTCAAGATCGATTTGCCTCCCACTTTCCCCTTGGCTTATGAGTTCTCGTTCTCAGAAAACCCCTCTCCTCGCAACAAAGATAACATTGTCACTCGGTCTATAGAAGAGAATCCAAAGGACTTCTGCGGGTTGCCGATGAAAATACACTGCTCACTACAAAGTTCGAGCTTGTTGTGAGTCTCTCGTCTTACGAAAGCCTCGCAACCCCAAACCTTGATATGTGCCAACGAGGGAGATTTCCCTGTCCACATCTCGTGAGGTGTTTTGGCAACCTTCTTGGTAGGGACTAAGTTAAGGATATAGGCGGCTGTCTCTAAGGCATACCCCCAAAATGAGATAGGTAGCAAAGCGCGACTCATAATGGAACGAACCATGTCTAGCAAGGTTCGATTACGCCTCTCAACCACACCATTCAACTGCGGTGTCCTAGGTGGCGTCAATTGCGAAACAATTCCGCATTCGTTGAGGTAGTCGTGGAATTCAAGACTTATGTACTCTCCACCTCAATCTGATCGAAGCATCTTGATTTTCCTGCCCAACTGATTCTCTACTTCTTGCTTGAACTCTTTGAACTTTTCAAAGGTTTCTGACTTATGCCTGATCAAGTAGATATAGCCATATCTGCTATAATCATCTGTAAAAGTCACGTAGAAACGGCACACATCCCTTGTGGTGGATCTAAAGGGCCCACATACATCGGTACGTATGAGATCCAATAAACCCTCACCCCTCGCATAAGTTCCAGTGAAGGGTGACTTGGTCATCTTTCCAAGTAAACAAGACTCACACATGTCATCGTCCCTAAGGTCGAATGACTCCAACACTCCATCCTTTTGGAGTTGGGCTATGCGTTTCTTGTTGACATGTCCAAGATGACAATGCCACAAGAATGCTTTATCCAAATCATTGGAAGAATCAATACACAACACATCATTTTCTAAATTGTCTACAACCATCACAGTTTCATATATTCCATTACAAGGTAATGCTTCAAAATAGAAAACACCATTAAGATAAGCATCAATAGAACACTTTTCATTATCAAATGAATATCTAAAACCTTGTGTATACAAACCATGAAAAGAAATGATGTTTCTTGCCATATCTAGCGAATAGCAACAATTATTTAAATCTAATCCTAATCCATTACTAAGCACTAAAGAATAAACTCCAATCTTGGTGACAGGCGACGATCTTCTGTTTCCCATGACTAAGTTTATCTTCCCATGCTCCACATCCCTATCTCTTCTTAGGCCCTGCAAATCAGAACAAATGTGAAAACCACATCCTGTATCAAGAACCCAAGAAATAGATTGTGATGAATTATTAGATTTAATAGTGTAAATACATGTGTAGGACGGCTTGATCTTTCCATCCTTGATATCCTGCAGATATTTCGGGAAGCTTCATTTCCAATGCCCTATTTCATGGCAGTGGTGGCAATCTGCCTCCTTGGGGTTGGAGTTGGGTTTAGCGGAACTAACTTTGGATCCACTAGAAGAGGTACCATCATGGGACTTTCCCTTATGCTGGCCCTTTGAGCGAGCCTTCCTCTTCTTTCCCTTTCCTTGCCCAATTGCCAAGACTGGGGCAGCAACAGGAGTTGGAGTTGATGCCACAAATTTGTCTTTGAGGTTGCTCTCAGCAGTCCTCAACAAGCCCTGAATCTTTCTCAAAGAGACCTCCTCCTTGTTCATGTGGTAGGTCATGTGGAACTGGTTGTAGCAGGGAGGCAAGGAGTGAAGGATGATGTCAATTGCCAGCTCTTCATCAAAGTTAACATTTAACTTTAGCAGGCGATCGACATATCTCTGCATCTTTTGCAAATGAGCAGTAAGGGACTCTCCATTACCCATTTTGGCAGTGATCATCGAAGTGATGATCTCGTACCTTTCTTGCCTAGCGCTCTGGTAGTACTGGTCCAGCCGATCTTGATGCATCTCATAGGGGTACATGTCCTCATAGGACTTCTGGAGTTCTGCAGTCATAGTCGCCAGCATGATGCAATGGACTTTCGTGGCATCACGCTCGTGGGCCTCAAAGGCAGCGATTTCTTCAGCAGAGGCAGTGTTGATGTTGATTTCCTTCAGCTTCTCATCGAGGACATACTCTTTGTCCTCGTAACGAGTGACCATTCGGATGTTGCGGATCCAATCATTGAAATTGGACCCGTCAAAGATCACTCTCCCACACAAATTTATGAGTGAGAACGAGCCAGAGGAATTTGAGCCGGAAGTGTTGTTCAAGTTCGACATCTCGATATGCCCCTCTATTTTTTGACTGGGATGCCGAGGATCACAAAGCGGGTGTGAATAACCATGCAAATATACATGGTGCCCCCAATGTTACAGTCACCTATTCGACGTGTCGGTTAACCACACACGCTCCATCGAACTATGACAAACATCGAGTCACCATTTTCTACCTTTTCTTAGAGACCAATTAGTGTGCCGGTTAACCATACACGCTCCACTAACGTCTTAGCAAGGGTACAAAGTATAATTTCATGGAATTGCATCAATTCACTTTTGCCTAAACTAACTAAGATTGAGAATTTTTGAAAAAGCATTTAGTTACTTTATAAGTTCATTATACTTTTAATGAGGAAAGGTTTGCCCTATCCTACACGTTCGGCTAACGACCCTCCACTAGTCAAGGGTGCGGTGGGTAAGAGTGGATCCACAATGACGGTCATTTTATAGGTTGCTTCCTTAAACACCCCTTATAGACCAGCTTCGTGAATGAGGCCTACTAACGGTAAGACTAGCATTTATGTTATATATACATATATATATATATATATATATATATATATATATATATATATATATATATATATATATATATATATATATATATTACCTTTATAAAGCATACATCTACCACTTTTAAGACTTTGTCTTAAAAAACAAGGGGAAGACATCTCACCCGTTTGATTAAAATAGATGGCTTGATTAAAATGGAGCCTTAAGATCACACGGATTGATGACCTGTATTATATTATAGTATTATAAAACTCAAAACAAAACAAACAAATCCTTAACACTGAACTCACTCATTCTCTAAATTTTGTTCATACCAAACCTCCATTCCTCCCTTAAAATCACACTCTCTACCACCCATAATCGTCGCCGCCAGGCTTAACCACCTATCCTTACTCGCAGCACAATCGGATCATCTTCACCATCACCGAACAACCACCATCTCGAGCTTCACCTCCGTTAACAATCCACATCCACACTCTTCTCAAGCTCCATTGGTCTTCAACCACCCAAATCCACTGGATGTTCCGGCTCTTTCCGCCCTTAAACGCTCACAGCCAACTACTTGCCGCTTCTTTCCTATCTGGGTTAGATACAAAAGAACGGAGCGAATATGGCGGCCTTAAAATTGGGGCTTCAATCGGACATATTACGCCATTCTCAGCCACCATCGCCGCATCAATTAGATGTCGTAAACATATATTTCTTTCTCCTTCCTTCTTTGTCTAAAACATAGATTCAAAACTTACACCACCATCGGCGCCGCCTCCTGAAAAAACTTTATCCTCCCCACCACCACAGGGATTAAACCATCTTCACATCGGCGCCTCCTCCTGAAAAGTTTAGCAACGCCACCACCACAGGGATTAAACAATCTTCACTGTCTCTCTTAAGCGTTCTTTAGATCTGTAGATTTGTGTTAGTTTGTTAAATAAAGGTATAGATTTGTGGATATGCTCTATCATTTAAAGATCTGTATACGTATCTTATAGAGTTGTGCTTAATGGATTTTTGGTGTTCTTTTGGTCTTTCAGATTTACATGCATTGTTTCTCTGATTATCGATTCGAAGTTAAGATCAACCAAGGTATTTGTTGCTATATTGTGAACTAACTGAACCTAAACGTGTTAAGTTTGTTGAAATTAAGAGTCTTACAATAGCTGATTTAATCTTCTTGATTGTTTAGATAAATTGAGTTTTGTTGATAGAAAATAACATTTTATTTATATGTTTATAATTAGAAATTTGTTTTGATATAATGTTGATATATCATTTTCTGGATGAACGGTTATGTTTATGTTTTATTTAATTTTTCGATTGTTTATATTGGATATGTATTTTGTTAAAAACCATTTTTTATTTAGATGAACCCTTACAATATTGTTGTTTTTTGATATGTATAACGATATGATTATATTTGTTATATTACATATCTAATTTTAATTTAATAAAAGTCAAAGTGAATTAAGTCTAAAAAACGTTTCAAATTTGTAACCCATAATGTGATTCATAAATGATCAAAATGTCTAACAAACGTTAAAAAAAATATAGTTTCTACTTTTAATATATTAAAAAGCATTAGTTAGTAAGAGTAAACAAAAATTTGAAAAATAAAAGGTAACTATATTGATAAAGTTAAATCAACATAATTTTCGTTATAAATAAATACAATATATATTTTAATACTTAGTTTTACAAAAGCTTTTGAGTGGAACCAAAATGTCTAAAGTCACTTAAAAACAATTAAAAACTGATAAATATGTTACTATATATAAAATAGGTAATTCTAATAAGAATTTTTTATAAGAAATTGAAAAAATAAAAACATAGGATGGAGATAAAACGACAGTGAAAGAAATCAAGAAGTAAGCTACAAAGTTAGTACGGTCGACATAAATCTTATTGATTTTTTATTTTCTTTTCATGAGAAATTAAAAAAAGAAACTATATATCTTTCCTTCTAATTTTTATAATCATATTTCATTTTATTTTATAATAATAAAAAACAATATGTATAATATATAATTATAAATAATATTAAAATTTCTATATGAAATTAGAAAATAGTTTATAGTAAGTGGAAAAATAGATTTGACATGTGTTTTCTAAGAAACCAAAAGTTAAGAAAAAATGTTTGGAACCACAAAAATTATAAATAGTAATTTCTTAAAATAAGAAGATACATAACAAATATAATAAAATTTTATTTTGATTAATTTATACTAAATTAAATGAATACATTTTTTTTTCTGTAATGTTGCTTTAAAAGAATATAAAAGTAAGTAAAAAGCAAGACCGGCGTAGTTGTGGTGATGTGATGGAACACAAAAGATAATAGAAAGATTTTGTAGATTGTGTTGGGAAGATATCTTAAAAAGTTTAGTATACATATACATAGATAGACGAGAGATTTTGACTTCAAACGATATTTCCATTGATTTACATAATTGGTTTTTTCTCAATTGTTTATTTTATTAACTTTTTTATTTTATTATTATGTTATATTTCTAATATTTATAATAACTATAACAATATAGTTATTTGCAAAATAGTTTGTAGTGCGTCCTATTTTATTTTACTTAATTATTGTTCAACGCCCGATGTTAACTTTATATTATGTTATATTTCTAATATTTATAATATAATTATAACAATATAGTTATTTGCAAAATAATTTGTAGCGCATCCTATTTTATTTTACTTAATTATTGTTCAACGCCAGATGTTAACTTTATCAATTTATAATGTTTTTTAAATATTTTGATAATAAAATAAATCACCACATAAAGTTCCGTAATTCCGTATCATCCCTATAATATTATAGCTAATACTAGCCGGTATAAAGCATACATCTACCACTTTTAAGACTTTGTCTTAAAAAACAAGGGGAAGACATCTCACCCGTTTGATTAAAACGGATGGCTTGATTAAAATGGAGCCTTAAGATCACACGGATTGATGACATGTATTATATTATAGTATTATAAAACTCAAAACAAAACAAACAAATCCTTAACACTGAACTCACTCATTCTCTAAATTTTGTTCATACCAAACCTCCATTCCCCCCTTAAAATCACACTCTCTACCACCCGTAATCGCCGCCGCCAGGCTCCACCACTTATCCTTACTCGCAGCACAATCAGATCATCTTCACCATCACCGAACAACCACCATCTCGAGCTTCACCTCCGTTAACAATCCACATCCACTCTCTTCTCAAGCTCCATTGGTCTTCAACCACCCAAATCCACTGCATGTTCCGGCTCTTTCCGCCCTTAAACGCTCACAGCCAACTACTTGCCGCTTCTTTCCTATCTGGGTTAGATACAAAAGAACGGAGCGAATATGGCGGCCTTTAAATTGGGGCTTCAATGGGACATATTACGCCATTCTCAGCCACCATCGCCGCATCAATTAGATGTCGTCAACATCTATTTCTTTCTCCTTCCTTCTTTGTCTAAAACATAGATTCAAAACTTACACCACCATCGGCGCCGCCTCTTGAAAAAACTTTAGCCTCCCCCCCACCACAGGGATTAAACAATCTTCACATCGGCGCCTCCTCCTGAAAAGTTTAGCAACGCCACCACCACAGGGATTAAACAATCTTCACTGTCTCTCTTAAGCGTTCTTTAGATCTGTAGATTTGTGTTAGTTTGTTAAATAAAGGTATAGATTTGTGGATATGCTCTATCATTTAAAGATCTGTATACGTATCTTATAGAGTTGTGCTTAATAGATTTTTGGTGTTCTTTTGGTCTTTCAGATTTACATGCATTGTTTCTCTGATTATCGATTCGAAGTTAAGATCAACCAAGGTATTTGTTGCTATATTGTGAACTAACTGAACCTAAACGTGTTAAGTTTGTTGAAATTAAGAGTCTTACAATAGCTGATTTAATCTTCTTGATTGTTTAGATAAATGGAGTTTTGTTGATAGAAAATAACATTTTATTTATATGTTTATAATTAGAAATTTGTTTTGATATAATGTTGATATATCATTTTCTGGATGAACGGTTATGTTTATGTTTTATTTAATTTTCCGATTGTTTATATTGGATATGTATTTTGTTAAAAACTATTTTTTATTTAGATGAACCCTTACAATATTGTTGTTTTTTGATATGTATAACGATATGATTATATTTATTATATTACATATCTAATTTTAATTTAATAAAATTCAAAGTGATTTAAGTCTAAAAAACGTTCCAAATTTGTAACCCATAATGTGATTCATAAATGATCAAAATGTCTAACAAACATTAAAAAAAATATAGTTTCTACTTTTAATATATTAAAAAGCATTAGTTAGTAAGAGTAAACAAAAATTTGGAAAATGAAAGGTAACTATATTGATAGAGTTAAATCAACATAATTTTCGTTATAAATAAATATAACATATATTTTAATACTTAGTTTTACAAAAGCTTTTGAGTGGAACCAAAATGTCTAAAGTCACTTAAAAACAATTAAAAACTGATAAATATGTTACTATATATAAAATAGGTAATTCTAATAAGAATTTTTTATAAGAAATTGGAAAAATAAAAACATAGGATGGAGATAAAGCGCAGTGAAAGAAATCAAGATGTAAGCTACAAAGTTAGTACGGTCGACATAAATCTTATTGATTTTTCATTTTTTTTTCTTGAGAAATTAAAAAAAGAAACTATATATCTTTCCTTCTAATTTTTATAATCATATTTCATTTTATTTTATAATAATAAAAAACAATATGTATAATATATAATTATAAATAATATTAAATTTTCTATATGAAATTAGAAAATACTTTAGAGTAAGTGGAAAAATAGATTTGACATGTGTTTTCTAAGAAACCAAAAGTTAAGAAAAAATGTTTGGAACAACAAAAATTATAAATAGTAATTTCTTGAAATAAGAAGATACATAACAAATATAATAAAATTTTATTTTGATTAATTTATATTAAATTAAATGAACACATTTTTTTTTTCTGTAATGTTGCTTTAAAAGAATAGAAGAGTAATTAAAAAGCAAGACCGACATAGTTGTGGTGATGTGATGTAACACAAAAGATAATAGAAAGATTTTGTAGATTTTGTTGGGAAGATATCTTAAAAAGTTTAGTATACATATACATAGATAGACGAGAGATTTTGAATTCAAACGATATTTCCATTGATTTACATAATTGGTTTTCTCAATTGTTTATTTTATTAACTTTTTTATTTTATTATTATGTTATATTTCTAATATTTATAATAACTATAACAATATAGTTATTTGCAAAATAGTTTGTAGTGCGTCCTATTTTATTTTACTTAATTATTGTTCAACGCCCGATGTTAACTTTATATTATGTTATATTTCTAATATTTATAATATAATTATAACAATATAGTTATTTGCAAAATAATTTGTAGCGCATTCTATTTTATTTTACTTAATTATTGTTCAACGTCAGATGTTAACTTTATCAATTTATAATGTTTTTTAAATATTTTGATAATAAAATAAATCACCACATAAAGTTCCGTAATTCCGTATCATCCCTATAATATTATAGTTAATACTAGCCGGTATAAAGCATACATCTACCACTTTTAAGACTTTGTCTTAAAAAACAAGGGGAAGACATCTCACCCGTTTGATTAAAATGGATGGCTTGATTAAAATGGAGCCTTAAGATCACACGGATTGATGACCTGTATTATATTATAGTATTATAAAACTCAAAACAAAACAAACAAATCCTTAACACTGAACTCACTCATTCTCTAAATTTTGTTCATACCAAACCTCCATTCCCCCCTTAAAATCACACTCTCTACCACCCGTAATCGTCGCCGCCAGGCTCCACCACCTATCCTTACTCGCAGCACAATCGGATCATCTTCACCATCACCGAACAACCACCATCTCGAGCTTCACCTCCGTTAACAATCCACATCCACTCTCTTCTCAAGCTCCATTGGTCCTTAACCACCCAAATCCACTGCATGTTCCGGCTCTTTCCGCCCTTAAACGCTCACAGCCAACTACTTGCCGCTTCTTTCCTATCTGGGTTAGATACAAAAGAAACGGAGCGAATATGGCGGCCTTTAAATTGGGGCTTCAATGGGACATATTACGCCATTCTCAGCCACCATCGCCGCATCAATTAGATGTCGTCAACATCTATTTCTTTCTCATTCCTTCTTTGTCTAAAACATAGATTCAAAACTTACACCACCATCGGTGCCGCCTTCTGAAAAAACTTTAGCCTCCCCACCACCACAGGGATTAAACAATCTTCACATCGACGCCTCCTCCTGAAAAGTTTTGCAACGCCACCACCACAGGGATTAAACAATCTTCACTGTCTCTCTTAAGCGTTCTTTAGATCTGTAGATTTGTGTTAGTTTGTTAAATAAATGTATAGATTTGTGGATATGCTCTATCATTTAAAGATCTGTATACGTATCTTATAGAGTTGTGCTTAATGGATTTTTGGTGTTCTTGTCTTTCAGATTTACATGCATTGTTTCTCTGATTATCGATTCGAAGTTAAGATCAACCAAGGTATTTGTTGCTATATTGTGAACTAACTGAACCTAAACGTGTTAAATTTTTGAAATTGAGAGTCTTACAATAGCTGATTTAATCTTCTTGATTGTTTAGATAAATGGAGTTTTGTTGATAGAAAATAACATTTTTATTTATATGTTTATAATTAGAAATTTGTTTTGATATAATGTTGATATATCATTTTCTGGATGAACGGTTATGTTTATGTTTTATTTAATTTTTCGATTGTTTATATTGGATATGTATTTTGTTAAAAACTATTTTTTATTTAGATGAACCCTTACAATATTGTTGTTTTTTGATATGTATAACGATATGATTATATTTATTATATTACATATCTAATTTTAATTTAATAAAATTCAAAGTGATTTAAGTCTAAAAAACGTTTCAAATTTGTAACCCATAATGTGATTCATAAATGATCAAAATGTCTAACAAACGTTAAAAAAATATAGTTTCTACTTTTAATATATTAAAAAGCATTAGTTAGTAAGAGTAAACAAAAATTTGGAAAATGAAACGTAACTATATTGATAGAGTTAAATCAACATAATTTTCGTTATAAATAAATATAATATATATTTTAATACTTAGTTTTACAAAAGCTTTTGAGTGGAACCAAAATGTCTAAAGTCACTTAAAAACACTTAAAAACTGATAAATATGTTACTATATATAAAATAGGTAATTCTAATAAGAATTTTTTATAAGAAATTGGAAAAATAAAAACATAGGATGGAGATAAAGCGGCAGTGAAAGAAATCAAGAAGTAAGCTACAAAGTTAGTACGGTCGACATTATTGATTTTTTATTTTCTTTTCATGAGAAATTAAAAAAAGAAACTATATATCTTTCCTTCTAATTTTTATAATCATATTTCATTTTATTTTATAATAATAAAAAACAATATGTATAATATATAATTATAAATAATATTAAATTTTCTATATGAAATTAGAAAATAGTTTAGAGTAAGTGGAAAAATAGATTTGACATGTGTTTTCTAAGAAACCAAAAGTTAAGAAAAAATGTTTGGAACAACAAAAATTATAAACAGTAATTTCTTAAAATAAGAAGATACATAACAAATATAATAAAATTTTATTTTGATTAATTTATATTAAATTAAATGAACACATTTTTTTTTCTGTAATGTTGCTTTAAAAGAATAGAAGAGTAAGTAAAAAGCAAGACCGGTATAGTTGTGGTGATGTGATGGAACACAAAAGATAATAGAAAGATTTTGTAGATTGTGTTGGGAAGATATCTTAAAAAGTCTAGTATACATATACATAGATAGACGAGAGATTTTGAATTCAAACGATATTTCCATTGATTTACATAATTGGTTTTCTCAATTGTTTATTTTATTAACTTTTTTATTTTATTATTATGTTATATTTCTAATATTTATAATAACTATAACAATATAGTTATTTGCAAAATAGTTTGTAGTGCGTCCTATTTTATTTTACTTAATTATTGTTCAACGACCGATGTTAACTTTATATTATGTTATATTTCTAATATTTATAATATAATTATAACAATATAGTTATTTGCAAAATAATTTGTAGCGCATCCTATTTTATTTTACTTAATTATTGTTCAACGCCAGATGTTAACTTTATCAATTTATAATGTTTTTTAAATATTTTGATAATAAAATAAATCACCACATAAAGTTCCGTAATTCCGTATCATCCCTATAATATTATAGTTAATACTAGCCGGTATAAAGCATACATCTACCACTTTTAAGACTTTGTCTTAAAAAACAAGGGGAAGACATCTCACCCGTTTGATTAAAATGGATGACTTTGATTAAAATGGAGCCTTAAGATCACACGGATTGATGACATGTATTATATTATAGTATTATAAAACTCAAAACAAAACAAACAAATCCTTAACACTGAACTCACTCATTCTCTAAATTTTGTTCATACCAAACCTCCATTCCCCCCTTAAAATCACACTCTCTACCACCCGTAATCGCCGCCGCAGGCTCCACCACCTATCCTTACTCGCAGCACAATTGGATCATCTTCACCATCACCGAACAACCACCATCTCGAGCTTCACCTCCGTTAACAATCCACATCCACTCTCTTCTCAAGCTCCATTGGTCTTCAACCACCCAAATCCACTGCATGTTCCGGCTCTTTCCGCCCTTAAACGCTCACAGCCAACTACTTGCCGCTTCTTTCCTATCTGGGTTAGATACAAAAGAAACGGAGCGAATATGGCGGCCTTTAAAGTGGGGCTTCAATGGGACATATTACGCCATTCTCAGCCACCATCGCCGCATCAATTAGATGTCGTCAACATCTATTTCTTTCTCATTCCTTCTTTGTCTAAAACATAGATTCAAAACTTACACCACCATCGGTGCCGCCTTCTGAAAAAACTTTAGCCTCCCCACCACCACAGGGATTAAACAATCTTCACATCGACGCCTCCTCCTGAAAAGTTTTGCAACGCCACCACCACAGGGATTAAACAATCTTCACTGTCTCTCTTAAGCGTTCTTTAGATCTGTAGATTTGTGTTAGTTTGTTAAATAAATGTATAGATTTGTGGATATGCTCTATCATTTAAAGATCTGTATAGGTATCTTATATAGTTGTGCTTAATGGATTTTTGGTGTTCTTGTCTTTCAGATTTACATGCATTGTTTCTCTGATTATCGATTCGAAGTTAAGATCAACCAAGGTATTTGTTGCTATATTGTGAACTAACTGAACCTAAACGTGTTAAATTTTTGAAATTGAGAGTCTTACAATAGCTGATTTAATCTTCTTGATTGTTTAGATAAATGGAGTTTTGTTGATAGAAAATAACATTTTATTTATATGTTTATAATTAGAAATTTGTTTTGATATAATGTTGATATATCATTTTCTGGATGAACGGTTATGTTTATGTTTTATTTAATTTTTCGATTGTTTATATTGGATATGTATTTTGTTAAAAACTATTTTTTATTTAGATGAACCCTTACAATATTGTTGTTTTTTGATATGTATAACGATATGATTATATATATTATATTACATATCTAATTTTAATTTAATAAAATTCAAAGTGATTTAAGTCTAAAAAACGTTTCAAATTTGTAACCCATAATGTGATTCATAAATGATCAAAATGTCTAACAAACGTTAAAAAAATATAGTTTCTACTTTTAATATATTAAAAAGCATTAGTTAGTAAGAGTAAACAAAAATTTGAAAAATAAAAGGTAACTATATTGATAGAGTTAAATCAACATAATTTTCGTTATAAATAAATATAATATATATTTTAATACTTAGTTTTACAAAAGCTTTTGAGTGGAACCAAAATGTCTAAAGTCACTTAAAAACAATTAAAAACTGATAAATATGTTACTATATATAAAATAGGTAATTCTAATAAGAATTTTTTATAAGAAATTGGAAAAATAAAAACATAGGATGGAGATAAAGCGGCAGTGAAAGAAATCAAGAAGTAAACTACAAAGTTAGTACGGTCGACATAAATCTTATTGATTTTTTATTTTCTTTTCATGAGAAATTAAAAAAAGAAACTATATATCTTTCCTTCTAATTTTTATAATCATATTTCATTTTATTTTATAATAATAAAAAACAATATGTATAATATATAGTTATAAATAATATTAAATTTTCTATATGAAATTAGAAAATAGTTTAGAGTAAGTGGAAAAATAGATTTGACATGTGTTTTCTAAGAAACCAAAAGTTAAGAAAAAATGTTTGGAACAACAAAAATTATAAACAATAATTTCTTGAAATAAGAAGATACATAACAAATATAATAAAACCACAAAGGCCCAATAACATGAAAAAGAGTAATTTAGGCCCAATAGGCATGTAAATGGGCCACAAAAGCCCAATAAACATGTAATCCATAACTTAGGCCCAAATTAACATGTAAGTGGGTCGCAAGACCCAATAAACATGTCATGGAAAAACATTGGGCTCAATATACACTTAATTGGGCCCTTAGGACCCAATGGCCAAGAAAAGTGAATATTAGGTCCAATAAATAGTTATCGGCGTATTTCGTTCGTTTGTTTTGTTCCGTTGTTTGTTTTAGCTCAAGGTTTACTAGATGGATGATAAGAAGCTTTCTTTTGTAAAAATGACATTTTTGGCCAATAATCCTCCAATTTTTAATTAAGGCCCAAAGTTTTGTAAAAATGACACTTTAGTCCATAATTTATAAAAAATTGTAATTTTGTCCCAAATGTCTATAAACTTACGATTTTAACCCAAAATGTTATATTGTCACATTTAGAACCCTGTGTTGAGTTGAAAACTCTTTAGATCGATTAAATCTTTAACAGGTAAATCAATAAGAATGACAAATACTGGAACACACAATGAATCAATTCGTATTTCGAATGATTAAAATATAGTCACACCTCAGAAGAGCTCGACTAAGAACTTCCTCTGTTGAGGTGTGCTAGGGTTTACAGTACAATGAATACAATAATAATGAAAAGAGTTAATGACAAGGATGCATGCATGCACCTTATATACTAAACCCTATAAAGAT
This sequence comes from Lactuca virosa, assembly GCF_052849685.1. Lineage (NCBI taxonomy): Eukaryota > Viridiplantae > Streptophyta > Magnoliopsida > Asterales > Asteraceae > Lactuca > Lactuca virosa. The sequence goes on along the minus strand of NC_136433.1, from coordinate 306,732,358 downwards.
AAACACGGTTGGACAGGCCCAAACCGAGAGTACATAATGGACCGAACATCTAAGGCCCAATGGTGCAATCCTTTAAACCCAACAATCTCCCCCTTTGCGCCAATTGAGGCGAGAGACTACTTCGGTTGAGTAACTGTAGTTTTCCTCACAGTCTTGAATAGCTTGGGGATGATGGCAAGAAGAGTTTGACGGAAAAGAATATACCACCGAAGCATATCAGTGAACATCTTTTTATCGGCTTCGCTGTTCTGATTACACCCATGAATGATATTGAGAATATGCTCCAAGCAGGCAGTGGAGAACATGTGTTTGTCAATAAGAGCGAACAGGCACTTTTGACCTTCGCCCCTAATGAACATGACTGTATGAAACTTGGGGTCGATTTTACCCTTAATCCTCACATTGATGTCGCTTGCCTTCCCAATTGGCTTGATAGTGGGCTTCTTCTTTATGGCAGAGGCGATTTCCTGATCCATCTTTGCGACTTCAAGAATATAACACACCAGCATTCGCTTGATGTGATCTATAATAGGCTTATACTCCTTTTGATTAGTCAGCAAAATGTTGTTCAGGAGAATCCAGTCATGAGGATTCAAATTTGATAAGTCAGCCAGGGAGATCATATGAACGGAACTGTCTGAGCCTCGGGTCACTTTGAACTTGATATTGATAAATTTCCCTACTGAAGTGGGTTTCAACACCTTGACTGTTGTGATTTTCTGATTACTCCAAGTCAAGTATTGCGGCTGAGCGAACTCAAGATAGTACTCAAGCAGATCTCGATCAACCTTCGGTCCGGGGAAGCAATGGCAGCTGTTGACTCAAAACAATGAAAAATGAATGCCTTTCGGGTGATTGGCATATCAAATTGTGAGTCCTTGGAATTCTCAAGCGCAAAAGAAAATACCGGTTCGAGCCAATGAGTGCTTGGAGCTTCAATTACCTCCCTCTGAAGCGTTTCCATAGACCACAGAGGAAACATAGACTTCCTCTGTTCTAGCTCTTCGTTTGCTTTCCTCTCCTTATCCAAAACTTCCTTCGCTTTTCGAACCTTTGCCTCAATCTCTCGATCATCAGGCTTGACTTTGAGGCTGTAGGTTTTAGAAGCATTTGCATTTTCTCCTGTATCAGTTTCATCATTGTTTTCATCCTCATCATCATCACCAATCTTCTTCTTTCGTTTGTCCTTCATACTGCCCGAAGCTTCATTACCCTTCGGCTCAGTAGTGACTTTCGGTTGGGTGAAAGGTTTACTTTTTGGAGGTGGTTGAGATTGACCATGGCCCTGAGTAACATTTTCTCCCCCTTGTTTCGGAGGTACAACGGGCTCCAGAACATCCTCAATTCTGCTTAAAATATCCAGAGCAGGTCTCAACTTCTCAGCCAAGTGGCGTCGAATTGAGATGGTAAGGATCGAGTCATGGGCTTCCAGAAGGTGTAGAAGAATGGAATGCACATCACCAACCGAACTTTTAAACACTGCACGCTCAGACTTTAATTCATTAATTTCCATGGTCGCAGCCTTGAGCTTCAGATTCTGAATCTTAAGCTGAGAAGTTCGTTTATCCAGCTCATCCATGATCCTGTTTTCGACAGCTAGTTCAACTTCAAGTTGAGTGAGACGTGCATCAACTGAAGTGTGAAGCTTAGTGTTGGCGGTCTGGATTGCTTGGCGTGTTTCCTCAAAATGCTTCTTTTCATCCTCAAGTGAACGCGTAAGATTATCAATAGAAGCGTTCACGGTTTGAGCATTCTTCTGAGTGGCAGCTTGGAGAAAATCAAGAAAATGTTGAGTTTCAGAAACTAGTTTTTCGACGTTTGCGGTCGCTTGTTTGCAATCCTTGGTGGAGGCTTCGACTCTAAGAGAAGCTTTCTGACAGGTGGAAGTAGAGGCATCAATAGCTTTAACAACATTAGAGATGGAAGTGTCATGCTCTTTGACAAAGGTTGCCAACAGAGCCTTGATTGCTGCTTCGGAATATGTACTGCCAGAAGAGGAAGAGAGCAGTTGGTCGAGCTTGTCATTCATAGCCTTGAGATGCTTCTTCGTGATAGGAGCGTCATCATCATCATCGCTCTGTACTCGATAAGGACTAAAGTAAACAGAGTCGGATTCCGTGTCATCACCTCCAAGAACAGGTTCAGATTCGTGGGAAGGAGGTGGTGATAAAGGTTTTGAGGTAATTGGGGGTTCAGAACCGAAAGTAGATGCCCCCGTATCAGATACGTTGACACGAACAATAGGTTTGGTTGGAGAAGTAGTAGTTGTAGTAACTTCGGTGAATAAAGGGGTTGGAATTGGAATCGAGGTGGTAGTTGAAGATGAGATGGGTGGAGGAAAGGGAGCAATAGTAATTGGAACCGAATGTGTAGGAGAAGGAGGAGGTGATTGTCGGTTACCTACATTAGTTGGGGAGGGTGGAGGCGAATTACCTCGAGGTGGACTTTCGGTTTGAGAAACGTCATCTTCAGTTGACTCGGGTTCGGGTTGTGGGTCAGATGGAACATACTCAGAGTCACTTGAAGATAGGGAAGGAGACTTCGGCCTGTGAGCTTTCTTCTTGATCTTTTGTTTCTTTGGAGCAGTAGGCGCTACGTGTTCAGACTCGCGTTTCTTGGGAGTAGAAACTTTGGAGGATTGACCGTCATTTTCCCCTTTTCTATCAGGCTTCTTCCCTCTTTTCGCCGGTTTATCTGCAGCGTCTAACGAGCTTTTCATTTCTGGAGTAAGCTGCCGTGGCCCTGTAGGGGGTAGCTTCTTGTACTCAGTGATGACCTTGCTTTCATTGGAAACACATCTGTATATAGATTCCGTAATCGAACCAATGAAGAGAAATTTGGAGGGATCTGAAACAAGGATCCTCGTCGTGTGGAAAGTAGCAATTGATGACATCAGTGAATCCGCCATTGTTGGTACTTGAAACTTTTCCATCGCCCATTTAGTAACAAGAGTCAAAACCTAGCACAAGAAATTTCAGAATGCCGTGAAGAAGAGCCGATACTCTGAACTAGTTGAGACCATAAGATTGATCCAAAATCCATGTTAACCCCATGGTACAGACCGTAAAGAAGGGTCATGAACGCCCTGCTCGTGCCATCAGAACCTGCAACCCTCTCCGATAAACCCTTGGAGAAGAGGGTAAATAGACTGTTCCACTGAGGAGGAATACATGATTTCTTGAACTTGGTGACAGTGGTGAGAATCTCAGTATACCCCATATCATAGAACAACGTGAATAATTGAGTTGTGGTGATGGAATCAGGGTTGATCATGGAGTCGTCGACAGCAAACCTGAGCAACTGACAAAACCTGGCTTTTGAAATCGACGCCTTGTGATTGACAATCTCAAAGAAAATGCGCTCCTTGGCTTTGTCGTAGACAGCGGTTGAGTAGACCAGAGAAAGCATCGACATTGTAACACACTCCACCTGGGTTAGGGCTATGACAAGTGGTGAATATTTGAGATAATCAACCACTTGCAGCATGTAGGGATCATACTGGAAAGGTGAGAATTCAATGATGAGGTTTTGATTCGGTTTAATGGTGAGAAGAGATGAATGAGTAGTTTGTTCATAAACAGATAAAGATTCAGCCATTGTAGCGGGTGTGAAGAAGAAGATGAATAGTAGAAATTCGTCAGTGTGTTCTTGAGAGAGAGGAGAATTGGTAAAGAAGCCCAGGAGGTGTGAGAAAACTTTATATACCATCGCCAGGAGAGAGAAAAAAAATCTTGAGTAATGATTACACGATTTTCTGAATCGACGCCTGAAAATGCGTGATTTGACAGCTGGGTTTCCCTATGAAGGCGTCAACAGGTGTGATATTAGGAACCATTTCAAATTCATGCGCCTTTCCATCCTTACCACCTTTCAAATTCTGAACCGTTTCGAATTCATGCTGACTCACCCGTTTCCTTTTTAATAAAATCGACTCCACCATAAGGAACCGAATAAATGTGTCTGAAAATAGCTTATTAGTAACCCGAACTAGACTTGTGAAAATCACTTGGATTCTCGTGCAAGAGTGTGCCAATAAAAAGAAATAAAGCAAAATTATTTGTGGGAATATATGTGATGTTCATTAAGACACGAAACTGTAGATCCCGGGCGCGAATCTCTTCCTTCAAAGTCAAGAGAGACTTAGAAGTGTCTGTGTGGTCTCCCGTGAAAATACTATTAAATGTTTGTAAAGAAACATTGAAAGGCATCTTTTTATTATAAGGCTTTAAAAGGTGGTTCAACTTCAACCGAACTTCAGTGCTTGAAATAAGACCGAAAGTTGGATAAAGTACCTGTGAGACCGATGTGGCCTGTTGAACAAGTAGGTTTGATAAAATATTCAGTGACTTGATGAATTTCAGAAATTTCAAAAAAAATAAAACAAAGCTGGATCTTATGGGAAGAAACATATTGGTGTTAGACAGTTTCATAAAGATCACGCAAAAATAAAAAGAGATTTCTTGAGGTAACAAGTAATAGCTTGAACATTAGAGCGTTCACCGTCAATTCATTTAAAGTATTGGATATTGGGTTTCACTTAGCACGTGGTGAACGAAACTAAGATCATTAACACAGAAGTTGTGTAACCATAAACCTTAGTGGTAAGTGTTGAGAGTCTCAAGGGTTACGATTATGAAACGAAAGTAGATGGAGAAGAGTGTAGGTGGTTAAAGAACCGAAAGTACCTCTGCTATATAAAAATGACAAAGCAGACAACTCTTTGACTCAATATGAGAAGAGTAAGGTAGCTCATGATTTGAGTGATTTTGGCGGCCTGATTGGGAAGAAACGATCGGTGTTTATCGAATCATTAAGGCTACACTCAGAGTCTTGGAGGCTTCGGTCTACATGCAGCAGCATGCTTCTAGGGACACCTAGCTAGTACAAAGATAAGAAAGTTATACTTGCCCCAACATCATTTTGTGTCACATCTTGAAACTAGGTAAGAATTGAGAGATAAAACTAAAAACAAATAGAAATATTTTTGTAGTTTTGGATTTTTCTGAAAAAATAATAAAAACAGAAATTAAAATATTTTTGGATTTTTGTAATTTCTGAAAAATAATAAAAACAGAAAATAAAATATTTTTGAATTTTTATGAATAGAAACGAAGTAAGAAAAGACATAAACAATGTACAAATTATACAACCGAAACGTCACGTAAAAGTAGTGAAGCGAAATAGACCGAGCGTTCGGTTCATTTCGGTTCCGAAAAAATTCAGGAGCCGAAATAGACCGAGCGTTCTGTGACAACCGTCAATTTTTGGCCAAGTCAAAGTCAACTAAAGTCAACAAGTCAAACCGGTCAACTCATCTAACCCTTGTATATTAGGGTTTCCATTATGTTTCTTATTGTACAACTCGCAATCTTAATACAAAGTATCACTTAGAGTTTTCACGTGTTCAGAAATTCTAAACCCTAATCAGGGCAAGTGATGAAACTACTTGATAAAACATTATTCCTTAACCCTCGGGGGCATATAACAATCTTAACGAGACATAATGGGATGTACAAACCTTGCGTTACGAAGCCAAACACTCAAAAGGTCGCAAACGAGATCTCTCCCAAATCTCTCCAAGTATGTGAAATCTCTCCCAAATCTCTCTCTGTATGATAAATCTCTCCAAGTATGTGAAATCTCTCCCAAATCTCTCCAATTATGTGAAATCTCTCCCAAATCTCTCTCTGTATGAGAAATCTCTCCAAGTGTGTGAAATATCTCCCAAATCTCTCTCTGTATGAGAAATCTCTCCAAGTGTGTGAAATCTCTCCCAAATCTCTCCAAGTATGTGAAATCTCTCCCAAATCTCTCTCTGTATGAGAAATCTCTCCAAGTGTGTGAAATCTCTCCCAAATCTCTCTCTGTATGAGAAATCTCTCCAAGTGTGTGAAATCTCTCCCAAATCTATCCAAGTATGTGAAATCTCTCCCAAATCTCTCTCAAAATCTCTCTCAACTTTTTATAATCACTCGGGGCATCCCGACCCTCGAATTAGACGAAAACAGCTCGAAAACGGAAGTCTACGCGAAAAACAGCTTTAAGGAGCCGAACCCTCTTAAGGAGCCGAACCCTCTTAGGAACCGAACTTGTCAGAAGCGAACTACACCCTCTCGGACCGAAGCTCAGCAGACCAAACCGAGACCTCGGACCTTCGGCCCCAATCCGAGAAGCCTCGCAGACTTCGCCTCTTTGCCCGGTTTTCAACCACGACTTCGTTTTAAGCCCGTTTTTCGTGATTTTAACGCGGGATTTTCACCCAAACTTATATTTTAACATAAGAGAGCCTGAATATTCATTTTTTAATTATATTTTGGGGAAAATCTTTGTCCAAGAATAAAATCTATTAGGTGAGATATTTAGGTGGAGTGTTGACTTATCCTTTGAGCAATGACACAAGTTACCTCCCATACCCACTCCATTACCATCCCTAGTCACTATTCACCCATACCTAGTCAATCATTGTCCTTTTTACACTTTTTTTCAGCCATAATCTTGAACAAAAGCTGGAGAAATCCTTATCTCTCCTCCCACTATATTCACTTTTTCTCAAGAAGAACAAACACATCTATTTCACTTTCTCTCTCTAAAATTCGAGATTCAAAGGCTGGTCTTGAGTTTTCCTACACATTTGGTAAGTATCTTCCTCCTACACTTAGATATTCTACTATCCTTCATCCAAATCATGGATTGCTTACACAAATATCGTCATAATTATTGTTAGATTTTCAAATCTTCAAGCATCTCCCAAGTGTTCTTGAGTTGAACACTTCTTTTCTTCGTCATCCATCTACTGAAGTCACTCAAGGTGAGTTCATACCCCTACATTTTCATGTTTTCATCAAGTTTTAGGGGGGGGGGGGGGGAAACACCAAAAACTTAAATAAATTCAAACAACAGCTTTCATCAGAAAAGTTGAGTCTTATTCACGGACTTTTTTGACCATCTTAAACTTAATATCTTTCAAAACTGTTTAATATGAAAATAGTTCAGGTTCATACCTTTAAAATGACTACTTTTACATCTCCATACGATTTTTCTACAATTTATGGTGATTTTTATAAAACTGCTTATCATTTCAGAAACGAATTCGGACCAGTCTATGAATATGAACATTTAAACACCAGTTATAGACTCCTAAAAATCATAATAAAAATTATGAGCAAACTAGACACAATTTCTAAACTCTCAAAATTTACGGAATCAGTTTTCGACTTCGTATTATTTTTCTATAATTATTCCAAGAACAGGAACAGAAAAGATAAAACTAGTAAATTTTTAATAACTCATTTACACCTTGTAACTTGTTGAGCAAGGTGTGTATTATCATATATAAATACATGTTGTTTATATTACATGTCTTTTACCTCATTATAAAGGTTTACATCATATACAAAGAAGATTTCTACCATTACAAAATGTTTTTGATAAGCTATAATAGGTATAGTTTATGTTTCCATTAACACAACAAACACATTGCGGAAGGTTATATTCCCACTGAAAAAGGTTTTACACTCACGCACACTACACGTAAACTTGTTAACGTAAATTGTGAGACATTCCTGTTAGTACTCCTAGAGTACGGTTTAAAATTCCTGGTAGTTATAACCAGAGTCTCTTGTAGGGAGAACGTGATAGTTGTGTATAGATCTATATTGGGTTTGACAAACCACACCTGAGCTGCATGCAACAGCTAGACCAGCAGGTCTGGGGTGACAAGTGTCATTATCTATTTCGACACCTGAGAAACGTCATGGCAGGTTCATTAGTCATAGTATGGTTATAGCGAATCACATAGGGAGTTAACAACACATAAAGTTTACGGGGATTTTATAAATCAAAAAAGGTTTTATGTCGAGTTAAAATCACTTTTATATCAATAAGTATGGATATTACTTATACACTTTTGGTCTTGGAATTAAAGACTACACATCACTCTCATGGGGTATTAACAAAACATAAGATTTACGGGTTTTACTTCAAAAATTAAACGAGTTTATGTCGATTTAAACTTGCATAAATTACTTTAAGTATGGAAAAATACTTGTACATTTCGGTCTTGAATTTTAAGACTACAATGCATTTTATAAGGAAAATATTAGATTTTTCTTGGTATCACACAACTCATTACAAAGATCGGTTTCGAAACTCATCATCTAAAAAGCTAATGAACTCACCAACTTAATTGTTGACACTTTTTCAAAACTACTTGTATTCTCAGGAAATCAACGAAACCAGGTAACCACAAGCTTTTGAGGATGGAACGTTGCGGCGTTGAACAACTATTTTTATATCATGTTGTAATCAATCATTGAAATATGTAACACTTGAAACCATGTAATTCTTTTCCTATTATATTTATGATTGGTTGTATTGCTTTGATCACTATTATACTCGTTGTTATGATACTATACATGAAGTCCGCCACCCCCGGACGTTTCCGCCATCCTTGGTTTGGGGGTGTGACACGTTCGCTCTATTTCGCGTTCGGTTCATTTCGGTTCCCAAAAATTCAGGAGCCGAAATAGACCGAGCGTTCGGTCTATTTTGCTTGGATAAATTTTAATGAGGCAAAAGCGATTTCGGTACTGACTCAGCTTCCATCATTCCTAAGCCTTGTAAAAATTTGTTAAAGCTTGCTTCCGGTAAGGCTTTTGTAAAGATGTCAGCTAGTTGATCAGTGGTTCTAACAAATTGGATTTCGACATTACCATCCTCCACGTGATCCTTGATGAAATGATACCTCAGTGCGATATGTTTCGTTTTTGAGTGTTGCACTGGATTGTGACATATCCTTATTGCGCTTTCAGAGTCACAGTACAAAGGGATTTTCTTCATGTTCATGCCATAGTCTCTAAGTTGACTTTGTATCCATATAACCTGTGAGGTACAAGACGTTGCGGCTATGTATTCGGCTTCGGCTGTGGAAAGAGGCACACATGTTTGTTTCTTCGATTGCCAGGTGACGAGTTTGCCATCAAGAAACTGACACCTGCCAGTTGTGCTCTTTCGGTCCAGTCCACATCCACCTAGATCGGCATCAGAGAATGCTTGTACAAAGAATCCTGATTTCGCCGGGTACCACAAACCGAGAGATGAGGTTCGCTTCAGATATCGAAAAATATTCTTCACAGCCATCATGTGAGGTTCGCGTGGATTTGCTTGAAACCTGGCACAATAACAGACAGAACACATAATGTCTGGTCGACTAGCTGTTAGATACATTAAAGATCCTACCATTTGGCGATAGATGGTCATGTCAACAGCTGGTTTTTCCAGAGAAGGTGTTAACTTCGTGCCAAACGCCATAGGAACCTTCACTTTTGACTCTCCCAACATTCCAAACTTTACTAGTAAGGTCTTGGTGTAAGCCTCTTGATTAATAAAAATGCCTTCGGGTCCCTGTCTAATATTCAAGCCAAGGAAAAAGTTAATTGGACCCATTGAGCTCATCTCAAACTTAGTCTCCATCAACTTCCTGAATTCAGCTGTGAGGCTGGGATTCGTGGAACCGAAGATGATATCATCGACATAAATTTGGACGATCATAAGGTGGTCACCTTCTTTCTTATGAAAGAAGGTTGGGTCAACCGAACCTTGTTTAAATTTAGACATTTTTAGAAATCGAGTAAGTGTTTCATACCATGCTCTAGGAGCTTGCTTCAGACCGTAAACCGCCTTGTCCAGAATGTAGCAGTGATCTGGATACTTTTCGTTCACAAAACCAGGTGGTTGCTCTACGTACACCATCTCTTCTAATTCTCCATTTAAGAATGCACACTTGACATCCATTTGGAAAACTTCAAAGTTTTTGTGAGCAACGTATGCCAGAAAGATCCGAACTGATTCTAGCCTTGCTACAGGAGCGAAGGTTTCTTCGTAATCAATCCCTTCTTCCTGACAATACCCTTTGACTACTAGCCTTGCTTTGTTACGAATCACATTTCCTTCTTTGTCCATCTTGTTTCTGAAAACCCACTTCAATCCAACCACAGATGCATCCTTTGGTGTAGGAATTAGTCTCCATACTTTGTTTCGCTCAAATTCATTGAGTTCGTCTTGCATTGCCTGTACCCAATCAGAGTGATCGAGTGCAGTGTTAATAGTCTTTGGTTCAACTTTGGAGACAAACGAATTAAACATGCAAAATTCCACTTGAGAGAACAATGCAGTTTGTTTCGCTTTCAGTTGAGAACGTGTGAGAACTCTTTCCGATGATTCACCAATGATTTGGGTTTTTGGATGATCTTTTGTCCATTTGGTGAAGGGAGGGTAATTTGAATCATAGGAGGCATCCATTTCAGTATTTACTTCTTCTTCGAATTCTGACTGTGTATCATCATTTTCATTATGGACATTCTCCCCCTCGAATGATGAAACGGTTTCGGCTTCAGGCTCAGAATTCTCCCCCTCGATTGGACGTTCAGTGTGTATGGTGGTTGATGGATTCTCGCTCTGTCACACCCCAAAACCGGAACGGCGGAAACGTTCGGGGCGGAGGACGTCATGTACAGTATCACAACAATGCATAGTAGTAAACAAGAAACAACATCATTCATTGCATTAATAATATAATTTAATACAAGTGTGTTCTGTGAAGTTTATAAGACACCAAAAATGTAAATCAAAATAAAAGATGAGTCTTGAACGAGCTCCATCTTCTCAAAACCTGGCATCGGTACCTGTCTACTGATGACCTGAGAATACAAGTTATTTTGAAAGAGTTTATCAGCTTTAAAGCTGGTGAGTTCATAAGCATTTTAGTGTCATTGATTGTAGGAAAGTGTTTGTAAGTACTTGATGTATAAGTTTGTAAATGTTTGTATCTCCTAGAAAATCCTATATTTTCTACTAAACGTAGCCTTCTACCAAGGCATCAAGTGAAATGTATGTTTGTTTCTTGTAAAAGTGTGTATTTTCCCAAGGATGACTATCATTAACCAAAAATATAGTTTTACATTACCTTTTATGTGAAAAGATCACAATGTGAATGCAATGGGGAAATAATAAAGTACTGTAGTGTTGTATTAAGTAACTACTGCTGTACTAATTACCTTAAACCAATATGTTATTTAAAGTAACATGTGATATGCCTGTACCATTCTACCGACTAATAACACGACGATGAAATACGTCGGAAGAAATGACATTTGGCACCCATAGACTTGCAAGTCCCACTGTAGCGAGCAGCAAGGTGTAGGATAGTCAATCCAGTATAGATCTATACACAAATTCAACGCTCTCCTTCTAGGAGACTCTGGATACAAAACGATCCATGGCAGGTGATGCCATGCCCCGTTACGTGGCTCACATTTCTGTTGTAATGTTCTTGTATATGTAATGTATGTACTAGTGTAATGTATGTTCTCTCTGTCTAGTATGTTATGTTTTTTTCTCATCATAGTATTCTCTATCTGTATGTTATTGTTTGTTTCTCATCATAGTATTCTCTATTTGTATGTTATTGTTTGTTTCTCATCATAGTATTCTCTATCTGTATGTTATTGACTCATGTATGAACTGACTCATTGTATGTTTCATTGTTCTAGTAATAGTATTAGTAACTTCCTAAACTATACCTATTATAGTTTACTAGTAATGTTGTTTGTATGTATGAACATGATTGTATACCTTTGCTACCCAAAGGTATTGAACTGAATGAAGGAACTTTTATATCTATACACATATACATAATATATAACTAAGATTCAAACGACCTTCGGACAAATAACCGATACCCTAAGTCCACAACCAAACAAGGAACATGAAGCAAGGTGAGCTATCAGTCCTAAGTCCTTTCTATCCTACTTATATAACTATATCTATATAGATATGCATTTGACAAAGTATAAGTTTAAAAGAGTTTGAATAGAAAGTATTTAAGATGTAAAAGTGTTTGATAACCATTTGAAGTAGTTTTGTTTGATAAAATAGCTAATTGAATAGCAAATCATTTGTTTGATAGTTATTAATCACATGTGATTGATATAATAACTATAATGTTTCAACTTGTATTCCTCCCATAAAAGCATTTAAAATCATTTAAAAGATAGATTAAGGGGTATGAACTCACATGTAGTGAGTGGTTTAGATGAACGGATGGTATAGGATGCTAAGTGTCAAGTGAAGACTTGAGCACACACACGGATCCTATTTAACATATAATGACACATATATGTATCTAATTAGTTATCTAACCACTAATTAAGCAAGTAAAGACACCCTAGGACATGGAAAACACTTTGATTCAAGTGCTAGGAGTACAAAAGGGTTGCATCTAAAGGGACTATGGCCTCACATTGGAGTTTATGGCCAATATGGTTGTATCACATGAGTTTATGGCCCATGGTCATTTCCCCATGAGTTTACGGCCGTAAACTCATTGTATTTTGTACCATTTTGTGATATAAGGTCTTACAATTCATGATTAAGTATCCTATGTGTTGGATAAGGTGTCTAAGTCCATAACTTATTTGGTATATACTTGACCCGACCCGGCATGGTCCATTTGGGTTGCACTTCACCCAAACTGTTTATGGATAATTTTATGAGAATTGTATACTTACGATTTATTAATATATTATAAGTTATAATATATTAATATAAAGTCATGTTATTTAATTAGTTTTAATCTTGAATTAATTATGAATTGATTTAGTGATTAAAAGGAAGACTAATTAAATCATGGGCTATTGTATTTATATGGTGTGGGCTAATGCTCATTTGTTAATGGGCTAAGCTTATATGGAAGTCCATGGATGATCCATGGAGCTTTTAACCCATGGATCCTTGGAAGAGGAAAAGACATGGGTTATTAGGGTTTCACCCTAACCATGCACACTATATAAACAAGCTTATGTTGCATGAAAAACACCCTAGTGTGTGTGTAAGTGTGGTGGCCAAAATCAAGAGTTAGTATACTCTCTCATACATTTTCCAAGTTTGTGGTGATTTGTGATTTCCATTTGAGGCATTCACATTATTGGTGCTTGGCTCTTAAACTCCAAGGAATCAACAATCAACAAAAGGTATGTAACTCGTCTAGTTCTTTTATGTTTAAAAGTACCCCATGCCATGCTAGATAGGTTATAAACCTTGGAAAATAATATTTTGCATGTATCTTAGACAAACATAGATCCAAGGTTTAATAGGGTTGCATGTACACTTAGGAAGTGTTAGAATGCTCAAAACCCTACACTATGATCAAGTCTAAGCCTTAGGAAGGATTGGTGACACATATGCACCATTAACTAGTGTTTACGGCCCAAGGTGATTTCCTTGGCCGTAAACACCATTTGTTCTTGTTTCTTTTGATGTTTAAGGTCCTATACACTTCTTGGAAGTGATCTAGACTTGGTTCCAAGTCTTTGGAAGGGACTAGGGCTCATGTTGCCCCATTTATTAGGGCTTACGGCCCAAGGAGATTGCCTTGGCCTTAAACACCTTATGATCTTGTGTTCTTGATGTTTTCTAGTTGTTTAACAAGTGATTCAAGCCTATAACAAGCCAAGGTAAGAGTACTTACAATATAGAAGCTTGTAAGGGGGTTCACGAGCCAAGAACACTAGTGTGTGTTCTTGGTGTTCTTGGTGAAATGAAGAACACTTGAAGATCTAAGAAAATGGAATGATTTCGTGGGTGAAATCATGTAAGATCACTAGATAATGAAAGATATCAACTAATCAAGGAAAGAAACACTTACAATCTTGAAGATCTTAAAGAAAACTCAGATGATACTTGAGAGAGAATGAGTTCTTGGCTTGAAAATGGTAAAAATGACTAAAATGACTAAGTGTCATATTTATACCCTTAGAGTTTACGGCCGTAAACTCCATTTTGGGCCGTAAACTCCAAACTCTTGGAGTTTTGAGACTTAAATGTTGCACAAATAACTCTAAAGTATACTTCCTATAGTTACCTCTTGAAGGTACTAGGCTTTAGAACACTCAAATAGACTCTAAACAGCTTAAAAGTTAGCAGAAACAAGTCTGACTTCTATTGAAATGAATGGTTTTACAAGATAGAAATTTCGAGTTGTCGCACGCTCTCCCTTGGATAGTAGAACGGGAAGATTCACTTGGCTTTTGAGATTTTTCAGATTCTTGAGATCCTCTGGAACTGGAAGGTTCGCTTTCCATGATTTTAGCAGCTTCGTCAATTACCTTCTTCAGATTATCTACTTCGTTGTCAGCCGCTTTCGCTTCAGAGAGAATAGCAGTCTCTGGTTCATCAAAGAGCTTCACATATTCTTCAAATAAGTTGGAAATGGGAATCGAGACATGACCGGTTTGAGGAAAGATTTCGTCCATTGGTTCTTTGCTTGATGTGAGTTTCTTCACGTAGTTATCATCAAACGACATGTAATATGTTTCTTAGATTTTCTTTGATCATTTATTTAGAACCCTGTATGCTTTTGAAGTAAGCGAATACCCAAGAAAATTCCTTCGTCTGCCTTCACATCAAACTTGTTTCGGTTCTCTTTAGAATTGAATATAAAGCATCTCGAACCGAACACATGGAAATATTTGATGTTAGGCTTGCGGTTGTTTAGGATTTCATAAGGAGTTATTGTGAATCGCTTGTTGAGTAGAGATCGGTTCTGGGTGTAGCAAGCAGCGGCAATAGCATCAGCCCATAAATATAGGGGCAACGAATCGAAGCTGAGCATGGTCCGGGCTGCTTCACATAACGATCGCTTTCGCCTTTCAACGACCCCATTTTGTTGTGGAGTATAGGGAGCAGAGAAATTGTGAGACACTCCCTTTTTAGCAAGGAATTCTTCAAGCACTTGGTTTTTGAATTCCAACCCATTGTCGCTACGAATGTTTCTAACTACCTTCCACAGTTGAAGCTCTACTTGCTTTATGAAGATTTTGAGCTTAGGCGTTGCTTCTGATTTCTGTTTAAGAAAGAAAATCCAGGTGAACCGAGAAAAATCGTCAACTATTACAAGTATATATTTGTTACCACCGATGCTTTCAATAGTCGATGGTCCACACAGATCAATATGTAGGAGCTCAAGTGGTTCGATGATCTTTGTGTTAAGTTGGATGACTTTTCCTGCTTTGCTTTCCCATTTCACATGCAGCACACAAATGTTCTTTGTCAAACTTGAGAAGTGGAAGTCCTCGCACATGATCACCAACAACAAGCTTATTGATGTCTTTGAAGTTGAGGTGCGAGAGCCTTCGGTGCCATAGCCAACTTTCGTTAGAATGTATTTTCGTTAGTAGACATATAGATGGCTTCCCTCGTATCGGATTAAGGTTCAGTGGATACATTTCTCCTTTTCTTTGAGATTTCAGCAGAACATTCTTGGTCTTCTTTTCTATTATTTCTGACCCTTCATCATTGAACGAAACCTACAGTCCTGTTCCTACCACCAGTTGCGAGACACTGATGAGATTGTGTTGTAAGCCTTCTACATATGCCACCTTTCTGATCGATAAATCTCCATTTGTGATCACTCCATAGCCTTTTATTGTGCCAAACGAGTTGTTTCCATACTTGACACATCCACCATCCTTCAGAGCCCGAAACTCCCGTAGCTCTTCTCTTCTCCCTGTCATGTGACGTGAGCAGCCACTGTCAATATACCATTCATCATTGAACTGCTCGTCACGAATAACTTGCAAAAATTAAGCAGATTTAGGAACCCAAAGTTTCTTGGGTCCTTGTGAGCCTTTTACTGAACAGGGAATAATAAGAGAAGAATCAACCAAAAAGGTTCGTTTTATTAAGGTGGTTTCATCTTTTCTTTTAATTGTGAAGACTTTAATTTTGTTAGTTGGTGTTTCTTTAACTTTAGACTTTGGAATTGTGTTCTTTTTATTCATTAACTTTTGGTTCTCTTTCCTAAAGTTAGTAGACATTTTCGTTGTCTTCTTTTCATCTTCCGAGACAAGCTTCCCTTTTCCCTTTATATCCACTTTTGGATTTTGCTTTGAGTGAGAGGGATGAGTTTTAGGAGCGAAATCTAGTTTTGGGTTCTTTCTGTCTGATGATGAAGAACCAAAACCACTCTTTTGGTTTCGTTTGCTTTCATCTTGGGAGCCGAAACTACTCTTTCGGTTCGCTTGACTGCATGAGTGGCATTGAGTACAAGGAGAAGAGTTTCGCTTTGACTTTGCTTCTTCGGTAAGGAGTGAAGATGTAACATACACGTTTTGAAATCGTGTTATGTAATTTGAAAAGTTAATAATATAATGAAATATTATGTGAAATTGAGTGTCGATTTCTAACAGATAGTTTTTACTAGAAATGAAGTAAAACTATGTTTAGAATCACTCATAAAATATTGGAAGTCTTATGAGATTCCAATTAAAAGCCAAATAGTGAAATTTAGCGAAAATATAAAATTTGAAAGAAGTAAAATTTTATTATTTAAAGTTGTAAAGAATCTCGTTAGAAACATTTAGGCGAAAACCTCATCGAAATCCAAGTTATAACGAAGAAGTTATGACCAGTCGAAGATCCGCGACAAAACAGGCACGGCGCCGAATGACGTAAAAAGTGAGTTTTTGATAAACTAATTTTTAGCCTTAGTGATCTAAATGAAAGTCGTAGTATTCGTTAAACCGAGAATTTTGATAAAAAGAACGCCAAAATCTGACTTCGTATGAGGAAGTTATAATTTTCTAAGTTTCAGCTTAGCAGTAGACAGCTAAAAACTCGAATTTTAGATCGAGTGATTTTTAGCCGACACAACCTAAACGGGAATCGAAGGTCTCGTCATTAGCAGTACAACGGTAAAAAGTCTGACGAAAACGGACGTCAGATGAAGAAGTTATGAATTTTTAACGGATTTACCAGTCTCGGTCTGTTAAAAATAATAATATTAAAATAAATTCAAAATTTTCCGACGAAGTCTAAACGAAAGTTGTAGAGCATAAATTTCCCTACGCGTGCATATAAAGAACGTAAAAAACGGAGCCCGTATGAGAAAGTTATGGATTTTACAAGATTGGGCACAATTTTTGAGAAATTTCGCATGAATAGTGCCAGCCACGTCATCCCTCGCATGCAGCCTCCACGTGTCACCTCCTGATAGGACCGAGGTTCGCTGTGTCGCCTTCTAATTGGACCAAGTCTGCGGTTCACTAAGCCTCGGACACCTTTGCATGAGACACACCGCACACACTCCTCGGATGACCCTCGGACCTTCGTGGAGCCTGCCCATTGGACCGAAGTTGGGTCCAATCCGAAGCTGCCATCTGCGAGCCAGCTGTCCGAACCGAAGCCCCGCCTCACCACCTGTCCGAACCGAAGCTCCCTTCGCCACCTGTCCGTGGCACGTGTCTCGTTCTCCTTGCTCCGGATCTGAGGCTGCGACCTATATAAGGCATGCGAGCCTTCTCGGATGGAAGGGATTTTTCACCCCAAAATTAACCACTTTTCACATTTTTACCCCCTAGACTTTCTCACGACCCCCCAAGGCCCCGGGATTAATTCCAACGCCCGAAACACGCCCCGAAATTCCCGAGAAGCCCGAAAAATTTATCTTTTCGGTTTTGAAGCTCTACCTTCGCAAGGCCCGGTTTTTCAATAAATCTCCCGGTTTTCAACGAATAAAGTCATATTTATAGCCGAAATGCTGCACAAATTATTATTTTCACCCCCGGTTATTTCAAGGTGAGTTTAATATATAGGAACAATTGTATGTTATGTATTATATCTGCTATGTGCTTTTCCATGTTATCATCTCGTGTTATTATTTCTGCTATTTTTATAGCAAGGCTGTACCTCTGACCACGAAGTGTATGACATAGGCATCACTTGGGAATTGGTATGTACCGTTGACCATGAAGTGTATGACATAGGCATCACTTTGGCTTCGGCAGTATGCTAAGATAAGGCTGAAAGCCTGAATATTCTAGCAAAATGATATTCCTGAGTATCTTCTGTGCCATTTGGGCCAAAGCTTTATTGATGTATATCAAGTATGGAAATTGTTATGTCTCATTGATTGTATATCTTTGAATTAAATCAATGATTGATATGGAAGGTTTGACACATGATTCACATATGCCTTTGTTGTTCCTTGTTCCTCTTTGCCTCTGCCACATTAAAGTATATATATGGCATAACGTTATATTGTATCTATTATGGAACTCACTAAGCATCACCGCTTACCCTCTCAATGTTTAACAAATTTGAAGGGAATAAGTAACCAGTATAGTCATATACTGTTGGAAGGTTTAGAATAGTTGTAATATTACTTTTGTATTTCGGTTTATGTTTGTATAAATTTACAATATCCTGGGTAGTTATGTAAAATATTAAAACATAGTCGGTTTGTATCCAATCTTTTGTAATCACTTTATCAATGTAAAATATTATTTTATAAATATGCATGTAGCATGTTTTGGAGTAACTATATTGTCAAGTATGAAAGTTTGGGTCTTTCAGAAATATGAAAGTTTAGAAAGGGGTTCTTTCAGAAGATTTGTCAGAGTAAACATAATTAGGGTTTTGGGACTTCCAAAACTGCTTCCTTTTAGAGAGATTCTTCTTATATCTTCTATTACGTTGATGTTTCTTCTCTGACCACTTGTAGTGACATAAGAACATGGTTTGGCATGCGGAATTAAAGTTTGCACAATGAACATGGTGATTTGGGTGTTCAAGAGATGTATTGATTGTATATGGTGTTACACAAAAAGGATCTAGATCTAGACTACATAAATAACACACACTTACACACTCACTTTTACATCTCTCAAGCACACCTCTACAAGTGGTATGAACCCACCTTATATAGAGGTGTTTACATGTCTCTCTCTCACTCTCTATCTCTCATGTGTCACAAGGCTAATACTCCACATGCAAGTGGGTTTTACAAAAGTCAAACATTACAAAGTCATTCAAGGAAAACTTTGTACCCCAACATTCTCCCCCTCAAAGTTAGGAATGAATGACTCACTTCAAATCTTCCAAAATTGAGCAACTACATGATCCAAGCCTCAAGGGTGACACATGTCGAAACGAACTTCAATCTTCAATTCTTCCATGATTCTTCAATTTGGGCTCTAGGATGTGAGACCGTACAAACCAAGCATCAACGAATGATCACGAGCTTCTCAAACTCCAAATTGATCACCAAAAGTTGAGCATAAAGCATACCCCAAGAATCTTCAATAAAACCAAACCCATTTCGAATACATCACTTCCGAACTTCCAATTTCATCATTTCGTAAGCTTCAAAAATTAAGGTCACTTCGGTCTTCAAATCCGCGTAATATGAAAAATTCAAGTTCGAATTTCCATATAAATTTCTCCCCCTTTTTATAATCGAAACTTGATTATAAAACCTTCAAGGAAAGAGAACGTGCTCTATTCGGAATTTTTCGTGTCAAAACTCCCCCTTAACATGTGGCATAAACTTTGTGCTTCAATCCGGAAAACTCAAACAAAATTCAATTTTTAGCTTCGTTCACGGATCGCCTTTGACAAAATTTCTCAAAATGGGTAGAAATTGTCAATTTCAAAATTCTGGAATGACCCGGTGCGCCCAAAACAGCAAAATATGCAAAACTCTCCCCCTTTTCCAAAGCTGGGTAGAAAGCGTCAATTTGCACAAACTGCAGGGGCTTGAAATGCATTTTCTTCAATTTTCAGCAAAAACAGTCCTTTTTCAAATTTGGGTATGAACCGCCAAACATTCGAAGCCTCAGGGACTATTTTCGAAAATTCTGTCTTTGTGCACCAAACATACGAAGAGTTGTCCCAAACATTCGAAGCTTCAGAAAATTTTCGAATTTGGGTGAAAAGTGTCAAACATTCGAAACTTCAATAAATTCTCTAAGTGCCAAATTTTCGAAGGTTCAGGGGCTGTTTTCGAAAATTCTGCTTTTTGATCAAAACATACGAAATATTGATCATTCATACGAAGCCTTTTTCCATTTGTCAATCATTCGAAACTTGAGGGACTACTTTCGAAAATTTTGATTTTCCATTCCAAACATACGAAACTTTCAACGCTTCGTACGAAAGCATCTCCTCTTCATACGAAAATTTGGAAAGGTGTTAAACTAACGAAATTTCAGGGGCCATTTACGTAACATTACTTTATTTTTCCTCAATTCACACAAAATCAGGCAACCCAAACACACGAAACTTTTTCCTTCTCTCTCATCTTCGTACGAAAATCATCTTCACCCAAAATTTTCTCTCTCCTCTTCGTAAGAAACTTCATCTTCCCCAATCAAACAAAAATTCTCAACATACAAAGCATACGAAATTTTTCATACGAAATCGAAGCATAACGAAGCCTCTTAATGAACAGTAACCTCTTAATCATCCAACCTCTGAATCATAACTTCGTTCTTACAGTTTTTCGTATTTTCAACCCAAAATCAAATTTTTCTTCCCCAATTTCGTTTCCCAGTTAACGAATCATCAAACATCAAACATTCGCACATCAAACCCATAGACAGAACTTAAAATCGATCAATGAATTCAAGTCATGTCTTCGAAGATTAACTCTAAATCTTGTCGGCCTTTGCTTATATCAACAGCGACTCAACACAACCCTTAAACCTTCGTTTTTCATTCAAGACCTCAAAATCGAATCTGTTTCTCAGTCCAAATCACGATTCCAACCATTCGTTGTCAGTCGACTTCTCAAGGCTATCAATCGTAAATCAAACCCAATGAAACATCAGGCCTTCGCTTTTCCAGTTCAACCCAAAATCATCAACAATCTTCAAAATCAGATACTCTACTGTTCGTTCTTTGAGCAACCCAACACACTGATACCTGACTTTGAAAATTAATCGATTTCATTCCTTCTTGACTTCGCGTCGACAATCTGTTCATCAATCGACCCAACTAAAGCTTTTAATGTCGATCAACACATCCAGGCTTCAAAAATTGAACTTTCAAAATCCGTCGACTCCAAAATCCATTCACCTTAAACCCATCTATCGACCATGAATAATCGACTCCAAAATCTTTCGAAAATTTTCCTATGATTGCAAATCACAAGCTTCGTTCTACATGCCGACAAACATCAAACAGTTTTTCTGTAAACCACTTTTTAGATCAAATACCAATTTCAATCAAATTCATCTGACGTTCTTCACTGTTCATCATCATCATCATCAATCATCGATTCTGAATCATCATTAATCGAACTTCAAGACTTTGATTATTGATCAACATCTATAAACGACTCCAAAATTTTGCTTTTTAACCATCAAGAAATCAAATTTTGAGATCATCGTTACGAGTTCTAGACTCAAGAACAAAAGATATACCCTGGTGTTGACATCGGCTTCAAATCAACGAAATCACAAGCTTGTCAAAAGTTAAAATCGTCTACAACAACTTTGAATCAAATATGACTCGTATTTGATCAACGATCTACTAACTCAAATCGATTACAACTCAGATTGAGTTTTGATTCAATCGATTTTGACTTTTAGTAATCACTTCAATTCCAAGATTGATTAGAAGAGAAGTAACACGAAAACATTGATTATCAAACCATTAAAACATCGAATCCCAAGAATTTAATTTTAACTATTAGCTTATGATGCAGATGAATAAAAATCGAACAATAACGATGATTCAACGATAAGAACTGAACAAAATCAGTTTCACTTTTTAATATGGGCTCAAAATCGGATGAACAGTAACAGACTTAGAAAATGGATCACAAATTTGGGCTTATGAATAGTAATTGATTGTGAGACTAGATTGGATTCGAAATTTGAAAAAAAAATGATTAGAAAACAAGATTTTGCTTGATCTATGAAACAAAATGGATTGGATCTACAATTGGGCTTGAAACAAATTCGATCCAACCGATTCAAAATGATCAAAAATTTAAAACGCAACGCACGATTCAATGTGATTAAGAGAGATCATAGAGAGAAACTCACCAAAATTGCTTCCATTGTGACAAAAGTTGCCAAACCGAGAATCGTTCTTCAAAAATCACTTTGATCTTGAAGACCCGCTCTGATACCAATTGTAGTTGTGTTGATTATGATGGCATGTGCGGAATTAGAAAGATCTAGTGAATCATCATGTAAAATCAAGAACACAAGGAGTAAATAAATCTGTGTAAGCTCATATTAGATCTAGAAAGGATATACAAATGGGTTTGTACATAATTTATCTCTCTAGTCTAACACTCCAAATGGTTCCTTACATAATGGGAGTCACTCACTTCCTATTTATAGGAAAGAGTCAACCCATTTACACATACAAGAAGGTAAGCCTAAAATATTACATCCAAGAGTGACTTTGCACCCTAACACCACTGCTTTGGAGTTTTATGGATATTAGCCTTGGGTTTCGGTCTTTCAACACGAGTTTCGCTCTTTAGAGAAGAGGTTTCGCTTGTCACCTTGACTGGTTCTCCTGGAATCCTTTTGGTACCACTTGTGCTTGGTACATCAAAATGTGCAGGCTTGTTGAGTGGTTCTGCCACATATCTTCCTTTGACTCTCCATGATGTTTTCTCAGACAGACCAACCGTTTCATCAACATTGTTGATTGGAGCTTACCAGAAATGCTCCTCACAGCCGTCAGCATTGTCCTCGTTTATTATAGCAGTCAGCTCGGCTGTTTGCTGCTGTGTGACTCTTGTAACTGCATAAACCTGATTTGGTGTGGTTTGAACTTTTTGATATACAACAACTTTTTCTTTCAGAATTTTCTAATTCAAGAACATACTGTCAATCATTTATTTCAGAATGATTAGGTTTTCATAACTAATTTACATGTAACGTTTATATGCTTTTTATGAGACATTCAATTCAGGTTGTTTAATTCATTTTAGACAACATAGGAAAAGTCCTGACATTATAACCAGAATCTTCAGCCGGGGATCGAAACAAGTTGTGTGTAGATCTATATCGGGATTTACAACCCCGCACTCAGGCTGCTAGCTACAGTCAGGCATACACGCCGATGAGTGGCAATTGTTATCACTAGTTTAAACGCCCACAAAGCGTTTGTTTCAGGCCATCCGTCATAGTATGGTTATAATAACTCATTAAAAAGATATTAACAATACGTTAGTGTATAAACAACTAAACGAAAGTACACCTTCAAAGTACCGGTTTAATGAATACAAAATACAATGGTTCAATACAGTTTTCAATAACAGCTGGTGGAGCCAGGCACACTCTCAGTTACAAGTTTTCATAAAGGAATACAAATACAAAACATTAATACAAAGAGAACGGTTTATGGGATTAAACCGCTTTTACAAATGGGAACCTAGTCATTTACTTTCGGTAAACTAGTATAACATAAAGGACCTTTAGTGGTTAATTCTATAATTCCTTAGTTGCTACATCATAGTTATACATAAGTAATATCCGATTGACAGTGAAATGTGTGACTTCCGCCTTACTTCATGTTCCTTGTTTGGTTGTGGACTTAGGGCAGATACACCCATTTAACTGTCCATTCGATATTGGGTTATATATAATCAGTATAAACTATGTAATTACAGAAGGAAACTATTGAGATTATCAGTTAATCACCTCTGGAAATATAGGATTTCCTGGAGAAACCAGTGAACTTATCCAAATAACTTAGGGTATACTTAACAGAACTAAAATACTTATGAACTCACCAGCTTAAATGCTGATCTACTCCTTCCAAATAACTTGTATTCTCAGGAATCCAGTAGACAGGTACACTCCTAAAGCTTTTGAGAAGACTACCTAGTACCGTACCGCGACTCTTGTCTTCTACTGTACC
Organism: Lactuca virosa; assembly: GCF_052849685.1. Lineage (NCBI taxonomy): Eukaryota > Viridiplantae > Streptophyta > Magnoliopsida > Asterales > Asteraceae > Lactuca > Lactuca virosa. The sequence goes on along the minus strand of NC_136433.1, from coordinate 306,708,637 downwards.
TACTTTAGTGTTTGAATATGTAATGTTTAAACACTTATGTAAAACTTATACTTATTAATGCAATGGTTGTTTGTACTTTGATTACTATATTGCATGTGTTGTGATACTTACCTGAAGTCCTCCGCCCCCGAACGTTTCCGCCGTTCCAGTTTGGGGGTGTGACACCTGCACTTTCGGTTTCAGCTCCTTTCGCAACGAAAGCCCTGCCATGTGTGGGTTTACGGACTTCTTCATCCTCAGAGTCTGTAGACCAGACTTCCACACCACCAAACTCATCGCCCACGAGATTTTCCTGCACAATTAAATCATTCATAGTGTTGTTAGCAGCAGCTTTCTTCTTCTTTATTTCTTCTAGCTTTCGCAGGTAGTAGGCTTCATCATCTTCATTCTCGTTCTTTTCTGACATCTTTCTCAAGACACAATCTTTGGCAAAGTGATTTTTGCCTTTGCAGAAGTGACAATCAAACCCAGAGTCACCAACAAGCTTACCATCCTTCTTCGGTTCTTCATGCTGAGGAGAGTTCTTCGGTTCCTCCTTTGCTTTATCCGAACTGCAGCTTCCTTGCCAGTTTCGGTTCTTTGAGATAGGAAACTTTCTACGCACGAACTTCTTTGGATTAGAGACCATCAAAGCATATTCTTCATTGGTTAGATCAAATTCTGACAGATCTAAATCTTCTTCTTCTTCAGCCACGTTCTTTCCTTTTGATATGAGAGCTAAAGATCCCATGCTTGAAACCACATTCGTTCCTTTGGTCACTGCACTTTCGTGTGATTTTAGAACCCCTACTAACTTCGCCAAGGAGTAATTTTTGAATTTTTCATGAGCCTTTACTGTAGACACCACCGCCATCCATTCGGTTCTTAGGCCATTCATGAATGTGACTTTTTGCTCAATTACCTTCCTTTCTACCCCATGCTTTATCATTTTGCTGAGAAGATGATTGAAACGATCAAAGGCTTGAATGAGCTTCTCTTCTAGTTTTTGCTTGAAGTCTCCAAACTCTGAGAGCAATAAAGTTTGGATAGAATGCTCGAGATCCTCATCTGTGGAATATAACTCCTTCAATCTAACCCATATCTCGTGTGCCGTCGAGCATGAACTAACCAGCCGGAATGTGTCAGATTGTAGGGCGGATCTGATCATTCTTAGTGCTTTAATGTTGCTCACAAGCTTTTCCTTCTTGTCTTGAGGAACATCCTTTACATCAACCACGATTTGGTTGTACTCCTTTTGCGTCTTGATTGTTCTGTTTGTGCCAGAGTGAACAAACGGACCTACAGATATCGCTTCCCAGATCAAGTATCCATTATCTTCTGAACCAATCACATAGTCTTCAAAGTGATGCGTCCAGACTTCATAATCTTGAGTATATAGGATAGGAATCCTGGTGGTTGATCCGATATTGTTGGAGATGTTGATTAGGTTCGTTTGTGAATCATCAAGAGACATGATGATTTTGTTTTGAAACCTGTTCAATATTAGACTAGTAAACAAAGTTAGGGTATGATCGAAGTCCAAGAACAACGTCAATGAAGAATAACGGTTCCAGCAGAAAACGATAATAGCAGAAAACCCTAAAACCTTCTTCAACAAAAGAGATGCGTATGGATTACACAGTCTCCTGCTCTGATACCAATTGTTGAGTTGAAAACTCTTTAGATCGATTAGATCTTTAACAAGTAAATCAATAAGAATGACAAATACTGGAACACACAATGAATCAATCCGTATGTCGAATGATTAAAATATATTCACGCCTCAAAAGAGCTCGACTAAGAACTTCCTCTGTAGAGGTGTGCTAGGGTTTACAGTACAATCAATACAATAATAATGAAAAGCGTTAATGACAACGATGCATGCATGCACCTTATATACTAAACCCTAGAAAGATAAACACGGTTGGACAGGACCAAACCGAGAGTACATAATGGACCGAACATCTAAGGCCCAATGGCGCAATCCTTTATACCCAACACCTTGTTTCGCAGAAAAATACATTTTCAGCCCCTTGTTTGTAAAAGTTTACACTTTCGGCCCAATTTTTGGAAAACTTTACATTTTTGGTCCAATTTGAAAATAAATGATATTTTCACCTCTAAATTTGGTTTATTTACATTTATGACTCAAACTTTGGCCAAATAACATTTTTAACCCCAAAACTTCATTTTTTCGCAAATTGGGCCCAAAACCGTGAGGCCCAAAAGTTTTGGCCCATTAAGCTAAAATTTGCATTTTTGGCCCTTTTAAAAGTATGTTTAGCATAAAAATACCTTTTTATACATGTAGGACCTGTTTGGCCCTTTTAAAAACAGAATTTTCAATTTTTACCCTTATCTTTTGTTTTCTTGACAATTTTGACCTTTAACAAGGTTTTTGTAGAATTCTTTTGCATCTTAAACATGTATTCACTTTTGGCTTGATAATGTAATGTATATCATGTCATAGTTCGTAGATCTTTGTTAAATAATACATAAAGTTTCGAGATTTGCTAAGATCTAACCCATTATTACCAAACAAACTAAGAATTCACACAAAACATGCATATAACACATAGATCTACACATTTTACTTGCATTCTCCCCCAAAAATCATATGAAAACCCAAAACAAGGGGGGTATGAACTCACCTTTTTCTTGATGTTTCGGTTTTTGAAGAAGAAGTGGAAAAGATGAAGTGATTTTCGGCCCTAGCAACTCCCTTGAGTAGATCTCGAACTTAAGAAAATTTTTGGGAGTATGATCACCAAAAACTTTGTTTAAAAGAGTGATCTATCATGAAGATGGAGTTATAAAACTTGCATGTGTAAAGGCTTACCAAGAATGATGATTATCTTGTAAAAATCCTCTTGAAACCTAAGCAAAATCTTGAGAATTTTGGAGGAAGAAGATGGATGATTCTTGAGAGAAATAGAGAGAATTTGGTGTAATGTGTGTGTGTGTGTGTTTGTTGTCTTCGGCCGAGAGTAGAAGAGAAGAGGGGAGAGAGAGGGGTGAGGTGACTAGCTTGGTTGCATGGTGGTTTTAAGCCTTGATGCATGTTGGATATTATGGAGGTGGCACCTCCAAAGTCAACCCCCTTAATTCTCTTTTTTTTTCATACATGGGCCGAGATTTTGGGCCAAGAAAAAATGGGTGGAGTAGATTGGGCCCATTAACTTTAGCTAGGATATTTGGATCCTAAACATAATTTTTTTTTCGGCCCATTGGGCTTCTTGGAAGCATTCACGGCCCAATTAGAATAAAAGAATGACCTTATGGCTCACTAAGGTTAATTGGATTAGTTATGGCCCAATAAGGTCCATTAGGGTTAGAATGAATCATTCTAGACCCAAATGGTCCAAACTATTATAGATTTATGAATTGGGTCCAATTAGGATCCAATTAGGGCTTCTAAGTCCAATAAAGTTGAATTGGGTACTTATTGGTCCATTAGGCCTAATAAGGAACTCCTAGTCCAATATGGACTTAAACCATGGATCTTAGGGCTTCAGACTCTTTGATGAACATGAATGGTGAATCCAACTGAGCATTGAGTGAGATTCACTTAGAGTATATTTTTTACAATAGATGAATGGTTACACAGGAATAGAATTTCGTAGCTAAAATGTCAGTTGTGACAATATATCAATATGACAGAAGCAAAGAGGGACAAAGAACAACAAAAGCAGATGAGTATCATATGACAGGCTTTCCATATCAACGAATAATCTGATTCAAAGATTTACAATCAATGAAATGCAACAATTTCAACGTGATATACATCAATAAAACTTCAGCCCAAGTGGCATAGAAAATAAATGATTTCTAAATTAACATTTTGCTAGAATATACAGGCTTTCAGCCATACCTAGCATTCTGCCAATGCCAAAGTGATGCTTAATCATTCACTTCATGGTTAGAGGCTACATACCAATACCCAAGTGATGCTTAGTCATTCACTTCATGGTCAAAGGTATAGCTCATTATCATAATAACACGGGAAAGCACATTGCACATATAACACATAACATACAATTGTCCCTATATTGAACGCACCGTGAAATAACTGATTGATAAAATGATAATTTGGGCAGCACTTCGTCTCTAAAAATGACTTTCTTTGACAAAACTAGGGATTTTTGTTGAAAACCGGGCCTTGCGCGGGCAGAGTTTCAACTTGAAAAGATTATTTTCTCGGGTCTTCGGTGCGTCGGGACTTGCTTCGGGTATCGGGGATGTTTCCTAGGCTTCGGGGGGTGTTAGGGTAATTTGAGAGAGAGTAGAGGGTGAAAGAGAGTCAATTTTGTAAACAAAAACCAGAAGACCTCGCTTTCTATTTACAGTATCCGAGGGCTCGCATTACGCTGGGTGTAACTCCTTAGTACGCTGGGCGTACTGCGTAGCGATGCTCTACGCGGAGCGTAACTTCGGTACGTTGGGCGTACGAGACGTGGCATTGGTTAGTTTTCCGGGCCTCATACGTGTCGATGAGGTGAGATACATGCCTTCGAAGAAAGGGGTCGACGTGGCCAACTTCTGACCTAGTCCGAGTACGCGGGGCGTAAACTCGTACGCTAGGCGTACGACTTCGGATAAGTCTCGAATTTTATATTTAAAACTTCAAAAATTCATATCTTTCGTATACGAGCTCCGTTTTTGACGTTCTTTACATCCACGTGTAGGTGAAATTATGCTCTACAACTTTTGTTTAGACTCCATCGGCTAATTTTGATTTCCTTTTTAATATTATATTTTTAATGGGCCGGGACAGGAAAAGTCCGTTAAAAATTCATAACTTCTTCATCCGACGTCCGTTTTCGTCTGTCTTTTTACCGTTCTACAACTATTGACGAGATTTTTGATTCTCGTTTAGGTTGTATCGGCTTAAAATCACTAGATCTTTATTTCGAGTTTCGGGCTGTGTATTGCTATATCATAACTTCCTCATACGAAGTTAGATTTGGATGTTCTTTTTTTCAAAATTCTCGGTTTAACGAATACTACTACTTTCATTTAGATCACTTAAGCTAAAAAGTAGTTTATCGTAAACTCACTTTTTACGTCATATGGCATCGTGCCGGTTCTGTCGTGAGACTTCAGTAATTCATAACTTCTTCGTTATAACTCGGATTTCGGTGATGTTTTCGCCTAAATATTTCTAACGATATAATCTACAACTTTCAATAACATTATTTTTACTTATTTCTAACTTTATATTTTCGTTAATTTCAATAGTTGACTTTTGATTGGAATCTCATAAGACTTCCAATACTTCCCGAATGATTCTAAACATAGTTTTACTTCAATTCTCATAAAACTATCTTGTTAAAACTCAACACTCAAAATCATATATTATTTAATAATATTCTTTTTTAAACAAAACACGATAACTGAACGTGTATGTTACACATACTCAGTACGAAACATCCTTGAAAACTGCTCCCAAGTCACTGCGGCCTTCTCTGTAGGAGAATAAGTACCAGTAACTAGCTTCCACATGTCCTTCACCCCCAAGAGAAGAAGGTTCGGGGTGCACCTGAACTTTGGGTCCTCCGGAAACGAACAAGTGAAGAAACAACCCTCCACATCATTTAACCACATCATAGAAATAATCGGGTCTTTGACCCTGTCAATCTCCGGGGGCTTTGTGTTGCTGAATTACCGGTACTGAAATGACCCTCTCCCCTGGAGTCCTATAGCTGCAACAGCTGCGGTAGTTGCGACAACAACAGCCTTTGAGACAACAACATAGCGCTCATCGAACATCTCAATCATGGTGGTCTTAATATACCCAAAATCCAATGGGATCGCCTCCCTAACTGCTATGGTTACCTAAGTGGTGATCATCTCACGGATCTCATCATCAGACAAACGTGGCCCGTCCGGGCCGCCAGCTCCTGATCCAAAACCTCTAGTTAAATGGTATACTAAAAAACAAACTAGAATACATCAGAAAAGCCACAATTCATACTATGATATCATTACGGAATTACTAACTCTATAGGGTTCGTGACTTCCTTGATGCGCGTATGGGTCCTGTGTTTTCAGTAGTACAAGCCCACACTACCTTCCACACCTACGTGCATTTGTCCCAAAAGATCGTCACGAACCATCCGGCTACAAAGCCCAAAACTAGGATATGCATACATCCTATACATACTCTCTCTAGAGTGGCGAAACCTTCTTCACTCTAGCCTACTACAACCCATACTCACTCATGAAACTTTCACTAACCTTGTAGTCGCTCATGTATGCTAATCCTACATAACATTAGATTCGATAGACAGTCGAATACCTGATTCTACCCTAAGCCCACAACCAAAAAAGGAATAGGAAATAAGGCTAAATCAAACTTTCTCAGGCTATAAAATCTTAGTTATGTACAACTATGATGCATACACTAAGAAACTATACTAATAATGTCAAGTCCATATAGCATAACAAGAAATTCTTCTAGGCTACTAGGCATCATACATCAAGCAATTCTATCATGGAATTCCATAAGATCGTTAGCCTATATACTAGTATGCAATTCTATCATATCATCAATACACAAAACAAGTGTGGGTATCTTGGGGAATCACTTTCCTTAGCTCCGACTTATTATACGCATCACATCCTTTCCGTCGTTTCTTTTTTTGAAGTTAAACTTTTGAGAAACATTTTCCAAATCCTTAGTTTGAGTCTAGAATCACACAAGTTCTCATCCAATTCTCGCAAACCTTTCCAAAATCCACAAATTGCACAAAACATAGTTTCCTAAAAAAATCTTGAATCATAGTATCCCAAAATCATAAGTCAAATAAAAATCCAGGATGATGTGCACATTCACGCCTTAGCCTTGCCCATGTCCTCTGATTTACCTGAAACCATAAAATCAAACTATAAGCCAAAGCTTAGTGAGTTCCCCCAAAGTACCACATAGAACAACATAATATAATGCACGTAATTAGGCCTACAACACAATACTTGACCGCCACCGAGCCTTCAGCTACAAGCCGGACCGCTCCTGTGCCTACAAAATAAGTTGAACCACTCCCTTTGGCCTATAATATCAATTGGACCTCCCATGTATATTGACCTTCAGCACAAAGCAAGACTGCCTCAACCCCACAACACAATAACTTATTGACATATGCAATAATATTCAATAACCAGCAAGCACATGTAAGCATATGGATCTACCAGTCTAACATATATCCAAAGAACACATGTAATCATACAGATCTAACAGTTTAACATATAACCAACATAACATCATCCTATATAATAGGATACAAAAGCTAGCGGGCCGACATTGGTGCCTTCGACCCACAAGTACAGTGAGGAAAACTTACCTCACAGTCTGAAAGATAGTTGAACTAATCACTGCTCCTAATTTTCACATAACATACCCTCAGGGGGGGAGGGGCAACTGCACTTGGGATATCTGAAAGCCCTCTGAAATTTTGAAAATGAGTATGTGCTTTAATTTTTCGGCCTCTATCATTTTTGTAGAGTCGCATCAATGCTTCGCTACAACTGAGTATGCTGGGGGATCCAAGTTAACCTTATCCAAATCAAACTGTCACAACTGGCAAAATTAGGTTAATATGTGAGTTCCTGTACAATATAATCTCCTTGAGTAACCTTACAACATCTCATCTAGCGAAATTCAAAACTTCAATGCCATTAAGATTCCACTCTCATACATGGAAATTTAGGTTGAAACAAATCCATATAAGCTCGAGACCCAACCCAATAAGCTAAATCCACTCAACTTTGGACCATAGCCCAAGTTTTTCTTGGTCCAAACCCCTTATTGGACCAAAAACTTCTATTGGACTCTCCATTGGGCCAAAAACCTCTCTTTGGGCCTTAATGGGCCGGAAACTTTTCCTTGAAAACTTATTGGGCCGAAACCCTTTATTGCACCATTTTAGGCCGAAAACTCATTTTCTTGGGCTACCTTTGGGCCGAAAACTCTTTTGGGCTAAGCCAAAAATCGGAACCATTCTTCTTGGGCCATCTTTTTGGCCGAAAACCCCTTTGATTCGGTTAGCCCATTTAATAATAAAAAAGAAAAAAAGAAATGGTGGTTTACAAATGTGACACCTCACATTTACACCACATGTAACCATGCTAATTACCTCTCATACATCTATGAATGAGGTATTAACACCAAATATCAAGACAATAATCTCTCTCTCCCCTCTCTTAAAATTCGTCCAAACCACCCCTCCATCACCACTCTCATTTCAAAGTTGCATACAACTCCTTTTTCCTCTCAAATTTCCAACATTTCTCTAATCCTTTTTCGTCCAAAAATTTCGTGAGGGTGCTAGAGTGTTCAAGAGGTTTTTCTTCAAGTTCATCCCTTGGTAAGTCCATGCTTGATTCAAGTGTTTTTGCTTCATATTTATGCTTAGAACTTTCCATTTACACACTTTGTTGTGTGTCAAACTCCTTAGAACACCCATATTTTCGAGATCTCTTCAAGGCACAAGCTAGGTTCAAAGTTTCATCTTCTTCTTCATCTACATCTCAAAAACCCCAAGGTGAGTTCATACCCCCTTGTTTTCGGTTTTATAATGTTTTTAGGGGAGGATACAAGTGCTTTTGTGTTAGATCTATGTATATGTGCATGTTTATGTGTTTAACTTTTAGATCTTTACTTGAAAATGAAGTTTATCACCTAGAACTTCATCAAAAACCATGATAAAAGTATGTTTTGTCTCATATATTACATGAAAACTTGTAGATCTGAGATTATACACCCTAGATAGCAAAAACAAGTGTTGTGTTCAAACATCTATAACCTAAATTAAAAAATTCAGCTTTAACAGGAACGTTATGGTCTAGTTTAGGACTGTTTTGACCACCTTAACGGTAACATTTTTCAAAACTTTTTCTCATGCAAAACGTTTAGGTTATTACCTTTAAAATGACTACTCTCACGTTTTTATACGATTTTTCTACAATTTTTGGTGAATTGTACAAAACTGCCTATCATATTTGAAATAATCTCGGAACAGCCTGTGAAAGTGAGCAATTTCACACTTGTTTGAGGCCATTAAAAATTCTGAGAAATTTTTTGAACAAAGTAAACAAAATTTACAAACTTCCAGAGTTTACGAATCCACATTTTGACTTACGATGATTTTTCTACAAATTTTCCAACAACCGGGTCAGAAAAGTCAAAAACCAGACAAATGTGTATTTTCACAAAAATCAAGCCAAAAATGATATTCTTGATAAAAATGGGTTAAAAATGTTATCTTTACCATAAACTAGCCATAAATACAAGTTTTGAACAAAAGGAGGACTAAAGTGTTATTTTTACTAAAATTGGGCATTAATTGAAAATTTGTGGCTTATTGGGCCAAGAACGTCATTTTTACAAAAAGTGGGCTTTTTATATCAATTTAGTAAATAATCGAGCAAAAACTAGCAATATAATAACAAACGGGATAATTATGTTATTTTCATGTTTATTGGGCCTTAGTAAGCCATTAATATGTTTGATAGGTCCTGAATACTACTTATATGTTATTGGGCCTCATTAACCCATTAACATGTACGACAGACCTCGGATTCTATTTGCCTGCTATTTGAGCCTGTAAATACTTTACATGTGAAATGGGCCTTAGTTGTCCTTTTACATATATTTTGGGCCCAAGTTATATAATTTCATTCCTATAGGGCCTTGAAATGACTTACATGTTTAGCGATGCCTTAGTGGTTCACTTACATGGTTCATTGGGCCTGGGAACGAGTTTTATATGTTTTTCTTCTTTTTCCGCGTAAACTTTGATTAAGGATCTAGTGACACGTTTCGTTTGGCACCATATGAGTGTACAAACGTAGCCTGTAGTTATAACCAGAGTCTCCCGGAGCGAGAGCGTGAGTTTGTGTATAGATCTATACGGGGGTGACCCCACACCTGAGCTGTTCGCTACAGTTGACTAGGCCAGTCTAGGGTGACAAACCATACCTTAAGCAAGTCGGCGTCTAGTAGACGTCATGACAAGCGAAATTGTCATTATCAAGTATGGTTATAATGACTCACTTAGAGGAATTAACATTATAAAATTTACAGGAAACCATTCTATTTTCTTTTTGATAAAACGGTAATCTATACGCACTGGTACTCAACCACGGGGGTTGAGATTTCAACATTTTCTATCGCAAACAACATCGGGTTGTCTGGACTCATTCTTTTTCTATTTTCGCAAACATTAACACACATGCATTAATATAAGATCGGACATAAACATTTCAAACCATTTATTTTGAGAAAATATCGGATTTTCTGGGAACGTTCGCTTACTTTTACAAATAAACGATAACAACGGACATGCATGCATATATTCATAGTTTTAGAACAAGACTTACAAACTATTTTATAGAAAATATCGGATTTTCTGAAGACACTATGAGAAATACTCTAAACAAGTACAAACTTATTTTTATACAAAAATGCTTATGTACTCACCAAATTTTTAGTTGACGCTTTTCAAAACGACTTGTATCCTCAGGAATCTAGTAGCAGGTAATATGCTCGACTAGGAGATCAAGTGGTGCGACTTCAAGAAATTTACTTTTATTACTTTTGTGTAACTGATGAACAAGTTCAATATGTAAACTATGTAAGTGTGTATTTCCAATGTATGATGTTTGGTTGCTATGTTTCATTCATATTAAATTATTATGATACTGTACAATGACGTCAACCGCCCCCGGACGTTTCCGCCGTCCCGGTTTGTCACACCCCAAAACCGGGACGGCGGAAACGTTGTGGGGTGGAGGACGTCATGTCAAGTATCACAACATATGCAGTATAGTAAATCAAGTACAAAAACCATTGCATTAATAGTAATAATTTTTACCTAGGTTACATTTAGCAACAACATCAAAAGTAAATATAGAAGATAACATAAGATGCAGCTCGGTACAAGGCTGTCTTCACAAAAGCTCCCGGAGTGTACCTGTCTACTGACGACCTGAGAATACAAGTTATTTTGAAAGAGAGTATCAGCATTTTAATGCTGGTGAGTTCATAAGTATTTTAATGACATTGATATAAATACACGTTATTCATCAAAATGATCTCACCAATAATGGTGATTAGAATTTACAGAGTATTAGCATTTCTCCCAGAAAATCCTATATTTTCTAATAAGAGTAGTTTTCTACCAAAACTCGACTGTTTTATGTTTAAGCAAATGAGTTTTTCTACTAAAAGCAGTCTTCTACCAAGACCCAACTGTTTTATGTTTAAGGAGTATTTTCCCCCAAAGGTAACTATCATTATCAAAATATAGTTTATACTTTAAGGAATATGTGAGAAGGTCACAAGTAAAGTAATAGGGAAAATAATACTTTTCTTCAGCAATGACGTTGCTGTTTATAAAGAATAAAATACAAACTCCAGGAAGTATTGAATGAACAATACACCTCGGGGAGTCTAAGTGAATGAAATACATACTCCAGGCGGTATTAAATGAACAACACGCCTCGGAGAGTCTAAATGAATGAAATACAGACTCCAGGCGGTATTAAATGAACAACACGCCTCGGAGAGTCTAAATGAATGAAATACAGACTCCAGGCGGTATTAAATGAACAACACGCCTTGGAGAGTCTAAATGAATGAAATACAGACTCCATGCGGTATTAAATGAACAATACGCCTCGGAGAGTCTAAAGAGTCCTTTTAATCCTAGGTAGGTTAGTTTAAAGGTTTTAAAATGTGGCCTAGTGTATAACTAGGAAAATATGTTATGAGGATTTTATATCTAGAAGGTACCATGATGACACTTATTACCTTAAAGCCATGAATTATAAGGTAATTGTGAAGATACTCGTAACCATACTGATTGACGAATGTAAACACGACGACCTGCTGGCGTCGAAAATGATTATGACATTTGTCACCCCTTGGCTTGGTCGGCCGGGACTGTAGCTAGCAGTCAGGATGTGGGATGGTCTGTCCCGTATAGATCTATACACACAATGCCCGCTCTCCCTCCAGGAGACTCTGGTTACCACTCGACAACGGTGAAATCCGTGTCATGAGGATGTATCTCGTGTTTTGATTTCTATAAACCTTTATTTTTACTAAAAGTATAAGTTTTCAGAATATAGATATAACTAAGTTCTCCTTCATGAAAGTTATAGTTGGTTTCTAAACTATACCTATTATAGTTTACTCGAGAGGTTATCTAGATGCCTTTGCTACCCAAAGGTGTTGAACTGGAATAAGAGTATTAACATCTAACCAGATATACATAATATAAAACTAGGATTTCAACAACACTCGGACAAATAACCGGATGCTCTAAGTCCACAACCAAACAAGGAACAGTAAATAAAGCGGGTTATCAGTCCTAAGTCCTTCAAATCCTACTTATATAACTATATCTATATAGACATGAATCTATCAAGAATATAAGTTTAAAAGACTTTGATAAAAGCTTGGTAATTTAAAAGAGATTTTGGTACTTAAAAGAGATTTAAAAACAAGATATGAAAACCTTTAGCCGGATAAAACAGTTTAACATGCAAAAATCTATTTGATTGACAGTTATTAATCACATTTGATTGATATAATAACTTATCAATTCAACTTGTATTCCCCCCCATAAAAGCATTTAAAATCATTTAAAAGGTTGATTAAGGGGTATGAACTCACCTGAAGTGAGTAACTCGAAAGAAAGATTGATATAGGATCACCGGGTGTCGAACGAAGTCGTGAGCACAAACGGATCCTAGTTTAACATCTAATAACACATATATGAATACACTTAGGGTATATAACCACTAATAGACACATGGACACACCTTAGGGACATGAAAACACTTAGAATTAAGTGTTACAAACACCTATTGAAGTCCCGAAATGAGTGTAAGGCCTTAGATTTGAGTGTAAGGCCACCAAACTCAACTTTTATGTGTGTGCGGCCAAGGTGTGCGGCCAGGCCTGTGTGCGGTCGTACATGGGAGCGTGCGGCCGTACATGGGAGTGTGCGGCCGTACACTCTTCCTTCATGCTCAAAACGTCGATTTTCAGGTGTTTCAAAGCCAATACCAAGTCCAATTAGCAAAATGGAGGCCAAACTCTCACTTTGGAGAGTCTTTAAGGTGTGTACGGCCACCTTATGAAGGTGTGCGGCCGTACACCTTCAAGTGATAAAGAACATGAAGAACACTATGAGTTTTAAGCTTAGATCAAGGTGTCTTACCACTATAACAAGCTGAAAGATGGAGTATTTCCCGTTTTTGGGGCCCTTAGAGTGTTCTTGGATGAAGTTTTTAGAGAGAGAAAGTAGTGAGAGAAAGTAGAGTGCAGCCAAAATGGGAAAAGAGTGAATGAAGGGGGTCTCCTCCAATATATAGGGTTGGGTGTGTGGCTGGGAGGGTGTGCGGCTGGCTGTGTGCGGCTGGCTGGCCGCACACTCAGGTGTGCGGCCGCACACACCATGCTGGGTGTGTTTGGCCCGATTTATTGATGCTACAGACATTCTAACCCTTTCTAAGACTCATATCTAGGTTGTACTAAGCCTAGAACACTCATATAGACCCACAACTTCATTACAAAATCGTAAAACGAGGCTAACTTTGATAAAAATGAAGGATGTACAAGTTAGAAATTTCGGTTTGTCACATCATCCCCCCGTTAGAGGGAATTTCGTCCCGAAATTAGATTCTTAACGAAAACTCAAGGTTGGATGCGAAAGATGTGGACACTTCATGCTCTAGCTGATCCGCCCGTTCCTTAGGGAAATCTGGTCCATACTGAGTTTTAGCGAATTTTCGTTACGAGGTATAGTTTCTTTTTCGATCTCTGGGCCACACGGGATAAGGTTTCATCAGTTTCCTTTACCGAGCTAGATTTCTCCTGTTTCCCTTAACGAACGTGGGTCTGGTTTCCATGGATCAAATCGAGAAAATGGTGAGAGTTTTGTCGGGTACTACCAGGTCATTTGCTGAGACGTGGACATGTTAGGGTGGAATTTATGGAATCCCTAAAGCAGTCTGGGTCTGACGGATGCTGGACCAATTCTATCAAGAATCTCTGATGGTCCTCAGTTCTTTGGAATATGGAACATTTTAGTACCCAAAACATAATGTACCTCCATGGTGAGATCGTCACGTGGCGTGATCACCATTTTGAGGTTCCAAAAGTTTTCCTTTACTGGAGGTGTAGTCCTCATGATTGGTTCCTAGGGGTCTCAGGTCGTATTCGGATTCGTATTTCCTACTGGTTAGCTTTCGGAGATTTTCTAGATCATTGAAGGCGCTGTCTATATACTGGCATCTATTGGTTGCGGGGCATCTATCTCGACCTAGTGCAAAATGGACCTGCACTTCTGACTCTCGAGGTGTTTCTAACAGAAACTCTCAAAGTCAGTGGGATAGAGGGTTTTATCAGACGATGCTTAGAAAATTTCAACTTTTGTCACCGTCTAATAGATGCTTTCACAGTATGATTCCTAATTGGAAAGAATCATTCTCTTACTCGCCTTGTTGTTTCATGGACAGCAGCCTCTGATCAGGGCTAACTTCGTCCTAAGAGATTTTTCGAAGCGCTTGACTATTATGGGAGGTGGTTCTACTATCTCCTTAGGGATAGTATTCTTTGGAACAGCTAGTAGTCTAACAAATCTCTAAGACTTGCTCCATTCTCCATTGCGTCTGCTCCCTCCAGTTTGTAGGAAGCACGTGTTCTTGTATAACCCACCGACTAACACCTAGACTGGTGTCGAGTCTACAATCTCTTTATGATCTGGGTTATAAAGCTTAACGTAAATTACTATCTACTTTATTCAAGTACTCTTGGTTGCGTAGGTAGTCATGTGGTTCTTAGCATCCTAGTATTAATTTTTGGAGAATGCAGTCTATCGTCTATAGGGTGACGGTGACTTTTCCCACATGAGGAGGCATTGCGTCCTAGGCACTACTCGTCTGTATCTGAATGGACGAAGTGCCTGAGTAGTGCGAGTATCCCTTGCAACTACTCTTCCGATGTTACCGAGTTTCTCTATCTAGATTAAACCCAGATAGCATAAGATTCTGCTACTCAGAACCTCTAATTTCCTCATCCATTCGTCTCAGAGTTTAACCTGTCACAGCTTTCCAGGTTTCATAGCTTACTGCTGAGATGCTTAATTTTTGTGGGATTAGGCGTGAATGGATGCTCGTAGTCAATGCTTTTGACTCTTACGACTTGAGTTACTCTTCCTAACTGAGGGTGTCAGCTACTATGTTGGCTTAACCGGGATAACAACAAATTTTGAATTTGTAGTCATGTTAGTAGCTCAACCCCAATGGTTCTCTTGATTTCGGCTCCTTCCCTATGGGATGATGAAGGGTTTTTATTTTAAGGTTCATGCTAGACCTCATACTTGGCTCAATCACTATTACTCGGTGTATGCAAGTCGTATATAATTGAGATTGACAGGATGTTCAGACGTGTGGCGCACCCCAAACCCACAAGCAAACGAGGAACAGGGAGTAAGGAGGAAGCACACATCTTAAATTTCATTGACCTAAATTATATACCACTCTAATGCATATACTCAGTAATGGTAAGTTAGTCCCATGAGTCCTTTTCTCTTGGTTCACGAACTAGCTCGTGCGGTGCAAATGGCCTTTCTGGGGGACCTGTTGGGTAGGCCTCGGGTGGTTACTGTCTTCTGGAATATCTGCAGTGCCTTTTGCTTCTGGTTTTAATGTCTAAGGAGGGGTTAGCTAACAGCGCGTGGTACCCCTCTCTTGGGTACTTCTGAAGGTTGGATGAGAGAGACGACTGACGGTTCGCATTAGGTTTTCTCATTAGGTTCGGAAGAACCTTTATTTGACGTTTAGGATAGAGTGAAAGTTCTTTTACACAGCACTAGGAATTCCCGCACGGCTGAACCAAGTCAAGCCATGACTGACGGTAGTGTCGAAATTTACAATCATCGACACGATATGGAATTAAGATCGATAGGACCATGTGCTGAACATGGTACACAAGTTTTTAGCGTCTCAGGTTTCGTCCATGGTATCACTATCGTGGATACTTGGACCGACATGGTTGACGCTGAACTTTAGGGGTCCTGATGTTTCGGAATAATGTACTTTTCATGAACAGATTTCTCATGAGGCCTCTCTATAACCGCCTAGTATACACTAGTCATGTATAATTAAGATTAAAAGGACTGTTGACTGAGCGACTCCGCCCTAAATCCACAACCAAACAAGGAACATGAGATAAGGCATCATCACTCACTCGAGGTCTATCAATCTTAATTATAAATCGCCTTAACGTATATACTAAGCCGTCATAGCTTTACTTGATGGGTTTTTAAGTGTTACAACTGTGCTGCGACTTTCGCCTTAACGAGGGAGTAATTACAATTAGAATTGATGATTTTAAGTTTCCGATTAGTTATTTAAGGTAGAGAAGCGTACCAAAATTCTACCGGGTTTCTTGATGTTTCCCCTAGGCATTAGGGTTAAACTCCTCATGCGCCCTTGTCATTTCTTTCAGTTGGGCAGTCCCTCTTGAAGTGCCCAATTTCACCACATAGGTGGCATACTGGACTGGTCCCTACATTGGTGGTTGATGTAATAAACTCAACCGGGGTTCTGCAGTTGCGAGCGGTATGCCCCTTCATGTTGCACCTAACACAAAAGGGTTCTCGACAGACTCCATAATGATGGTAGTCACACTTGCTGCAGTGGGGGAGGTTTCCTAGGTATGGTCTTCTTGGTGTCGAGGCAGCCGGGTCGACAGGGGTATTGATCACCTCACCTTGCTGCCCCTCAGAGGGTCCTTGAGTCGAGGTACTTCCCTCCTCGTTCCCAAACTTCCTTTTCAGTGGGTTAGGTTGGAGTTCTTGGGTGGCTTTACACACCGGTGCTGGTTGCTGCTGTCCATTGCTATGATCGGGATTCCCGATAGGGCTCCTGCTAACATTGGCGTTGTTAGCGTTCAGGTGAGCCATGACAGCTGCTACGGCTGCTGAAACTGCAGCTTGAAATGTAGCTTCATCGATTTGAAGAATCGGTGTCTTACCAGCGGGTTGGTTACGTTTCTTTGGAGGCATAGTTTTTCCTACACGAAAAGGAACACAAGCTGATGAGAAACGATGGTTAATCCTAGACGTATCTTTCTTTACTATGATAGGCATAAATTTTTCCCGCGCCCTGATTTATGGTTATCTGAGCGTCGACCTACATTCCTATGATGCAGTCTGGGTAACAGAGTAGGAGTAAGTGTATCGGAAAGCCATAAAATGGGTGTCGTTCCTACTAAGTTAAAGTTCGGAACGAAGATTATGGAAGAAAATACTCATGAAAACTTATGGCTAAACACTCTTAATCGAGGTTTTGTGATCCGACCTATTTATATTAATCGTGACGGGAAAGACGATTTGCCTAGCACATAGTGTGAGTAGTGTAATCACTAACTCACTAAATTGTATTATTTTATGGATTATTAGCGTGACGTTAAAGAGGTAGAAACACTTCTCGGGTCCCATGCATTGGCTCCCTTTGTCCATCTTTTATCCCTGACTGGAACAAGCGTTGGTTTCCTCCGGGTATCTATATAGGGTTCTCTGCTCTCGTAGACATATTGAATTTATGCTCCGCCTTACCTCTGATTCTGATTCTGAGTGTCATCACTTCATAATGGATGACTGGAATCTCAGAAGTTCAAGCGAATTCCCCACCGATGTCCCTAAAAGGTATAGGCACATGGTGATTTCAATAGCCTCATCACTGTTCGTTTACTTCCTACTTGGAAATCTTTCTCAATGAACCTCTTCTGGGTCTTTATCGACTGCTCTGCTGATTATTGAAGTGGATAAGGTTTCCTAAAGGGGTTTGTACGAGAATGGGAATGTCTAAAGAATCTTAAGAGATTATTAATACATTTTACTGGGTGATCCATATCGAGTCCAGCTACAATTACATAGTGTACACAAATCATATATAACTTAGATCTGATAGGCCTTCGAATATGTGATACTACCCTATATCCACATCCAAACAAGGAAAAGGAAGTAGAGCGAAACCACATATTCTTAGCCTATGAGATCCTCACTATACATAACCTTGGGAGTATACACTCTGTAATCATAGGTCTATCAATAAGGATCTCTTTTAGTTTTCACGCAAGGTTATTTATGGTTCCTAAAATACTCCTATAGTATTTTAATTACATGTTTGATTCTTAACTTCTGAACGTGCTTTTGGGTTTATTGTGACTCTTTTAGTATCCTAAAATACTCCTATAGTATTTTAAACTTTATGTTTGGCTCTAGCATTCCTATTTGGTAAGTTTCAGATTCGTTGCAACACCACCATCACCCTCAAGCACACGTTAGTCGCATCTCGAATAAATGTAGTTGATCAGGTTACATTTATTCCAGCTTACGATAACATAACTGCCCAAGTTTGACGGTAATGCTCAACATCCAAAGACTTTTATTCTTATTCTTCTTGTGATACTTGCTTGGGTTTTTATATATTCTGGATGTTCTTATACTTTTGTAAAATATGGTTATATTTTAAAGTATAATTCTTGGACAGAGTGTTTTTATGCCATTGTATTTATAGGTTGTATATCTTTTATGATTTGATATACTGAGCTCACTATAAACAATTCTCTAATACCAATCTGTCACACCCCAAAACCGGGACGGCGGAAACGTTGTGGGGTGGAGGACGTCATGTCAAGTATCACAACATATGCAGTATAGTAAATCAAGTACAACAACCATTGCATTAATAGTAATAATTTTTACCTAGGTTACATTTAGCAACAACATCAAAAGTAAATATAGAAGATAACATAAGATGCAGCTCGGTACAAGGCTGTCTTTACAAAAGCTCCCGGAGTGTACCTGTCTACTGACGACCTGAGAATACAAGTTATTTTGAAAGAGAGTATCAGCATTTTAATGCTGGTGAGTTCATAAGTATTTTAATGACATTGATATAAATACACGTTATTCATCAAAATGATCTCACCAATAAAGGTGATTAGAATTTACAGAGTATTAGCATTTCTCCCAGAAAATCCTATATTTTCTAATAAGAGTAGTTTTCTACCAAAACTCGACTGTTTTATGTTTAAGCAAATGAGTTTTTCTACTAAAAGCAGTCTTCTACCAAGACCCAACTGTTTTATGTTTAAGGAGTATTTTCCCCCAAAGGTAACTATCATTATCAAAATATAGTTTATACTTTAAGGAATATGTGAGAAGGTCACAAGTAAAGTAATAGGGAAAATAATACTTTTCTTCAGCAATGACGTTGCTGTTTATAAAGAATAAAATACAAACTCCAGGAAGTATTGAATGAACAATACACCTCGGGGAGTCTAAGTGAATGAAATACAGACTCCAGGCGGTATTAAATGAACAACATGCCTCGGAGAGTCTAAATGAATGAAATACAGACTCCAGGCGGTATTAAATGAACAACACGCCTCGGAGAGTCTAAATGAATGAAATACAGACTCCAGGCGGTATTAAATGAACAATACGCCTCGGAGAGTCTAAAGAGACCTTTTAATCCTAGGTAGGTTAGTTTAAAGGTTTTAAAATGTGGCCTAGTGTATAACTAGGAAAATATGTTATGAGGGTTTTATATCTAGAAGGTACCGTGATGACACTTATTACCTTAAAGCCATGAATTATAAGGTAATTGTGAAGATACTCGTAACCATACTGATTGACGAATGTAAACACGACGACCTACTGGCGTCGAAAATGATTGTGACATTTGTCACCCCTTGGCTTGGTCGGTCGGGACTGTAGCTAGCAGTCAGGATGTGGGATGGTCTGTCCCGTATAGATCTATACACACAATGCCCGCTCTCCCTCCAGGAGACTCTGGTTACCACTCGACAACGGTGAAATCCGCGACATGAGGATGTATCTCGTGTTTTGATTTCTATAAACCTCTCTTTTTACTAAAAGTATAAGTTTTCAGAATATAGATATAACTAAGTTCTCCTTCATGAAAGTTATATTTGGTTTCTAAACTATACCTATTATAGTTTACTCGAGAGGTTATCTAGATGCCTTTGCTACCCAAAGGTGTTGAACTGGAATAAGAGTATTAACATCTAACCAGATATACATAATATAAAACTAGGATTTCAACAACACTCGGACAAATAACCGGATGCTCTAAGTCCACAACCAAACAAGGAACAGTAAATAAAGCGGGTTATCAGTCCTAAGTCCTTCAAATCCTACTTATATAACTATATCTATATAGACATGAATCTATCAAGAATATAAGTTTAAAAGACTTTTATAAAATCTTGGTAATTTAAAAGAGATTTTGGTACTTAAAAGAGATTTAAAAACAAGATATGAAAACCTTTAGCCGGATAAAACAGTTTAACATGCAAAAATCTATTTGATTGACAGTTATTAATCACATTTGATTGATATAATAACTTATCAATTCAACTTGTATTCCCCCCCATAAAAGCATTTAAAATCATTTAAAAGGTTGATTAAGGGGTATGAACTCACCTGAAGTGAGTAACTCGAAAGAAAGATTGATATAGGATCACCGGGTGTCGAACGAAGTCGTGAGCACAAACGGATCCTAGTTTAACATGTAATAACACATATATGAATACACTTAGGGTATATAACCACTAATAGACACATGGACACACCTTAGGGACATGAAAACACTTAGAATTAAGTGTTACAAACACCTATTGAAGTCCCGAAATGAGTGTAAGGCCTTAGATTTGAGTGTAAGGCCACCAAACTTAACTTTTATGTGTGTGCGGCCATGTGTGCGGCCAAGGTGTGCGGCCAGGCCTGTGTGCGGTCGTACATGGGAGCGTGCAGCCGTACATGGGAGTGTGCGGCCGTACACTCTTCCTTCATGCTCAAAACGTCGATTTTCAGGTGTTTCAAAGCCAATACCAAGTCCAATTAGCAAAATGGAGGCCAAACTCTCACTTTGGAGAGTCTTTAAGGTGTGTACGGCCACCTTATGAAGGTGTGCGGCCGTACACCTTCAAGTGATGAAGAACATGAAGAACACTATGAGTTTTAAGCTTAGATCAAGGTGTCTTACCACTATAACAAGCTGAAAGATGGAGTATTTCCCCTTTTTGAGGCCCTTAGAGTGTTCTTGGATGAAGTTTTTAGAGAGAGAAAGTAGTGAGAGAAAGTAGAGTGCAGCCAAAATGGGAAAAGAGTGAATGAAGGGGGTCTCCTCCAATATATAGGGTTGGGTGTGTGGCTGGGAGGGTGTGCGGCTGGCTGTGTGCGGCTGGCTGGCCGCACACTCAGGTGTGCGGCCGCACACACCATGCTGGGTGTGTTTGGCCCGATTTATTGATGCTACACACATTCTAACCCTTTCTAAGACTCATATCTAGGTTGTACTAAGCCTAGAACACTCATATAGACCCACAACTTCATTACAAAATCGTAAAACGAGGCTAACTTTGATAAAAATGAAGGATGTACAAGTTAGAAATTTCGGTTTGTCACATCATCCCCCCGTTAGAGGGAATTTCGTCCCGAAATTAGATTCTTAACGAAAACTCAAGGTTGGATGCGAAAGATGTGGACACTTCATGCTCTAGCTGATCCGCCCGTTCCTTAGGGAAATCTGGTCCATACTGAGTTTTAGCGAATTTTCGTTACGAGGTATAGTTTCTTTTTCGATCGATGGGCCACACGGGATAAGGTTTCATCAGTGTCCTTTACCGAGCTAGATTTCTCCTGTTTCCCTTAACGAACGTGGGTCTGGTTTCCATGGATCAAATCGAGAAAATGGTGAGAGTTTTGTCGGGTACTACCAGGTCATTTGCTGAGACGTGGACAGGTTAGGGTGGAATTTATGGAATCCCTAAAGCAGTCTGGGTCTGACGGATGCTGGACCAATTCTATCAAGAATCTCTGATGGTCCTCAGTTCTTTGGAATATGGAACGTTTCAGTACCCAAAACATAATGTACCTCTATGGTGAGATCGTCACTTGGCGTGATCACCATTTTGAGGTTCCAAAAGTTTTCCTTTACTGGAGGTGTAGTCCTCATGATTGGTTCCTAGGGGTCTCAGGTCGTATTCGGATTCGTATTTCCTACTGGTTAGCTTTCGGAGATTTTCTGGATCATTGAAGGCGCTGTCTATATACTGGCATCTATTGGTTGCGGGGCATCTATCTCGACCTAGTGCAAAATGGACCTGCACTTCTGACTCTCGAGGTGTTTCTAACAGAAACTCTCAAAGTCAGTGGGATAGAGGGTTTTACCAGACGATGCTTAGAAAATTTCAACTTTTGTCACCGTCTAATAGATGCTTTCACAGTATGATTCCTAATTGGAAAGAATCATTCTCTTACTCGCCTTGTTGTTTCATGGACAGCAGCCTCTGATCAGGGCTAACTTCGTCCTAAGAGATTTTCCGAAGCGCTTGACTATTTCGGGAGGTGGTTCTACTATCTCCTTAGGGATAGTATTCTTTGGAACAGCTAGTAGTCTAACAAATCTCTAAGACTTGCTCCATTCTCCATTGCGTCTGCTCCCTCCAGTTTGTAGGAAGCACGTGTTCTTGTATAACCCACCGACTAACACCTAGACTGGTGTCGAGTCTACAATCTCTTTATGATCTGGGTTATAAAGCTTAACGTAACTTACTATCTACTTTATTCAAGTACTCTTGGTTGCGTAGGTAGTCATGTGGTTCTTAGCATCCTAGTATTAATTTTTGGAGAATGCAGTCTATCGTCTATAGGGTGACGGTGACTTTTCTCGCATGAGGAGGCATTGCGTCCTAGGCACTACTCGTCTGTATCTGAATGGACGAAGTGCCTGAGTAGTGCGAGTATCCCTTGCAACTACTCTTCCGATGTTACCGAGTTTCTCTATCTAGATTAAACCCAGATAGCATAAGATTCTGCTACTCAGAACCTCTAATTTCCTCATCTATTCGTCTCAGAGTTTAACCTGTCACAACTTTCTAGGTTTCATAGCTTACTGCTGAGATGCTTAATTTTTGTGGGATTAGGCGTGAATGGATGGTCGTAGTCAATGCTTTTGACTCTTATGACTTGAGTTACTCTTCCTAACTGAGGGTGTCAGCTACTATGTTGGCTTAACCGGGATAACAGCAAATTTCGAATTTGTAGTCATGTTAGTAGCTCAACTCCAATGGTTCTCTTGATTTCGGCTCCTTCCCTATGGGATGATGAAGGGTTTTTATTTTAAGGTTCATTCTAGACCTCATACTTGACTCAATCACTATTACTCGGTGTATGCAAGTCGTATATAATTGAGATTGACAAGATGTTCAGACATGTGGCCCACCCCAAACCCACAACCAAACGAGGAACAAGGAGTAAGGAGGAAGCACACATCTTAAATTTCATTGACCTAAATTATATACCACTCTAATGCATATACTCAGTAATGGTAAGTTAGTCCCATGAGTTCTTTTCTCTTGGTTCACGAACTAGCTCGTGCGGTGCAAATGGCCTTTCTGGGGGACCTGTTGGGTAGGCCTCGGGTGGTTACTGTCTTCCGGAATATCTGCAGTGCCTTTTTCTTCTAGTTTTAATGTCTAAGGAGGGGTTAGTTAACAACACGTGGAACCCCTTTCCTGGGTACTTCTGAAGGTTGGATGAGAGAGACGACTGACGGTTCGCATTAGGTTTTCTCATTAGGTTCGGAAGAACCTTTAATTGACGTTTAGGATAGAGTGAAAGTTATTTTACACAGCACTAGGAATTCCCGCACGGCTGAACCAAGTCAAGCCATGACTGACGGTAGTGTCGAAATTTACAATCATCGACACGATATGGAATGAAGATCGATAGGACCATGTGCTGAACACGGTACACAAGTTTTTAGCGTCTCGGGTTTTGTCCATGGTATCACTATCGTGGATACTTGGACCGACATGGTTGACGCTGAACTTTAGGGGTCCTGATGTTTCGGAATAATGTACTTTTCATGAACAGATTTCTCACGAGGCCTCTCTATAACCGCCTAGTATACACTAGTCATGTATAATTAAGATTAAAAGGACTGTTGACTGAGCGACTCCGCCCTAAATCCACAACCAAACAAGGAACAGAAGATAAGGCAGCATCATTCACTCGAGGCCTATCAATCTTAATTATAAATGGCCTTAACGTATATACTAAGCCATCATAGCTTTACCTGATGGGTTTTTTAAGTGTTACAACTGTGCTGCGACTTTCGCCTTAACGAGGGAGTAATTACAATTAGAATTGATGATTTTAAGTTTCCGATTAGTTATTTAAGGTTGAGAAGCGTACCAAAATTCTACCGGGTTTCTTGATGTTTCCCCTAGGCATTAGGGTTAAACTCCTCCTGCGCCCTTGTCATTTCTTTCAGTTGGGCAGTCCCTCTTGAAGTGCCCAATTTCACCACATAGGTGGCATACTGGACTGGTCCCTACATTGGTGGTTGATGTAATAAACTCAATCGGGGTTCTACAGTTGCGAGCGATATGCCCCTTCATGTTGCACCTAACACAAAAGGGTTCTCGACAGACTCCATAATGATGGTAGTCACACTTGCTGCAGTGGGGGAGGTTTCCTAGGTATGGTCTTCTTGGTGTCGAGGCAGGCGGGTCGACAGGGGTATTAATCACCTCAGCTTGCTGCCCCTCAGAGGGTCCTCGAGTCGAGGTACTTCCCTCCTCGTTCCCAAACTTCCTTTTCAGTGGGTTAGGTTGGAGTTCTTGGGCGGCTTTACACACCGGTGTTGGTTGCTGCTGTCCATTGCTATTATCGGGATTCCCGATAGGGCTCCTGCTAACATTGGCGTTGTTAGCTTTCAGGTGAGCCATGACAGCTGCTACGGCTGCTGAAACTGCAGCTTGAAACGTAGCTTCATCGATTTGAAGAATCGGTGTCTTACCAGCGGGTTGGTTACGTTTCTTTGGAGGCATGGTTTTTCCTACACGAAAAGGAACACAAGCTGATGAGAAACGATGGTTAACCCTAGACGTATCTTTCTTTACTATGATAGGCATAAATTTTTCCCGCGCCTTGATTTATGGTTATCTGAGCGTCGACCTACATCCCTATGATGCAGTCTGGGTAACAGAGTAGGAGTAAGTGTATCGGAAAGCCATAAAATGGGTGTCGTTCCTACTAAGTTAAAGTTCGGAACGAAGATTACGGAAGAAAATGCTCATGAAAACTTATGGCTAACCACTCTCAATCGAGGTTTTGTGATCCGACCTATTTATATTAATCGCAACGGGAAAGACGATTTGCCTAGAACTTAGTGTGAGTAGTGTAATCACTAACTCACTAAATTGTATTATTTTATGGATTATTAGCGTGACGTTAAAGAGGTAGAAACACTTCTCGGGTCCCATGCATTGGCTCCCTCTGTCCATCTCTTATCCCTGACTGGAACAAGCGTTGGTTTCCTCCGGGTATCTATATAGGGTTCTCTGCTCTCGTAGACATATTGAATTTCTGCTCTGCCTTACCTCTGATTCTGATTCTGAGTGTCATCACTTCATAATGGATGACTGGAATCTCAGAAGTTCAGGCGAATTCCCCACTGATGTTCCTAAAAGGTATAGGCACATGGTGATTTCAATAGCCTCATCACTGTTCGTTTACTTCCTTCTTGGAAATCTTTCTCAATGAACCTCTTCTGGGTCTTTATCGACTCCTCTGCTGATTACTGAAGTGGATAAGGTTTCCTAAAGGGGTTTGTGCGAGAATGGGAATGTCTAAAGAATCTTAAGAGATTATTAAAACATTTTACTGGGTGATCCATATCGAGTCCGGCTACAATTACATAGTGTACACAAATCATATATAACTTAGATCTGATAGTCCTTCGAATATGTGATACTACCCTATATCCACATCCAAACAAGGAAAAGGAAGTAGAGGGAAACCACATATTCTTAGCCTATGAGATCCTCACTATACATAACCTTGAGAGTATACACTCTGTAATCATAGGTCTATCAATAAGGATCTCTTTTAGTTTTCACGCAAGGTTATTTATGGTTCCTAAAATACTCCTATAGTATTTTAATTACATGTTTGATTCTTAACTTCTGAACATGCTTTTGGGTTTATTGTGAGTCTTTTAGTATCCTAGAATACTCCTATAGTATTTTAAACTTTATGTTTGGCTCTAGCATTCCTATTTGGTAAGTTTCAGATTCGTTACAACACCACCATCACCCCCAAGCACACGTTAGTCGCATCTCGAATAAATGTAGTTGATCAGGTTACATTTATTCCAGCTTACGATTACATAACTGCCCAAGTTTGACGGTAATGCTCAACATCCAAAGACTTTTATTCTTATTCTTCTTGTGATACTTGCTTGGGTTTTTATATATTTTGGATGTTCTTATACTTTTGTAAAATATGGTTATATTTTAAAGTATAATTCTTGGTCAGCGTGTTTTTATCCCATTGTATTTATAGATTGTATATCTTTTATGATTTGATATACTGAGCTCACTATAAATAATGCTCTGATACCAATCTGTCACACCCCAAAACCGGGACGGCGGAAACGTTGTGGGGTGGAGGACGTCATGTCAAGTATCACAACATATGCAGTATAGTAAATCAAGTACAACAACCATTGCATTAATAGTAATAATTTTTACCTAGGTTACATTTAGCAACAACATCAAAAGTAAATATAGAAGATAACATAAGATGCAACTCGGTACAAGGCTGTCTTCACAAAAGCTCCCGGAGTGTACCTGTCTACTGACGACCTGAGAATACAAGTTATTTTGAAAGAGAGTATCAGCATTTTAATGCTGGTGAGTTAATAAGTATTTTAATGACATTGATATAAATACACATTATTCATCAAAATGATCTCACCAATAATGGTGATTAGAATTTACAGAGTATTAGCATTTCTCCCAGAAAATCCTATATTTTCTAATAAGAGTAGTTTTCTACCAAAACTCGACTGTTTTATGTTTAAGCAAATGAGTTTTTCTACTAAAAGCAGTCTTCTACCAAGATCCAACTGTTTTATGTTTAAGTAGTATTTTCCCCCAAAGGTAACTATCATTATCAAAATATAGTTTATACTTTAAGGAATATGTGAGAAGGTCACAAGTAAAGTAATAGGGAAAATAATACTTTTCTTCAGCAATGACGTTGCTGTTTATAAAGAATAAAATACAAACTCCAGGAAGTATTGAATGAACAATACACCTCGGGGAGTCTAAGTGAATGAAATACAGACTCCAGGCGGTATTAAATGAACAACACGCCTCGGAGAGTCTAAATGAATGAAATACAGACTCCAGAAGGTATTAAATAAACAACACGCCTCAGAGAGTCTAAATGAATGAAATACAGACTCCAGGCGGTATTAAATGAACAACACGCCTCAGAGAGTCTAAATGAATGAAATACAGACTCCAGGCGGTATTAAATGAACAATACGCCTCGGAGAGTCTAAAGAGACCTTTTAATCCTAGGTAGGTTAGTTTAAAGGTTTTAAAATGTGGCCTAGTGTATAACTAGGAAAATATGTTATGAGGGTTTTGTATCTAGAAGGTACCGTGATGACACTTATTACCTTAAAGCCATGAATTATAAGGTAATTGTGAAGATACTCGTAACCATACTAATTGACGAATGTAAACACGACGACCTGCTGGCGTCGAAAATGATTGTGACATTTGTCACCCGTTGGCTTGGTCGGCCGGGACTGTAGCTAGCAGTCAGGATGTGGGATGGTCTGTCTCGTATAGATCTATACACATAATGCCCGCTCTCCCTCCAAGAGACTCTGGTTACCACTCGACAACTGTGAAATCCGTGTCATGAGGATGTATCTCGTGTTTTGATTTCTATAAACCTTTCTTTTTACTAAAAGTATAAGTTTTCAGAATATAGATATAACTAAGTTCTCCTTCATGAAAGTTATAGTTGGTTTCTAAACTATACCTATTATAGTTTACTTGAGAGGTTATCTAGATGCCTTTTCTACCCAAAGGTGTTGAACTGGAATAAGAGTATTAACATCTAACCAAGATATACATAATATATAACTAGGATTTCAACGACACTCGGACAAATAACCGGATGCTCTAAGTCCACAACCAAACAAGGAACAGGAAATAAAGCGGGTTATCAGTCCTAAGTCCTTCAAATCCTACTTATATAACTATATCTATATAGACATGAATCTATCAAGAATATAAGTTTAAAAGACTTTGATAAAAGCTTGGTAATTTAAAAGAGATTTTGGTACTTAAAAGAGATTTGAAAACAAGATATGAAAACCTTTAGCCGGATAAAACAGTTTAACATGCAAAAATCTATTTGATTGACAGTTATTAATCACATTTGATTGATATAATAACTTATCAATTCAACTTGTATTCCCTCCCATAAAAGCATTTAAAATCATTTAAAAGGTTGATTAAGGGGTATGAACTCACCTAAAGTGAGTAACTCGAAAGAAAGATTGATATAGGATCATCGGGTGTCGAACGAAGTCGTGAGCACAAACGGATCCTAGTTTAACATGTAATAACACATATATGAATACACTTAGGGTATATAACCACTAATAGACACATGGACACACCTTAGGGACATGAAAACACTTAGAATTAAGTGTTACAAACACCTGTTGAAGTCCCGAAATGAGTGTAAGGCCTTAGATTTGAGTGTAAGGCCACCAAACTCAACTTTTATGTGTGTGCGGCCAGGGTGTGCGGCCAGGCCTGTGTGCGGTCGTACATGGGAGTGTGTGGCCGTACATGGGAGTGTGCGGCCGTACATGAGAGTGTGCGGCCGTACACTCTTCCTTCATGCTCAAAACGTCGATTTTCAGGTGTTTCAAAGCCAATACTAAGTCCAACTAGCAAAATGGAGGCCAAACTCTCACTTTGGAGAGTCTTTAAGGTGTGTACGGCCACCTTATGAAGGTGTGAGGCCGTACACCTTCAAGTGATGAAGAACATGAAGAACACTATGAGTTTTAAGCTTAGATCAAGGTGTCTTACCACTATAACAAGCTGAAAGATGGAGTATTTCCCGTTTTTGAGGCCCTTAGAGTGTTCTTGGATGAAGTTTTTAGAGAGAGAAAGTAGTGAGAGAAAGTAGAGTGCAGCCAAAATGGGAAAAGAGTGAATGAAGGGGGTCTCATCCAATATATAGGGTTGGGTGTGTTGGTGGGAGGGTGTGCGGCTGGCTGGCCGCACACTCAGGTGTGCGGCCGCACACACCATGTTGGGTGTGTTTGGCCCGATTTATTGATGCTACACACATTCTAACCCTTTCTAAGACTCATATCTAGGTTGTACTAAGCCTAGAACACTCATATAGACCCACAACTTCATTACAAAATCGTAAAACGAGGCTAACTTTGATAAAAATGAAGGATGTACAAGTTAGAAATTTCGAGTTGTCACACGGTTCGGGGGTGTGACGGATTGGTATCAGAGCATTGTTTATAGTGAACTAGTATATCTAACCGTACAAGATATACAACTATAAATATAATGGGACTAAAAACACTCTGACTAAAAGTATACCTTAAGAATATAAGTATCTTCTAAAAGTATACATTCTTGCTACAACAGTATCATAATATGAACAAAACAAAAGTATTTAGATGTTGAACACTACAGTCAAACCTGGGCAGTTATGTAATCATATTTGGAATAAATAGAGTCTGATCAACTGTATTTAATCGAGATACGACCAACATGTGCTTTGGAGTGAGGGTAGCATTGCAAGGAGTCTAAAACTTACCGACCTTACATGCAAAGGAGCATTAGAACCAAACCTAAGGTTTAAAATACTATAGAGTATTTTATGATACTAAACAATAACAACAAGTCTAAAAACTTATCGATTTCGTACATCAGGAAGCCCTAGGATCAAACATGTAATACTATAGTATCATTTTAGAATACTATATGGCCTCCACACTTAAATCTTCTACATGTATCTCATACCTCCACTCTCGTGAAGACAACATGACTGAGATTCACCCCGAAGACCCCTACTACCCTACGGTAATAGCCAACGAATGGATCGAGGGAGAACCAGAGGAAGTGCAAAGGGAGAACCCAGAAATGAGTCCGGAAGAATACTAAGAGATGAACCACGAGGGAAAGGATTCTGATGAGGAGTCAGATATGGATGAAGGCGTCAGAGAGATCCTTAGCAAGCCTTACCCCCTCAGAATCAATACCGAACCAACACGCAGAACAGGAAGACCTTACCAATCATCTCCGCTCCTTAGAAGAGGAGGTGACCACCCTAAGACAACAGCTCATGGCAGCTGAGGCTAGGGTAGCCTTAGTAGAGCAGAGAGCGGAAGAGGCCACTCGTGAAATGAGCAAAATGGTTGGACACCTTTATGCTATTTATGCATATGAGAGTCATCACACTATTCGCATTAAGTCATAGGTTTACCATGTAATTCGTCACCACTAGTAGTAGTAAATCAAGAGAGGTACGTCCTCCAAGAACTCGTGTAACCTGAGCCAACATAAGGATCTGATATCTATAATCTATTAGGATAACTTAACATTTGTACAGCACCTATTTCTACATACTACCATTAATACATCATGGGGATGTAGTTCGTAACAACGAGAATCATACAACAAAACATGTGATTTATATGCGTACATGCATAAGTTCATATCTATAATCATAGATGAGATATGACTAGAAATAACCATAGTTACTCACGAACCTATTTCTCATTATGCAACAGAATTATGTCTTCCCATGGAAACAACCAGCTAGCCGGCGAAACACCAATTCTGAAGGTGGACCCCACAACCTTCCAAGTCGCTGTAACAGCTGCCGTGACAGCCGTCATGGCGCAACTCAACGCCAACAATCCAAATAGAAATGGAAATTGTGTCGATAACTCCAACCGTAGTAACAACCAAGGAAACCAACGAGGGACAACTTGCCTAGACACCCCAAACTCCAAACTTAAGGGGATGAAGCGAAAGCTAGGGAACAAGAAAGGAAGCAGTTCGACTAAAGGGCCTACCAAAAGGCAACAAGCTGTAGCAGTCCATACTCCCACTGGCACCCCTACCTCAGCACCGAGAAGACCATATTATGGAAACTCCCCGCTCTGCAGCAAGTGCAGCTACCATCATCATGGAGTCTGCCGGGAATTGAATTGCAATAGGTGCAACAAGAAGGGACACACCTCCCGCTACTGTAGGGCCCCGGCCTCATGGGTCACTCCAATCCCCAACCTAGAAGTAAGTCACGTATGCCTCACATGCGGTGAAACGGGACATTTCAAGAGGAATTGCCCAATCGAGAAGAATGACGGAGGACCAGGAGGAGTTTAACAATTGGACGTGAAAGGGACAACGAGGAAACCTACCGATACTTTTGGTACGTTCCCAAAATCACTCAGTCTAACTTAGTATAAACGTAAGGTCGTGTGTAATTAAGATTCTACAAACTTAGAGTGTGTAGTTCCACCTTAATTCATGCTCTTTGTCTGACTATGGGTTTAGGGCATGACCACTCAGTCTACAATCTTTTCAAACTTGAATTATATATGACTAGACAACATCAAACCATCATAGAGAGGTCTAATAGGAATCAGGCTACGAAATCACATCGTTTATACCAAGGCACTCGTATTACTAGGACACCCAAAAATTCAGAACGAAATAACCATAGTAGTAACGCCGAGGACAAAATTGGTAACATTACAAACGTATACATAGAACACACTATCATTTCAAACAACTATCCCCTTCAGATCAATCCAATATCTATTACAACAAGGAGCCCAACGGTGTCAATTGACATGGGTTGACTTGATCCTCACCATACGAAATTCATGTGCCAACAAGGCTTTTCGCCTTAACCAATCGATTAACGAAACCCCTACAACTTGTAACGACAATCCTCGGATTATCACGGGCACCTAGACCTTTAGGTACCCGTGCAAGTAATACCACACTCTTTCCTAGCCCTTAATAGGGATACGAAACAAGGAACAAAGGATACCGAGAGTAACCTAGAGATTTATAACCCCCCTAAGATGTTTCCAAAGCCCTTTCGGAAATATCACCTACATACCAAGTTGAGTTCGGAGATCGACTCAACTCATGGAGCCATTCTCGTAGCCAGACCACCAAGACCACTTAGCACCAACATAAACACCAAAGGTATCCGGTCGATGGAACAACCCAGTAAGTATGAGATTATCAAACCAAGACTTGAACCTTAGAGAACGCCAATCCAACTCATAAATAGGAAAGGCTAATTGTCCATAGGACCACTGACTACTAAGTATCAAATGAAACCCTCCTCAAGGATCGATATCCCCTATCATGAATCAAAGACTTACTCGACCTGCCCGCAGGAAGAAGCAAAGTTCAACATCCCACTAGTTCAGAACCCCATAGTGAGAAACTCCCATGCCAACTTAAGAAGTATGAGGCCAACTATACCGCACGCGACCTTAACTTTAGTGACAATAGTGTCCGCCCTAAGGTTTAGAGGCACTACTTTTGGGGCGTCAAATACGTGATCCTCATTAACCGTGACCATCCATTTACTTCACCATATAGGAAGCAAAGGCAGAATACCTCTATGTTGGGCTGAGATGACCAGCACCCAACTAACCAAACGAGCAAAGTCGAGGGCCGGTAGCAAAGGTTCACTAGATCACTAAGCAAGGACTTAAATTCTCTTAGGAATGAAGAGACTAGACAAAACCAAGATACCCACATCTTTTCCTTAGTACTTGAGATACTGCTTTAGAATGAATTTCGGGACGGAATTCCCTTTAACGGGGGGATGATGTCACAACTGGCAAAATTAGGTTAAGATGTGAGTTCCTGTACAATATAATCTCGTTGAGTAACCTTACAACATCTCATCTAGCGAAATTCAAAACTTCAATGCCATTAAGATTCCAATCTCATACATGGAAATTTAGTTTGAAATAATCCCATATAAGCTCGAGACCCAACCCAATAAGCTAAATCCACTCAACTTTGGACCTTAAACCAAGTTTTTCTTGGTCCAAACCCCTTATTGGACCAAAAACTTCTATTGGACTCTCCATTGGGCCAAAAACCTCTCTTTGGGCCTTAATGGGCCGGAAACTTTTCCTTGAAAACTTATTGGGCCGAAACCCTTTATTGGACCATGTTAGGCCGAAAACTCATTTTCTTGGGCTACCTTCGGGCCAAAAACTCTCTTGGGCTAAGCCAAAAATCGGAACCATTCTTCTTGGGCCATCTTTTTGGGCTGAAAACCCCTTTGATTCGGTTAGCCCATTTAATAATAATTAAAAAAATGGTGGTTTACAAATGTGACACCTCACATTTACACCACATGTAACCATGCTAATTACCTCTCATACATCTATGAATGAGATATTAACCACCAAATATCAAGACAATAATCTCTCTCTCCCCTCTCTTAAAATTCGTCCAAACCACCCCTCCATCACCACTCTCATTTCAAAGTTGCATACAACTCCTTTTTCCTCTCAAATTTCCAACATTTCTCTCATCCTTTTTCCTCCAAAAATTTCGTGAGGGTGCTAGAGTGTTCAAGAGGTTTTTCTTCAAGTTCATCCCTTGGTAAGTCCATTCTTGATTCAAGTGTTTTTGCTTCATATTTATGCTTAGAACTTTCCATTTACACACTTTGTTGTGTGTCAAACTCCTTAGAACACCCATATTTTCGAGATCTCTTCAAGGCACAAGCTAGGTTCAAAGTTTCATCTTCTTCTTCATCTACATCTCAAAAACCCCAAGGTGAGTTCATACCCCCTTGTGTTCGGTTTTATAATGTTTTTGGGGGAGGATACAAGTGCTTTTGTGTTAGATCTATGTATATGTGCATGCTTATGTGTTTAACTTTTAGAACTTTACTTGAAAATGAAGTTTATCACCTAGATCTTCATAAAAACCATGAGAAAAGTATGTTTTGTCTCATATATTACATGAAAACTTGTAGATCTGAGATTATACACCCTAAATAGCAAAAACAAGTGTTGTGTTCAAACATCTATAACCTAAACTCAAAAATTCAGCTTTAACAGGAAAATTATGGTCTAGTTTCGGACTCTTTTGACTACCTTAATGGTAACATTTTTCAAAACACTTTTACATACCAAAATTACAGGTTATTACCTTTTAAATGACTACTCTCACGTTTTCATACATTTTTTCTACAATTTTTGGCGAATTTTACAAAACTGTCTATCATATTTGAAATAATCTCGGAACAGCCTGTGAAAGTGAGCAACTTCACACTTGTTTGAGGCCATTAAAAATTATGAGAAAGATTGTGAACAGAGTAGACAAAATTTACAAACTTCCAGAGTTTACGGATCCAAATTTCGACCTACGATGATTTTTCTACAAATTTTCCAACAACCGGGTCAGAAAAGTCAAAAACCAGAAAAATGTGTATTTTCACAAAAATCAAGCCAAAAATTATATTCTTGATAAAAATGGGTTAAAAATGTTATCTTTACCAAAAACTAGCCATAAATACAAGTTTTGAACAAAAGGGGGACTAAAGTGTTATTTTTACTAAAATTAGGCATTAATTGAAATTTTGTGGCTTATTAGGCCAAGAACGTCATTTTTACAAAAAGTGGGCTTTTTATATCAATTTAGTAAATAATCGAGCTAAAACTAGCAATATAATAACAAACGGGCTAATTAGGTTATTTTCATGTTTATTGGGCCTTAGTAACCCATTAATATGTTTGATAGGTCCTGAATACTATTTATATGTTATTGGGCCTCATTGACCCATTAACATGTGCGACGGACCTTGGATTCTATTTGCGTGCTGTTTGAGCCTGTAAATACCTTACATGTGAAATGGGCCTTAGTTGTCCTTTTACATATATTTTGGGCCCAAGTTATATAATTTCATTCCTATAGGGCCTTGAAATGACTTACATGTTTAGTGATGCCTTAGTGGTTCACTTACATGGTTCATTGGGCCTGGGAATGAGTTTTATATGTTTTTCTTCTTTTTCCGCGTAAACTTTGATTAAGGATCTAGTGAGACGTTTCGTTTGGCACCATATGAGTGTACAAACATAGCCTGTAGTTATAACCAGAGTCTCCCGGAGCGAGAGCGTGAGTTTGTGTATAGATCTATGCGGGGGTGACACCCACACCTGAGCTGTTCGCTACAGTTAGACTAGGCCATTCTAGGGTGACAAACCATACCTTAAGCAAGTCGGCGTCTAGTAGATGTCATGACAGGCGAAATTGTCATTATCAAGTATGGTTATAATGGCTCACTTAGAGGAATTAACATTATAAACTTTACGGGAAACCATTCTATGATCTTTTTGGATAAAACGGGAAACCATTCTATTTTCTTTTTCATAAAATGGTAATCTATATGCACTAGTACCAAACCACGAGGGTTGAGATTCCAGCATTTTCTAT
The DNA here is from genome assembly GCF_052849685.1 of Lactuca virosa. Taxonomy (NCBI): domain Eukaryota; kingdom Viridiplantae; phylum Streptophyta; class Magnoliopsida; order Asterales; family Asteraceae; genus Lactuca; species Lactuca virosa. The sequence goes on along the minus strand of NC_136433.1, from coordinate 306,673,206 downwards.
CGCAGACAACATTGGGTTGTCTGGAATCATTCTTTTTCTATTTTCGCAAACATTAACACACATGCATTAATATAAGATCGGACACAAACATTTCAAACCATTTCTTTTGAGAAAATATCGGATTTTCTGGGAACGTTCTCTTTACTTTTACAAATAAACGATAACAAAGGACATGTATGCATATATTCATAGTTTTAGAACGAGACTTACAAACTATTTTATAGAAAATATCGGATTTTCTAAAGACACTATGAGAAATACTCTAAACAAGTACAAAACTATTTATATACAAAAATGATTATGAACTCGCCAACTTTTTAGTTGACGTTTTTCAAAACGACTTGTATCCTCAGGAATCCAGTAGCATGTAATATGCTCGACTAGGAGATCAAGTGGTGCGACTTCAAGAAATTTTACTTTTATTACTTTTGTGTAACTGATGAACAAGTTCAATATGTAAACTATGTAAGTGTGTATTTCCAATGTATGATGTTTGGTTGCTATGTTTCATTCATATTCAATTGTTATGATACTGTACAATGATGTCAACCACCCCCGGACGTTTCCGCCGTCCCAGTTCGGGGGTGTGACACAAACCTTCTCCACCAATCACAACAAAACTTAAAATATTATCATATAAATAATTTACCTTTAGATGCATGTCTATGGCATTCCTTAAAGCGGGGGAAACATTTTCCCAACCAGATACGCTAAAAGGGATGTTATGCCACATATACCTCCCAATCGCATTGGTAAACATATTGCTACATTTCCCGATAGGCGAAAATCTGAGCTCTCTGTCGAAACCCAAATTGGCGGGGTTTCCCTTGTTTGCTCATATTAGCTTTGATAGTTAGATGTTTTTAAATAATCCTTTTCTTTTTTTTGGTAACTCAACTGAAAACTATAATTGAAAATATTAGTCATGATAGTTTATAATAAATGAATAAAAATAACTAATAAATTTATCATAATAAGACTTACCATCCTCTTTGTGTTGTCCGCAACCAAAGCCTACTCGAAGTGGTGCATCCCCGACTCCATCACCTACATATCCTACGCTCATCGCATCAGCCACATGTAAAAGAGTTTCACCCAAACAAACCCCATATACAGGCTGCAAAATTATAAGATGTACAAAAAAAGCCCTTAAAAGTGAAGTGGTGTTCCAATCAATACATACATACATATATATACAAATACACTTAAACATACATCCTACAAATATTGCATATTCATTATAGCATCCTCCTTTTTTTCATTTTTTCCATTATAGCATTGTACTTTCCAAAAAAACCATTAAAAGGTAAGTGATGTTCCAATCAATACATACATACATATACATACAAATAAACTTAAAAATAAATCCTACACATATTGCATATTCATTATCACGTCATGCTTTTTTTTCATTTTTTCCATTATAGCATTGTACTTTACAAAAAGCCTTTAAAATTTAAGTGATGTTTCAAGCAATACATACATACATATAAATACAAGTGCACTTAAACATACGTCCTACACATATTGCATATTCATTATAGCATCATACTTTTTTCCATTTTTTCCGTTATAGCATTATACTCCAAAAAAACCCTTAAAAGTGAAGTTATGTTCAAATCAATACATACATACATATGCATACAAATACACTTAAACATACATCCTACACATATTACATATTCATTATAACATCCGATTTTTTTTCATTTTTTTGATTATAGCATCCTATTTTTACATTTTTCATACATATATACACACATTACATACATATATATAAACACATTACATACATTTATGCATTCTATTTCATATACATACATCATACACATTACATACATATATAATGCATACAATATGAAGAACTAGATTAAAATATTTCATGAAATGGAATAGAACATGTGGTGGAACGAAATTAGAATGGCGGTGTTGTTGTGTGTGTGTATGTGGGGGGGGGGGGTTGTGGTGGTGCTGTAGTGGCAGAAAATACGACAATTGTAGTCACAGCCCGAGCTTAGAGGTGAACAATGCTTAATACATAAAATCAGTAGATGATCACTGGAAAGAATAGAAATAGAAGAAAGGGTAGGAGAATCATCGCCACTGTTGCCGATGATGAAGAAGGTGTCATCGGTGATACAGCGTCTGTCGCTGGTGAAGGCGGCCTTGCCGTCGCCAGTGATAGAGGAACGAAATCAGAAGTTCGTTGGAAATGGTTGTCGTTTCGTCAGAAGTCACGAGATCAATCTAATATTAAGGAGAAGTATAAGAAGTTGTTATCCTCTCTGAAGAGGCAGAACATTGATGTGAAAATCTTGGTAATAATTCTTGATACAATCTTCTAAACTCTTGATCTCCAATCTTCCAAGGGTTAATTGTCGCTTTTAATTTCAGCTTTCTATCCCAGAATTTAAACTAGACATGATCAATCTAAGCAAACGGAATGTATGATGTGAATTCTTGCAATAATCTTCTAAACTCTTGATCTCGAATCTTCCAAGGGTTAATTGTCGCTTTTAATTTCAGCTTTCTATCCCAGCAAGCACACCACAAAAACTTTTTGTGTATTTTTAATCCACTAGTCTTTTATTTATAATTCCTAGTCTATCGCATCTAAACCACACCTTACAGACAGTGAACCTGTTCGAGTATAGTATAGTTTTGATAAGCAAGGGTGTTGAACTCAATGGGAATGATAGTGAATTAATATTAGCGGCGAAGACTTGTGGAGGGAATTTCTACTGCGTATATCTACGCAAAGTATTAGCGGCGACGACTTCTAGAGGGAATTTGTACTGCGTTTTCTTTCGAGCATTTGCGACGACGGTGTCACCGCCACTAACGTCTCCGCTAATAGTAGTAAGCGATACTCATTTCAAGCCATTGGATTAGGCCAAGATCAAAAGATAAGGGTTAACAAATTCTTTTGACGCAACTCGTGGTTTTTTACCTTTAGCGGTGACGCATATTGTCACACCCCCAAACAAGGAACAGGAAATGAGGCGGAAACCACACATTCGACTGCCTCACGGATATTCTTCATACGTAACTCGGATGCATAAACTAAGGAATTATAGAATTAATGATGTATATTCGTTAATTGAATAATAACCCAGTTATTTGTAAAGCACTGATGTTTATCCTGGAAAAATCCTATATTTTCCCTAAGTGTAAGTTATTGAATTATCTGTTCCAAACCAAAGAGTACAAGTATCTACCATACTTATGTTGTTTAAGCATTGTTCTGTTTGAACACCCTGGCTACCACCAATAATATGTATTATGTTCTGTAAACTAGAAGTGTTGTTAATATCCTCCTGTGATCACTTAGTACATACGAGTTATAGAAATCTAGATCGAACAGACAGTTGATTGGGTGATTCTGCCCTAAGCCCACAACCAAACAAGGAACAGGAAATGAGGCGGAGATCACACATCCCACTGCATGTCGGATGTTATTTTCATATTACCCTAATGTACATACTAAGTCATCACATAGTTACTAACCCTGATGACTGTTTATTAGGTATATTACTACGTGAACGAGTCGTTGTTTCCCCTATGAGTTCTTATAACCATGCTGATGGACGAATACCAATACGACGTACTTCGGACGTCGAAAACTGAAATGACGTTTGTCACCCCCGGTTGACTGTAGCTAATATTCAGGGTGCGGGATTGTCAGTCCCGTATAGATCTATACACAAACGCATGCTCTCCCTCCAGTAGACTCTGGTTCCTAAGAAGTCGTGTCTCACACTGTAGTTCTCTCAACGAATCCACGAAAAATACTATGAAAACCCCTTTTTGTTATTAACATGAATCCTTATAAAATAATATCTTTTATTTCATAATTCATAAGTTTGTTTCCTTTGTCTTGAAAACTGGTTTTGTAATGTTTGTATCTTAACATGTTTTGTAAAACTGATTTCAAGTCTAGTAGTAACAATGTCTACCATGTTTAGTAAGTTCTACGTTCAATGTGTGCTAATGATAGAAAAATATATTAAACCAAATTATATTTTCAAACACAAGATTACTTGTGCTTTTACTTGTATCCCCCCCCCCTTAAAACATTAAAAGCTCGGAAAATATAGGGGTATGAACTCACCTGATTATGAATGACTTGGATGAATGACAAAAGTAGGATGCTTGGTATGCTAAGTGAAGTCCCCAGCACAATACGGTCCTATTAAGCACATATAAACATGTATAGGCCTAGAATTAGTGTCTAAAACCCCTGATGATCATAGGAAACACACTTAGAATGTAGGAAACACTTGCAATGAAGTGTTAGAATCAAGAATGAGGGATGAAATGGAGTTCACGGCCAAACCACCATGGGTTTACGGCCCAAGATGTGTTCACGGCCCATGAAGACATGAAGGGTTCACGGCCCAAGATGTGTTTACGGCCCAAGAACACATGAACATTTGATGGGTTTACGGCCCATCTATGAAGGGTTCATGACCCTATGAAGGGTTCACGGCCGTGAACTCTTCAAGTTCATAAAGATGGTGATGAAAGTGATGAATCAATGGATGAATATGAAGCTCTTTACATGAATAAGATGATTAACAAGTGAAGAGGGATGAATTACTTACGTTTGTGGGGTGAATAGAGAGCTTTTGTTTGATGAGTCTTGAGAGAGTCTTGAGGATTTTTCGGCCAAGGAGGGGAGAAATGAGGGATAAATGAAGGAAAAACATATATATATATATATATATATATATATATATATATATATATATATATATATATATATATATATATATATATATATATATATGGAGAGGGGTTCACGGCCCAACATGGGTTCACGGCCGTGAACCTAGTTTGCAATTGTGAACATCCCTAGATGATGTTTCCGGCTCGAATGCATTCCTCTAATCCCGAGCTAACACTTCTCAACCTTCAATCCTTAAGTATACTAGGCTTAGAGACTCTCAAACTGATCCTAAACACAGTAAGACCGAAGCAAAAGCAAGTCTGACTTCCTATTGGTTGTGTTGACTTACAGGTATAGATTTCGGGTTGTCACACATATCTTTAGCGACGACATATAACCTGAAAGGTATATGTCACCGCTAACGGCGTCGTTGGTATTGCGCTTATTTCTTGTAGTGATGTGTGTGTATGTGTATATATGTATATATATATATATATATATATATATATATATATATATATATATATATATATATATACATGTAAGTTATTTTGAGAACCAAAAGATTTGTTAGAACTTGAGAACTCCTAAATCCGTTCATAAATTTTTAAAGACAAAATTGCAAAAATGGTCCCTGTGGTATGCATTTTTTTGGGGTTTTAGTCCAAACTCCAACCTTTTTTGGATTAGTGGTCCTTTTGGACTAGTTTGTATGTGAAAATGGTCCCTGCAAAAAATTGAAATGACTAAATTGCCCTCTTGATATATTTTTTATATTTTTTTCTATTTAATTTAATGGTTTATTAATAATAAAATAGGGCCCACACCCCCCTCCACACACACACACACACACTCTCTCTCTCTCTCTCTCCACACATAAACTCATAGATCCATATGGAGGCTTCCGATTCATCCTCCAAATATTCTTTTCCTCTTATCCCTCTCTGGCTCACAAAATGGTTACTCAAAACCAAAAGAATCTCAATAAACCCCCAAAAATCGTCTCTGACTCTCTGGTCTCCTTTATAATGGAAGCAAATGAAATGCTTCTCCAGAATCGGTTGGGATAGGAGAGTTGGAATTGGGAGTCGCTTTCCAGAAGAGCAATGCTTCGTCGGCGAGTTCAGTGTGTAGATCCAAAAGTAATAGATATTAGATGGAGGAGGATTTCTTGTTAAATTTGTTGCCGGCGATGGAATAGAGAGGAGGAGGCGTGTAACACCGGGTTCATGGTATGATTTCATTTAAGTTTTTATCTTAATTTTGCCACGAACTCGGCGAGTCTGCGTCCCGACTCGCCGAGTAGCAGCAGGGTGGACACGGGATTTGAGCGGTGAACTCGGCGAGTCGATGCATGGACTCGGCGAGTCCACCTGTCTGGATGAAACTCTATTTTCAGACATTGCACCCTATTTTACCCATTCTAAAACACCCATTTCGTCCCATTCTCTTCCAAAAGAACCGTAGAGCGAAACCCTAGCCCATTTTGATCCTTGTGAGTGATTTTGGCTTGGTGAAGGAAGTTTGAAGCTTAGAAGAAGAAGGAGGAAGTTGGAGGGTGCAAGGAAGTGTGGTAGATCCGAAATCTACCCTGGGAGAAGCTCCTAACCAGGTAAGAAAGCTCCTTCTTGATCCTTAGTAAAATAGATTCCCTTTTGTCCCTTATATGTGGATTGCAAGCCCTTAAACCTCCCAAACTCCGTGTGTTTATGCCCTAGGAGCTTAGATTTATGGTTTGGAACCATTGCATGTCTCAGTTTTGGCCAGAATGGGTGAAGAGTCGAAGGGTACTCGGCGAGTGCCAAAGTGCACTCGGCTAGTTCCATGAAGATGGCCTTAGACTCGGCGAGTTGGATAAACAACTCGGCGAGTCCTATGAAGATTGTCTGGTACTCGGCGAGTCGTTCTTCAAACTCGGCGAGTCCCTTGAATATAGCCTTGAACTCGACGAGTTGTTCTTCCAACTCGGCGAGTCATATGATCAGTCACAATGATAAGAAGGGTTTAAGTGTAGGAGGTCCAACCCTCCGTAGTCGCACGTGGAATTAGCAATTTAACGTGTAGCTATAGTCCCAGAATCTCCAAATCTCCAAGGTTGATGTTCGGATGGAAGATTGGAGCGATTTGTGAGATCTGTTCGTCGGACTCGGCGAGCTCCCCCTTGAACTCGGCGAGTCCAGTCGCGGGTTTGTTAGTTGTCCCCGTCTAGCGAGTCAGGCTGACTCAGTGAGTGGGAACAGGGACCCGATGAGTCAGAGTCGGGCTAGACACAGAAGGACTCGGCGAGTCGCCATATGGACTCGGCGAGTCCAGTCAATCAGAAGGTTGACTTTGACCAAGGAGTTGACCTTGACCAGTCATTTGACCTTAGGGGTATTTATGAGTACCTAATCCATGTTTACGGATTTATAGCCGGAGGGATTACCGGTGCGGCAGCCAGGCGTAGTCTGAGCAGGTTTTTCGGCAGCTACTCTCGAGGTGAGTTTCCTTCCAGTAGGGACGGGTCTAAGGCACCAAGGCCGGCCCGTATAGACGATATGTTAGTATCAGAGTGTGGGCGGAGCCCGTATTTCATAGCCGAGTTTGATTGTGTTATATGCCAGTATGATAGAATTGCTTATACTTGTTGTCTGTGTGATACTTGTATGTTATGGTTTAGTAGCGGAGTGTGGGCGAGGCCCGTATCTCCATGGATAGCAGAGTGTGGGCGAGGCCCATATCTCTATGGGTGTGGGCGAGGCCCGTATCCCTTAGTTACTTATTATATGATTGCATGATATGTGGCATTATGGGGAAACTCACTAAGCTTCGTGCTTACGTCTTATAGTTTTGTTTTTAGGTACCTCTTCAGCTAGGGGAAAGGAGCCGGCGCGGTAGCGGCATATCACACACTCTCATGTTTTCCGCACTGTGGATTTTCTGGGATGTACTCTGAATATTTTGTTATGAACGTTTTATAACGATGTTTTATGTATTAACCTAATTTAAAAATGAAATTTTTAGTTGGGATTTTTGGGATGTTACAAGTTGGTATCAGAGCCCTGGTTTGAGGGATTCGGACACACCTTCGGGGGTGTCTGGACTCAAATCGAGGGATTAAAAGATTTTTATAAAAAAAATGATTTTCTAAAGACTAAGTAAAAGGGGTTTCTAAAAAGAAAAAGGTGTGTGATGTGCGCGACCGGCCGAGCTCAAGTAAGTTTTCCCCAAAGTACCCATACAGGTTTACGTTATGATTATCAGTTTTAGCTTCAGTAGAACAGCATGCTAGAATAGGACTAAGGATCTAGGAATGATGCCTTATGTGTTTCAGCTTATTGAGAACTGCATGCTAGTATTGAGTAGACAACAGTAGGATAGCCTGTCTATGTTATGCCTGATAGTAGGAGCTTATCATTGTATGCTAGTACAATTTCTCGTTATGAGGATAAATTTGCTTGAGTAGTTTCCTGTGTCCGAATGCTGCTTGCTTCATGCTTAGTAGGGCTCGGAGTGATGGGAGTTAGCCATTATGTGAATACGTCACGTCACATGTGATCAGGGTTGAATAATCTAAGAGTGCTGGATTTGGACCTATTGCGCAGCTCTCGTTTGAGTCTAACCGTTATAGGGACGAGTCTCTTACTCGAAGGATTATCTGAGCCTCGTCACATGTGATGGTATTCAGGTGATGGCTAATTGGCATTACAAGGAGGCCTTCAGCAGCTGAGGACTGGTTTGGGTAGAGTCAGAGATTTCCCTAGGGCAAGCCTATGATGAGAGTAGCACGAGAACCGCAGTATTAGTAGAAAGGACTTGGTTGAGTTGAGGCAATTCTTGAGGAAAGTACGGATAGACGTGGAAGGTAGTATGGGCCCGTACTACTGAAAGCGGAGGATCCGTACTCGATTCAAAAAGGGCCGAGGCGAGACCGGGGACTAGTGGTATGTATGTGAGCCTTGTTAGTGGAATATCGTTTGATGGTGGTTATGCTATGTTTTTCAGTATGGTGACCACACGACAGGGAGCGGGAGGCTCAGGATCGGGATCGGGTTCGGGTTCAAGGTCCGAACCAATTGATGAGGGTCTACGTGAGTTCATCGCGTCAGAGATTACCAGGGGCATCCTTGAGTCGACTCCCATCATCTTCGGGTCGATCAAGGAGGGTATTGTAGAGTTGATGGAGGATCGTCTCAGGGCGTTCAAGAGTGATATGGCGGCTAGCCAGTCAGGACCACGCACACTGTCCTTTAAGGACTTCAGGGGCAGTGGTGCATCAGATTTCCATGGGGCGAAGGACCCCATTGCTGCCAGACGATGGATTGCAGACCTTGAGTCTGCACAGCTGATCAGCTTCTGCCCCGAGGGGTCGAAGGTACGATTTGCAGCAGGGTGTCTACGTGACAGAGCTAGAGATTGGTGGGAGTCGGTTTGTGACTCTTTGGGAGCCGCGGCCATTGAGGCTATGACATGGCCGGACTTTGTGACACGATTCAGGGCGGAGTTCGCGCCTGCGGTGGAGCTCCAGCAGTTGGCACGGGAGTTCTTGGATATGAGGCAGACGACAGAGACAGTGGCGGAGATCACTGCCAAGTTCCGGGAGAGGGCATTACTGGTGCCCCAATATGCAGGTGATGAGGATATGAGGAGGACCCGCTACCATGACATGCTGCGAGCCGACATTCGGGAACATGTCAGTTTTTCAGCTTGCCCTACCCTGGATTCTATGATTGCTAGGGCGAGGGAGAGGGAGATAGATCTGGAGCACATCCGGAAGAGGAAGGCAGAGGAGGGACAAACGATAGGGGCTTCGGGAAAGAAGCCCAAGGGATCAGATGGTAGGCCGAAAGGCCATTCAGGACCGGGCCGCTGTAGGAAGTGCGGCAGGTCGCACGAGGGAGCGTGTAGATTAGGATCGACAGGCTGCTACAGGTGCGGCAAGACGGGACACTTCAGCAGGGATTGTACTGCCCCTGCTCCGGTTATTCAGACATCTGAGTTGCTGTGTTTCCACTGCAACCAGAGGGGCCACAAGAGGGCCAACTGCCCCCAGTTGACAGCAGCAGCGCCAGTACAGGCGCCAGCTCCAGCGACCCTGCGGATTACAGATGGCCGGCAGGGCAAGGCAGAGGCTCCGGTGGTGAGGAGCCGGGCATTTCAGCTGACAGCCGAGGAGGCACACGCTGCACCCGATGTGGTGACGGGTATGATTCCTTCCCTCTGACCTATTTATATGAGATTTATGATATTGATATGTGCTCTGTGTATATACGTTTAGGATCGTTCCATGTGAACGGTATTCCAGTCTAGGTGTTGTTTGATTCGGGGGCTACCCGATCCTTTGTTTCTCTTGTACTTAGCAAGAGGTTTCCTGAGTCCTCGGGCATGTTGGATTGCCCTTTAGAGGTCGAGATTGCGGACGACCGGTCGGTGCGAGCATCAGAAGTCTTCCGAGATAGTGTGTTAAGGTTGTTCGAAGAGCGGTATTTGGTTGACCTAGTTCCCATTCCATTGCGGGGAAACAAGGACATTATTGGTATGGATTGGCTGAGTCCCAATGGGGCAGTGATAGATTGCGCGCAACAGTTAGTACGAGTCAGAGCCCCAAGTGGGGGAGAGTTAGTAATTCAGGGTGAGAGATCACAGCGAGGGCTAGCCTTCTGTTCGGCAGCAAGGGCAAGGCGTTACCTTCAGCAGGGTTGCGCAGGATATGTCGCATATGTCATGGACACCCGGGAGGCGGGTAAGGCGACGGTGGGCGATGTGCCCGTAGTACGAGAGTTCGTGGATGTATTCCCCGAGGAGCTGCCGGGGATACCTCCAGAGCGACAGGTGGAGTTCAGGATCGACCTAGTCCCTGGTGCGGCTCCGATAGCCAAGGCACCGTATCGGTTGGCTCCTCCTGAGATGCAGGAGTTGTCTACACAGCTTCAGGAGCTGTTAGACAAGGGTTTCATTAGACCGAGCAGTTCACCCTGGGGAGCCCCGATTCTGTTTGTGAAGAAGAAGGACGGGTCGCATCGGATGTGTATCGATTATAGGGAGCTGAATAAGGTAACGATGAAGAACCGCTACCCACTCCCGAGGATTGACGACCTCTTTGACCAGCTTCAGGGAGCATCTTGGTTCTCCAAGATAGATTTGCGTTCAGGGTATCACCAGGTGAGGGTCAGAGAGGAGGATGTGCAGAAGACGGCATTTCGGACACGTTATGGCCACTATGAGTTCGTGGTGATGCCTTTCGGGCTCACCAATGCTCCTGCCGCGTTCATGGACCTCATGAACCGCGTATGTAGACCGATGTTAGACCGGTCGGTGATAGTATTTTTTGATGATATCTTGGTTTACTCCAAGACGCGAGAGCAGCATGAGGAGCATTTGCGGGAGGTTTTGGAGACTTTGAGAAGGGAGAACTTGTATACTAAGTTCTCCAAGTGTGAGTTCTGGTTGCGCGAAGTGCAGTTTCTTGGGCACCTTGTCAACCAGAACGGGATTTCGGTGGATCCGGCCAAGGTGGAGGTCGTGATGAGATGGGAGGTTCCGAAGTCTCCATCTGAGATTCGGAGTTTCCTGGGATTAGCTGGCTACTATCGGAGATTCATCAAGGATTTCTCCAAGATAGCATTACCCCTGACCAGGTTAACGAGGAAGGCTGTGGTCTTTCGTTGGGGGCCTGAGCAGCAGGCAGCATTCGAGACACTGAGACAGAGATTGTGTGAGGCGCCAATCTTAGCCTTGCCAGAGGGCATGGAGGATTTTGTTGTATACTGCGATGCGTCCATCTCAGGTTTGGGCGCGGTATTGATGCAGAGAGGGCATGTCATCGCCTACGCGTCGAGGCAGCTGAAGCCTCACGAGGCGAACTACCCGACGCATGATTTGGAGTTGGGGGCTGTTGTGTTCGCCCTCAAGATTTGGCGTCATTACCTCTATGGGGTTCGGTGCATGATTTACACGGACCACAAGAGTTTGAGGTACCTCATGGACCAGCCAAATCTGAATATGAGGCAGCGTCGGTGGCTTGATGTGGTAAAGGATTATGATTGTGAAATCCTTTATCACCCGGGGAAGGCCAACGTGGTGGCCGATGCGCTTAGCCGCAAGGCGGCGCCGATCAGGGATATTTGCATGCGGATGACAGTGGTGACTCCGCTTTTGGAGCAAATCCGGGAGGCTCAGCAGGAGGCTATAAAGGAGGAACATCGGAAGAGTGAGCGAATTGTGGGACAGGTTTCCTCCTTCGACCATGACAGCAGGGGATTATTGACATTACACCGCAGGGTGTGGGTTCCATACCTCGGAGGCGTGCGCCAGGTTCTGATGGAGGAGGCGCACAAATCCCGATTCTCCATTCATCCAGGGGCAACGAAGATGTATAGGGATCTTCGTCTGGACTATTGGTGGCCCTGCATGAAGCGGGATGTAGCATGGTACGTTGAGTGGTGTCTGACCTGCAGGAAGGTCAAGGCCGAACACCAAAGACCGCACGGAAAGATGCAGCCGTTGGATATCCCGCTGTGGAAATGGGAAGACATCGCGATGGATTTCATCACCAAGCTTCCCAGAACCGCGCGGGGAGTGGATTCGATATGGGTCATCGTCGATCGATTGACCAAGAGCGCCCACTTTATCCCAATTCAGGAGAGCATCTCGGCCGAGAAATTGGCCGATATCTACGTCAGAGAGGTGGTGGCACGGCACGGGGTGCCAGTTTTAGTGATTTCGGATAGGGATGTGCGGTTCACTTCCAGGTTCTGGAAGAAGTTTCATGACGAGTTGGGTACTCGTCTGCATTTTAGTACAGCCTTTCACCCGCAGACGGATGGCCAGAGCGAGCGGACCATCCAGACTCTGGAGGATATGCTGCGGGCGTGTGTTTTAGACTTCGGTGGTAGCTGGGATACCTATCTTCCTTTAGCCGAGTTTTCATATAACAACAACTATCACGCGAGTATTGACCGCTCTCCCTTCGATATGTTGTACGGGAGGAAGTGCAGGACCCCGATATGTTGGGGCGAGGTGGACAGAGAGTTATGGGGAGCACCGAAGTAGTGCTCAAGACGACAGAGAAGATTCAGCAGGTCCGGAGCAGGCTTCAGACTGCTCAGAGTCGGCAGAAGAGTTATGCCGATAAGCGCCGATCAGACCTGGAGTTCCAGGTCGGGGATATGGTTCTCCTGAAAGTGTCACCGTGGAAGGGCATCATCCGATTCAGGAAACGGGGCAAGCTGGGTCCCAGGTATATTGGATCGTTTAGGGTTGCAGCCCGAGTGGGCAAGGTGGCATATCGGCTGGACCTGCCAGCCGAACTCAGTCAGATCCACATCACTTTCCACGTCTCCCAGCTGCGGAAGTGCCTGGTGGACGATTCAGCAGTGGTACCTTTGGAGGACATCCAGGTTGATGACAGCCTGAATTATATCGAGCGGCCTGTGGCTATCCTAGACCGTAAGTCGAAGGAACTGAGGAACAAAAGGGTGGAGCTGGTGAAGGTACAATGGTAGCATCGGAAGGGCTCGGAATGGACTTGGGAGCCCGCGGATGAGATGATGGAGCATTATCCGGAGCTGTTCCGGAAGGGAGCGGCAGACTTCGAGGACGAAGTCTAAAATAAGTGGGGGAGATTTGTAACACCGGTTTCATGGTATGATTTCATTTAAGTTTTTATCTTAATTTTGCCACGAACTCGGCGAGTCTGCGTCCCGACTCGCCGAGTAGCAGCAGGGTGGACACGGGATTTGAGCGGTGAACTCGGCGAGTCGATGCATGGACTCGGCGAGTCCACCTGTCTGGATGAAACTCTATTTTCAGACATTGCACCCTATTTTACCCATTCTAAAACACCCATTTCGTCCCATTCTCTTCCAAAAGAACCGTAGAGCGAAACCCTAGCCCATTTTGATCCTTGTGAGTGATTTTGGCTTGGTGAAGGAAGTTTGAAGCTTAGAAGAAGAAGGAGGAAGTTGGAGGGTGCAAGGAAGTGTGGTAGATCCGAAATCTACCCTGGGAGAAGCTCCTAACCAGGTAAGAAAGCTCCTTCTTGATCCTTAGTAAAATAGATTCCCTTTTGTCCCTTATATGTGGATTGCAAGCCCTTAAACCTCCCAAACTCCGTGTGTTTATGCCCTAGGAGCTTAGATTTATGGTTTGGAACCATTGCATGTCTCAGTTTTGGCCAGAATGGGTGAAGAGTCGAAGGGTACTCGGCGAGTGCCAAAGTGCACTCGGCTAGTTCCATGAAGATGGCCTTAGACTCGGCGAGTTGGATAAACAACTCGGCGAGTCCTATGAAGATTGTCTGGTACTCGGCGAGTCGTTCTTCAAACTCGGCGAGTTCCTTGAATATAGCCTTGAACTCGACGAGTTGTTCTTCCAACTCGGCGAGTCATATGATCAGTCACAAGGATAAGAAGGGTTTAAGTGTAGGAGGTCCAACCCTCCGTAGTCGCACGTGGAATTAGCAATTTAACGTGTAGCTATAGTCCCAGAATCTCCAAATCTCCAAGGTTGATGTTCGGATGGAAGATTGGAGCGATTTGTGAGATCTGTTCGTCGGACTCGGCGAGCTCCCCCTTGGACTCGGCGAGTCCAGTCGCGGGTTTGTTAGTTGTCCCCGTCTAGCGAGTCAGGCTGACTCAGTGAGTGGGAACAGGGACCCGATGAGTCAGAGTCGGGCTAGACACAGAAGGACTCGGCGAGTCGCCATATGGACTCGGCGAGTCCAGTCAATCAGAAGGTTGACTTTGACCAAGGAGTTGACCTTGACCAGTCATTTGACCTTAGGGGTATTTATGAGTACCTAATCCATGTTTACGGATTTATAGCCGGAGGGATTACTGGTGCGGCAGCCAGGCGTAGTCTGAGCAGGTTTTTCGGCAGCTACTCTCGAGGTGAGTTTCCTTCCAGTAGGGACGGGTCTAAGGCACCAAGGCCGGCCCGTATAGACGATATGTTAGTATCAGAGTGTGGGCGGAGCCCGTATTTCATAGCCGAGTTTGATTGTGTTATATGCCAGTATGATAGAATTGCTTATACTTGTTGTCTGTGTGATACTTGTATGTTATGGTTTAGTAGCGGAGTGTGGGCGAGGCCCGTATCTCCATGGATAGCAGAGTGTGGGCGAGGCCCGTATCTCTATGGGTGTGGGCGAGCACCGTATCCCTTAGTTACTTATTATATGATTGCATGATATGTGGCATTATGGGGGAACTCACTAAGCTTCGTGCTTACGTCTTATAGTTTTGTTTTTAGGTACCTCTTCAGCTAGGGGAAAGGAGCCGGCGCGGTAGCGGCATATCACACACTCTCATGTTTTCCGCACTGTGGATTTTCTGGGATGTACTCTGAATATTTTGTTATGAACGTTTTATAACGATGTTTTATGTATTAACCTAATTTAAAAATGAAATTTTTAGTTGGTATTTTTGGGATGTTACAAGGCGTTACCGTTGTTTTTGGAATCACTCACTTTCTTCACAACCCCTACATTTATTCACAGGCGTCACATCTCTCCGCCACGACACAATCATCCACCACCACCTACACCTGTTTCCGATTGAGAAAGGTTGTTGTACGATAGATCAATAACCTGAATAATAAGAAGCTGCAGATTTCTAAGAACAACAAAGAACTCAAAAAATCAAAAGATATGAATGTGATTTAAAGATTTTTGAAGTGATTTGAATAGAAAGGGGAGTTGGATTCCTATTCATTGGGTTCCAGATCGTCTGAATAGAAAAGGGAGTTAGATTCCCATCCGACAGTACACAACAAGAGTAAAAAGGGAAAACAGTCGGTGTAGTGGGGTGGCGAGCTGCCTCCGGCGGCTTTGCTGCCTCCATTTTTGGAGTCCGACTCGGATTGACGAGAAGGAAGGGGAACAGCAACAATGATGGATGGTGGTGGAATGCGACTATGAGGATGGTCAGAATAGGCGATGTCGGGCGGTGGCAGTAGGTAACCCCGAATGTCTTGGTGGCCGGAAAACCGGCTCCACCTCCGGTGGGGAGTTCTTGGTCGTGAATGAAGAAGGAGGAGGGGGTGGAGTTTGTAGAGAGAGAGAGAGAGAGAGAGAAAGAGAGAGAGCGAGAGACAGAGAGAGAGAAAGGTGGGCCCTCTCATTTTTTTAATAATTAAAATGAACAAATAACTATTAAATTAAAAAAAATGAATTTAAAAATGGAAAATAAATACCCCAAGGGTATTACAGTCATTTTACTATTCAGAGGGACCAAAAACGCAACGAAACTAGCTCAAAAGGACCACCGATCCAAAAAAGTCGTTGTTTGGACTAAAACCCCCAAAAAAATACATACCACAGGGACCATTTTTGCAATTTTGTCATTTTTAAAAACCAAAACCACAACGGACTCCTAGACCAGCGATTAAAACAAATCCATGGTCCAAAAAGGATTTGACGAACTGTTTTTTTTTTTTGTGGAAATGTGGATGTATGTACAATCATACAATCAACAATTATATAGATTGGGGATGTGCATAATCAGCAGTTATATGGACTGATGAGGAGCACAATTAGCAGTTATATGGACTACGTACGTGCATAATCAGCAGTTATCACTGCTAATTTTGTATGTCCGCAGTCCATATAACTGCTGATTGTGCTCATCATCAGTTTATATAACTGTTGATTGTGCATGCATGCACATTTCCAAAATGAATACAAACAATTATCAAATTGTTTTTTTAACCTAGATATGGCTTAGACGCACCATTTGGAGAAGTGGTGTTTTCGATTTTGAAAAATGTTCAACGATTTTATACTAAAAGCTGCGATTTTTCTATAAAAAAATTATAAAAAAAAGTTTTGTGATCTCTAAGTATTTTTTTATGCATTTTTATGATTTTTAGGGTTTTTTTGTTTTCTAAATAACCCTTCCCTATATATATATATATATATATATATATATATATATATATATATATATATATATATATATATATATATATATATATATATATATATATATATATATATATATATATATATATATATATAGTTTGGATCAAATGTGAATCACAAATATTGTATGAATGTATGACCAAATTTTGTCCATTAGATTAGAAAAAATGAATGGATGTGATTTTAGGGCGCATTGTATTAATATGAGATGTCATTTACTAGATAATTTCGCTTAATTAATTGTAGGGAAATTTTGACATTTTATTAAGAGAAAATTAAATATTAGCTACATTTTAGGCAACTAAGTTAAAGTAATTAAAAATCAAATGAAATTAAATAAAAATTAATACAAATCATAATATTATATGACAATGGGAATCAAACGTTCTAGGAAAACTAATTTGACATATTTTAAAGAAATATTAATAACAAATTCTTGAAGAATATAATGTTCTATCTTCCACTTTAACTTGATTTTAAGAAATAACGATAAAAATAAGTTGAACATGCCAACGAATCAAATATTCTTTTAGAATTTAGGGTAAAGAATCAACTAACTTAACAACAAATCAAATATTTTTTTTAGAATTTATGATTAAGAAATTGTTTAACATGTTTCATTTTATATACAACTGTCTTTAGGAATTGAAATGTTCTGTCTCTATAACACTACAAACGTTTTATACAACTCAATTTCCATTTTAGTCATTCTCATTCTCGAAGAAAGAGTCATGCATTACGTGTTCAATATGACAATCTTTAAGAATAATAGTTATGTTTATAAAAAAAAATACATTCTTGAAGAATAAGAATTAAGTACAATTAGATTTGTGAAATTCCTAAAGAATAATATATCATTTTTGAAAAAAAAAAAATACATTCTAAGAGAGCAATACATGTGTATTACATACAAACCAAACATGTGTTCTTAAAGAATGTCATTGGTCATTCTATGAGAATAAGAGTATTACATAAAAGCATGTGTTCTTGATATTATATTATCTAAGAATTTTTTGTTTGACAAGCATTATAATTCCATTCCACCAATATTTTAATGGTCATCGTACAATGAGTGAGATGGCAAACGGACAACAAGCTGTGCCGCTAAGCCTTTTTGAATGGTAAAGCTAATTCTTTTAAAGACTACATCCGAAGATCTAGGGGATATAACATTACTATGCATGATTCGTTGTACTCTTTTAAGAAGCTCTACCGCATCCGGTGCGAGGAAACCAAACGTATCAAATGCAAATGGTATGAACACGTGTTGATTTTCCATGCACGATTTCTCATGATAAAAAATAAAAAAAAAAAAAAAAACTTTTGTTGTAATTTATCAATTCACATAAATCCAACATGCATTCTTCGATTTTGATGCTTTTTGACAGGAATAGCTTATTTCCATTTGCATAGTGTAGACTTCAATACAGAAAGATATGACAAGCCTGCAACCACATGTAGAAAAAAGACAGAAAACATTATTTGTGAAAATAAAGTTCATGAACAATGGAAAATGTTCAATATTTTAGTTAATATAAAATTTGAAACTTTAACATTTTGAGTGCATAATTTTAAGAACAGTGGAAAAAATTACAAGATTTAGAGAATATCAATGGAAAAAGGGTAAAACTGGAAGAAAAGAACAACTAAAGCTTACTTGTGCAACCCTCCACTTGATAAAAAGGACACGCCAGAACTAGAGGTCAAGAAAAAGAAATCATTGGACCAAAAGTTTCGTTGCAGAATATAGAAAAGAGTTGGAGCATTGGACAACCAGTATGGTAAGGTAAGTCCCTCATCACCCACCTAGAATAGAAACCATCATGAGATTTTATTGTTTATAAGAAATAGAAAGTGTAAAAAAACTACTTTAAGAACATTGTTGATGTTCTCAATAATGAAAAGTAGAATATTGTAGTTCTTTCATACTCAAAGGAATGCGAATGAAAAAGAAGCATTCGGGAACAAAGTGCAAGAGGCTGCATAATCCATAACAATATCAGTCCTAGTGTTTCAATGGACTGTGTTTAAGTATTGGTAAAAAGATAAGTGTCTTTAAAAGTTCAAAATGGAATATGATTCATTAAGGAATTCTATCAAACACTTGGTATGCATCTTAATAAAGAGAACCTATAAAACAATTACATTTGTCCTTTAAACCTATACCAAAGCATCAAGATAAAAAAAGATGAAAACACTTTGCTCCAGCTAAAATTATATACATTCAAACATAATTGTGCTCATCTTCAAGTTAACGGATACCCATTTGGGATCCAAATAGAAATCGAATAAAATACAAGAGAAATAAATCGAACAGCTACAAATGTAAAAAATCTGAACTTTTTTAAGCCGGTTCGTAAAGAAGCGGTCTGCAATCAGTAGGAAGAAGAGGAATAGTTTAGAATCGAAACTTATACTTCGTGGGGCAATCAGAATATTGGGAAAGAAAAAAGCCTAAGAATTTACAAATGAAGGTTTTTGATTTCCTCTGGTGGGAATAGTTACAAAATATAACAGATTAGAAAACTATGAAATTATAAATACTAAAACAATTATCAAATTAACATAAATATATGTAGGTTATATTTATCTATTTGACCGGCTACTCCTCGTGCCATTGATGCAGTGTTGTTGCTTAGTCTTAATGTCAAGGGTTGGGTTTTTTTATATAACCCTTCTGAGAGAAAGGGAAATTTGATTCCATCAGTGAATTCCTGAAGTTAGATATTTCTAATCCTACACACAAATTAAAATATAAACCTAATTTGAAGACATACAAGCAAAAGCAACGTATGTTAAATTGATTAAATCTATATTTCCTTTGTATGTATAATCCAATTAATTTAATGAAAATGAATAAGAATGATGATAAAGAAAGTGCACCTGAATGGAATTACTCGCCGCCAATGGTAATTCACGAATCAACGTAAGAGTATTTAAAAGCAGAGGCAAACAGTAAGAACATGTTGAAATGATTTAACTATTTAAGGCAGCAAAAAGGAAGCACAATGTGGACATCGGAAAGTCTTGTACATGATCTAGATTGTATAGGCGAGGCAGCCATGGATTCTAGACGGTGGTGTTGGGTTTTGGGGGAAATATTGACGAGCAACACTTATAATACGGGCTTTCATTCCAAAAATACAAAGTTTATAATTTAAGGCATTTAATTAATTAATTATTGAATTTACTGTAGCATTCTTACATATTGATTGGTCTCAGCCATACATTCATGAGATTTTTATATGAACCTCTCTCTCTCTATATATATATATATATATATATATATATATATATATATATATATATATATATATGAAAATGAGTGTCCATTCATAACTTTTTGTACGTTGATTTGCAATGACGGTCGAGATGTTGTATGTAGGTAGAAGTTATTTCTATGACGACAATTTTCTTGTTTATCAACAATTTAACTAGATAACGTACATGTGGCCGGTTGAAGGCAGTAGGGACAGGCTGAGTAGCGATAAAAACAATGATTATAATTGAAGATGCCAAGAAAGTTATCTGATTAAAAACAACACAGAGAAGACACCAAAATAGAAACAGCAAAGTTCATAAACCCAAGCTATATATATATAGGGCAAATATAATTGCTATGAGAAAACCTGAACCAAGTGGTGACGATGTATTCTTTTACACTTGGAATAGTCTTTGTTCTTACTGGAATCTTTTTTTGGCAATGGTTCTCGGCTCATCCGAGCCGCAAGAAACTACCACCAGGCCCTATGCCCTTGCCAATCATGGGAAGCCTCCACTTACTAGGAAACCTCCCTCATCGAGCCCTTCACAAGCTCTCTCAAAAGTATGGTCCTATCATGTCCATCCGCCTTGGGTCTATCCAATTTGTCATAGTCTCTTCCCCGGAAGCTGCCAAGCTCTTCCTCGGAACCCATGATGCCGTTTTTGCTTCTCGTCCTAAAATCGAAGCGGCAAAGTACCTTTCCTATGGCAGCAAAGGAATGACTTTTTCGGAGTATGGACCATACTGGCGGAGTGTAAGAAAGTTCTGTACAGTTGAACTGCTGAGTACTACCAAAATTAATGGTTTTGCATGGATGAGAAGGGAAGAGATTAGACTGATGGTAGATGAGATGAGGATCGCGTCAAATAGGCGTAAGGTGGTGAATTTAACTGAGATAGTAGGGACGTTGATTGAAGGCATGACGTGTACAATGATCTTTGGTAAGAAAAATGATGATAGGTTTATTTTCAAGAAGCTAGTTGATGAAAGCATGGAAGCAACAGGTGCCTTCAACTTGGCGGATTATGTGCCTATGTTAGCTCCGTTTGACCTTCAGGTAATATAAAAATCTTCTGATCTAATATGATAAAAACATATATATATATATATATATATATATATATATATATATATATATATATATATATATATATATATATTTGGAAACGACAAATATTATTAAAAACGAACTTCTACTAGCAAGTAACTAGCAAGGGAACATAGTACAAAAACAAAGCAAAAACTTTCATGGAATGAGAGACATCAATATGAAATTAAAATAGGAATAGAGATACGTTCCGGTTTTCCTAATCGTCAATTCCTTCCTTGACCCTGCATTTTATCCAAAAGAACACCAATCACTTAATTGCGGTTACTTGAAGTCTAGAATTGGAGAGTTGAATAATTAAAGAGTAGTTTAGTGTATATTTGTATTTGTCGTTCAAAAATAATAATAATAATAATTAAAGAGTAGAATGCAAATGTTGTTGTCATTTATTTAATAGATAAAACTCTATATTGACATTCAATGAATTTAAAGTTCAAATTTCAAATGTCATTGAACTCTTTAATGGGAAAAAGGAAAGTTTTTTTAACTCTTCAATATATATTATAAAGACAAAATTATTCGGTTGGCGTAGGTGTTTTGCCAAAACAGAGTGATTCTGTACAACTATCTAAACCATCATGCACTTGGTTCTCGTGGTTTCATGTTTTGTGTGGTTCTTCCTTTAGGGTATACACAATCCAATGAATTTCATAGAGTTCAATGGATTGTCACGTCATTATTATATATTACATACAACTCTATCAATTTTTTCCTACGGTACACTGAACTCTACAAAGTTCAACGAAACATATTTAAATATTTATTCAAATATTAGAAAACTTTTTTTCCATTGAACTTCAAATCTATTGAGTGTCAAGGTGACATCTCACAGAGGTAGAGTTTCATCCATTGAATGACAAGTAAGTTTTCCACGTCATTAAATTCTTCATTAAACCATTCATTGTGGATGCTCTTAGACATGTAAAATGGCCTCACGAAACATATTTAAATATTTATTCAAATATTAGAAAACTTTTTTTTTCCATTGAACTTCAAATCTATTGAGTGCCAAGGTGACATCTCACAGAGGTAGAGTTTCATCCATTGAATGACAAGTAAGTTTTCCACGTCATTAAATTCTTCATTAAACCATTCATTGGGGATGCTCTTAGACATGTAAAATGGCCTTTATACCCTTTTTAATTAATTATTTATCTTTTCTGTAACTAATTTTAATTTATAAAGTAAAAAAAAATCATCGAACCTCATCCTAATAAAACCTTATTAAATTACAATATTCATCTTCGATCACCAGTGGTCGGCGCTCGTCATCTTTCCAGCCGTCGGTCGTCGTCTTTATCAGCATACCCACCGTCTCTACTTCTTCCTATCTAAAACCATCCCTGGCGCTGTATCTCTCTCTCTCTCTCTCTCTCTCTCTAAAACCATATGCGATGTTAGTATGTGTTTCCAACGTTGTCTCTTTCTATCTAAAACCATCTTAGGGTGGACAAAATTGTGCCCAAGATTCATCTTTTCTTAGCTGTCGATGGGAATCTGGGATAATGGTTGAAGGTGGTGGTGGTAGTGGTTGGAAGCACCGGTTGAAGGTTGAGGTGGTGGTGTTATTGTAATATCTAGTTGAAGTGGTCATTGTAGTAGCAACGATGATGGTAGTGGCCATGACTGTGGCTGAAGGTGGTGTTGGTGGCAAGGTGGAGTTGGTCGTGGCTGGTTCTTTAGAGACTTTTTGATATAAAATGTGCACAATTAATGTTGATCTTTATATGTTCTCAAATCTTCTTTCCATCATATTATTCTAAGAACCATATAAACTTATTATCCCTCTATGAACTATATATAGCCATATATCAACTAATTAAGGATCGTAAGTACCATAAGATTAAAAAAAAACTTTTGAGTGGTGAGGCTTAATTAGTTGAAATTGAAGGCTTGTAATATTAAATTAAGGGATAATTAATCAATTTAAAATCATTATTAGAAAGATTTTGAAAACACATGAGAGTTTCAAAGTAATATGGTATAAATAAATTAGCCTACTTTATAATAGATAGTAGGCGAATGTGGTGTGTGTTGCGTAGCAAAACAACTATAATTGTTATAATATGTTAGAATTTACAATTTGTTCATGTTTTTTCCATATTGTTATCAATAACTTTTATAAACACGTCTTTGTTGATGAAAATTGACAAAAAAAAGTGACACAATATTTTGTTTAATATGCCCGATCGTAAATGATGACGGATGTGTTATATTAATATATTACCGAGAATATCATAAAATTGCTATATTTCATAGAGAACATGTACAGAAAAAGTTACTTCGTAACGAAGTAAAGAAAATGATAGTGTAGGATCAAAAATTATAGAATATGTCGTTTATTTATGTCATATTGCAATAGAAGGTTATATATAAAGGTTGATAAAATTGAAACGGTCTCAATGATATATTTTGATATACGAAACTTTATATATTGGAAGCTAAGATATAAAAATGAATTAATATAACTTATCCTAGTATATGTCATTTCAATTTTAAAAGCAATAAAATTTGTTAAATTGCATTGAATTTTTATTTAATATGGCAACTTTTCAAATTTCAACTAAATATTATGTAAATTAAACTTATACAACTAAATACGTCTTTTTATTTATATTGATACTTATAAGAATTAATTAAATAAGACAAAAATATTTAAATTGTTTTGTTAATTAATAAAATTATATGATAATCTAACGTATAGACTAAATATTGTATAGAAACCTTGAGATCAACTATTAAAAACTTAATTACGTGCGTCCAATATTTTATGTGGATTATTCATATAGGATTAATTATATACGGCTTTAAGTTATTACATAAACTATGATTATTTAAATTAGTATTGGTAAGAGTAACTAAAATATATATCTTTAACCACAATAATGTAATGAAACTTTGTTAATTGCATTGAATTTCTATATTAATAGTTGAACTTTCCAAATTCCAACTAAATGATACTTATAAGAGCTAATTAAATATGATTAAACTATTTAAATTGTGTTTACTAAATAACATAATCATCTAATGTCTTTACCAAATATTATATCAAAATCCTTCAAACCAATTATTAAAAAACTAAGTATGTGTCTCTAATATTTTGTCTACTTATTTATATAAAGAGTGTATGTTATTTTATTCTATAAATAATTAATTAAATATATAATACAAAGTTATAAATTTAGGACAACAATTTCATAACTATGTTCTAAACTTAAGGTTGTAGAATTTTAGTTTTCAACAATCATATAAATGCACATTGTGATTGTAAAATTTTAGAAATAATAATTTTCAATCATTTAGAGTTACTAACTATGATAATTTTCAACCTTAATTTACAATTAATAAAATTATTTCTCAAACATACTACGCATCCATATTCACAATATTTTCTTGTCTCTAAATGTATAATCTTCATCTATATATATATATATATATATATATATATATATATATATATATATATATATATATATATATATATATATATATATATAGACAATTTAATTTAAATAAAAACTTAAAAATTTCATTAATTGTAATACAAAAATACATAGCAAGAAATAAAAATATAAAAACTTAAAAATACAAAAAAAAAAACAAAATAAAATATAAAAAAACAATAATTAAAACATGCTAAAAGAAGTCTTCATCCAAAATTCTGAATCATCTACGGGATCCATGGTAAGATCAATGTTTTAAACACCGTAAATATATTCCACCAAGTCGATTACGAGAATTGTGATGTGTTTCACTGTCGGCGCTTCTTTACATGTAATCCTCCCCACTAATGTCTATTGGTTGTGTCTCATGGACAGTTTCATTTCTTCATACATATAAATCGCTCGTCCTTCGTCTTCTATAATCATATTATGTAATATGATACATACATATATTACCTCTTTAAGTTTTCCCTCCAAAAAAAAAGTCTTGGGTTTTTTAGTATGTGCTGACGTTTCTTAAGATCTCCAAAGGCCCATTCTATATCGTTCATATATCTCTCTTAATCTTTAATTTTTTTTCCTCTCAATATCATTTAGACAGGTAAATGATCTAACAAATACAACACACTCAGGATAGATCTCATTAACAAGATAATAAGTGTACTTTTATGATGCTCCATTCATTTGAAAGGAAGAATTTAGTGCAGATCCATCGTAGATGTCGTTGAATAGCGATAACCTATTAAAAATGTTGATCATTAAGAGAACCCGGAGAACCAAAGAATGCATGCTAACTCTAGTGATCCTGTGAGGCTACTACTTCAAACATGGTCATCAGGTGACCATGATCACCTCGTGTGTATTGACCATGCTAGGTGGTAGGGTAATTTTAACATGCCTAATGGAGGTAATCTAAGCTTCCTAGCATTCTCGGAAAACCATATAAACTTGCAATATGAACTTGAAATTGCATGGTGTCTTTGCTTGTAGGCTCACCTAAATATCACAGACCATAAATCCTAATCACAAATTTGCAAAATTTATGTACATTATCTAGTGTGGTTGTCACTGACATCCTAAAACTCCCATCCAATTCAACAACAAAAATGTCATATGCTAGTTGACAAAGTGCAGATGTGCAAGTTTGTAATAGAGTAAAACCTAGTGTACCATTTGCATCATAACGTTGTTAGAAAAATCGATACACTCGTCAACTCTTCGAATTTATCTTGATATAAAGGTTTGAGCATTCACAACCATCTTCAAGAATAGTGCCCTTGAGAAGTTGCATGCTCTTCAAAGTAGAAAAGCATCAAAAGTTGGTGGCCAGCTTCATGATGACTTTGTATATAATTTCATGATTTCTAACACGAACTTTTGGCTTCGTCATTGCATAAAGCATCGAATGTTGTCTCAAACTCTTTAGTAGCCCCCATCATCGCTTGTATTACAACATCAAATGTTCCTGGAGAGGAAGATGATGAATACATTTTAAGTGAAATGAAAGAAAGCAGAAGTATGGTAAGGTATAAAATGATAAGGTTGATTGGTATTTATATATAGTTAAAAAAAAGTAATTTAAAATTAAGTCGTTTGTAAAGAGAGAGAAAGACATTTAATAAAAGAAAGAGAGGAAAGATGCTCGGAATCTGGAAACCAAGCTCGGAACAATACGCTTACCAAGAACGGTGTTGTCATAGTCCTTACCATGTCACAACCATCTTAGGCCTCATTACTTCATAAACCACAAAAAAAGAACTAGGTGATTGTTTGAGCAAAGATTAAATATCCTTCTGTCTGTTGTTCCTACTTATATAAAATAATGACATGAAGAATCCACTAATTCTTTCTTTTAATCGCTCTTTTGATTTTTACACTTGTCTTAATCTAATGAGTTTGAAGATGGATGGAAACAAAATGTAGGAGGACATTTGATTTCTCTTGTTTGAGAGACCACGTTATGAGTCCACTAACCACATGTTAAAACATCGTATGTAGGGGTTGACAAGGCTTTAGACATTATGTGGGTTTCTATGACTTTATGTATATTTCTATCTAGGACGTAGCACCTTATGATCATTATGTTCCAAAACCAAATATAAATAACCGATATTGGTCATAATAATGACAAGGAATTTCGAGGAGCCGGTTTTGTTGAAAATAATCAAGTTTCGGGCTATTCCTAGGGTACAATAATATGTCGAGGAGCATAGAAGGCAAAATAGAGATATGCAAAAAGATTCTAAACCAACTAAAAATCAAGAAAACCAATATTTTCTATAAAATTAAAAATAATAGTAGTTTTTTTATTTATTTTAGAACAAGTTATTTTTTCAGTTTGGTTTTTTTAAAAAAAAGTTCTAAAAGGCACATCAAATCGTGGCTACGCCATCTTGAAAACCTTCATGGCGGTGAAGTTTGACGTGGAGCGTGCCAATGCTCACTTTGTTTTTTCAGATTGGGCATGGAAGCAATGAGTTCATTGTTATCTTTTTTTGTTATTTAGTATTGATATAAATCTTCAAAACATATTATATTTAATATAACCCTATAATTATGTGATTTTTTATGTATATTTATGTGATTCCTTTTTTTATGCATACAAAATTGTTCCCTCGATTCATTTTACATTTCAAGCGTCTTTACTAGTACTAACTCGTATTCTAATAAATGAATAGTTTTAATCTGCTTTTGCCAAGTGTCACTCTAATACAATTCGTCATTAATATTATGACATGTGTCATGTAGATATATTAGGCAACTTATTTCAAAATTCAAATTTATATTTTTTAATTATATGTTAAATTTGAAGTTATAATAACTTTAAAATTTTGATATATCTCTTAATTAATAATTTATTTAAAATAACTGATTAATAATTATAAATTTTTACTATAAAAGTTTAATTAATTTTATAACCGTGGTTCCCACGGGTTATAAACTAGTAACAGAATAAACCAAAAGCATGTATTTGATAATTCTAGACATGATTTGCTTTGAGTTATTTGTCTAGAGAAATCTAACATAAAGTCTCCCTTTCTTGTGTTCCGGATTTGCAGGGATTGACTAAACGCTTTAGGGCATTAAATAAGGACATTGACGAAATGTTCGAGAAATTAATTAGTGAGCATGAAGAACGTAGTCTTATTGGTTCTCAAAAGTCCGATGAAATGGATTTCATTGATGTATTATTGTCACTAAAGCACCAATATTCAAACACCCATGAGGAGTTGTCCTATACAATTGATAGGTCTAGCATGAAGGCCATTTTACTAGATATGGTAGCAGGCGCCATTGACACTGCAAAAACATCCATTGAATGGATTTTAGCTACACTTATCAAACACCCGAGAGTGATGAAGGAACTCCAAAAAGAGTTGAAGACTGTGATTGGAGATACACAAGTGGTTGAAGAAACAGATTTGACAAAGTTAAGTTACTTGCACATGGTAGTTAAGGAGACTTTTCGGCTTTATCCCGTTGCTCCATTTATGATTCCTCATGAATCAATGGAGGATATTGTTATTAATGGCTACAATATTCCTAAGAAGACACGAGTTCTTATAAACTATTGGGCATTTGGACGTGACCCAAAAGTTTGGTCTGAAAACTGGGAGGAATTTCTTCCAGAAAGATTTCTTAAGAGAGATATTGATTTCCGTGGACCTGATTGTCAGCTTATACAATTTGGCATAGGAAGAAGAGGATGTCCAGGAATGAATTTGGGGTTGCTGAACATTGGCTTGGTGATTTCCAACATAATACATTGTTTTGATTGGGAGCTACCAAACGGCATGTCACCAAGTGACATGGATATGAAAGAAAAGTTTGGATTAACCATCCCTAGGGCTGAGCCTTTATTAGCCATTCCAACATACCGTACCTGAGGAAGAGGAGTTCAACTTTTGTTAAATACATTTGACAGCTATGATAAATGAAACACAAAAAGTGGGAGCCTGTTTAAATATGAATACATCATTTTTGTGATGTTGCATGTGTGTATATGTGGAGTTTGGTATTTTGCTTCTACCTATGAAAAAATCACATTTTAATGAATGTTTGGCTTCATGAAAGTAATTGAAAATTTTAGTATGTTTCTAGGTGACATCCTTGTGTGATTAATCACACGATTACGTAGTTTTCAAGAAAAAAATTGCGTTGTCTTGTGGGTGTATTGAAAAGGAGGCATCACAATTGTGTTGGACATATTTGGTTCGGCTGAGCGAGCACGTTTCACAAAAAAAAAAGACAAGGATAGGATGCAAATAATCAATTACTCTTATAGCCACAAATAACCACTGGTTTGACTTGGGTTTCGATCTTGTGAGTTTAATTACAAAAATCCTACGAATCAATTTAGGTTAAAGAAGACAGAGATGTATTGCTGATAAATACATTTCTAATTTTAAAATGCACTGTTAAGATACATATACGATTATAATAAAATCGACAAACTATGAATAAGATAGATGTCAAAAGGTTTGGAAGAAAGTGTATTTAAAATAATAATAATAATAATAAAATAATAAAATAAAATGATTTACCAATGTGACCAACTGTCATTTTTGTTCAAATTTGGTTATTTTTTGTAGGACAAATAAAATTACCTAAATTGTTTTAAAAGTACCAGTAATTAAAGGTTACTCCGATCACCATTTATCTGGTGTGTACATTAAACTTTTGTGGGTAATTGAGTTTTGAAGTTATTTAGTCATTTTTTTATAAAATTATATTATATATTAGTATGTTTATCAAACAAATTATTAATTTTCATACAATTTCTATAACTTTTTTACATTTATTACAGTCTTTGGATGTTCAGAATAAATCACAGCCACTCTAATTCCATCTCAATAGTTATAAATCGGTTCTTTTGCTCGATGTTCAGCTGCACAAAGCACGATGTTCTTCCCTATGTCCCCTTACTTATCCTACACCCAGGAAAGAAGATGTAGTCTTGCACAATCTCACAAAGTTTTTTACACGATCAACTTCCATGTGTCTCAAAACCTGCAACTCACCACACCTCTTCACCACATTGCATTTGGCTCCCAGTTATTCGCACTTTCTTCTTTCAAATGTTCCTACTGTAGTTGCACACGTCACCCTTGTTCACTCAGGTCTCATAGCATTTGCCTTTGGCTCCCACGTTGCCTTTGGGATATTTTCAGGAGTTTGACGAAATCCAATTTAGTGAACCTCTAAGGCAGAGGGTCGAGCAAATAGAAGTGCTCGGTATCGAAGTTCTGTCTGTGAAATTTCCGGTTTGCGCTGGAAACTCTCTATAAGCTAGCTACACTTATTACTCTTAAAGTGTAACTTATATTTATATTCATAGTCGTTGTTACGAATATATATATATATATATATATATATATATATATATATATATATATATATATATATATATATATATATATATATATATATGTTTGGAATGGTTATGTTGGGTTGGTTGTTGGATTTCAGAAAGGCTATATGCCGAAATGGTCATGCCTCCCAACTGTCTGCCATGACCGATAGGGCTCTCAGTATTTAATGGGATTAGTGAAAGATCTAGCTTTCAATACCAGATTTCCATAGGGATTAATAAGTTATAGTATTATAGGTTAATACTTGTTAAGCGCGTTACCCACCAGATTGGATTGCTAGTAGAATCGTCCAGATAGCTGTCAATGGTCTTATTAACTATCCAGGTGAGTTACATCACTTTTTTTATGTAGTACAATACATATCCATGTATGTTAGGATAGAGAGTTAGTAGAGTGAAAACTGATAATATAATCTCGATGTGCTTAAGTAGAGTATAAAGTATAAATGTGCCTATATTAGTAGAATCTAAAGTGCGGTCTCTATGTGTTTAATTATTATGATATTAGACTTAGTTAGGGGATGATTGTGGAATGGTTAAAAAGGTCAGGAGCCTATAGGTCCGCATGTTAACAAAATGACATGTAGGTTGTAAGTACACATAGGCCCGTGTTGACAAAATGTGACAACCCGAAATTTCTAACTTGTACATTCTTCATTCTTATCAAAGTTAGCCTCGTTTTGCTATTTTGTAATGAAGTTTTGGGTCTATATGAGTGCATTAGGCTTAGTATAACCTAGATATGAGTCTTGGGAAGGGTTAGAATGTGTGTAGCATCATAAAATCGGGCCAAACACACCAAGTAAGGTGTGTGCGGCCGCACACCCGAGTGTGAGGCCAGCCAGCCGCACACAGCCAACCGCACACCCTCCCAGCCTCACACTCCAGCCTATATAAAGGACCCTAAGCCAACCTTACACCCTTTTTCCACTCATTCAAAGCTGGAACGTTTTCTCTCAAGAATCCTTCAAGTTTTCCTCTCCAATCGTCAAGACAAGTAAGTAAACATCCTTAGGTCATTGATACAACACATTAGAAAGCCTTTTCCTCGAGTCTGATCCATGAAATCATCATTCTAGATGATCTTCATGTATGTACGGCCGCACACACATCATGTGTGACCGCACACACATCTTTTGGTCCTAATATGGACTTAAACACTCATCTAAACATAGCATCGGCCAAAACACCTTCTTAGGATCATCACAAAGCCTTGGAAAATCGATTTGGACACATTTCTATGGGAGTGTACGGCCGCACACACCTGGCCGCACACACCATGTGTAACCGCACACACCATTTTAAGGGTCCAAAATAGCAACAAACTTCCATTCCGGCTAAGCAATGGTCAAAACACCGTCCCTAGAACATTCCTAAGGCTTGGAAACACGTTTTTGACACACTTCATAGTGAGTGTGCGACCGCACACACATTTGGCCGCACACTCTGGCTGCACACACACACAAAACCCATGATTTCGTGGCCTTACACTCCAATATAGGGCCATACACCCCTTATGTGCAACCATATGTGTTGGTAACACTTAATTCTAAGTGTTTTTATGTCCTTAAGGCATGTCCCTATCACCATTAGTGGTTATATACGTTAAATGTATTCATCTATGTGTAATTATATGTTAAATAGGATTCGTTTGTGCTCAAGACTCCAATTGATACCCAACAATCCTATATCGATCTTCCATTCGAGTTACTCACTACAGGTGAGTTCATACCCCCCTTAATCAACCTTTGAAATGAATTTAAATGCTTTTATGAGGGAGAATACAAGTTGAAACATTCTAGTTATTGCATTAATCACAAGTGATTAATAACTAGAACAAACGGAAAGATTTTCTATTACTTTCAAATTGTTATCAGACTTATGGATTTCAAACACTTCAAAACATTTTATCAAACTCCTTTAAATACTAAATCCTTTATCAAACTCTTTTAAACTTCATTATTATCAAACTCATATCTCTACAGATATATTTATATAAGTAAGGTTTGAAGGGCTTAGGACTGATAGCTCACTTTATTTCTTGTTCCTTGTTTGGTTGTGGACTTAGAGTATTCTGTTATTTGTCCGAAGGTCGTTGAAACCTTAGTTATATATCATGTATACGTATTTAGATATAAAGGCTTTTATTTCAGTTCAGTACCTTTGAGTGACAAAGGCATACAAACAACATTACTAGTAAACTATAATAGGTATAGTTAAAGAGATTACTACACACTATCACTATTACAACGACACATACAAGAGTCATTACATTTACGAGTCATTACATACGTACTATAATGAGAAACAATACATACTATACAATATACAAGAGAACATACCATACTCTATACAGAAGAATATACTATACACTAGTGCAGAGAAAACACTACTATACTATGACATACTATACAAACATTTGAATACGATAACCAGAATGTGACATAATACTTCTCGATACGACAGTACATTGTTGTATCACCTTGTAACCAGAGTCTCCTGGAGGGAGAGCGGGCATTGTGTGTATAGATCTATACGGGACAGACACTCCCACACCCCGACTGCTAGCTACAGTCCCAGCCGATAAGGCCAAGGGGTGACAGAATGTTACCTCACTACATATGACACTGGAGGGTCATCAGTTATTCAGTCGTCGATCAGCATGGTTACATACGAGTTCACATTCAAACCTTTAATTAACCGATTAAGAATTAAAGGCAAACAGACTCCCCGAGGTGTATTGTACATTTAATACTACCTGGAGTCTGTATTTTTTTTATCACTTTATAGCCAGCAATGACACTGCTGAGGTAAAACATTATTTTCCCCTATTACATTTATTTTGTAATCATCTCACATAAATGATGGCTTAAGCTATACTTTTATAATGATGGTTTCACTAGGGAACACTCTCACATTTACAAAAGAACAAACATACAAATAGTCGGGTCTTGGTAGAAGACTACATTTCAGTAGAAAATATAGGATTTTCTAGGGAGTTTAAACATTTACAAACAGCTACGAATATTTACACTACATTATTACAAACATTTTTCATACAAGCAATGACACTAAATACTTATGAACTCACCAGCATTTTATGCTGATACTCTCTTTCAAAATAACTTGTATTCTCAGGGAACCAGTAAGACAGGTATACCCATGCAGCTTTTTGGAAGGACGAAGTGGATCCAAGACTCGTCTTCATTTTGATTGTACATTGTTGGTGTCATTTAAACTTACAAAAGAACACACTTGTAGTTAACTATTATATTAATGCAATGGATGTTGTTGCTTGTCTTTACTATTATGCATTGTTATGATACTGTACATGATGTCCCCCACCCCAGAACATTTCCGCCGTTCTGGTTTTGGGGTGTGACACAAAATTGCATGTAGGCCATAATTACACATAGAACTATGTAGACAATATGGCATGTAGGTGTAGTTACGATTTAATCGAGTACGAAAAACGAGATCAGATTCAAGTATGAATTAAAAACTCGAGATCTAAATAGAATCTGTTTGGCTCATTTATGCTTTCGAATATAGAGAAGTTTCAGAAAGAACGTACAAAGTTACAAAGTTACTTTCTAACTCTAGCATTCATCCCATATTTATAGGGATCGGGAAAGCATACAAAAAATGTAAGGGACTAAGACATTAAAACCTTCGATACAATGTGCCCTTATAATAAACTGTCACACCCCAAAACCGGAACGGCGGAAACGTTCTGGGGTGGAGGACGTCATGTACAGTATCATAACAATGCATAATAGTAAAGACAGGCAACAACATCCATTGCATTAATAGAATAATTTTAATACAAGCGTGTTCTGTATAGTATGTAAGACACCAAAATGTATGATCAAAATAAAAGATGAGTCTTGTATGTGCTCCATCTTCTCAAAAGCTTCATCGGTACCTGTCTACTGATGACCTGAGAATACAAGTTATTTTGAAAGAGTTTATCAGCATAACGCTGGGGAGTTCATAAGTATTTAGTGTCATTGCCTGTATAAAAATGTTTGTAACAACGTAGTGTAAATGTTCATAATTGTTTGTAAATAGTTGAACACTCTAGAAAATCCTATATTTTCTACTGAAATGTAGTCTTCTACCAAGACCCGACTGTTTGTATGTTTGCTCTTTTGTAAATGTGAGAGTTTTCCCCAATTAAACTACCATTATGAAAATATAGTTTACTTAAATGTGTATGTGACAGAATAAGAAAATAAATGTCATAGGAAAATAATGTTTTTCCTCAGCAGTGACACTACTGGTCATAAAGTGATAAAATACAGACTCCAGGTAGTACTAAGTGTACAGTACACCTCGGGGAGTCTTAAAGTAATAAAAATGTAGACTCCAGGTGGTATTAAATGAACAATACGCCTCGGAAAGTCTATTTTGCCTTTAATTCTTAATTGGTTAATTAAAGGTTTGAATGTGAACTCGTATGTAACCATGCTGATCGACGGCTGAATAACTGATGACCCTCCGGTATCATATGTAGTGAGGTAACATTCTGTCACCCCTTGGCCTTATAGGTTGGGACTGTAGCTAGCAGTCGGGGTGTGGGAGTGTCTGTCCCGTATAGATCTATACAAACAATGCCCGCTCTCCCTCCAGGAGACTCTGGTTACAAAGTGATACCACAATGAAGTGTCGTATCGAGAAGTAGTATGTCACATTCTGATTATCGTATTCAAATGTTTGTATAGTGTGTCATAGTGTAGTGATGTTTTCTCTGTACCAGTATATAGTATATTCTCTTGTATAGTATATAGTGTGTTCTCTTGTATGGTGTATAGTATGTTCTCTTGTATAGTATATAGTATGTATTGACTCATATCTGTACTGACTCTTGTATGTATCGATGTAATATTAGTAGTGAGTAGTAAACCCTTAACTATACCTATTATAGTTAAATAGTAATGTTGTTTGTATGCCTTCATTACACAAAGGTACTGAACTGAAGTGAAAGCTTTTATATCCAACACCTATATATATGATATATAACTAAGATTTCAACGACATTCGGACAAATAACAGGATACCTTAAGTCCACAACCAAACAAGGAACAGGAAATAAGGTGAGCTATCAGTCCTAAGTCCTTCAAGTCTTACTTATATAAATATATTGGTGTAGATATGAGTTTGAAAATCATGTAAGTTTAAAAGAGTTTGGAAACAGTTTTTGCATCTAAAATAGTTTAATAAAAGGTTTTGAAACGCTTGAAACCCATAAGTTTGATAGTAATTTGAAAGTAATAGAAAATCTTTTTGTCTGTTTTAGTCATTAATCACATGTGATTAAAGCAATAACTAGAATGTTTCAACTTGTATTCCCCCCATAAAAGCATTTAAAATCATTTCAAAGGTTGATTAAGGGGTATGAACTCACCTGAAATGAGTGATGCAAATGTAAGATCGGGAAAAAGGATGCTAAGTGTCAGGTGAAGACTTGAACACACACACGGATCCTATTAACATATAAAGACAAATATATGTATACAATTAGTGTATATTCAACTAATTAAGAAGGATAACACCCTTATAGTCTAGGAAACACTTGTATGGAAGTGTTACAATCACAAATGATTGCATAAAAGGAGTATATGGTCATCAAATGGGGCATTCGGTCCAAGTGGTTTTCGGTCTAAGGAGGTTCTCGGTTTTTAGGGTTTTCGGTCCATGAAGTTAAGACCGAGAACTCAAGATGTTTGATGCATGTGGTGATTTTCAAGGGCTTTCAAACATGCATAGGGGTTATAAGTGTTATCCAAAGCCTTAAGTGCGTTTTAAGGTCTTAAAGGCACCTTTCTTTAGGGTTTTCGGTTTCAGGAGATGCACTAACCGAAAACTCCTTTTGTTCTTGGAAAAATGACGATTTCAAGGCTCTAAATCAAGTATCCTTACTAGATAACAAGTATAGGAGATAGATACTTACAATATGGAAGCAAAGAAAGGTGTTTTCGGCCCAAAACACTAGTGTGTGTTCTTAGTGTTCTTGGTGTTCTTGGTGTTCTTGAAGAACACTTGAAGATCTAAGAAAAAGAGAAGATTTCATGGATGAAATCATGTATAACTACTAGATGAAGTGTTGTATAAACAAATCAAGAGGAGAAACACTTACATTTTTGGAAGATTTGGAAGAAGCTCTTATGATACTTGAGAGAAAAAGTGGGTGTTCTTGAGTTTGGAAGTAAGAAATGAGGAGGGAAGGAGTAAACTCATGCCTTAAGCATGAGTTCTCGGTCAAAGGGGTTTTCGGCCCTACCCCTCTTGTTTGGCCGTAACACCTTATCAAGGTGTTATTTGTTTTATTTGGTCCCCAATAATTCTAAAAAATACTTCCTTTCGTTTATTCTCTCGAAGAATAAATATTTAAAAATACCCAAACGGACTTTAAACCGAGCTAAAAATTAGCAGAAATGAATTTGACTTTTAATTTACGCGTTTGACTGTAGAGTTCGTACAAATGAAAATTCCGGGTTGTCACATCATCCCCCCGTTAGAGGGAATTTCGTCCCGAAATTAGAGTTCAAGCAACTAAGTTATTACAAATAACTAAGTGAAGAGATGAGGAAATTTAAGTTTCATTTGATCTTCGCGCTCCCAAGTGAACTCCGGTCCTCGCTTGGCGTTCCAGCGAACCTTCACGATTGGGATGCGGCTTTGTTTCGTTCACTTGACCTCTCGGTCCATGATCTCTAAAGGTTCTTCCACGAAGTTGAGGCTCTCGTTGACCTCGATCTCGTCGAGTGGGATTACAAGAGTCTCGTCGGATAGGCACTTTTTCAAGTTCGAGACGTGGAAGGTAGGATGTACGTTACTAAGCTCGTGGGGTAGGTTGAGTTTGTAAGCTACGGGGCCGATTCTAGTGAGAATCTCGAAAGGCCCTATGTATCTTGGATTCAGCTTTCCACGCTTTCCGAAGCGTTTCAAGCCCTTCCAGGGTGAGACTTTCAAGAGGACTCGGTCTCCCACCTGGAATTCCAAAGGTTTCCTCCGTTTGTCTGCGTAGCTTTTCTGTCGGTCTCTAGAGGCTTTCAATCGTTCACGAATTTGAACGATGTTCTCTGTCGTTTCCCGAATGATCTCCGGACCCGTGAGAGTGCTGTCAGGAACTCGTCCTTTAGCTAACTGAGTGTCACCCCCCTCAGCCCAGCATAGAGGGGATCTGCACTTCCGGCCATAGAGGGCTTCAAATGGAGCAGCCTTGATGCTCGTGTGATAACTGTTGTTGTAAGAGAATTCAACAAGGGGTAAGTGAGTATCCCATGCCTTCCCAAAGTCGATCACATAGGCTCGCAACATATCTTCCAAGGTTTGGATAGTTCTCTCACTTTGTCCGTCGGTCTGTGGATGGTAGGCTGTACTCATGTCCAGCCTCGTTCCTAGGGAGCTTTGTAATGACTGCCAGAACCTCGAAGTGAATCTACTATCTCTATCGGAGATAATAGATATAGGAACTCCATGCAGTCATACGATCTCCCTAATGTATGTTCTTGTGAGCTTCTCCATTTTTTCGGTCTCTTTTTGATGGGTAGGAAGTGCGAGGACTTGGTCAATCTGTCGACGATGACCCAAATGGTATCAAGTCCACCCGTCGTCTTGGGCAACTTGGTTATGAAGTCCATAGTGATCCGCTCCCACTTCCACTCAGGTATCTCCGGTTGCTGCAGTAAACCTGATGGTTTCTGGTATTCGACCTTAACCTTTGCGCAAGTAAGGCATTTACTCACGAAGGTAGCAATTTCTGTTTTCATGTTAGGCCACCAGTATTACTTTTTAAGATCCAGATACATCTTATCTGAACCCGGGTGGACGGAATATCGAGTGTTGTGCGCTTCCTTCATGACCAAGTCTCTGAAGCCACCGTGTCTCGGTGTCCAGATCCGGTCCATGAAATATAAGGCTCCGTCACCCTTGACTTCCAAGTTCTTATCCATTCCACGTAGGGATTCTCCCGCCACATTTTCAGGTTTTAAGGCTTCGAACTGAACCTCCTTAATTTGTGCGGATAGATGCGAATGGATAGTCATAGTTAATGACTTGACTCTTCGTGCAGAATATTCTTTACGACTTAGGGCGTCTGCTACCACGTTGGCTTTACCCAGATGATAACGAATTTCGCATTCGTAGTCGTTGAGTAGCTCGACCCACCGTCGTTGTCTCATATTGAGCTCCTTCTGGTTGAATATGTGTTGTAGGCTTTTGTGGTCTGTAAAGATAGTGCTCTTCGTACCATACAGGTGGTGTCTCCAGATCTTCAGGGCGAATACAACCGCTCCTAATTCGAGATCGTGTGTGGTGTAGTTGACCTCGTGTATCTTCAGCTGTCTTGAGGCGTAGGCGATGACCTTACCTCGTTGCATCAGAACACAACCGATCCCCTGGTTGGATGCATCGCAGTATACCACGAAGTCGTCTATCCCTTCGGGGAGGGATAATATCGATGCGGTGCATAAGGCTCGCTTCAGCGTTTGGAATGCCTTCTCTTGTTTCTCTTCCCAGTCAAAGGTCATGCCTTTCTGGGTCAATGCAGTGAGGGGTTTCGCAATTCGAGAGAAGTTCTGTATGAATCTGCGGTAGTAGCCAGCGAGGCCTAGAAATTGACAAATTTCTATAGGCGTCTTCGGTGCTGACCAGTTCTCGATGGCTTTAATTTTGGAAGGTTCCACGTAGATTCCTTCTTCGCTAACCACGTGTCCTAAGAATTCGACTCTTCGAATCCAAAATTCGCATTTAGAGAACTTCGCATAGAGCTTTTCTGATCGCAAGGTTTCTAGGACTTGTCGTAAATGATCGATATGTTCCTCCTTACTTCGAGAGTAGATAAGTATGTCATCGATGAAAACGATAACGAACTGATCCAAGTAAGGACGGCATAGCCTATTCATCAAGTCCATGAATACTGCGGGCACATTAGTCTATCCGAACGGCATCACCACGAACTCGTAGTGTCCGTAACGAGTTCGGAAGGCTGTCTTCGGAACATCCTCCTCTAGCACTCATAACTGGTGATACCCGGATATTAGATCAATCTTAGAAAAGTAGCTCGCCCCTTGTAGCTGGTCAAATAAATCGTCTATGCGAGGAAGAGGGTAACGATTTTTGATCGTAAGCTTGTTGAGTTCCCTGTAATCGATGCACATACGGAACGATCCGTCTTTCTTCTTCACGAATAAGACTGTTGCTCCCCAGGGTGAGAAGTTTGGTCTTATAAAGCCCTTGCTGAGCAGTTCGTTAAGTTGACCGGACAGTTCTTGCATCTCAGCAGGTGCTAGACGATAGGGCGATTTGGCTACGGGGGTCGCCCTTGGAATTAAGTCGATTCGGAACTCGACTTAACGTTGCGGGGGTAATCCTGGGAGTTCTTCCGGAAAGACGTCGGGAAAGTCGCGTACTACTGGAAGGTCTTTTAGGTCTTTTGTTTTCCGGCTCGTATCGACAATGTGCGCCAGGAATGCACGATATTCCTTACGCAAGTACTTCTGGGCTTGAATACTCGATATGATACGAAGACTCGTATTGGGTTTGTCTCCGTAAATCAACAAGGTTTCGTTATTCGGTAGGTTTAGACGGACTGCTTTCTCAAAACATAGGATATCGGCGCGATAAAGACTCAACCAGTCCATGCCTATAATGACATCGAAACTCTTGATTGCTACTGGAATGAGGTCGATTGGAAATGAATGATTGTCTAGTGTGAGGGTACAACCTATGTAAATCTCGTTAGAATTCTCCGTTTTTCCGTTAGCCATTTCTACGACGAAGGTTTCTTTTAGTGCTTGTGGTGCTTGATTAAGTAAGTGTTTAAATTTTTGGTTTACGAAGCTCCTCTCTGCCCCACTATCAAATAGGATACATGCATATGAGTTATCGAGAAGGAACGTACCCGTGACTACTGTGGGGTCTGCCACGGCTTCGTTGTGGCCAATAGCAAGTAGTCTTCCTGCTCCTCCCGCATTCCCAGCTTTCGGACAGTTTCTTTTGAAGTGCCCTGTCTTGCCGCACCCGTAGCAGGCCTGGCTCACTCCTGCACCAGGAACCTGGGTGATGGGTTTGGGTGGTGTTCTGCAAAACCGAGCGGTATGGCCCTTCCGGTCGCAATTAATGCAGTGCATTCCTCGACAGGGGTCGTTATGATGGAAGGAGCACTTGGTGCACTTGGGTAGGCTCCCTGCATATGGTTTGGCTGGTACAGGGGTAGCAGGAGTAGTGGCAGCATGGACAACCACCGTCTGTTGTTTCTTGGAAGAGGGTTGAGCTGATTTTCCCTTCTTTCGGTCCCAACGCTTCCTCTTGTTGTCAGCTATTTTGGTTGGTGCGGGGGCAGTCATTGTAGTTGTTGTTGGAGTAGGAGGAACCTCGTGATCGATGAGCCTTTGGGCCAATTCCTTGGCACCATCAAAGGTCACAGGGTGTGATGCTAGAACGTTCCCTCGATATGGGGGTACCAGACCCCAGATGTATCTTTCGATTTTCTTGCTTTCGGTGGGGACCATGTTGGGACATAGAGTCACCAGGTCGCAGAACCTGGCTGTATAAGCCACTATGTCGGAACCCTGCATTTTGAGGTTCCACAGTTCCTCCTCGAGCTTCTGAATTTCGCCCCTCGGGCAGTACTCCCTTGTCATTAGGTCCTTCAGTGTATCCCAGCCCATGGCGTTAGCTGCTACCAGTGAGAGTGATTTGACATGGCCATTCCACCACGTCAGGGCCCTTTCGGTGAAGGTGCAAGCAGCGAACTTAATCGTGCTTCCTTCAGGGCATGAGCACATCTCGAAGATTGCTTCTGTTCTCTCGATCCATTGGGACAGTGCAATGATCCCTCCGGTTCCGTTGAAGT
The DNA here is from genome assembly GCF_052849685.1 of Lactuca virosa. NCBI lineage: Eukaryota > Viridiplantae > Streptophyta > Magnoliopsida > Asterales > Asteraceae > Lactuca > Lactuca virosa. The sequence continues at coordinate 306,632,590 of NC_136433.1, read as the reverse complement.
ATGTCAGTTTGCAGCTGATGAAATCTTTATAGGTACACTGCCGTGTACGTAGGTGGATTTCACCATGGCTAGAGTTTGTGCCCGTTCCAGCTCCACTTGCACCACCAGAGTTTACTTGGGCCATCGCTGCGGTCACCGCTGCTTGAAACATCACTGCATCGAACTGCGGAGGGGGTGGTGGTGGTGGAGTTTGATTCACAGGCTTGTTTCTGGTCGGACGCTTTTGAGGCGGCATCTTTTACTGAAAGTTTATAAAGATGATGATAATAGTAAGAATCATTTGCAAGTATGATGAGAGTGTTTCATGGACTAATCGCCATAGTCCAACTATTAGATGGAGGCATCATAATAGAGTAGGGAAACACAAGAGTAAGGACTTTTCAATAGATTAGATAACTGCCAATATTACTGGTATTAATGATGTAAAATGAGTTCGGGAAAAGTGACCTAACAGTAGGTCTTACATCAAACCATAAGGGAAAATGTTGGCAGCTTAGAAGTCTAGTTAGAGTACTTTAAAAGTTAGGAATATTTTACAGACAAGTGCTCCATAGAGCACAGAAAGAAAGGCTATTCCTTAATTCAAAGTAAAGATGAGTCGACATCTTCTACCGGCGACGGGTATCCCTCGGGCGAACCCTCAGATCTGCCAGCTGACGTACAACTTCCTGAAGATGTCGCTCATGCGCCCTCTGACGCACTCGGAGTTCCAAGACTTCGGCTCGGGATGCAGCTAATTGTTGCTGCAGAGTCTCATTGGTCCTCCTAGTCCTATCCATAGCCTCTTCGAGTTGGCGAATGCGGACCGTGTTAAGGCCAGAGTTGGCATCTACTTCCATCACTCGGTCGATGGCTGCTCGACCTTGTTCTACATTCCGAGCAATCCTGCAGACCATAATGGGTAGGACTCGGTCAGCTGAGCCTCCCTCGCTTATGTTATAAAAGCTTTGGTCCCCATTGTAATGTAAGGGCTGACCCTGCTCATCACTCCAACGATTCAAGGTTGTTGCCCACAAGGGAGTGGGACCTTATAATGTCGGACGGGGGTTGAGGTTTGGGACTTGACCTTCTTGGGGTAGGTTGTTGACCTCTGGTTCGGAGTCGGAGCCATCCAAAAAGCCTTCTGCGAGGTGATCATCCAAAGGGATTGGGTGATCATCTTCTGGCTCGTCGTCAAGCCATCCACCAATGCCTTGGTTGGGGTAATACGGATCGCCGGGGAGATGGAAGCCATCCATGTTATCTACACGAGAATGGGGAAAAGAATAGTTAATAGACGTACTAATGAAGATCCTTTTAGTTTGCACATAAGTAATTATAGTAACACAAAATGCTCCTATAGTATTTTAGGTTTATGTTATGTTCTAATGTTCTCGTTGTAGTAGTGTTGGTAAGTTTTTAGACTTGTTGCAACACCACGATCATTCTAAGGCACATGCTAGTCACTCCTCTGAAAATATAGTTGATCAGGCTATATCCCCCTAGGTTTGACTATATGTTTCTAAGTTTAATTGTGTTGTCCAACAATCGTAATACTTTTGTTCTATTCTAGTATGATACTGACCTTCGTATGAATAGATGTATATATACTTAGTTAAATATTTTATTATTTAAAAGTATATGTTCTTGGTCAGAGTGTTTTAATCCCGTTGCGTTTATAGTTTGTATATCTTTTATGGGTTGATATACTCGATTCACTATAAACAATGCTCTGATACCAATCTGTCACACCCCAAAACCGGAACGGCGGAAACGTTCTGGGGTGGAGGACGTCATGTACAATATCATAACAATGCATAATAGTAAAGACAGGCAACAACATCCATTGCATTAATAGAATAATTTTAATACAAGCGTGTTCTGTATAGTATGTAAGACACCAAAATGTATGATCAAAATAAAAGATGAGTCTTGTATGTGCTCCATCTTCTCAAAAGCTTCATCGGTACCTGTCTACTGATGACCTGAGAATACAAGTTATTTTGAAAGAGTTTATCAGCATAACGCTGGGGAGTTCATAAGTATTTAGTATCATTGCCTGTATAAAAATGTTTGTAACAACGTAGTGTAAATGTTCATAATTGTTTGTAAATAGTTGAACACTCTAGAAAATCCTATATTTTCTACTGAAATGTAGTCTTCTACCAAGACCCGACTGTTTGTATGTTTGCTCTTTTGTAAATGTGAGAGTTTTCCCCAATTAAACTACCATTATGAAAATATAGTTTACTTAAATGTGTATGTGACAGAATAAGAAAATAAATGTCATAGGAAAATAATGTTTTTCCTCAGCAGTGACACTGCTAGTCATAAAGTGATAAAATACAGACTCCAGGTAGTACTAAGTGTACAGTACACCTCGGGGAGTCTTAAAGTAATAAAAATGTAGACTCCAGGTGGTATTAAATGAACAATATGCCTCGGAAAGTCTATTTTGCCTTTAATTCTTAATTGGTTAATTAAAGGTTTGAATGTGAACTCGTATGTAACCATGCTGATCGACGGCTGAATAACTGATGACCCTCCGGTATCATATGTAGTGAGGTAACATTCTGTCACCCCTTGGCCTTATAGGTTGGGACTGTAGCTAGCAGTCGGGGTGTGGGAGTGTCTGTCCCGTATAGATCTATACAAACAATGCCCGCTCTCCCTCCAGGAGACTCTGGTTACAAAGTGATACCACAATGAAGTGTCGTATCGAGAAGTAGTATGTCACATTCTGATTATCGTATTCAAATGTTTGTATAGTGTGTCATAGTGTAGTGATGTTTTCTCTGTACCAGTATATAGTATATTCTCTTGTATAGTATATAGTGTGTTCTCTTGTATGGTGTATAGTATGTTCTCTTGTATAGTATATAGTATGTATTGACTCATATCTGTACTGACTCTTGTATGTGTCGATGTAATAGTAGTAGTGAGTAGTAAACCCTTAACTATACCTATTATAGTTAAATAGTAATGTTGTTTGTATGCCTTCGTTACACAAAGGTACTGAACTGAAGTGAAAGCTTTTATATCCAACACCTATATATATGATATATAACTAAGATTTCAACGACATTCGAACAAATAACAGGATACCCTAAGTCCACAACCAAACAAGGAACAGGAAATAAGGTGAGCTATCAGTCCTAAGTCCTTCAAGTCTTACTTATATAAATATATTGGTGTAGATATGAGTTTGAAAATCATGTAAGTTTAAAAGAGTTTGGAAACAGTTTTTGCATCTAAAATAGTTTAATAAAAGGTTTTGAAACGCTTGAAACCCATAAGTTTGATAGTAATTTGAAAGTACTAGAAAATCTTTCTGTCTGTTCTAGTCATTAATCACATGTGATTAAAGCAATAACTAGAATGTTTCAACTTGTATTCCCCCCATAAAAGCATTTAAAATCATTTCAAAGGTTGATTAAGGGGTATGAACTCACCTGAAATGAGTGATGCGAATGTAAGATCGGGAAAAGGATGCTAAGTGTCAGGTGAAGACTTGAACACACACACGGATCCTATTAACATATAAAGACACATATATGTATACAATTAGTGTATATTCAACTAATTAAGAAGGATAACACCCTTATAGTCTAGGAAACACTTATATGGAAGTGTTACAATCACAAATGATTGCATAAAAGGAGTGTATGGTCATCAAATGGGGCATTCGGTCCAAGTGGTTTTCGGTCTAAGGAGGTTCTCGGTTTTTAGGGTTTTCGGTCCATGAAGTTAAGACCGAAAACTCAAGATGTTTGATGCATGTGGTGTTTTTCAAGGGCTTTCAAACATGCATATGGGTTATAAGTGTTATCCAAAGCCTTAAGTGCGTTTTAAGGTCTTAAAGGCACATTTCTTTAGGGTTTTCGGTTTAAGGAGATGCACTAACCGAAAACTCCTTTTGTTCTTGGAAAAATGACGATTTCAAGGCTCTAAATCAAGTATCCTTACTAGATAACAAGTATAGGAGATAGATACTTACAATATGAAAGCAAAGAAAGGTGTTTTCGGCCCAAAACACTAGTGTGTGTTCTTGGTGTTCTTGGTGTTCTTGAAGAACACTTGAAGATCTAAGAAAAAGAGAAGATTTCATGGATGAAATTATGTATAACTACTAGATGAAGTGTTGTATCAACAAATCAAGAGGAGAAACACTTACATTTTTGGAAGATTTGGAAGAAGCTATTATGATACTTGAGAGAAAAAGTGGGTGTTCTTGAGTTTGGAAGTAAGAAATGAGGAGGGAAGGAGTAAACTCATGCCTTAAGCATGAGTTCTCGGTCAAAGGGGTTTTCGGCCCTACCCCTCTTGTTTGGCCGTAACACCTTATCAAGGTGTTATTTGTTTTATTTGTTCCCCAATAATTCTAAAAAAATACTTCCTTTCGTTTATTCTCTCGAAGAATAAATATTTAAAAATACCCAAACGGACTTTAAACCGAGCTAAAAATTAGCATAAATGAATTTGACTTTTAATTTACGCGTTTGACTGTAGAGTTCATACAAATGAAAATTTCGGGTTGTCACATAAACTTACCAATAAAACATTCAACACTACAAAATATTGTCACACCCCCAAACCGGAACGGCGGAAACGTCCGGGGATGGATGACTTCATGTTAAGTATCACAACGCATGCATCATAGTAATCAAAGTACAACAATCATTGAATTAATAAAGTATAAATTTTACATAAGTATTCAAGTCATTGTATATTTGACATCAAAAGTTATATAACAAAAGCTAGAAGACGTGACTCTATACTGCTCCATCTTCTCAAAATCATGGGATGTACCTGTCTACTAGTTCCCTGAGAATACAAGTGTTTTGAAAAAAAGAGAGTATCAACATTTAAGTTGGTGAGTTCATAAGTATTTTGTTTTAGAAAGTAATTCTTTGTTCCTTGAAATATGTTCGTGTGTTTCTCCAGAAAATCCTATATTTTCTTAGTGTATACAAGTTCCTTCTACGATTACTTAGTGTATACAGGTTATATTTAATTCAGATCAGATGGACAGTCGAATGGGTGGATCTGCCCTAAGTCCACAACCAAACAAGGAACAGGAAATAAGGCGGAAGTCACACATTCCACTGTCTATCGGATCTTCATTGAATATAACCCAATGTATCCACTATGTAATCATATCGACATATAAACAATCGTATTTGTTTCCAGAAAATCTAATCTTTTCTGATGTAACTGAAAAGTAGTTTTAATACTATGAAACTATTCTATGTGAGTATTGATGTACTATAAAATAGTGTAACTTAGTTTCAGTTTAATAAAACTATAAAGTAGTTTAACATAGCTTTAATTCAATAAAACTATAAAAGACTGTTTTCTGTATTGTTTATGTTTTCCAAGTTTTGTAAATGTACTTTTTGAAAACCTTGTAAAAGTGAGTATGTCTGGCTCCACTAGGTGTAAACTATAATGTAATATTGTAAATCGTATTATTGTGAAACCAGTACTTTGTATTCGTACTCTTTGGTTTAATTATACACTAATCGTATTTGTTCATATCTTTTTAGTGAGTTATTATAACCATACTATGACTAGATGGCCTGATACGACGCTTTGTAGGCGTCGAAACTGGTAACGATATTTGTCACTCATAGGCATGTCTGCTCAGCTGTAGCTAACAGTCTGAGTGCGGGATTGTCAATCCCATATAGATCTATACACATTTGTCTCGCTCTCTGTCCGAAGATTCTGGTTATAATATCAGGACTTTAACTGTTTTGCCTAAATGAATAAGTAACTAAACATTGTGTCACAAAAAGCATATTGACGATTACGTATATAACAAATGATTAAAAAGTCATTTTGAAGTAAATGAACTGATAATATAATCTTTCTCTAGTATTCTTGAATATAAAGTATGTGTACAAGAATAATCTGTTAAACTTTGTATAATTGATTCGTGAAAATAGTTTAAAAGTTCCATAAATTATACCTTTTATAATTTATATGTGTGTTCTGCTTGATATGTAATATTCATGAAAGTATCCCCTTTGCTCGACATGTTACAAAGGGAATATGAATCTGATTGAATTAGCTTTTATATTCATATACATATATAATATATATAATTAAAATTGAAACGACATTAGGACAAATAATTCTACCATGAGCTCACATCCAAACACGGAAAAGGGAAATAAAGTGAATTATCATTCCTAAGTCCATTAAACCTTATATATATATATATATATATATATATATATATATATATATATATATATATATATATATATATATATATATATATATGATTTTGACAAAATATAAGTTAAAAAGAGTTTTTAAAATATAAAAGAGTTTGACAATATTTAAAAGATTTTCAGTAATTTAAAATCGTTTTAGAAATATTTAGAAATCATTTGATTGTAAACACAATATTCTTGTGTTAGACTTGTATCCACCCTCCCCCCCCCCCCCCCAAAAAAAAAAACAGCAAAAAATAGTAAAAATTGTTGGATAAGGTGTCTAAGTCCGTAACTATATTTGGTATGTACTTGACCCGACCCGGCATGGTACATTTGGATTGCACTTCACCAGAACAATTTGTATGGATAATCTTTTGAGAATAGTATATTTATGATTTATTAATATATTATAAGTTATAATATATTAATATGAAATCATATAATTTAATTAGTATTGATCAACAATTAATTTGGAATTAATTTGGTGATCAAAAGAGACTAATTAAATATGAACTCTTATATATATATATATATATATATATATATATATATATAATGGGTCAAGTTCATTTAGGATGGGCTAAGCTTACATGGATAGTCCATGGAGTTTTTAACCCATGGATCCTATGGAAATGAAAGGTCATGGGTATTAGGGTTTACATGGATGTAACCCTAATCCTCCATACTATATAAAGAAGTCCAAGGCTCTAGAAATGTGACTAGTGTGTGTGAGAACAAAGGTGGGCCGATTTCTCTAGTGCATATTATTCTCTCAAGCTTTCCAAGTTGATTTGGTGATTTGTGATTCCACTTGAGGCATCCACATTATTGGTGCTAGGCTCTCAAGACTCCAAGTAATCAACCACAAGAAAAGGTATGTTATTCTACTAAGGTTTTTTATATTACAAGTACCCCATATTATGCTAGTTAGGTTGAGAACCTTGGAAAATCAAATTTGCATGTATATTAGAGAAAACATAGATCCAAGGTTTCTAGGGTTGCATGTACACCTTAGGAGTGTTAGAATGCTCAAAACCCATCAGTGGTATCAGAGCCTAGGCTTGTTTTCAATATACTTGATGCAAACTGCTTGAAATAGTCGATTTTATGCTCACTGTTCAGTAAACTCGCCGAGTCCACGGGGGGACTCGACGAGTCTAAGTGAATATTCATCCTACTCGTCGAGTAGGATTCATGCACTCAGCGAGTAGGAGGCCCTGTGTGCAGATTTTCGACTTTCGCTGCTGTAAATGGACTAGAATCATTACCCTAAACTGTTTTGGACTTATAAAACCTGTTTTTGGTGTGGTAATGATTATGCTAATCCATTTACAATAGTTATTATCAAATTTTCAAGTTTTATATATGTTTACATGATTCTTGAAATTGTTGATATGAATGTTCATGCTTATGAGTTTTTGTAGATCATAGGAATTATTTGCAAATTGTTTGATGATGTAATTCTTGATCTAAATCTTATTGAAGGAGTCCATAACTTATCCTCAAGTTATGGATTACCAAAAGTCAATTCTTTAAAGAGTCATTAAAGAACCATAGGTTACATAAAATGAAGAGTCTTCATTTTAATAGACAATTAAACTCATAAGTTATAAAGTTGAAGAGTCTTGAATAGTTTCAAAACTTGCCCTCAAGTTTTGGAATTTGTAAAGTCTCACACACACTTTAGTTCCAACCCCTAGAGTTTTAAAAGTTAAAATTCAACCCTTATACCTTATAATATTTTAAGTTAATAATAATAATAATAATATATATATATATATATATATATATATATATATATATATATATAAGATCAAGCCAGTTTTACCGTTAGTAGGCCTCATTCACGAAGCCGGTCTATAAGGGGGTATAAGGTTGTTGCCTATAAAATGGCAGCTTAATGGGTGTCCACTCTCACCCACCGCTTCCTTGACTGGTGGAGGGTCGTTGTCACACCCCAAAACCGGAACGGCGGAATCGTTCAGGGGTGGAGGACGTCATGTTTAGTATCACGAGATATGTATATGGTAAGCAAGTAATGAACAACCATTTCATTTCGAAAGAAAGTGTTTACAATGTGTGTGTTAATAGAACATAGAATTCATAACACATAACAAAACAAGAGTTTACTACCATGGGTTTACGGCCCAAGGGAGTTTACGGCCGTAAACTCATGGTCAAACATGGCTAAGTGTTGGTTTGAAAGCTAGGGAAACTTTAGGGACTTTTGCTCTACACAAGTATGAGAAAGACCACCTCAAATGAGGCTTTTGATGAGTTTACGGACCAAAGGAGTTTACGGCCGTAAACTCATAATCATTTATGTATTTGAGTGAAGTTTAAGGTCCTTCAATCATCAAGGAAGGGTTCTGGGTCACTAGCTTTGCATCTTATAGGGTTTATGGTCCATACATGCTTCAACATTGAGTTTACGGCCAAGGGAGATCTTGGGCCGTAAACTCAAGATGTTCTTGGGAAAGTGTATGTTTCAAGTCTCTAAGCATGAGTCCTAACTAGATATGAAGTATATGGAAGAGTACTTACGATCTAGAAGCTTGAAATGGTCGGTTTTGGCCAAGAACACTAGTGTGTGTTCTTGGTGTTCTTGGTGAAACTTGAAGATCTAAGAAAAGAATGATTTCCATGGATGAAATCATGTAAGGATACTAGATTAAGAGATGTATCATCAAATCAAGGAAGAATACTTACCACTTATGAAGATCTAGGATGAAAATCTTGATGATACTTGAGAGGATTTGAAGGAAAATCGACCAAGGAAAGGAAAGAATGAGAAAAATGGCCAAGGACCATATATATACTCTTGAGTTTACGGCCACATGAGTTTACGGCCGTAAACTCATTGCCTTGTGGCCATGAACTCATTTTGATGAGGTTAAGGTTTGATTTGCTACACTGTGGTTCTAGCATGTACTTTCTAACACTTATTCCTTAAGTGTATTATGCTTAAAACTCCTTAGAATGTCTTTTAGCCGGGCTAGAACTCAGTACCAATGAGTTTGACACTCAGTTGAGTTGATTGACTAGGCTTTAAAAATCAAAAAATTTCCGGGTTGTCACATCATCCCCCTGTTAGATGGAATTTCGTCCCGAAATTAGCTTTCTTAGCCGTACTACTGGGGTTGCGCTCCTCTGATTGGCAGAATACATACTCGTAGACCTGGTAACTTTGCCCTTCTGTTCATGATAGGATTCGTACTTCATCCATCTATCATTACTTCGTGTATACAAGTCGTATATAATTAGGATTAGTAAGACGTTCGGATGTGCGACTCTGCCCCAAGTCCACAACCAAACATGGAACAGGAGATAGGGCGGAAACACACATACTAAATCTGTGTAATCATAATCATATACCACCCTCGCGTACACACTGAATAGTGATAGGTGGGCTGTATTCGTCCATAGCCTCTGTGCTTGAACTTGGTCTGTTGGACGAGTGGTATTTCGTGACGGTCTGCGGACATCTGACGATAAGGCTTCGGAGGACAAAGTACTCCTCGCACGAGTACTTCGGTGTTTAGAATACGAAAGATAAAACTGAGGTTTAGGTCAGACTGTCATTACAAATGACGAAAGTTTCGAGAACTTGCCGATCGAGGCGATAGAAACATATGAACTCGGTATGGTGAGGACCATGCCAACTCATGACGAATGATAGTAACGGACTCTTTACTGAACAAAGTTTTGGCCAATTGAAAGAAACGTCTGTTATACGATGATGTATCCCTTGTATGATCGATACTGTACTCCTAGTATGTTCGTCAATGTACTCTTTGTAAGTGTTCAAGTGTTTCCTGTTTCCTCTTTGAAGATAACACTCCTACATATCGTACCGCTATGTGCGCATACATACAAATGAAAGTGCTTTAAAAACTGGTGCTGATACTTTATATCCTGATCCTCCTTGGTAGCACTACGATCGCCTGTCATATACAAGTTATGAATATTTAAGATGAATCAGGCAGTCGACTAAGTAACTCTGCCTCAAATCCTCAACCAACTAAGGAATGGGGACCTAAGCGGAGTCACTCACTCTAAGTCTGCAACATCTTAGTTATGCACAACCCTGATGTATATGGTAAGCCATAATAGCTTCTCTAAACGGATCTTTTAGTTCTCTTGAATATTGTGACCTATTTCAATATGTGGGTTATTATAATTACTTTTAAGTGTTGTCCCCAAATTTTAATCTTATATGAATATAAATAAAATTTTAAAGTAATTACTATTTCGAAAACGTACCGTTGCTCGTCGACGACTCTGGGGTTGATTCTCCTGTGGTGATCATCAGAATGCGTCCATCCGTTCCTGAGTTCCTTATTATCGGGCAGTCCCTCTGATAATGTCCAGTCTCACCACAGCCATAGGAGGCTTGGTTTTCTTTAGCTTCGGGGACTTGGGAGATCGGTTGAGCCGGTGCCCTGCAGAAACGGACTATGTGCTTTTCTGTGGCACTTCATACACTGCATTTCCCGGCATACTCCGGTGTGGTGAAAGTTGCACTTTCTACACTTCGGGAGGGTTCCAGCATATCGACTGGCAGGTGCTGGAGCAGTAGGGGTTGTAGCGGCATACATAGTACTCGCTCGTTGCCCTTGCGGGGTGTCTTGTGTTGTTCGCTTCTTCTTCCTCTTGTTCCCCGACTTCTGATAATAGTCCTCTTCCCTCGATGGCTCGGGAATAGGGACTTCTACACCATGGCGGACTCTGTGGTCGATGAGTCGTTGAGCCAGGAGTTTAACACTATCGAATGTGGCTGGGTTAGAAGACAACACATTTCCTTGGGTCGGAGCAGTTAGACCCCAAATGTATCTTTCTATCTTCTTGCTCTCCGGGGTAACCATCCCGGGGCATAGAGCAGCTAGCTCGCTGAACCGGTCAGTGTAGGTCACTATGTCTGAGCCGACCATAGTGAGATCCCACAGCTCTCGTTCTAGTTTTTGAATTTCGCCTAACGGGCAGTATTCCTCCCGCATTAACTCTTTTAGGTTTTCCCAACCTAATGAGTTAGCCACTGATAGGGTCAGTGACTTAACATGGCTGTTCCACCATGTTAGGGCTTTGTCAGAGAAGGTGCAGGCAGCAAACTTCACTTTGCTCTCTTCTGGGTACAAACAGATTTCGAAGATCGACTTTGTTTTCTCGAACCATCGCATCAGAGCGATGACTCCGCCAGTCCCATTAAAGGACAATGGCTGGCATTTGGTGAAGTCCTTGTAGGAGAACTCTCTCGAGCGCACGGGGACCTCACCTTGAGTAGAATCAGTAGGCGTTTCACCTCTGCTGGAACTGGCAGGATGATATTGAGCCATGGCTGTTGCCACAGCCGCAGCCACTGCAGCGTTTATAGCTGCCATATCGATTTGCGAAGGAGGTGGCGTTGGAGTTATCAGAGTAGTACGTCTGTTTGATCTGCGAGGAGGCATCTTTGCTAAAAGAATACAAAGATGAGACGGAATAAGTCTAAAGCAATGGAGACAAGCCGAAAGCTGAAAAGACAAGGTTATCCTAGTTCTGGGTGTATCGGGTCCTGACTTCCACAGGGTTCTAGAAACAATTCATAAAAGAGTCTATACCGAATAAACCTTATGAATTTTGGAATGGTTATCCTCGAATAAATATATGTTGCCTGAATAACTGTTACCAGCTGCATGTAAGGAAATAATCTTAACATATAATATGAGCAGTGTTTCCACTCGCTTATTAAGTTAACAAGATTATTATTTATTAGTGTGACGTGTAAGACGTTTTGGTTACTTCGGCCGATCCCTCTTTGAAAACTTCTCATGAACTTGTTCTTGTTCCTCCTGGACTCTTCTGTTGTCTACTATGAGGAAGTGGTTACATCTATCTGGGCTTGTCGTGCGAGAATGAAAGTGACTAAAGAATCTATGAGCTTTAAGGTAACTTTATGGGGTGATCCTTACGGGGTCCTCCTATAATTGTACAATGTATACAAGTCTGTATATAATTGAAGATTAAATAGACCTTCGAATAAGTGATCCTACTCCTACTCCACAGCCATAAGAGGAATGGGAAGCGAAGCGTAGACCACAGATTCTAAGTCTATAAGATCTTGATTATATATAAAACTTTAGGAATATACATTGCAAGATTATAGACCTATCCGTAAGGGTCTTTTAAGTTATCACATAAGTTATTTATATGGACTAAAATACTCCTATAGTATTTTAACGTAATGTACTTGGTATGTTCTAAACTCGTTATCGTGATATCGTTTCATAGAATACTCCTATAGTATTCTAACTCTAAATGTACTTGTTCTGGTGTTCTCTTGACTGGTGTTCAGGTAAGTTTTAACACTGTTGCAACACCACATCATTCCCAAACACATGTTGGTCACATCTCGAATGAATATAGTTGATCATGCTATATTGATCCTAGCTATGATTACATAACTGTTCAGGTTGACGACAGTGCCCAACCTTTAAATACTTTAGTTATGTTCTCCTCGCGACACTAGTTCTATTATGTACATGTATAAGCAAGTAGGTATATTTTTATAACTTATAGTTATACTCTAAAAATATATCATTATCCAGAGCACTTAAGCCCCATTGTATTTATAGTTGTATATCTTTTATCGGTTGATATACTCAATTCACTATAAACAATGCTCTGATACCAATCTGTCACACCCCAAAACCGGAACGGCGGAATCGTTCAGGGGTGGAGGACGTCATGTTTAGTATCACGATATATGTATATGGTAAGCAAGTAATGAACAACCATGTCATTTTGAAAGAAAGTGTTTACAATGTGTGTGTTCATAGAACATAGAATTCATAACACATAACAAAACAAGACTTGAAGTTATAATGCTCTATCTTCTGAATTCCCAGCACGAGCACCTGTCTAATAGTCTCCTGAGAATACAAGTTATTTGAAAGAGTTGATCAGCAATTAAGCTGGTGAGTTCATAAGATTTTAGTGATGTAAGAAAGTTGTAAAATGTTGTTGAAAATGTAGTTAAAAATGTAGTTGTAACATGTAGTTGTAAAATGTTGTAAGTTGTAAGTTCTGTTTTGAAAAGTTCGCCTGTTCCTCTAGAAAATCCTATATTTCCTACTTTGATGGAAGTTTAAGTAAAATGACACTACAACCCTTTCTATGGGTACTAAGTGGATACGAATTATATAAGACTCAGAGTAAACAAACAATCGATTGTACGCATCTGCCGCAAGCTCACAACCAAACGAGGAACAGAAATTAAGGCGGATAGCACACATCCCATTGGTTGTTAGATCATCGTCATATATAACCCTGGTGTATTCACTTGTTACTCATGGAGTTAATTGTAATGGTTCCTTTATATCTAATGAAAATGTTCTTTAAGAAAACCCATATTTCTTATAGTAAAATGGTGACCACAGTGACTACTTTTATAATAGCTTAGTTTATACTGATATATATAATCTAATATCGGATAGAAAGTTAATTGGGTGAATCTGCCCTAAGCCCACAACCAAACGAGGAACAGGAAGTAAGGCGGAAAGCACGCATCCAACTACCTATTGGGTATTAGTTTTATATATAAACATGATGTATAAACTAAGGTATTATAGAGTTACTCACCTAAGGTCCTTTAAATTGTACTGGTTTAATAAAATGGATTAAACCCTTTACTGGGAAGTTTCTAGTTTTGTATACCAAAAGTACTGATTTTGGAAAGTATGTTTTGTACTAGAAAAACTGTGCTTTGACTCTGTGTCCTATAACCTGAACCATACATGGTACCCTTATGATGACTTAATGGATAATGAGCATACATATATATAGAGAATCGGATAGAAAATAGATTGGGTGAATTCGTTCCAAGCCCACAACCAAACAAGGAACAGGAAATGAAGCGGAGAGCACATATCCTATTACCTGTCGGACCCTATTGGTATATATATATATATATATATATATATATATATATCCTGTGATGTATACATTAAGGAATCATAAGACTAGCATTATGGTCCTTTCTTTTAAACGTAGTCTTATACCAAGGCATCTTCTGTTATGTGCTAGACTCGACTGTTCTGCTTGTCGTTTGTAAAAACGTATGTTTTCCCTAGTTTATAACTATCTTAACTCGAAAATAGTTTGAGTTTGTCTTTCAAGTGGTACTGTCACTTTATGAAAGTAATGGGAAATGTAAGTACACAGTTGTCGTTTATAATGACATGCGGATGTACTGATGACCTAAAAACATGTTTGTTTTATTATGGTCATAATGTGAAGGCTAGAACCCCTACTAAACGTTCTCCCTGTCTAGAGATTAAGGGAACCAAACGCGACCTCTGCAAATTCTTGCAAGCCGTGTAATTCACATTTGATATATGATCATGTATACACAATATAACTATCACCTTTTGTTTAAAACAATGAGTTAGTGATCAATTGGTATAATTAGATCATGTATGTTCTCATGCTATAGCAACCTAACTTGTTTGTTTTGTACTGTATGTTGTACGTTCTGTTTGTTTCTCATAATTGCGTGTTCTCTCTGTATGGTATTGTTTGTTTCTCTTCACTGTATGTTCTGTATGGTATTGTTTGTTTCTCTTCACTGTGTGTTTGACTCATGTATGAACTGACTATTTGTGTGCTTCATTGTAATAGAAGTAATGAAAAGTATCTACCTAAACTATACCTATTATAGTTTACTAATGTTTTACTTGAACTGTTATTGAAAAGACTCATTTATCTACTAAGTTATGTTTGTACTTTAAAAACGGAGTTTTGTACAACTATAAAGTAACATAACTTTAAAAGAGTTTTTGAAATGTTTTGACAACTTATAAATGACATAAGTAACATTTTGAAAGATGTTTATACCAAACAATTACATAATTATCATTGTGTTCAACTTGTATTCCCCCCCTTAAAACAGTTAAAACAGTTAAAAGATTCATTACGGGGTAGGAACTCACCTGATGTGGGTGATTCAAACGGGTATGCGTGTAAGGATGAGAAGTTCCAGGAATGAAGTCCCGAGACACAATAGGTCCTAAATGACATATAATGACACATATTGGCATGAATATAGTGTTTATAAACAACTATATGAAAGGAAACACCTTCCGGGACTAGGAAACACTTTGACCAAGTGTTGGAATCACATGTGATTCATCAAAGGGATGTGAAACGGCACTAACTTGAGTTTACTACCATGGGTTTACGGCCCAAGGGAGTTTACGGCCGTAAACTCATGGTCAAACATGGCTAAGTGTTGGTTTGAAAGCTAGGGAAACTTTAGGGACTTTTGCTCTACACAAGTATGAGAAAGACCACCTTAAATGAGGCTTTTGATGAGTTTACGGCCCAAAGGAGTTTACGGCCGTAAACTCATAATCATTTATGTATTTGAGTGAAGTTTAAGGTCCTTCAATCATCAAGGAAGGGTTCTGGGTCACTAGCTTTGCATCTTATAGGGTTTATGGTCCATACATGCTTCAACATTGAGTTTACGGCCAAGGGAGATGTTGGGCCGTAAACTCAAGATGTTCTTGGGAAAGTGTATGTTTCAAGTCTCTAAGCGTGAGTCGTAACTAGATATGAAGTATAGGGAAGAGTACTTACGATCTAGAAGCTTGAAATGGTCGGTTTTGGCCAAGAACACTAGTGTGTGTTCTTGGTGTTCTTGGTGAAACTTGAAGATCTAAGAAAAGAATGATTTCCATGGATGAAATCATGTAAGGATACTAGATTAAAAGATGTATCATCAAATCAAGTGTAAGTCCCTGATCTGCTTGTGTATCAATCACATCCAATTGATGGTGCGGAATCCCAATCAATTGGATGATGTCAGATCAAATAGAAGAGAAGGAGAAGAAGATGATGATGAATCTTGTATGTATTGATATGAATGAAGATTCGGATACAAGATTCACACACACTAACACACACTAAAACTCCTCTCTCTCTCTTGACCGTACACTCTCTTCTGTTCATCAATCTATTCCTCACACCCCTCACCCCTATATATATACATGAGAAACATGGGCCGTAAATGGGTTTACGGCCGTAAACACCCATTGGGCGGTAAACAGGGTTTACGGTCGTAAACCTGTTTACGGCCGTAAACAGCCCCTTGGCCATAAACCTGACCGTAAACTCATAAAATATTACAGAAAATTACAATCAACTAGAAAAGCAAAGTATAAACCATATTTTTGACCCAACAATCTCGCCCTTGGTTTATAGCTTTCTTTTCATTGACCCAACAAGCCCCCCTAAAAAGTAGCTGACTTTTCTTGTTAATCTTCATCGAGAGCTTAGCTTCAGCATTTATCTTCAATGAATGACTTCATCTTGAGCAC
This sequence comes from Lactuca virosa, assembly GCF_052849685.1. Taxonomy (NCBI): domain Eukaryota; kingdom Viridiplantae; phylum Streptophyta; class Magnoliopsida; order Asterales; family Asteraceae; genus Lactuca; species Lactuca virosa. The sequence goes on along the minus strand of NC_136433.1, from coordinate 306,616,032 downwards.
TTGAGCTTTTCTTCAGAAGTTGGCATTGAACGCAGATTGGGTGAGGAGGCTTGATGTACTGATTCTTGAAAGATAGCACTTTCAGCTTGAGAATCTTCAGAGAGAACATCAGAGAGAACAAATCTTCTGGATCACTTCAGCAGGTTCAAGATAGCAGCAGACTGATTGAGGAGGCTTCAATGCAATCCGTCACATAATCTTCAATTTCAGCTTCACCTTGCTTCTGGGGTTGAAAGATTGAATGTCGAAAGAATAATCTTCATTTCTTGCTCCTTCGAATGAGAATTCTTCGATGATCACGGATCCTTGGCTCAGAAATCTTCGACACAAACTCCATGAGTTTCATCTTCACCTGAATTCACTTTTCAAGACAAAACAAAACTAAAAGAAAACTTAGCACACAAATTAAAACAGAAACAAAAATATTTTTGGATTTTTCATATTTTCTGAAAAAGAAATAAAACAGAAATAACACTATTTTTTTTTGTTTGGTTTTTAGAAATTTTTAATTCTTCCCTAATATTTAAATTAGAAGAAACTATGAACAAATTTAACAAAAATAAAATGATATCTAACTTTAAGAGTGATTTGGGATCAAAGTTTTTAGACAGCCTTTATCCGTTTATCAGTACCTCTCCCTTCATGAATAGATCTGGTCAATCGCCGGTATTGTGGTCCACTTAAACACAAGAGATTGTGACAAAATTAGGACATACTATAAGTGACAAGACAATGTGATCCTAAGTTCCTAGATAATGTTCCTTAAGGACCATTCAGCTGACGACGACCAAAGATATTGTTGTCCACCTAAATTGAGCACCGAGATCTACAGACAACCTAGTGATTGTTCAATTTTAAATGTACTAGAACATGTTTCCCGCTTCCTGACATACCCCAATAATCAGGAACTTCCAAAGTACTCCTTACTTTAGGTGAGCAGACAATTATTATGAGAGAAGTCAGATTTAGAATGCATATGCTGTACACCCAGGTCGGATCTCTTCCAATCTCGCAGAGGGTGAAACATATGACTAACCAGATTTGGAGGGATTGAGTTGTAGAATGGTGCATATGCTGTGTACTAGGCCGGATGGTTAATCACGCAAAGGAGACAACATATGGCTAACAGGCAGGAAGAATTGCATAGATAGAAGATGCATAGAAATAGAGTTGCATATGTTGCAGTCCAGATCGGATGTATTTCAATCATGCAGAGGAGGCAACATATGACTAACAGAAGGAAAGCAAGAAAATAATTTTCTACAGACCTACATTATCGGAATTCCCCAGTCGCCCCATCAATACCGGAATTAAGGACAAAGTCCGTACATCGAGGAAGAGTTAAACCACAGTTCTAGATACGGATAACTTTAATGTGACCGGTGGATTATCATGTATATCTCCCTGCTCAACCTATCTGAGCGTCGTATTGTCAGGCTAAATGGATCTATCTAGGTCAAGATTTTTCAAGTCTCTAGATTCCTTAAGTTCATTAATGCCTAGTCAAGTCCATTTTAATCTTTCGTGCCTACCAGCGCATCGAACACAGAGCCTAGACAATTCAGATTCAGTCCCTTACACAGATTCAGATTGCCTGTTATCACATGATTATATCACTTCCCAAAACATCTCCCTCAAGCACATTTCATTAACACCATATTTTTGGATTTTCTAATTTTCTAATTTTTTTTTTAATTTTCTATTTTTTTGTTTTGTTTTTATTTCTCCCCTTAAATTTGTGTATAGGAGAGAAACGAAAGTAAATGCACACATTTAAACTATCCTAAAACAAAAATTTGTCTTTGAAGCTAATCAGCATAAGAAAAACTCAAGAGTATAAAGAAGAAAACTCAAACCGTAAGTCACCGATTGAATTTGCATCCAGAAGGTCTGAGAACAGCACGCGTAATCTCAGAACAGATCCAAAAATTCTTCACATCGTTAAGCACTAACCCCATGAGTGATCCCTTCCTTTCTTCCCTTCCCGCAAAGGACACATACTCTCAAACAAAATCCCGAGTGTTGTACAGTTGAGAGATGTCCCCTATCATGTTCCTGGAACAGCCACTACCAACAAACCGAAGTCTGATGATATGCCTCCATAGCTGCTCCGACACAGAGCGGGATCAGTTGGTCTTTGGAACCCAGTCCATTTTGAAACTGGTTCGACCTTTGTCATTAACGCACGGTACTCTCTCCCATGACATGTCCTGCTTATCACAAACAGAAGATGTAGAAATATTAGAATCGTTAGAAGGTTTGGGAGAGTGAGCCTTTGGAACCCATTTGTAGTTGGGTTTAACCCATTTCTTTTTCGATCTGATGGGTGGCTCAGTACTTGGTTTTGATCTTGATGTCGGCCGTTGAGATGACTTTTGGCTTCATGGGAGCATCTCTTGGATTGGACTTCTTGGCCGGCATACCCTTCTTGTTCTTGGGAGTATATTTATTGACCTTCGTGGCATTCTAGTCACCAATGTCTGATCGTGACCTTGAGGGGTTTCTTTTGGAAAATCTCCCTCTTGGCGCGTTCTACCACCCTTGTGCACAGTAGGGAACGTATGCGCGATTAGGACAATTTCTGGCAATGTGTCCAGGTGTTCCACAGTGAAAACATGTCTTTTTCTTCACTGTGAAGTTGGTTCTTCCTGCCCCTGGTGGCGTATCCTTGCCTTGTCTCTTATTTTTCCTACAAGCACAATTACAACAGGCACTCTGTTTCACTGGAATTGGTGGCCTGTATTTCTGAACAGCAGGTTAATCAGAAGCAGCTGAGTTCGAAGCAACAGATTCAGAGCTCAAGGAGATGTTGGTTTGTTCAGTGGTGTTCTCCTTGTTCTCATCCTCTGCTACTTTACCTGCACATGAAGTAGATGTGCTAGAAACAGGAACATCAGTATTTTCAAACAAATAATCAAATATGTCAAAAAAATTTAACTCAACATGATCCGATGCAAAAGCATCAAAAGCATCACAAGATGTATCATCAACTTTAATATCAGAAACAAAAGGTTTTTCATTGGAAACAGAAACATCAGGTTCAGGCTCAGTTTTGTTATCAGAAACAGATCCTTCAACTTTGTGCTTTGACTGATCTAAGGATTGATCTGCAGGGGAAGTAGAAACGTTAGTACTTTCAACATTAATAAATCCTCCTGAAACAAAACCAGATAGCTTGTCATAAACCATGAATGGTTCGTTGGCAATCTCCTCTTTTGACAAAGGTTGATACTGATATGTATGATTATAAGGAGGAGGTACACTATCGTATCCTAAACCCTTCTGCTAGTTTCGTTTGAATTGCATGCAATGATTAATCATGTTGGCAACCACCTCGCTTGATCCATCAAATTTTCTAAAATCAAAATTTGCAGTATCAAATTGTCTCTTTAATGTATCAAGCTTAGTAGTTAACTCATCATTCTGTCTCTTGATATAATCATAATTTTCACATTTTTCACTGTAGTCTTGCTGAATTCTCTTAAAGTCCTTTATTTTTGTTTCTAATTGGGCCTTAAGGGGTTTCTGTCCTTTCCTGAGTTGATATCCTTCATATCTCAGGTCCTCAACTTCTCTTTTTAATAAATCAATTTGTTCCCGAAGAAATTTAATCGTAGTTTTACAAGCTGGAGTACATGAAACTTCATTTACCGGAATGGATTCGGAATTCATTTTTTTTGTTTTAAATTATTATTATTATTATTATTATTATTATTATTATTATTATTATTATTATTATTATTATTATTATTATTTTTAAAATCTTTGACTAAAAACTCAAAAGTCAACCTTAAAAGTCAAATTTAAAGAGTCAAGCTTAAAAGTCAAACTTGAAAAGTCAAACTTAAAAGTCAAACCGAAAAGCTAAATTTGAAATTTTAAAAGATAAACGAGAAAGTCAAAGTTTAAAGTCAAAGGTCAAATTTGAAAGTCAAAGTCAAAATTTTAAATAAAAAGTCAAAAATAAAAGCTCAAAAATTAAAATCTAAAATTTTGTAGAAAATGGAATTTAAAAAATAAAAGAAATTTTAATTTTGGGCTGAAATTGACAAAAATGCAAAAGTTGGAACCGAGAGGGACACTTTATGAATTAAATTTCGAAGTGTTCTTCCATCTAGCATGCTAGATCAGCTGGTAAGACGCGTGAAGAAATGAATCAGAGGTCCCGAGTTCGAACCCCGGCACCTCCCAATCCGCTTCCTATTTTTTAGATGCGAAGGCGAGGCTGCTACTTGCGACGACGAGGTGCGAGGCGCGAGACCGAGGCTCCTGAATGAGGCGAGGTGCGAAGCGATGCGAGGTGCGAAGACCGACGACGCGATGCGAGGACCTGGTGCGAACCGGAAACTGCTGCTGACCGTAAACCCGAGCCGTACATGTGCGAGCCGTAAACTCCGAGGCCTCGGACCGTAAACTGTTTCCGGCCGTAAACTCCGACTCCGGCCGTAAACTCCTCGGAAACCCTAGCTGCTGGCCGCCACCCCCTCGCTGGTTACGACCAAAAACAACGATTTTTGCCCCTTTTTGCTCCAAAACTCGATCAAAAACTCGTTTTTATGAAAAACGCGAAGAACAAACCCCCCTTATTTTGCAGATATCTATCCAAAAATGCAAAACTCTTTCGAAAATAAGATCAAATAAGCTCCAGATCTGACAAAATTGACTGATACAATCTAGGCTCTGATACCAATTGTAAGTCCCTAATCTGCTTGTGTATCAATCAGATCCAATTGATGGTGCGGAATCCCAATCAATTGGATGATGTCAGATCAAATAGAGGAGAAGGAGAAGAAGAAGATGATGAATCTTGTATGTATTGATATGAATGAAGATCCGGATACAAGATTCACACACACTAACACACACTAAAACTCCTCTCTCTCTCTCTCTTGACCGTACACTCTCTTCTGTTCATCAATCTATTCCTCACACCCCTCACCCCTATATATATATATACATGAGAAACATGGGCCGTAAATGGGTTTACGGCCGTAAATGGGTTTACGGCCGTAAACATGCATTGGGCTGTAAACAGGGTTTACGGTCGTAAACCTGTTTACGGCTGTAAACACCCCCTTGGCCATAAACCTGACCGTAAACTCATAAAATATTACAGAAAATTACAATCAACTAGAAAAGCAAAGTATAAACCATATTTTTGACCCAACATCAAGGAAGAATACTTATCACTTATGAAGATCTAGGATGAAAATCTTGATGATACTTGAGAGGATTTGAAGGAAAATCGACCAAGGAAAGGAAAGAATGAGAAAAATGGCCAAGGACCATATATATACTCTTGAGTTTACGGCCACATGAGTTTACGGCCGTAAACTCATTGCCTTGTGGCCGTGAACTCATTTTGATGAGGTTAAGGTTTGATTTGCTACACTGTGGTTCTAGCAGGTACTTTCTAACACTTATTCCTTAAGTGTATTAGGCTTAAAACTCCTTAGAATGTCTTTTAGCCGGGCTAGAACTCAGTACTAATGAGTTTGACACTCAGTTGAGTTGATTGACTAGGCTTTAAAAATCAAAAAATTTTCGGGTTGTCACAGTCGTTAGCCGAACGGGTAGGACAAGGACTATAATTCTCATTAAAACTATAATGATAAATATAAAGTAACTAAACCTTTTATAAATTCTCAATCTTAGTTACTTTAGGAAAATGTGGATTTGGTGCTAACCCATGAAATTACACTTTGTACCTTACCAAGTCGTTAGTGGAGCGCGTGTGGTTAACCGGCACACTAATATGGACTAGTAAGTGTGACAAAGGGTAACTTAATGTTTATGATAGATCGGTGGAGCGTGTGTGGTTAACCAGCACATCGACTAGGTGATAAAATTAAGGGTACCAAGTTAATTTGTATGGTTATTCACACCTTGTTTTGTGATCCTCGGCATCCCAGTCACAAACTTGAAGGGCACAATCAAGATTTAAACATGCCATTGAAAAGTTCAATGAATCTCAAAAGAATCTAGGAATTTCAAATCATTAAAACTTAATAATTTATTTCGTTTTTCATGGTGGAAATTGGTGAATCGTCATTCACCTACCTTCAAATGCTTTATAGCTTGGATTATGGCATCCCTCTTCCAAGTTATAAAGTATTGTGTTGGGTCCTCGCTTTAATATTACATTTGGGTGTCTTATTAAGGATTACTTATCTAATTTTAACTTGTCTTTCTTTCTTTTCCGATGTCTTCCAACAATGCTTCAGGCTCAAACCCTACCGGCTCCTTCTCTCTCTTGAACCTTTGTGGGAGGGTCATTTTTTATGGAACTAATTTCAATGACTGGATTAGGAACATCAGAATGGTCACACGCTATGAGGACAAGGAATATGTCCTTGACAAGGAGCTTAAGGAACTTGATGAGTCGTCTGCTACTCCACAGGAGGTTGCTGATTTTAGGGCACATGAGAAAGATGCCACCAAGGTGGCTTGTATCATGCTTGCTACTATGGCACCTGAACTCCAAAAGTCCTATGAGGACTTCTACCCTTTCGAGATGCACCAGGATTTGATGGAAAGGTACCATCATAGTGCACGTCAAGAGAGGTATGAAATTATTGCCTCCATGATAACAACCAAGATGAAGGATGGAGAGTCCATCACGGGCCACCTACAAAAATTGCAAAGATTCGTGGACCATTTGCTCAAACTGAATGTGAACTTTGATGAGGAGCTGGCTATTGACATCTGTGAGAACCCGAACCTTTTTCTATCTTCCATTAATTAATTTCCGTTAATAAAATCTTATTTTATTGGGTTCTATCAACTTCCTTCGGTTTGGAAAATCACTTAATTATATATTTTGAGTTCTATATTCGAGTCGGAACCAAAACCACGCGAAATTTCGGGAATTCCTTCGAACAAGACCGAGTTCATGGCCTGACTTGGGTTCACGGCCGTACACCCGTGTACGGCCGTACACTCGTTTATGGCCGGAGTCAGGTGGACCCTATCCACCGACCACAAAAACCCCTATATATATGAGACCCTACCCCTCATTTACACTCTTCTGGCCGAACACCCACTCATTCTCTCTCTAGAATTGTGACCGTACACCCCTAAAACACCCTTATTCTTCCGGGAAAACATCGAAAAACACCATTGGGGGTCATTTCGGAGCACCTAGAACACGTTTTTCATCGATTTCAGTATCTTTGTTCTTGAGTGTATGGCCGTACATCCTTCAAGTCTTCAAATCTTCATCGACCGTACACCAGTCTACGACCGTACACCTTCAAAGACCGTACACCCTTCAAGAGGCAGCCTACGGTCGTACACCTGTATACGTTCATACACCTGTTCACGGCCGTACACCCCATTTACGGTCGTACACACTTCCTAAGTGGTGCTTTAGACTGAAAACTCACTTTCCTCGATTCAATCAAGTCTCAGTAACATTCCTTAACCGAAAACAAGTGTTTATGTAACACTTTATCTAATGAAATCGCTAATTTAGATACAATATGTATTTAATTGTTATTAGGATTCCGTTAAGTGCCACACTACAACTCGAGGGTCTTCATTCCAGTTCGTTGATTCGACGCTTGTACATGACTAACTGTGAGTTCATACCCTTACGTTTTTATGATTTTTAATGTTTTCAGGGGGGAATACAAGCCAAACACAAACGATTTTGTGAAACAAAAACAAAAGGATTTCAACGAGTTTGAAACTTATGCAATTAATACAGTAAATGATTTCCCACGTTTTATGAAACATTTAGACATTTTATCCCTTTTGTACTATGCTGAGCATAAGGGATGTTTTCAACTTGGAAACATAATTGCATAGTTTTCAGAACAATTTACAAATCAAGAACAAAACATTTCAAGCAAACTATAGTGGGTATAGTTTGGGGATTTCAATACATAGTTTTTACCGATTCATATTTCATTCATGGGTAAACATATAAACTATGACCGATTTAGTTTATGATATACACTACTATAAGAGTACAACATTTAATAATTATTTAAGTATAATTATTACCTCATACAATATACACTCGGATTTCAATACAGTAGATCACTACAAGAACTACACGTAAACTATTAATATAGAATTGTGAGACTCTACTTCAAAACTGTACCCTTTGGTGTGCTGCATTAAATCCTATCATAGTACAACCAGAGTCTCCTGGAGGGAGTGCGTGAGATTTGTGAATAGATCTATTTGGGACTGACAATCCCACACCTGAACTGCTAGCTACAGTTAGGCAGGCATGCCTGGGGTGACAAATGTCATTTAACCGACACTTGAAGAACGTCGAAAAGGTCACTAGGTCATATCAAGCATGATTATACGACTCACAATTGTATAAACTAACCATTTGTTTACGGGATTTCATTCTTCATTAGTTTTATTTTAATTAATATAACTATTATACATTACTGGAAGATTCCAGGGGATACAATACATGGTTTTATTTTAAGTAATAAAACTACTATACATACTGGTGGTAGCCAGGGTTTTCAAATAGAACGTACTATACATGCTGGTGGTAGCTAGGGTTTTCAAAGGGAACATGATATACAATGGTTTTTCATACAGAATACATACATACTATGATTAGCATTAACTAGACATTCAAACTAGTATTTTTCTATGCTACAACAGATTTCAGTAACGAACATTCATAGTTAATTCTATCATTACTTAGTTTAAGTATCAGGGCCACGTATGGAGAATATTCGACAGACTGTGGAATGTGTGGTTTCCGCCTCATTTCTTGTTCCTTGTTTGGTTGTGGGCTTAGGGCAGATCCACATAGTCAACAGTTTGTTCAATATTGGTTTATACATGGCTAGCATAAACTAAGTAGTCATAGATAGAACTGATAACATCACACTATTACTAAAGAAAATATTGGATTTTCTTTGAGACGTACGAACATTTTAACAGAGTCATCAACCGGTTTTCAATACAAAAACATAGCTTATGAACTCACCAGCTTTATGTTGATACTCTTTCAAAACTGCTTGTATTCTCAGGAAATCAGTAGACAGGTACCACCTGGAGTTTTTGAGAAGACGGAGCGTATAGAGTCACGTCTTTTTCTTTTGATAATACTTTTGGAAGTGTATAAATATGAATCAAACAGATGTAAACTCTTTTTCATGTATATTCAATGTAATGTTTGTGTTTAATATGATTACTATGATGCAATGGTTGTGATACTACACAGGACATCATCCACCCCCGAACGTTTCCGCCGTTCCGGTTTGGGGGTGTGACAACATCATACTGCACTCCTTACCTCCCTGTTATGATCAGTTCCGCATGACCTATCACATGAATAAGGAGGAGGTCACCTTGAGCAGACTTCAAGGACTTTTGAGGACTGCTGAAAGCAACCTCAAAGGGAAAACTATTGTTTCTACTCCTACCACTGCCCTTGTTCTGGAAATCGGGAATGGAAAAGGGAAGAAGAGGAAGACCCCTTCGAAGGGTACCAAGGGAAATTCTATTGAAGGCTCCTCTTCAAGTGGAACCAAAGGTGGTTCTGCTACTCCCATTTCCAACCCAAAGGAAGCACAATGCTTCTATTCTCAGGAAAAGGGGCACTGGAAGCGAAGCTGCCCCAAGTACTTGCAGGATATAAAGGATGGGAAGATCAAGCCCTCCTTTGCAGGTATTTACACTATATTGTCTAATAACTCACAACATACTAATTCTTTGGTCCTTGATACAGGATGTGGAATTCACATTTGTTCTGATTTACAGGGACTAAGAAGAAGTGAGGAGGTGGAGCACGGGAAGATAAACTTAATCATGAGGAATAGGAAAGCATCACCTATCACCAAGATTGGAGTTTACTCTTTATTTCTAAGTAGTGGGTTAACATTAGATTTGAATAAATGTTGTTACTCGTCTGAAATGGCGAGAAATATTATTTCTTTTCATGGCTTGTACAAACAAGGTTATAGTTTTTCATTTGATAATGAATGTGGTGCTATTAATGTTTTTTATAATGATGTTTTTTATTTTAAAGCATTACCTTGAAATGGTGTATATGAAGTTGTGAATGTTGTAGATAACTCAGGAAATGATGTGTTGCATATTGATTCTTCCACTAGTTTGGATAAGGCATCTTTGTGGCATTATCGTCTTGGACATGTCAACAAGAAGCGCATAGGCCAACTCTAGAAGGCTGGAGTTTTGGAATCATTTGACTTAAAGTCGGATGATAGTTGCGAGTGTTGTTTACTTGGAAAAATGAAAAAGTCGCCCTTCACTGGTACTTGTGCAAGGGGTGAGGGTTTGTTGGATCTCATACATACAGATGTGTGTGGACCTTTCAAAACCGCCACAAGGGATGCTAACCGCTTCTATGTGACTTTTACTGATGATTATAGTAGATATGGTTATGTCTACTTAATCAAGCATAAGTTCGAAACCTTTGAAAAGTTCTAAGAATTTAAACAGGAAGTGGAGAATCAGCTGGGCAGGAACATTAAGATGCTTCGATCCGATCAAGGAGGAGAGTATCTTAGTATAGAGTTCCTTGACTATCTTAAGGAATGTGGAATTGTTTAACAATTGACACCTCCCAGGACACCACAGCTTAATGGTGTGGCTGATAGGTGCAATCGAACCTTGTTGGACATGGTTCGTTCCATGATGAGTCGAGCTTTGTTACCAATATCATTTTGGGGGTATATGCCTTAGAGACTGCCGCCAATATCCTTAATCTAGTCCCTACCAAGAAGGTTGCCAAAACACCTCACGAGATGTGGACTGGGAAAGTTCCCAATTTAGACCACATCAAGATTTGGGGTTGCAAGGATTTCGTGAGGCGCGAGACTCACGACAAGCTTGAACCTCGAAGTGAGTGATGTATTTTCATCGGCTACCCACAGAAATCCTTTGGTTACCTCTTCTACAGACCCAGTGAGAATGTGGTCTTTGTGGCAAGGAGAGGGGTCTTTTGCGAGAGAGAATTTATAAGCCAAGGAAACAGTGGGAGGCAAATTGACCTTGAAGAGATTCAAGAGTCAAGTGGTGAAGGAACCTCAAACCCTAGCAATCAACCTGAGGAGGAAACTCCTGTTGAATCAACTGACGAGCCCACACCTCTGAGGCGTTCCACTAGAGTTAGGAATGCACCTGAGCATTACTATGGTTTCCATATTCCTGCGGAAGGTGATACATTTATCAGTGATAGTACACTGGTAAATCTGGATGAACCTAACAACTATAGGGAAGCCATGGCAGGCCCCGAGTCTGCTAAATGGAAAGAGGCTATGGACAGCGAGATCCAATCCATGTATGACAATCAAGTTTGGAACTTGGTTGACAATGTACCGGGTCGTAAGACAGTTGGGTGCAAATGGATCTTCAAGAAGAAGACCGACATGGATGGGAAGGTACACACTGATAAGGCACGACTGGTCACGAAGGGCTTCACTCAAACTCAGGGAGTTGACTATGATGAAACCTTCTCTCCGGTAGCGAAGATTAAGTCTATTAGAGTTATGCTATCCATTGCTGCATTTCATGATTATGAAATATGGCAAATGGATGTCAAAACCGCTTTCCTTAATAGAAAGTTGGCTGAAGATGTTTACATGAGTCATCCAGAGGGTTTTGTCAGTGCAAATCATCCTGATAAAGTGTGTAAGCTTGAAAAATCCATTTATGGATTGAAACAAGCATCTCGCAGCTGGAATCTTTGTTTTGATGAGAAAGTCAAAGAGTTTGGTTTTTTGAGAAGCGAGGATGAGTCCTGTGTATATGTCAGAGCTAGTGGGATTCTAGTTAGATTTTTGGTACTGTATGTGGATGACATACTATTTATATGAAATGACATCCCAACTTTGCAGGAGATTAAATCTTGACTTGGGAAGTGTTTCGCTATGAAGGACCTTGGAGAAGCTGCCTATATCCTAGGGATAAGGATATTGAGAGAGAGGAGTAAAAGACTAATTGGACTTAGTCAAAGAACTTACTTGGACAAGGTGTTGAAAAGGTTCAACATGCAGAATTCCAAGAAAGGTGACTTACCGATCCAACACAATGCCAGACTGAGCAATACTCAGAGTCCGAGTACAGAGGCTGAGATAGCTGAGATGAGTCGATTACCATATGCTTCCGTTGTTAGCTCGATTATGTATGTTATGACTTGTACCCGCCCTGATGTGGCCTTTGCTTTGAGCATGGTCAGCAGATATCAAGGGAACCCTGGCAAAGCCCACTAGACTGTGGTAAAGAATATTCTCAAGTACCTGCGAAGGACTAAGGAATGGGTCCTTAACTTCGGTTGGAGTGATGACTTGAGAGTGATAGGGTACAGTGACGCCGGTTTCCAAACTGATAGGGATAATTTCCGCTCTCAGTTAGGGTGGGTCTTTACCCTAAATGGAGGAGCAATTACTTGGAAAAGTTCCAAGAAGGATACATTAGCTGATTCAACTTGCGAATCAGAGTACATAGCAGCGAGTGAAGCGGAAAAGGAGGCGATATGGCTGAAGAACTTTATTGGAAACCTTGGAGTTGTACCAGCTATAAAGGAGCCTATGGAGATTTTCTGTGATGGCAATAGTGCGGTGGCATTAGCCAAGGAACCAAGAGATCATGGCAGATCTAGACACATTGACAGAAAATATCACTTCATAAGACACAAGATAGAAGAAGGACTCCTCGTGGCTAAGAGGGTGTCGTCAGAAGATAACCCAGCAGATCCCCTCACGAAGGGACTGACTAGGGTTAAGCATTTGCAGCATGCGAGGAGCATCGGGCTGAAGGACGATATTAGTTTTAATAATTACATAGCTATTTCTGAAACTTGTAAAATGTAATTGACATTTGGTGATTAAATAAAAGTTGTTATTTGTTTATGAGTAAATTGTTACTATCTTGTGTCAATCGTTTACCATTGTTTCAACTTTGCATGTTTTGACTTCCAGAATAATTAATTATTCAAACTCTCCACAGTCGATCATACTTTGGAAGTAGGTATGAATCAAGACTGTCATGAATTGGGCTTGTGGATGTCTAAGGTGTTTAGATATAGCAAGTGTTGCTGCAACATTCATGAGTGCTCATAAGTTCTGAGTATTGGATTAAACCCACACTCACTTGTATCACTTCATGGAATTCATCTTGAGTGATCGTGAGACGGTAATATCATATAAATCTTCAAACCTGGAGATATGTGTTGTTGATTGTGAGTTGGTTGTACATTGATTGTACGAAAATGCATCAGTAACTTGATGTTATAAAACGTACCTTTGTGTATGATTCAACAAGTAGTTAGTACAAGCATATGAGTCGAAGTTTATCCGTTTCTTTTAGTCCTTGGAGGATTAAAAGTGATATTTGGGCCCCTCGATGATTTTGTTTTGACCTATGTATCGGGCCCGGTCATAACCTAATTGATTCTGTTCAATTTAGTTTTATGTCAAACAAATCGGAAATCGGAAAACAAAACTGCTGGACAATAAGTACGACGTTGTTCCATGTATTTGTCCAGTTGATATCTTGAACAGAGAATTATCTGATCACTTATCTAAAATGGCGCTTCATAGTTCAATAGAGGTTTAGTAGCTACGATTGCTAGTTGGTTCTTGAAGACATACTTGCAACTATAGTTACCAGACTTATCCAAGTGGGAGATTGTTGGATAAGGTGTCTATCTCCGTAACTATATTTGGTATGTACTTGACCCGACCCGGCATGGTCCATTTGGGTTGCTCTTCATCGGAATAATATGTATGGATAATCTTTTGAGAATAGTATATTTATGATTTATTAATATATTATAAGTTATAATATATTAATATGAAATCATATAATTTAATTAGTATTGATCAAGAATTAATTTGGAATTAATTTGGTGATCAAAAGAGATTAATTAAATATGGACTCTTATATATATATATATATATATATATATATATATATATATATATATATATATATATATATATATATATATATATATATATATATATATATATATATATAATGGGCCAAGTTCATTTACGATGGGCTAAGCTTGCACGGATAGTCCATGGAGTTTTTAACCCATGGATCCTATGGAAATGAAAGGTCATGGGTATTAGGGTTTACATGGATGGAACCCTAATCCTCCATACTATATAAAGAAGTCCAAGGCTCTAGAAATGTGACTAGTGTGTGTGAGAACAAAGGTGGGCCGATTTCTCTAGTACATATTATTCTCTCAAGCTTTCCAAGTTGATTTGGGGATTTGTGATTCCACTTGAGGCATCCACATTATTAGTGCTAGGCTCTCAAGACTCCAAGTAATCAACCACAAGAAAAGGTATGTTATTCTACTAAGGTTTTTTATATTACAAGTACCCCATAACATGCTAGTTAGGTTGAGAACCTTGGAAAATCAAATTTGCATGTATATTAGAGAAAACATAGATCCAAGGTTTCTAGGGTTGCATGTACACCTTAGGAGTGTTAGAATGCTCAAAACCCATCAAAAATGCAGGGGTATGAACTCACCTTTTGTGTGAGTTCCTGACTATTTGTGTAGATCCCGTGTTAGATCTTGTGACAATACCGAATCAATAATACTTAGAATATCGTTTGGGCGTTCTTCGTGGAAACTAATGATTTTTTATGAGTTTTTGGCCCCAATTAAGATGATTGGAAGGTGTTTGTGAACTGATTACAGGATCAAGGAATGACTCTTGCAAGATTCTATGAAGATACAAGTGATTTTCGTGTGTTCTTGAGAGGAGAGGGGAGGCTTCGCATGTTCTTGAGGAGAGAGGATGGAGTTTTCGGTTGAAGTTGAGAGAAAATCTTGAGATTTCAGCTGATGTGTGAAGAAATGAGCTTTATTTTCGGCTGTAAGTTTATATAAAGAAGAGCAAAGTAAGTCGGCTTAAGGGTTCTCGGCCGAGAACACATACCGAGGCTTCGGTTTTTGATTGTGAACTCAAACCGAGGAGCGGAGCACCATTCCCTAGAAGATAAGGCTAGAAACTGCCTCGCACATTTGTGGTCCAAATGGTTTGAGGCTGAAAGCCGTTTGCGACCCTTCGGTTTGCGGCTGCGAAGGCTGTTTGCAGCCCTTCGGTTTGCGGTCCTAGCGAGATTCCTCATTTCTTCTCGGTTTTTCACTTCTTATTTATACAACACTTTACCAAGTGTTTATATGTATCAAATATATAAAATTTAACTTTATTAAAACAACAAATCACTAAGTTTGACTTTTATTTGATGGTTTTGACTTGAGTTGACCTTTGTTGACTTTTACAAAGTAGAAATTAACGGGATGTTACAAATACATAGACAACCTTCGACGCCTCACAATAGTATTCGACCTCAACATTCTCCCCCTTTGTGAGAAGTGTCGAATCTACGTCTTCAGCATCTGACCAGCTTGGTTAATAGTTCTTCGAATTTCAGTATACCAATTGATCACCTTTCGAAGTTCAACCTTGTCACTATCATTATTCTTAGCACAGTTGTTCATTCGAACAAGAAGGTTTGTATAGTGTACAGTGGAATATCTTTCAACATCACATGCCTGAAACAGATATTTCGTTATCTTCCCTCTCTTGCTTTTCCCCACAAACAATATACCTATGGGCTTCAAACATATCTCACCATCTTCGAAACTCTTCAAACTTGCTTGAGTTTTTAGCATTGATTGAGGCACAATGATTTTCTTGTTAATAGCCAATGCTAAGTTAATATCAGTTAAAGCCAAATATTCATAGTAGTTATCTATGAATAGCTTGATGTGAGCGAACCCAAGTAAGAAGTCTTCTTTGTTTGTAAGCTGAAGTTTCGAAGCATCAGTTCCTTTCAAAATTCTTGCAATGCAAATCACGTCATGAACATTCATGAACGGAAAATCTTCCACTGAGAAGTTAAATGCCACATTATTCGCCCTTACAGCATGATATCGATAATTCTGCAATATACCCTCGAACAAAACGACTTTGGATATATTCAGAACTCGAACTATCTTGACAAGTGACCAGATTTCTTCTTCCCTTTTTCCAAGGACTGCATGAAAATGTATCTTCATTCTTTTGTATTCTTCATTGTCTTTAAATTTCTCAGCTATTTGATATTGTTCTGCCATAAACATCATTTTGTTTATTGGAAAATCCAACTAATTGAAATTAGTATTTTCCATGGCATAGCTTTTCTTAGGAACCTTCTCGAAATCATGCATCTCTTCAGTAACAACCAAGGATTCAATATACTCATAGCAGTAATGTTTAGTTGGATCTCCTTTTCCTAGACCAGGAGGATCACTTGCTCTCTGTGTTGGAGATAGTGTCTAAGTCCATAACTATATTTGGTATGTACTTGACCCGACCCGGCATGGTCCATATGGGTTGCACTTCACCCGAACAATTTACGGATAATCTTTTGAGAATAGTATAAGTTATGATTTATTAATATATTATAAGTTCTAATATATTAATATAAAATCATATTATTTAATTAGTGTTGATCTATAATTAATTTAGAATTAATTTAGAGATCAAAAGTATGACTAATTAAATATGGGCTCTTGTATTTATATAGTGTGGGCTAATGCTTATTTGGAATGGGCTAGGCTTGCATGGAAAGTCCATGGATACTCCATGGAGCTTTAACCCATGGATCTCATGGAAATGAAAAGACATGGGTATTAGGGTTTACATGGATGTAACCCTAATCCACCATACTATATAAAGGAGGCTTTGGTTCTTGAAATAACACTAGTTGATGTGTGTAAACTAAGAGGGCCGATTTCAAGAAGTTTGTGACTATTCTCTCAAGTTTCCAAGTTTGTTGTGATTTGTGACTTCCATTTGAGGCATCCACATTATTAGTGTTAGGCTCTCAAACTCCAAGCAATCAACTTCTACTACAAGGTAAGTAATTCTACTAGTTTTATTTGATTCAAGTACCCCATGCCATGCTAGTTAGGATAAGAACCTTGGAAAAATAATTATTTGCATGTATCTTAGTCAAACATAGATCCAAGGTTTCTAGGGTTGCATTTACACCATAGGAGTGTTAGAATGCTGAAAACCCATCAGTGGTATCAGAGCTAGGTTTGTTTATTTGATACTTGATGCAAAAAAAAAAAAAAAAAAAAAAACTTCAAAATCGAAGTTTTGTTCAAAAGCTCGTATCAAAATTTCAAGTTTTGTATATGTACTTACGATTCTTGAAATTTTTGATATGAACATTCATAAACATATGACTTTAGAAGATCATAGAAATTATGTGCTAATAATTGATTAGATTAATTCTTGATCTTTATGTGTTTTAATGGAGTCCATAACTAGTTCTTAAGTTATGGATAACCAAAAGTCACATTTATAAATAACCATTAAAAGAACACATAGGTTACAAAAAATAAAGAGTCTTCATTTTTAATAACCATTAACTCATAAGTTATGAGAAATGAAAAGTTTTGAAAGTTTACAAAACTTGCCCTCAATTTTTGGAACATGTAAAGTCATATTAAAAACTTTAGTTTCAACCCCTAGAATTTTAAAAGGTAAAATTCAACCCTTATACTTTATAATATTATAAGTTTAATAATATTTATATATGTATAAGATCAAGTCGTCTTACCGCTAGTACGCCTCATTCACGAAGCCGGTCTATAAGGGGGGTATAAGGTTGTTGCCTATAAAATGGCAACTTAATGGGTGTCCACTCTCACCCACCCCTTCCTTGATCGGTGGAGGGTCGTTAGCCGAACGGGTAGGACAAGGACTTATAAATTCTCATTAAAAGTATAATGATAATACTAAAGTAACTAAACTTTATTGAATTCCCAATCTTAGTTATTTTAGGAAAATGTGAATAAGGTGCTAATCCATGAAATTACACTTTACACTTTGTTTAAGTCGTTAGTGGAGCGTGTGTGGTTAACCGGCACACTAACTTGAACTTAACAAGGTAGGTAAAGGGTGACTTAATGTTTATCATAGTATCGATGGAGCGTGTGTGGTTAACCGGCACATCGATTGAGGGGTAATACATTAAGGGTACCAAGTAATTTGCATGGTTACTTCACACCTTGTTTTGTGATCCTCGGCATCCCAGTCACAAAACTTGAAGGGCACACTCGAGATTGAAACATGCCATTGAAGAAAGTTCAATGAATCTCAAAGAATCTAGGAGTTTCTAAACCAATTAAAACCTAATTAAATATTTCATTTTTCATGGTGGAAATTGGTGAATCGTCATTCACCTACCTTCAAATATCTTATAGCTTAGATTACGACATCCCTCTTCTAAGTTATAAAATATTGTGTTGGGTCCTAGCCTTAATATTACATTTGGGTGTTTTGTTAAGGACTATCTCTATATCTAATCTAATCTATTCCCTCTTCTTTTCAGATATCTTCCAATAACAATGCTTCTGGCTCAAACCCTACTAGCTCCTTCTCTCTCATGAATCTTTGTGGGAGAGTCATCTTTGATGGGTCCAACTTTACAGATTGGATCAGAAACATCAGGATGGTCACTCGGTATGAGAACAAAGAATATGTTCTCGACAAGGAGCTGAAGGTACCCTAGCCAACTGCTACTCCTGAAGAGCTTGCTGAATATGAGGTACATGAAAGAGATGCTACAAAAGTGGCATGCATCATGATGGCCACCATGACAGCCGAGCTCCAAAAGTCCTATGAGGACTATTATCCTTTTGAGATGCACCAGGACTTGATGGACCGCTACCATCAAAGTGCTCGTCAAGAGCGATATGAAATAATCTCCTCCATGATAACAACCCGAATGAAGGATGGTGAACCCATCACGGGCCACATACAGAAAATGCAAAGGTATGTGGACCGTTTACTGAAGCTGAATGTGAACTTCCCTGAGGAGTTAGCAATAGACATCATTTTGCACTCCTTGCCATCGTGTTATGATCAATTCCGCATGACATATCACATGAACAAGGAAGAAGTCACCCTCAGCAAACTTCAAGGACTCTTGAAGACCGCCAAAAGTGGTCTAAAGGGTAAGTCGGTTGTTACTACTCCTACTCCTACTCCAACTGCGGCCAATGTCTTGGCAATCGGGCATGGCAAAGGGAAGAAGAGTAAGAACCCTTCTAAGGGTACCAAGGGTAAGACCCTTGAAGGCTCCTCTTCAAGCAAAACCAAGAAAGGTTTTGTCACTCCTTCTGCTAACCCTAATGAGGCTGAATGCTTCTATTGCCATGAAAAGTCGCACTGGAAGCGAAACTGCCCAAAGTACCAGCAAGATTTGAAGGATGGGAAAGTAAAACCCAACCATGCAGGTATATACACTATATTGTCTAATAACTCACCTCATTCTAAGTCTTGGGTCCTTGATACAGGTTGTGGTATTCACATATGTTGTGATTTGCAGGGACTAAAAAGAAGTGAGAATGTGGAGCAGGGAAAGATAAACTTGATCATGGGAAACAGGAAAGCTTCACCTGTCACCAAGATAGGAGTTTATTCCTTAGTGATAAATAGTGGGTTTACATTAGATTTGAATAAATGTTATTATTCGCCAGAAATGGCAAGAAATGTTATTTCCTTTCATGCATTGTATAAACAAGGTTTTACCTTTTATTTTGATAATAATAATGGTAGTATTGATGCTTTCTTTAATAATGTTCTTTATTTTAAAGCATTACCTTGTGATGGCATGTATGAAACTGTATCTGTTGTAGATAATCTAGGAAATAATGTATTGTGTATTAACTCTTCCACTAGCATAGATAAAGCATCCTTATGGCATTGTCATCTTGGACATGTAAGCAAGAAACGCATAGGCCAACTCCAAAAGGATGGAGTCTTGGAGTCATTTGACCTAAAGTCAGATGATAGTTGTGAATCTTGTTTGCTTGGTAAAATGACAAAGTCACCTTTTACTGGCACTTGTGCTAGGGGTGAAGGTTTGTTGGACCTCATACACACGGATGTGTGTGGACCCTTCAGAACCGCCACAAGAGATGCTAATCGTTTCTATGTGACTTTTTCTGATGATTTTAGTAGATATGGATATGTCTACCTAATCAAGCATAAGTCAGAAACCTTTGAGAAATTCAAAGAGTTTAAGCAAGAAGTGGAGAATCAGTTGGCCAGGAACATTAAGATGCTTCGATCCGATCGTGGTGGTGAGTATCTTAGTACTGAGTTCCTTGACTATCTTAAGGAATGTGGGATTGTCTCACAATTGACACCTCCTAGGACACCACAGTTGAATGGTGTAGCTGAGAGGCGCAATCGGACCTTGTTGGACATGGTTCGTTCCATGATGAGTCGAGCTTCACTACCAATCTCATTTTGGGGGTATGCCTTAGAGACTGCCGCCCATATCTTTAATCTAGTCCCTACAAAGAAGGTTGCCAAAACACCTCACGAGGTGTGGACTGGAAACGTTCCCAATCTAGACCACATCAAGATTTGGGGTTGCGAGGCTTTCGTGAGACGCGCGACTCACGATAAGCTCGAACCCCGAAGCAAAAGGTGTTTTTTCATCGGCTACCCACAGAAATCCTTTGGTTACATCTTCTACAGACCCAGTGATAATGTGGTCTTTGTAGCAAGAAGAGGATTCTTTCGAGAGAGAGAATTCATGAGCCAAGCAGACAGTGGGAGGCAAATTGACCTTGAGGAAATTCAAGATTCAAGTGGTGAAGGAACCTCAAACCCTAGCCCTCAACCTGAGGAGGAAACTCCTGTTGAGCCGACTGAAGAATCTATACCTCTGAGGCGTTCCACCAGAGTTAGGAATGCACCTGAGCATTACTATGGTTTTCATATTACTGCAGAATGTGAGACACTTATCAGTGATAACACACTGGTAAATCTGGATGAGCCTAACAGCTACACGGAAGCTATGGCAGGCCCTGAGGATGCTAAATGGAAAGAGGCTATGGATAGCGAGATACAGTCCATGTATGACAATCAAGTTTGGAACTTGGTTGACAATGTACCTGATCGTAAGATAGTTGGGTGCAAATGGATCTTCAAGAAGAAGACCGACATGGATGGTAATGTACACACTTATAAGGCACGACTGGTTGCAAAGGGTTATTCTCAAACTCCGGGAGTTGATTATGATGAGACCTTTTCACCAGTGGCCAAGATTAAGTCTATTAGGGTTCTGTTAGCCATTGCTGCATTTCATGATTATGAAATATGGCAAATCGATGTCAAAACCGCTTTCCTTAATGGAAAGTTGGCTGAAGATGTTTACATGGTCCAGCCAGAGGGTTTTGTCAGTACAGAGTACCCCAGTAGAGTGTGTAAGCTCGAGAAATCCATTTATGGATTAAAACAGGCACCTCGCAGATGGAATCTTTGCTTTGATGAGAAAGTCAAAGAATTTGGCTTTTCAAGGAGTGAAGATGAATCTTGTGTCTATATCAAGGCTAGTGGGAGTATAGTCAGCTTTTTGGTACTGTATGTGGATGACATACTACTCATAGGAAATGACATCCCAACCCTGCAGGAAGTAAAGTCCTGGCTTGGGAAGTGTTTCGCTATGAAGGACCATGGAGAAGCTGCCTATATCCTAGGGATAAGGATTTTGAGAAACAGGAGTAAAAGACTAATTGGACTTAGTCAAAGCACCTATGTTGACAAAGTGTTGAAAAGGTTCAACATGCATAACTCCAAGAAAAGAGAGTTACCCATCCAGAGTAACGCCAGATTGAGTAAGACACAAAGCCCTAGTACTGAGGCTGAGATAGCAGAAATGAGTCGAATACCTTATGCTTCAGCTGTAGGATCGATCATGTATGCTATGATGTGTACTCGACCTAATGTAGCCTTTGCTTTGAGCATGGTTAGCAGGTATCAGGGGAACCCTGGCAAGGCACACTGGACTGCGGTAAAGAATATCCTCAAGTACCTACGGAGGACTAAGGACTGGGTCCTTACCCTCGGTGGCAGTGAGGACTTGAGAGTTGTAGGGTACAGTGATGCTAGCTTTCAGAGTGACATGGATAATTTCCGCTCTCAGTCGGTCTGGGTCTTTACTCTAAACGGAGGGGCAATTACTTGGAAAAGTTCCAAGCAGGAGACAGTGGCTGATTCCACTTGTGAATCAGAGTATATAGCAGCAAGCGAGGCAGAAAAGGAGGCTATATGGCTAAAGAACTTCATCGGAGACCTTGGAGTTGTACCAGCTATAAAGGAGCCAATGGAGATTTTCTGTGACAGCAATAGTGCGGTTGCCTTAGCCAAGGAACCAAGAGATCATGGGAGATCCAGACACATTGACAGAAAATGTAATTGACATTTGATGATAAATAAAAGCCTTAGCCAAGGAACCAAGAGATCATCAGAGCATAGGGTTGAAGGATGATATTAGTTTTAGTAGTTAGATAATCTTGAAATTTGTAAAATGTAATTGACATTTGATGATAAATAAAAGTTGTTATTTATAAGTAAAGTGTTGCTATCTCTTGTCAATCGTTTACTATTATTTCTTTTTGCATGTTTTGACTTCCAGAATAATTATGTTATGGTTTATATCATATTATTCAAACTCTCCACAGTCGGTCATATGTTGGAAGTAGATATGAATCAAGACTGTCATGGGTTGGCTTGTAGAGGTCTAAGATGCTAGACAAAGCGGGGCTACAGCACTCATGAGTGCTCATAAGTTCTGAGTATTGGATTCAACCCACGCTCACTTGTATCACTTCATGGAATTTATCTCGAGTGATCGTGAGATGGTAATATCATATAAGTCTTCAAACCTAGAGATATGATTTGTTGCCTATGAGTTGGTTATGCATTGATTGCACGAAAACGCATTGGTAACTCGATGTTATAAACCGTGCCTTTGTGTGTAGTTCAACAAGTAGTAGAGCAAACATATGAGTCGAAGTTTATCTGTTCCTTCTAGGATTAGAAGCGATATATGGGCCCCTCGATGATTTTGTTTTGACCTATGTACTGGGCCCGGTCAGAACTAAATTGATGTGTTCAGTTAAGTTCTATGTCAAACAAATCGGAAATCGGGAAACAAATGCTGGACAATAAGCAAGACCATGTTCCATGTATTTGTCCGGCTGATATCTAGAACAGAGGTTTATATGATCACTTATCTAAAATGGCGCTTCATAGTTCAACAGAGTTTTAAGAGCTACGATTGCTGATCAGTTCCTGAAGTCATACTTGCAACTATAGTTATTAGACTTATCCAAGTGGGAGACTGTTGGAGATAGTGTCTAAGTCCATAACTATATTTGGTATGTACTTGACCCGACCCGGCATGGTCCATTTGGGTTGCACTTCACCCGAACAATTTACGGATAATCTTTTGAGAATAGTATAAGTTATGATTTATTAATATATTATAAGTTCTAATATATTAATATAAAATCATATTATTTAATTAGTGTTGATCTATAATTAATTTAGAATTAATTTAGAGATCAAAAGTATGACTAATTAAATATGAGCTCTTGTATTTATATAGTGTGGGCTATTGCTTATTTGGAATGGGCTAGGTTTGCATGGAAAGTCCATGGATACTCCATGGAGCTTTAACCCATGGATCTCATGGAAATGAAAAGACATGGGTATTAGGGTTTACATGGATGTAACCCTAATCCACCACACTATATAAAGGAGGCTTTGGTTCTTGAAATAACACTAGTTGATGTGTGTAAACTAAGAGGGCCGATTTCAAGAAGTTTGTGACTATTCTCTCAAGTTTCCAAGTTTGTGGTGATTTGTGACTTCCATTTGAGGCATCCACATTATTAGTGCTAGGCTCTCAAACTCCAAGCAATCAACTTCTACTACAAGGTAAGTAATTCTACTAGTTTTATTTGATTCAAGTACCCCATTCCATGCTAGTTAGGATAAGAACCTTGGAAAAATAATTATTTGCATGTATCTTAGTCAAACATAGATCCAAGGTTTCTAGGGTTGCATTTACACCATAGGAGTGTTAGAATGCTGAAAACCCATCACTTTGTTGAAGAATACTCTGAATATTCCTCTCCTTTTCAATCTCCTTTTCAACTGCATCTTTCTTTTCTTCAGCAGTAGGTTCACCAAGGACACCCTTCCCTTTGTTTTTCAATTCTTCATTCGAAGGAGGTGGTCTTGATGATCTTGAACCTCCAACACCAGACCCAATTAAAATCCTTTTTCTTATTGGTCTTGTTTTGTTGTTGAGGTAACTGTAGAATAGAGTTTTTGTAATGAAGTGTGAAGTTGAGTAGTTATCACCTTCCCAACAACCTTTGCATCACCATCTCCTTTCGAAGATCCACTACCACCCATGCTAACCTTCGAACCCGCCCCAATACCAACACAATACCTTCTCCCCCTTGCACCCCTATATGGACAGGTGGGGCATCCGTTGGCATTAAATTCAACAACTTGGCTAATGGAGCCAATTCAACTTTGAGTGTCGACTCCAAAGCAGTAAACTTTTGAGATAAAGAATCAAGAGTAATCAGCGAAGATGATGAACCAATCTTTGAGACTAAATCCTTAAGGTTATTCAATGAATCTTCAACCTTAGAAAAACTTTTTGCATCAAACTCTGCCATTTTATCAACCTTCGGAAGTAAGGACTGATACCATTTCACAACATTCATAACTGCATCTGCAATGATATCTACTTGTTGTGAATAGTAGAATAATCATGAGATATAGTAGCAACTTCCTTCGCCATATCTACCCTTAACTCCTCCAGTTTAAAATTAACATCTTCTCGAACTTTCTTAACTGCTTGAACATATAAAATATGTTTTTCTTTCGCCACAACTTTCAGTTCCTTCAATTCCTGATCAAAAGAAGAAGATTGAGACTTGACATGTTTTTCATTGTTTCTATCGAGAATTTCCAACTCATCCCTCAGACGAAGCTCTTGATCCTTGAGCATAACATCAACTTCTATCCCATATATCGAATGACGACCCCCTGTATCCGCTTGAAGTTGTAATAACGAGTTCAACTTCCTGTTAAAAAATTTGAAATGTTTACCAGACATTAACATAGGATCTGGTATGTTCTCTTCCTCCGGATCAAATTCGAGATCAGCAAATGTACCCATAAACTCACCATCTTCAGTGGTGTCATCATCATTAACTGTTTTAGGGCCATCAGTGGATTGGGATGGAAAGAAAGAAGTAATTGGTTGTTGAAGGATTTGAACAAAAGTTGGAGAATGAGTAGTTTATGGTAAAGTGGTGGTAACAGTATAAATAAATGGTGGTGGAGAAGTAGTAGGTGTAATGATAGTTGTTTCGAAGGAAGATAAGATAACAAGATTAGAATTACCTTGAGCTTCGTTATTTGATACTCCTTCACCCTTGTTGACATTTGCGTCCATATGAGATATGTTCACAGTGATGCCAGAATGTTCGAACCTCCTCAGAAACTGATTCGACATTCGAAACTCTGGGTGGTGTGACAGAAGTCTTCTCAGGAGTGGATATCTTCGTTTAATCACCTTGATAAATGGTTGTGTCCACATTAGATGTTTTCATAGATCCATCAAGATCTCCAGTCGCCTCGACATTCGACTTGTTTGGAGAATCCCTCTTTGGTGATGGAACGAATGTAATATCATCGCGAAGTGGCGATTCTGGTACACTTTTGTCATCATCTTCAATCACCACTTTCCTCTTCTTCTTTGTAATCTTTTTCGCCATGTCTTCAGCTCTTCACTTTTTCGATGCAGGAGACACATGAGTTGGAATTTCACGAATCACAACACCTTTGCGATTGATTTGAGGTTTACGAGTAATCTTCGGTACACCTTTAGGAGAAAAACTGCTTGACCTTTCTGGTGAATGACGAGGCCTTTTAGCCATTTTATTCAGTCGTTTAAAGACTCCAGATTTCGAAGGCATAACCTCCTTGGTAGGTGTAGAAGATTCTTCAACCACAGGCATTTGAACTTGCTTCGGTGGTTTATCAGACTTAACCACCTTCTTTGGAGTAACTTTAACAATCTTCTCCATTGGCTCAGGACTAGGTTTCGAAGGACTCTCCTTAGCCTGTTTCTTTGATTCCTTCCTTTTTTTTCAATGGACCACTAGTGCTTTTTGGTAATAAAACACTATTTTCAATCGATGGATTGATAGTCTGTAAATACGCCAGCAAAATATGATTCATGGGATCAACCTTTCGAAGCATCCCATCCGGAATTCTTGCAACAGTTGGAAACGTATCCTGATCATCTTCGACAGTCTTGGGAAAATTATATAATGAGAATTCAGCCATTTGTTCACCTTCAGGAACCAAAATACCTTTCTTTTCATATGCATATTGAAGAATCAAGCTCCAGTATCGAGCACATGAAATCCCATGAACAACATTCATATTCCCAATGCTCTTCACAAACTCATCCCATAACTGAGTAGTGCAATCAACAGGTAAATCGTAATAGATACCTGCAACCAAGGCATAAATCTCCAGCTCTGCCTTATCTAATCCAACGCTTCGACCAGTCAACCATCGAAGGTAAATTCCAAACAGAAAATTCCAGATACAAGGTAAGCAGAACTTCTTGAAATCACTTATCTTGGTAAGAACCGGCTGATAACCCATCTCGTTGAACATGTGAAGAACTTGTTCATTCGAGACCTCATAGAAAGTTTTGACAGTAGGGATATTCAAAATTTGTGCGAAGAGCTTCTTGGTGAGTTTGAACTTCTTATCATTTTTCAGTTGAAAGGTAACCAGATTGGCTGCCTTGTTATATACCGTCGTTGAACCAGCAAGGGATAACCACGACATGGGTACAGAGAAAGAAGAGAACATTGCAGTAGATAAGACTGAATGTTTCAAAGAAACGACACGCATCTGTAACACTGCTGGATATTGATCAGCACCAGGATTAACTCGTAAATTAGTACTTTGAATATTCATGAGAGGTTGCGAAGTAATATCAACATTCATCTGAGATGCATCAACATTTATGTTCTTGGCCGCCATTGTTAGGGTTTGAGAAATTTTGAAGAAAACAGAGCGTTTGAAGGGCAAAGTAAAGTTGGAATGAAATCCCCAAAACCCTTTTTATACATAAACCCAATTTTGAATTTGAAGTGGTTTGATCATTAACTGCAGAGCCACGTGTCACCTAGAAACCTGGACCTGTAGCCGTAAATATAGCCACGCCTGAAAAAGTGATGATTACTTTTCCTTCAAAACCGCGTAGTAACCAGAACGTCACATCCATCAGTCGTTTCGAGTGTACCAAGGGGATAAGAACCGTCAGAAACATCCGGCATGGAGGTAAGGCTCTTTCACTTTTGGCTTGAAAAGCGAAGTCATTTGCCAGACTTTTCAAAATCATCAACATGAGTTGGTGTTACTCAGAGCCTCAAGGATTTCGATGTGTGCTGATGTGTGCCAAAAAGTGAGATGAGATTAAAAACAATTTTGAATCTGTGATGTCAATCGACATAAAGCAATAAGATCCCAGGAAAAGATCTCTTCGTTCTACATCAAGAGAGATGTCGAATAGCTTGTGTGGTTTCCCGTGAAGTACAATCGAATACTGATAGAGGAGTATTGAAGGGCATCTTTTAAAAAGCTTCGAAGGTTGGTTGGAATTTTGTTACAAGCCACAACTTAACATAAGTGTGAAAAATTGTAAACAAAATTACCTGTTTGACCAGTGTAGTCAGTAACAAGTAAGCTTTGGAAAATTTATCAAGTAACAAAGAATAAAATTGATATCCAGATAGAAATCATATTCCAAAAAAATTGATATTTGGATCTTGTTGGGTAAAAATGTCGTGGGTTTCGAACATTCTAGCAAGACCACTCAAAATGAAAGAATATGATTTTGAATATCGAAGGTACAGAAACAAATGATTCGTTGCTTTCTTGAACAAAAAGTTCACCGTCAATTCATTGAATGTTTCGAAAAGATGGGTTTCACCTTCTTCACGGTCTCATGAATTCGGATCGTAAACACAGACTTTTGATATGCCTAAATCCTGATTGGTGTATACCAAAGATCTCTTGGACATATGTCATTGTGTGGACGTGAAAGAATGTTTAATGAAAAAGATTGGTTTCAGAATCGAAAGTACCTCTGCTATTCATTGACCAAGAAGGAAACTCTTAACTCATGTGAGAAGAGTAAGGTAGCTCAGAGACTAATGTGAATATAGCCTAATTGGGAAGGAGTTTTCGTGATGAAAATCCATTAAGGCTTTGAAACACATTGAGTCATGGAGGCTTGGGTCAACATGTTGCAGCATTCTTGTAGGGACATCTTAACTAGTACAAAGTATCGAATATATACCTTTCCCTAGAGCTGCAAGACATGTTCCACGATGGATCTTCGTTCTAAAGCCTCACAAACATGTTAATCAAAAAAAATATTTTTGGGTTTTTGATTTTTGAATGAAAATAACAAAAATAGGAAAATCTTTTTAATATTTTTGATTTTTGAATGAAAAGACAAAAATAACGAAAAATCTTTTTGGAATTTTGGATTTTTGAAAGAAAATAACAATAAGAAAATCTATTTGATATTTTTGATTTTGAATGAAAAGACAATAATAACGAAAAAAAATTATCAGTCTAGTAAAGATAAAGAGTCGACAAAAGAACCAAAAAATAGCGACGTTACAATGGTTATGAAGTAGTGAAGATTTTTCTGATGTCGAAAGCGAAGCATGTCGAAGCGTTGACTATGAACAGTAACCGTTGAATGAATTAGTTCGACGTTACATGACTTTATAACAAATGTAGGCCAGGAACAGCACTCGCATCTAGCATGCCTAAGCCCGATAGAATTCGAAGAAAACCCTTTTCATCTAATTGTTTTGTAAAGATATTAGCAAGCTGATTTGTGGTCTTTAAAAAATGAACTTCAGTGTTGTCATCTTCAACATGGTCCTTGATAAAGTGATAACGAAGTGCAATATGTTTGGTCTTCGAATATTGCACAAGATTATGGCAGATGCGAATGGCACTTTGTGAGTCACAATACAACAGAATTTTCTTCATGTTGATTGCACAATCATGCAGTTGACTTTGTATCCATATTATTTGAGAAGTACAAGCTGCAGCAACAACATATTTTGCTTCTGCTGTGGAAATCGAAATACATGTTTGTTTCTTGGATTTCCAGCTCACAAGCTTCCCATCCAAAAGTTGACATCCGTCACTTGTGCTTTTTCGATCAAGTTAACACCCACCCAGGTCGGAATTCGAAAATGCCTGAATGAAAAATCCTGTTTTCGAAGGATACCATAATCCTAGCGAAATTGATCCTTTGAGATAGCGAAAAATGTTCTTGACTACAGTCAGATGAGGTTCCATGGGATTCGATTGATACCTAGCACAATTACAAATGGCAAATATTATATCAGGTCGACTAGCTGTTAGATATAATAATGAGCCAATCATGCTTCGGTATAATGCCAGATCAACAGCCGGTTTTTCCAACGAAGGACCAAGTCTGGTTCCAACGGCCATCGGCACTCGCAACTTTGAACTATTCATCATCCCAAACTTTTCAAGCAGATTTTGAGAGTATTTCTCTTGATTGATAAAGATACCTTCTCTGCTCTTACGAATGTTTAATCCCAGAAAATATTTGATTTTCCCCATCATGCTCATCTCAAATTGACTTTTCATTAGATTCTCAAATTCACGTGATAAAGCAGGGTCAGTAGAACCAAAAATAATATCATCAACATAAAGTTAAACAAGAATTAAATGATCACCCAACTTTCTTTCGAAAGAGAGTTGGATCAACTGATCATTGTTTAAATTTTGATTGCTTTAAGAATGTGGTTAGAGTTGCATACCATGCTTTTGGTGCTTGTTTTAACCCGTAAACAGCTTTATCTAAAATGTAACAATGATCAGGGAATTCCTCATTCATAAAACCTGGGGGTTGCTCGATATACACCGTTTCTTCGAGTTCATCGTTGAGAAATGCACACTTGACATCCATCTGATAAACATCGAAATCCTTGTGTGTTTCATAGGCTAAAAATATTCGAACAGCCTCGAGTCTTGCGACAGGGGCAAATGTTTCCTCATAGTCTATACCTTCTTGTTGCGAATAACCTTTAACAACAAGCCTAGCTTTGTTTCGAACAACATTACCATCTTTATCAGTTTTATTTTTAAAAATCCATTTTAAGCCCATAATCGAAACATCATTTGGTTTTGGAATCAGTCTCCAGACTTTGTTTCTTTCGAATTCAGCAAGCTCAGATTGCATAGAAACAACCCAATCAGGATGTTCCATAGCAGCCTTGACTGATTTAGGTTCGATTTTAGAAATGAAAACGTTGAACATGCAAAATTCTTGATGAACATTAAGTACCTCATTCTTTGCACGAAGTTGAGCTCGTGTTAGCACTCCATCATGAGGATCACCAAGAACTTGTTCTTTTGGATGACTTCAAATCCATCTATCCATTAGAGGATATGCAGTATCAAAATCCAATGGTGCATCTTCAAAGTATTTTGTAAAGATCCGTTTTGCTCCCCCTCAACAATTGGATCAATATTAGGATGCTCCCCCTCGACATTAACATTTGGTTGATGTTGCTGCCCCTCGAAAGTATGCTCCCCCTCAATACTACTGATTAAACTCAAAAGCTCCCCCTCCACTTGAGCATTGGGTATTACATGTAGACTTTCGTTGATCATCAGAGAACTTGTTGAAGAGTTCATATCAACTGCATCCTACGATATGATTGAATCATCATTATGCTTCGATGCTTCATGGATTTGATTATCATCAGCATTCACCTCTGCATCAATTGCCCTGTCAGGAACACCAAAAATTAAATCATAATCAAAATCTAATGAATTCAAACTTTGATATTCAGCATTCGATTCATTAATGATTGGTTTTTGTTTAAAGCACTTTTCAACTCTTTTTACATAATAGTCATCAAAAGTAAGATTAAAGGTTTCTTCGATTTTCCTGGTTCTCTTGTTTAACACACTATATGCCACTGAATTATGTGAATATCCCAAGAATATTCCTTCATTAGCTTTTGACTGAAATTTCGAAAGATTATCCTTAAGATTCATAATAAAGCATCTGCAACCAAAAACATGGAAAAATTTAACATTTGGTTTCCTATTGTTAATGATTTCATAAGAGGTGATGTTAAATCGTCGATGTATGAAAGATTGATTTTGAGTGAAACAAGCTGTCGAAACTACTTCAGCCCAAAGATATTATGGAAGATTCGCATATGTGAGCATAGTTCTCACTACTTCACAAATAGACCCATTCCTCCTTTCGACAACACCGTTTTGTTGAGGTGTGTAAGGAGAAGAAAAATTATGCGAAATTCATTTGTCAATTAAGAATGAATCAATAACATTGTTCTTGAACTCTGAGCCATTGTCACTCTTAATTGTGCGAACCTTTTCTTCAGACTCACTTTTATGTGTTTGATAAAGTCAATCATTATTTGAGTTGTTTCTGACTTCAATCGAAGAAAATATACCCATGTAAACCTGGAAAAATCATCAACAATGACCAAAATGTACCTCTTCTTGTTGAGTGTTTCAACAGTCGAAGGTGCACAAAGTTCAATATGAAGAAGTTCCAAAGGTTCAACAATCTTCGAATCAATCACAATCGGATGACCTTGTCTTAATTTCGCCAAGAACACTAAGAACACCAAGAACAGCGTTCATATCTTCACAGCCGCAAACCAGTTCACCGCTGTAAACCTAGTTCACGGCCGCAAACCCAGTTCACGGCAGCAAACAACCTTGGGCCGAGAACCTTGGTTGAAAACCCTTTTTTTCTACTTCAAACAAGTCTCGGTAACATTCCTAACCCAAAAGCAAGTGTTTTCCAACACTTTAATTAATGGTTTCGCTAATTTAAATACAATTATGTGTTTAATTATCATTAGGACACCGTTAATTCCGCGTACACCAACTCGAGGGTCATCTTTCCGGTTTTGCTGTCGAGCACGTGCACATAACCAACTGTGAGTTCATACCCCTACATGTTTACTGTTTTTAACGTTATTAGGGTGGGGATACAAGCAAAATACAAAGAAAGTTTGTGTTCTTATATAAAGGATTTCAACAAGATTAAAACTTATGCAATTGATACAACCAAGAGATCGCTACATTTTATAAAATATTTAGATATTTTATCCCTTTTGTAACATGCTAACCATAAGGGAAGTTTTCAACATTCAACCAGAATTGAGAAGTTTTCAGTACAATACAAGAATCGAATACATAACACACATGCAAACTATAATAGGTATAGTTTGGGGTACAACATACAGTTTTATCAATTCCAAAGCTTATACATTTACAAACATATAAACTATAATAGATATAGTTTATGGCATACAATACTACTTTCTGAAACAAGAGTACAATACTAAATAATTATTTAAGTATAATTATTTTTACTCTACAAGTATACATACAGTTCAAGTACAAGAGAACACTACAATACTACACGTAAACTAGTTAATACAGGGTTGTGAGGCACTACTTCAATTGTACCCTTTGGGGTGCGGAACTAAATCCTATCACAGTATAACCAGAGTCTCTTGGTGGGAGAGTGTGAGATTTGTGAATAGATCTATTCGGGACTGACAATCCTACATCTAAACTGCTAGCTACAGTTAGGCATGCACGCCTGGGGTGACAAATGTCATAACATTCGACGCCTGAAGAACGTCGTAGAGGTCACTAGGTCATATCAAACATGGTTATATCAAACTCACAACTGTATAAACTAACCATTTATTTATAGGATTTCAATTCTTCAAATAGTTTTATTTTCATTAATAGAACTATTATACGCTACAACTGGAGGATTCCAGGGAATTCAAATACATTGTTTTATTTTAAGTAATAACACTACTATACATACTGGTGGTAGCCAGGGTTTTCATACCGAACATTATACATTACTGGTGATAGCCAGGGTTTTCATACAAAGGATTTTGTACAAAACACACTATACAACACATCTGGTGTAACCACGCATACAGACTAACATCTTCAGATACTACTACAGGATACAATAACGAACATACATTTTGGTCTTAGGGTTTAAGACTACTTTTCATTACTAAATAAAATATTAGATTTTCTTGAGAACATGCAAACATTTTACAGATTCACAGACAAGTTTTCATTACAAAAACATACTTATGAACTCACCAGCTTAAATGGTGATACTCTTTCAAAATCGCTTGTATTCTCAAGAAATCAGTAGACATGTACACTCGCAGGCTTTTGAGAAGACGGAGCGTATATTGTCAGGTCTTTTGTACTTTTGTTATACTTTTTTCTGTAATATAAACTATGTATCGAACAGATGTAAATACTTTATATATATATTCAACGTGATGGTTGTTTTTTACTTTGGTTAATATGATGCAATTGTTGTGATATTGTACATGACGTCCTCCGTCCCCGAACGTTTCTGCCGTTTCAGTTTGGGGGTGTGACAGATTGGTATCAGAGCATTGTTTATAGTGAACTAAGTATATCAAACCTTACATGATATACAACTATAAACGCTATGGGGTCGAAGCGCTCTAGACTAAAAGTATACTTTTAAAAATATAAGTATTTTATAAGAAGTATACAAGTATATATTCATACCAGAAGCAGTATCACAAGAAGAACAAAACAAAAGTATTTAGATGTTGGACACTGCTGTTAAACCTGGATAGTTATGTAATCATATCTGGGATAAATATAGCCTGATCAATGATATTTATTTGAGATACAACCAACATGTGTTTGGGAGTGATGGTGGTGTTGCAGCAAGTCTAAAACTTACCAAACTCTATACAAAAAGGGAACAATAGAACATAACACACAACCTAAAATACTATAGGAGTATTTTATTTAGAGCCAAACACATTGTAGACATTTCATTCCAAGTGTTGCTATTTATTTTTCTAGCGATTGTTTACTTGTATTAGTAGACTTCCTCTGTAAATCGCTTAATAGAACACTTTATCTATCAGGTTGAGATATATCTTGTTCAATATCACCTAACTCAGAATCATCATAGAAGACTTACCATCCTTTTCTCCTTAATTATTTTAGAGAAAGATGCCTCCGAAGAAGAGACCCAACAGAAAGAACAACAACCCTCCGACAAATCCATCGCCGCCACCTCCTCAGTACGATCCTGCTGTGTTCCAGGCAGCAGTGACAGCCGCCGTGGCTGCCGCAATGTCCAAGATTAATGCTAGTGGCACTAAAGGGGTGGGTGTTGGTGCTAACCCATCAAACCTCGGTGACAGTCATGGACACACGATGGATTGTTCATACAAGGACTTCACAAACGCCAAACCTCGGTCTTTCGATGGCACTCGAGGTGTCATTTCCCTAACCCGATGGTTTGAGAAGACCGAATCAATTTTCGAGATATGTGAATGCCCCGAAACCAACAAGGTGAAGTTTGCAGCATGCACTTTCACAGACAGAGCCCTCACTTGGTGGAACAGCCAAGTCAAATCCTTGACTCTTCCGGTAGCAAATGCTATGAGTTGGGAGGATTTGAAGGAGCTGATGCTTGCTGAATACTGCCCACGGGGCGAGATGCAAGAGTTGGAACAAGAGTTGTGGAACCTGAAGATGAAGGGTTCCAACGTTGCTACTTACACTGCTAGGTTTAGTGACCTGGCTCTTCTGTTCCCCGGGTTGGTCACCCCGGAGAGCAAGAAAGTTGAGAGATACATATGGGGATTAAC
This sequence comes from Lactuca virosa, assembly GCF_052849685.1. Classification (NCBI taxonomy): domain Eukaryota; kingdom Viridiplantae; phylum Streptophyta; class Magnoliopsida; order Asterales; family Asteraceae; genus Lactuca; species Lactuca virosa. Next base: position 306,581,360 of record NC_136433.1, on the reverse strand, counting down.
ACCCCCAACTCAGGAGAACGTCTTGGCTGCTAAATCCCTCACATTTGACAGTGCCAAGCGTCTGGCACAGGCCTTAGTGGATCACGGGGATAACCACAACCCCGTGGCAGCCGCTCCAAAACCACAGAAAGAAGGCAGTGGGAAGAAAAAGTTATGGAACAAGCGCAAGGGAAAATCTTCGCAGGAGCCCTCCAAGAAACAACAGATAGTGGCAGTTCACGCTGCTACCACTCCTACTGGTATTCTCACAACTCAAGCATCTGCCAGTAGATATGTTGGAACCCTTCCAAGGTGCGACAAATGTAACTTCCATCATTACGGACCTTGCCGTGACATGCAATGCACCAACTGTGGAAAAAAGGGACACATAACTCGTTTTTACAAAGCACAAGTCCAACCAACCAATCAGGCTTCGGGAGCCGGAGTAGGCCAAGCCTGCTATGGTTGTGGTGAAACAGGGCACTTCAAGAGGAATTGCCCTAAAGCAACGACAGCTGCTGGCAATGCAGGGAAAGTGCTAGCAATAGGCCAGGAGGAGGCAGCCGCTGATCCCACCATAGTTACGAGTAAATTCCTCCTCGACAACTCTTATACATGCATTCTTTTTTCTAGTGGTGCGGAGAGGAGTTTTTTCAGTCAAGCATTTAAACACCTACTCAAGCATAATTCCCAACCTCTAACCGAAACGTTCACTGTCGAGATGGCTAACGAAAAGAAAGAGAGAACTAACGACGTATTCATAGGTTGTACCCTTACCCTAAACGATTATTCCTTTCCCATCGATCTCATGTCGGTCTCCATTAAGAGCTTCGATGTCATCATCGGCATGGACTGGTTAAGTCTTCATCGCACGAATATTCTTTGTTTCGAAAAAGCTATTCGCCTCAATCTGCCAAATGGCAAAGCCCTCATCATCTATGGCGATAAACTCAGCACAAACCTTCGTATCATATCATGCATCAAAGCCCAAAAATATTTGCAAAAGGAGTGTCATGCATTCCTAGCCCATGTTGTAAATGAAAAGTAGGAAGTTAAAGACCTCGAGAGCATCCCCGAAGTATGCAACTTTCCTGATGTCTTCCCCGAAGATCTTCCAGGAGTTCCTCCCGAACGCCAAGTCAAGTTCCGAATTGACTTAATTCCCGGAGCTACCCCCGTAGCCAAATCCCCGTATCGTCTAACTCCAACGGAAATGCAGGGATTATCCAGCCAACTTAACGAACTGCTCAGCAAGGGATTCATCAGACCAAGCTTCTCACCCTGGGGAGCATCGGTCTTGTTCGTTAAGAAGAAGGATGGATCTTTCCGGATGTTCATAGACTATCATGAGCTCAACAAACTTACTATCAAGAACCGTTACCCTCTACCCAGAATCGATGACCTCTTCGATCAACTCCAAGGAGCCAACTACTTCTCAAAAATAGACCTGAGATCAGGGTACCATCATCTACGAGTCCATGAGGGTGATGTTCCTAAGACAGCATTTAGGACTCGATATGGTCACTACGAGTTTGTAGTGATGCCCTTTGGCCTAACCAACGCACCCGCGGTATTCATGGATTTGATGAACCGGGTGTGCCGCCCCTTCCTAGACAAGTTCGTGAAAGTATTCATAGATGATATACTTGTCTATTCACGGAGTGAGGAAGATCATAAACAACACTTAAGGCAAGTGTTAGGAACGTTAAGGGCGGAGAAACTATACGCAAAATTCTCAAAGTGCGAAATTTGGATCAGAAAAGTAACTTTCCTCGGTCACGTGGTTAGCGAAGAAGGCATACATGTGGACCCTTCCAAAATTAAGGCAATTGATAATTGGTCAGCACCGAAGATGCCTACAGAAATCCGTCAATTCTTGGGTCTTGCTGGCTACTATCGCAGGTTCATCCAAAACTTCTCCAGAATTGCTAAGCCTCTTACCGCCCTGACTCAGAAAGGTGTAACCTTTAGTTGGGGAGAGAAGCAAGACACTGCATTTCAAACATTGAAGCATGCCCTATGCAGCGCACCTATCTTGTCTCTTCCAGAAGGGACGGAGGACTTCGTCGTCTACTGCGATGCATCCAATCAAGGGTTGGGTAGTGTGCTCATGCAGCGAGGAAAAGTTATTGATTATGCCTCGAGACAGTTGAAGACACACGAAGTCAATTATACAACTCACGATCTAGAGTTAGGGGTAGTGGTCTTCGCATTAAAGATTTGGAGGCATTTCCTCTACGGAACCAAGTGCACTGTCTTCACCGACCATAAAAGCCTCCAGCATATTTTTCACCAAAAAGAGCTTAACATGAGGCAATGGCGATCGGTAGAGCTACTCAATGATTATGAGTGTGAGATACACTATCATCCCGACAAGGCCAATGTGGTAGCGGATGCCCTCAGCCAGAAAGAATACTCTGGTCATAGAGTGAAGGCACTAACAATGACAAGCCATTCCCATCTGTCCTCCCAAATCAGAGAGGCTCAGCTGGAAGCCTTGAAACCAGAGAACATGACGGATAAAGCCTTGAGGGGAATGGAGAAGAACTTAGTGATCAAGGGAGACGGAGTTTACTATTTCATGAACCGGATCTGGACCCCAAATTTCGGTGGTTACAGGGAGGTTGTCATGAATAAAGTTTACAGAACTCGATACTCCGTTCACCTAGGTTCAGATAAGATGTATCTGGATCTCAAGAATCTCTATTGGTGGCCAAACATGAAAGCATAGATTGCTACCTACGTGGGCAAGTTCCTAACTTGCGCCAAATTCAAGGTAGAATATCAAAAGCCCTCAGGTTTACTCCAGCAGCCAGAGATACCTGAGTGGAAGTGGGAGTGGATCATAATGGATTTCATTACCAAATTGCCCAAGACCCCGAGTGGCCATGACACTATCTGGGTAATCGTCGACAGATTTACCAAGTCTGCCCACTTCCTACCAATCAAAGAAACATACAAGATGGAGATACTGACCCGAACATACATCCAAGAGATAGTACGACTGCACGGTGTGCCCGTATCCATTATTTCTGATCGGGATAGCAGATTCACCTCGAGATTTTGGCAGTCACTGCAGAAGGCTCTTGGAACAAAGCTGGATATGAGCACAACTTACCATCCATAGACCGACGGGCAGAGTGAGAGAACCATCCAAACAATAAAAGACATGCTCAGAGCATGTGTTATCGACTTTGGAAAATCGTGAGACACCCATTTCTCCCTGGTCGAGTTTTCCTACAACAACAACTGTCACACTAGTATTAAGGCTGCTCCATTCGAAGCCCTCTATGGACGTAAGTGTAGATCCCCTATGTGTTGGGCTGAGGTGGGTGACACGCAGCTAGCTAAAGGTCAAGTCCCTGATAGCACTCTCACCGGCCCTGAAATCATTCGAGAAACCACCGAAAAGATCATGCAAATCCGAGAACTACTAAAAGCCTCCAGAGATAGACAAAAGAGCTACGCCTACAAAAGATGAAAACCTTTGGAATTCCAGGTTGGTGACCGTGTTCTGTTGAAGGTCTCACCCTGGAAGGGCATGATACGCTTCAGAAAGTGTGGAAAGCTAAATCCAAGATACATTGGGCCATTCGAGATCCTCGCTAGTATCGGCCCCGTAGCCTACAAACTCCGGTTACCCCCAAGAGCTTAGCAACATTCATCTCGTCTTCCATGTGTCAAATCTTAAGAAGTGTTTATCCGACGAGACTCTTGTGATTCCACTCGATGAAATCGAGATCAACGAGAGTCTTAACTTCGTGGAAGAGCCAGTCGAAATAATGGATAGGGAATTCAAACGAACGAAGCAAAGTCGCATCCCAATAGTGAAGGTTCGCTGGAATGCCAAGCGGGGACCCGAATTCACTTGGGAGCGAGAAGATCAGATGCAACAGAAGTATCCGCATCTCTTTCCCTAGTCCATAATTGTATTCATTTTAGAGTTTCGGGATGAAATTCCCTCTAACGGGGGGACGATGTGACAACCGGATACTTTCTAGTATACAAAAGTCAATTTCCGTTAATTAAAATTTCAAATTTTATTCATTCCGTTAAGTTCTTGTGGGTTAGAAAATAATCTAAAATATATAATTAGAGGTTATATAAGGTTTCGGAACCAAAAACGCTCGAAAAATCAAGATTTCCCTCGAAAAATCAGCAAATAACGTTCAGTCGGACGTTTACGGCCGTAAACCCATGGGCTGTAAACCCTGGGCCCTAAACTCCAGGGTCGTAAACCCGTTTACCGCCGAGAACCTTTTTCCAACCGTAAACCCAACTGGTATAAAGGTTTTTCCCGTAGAAATTCTCCATTTCTCACCTTTTTCACTCGAAAACTCTCTCAAGTTGCTCCCAAGGACCTCCCAAGAACATTCATATCCTCAAGAACAAACCTTCAAATCTTCATAATTTCACCAAGAACCCCAAGAACATCCTTCATATATTCAAAGACCGCAAACCAGTTCACAGCCGCAAACCAGTTCACAACCGCAAATCAGTTCATAGCCGCAAACCAGTTCACCGCCGTAAACCTAGTTCACGGCCGCAAACCTAGTTCACAACCGCAAACCTAGTTCACGACCGTAAACAACCTTGGGCCGAGAACCTTGGCTGAAAAGCCTCTTTTTCCACTTCAAACAAGTCTCAGTAAAATTCCTAACCCAAAAGCAAGTGTTTTCCAACACTTGAATTAATGGTTTCGCTAATTTAAATACAATTATGTGTTTAATTATCATTAGGACACCGTTAATTCCGCGTACTCCAACTCGAGGGTCATCTTTACGGTTTTGCTGTCGAGCACGTACACATAACCAACTGTGAGTTCATACCCCTACATGTTTACTGTTTTTAACGTTATTAGGGTGGGGATACAAGCAAAATACAAAGAAAGTTTGTGTTCTTATATAAAGGATTTCAACAAGATTAAAACTTATGCAATTGATACAACCAAGAGATCGCTACATTTTATAAAATATTTAGATATTTTATCCCTTTTGTAACATGCTAACCATAAGGGAAGTTTTCAACATTCAACCAGAATTGAGAAGTTTTCAGTACAATACAAGAATCGAATACATAACACACATGCAAACTATAATAGGTATAGTTTGGGGTACAACATACAGTTTTATCAATTCCAAAGCTTATACATTTACAAACATATAAACTATAATAGATATAGTTTATGGCATACAATACTACTTTCTGAAACAAGAGTACAATACTAAATAATTATTTAAGTATAATTATTTTTACTCTACAAGTATACATACAGTTCAAGTACAAGAGAACACTACAATACTACACGTAAACTAGTTAATACAGGGTTGTGAGGCACTACTTCAATTGTACCCTTTGGGGTGCGGAACTAAATCCTATCACAGTATAACCAGAGTCTCTTGGTGGGAGAGTGTGAGATTTGTGAATAGATCTATTCGGGACTAACAATCTCACACCTAAACTGCTAGCTACATTTAGGCAGGCATGCCTGGGGTGACAAATGTCATAACATCTGGCGCCTGAAGAACGTCGTAGAGGTCACTAGGTCATATCAAGCATGGTTATATCAAACTCACAATAACCATTTGTTTACGGGATTTCAATTCTTCAAATAGTTTTATTTTCATTAATAGAACTATCATACTCTACAACTGGAGGATTCCAGGGAATTCAAATACATGGTTTTATTTTAAGTAATAAAACTACTATACATACTGGTGGTAGCCAGGGTTTTCATACCGAACATTATACATTACTGGTGATAGCCAAAGTTTTCATACAAAAGATTTTGTATAGAACACACTATACAACACATCTGGTGTAACCAGGCATACTGACTAACATTTTCAAATACTACTACGTGATACAATAACGAACGTACATTTTGGTCTTAGGGTTTAAGACTACTTTTCATTACTAAAGAAAATATTGGATTTTCTTGAGAACATGCAAACATTTTACAGATTCACAGACAGGTTTTCATTACAAAAACATACTTATGAACTCACCAGCTTAAATGTTGATACTCTTTCAAAATCGTTTGTATTCTCAGGAAATCAGTAGACAGGTACACTCGCATGCTTTTGAGAAGACGAAGCATATAGAGTCATGTCTTTTATACTTTTGTTACACTTTTGTCGTTATACAAACTATGAATTGAACAAATGTAAATACATTATATATATTCAATGTAATGGTTGTGTTTACCTTGGTTACTATGATGCAATTGTTGTGATACTGTACATGACGTCCTCTGCCTCCGAATGTTTCCGCCGTTTCGGTTTGGGGGTGTGACAGTTTTAGAAAGAACGTACAAAGTGACAAAGTTACTTTCTAACTCTAGCATTCATCCCATATTTATAGCATTCATCCCATATTTACTTTCTAACTCTAGGATTCATCCCATATTCGATACTACAAAAGACATATACAACCTTCGACACCTCACAATAATATTCGACCTCAACAGTAGGCTGTAAGTACACACAGACCCATGTTGACAAAATTGCATGTAGGCCGTACGTACACCTAGACACGTGTTGACGAAATGGCATGTAGACCGTAAGTACACATATTATTGGCAGATCGTTAGCCATTATATGTATGCGTGTATATGTATTGTGTTATATGGTATTTTGGGTAACTGACTAAGCTTCGTGCTTACCCAGTTGATTATAAATGTTTTTCAGTTACTTCATTGACTCGTTTGAAGGATAAGGTTGGACTATACATACGCCCATTCGCAACATGTTTCCGCATAATGTAATTAAACTCTATATATTTGAATAAATAAAAATGAAAATTTTGGTTTGAAAATCGGGGACATTACAACGGTTTTGAGGAGCCCTATTAGGGTTTCTAGAAACCTCCTTTAGCTGATATGGAAAGTAATTTAAATTTGATTGAAATATTATTATTTTAAATTCAAATCAGGGTTTCCTACAACTATAAATATGGACCTTTACAAGGCTTGAGAACCCTGCATAATTCATAAGGAATTTTCAAAATATCCGTCTCCCCCCTCTCCCTAATTTTCGATCCTAAGGTTTCCTAGGGTTTGGGTGTGACACATTAGAGGCTTCGGATTATTGGGCTAGCATTCCAAAGAAGGTTTCTTCAAAGTAGGTTTTTATTTTTGATAATAACAAAAGGTATGTAACCTAAACTTTGTAATTTTTTATTTTAGCTAGGGTTATTTAGTTTTTCAAAGTATTTTGCTATTAGGAGATAAGCCATAAATTTCTAGGTTGCATATGCGCATAATTATTATGAGAAATTCCGCAAGTACATAGAAGTAATCTAGAAAACCCATCAAACTTTATATGAACAAAACATATATTTAGTATATACAGACCTTCATTTCATGTTGGATGTCCTTTGGAGATATAAATCCTCCCAACAACACAATTTTCTTCCAGATGATCATTTCCTACATTTATTAAAAAAAATTAATTCCACATTCGAGATTATAATTGTGGAAGTACTCAATCTGTAATTAAAGTTAACATTAACATTAGTACCAATAACAAATCAACAAAATTTATAAGTTTCCAAAAATTGATGATCACAATTAATATATACCACTCCTCTTCGGTATAAGGCCTTATGGTTTCCTTCATTTGAACAAGTTACAATAAATGCTTTTTCAGTTGTTTGCAAGGCCATCCCACAACTTAAAGGAAACTAATCGAGCGAGGCAAATTCACAGACAACGAGATCCTTTCCCGCTTTATTCATTGTTTTACAACGAATGAAGTTAAAACTAAAAGTTAATAAAAAATCAAATTGATTTAGGTAATGTTAATGTGAAATACAAGTATGTGTAAGGGGTGTGCGAGAATTAACAAGTTCTTGCCAAAATTCAATATTTTGTAGATACAGATCCGACTTTTGCAATAATGTCAACTAATAGAAAGTAAGGAAGATTACCAACAGTCGTATATAGGTATATATGAGACATCCTATTATCACTATAAATTTGCAAAATCATAAGGGTTTTATCACATTGTTTAAAAAGAAATAAAGAGGAACAATAATTTCAAGAAACAGGGGGAATAGATAGTAATTTCAAGAAACCTGATGTCGTTGCTTTGTTCTTCCAGCAAGATAACAATGATGATGAAGGATTTTGTAGAAACTGCGGTTGTTTTCAAACTAGAAGAAGATATATTAGTGGGTTGTTGAAAAATGATCGGTTGTTTATGGGGAAGATGAAAGAACAATTTGATTTGATTAAGGGTAATGATGATGGCGGTTAACTTTGTCTAAATATCTTTTGGCTGAAATTTGTGTAGGTAACTACACTACTATTTTGAGATTAAGACGAATGACAAATGGTTGAATCTTTTGATGCGTTAGTTATGACAAATGGTTGTAAGAAAGTACACTGTTATTTTGTTATTAAGACAAATGACAATGTCTTCATTCTCTATTGGACTAAATGTGTACAAATACAAAACTATGTTACCCCTTTAAGTCCTAACTGACTGTTTAAAAAAAACAATTTTTATTCATTTTGTAAAATTTTCATAATTTGTTTATTTTTTTTTTAAATTCAAAACATTTTAAGATACATGAAAATCTTGTTATTATAATAATTGAAAATAAAAATATAAATGCATCATCTCTTGACTTATAAAAATTACCTTCAAATTAAAAGCCATGCCTACCTTTTTCTCATTCCATACGAAAACATGCATTCCAAAATAGAGGTTTGTGTTCATCTTTCTCTCCAAATAAAATAAGTACAAAGTCTTATAACTTAATACCGGATGCATACAAGAGATAAGCCTTTTGTATAAGTTACCCTCACTCACTTATCAAAAACTCTCAAACACTTTTTTAAAAACTCAGTTTTGATACCGCTATAAAATCATAAGCTAATAAATTAAAAAGTGCTTATCATTTTAAATAAGAACTCCTAAACACCCTTTAATTACCATAAAGTAAAAAAAAAAAAGTCTTGCTTTGTAATGTGATTAAATAGTTGAAAGTTAATATAAAAGTCCCATAAACCCTTACAAAATCAAACAAACAAAACCAAAAAAATATCAAAAGAAACCCCATTTATTCGTTCTTTAACATCTCTATTCGCTCTTGTCTCTCTTCATTCATCTCGTCAATCAGGCTGACGACTTTGACCATCATTACCATGACTCTAACATCCTTGATTCTATCAACTATAAAGAAATATGATGCATGCATTTGTTAGAGAGATGATTTGAAGCTAGTTACGCATTGAAGCATCTATTCCTTCTCTTCATATTCCTTATAAGTCTCAACGATCATGGAGCGGATACGATCTTTTAGTTCGAGATCATTCTTGAAATCGTTCTTAGTATCTTTGATATGAACTTCTTTGTCTTGAGTTGTAGTCTTGGATTTAACAGCTATGTCGTTTGATTTCTTGCTTGGATAAATGATGATCACACTTTAAAAATAGAGTTATATAAAAACAATATGTTAGTACAAAATGAAAATGATAGATTGATCTTTTATATATATATATATATATATATATATATATATATATATATATATATATATATATATATATATATATATATATATATATATATATATATATATATATGGAAGTGTAGAACTCATAAGACGACTTAGAGGAGGATCTTAAATCATTTACTGAAAAAATGTGTTCACACTACCATATTTACCGTATTTTCTACAATATTTAAGATAGCATTATAAAATCGGGTTGGTTACAAAATCTGTCCACCTATCTCCATTAAGTGGTATTGATTTTCCAATAGACTCTATGAATAAACACATACTTCAGACCAATCAAATTTACCGTATTCATAACTTTCGCATACGAGCTCCGTTTTTGACGTTCTTTATATCCACGTGTTAGTAAAACTAAGATCTACAACTCTCTTGTTGACTCCGTCGGCTAATTATCGACCGATCTTAAATTTAGCAGTAGGAAGGGATTACACTATTAAATGTCCACGTAAAATTCGTAACTTCTTTATACGGACTCCGTTTTCGTCTGTCTTTTTATCGTTGAGTTCCTATTAATGAGATCTTCAACTCTCATTTAGGTCGCGTAGGCCAAAAACCGTTCGATCTAAAATTCGAGTTTCGGGTCGTGCACTACTAAGCCAAATCTTAGAAAAATCATAACTTCCTCATACGAAGTCAGATTTTGGGCGTTCTTTTTACGAACGCTCTCGGTTTAAAGTATACTAAAACTTTGGTTTAGATTACTAAGGCCAAAAAGTTCTCTATCGTAAATTCACTATTTTACGTTTCCCGGTGTCGTGCCGGTTTTGCCGCGAAACTTCGACGGGTCATAACTTCTTCGTTATAACTCGGATTCCGGCGTTCTTTATATGTACGGAATCCTTGTAACATATGCTACAAATTTTATTAATACTATTCCTTCTAAATAATCTTCCATCAAAAACTAATTTTTTATGCTCATTGTCTCTAAATTGCCTAGCCCGGATCTACGGCCGTTACAACTTCCCCGACCGTTGAGGCGTCTATATCCACCTTAGACCCGTGTTTGCCGTACCTGATATGCAAATATTGTCAAGGGAAGCTCGTGATAGGCTTACAGTCACTGATTTGCATAAACTGTGGAGAACACCAGAAGAAGGACCTCCATCCTGACCCTATCCCCTTAAGTTCAACCAATGGCTATAACTGGCTACTTCAATCCTTGAACTTACACGGATCGGTTAGGTTTTTACTCTTTACTTGCTTAATTTCATCAACAATACTCTTAAAATCCAACATAATATGGGTGATTACTTAGTTAACTTCTTATTTTCTTTCAAATCATGTCATCACTACCTTATAAACTAACTAGTTTTCAGATATGTTCTATGAAAGAGTTGGATCTTTGGCTGAAGGAAGTGGAGCCTCCAAATCTTGATCTAGATCACGATTTCTCTTCTCTGTTCCCTATTCTCTATTTTTTTTTTGTTAAATGATGTCTCTTGATTATTGTTGGATGATGTTTGTTGAACGGTTTTGTTGTTTAATATCGTTTTTTCCTTGTGAATGGTTGAAACCTATTTTATGTGAAATTATTTTTCCTTTATTGAATGGTGTGAATGTATAAATGTGGTAAAGGTGAAATCTCAAAGGTCTTACTTTAAATTCTTCAAAATCATCCTCTTTTGCCAGCCTTCACAATTGATCGGAGGAGAACAGGTTTTGAAACAAAAAAAGAAGTTGTTTATTGGTTCAAAAGTCAAGCCATATGAATATGTTTTATTTGTAGTTATTTGTTATCTGTAGGTACTCAATAATAATAAAAATTCACTTGATTGGTGTCTAATTTAATCATATTTCGCTTATCCCTTCATTAATGAATAATTTTGTTTTTGTTTCTATTGATTGATTATCAGTACATGCAACTAAGTTCAAGTAGATGGAGATGAATAGTCAAAAAGGAAACTTGTGTGTTCATTTGTGTGGGTCTAGAAGGCTGAAAATAGAGAACATAACGACATCATACATAAATCAAGGTATTTGTTTTCTTTTTTCTTTTCTTTCCAAATTTTGACCCAATTTTGTAGGTTTTGCGTTGTGTTCGTTATAATCACTTATGATTATAAACATGGTTGTACATATGATAAAAAGACACTGATAATAATCATTTCTGATTATAACAACACATGGTTTTCTACTGATCATTCATTTTAATATTTTGTTCATCTTTTTATTGTCTTTACATGTTATTGTCATTTTTGTAGATATTGATCAAAGAAAAAGGAATGCTAGAATTTTTTAGGTATCGTGTCTGCTCCTGCTCCTGCTCGTTACACAAGCTCGCAAGTCATTTGATTCAAATAGAAGAAAGGGGTTGCGACCGATTCAAGAAAATGGTTGATATACGGATGAATTTTGCAAAAAAAAAAATTCATTTGAAGTGGGTTAATCATTGTTGAATATAATTATGTATATATGTATGAAACTAGTATTGGCATATTCTTTTATTAATATAAATATATAAATGTATAAATTAAATCTATGGAAAATTTATTTTATGAATATAAGTTTTAATGTACTGGTTTTTATTTATCTGTTGCATATTCATGTATGATTAGTAGTTTATTTAAGAGTAGAAACATATATTTTATAATTACAAATGTTTTATTCATATATGATTAAAAACTTTTATGAATAATAAACTAGAAAAAAAAACTAATTTTAAACTAGAAAAAAAATTATTTAATAGAAAAATTAATATAAATTATCTTTATCACCTATTAATAAAAGAAATAAAAAAACCGGTTAATATTTTATTTTAGGTAAATAATCATTATCGCTAAATTTTAGGAATTTAAGATTTCAATTTAATTTGTTTTAATTTAAAAATAAATACACAATTACAAATATAGCCTTATAATATGATTGATCCAGAAGTGTTCTCGCGTTCTCAACCTTTTTGGTGTTTTCATTTGATCCTCCCCCTATATATATATATATATATATATATATATATATATATATATATATATATATATATATATATATATATATATATATATATATATATATATATATATATAATTTGATACAAATTTTCAATTTTGTACATTCACAACTCTAGAAAACATCATAAACTTTCTACACCACGTATAAGATGGACAACTTTCAATTTCAGGATCATTATCACTGTAAGCCATATTTTTTAAACTACCTAAATTATGGTTTATTATTGGGTAATCAAAAACAAATATGAAGTTATCTTTGAAATTATAATCGACAAAGCATGTATGAAACCATGAAAAACGTTTTCTTCTACAATAATGAAAAGTCAGACCAATGAGTTGCATTCAATAGTTTCAAACCTTGTTCTTAGGATAGCAATGTTGTTGCAATGATAGTCATCCCTATAACAAAAGTGGCCTCCATATTTCCCCTTTAGGATGAAAAATCCAAGTAGTCGAATCCAAAATACAATACTTTCAAAAGGAAATATTGTCTCTGTTAAGAGTGTAACACATTGGGATTTAGAGAAATCTAATTCAAGTTTTATCAAACTACTATATATATATATATATATATATATATATATATATATATATATATATTATGTACGATCATACCATTCCATCCCATAGAAAGAAGTCATGATACTCTGTCACCAAACATCTCTACATGAATGCGTTAAAGTATAGACTTGATACACTTTCTTCCGATGAAATTGTTTTCAAAAATCCCTAATGAAACACGTTGATAAACAACATCATCAGATGACGCGTCTCGGAAAACCCTACAACTAACAAAGTAAAAAAAATCGAGATTATCAACTACATAAAAAACAATCACGAGTGGAAATGGATGTTTCTGGTAATCGTTGAACGTTTGACTATGTAATAAAAATATATAGAACTTACACTCGTTTGGTCTTAGAAAGATCACTACAAAAGTTAATCTGATGCATGCTAGAATCTCAAACCATAATTTTGTTGAAAGGTCGAATACCCTACGCTATCAATGTCGAATGTAAACCAAAATTTCATTAGATGTTTGTAAGATGAAGATTAAGAACTTGAAAAAGTTTGTTTGTAAGGTTTAATTTGATAACAATGAAAATTTTCTTGGGGAAGAAAGTTATCAGGACTAATAACCAGAATGATTACATTAGGTCATTCATTATCGACGACAATGAAGTCAGAACTAGCGGGATGAGGTGTTGGAAAGAATAAATTACCTTGGCATACCCATTTCAACAATTCAACATGCACAAATCCCTTAAAGGAAATTTGTCTTTTCATTTCATAGTATAACGTTCAAATCTGAATTTGGATGAGACAACAATTAACCTTTTTTAGAAAATTGATTTTCAAGCCTCAAATTAAAACTAAAGTTTATGTCATTTAAGTTATCATATTTTCATTATATATATATATATATATATATATATATATATATATATATATATATATATTATGAACAATATAGTTTGGAGTAGGTGGTTTTGTGGTTTGGCGTATGTAGTTAGTTTTGGTTGGGTACTATTCATCATAGCGTGTAGTTAATACTTTGTTCAACCCCAACGCTTCTAGATTCCTCCATTGTCTCTCAGTCTCTCACTCTCCCTCACCTAAACATGAAGCCTCTGATACTACATGTGGGCGGTCTTTCTATCTGCTCTATCTATTATCTTTGTCTCTCTCTATCTATCTCTCTCTTTCTCTCTCTCTCTCTCTCTTGATCAAATATGTCTGCTCTTTCTATATCTCTTATCAGTCTGGCGTTTGAAGTCAAGTAGTTGCAGATTCGTCGACCCACCTTCGGATGTCCCTACATTCGCCGACTTATTATGGAAGTTCCTTTATATCCGCGTACTCTTTCAAACCCTAACCCTAGTAGTATCATATTATTTTCATTTGGTGAACCCTTTGATAAAACAATCACTAGGAATTGTGTGATTTTGGTATTTTAAGTATAGGAATTGTGCGATACGTAGCCCTAAATTTTTGCTCCAGCGATGCCAAAGCCTCCGACAAAGGTCTTTGTTCCTTCCTATTTACGTCGATGGAGAAAAAGGGGGAGCCAATCTGAATACATACAAACCAAGAAAGTTTTTGCTCTAAACGATCTTATTCTGGCTATAACGCTAAATTGCGAGCATTTTATCTTAAGTTTCAGTATAACAGATAGTAAATGTGAAATTGAATTAAAGAATTGCTACCAAAAATTATGTATACGAACACACATACCGTTTCATCCCAACGAAACTAACTTTAAACTGTTATTTTCAACTGATATTCCTTTAGGTATTCTTTTAAATGATTTATTGAAGAAATTATAATCTCCAACGTATGTGAACCTCTTTTATATGCATTACATCTCCTTAAATTATTACTATGACTTTGTCATCCTCCTATTTTTTACTATGGTTGTAACGAAGAATTTCCTCAACAAATAATTCTGACTATGTCATTTTCCACATGTTTTTGCTATTTTGTCACACCCCGGCCGAGGCTGCGGAAAATGTCGGGTTGTGCGACTTAGTTCATGGATAACAAGTAAATTGAATATATAGCATAAGTACAACAATAAAAAAAACAGCTTTTGTATTTCATCTTGATGGTTGAATACATGGTTCTTATAGGTAATAGTATAATACGTGAATTTCCTTAAACAGATAGGCAGGCATAACAAAACTTGTAAACTAGATAGCATGAAATCCATGACTAATCTGTCGTCTGAATTGCTTGATTACTGATTCCCTGAGAATACATGTAGTTTTGAGGGTCAATAGAAGCTTGGTGATAGTTACAGGTTTTCTGATAACAGCAGTGATACTTTTAAAAAGTCTAAAAAGTATTTTCTTTGTAAGTTAAACCATAAAACTGTGTTTATAATGAGTCTTTGAATTAGGGGTGGCAATTTATGACACGACACGACAAAAATACACGAAACGAAACGAAATTGGGACGAAACTGAAATTTGAATTCGTGTTCGTGTCGTGTTCGTGTTAACAGTAAAAAACACGATGTCGTGTTCGTGTTCAAAATTCGACACGAAATTGACACGATTTAGTAGTTCTTTATCGTGTTTTTCGTGTTTGTCGTGTTTTTCGTGTTATATTTGATAAAGTATTCATTAAATAAACTAGTTTTTAGTAGATGTTATATTTGTCGTGTCGTGTCGTGTTTGTCGTTTTGTAATTCGTTCGTTTTCGTGTTAGTTAGAAAAAACACGACATCGTGTCGTGTCGTGTTCGTGTTACATAAAACATTGTCGTGTCGTGTCGTGTTAGACAGAAACACGAAACGATAGCACGATTTGCCACCCCTACTTTGAATAACCATTGAAAACCAAAAGATGTCTTTACATAAGTAAATTCATACTTAAAACTGTTTTTGTAAAGAGTATTTGAATAACCATTGAAAACCAAAAGATGTCTTCGCATAAGTAAATCCATACTTAAAACTATTTTGATTGAAACCAAATCCATGGTTTTGTAGTGTTAGATAGATAGATAGATAGATAGATAGAGAGAGAGAGAGAGAGAGAGAGAGAGATTCTAGTTAATATTTATAGTGACTCTTATAACCAAGCTATGTGACTGGATATACCCCTTACAACGCTTCATTGTGCATTGCAATAGGGATTGTAGATACTTATCACCCGCGTCGATTGATCGGTCAAGGTTGTAGCTAGCAACCGCAGATAGGGATGTCAACCCCGTATAGATCTATACATACGTATCTCGCTCCGAAGATTAGCGGTTATAGTAGTGTGGGTATGCTAAGTGTTTAGACTTAACTAAGGTATATGAATAGCTCTCAGCCCTAACTTATATGTGAATAAGTCACTAGGCATAATGAATTGCATAAAGTTTATAAAAGCCAAGAATGTTTGGTATATACGTAAAAGTGTAATATACTTACTTTTATAAAGAGGTACGTCTCAAAGTAGTGATCATAAGTACATATATACATTCTAAGTTATAATATTTTTAATTTATATACATATACACACAGACACACACACACACACACACATATATATATATATATATATATATATATATATATATATATAACTATCAAAAATAGAACCTAGGCTCTGATACCATTAATTGCGGAACAAATTAACAAGTAGTTTCAGATATTTTTTGATGATAAAAATCATACATTAGTTTATAAAACTGTTTTCTATCTTTGCTTATAAACTTATGATTACTGATTAGAACTTGTAAAGCTTTTAATTGATTACAATAATAATGACGATTAGCTTGTATCTTTGAATCAGACATGATGAATAATAAAAGAACAAAAGTTATTTAAATATTTCAAGCATGAATTTGATTAACTTGATTATTATTAAATGCGAGTATTATTTTAACAAAAATTTCAAACTTTGTAGAATTAATAGTTAGAATAACTCGAAATGAGATTGCCATAGAGATAATACAACAATTGAATAAAATTCTTTATATATTACCTTCTTTTAAATTACAATCAGAGCATCCGTCTGGAGCAAGTATGATTTGAAAATCTAAAGATTTTGAACATCTAGAAGTAGATAGGAGAACACTTTTCTTAGACATGAACTAAACATTAGAGAGAAATTTAATGAGAGAAATTTTTAGAGAACCTAGAGATGATTCTAATTAAAACATATCTCCTCAATATATAGGAGTCTTGGAGTCTTGAAATATCTTGAAACGGGAAACCGAAGGATTACCGGATCAATCTTGAGAATTATTGAATCAACTTGCATTTGTCGGAGTGTAGATGTGGCAGACAAAACTGTAAAGCTTTTGACAAATTGGCATCATATTTTGTCATTTTTTGATAATGGAAAATCTTCTTTTGCGATAATGGAGCATCTTCTTTCATCTTTGTAAAAGTTGTTTGTTTTCTTGTAATAATTTAACATCTTATCTCTGCAGAGGATTTGATAATATTTTTGATAATTGATGTACTCACACAGTGTATAAATTTGATAACAGTTGAATAAATACTAACACAATTTGATAACACGTAGTACTACCCCCCCTTGAATAACAAACACTTTTGCAAAATACCTAAAAAGGTATGACACCAAGGGTGGAGGGTGAAATACGAAATGAAAGAATACCTTACATTGAAGGTATAACACCAAAATTAAAAATTTAATTAATCTGCAAATGGATCATCAAAAGGATCTTGAGCATCTTGAAAATTATTTTTGACAGATGAGGGAGAATTTTCTGAATTAGTTGGAGAATTGCGAATTTCTTGAAGTAATTGTTGTAGATCTTCAGGGGAAGAATTTGCAGCGGCACGAATTTTGCTAATAAGATTAGCATCTGGAGAAGATAGACTCTTGATAAGATTCGCTTCAATTTCTGGCTTTTGATTATACATTGATTGATAATGATTGAAAACAGCCTGCTCGTTTGCTTGAGAAATTGTGACTTTATCCCACCATTTTAGACGAAATTGTCTATTGAGCCAAGGGGGATTTAAGTCTGTTGCTTCTTGATAAGAGAATGTCCAGGACATGATCCATGGAACTTTGAATAACATGGTGAACTGTAACAAATATTCAAATTCTGGGATTTGTTGAATAAATAGTTCTTTGAATTTAGAAAATCCTTTGAGAATTTCAGTGGGTAAACAAATAGGAACAAGTCCCATATAACGATACCAATTGACAAACCATCTGGGGTATTCACAGTTGAAATTTTTATCAAAGAAAATGAACCATGAATGAGAATAGTTTCGAAGAAAAAATGCTTTAGTCCAAGCTTCTTGGTAATCATAATATGAATATCTTGGATAAGCAGGGAATTGATAAAGGGGTTTTTCGAAGGAAAGATTGGATGACCAATTTTCTGGAGAAATGATTTTAAGAATTCGGGCTTTGCTAAAATCAATAGATCCTTCCTTATTATTAGAACGGTGATCAATCTGAACAGATCCAGATTCTTGTAGAATGGTTTGATAATATTCTCGAGATTTGTAAGAGTTTTCATGAAAGGTTTTTCCTCGACCAAAGAGGTGTTCAGTAAGAACATGAAAACCTTGATTAAGCTTAAGAATTTGAGAATCTTCAAGTATTTGGATTTTCAAGAGATTTGGATTGAGAACATAAGGGGCTTTATTTGTAGGTTTAGGATTTGTTGAAATTTGTGTTTCAGAAGGAATAGGTTTTGAAAAAGGGCTAATTGATTGAACTGGAGAAATGTTTGGAGTAGCTAGTTTTGATTGTAGCATGTTTGAATAAAGTTGAGAATTTTTTGCAATTGGAGTTAATGGGGAAAAACGATTTTGACTTGAGAAAGGAACAAGCTTTTGATTAACTGGTTTCTTGTCTTCAATCTTGGAGGAAGACGATGAACTCATTTTCCCTGCAAAAATTCACGAGAAAGAAAATCTGGTAATGAATTGCTTTCTCCTTTTATAAATTCAATATCGAAATCAAAATTGCCCAACAATGCTTGCCATCTAGCAAAAATTTGTTTAGAAATAATATTTTTAACATCTTTTTCTAAAATTGATTTTGCAGATTGACAATCAATTCTTAATAAAAACTTTTTCATAAATAAATCATCTTCAAATTTAGTAATACATAAAACAATACTTAAAATCTCCTTTTTAACAGTTGAATAATTCTTTTGAGTATTATTCCAAGCACCTGAATAAAAACGAACCAATTGTTCTTCAGAGGAATTTGATAATTTTTGTTTTAAAATACCTCCAAATCCAATATCACTAGCATCAGTTTCGACTATGATATTAGCATGAGGATGTGGTAAATTTAAACAAGGTAAAGAAGGAATTTTTTGTTTTATAAGTTTAACAATATTAGTATGTTCTTGAGTCCAAGGTTCTGGATTGTTTTTTAATCTATTATAAAGAGGTTTGCAAAGAGTTCCTAAATCTTTGAAAAAATCATGAATATAATTTAAACATCCTAGAAACCGTTGAAGTTGTTTTTTATCTATAATTTCATCAGGAAATTTATTAGAAAATTCTAAACTTCTTATAATAGGTTTAATAGTATTATTAACAATGTTATGTCCTAAAAATCTAATTTCATTTTGAAATAAATGCATTTTCTTAGCTGAAACAGCTAAGCCATTTTTATAAATTAAATCATAAAACTGATTTAAATGTTTGAAATGTTGATCAATAGATTTTGAAAAAATAAGAACATCATCAATATAAACAATTGAAAAACTATTTATAGGAATGATAATATCATTCATAACGTTTTGAAATTCAGAAGGAGCATTCTTTAAACCAAAGGGCATAACGTTCCACTCATAATGTCCAAAAGGAACATTAAAACCTGTTTTGTATTTATCTTCTTCATGAATTTGAATTTGCCAAAAACCAGATTTCATATCGAATTTTGAAAATATTTTTGAATCATAAAGTTTTTTCAATAAATCTCTTTTATTAGGAATAGGATATCTAATCCAATCTAAAACTTTATTTAAAGGTTTATAATTGATAACTAATCTTGGTGATCCTCTTTCTAATTCAGCAGCATTCATAACATAGAAAGCTGAACAAGACCAAGGAGATTTAGAAGGTCTAATTAATTTTTTGTCCAATAAATCTTGAATTTCTTTTTTACAATGAGCTTCTAATTCATTATTCATATGAATAGCTCTTGATTTTGAAGGAATATCTTTTTCATTAAAAGTTTTAATATAAGGTAATTTGACAATGTGTTGTTTTCTGTTCCAAAAGGCGTTTGGAATATTTGAGCAAACATTATTTTCAAACTTTTGTTTTAAAGCTATAATTTTGTCTTGAATATACTTATCTTGTAATTGATTATGTATACGAAAATCATTAATTTCATTGATAAGGTAATTTGCTTGTTTTGTTTTATAATTAAGAATATTAGAAGTTGAATAAGACGGAGGTTCACAAAATTTAAACATAATTTCTTTTCCAAAAACTTTAGTAATAATTCCATCATCTTGAACCATAAAAGGATATAATTTAGTAATAAAAGGTGTTCCTAAAATTAAAGGAGAAGTAAGATTTTTTACTAAAATTAAATGAGTTTTATAACAATAATCTTGATTGTTACAAATATGAACATCGGAAACTTTATAATTTATTTTTAAACTGGTTCCTTCAGCTCCAGTAAGCCTAGAAGAAGTTTTTTCATAAAATTGAGTGGGAAATATACCTTCTTGTATACAGTTCATATCAGCACCACTATCAATTGGAGCAGTAATATCCATTTTAAAATTATCCTTTACTAAAGTTATTTGAGTATTCCATTTTTGAGAAATTTGATCATTTATAATTCTTTCGATAACCTTTTCATCTTTATTATCATTATTTTGAGAATTAATAATATTTTTTCCCTTTTCAAGAGTTATAATTTTGCCTTTAATTTCTTTTATGTCTTGTTTAACTGATTTTAATTCTTCTTGAAGTTCTTGCATGGAAATGGGTTTTGTTTCAGAAAATCTTTCATATATGTCCTTTAAATTAAAAATTTTTGTATTATCTGAAACAGAATTTTCATTCTTATTAAGCATTTGTTTTATTAACAGTTCTTGGATATTTTTATCTTTAATGGAATCTAAATTTTTTAAAAGATCTTTGTCATTGTTTGTAAGGACATTAATTGAATAATTACAATTACATTTTCCAACACATTCACATGTATCAGAATCTTCCGAACTTGAACTATTTTGCTCTAAAATGTTTAAATCATTTTCTTGAAAATCGGAAAAACTAGAATCAGAATTGGAATCAGAATTTAACATAATTTTTCTAATTTGTTCTTTTAATTCTTCCGAAATATTTAATTCATTAATTTTTGTTTTTGCATAACAATTATTAGCATTATGACCATTACGACCACATTTATGGCAAATAATAATGTCTTTTGATTTTCTTTTAGATTTTTTATTAGATTGTTTATAAGGGTTTTTTGATGTTGAAAATTTATTTTTCTTATAATTCTTATAATTTTCTGTTGTATTATATTTCTTTTTCTTGAAATATTTTGAAGACTTTTTATTATATTTTTTGGTTTTTGAAGTAGACGGACCTGTTAATGGTTGATAACCATATTGTTGACAAAAATTTCCTAATTCATTTTTACTATTAATTCTATCCTTTTTAAGTTTTTCTTTAAATCTAAGATCAGCACAAATAGCTAATCCTTCTTTATTAATATAATTAATTAAATCTCCATAAGTTAGGTTTTGATAAGGAATTGTATTATTAAAATTTTCTCTTAATTTTTGTCTAATTCTTTCGGCAAAAAGTTTTGGAAGTCCAGCAATAAAACGTTCTTTCCAATAAGATTCTTTACAATCAGGTCTTGAAAAAACTTTAACGAGATAATTATCTTTGTACCATCTGAAATCAGTTAATTTTCTACAATGTAAGTTCATTAGAATTTCAGAAGTTCTTTCTTGAAAAGTAGTAGGATCTCCTACAAAGTTTTTGATTATAGCAAAAATTAAAGTATTAACCATATCATCTTCTTGAGTTTGAATAGGTAAATTATTTTCTTGTTTTATAACGGTTTTCTTGGCAGTCATTATAAAATTCTTTTCTTCTGGTGTAATATAGAAATCCCACCAACCTTTAAGAGTACCAGTAAACCCAGAAATAATAATATTAACAATTTGAAGTTGAGTATTATTGTGAGACTTGTAAGCATTAGCTGCCATGGTCATTTCTTGAACAATATTAAGAATTTGATGTTCAGAGTTACCATCGATATTCCATTCGTAAACAGAGGTACCATCGTAAGCTGAACGATCATATTGAAAAGCTCTTTCTTCAATTTGAACGTCAGGAAGAGAAGGTCTATTCCAATAATTTTTAATAGTTGGTTTTGGATTATTACCAAAAGAATTAATCTTATTTAATCTTGAAAAATCATTTGTAAGCTGATTTATATCATCATTATCATTTATGAATTGTTGAGTAAGATTGTCTAAATTTAATTCACTTTCATTATTACTTTCGTCAGATTCGTCAAAAAAGTCATTATTTGTTTTTAACATATTTATAGATACGTTTTTTGAAATACGAAAATTAGTAAGTCTTTTT
This sequence comes from Lactuca virosa, assembly GCF_052849685.1. Lineage (NCBI taxonomy): Eukaryota > Viridiplantae > Streptophyta > Magnoliopsida > Asterales > Asteraceae > Lactuca > Lactuca virosa. The sequence continues at coordinate 306,558,852 of NC_136433.1, read as the reverse complement.
TCTAATTCATCAATTAAATCTTTATTTCCAAGATTAAAATTTCCATTTATTTGATGAGGAATAAAGCTGACATTACTAGAGCTTGCTATATTATTATAAAATTTTTTTGTTTCAATTTTATTTTCTTTTGATAACTGTAAATTTATAGTATTTTCTTCAATCCTATTTAGTTGATCTGAAATAGTTAAAAGAGTTTCATTCGAATAATTATTTTGATAAATAATATTTTGAAAACATTTTTCATTTGTTATCTGACTCGGAACTTTAACTAAAGGAGTTGCAATAAAATTATTATCAATAATGATTTCCTTTTTTGGCGGATATTCAGAAATAATTTCTTGATTAGTAATAACATCCTTGTATGTTTTTGAAGAAACAGGAAAAACAGTTTGCATTTTAAAAGGATAATCTATATTATGTTTAGGAACATAAATCAATTCGAACCATTGAAAAAACGGAGAGTGAATTTGATTTGATAAAACATAATCTTCCCAAAGACCAAAATGTAAAAATCTTATATAATATGAAAAGTTTTCTTCATGCCAAATTCTTTTTGTATTATTATAATCTTTATAATATTCTTCTTCTTTTAAATAATCAAAATTAACATATGAAGGTATTTTAGAAATATCTATATTAATATTCATTTTAACAAGTTGATTGATTTATTCTGAAAGATATATTTTTAATAATACTAAGTTGAGCACTAATAACAATATATTTATTTTTAATCATTTTTGATAAACAATATATTATTTCCTTTTGAATATTATAATTATATGTGTCCTTTTCAATATTAGATAATTTAATTTCTTCGTCTTCTTTAAGTTGTTTAATTCTATTTATTTCTTTAGAAACGCTTGCAATAATTTGCCATCTAGTCTTTAATAAATTATTCCAAAAAGTATTATTATTACAACAACTAATCTGTCTTTTAGAACTCATTAACACGTATATTTAGATAAATTTGTTAAATAATTATCAAGATGTATATTAAAGGTTTTTAATACTGCTTTTATGTTATTAATTTCTTGTTCTAATTCTAATAGTTCTTTATCATTAATTATTAAATTTATATTTTTTAATTCTAATACCTTTTCTTGTAAGAGTTTTTTAAATATTTTTATTGAATTTCTTAATCTTTTAATAGCAGTAACTCTATTTCTGTTTAAAGAATTACAATTTATTTGAACTTTATTACTCATAATTGTTGTCTATAATTTTGAAGTTCATTAATAAAATCAGATTTAGTAGGACTTGGTAAACTTGTATCACTAGTTTGATCTTCTTGATAAAGAGGTTTAGGAATAGAACTAGAATAGTCAACAGTTTTTAAATTTAAAGACTTTGATTTTGAAAACGAAGATTTAGAAGTACCAATTTCAGGAATAGAATTAGTAGAAAATCTAGATGATGAAAAATTTATATCAACTGAGCCATCATTATGCTCAATTATATTTGAAATTTGTTTTGAAGAATCTAAAGATTTTGGTTCAATAACATTTTGTAAATTCCAATTACATGATTGAGTAATTTCTGACCATTTAAGTCGTTTAGGCATATGAACTTTTGTATGATTAGTATTTGCTTCGTAAATAATTGTTTCATTTCTTGGACTTGACAAACGGGTTTTTGGTTCTAAAGTAGTTGTCATGGTTTTATAACAAACACGATAAATGATTGCTAAAGGTTTAGAGTTATTTTTAAATTCTAAATTCTTTGTTTCAACAGTTAAAACCAAAGTGTCTAAAATATTTTTGTCAAATAATCCTACAGAAAAATTTGGATAACAATTAAAATAAATTGGTCCATTTGCGATATTTGTTTCTGCCATAGCTAAAATAGAATTTTGAAAATCTGTATGTCTTTTATCTCTTAATATTAAGAGAACAGGAGCATCAACACCAATTCTAAAAAGAGGTTTGATAGCAATTTGAACAAGACCTAAATGAAGAAATTTATATTTTTGTCTATGTTCAAAAATAGATCTTGATGATAACAAATTTATATTTTGTTGGTCTTGACCAATGGATAGGGTTTGTTCAGTCATTTTAATTGAGTAACTTTGAAAATAATCAAAAGTCCCTATTCTATAAATTGTATTTATATTTGTTTTAGGTATAGTCCAATCATTTAAATTTTGTTCTATATTATCAATAGTTTCTTCAATAGAGTTTATATGGTTATCATCATAATCTTGTTCTTTATTCATGATATTTTTACCAGTATCATATTTTTTAGATAATATGCGTGAAAATCTACTCATATTTGATTAATTTTAGTTTAAAGATTTTATAAGAAAACTTACTTGTTCTATTTAGGATGAACAGAGAGGGCATCGGCCGAACGATGATTGTGGTCCGGCTCCGCGACTTACCATACTTGCACGTCTTACGCTAATCCAACCAATCACTGGTCTGGTCTCTGTATCATTCTTAACAAAACTCATAATTTTCTTAAAATTCTTCAAACAAAAATTAACCAAATAACAAACAGAAATATCATACATAACTATCAAAAATAGAACCTAGGCTCTGATACCATTAATTGCGGAACAAATTAAAGCTTTTAACAAGTTAACAAGTAGTTTCAGATATTTTTTGATGATAAAAATCATACATTAGTTTATAAAACTGTTTTCTATCTTTGCTTATAAACTTATGATTACTGATTAGAACTTGTATAGCTTTTAATTGATTACAATAATAATGACGATTAGCTTGTATCTTTGAATCAGACATGATGAATAATAAAAGAACAAAAGTTATTTAAATATTTCAAACATGAATTTGATTAACTTGATTATTATTAAATGCGAGTATTATTTTAACAAAAATTTCAAACTTTGTAGAATTAATAGTTATTTGAATCAGAATTTAACATAATTTTTCTAATTTGTTCTTTTAATTCTTCCGAAATATTTAATTCATTAATTTTTGTTTTTGCATAACAATTATTAGCATTATGACCATTACGACCACATTTATGGCAAATAATAATGTCTTTTGATTTTCTTTTAGATTTTTTATTAGATTGTTTATAAGGGTTTTTTGATGTTGAAAATTTATTTTTCTTATAATTCTTATAATTTTCTGTTTTATTATATTTCTTTTTCTTGAAATATTTTGAAGACTTTTTATTATATTTTTTGGTTTTTGAAGTAGACGGACCTGTTAATGGTTGATAACCATATTGTTGACAAAAATTTCCTAATTCATTTTTACTATTAATTCTATCCTTTTTAGGTTTTTCTTTAAATCTAAGGTCAGCACAAATAGCTAATCCTTCTTTATTAATATAATTAATTAAATCTCCATAAGTTAGGTTTTGATAAGGAATTGTATTATTAAAATTTTCTCTTAATTTTTGTCTAATTCTTTCGGCAAAAAGTTTTGGAAGTCCAGCAATAAAACGTTCTTTCCAATAAGATTCTTTACAATCAGGTCTTGAAAAAACTTTAACGAGATAATTATCTTTGTACCATCTGAAATCAGTTAATTTTCTACAATGTAAGTTCATTAGAATTTCAGAAGTTCTTTCTTGAAAAGTAGTAGGATCTCCTACAAAGTTTTTGATTATAGCAAAAATTAAAGTATTAACCATATCATCTTCTTGAGTTTGAATAGGTAAATTATTTTCTTGTTTTATAACGGTTTTCTTGGCAGTCATTATAAAATTCTTTTCTTCTGGTGTAATATAGAAATCCCACCAACCTTTAAGAGTACCAGTAAACCCAGAAATAATAATATTAACAATTTGAAGTTGAGTATTATTGTGAGACTTGTAAGCATTAGCTGCCATGGTCATTTCTTGAACAATATTAAGAATTTGATGTTCAGAGTTACCATCGATATTCCATTCGTAAACAGAGGTACCATCGTAAGCTGAACGATCATATTGAAAAGCTCTTTCTTCAATTTGAACGTCAGGAAGAGAAGGTCTATTCCAATAATTTTTAATAGTTGGTTTTGGATTATTACCAAAAGAATTAATCTTATTTAATCTTGAAAAATCATTTGTAAGCTGATTTATATCATCATTATCATTTATGAATTGTTGAGTAAGATTGTCTAAATTTAATTCACTTTCATTATTACTTTCGTCAGATTCGTCAAAAGAGTCATTATTTGTTTTTAACATATTTATAGATACGTTTTTTGAAATACGAAAATTAGTAAGTCTTTTTTCTAATTCATCAATTAAATCTTTATTTCCAAGATTAAAATTTCCATTTATTTGATGAGGAATAAAGCTGACATTACTAGAGCTTGCTATATTATTATAAAATTTTTTTGTTTCAATTTTATTTTCTTTTGATAACTGTAAATTTATAGTATTTTCTTCAATCCTATTTAGTTGATCTGAAATAGTTAAAAGAGTTTCATTCGAATAATTATTTTGATAAATAATATTTTGAAAACATTTTTCATTTGTTATCTGACTCGGAACTTTAACTAAAGGAGTTGCAATAAAATTATTATCAATAATGATTTCCTTTTTTGGCGGATATTCAGAAATAATTTCTTGATTAGTAATAACATCCTTGTATGTTTTTGAAGAAACAGGAAAAACAGTTTGCATTTTAAAAGGATAATCTATATTATGTTTAGGAACATAAATCAATTCGAACCATTGAAAAAACGGAGAGTGAATTTGATTTGATAAAACATAATCTTCCCAAAGACCAAAATGTAAAAATCTTATATAATATGAAAAGTTTTCTTCATGCCAAATTCTTTTTGTATTATTATAATCTTTATAATATTCTTCTTCTTTTAAATAATCAAAATTAACATATGAAGGTATTTTAGAAATATCTATATTAATATTCATTTTAACAAGTTGATTGATTTATTCTGAAAGATATATTTTTAATAATACTAAGTTGAGCACTAATAACAATATATTTATTTTTAATCATTTTTGATAAACAATATATTATTTCCTTTTGAATATTATAATTATATGTGTCCTTTTCAATATTAGATAATTTAATTTCTTCGTCTTCTTTAAGTTGTTTAATTCTATTTATTTCTTTTAGAAACGCTTGCAATAATTTGCCATCTAGTCTTTAATAAATTATTCCAAAAAGTATTATTATTACAACAACTAATCTGTCTTTTAGAACTCATTAACACGTATATTTAGATAAATTTGTTAAATAATTATCAAGATGTATATTAAAGGTTTTTAATACTGCTTTTATGTTATTAATTTCTTGTTCTAATTCTAATAGTTCTTTATCATTAATTATTAAATTTATATTTTTTAATTCTAATACCTTTTCTTGTAAGAGTTTTTTAAATATTTTTATTGAATTTCTTAATCTTTTAATAGCAGTAACTCTATTTCTGTTTAAAGAATTACAATTTATTTGAACTTTATTACTCATAATTGTTGTCTATAATTTTGAAGTTCATTAATAAAATCAGATTTAGTAGGACTTGGTAAACTTGTATCACTAGTTTGATCTTCTTGATAAAGAGGTTTAGGAATAGAACTAGAATAGTCAACAGTTTTTAAATTTAAAGACTTTGATTTTGAAAACGAAGATTTAGAAGTACCAATTTCAGGAATAGAATTAGTAGAAAATCTAGATGATGAAAAATTTATATCAACTGAGCCATCATTATGCTCAATTATATTTGAAATTTGTTTTGAAGAATCTAAAGATTTTGGTTCAATAACATTTTGTAAATTCCAATTACATGATTGAGTAATTTCTGACCATTTAAGTCGTTTAGGCATATGAACTTTTGTATGATTAGTATTTGCTTCGTAAATAATTGTTTCATTTCTTGGACTTGACAAACGGGTTTTTGGTTCTAAAGTAGTTGTCATGGTTTTATAACAAACACGATAAATGATTGCTAAAGGTTTAGAGTTATTTTTAAATTCTAAATTCTTTGTTTCAACAGTTAAAACCAAAGTGTCTAAAATATTTTTGTCAAATAATCCTACAGAAAAATTTGGATAACAATTAAAATAAATTGGTCCATTTGCGATATTTGTTTCTGCCATAGCTAAAATAGAATTTTGAAAATCTGTATGTCTTTTATCTCTTAATATTAAGAGAACAGGAGCATCAACACCAATTCTAAAAAGAGGTTTGATAGCAATTTGAACAAGACCTAAATGAAGAAATTTATATTTTTGTCTATGTTCAAAAATAGATCTTGATGATAACAAATTTATATTTTGTTGGTCTTGACCAATGGATAGGGTTTGTTCAGTCATTTTAATTGAGTAACTTTGAAAATAATCAAAAGTCCCTATTCTATAAATTGTATTTATATTTGTTTTAGGTATAGTCCAATCATTTAAATTTTGTTCTATATTATCAATAGTTTCTTCAATAGAGTTTATATGGTTATCATCATAATCTTGTTCTTTATTCATGATATTTTTACCAGTATCATATTTTTTAGATAATATGCGTGAAAATCTACTCATATTTGATTAATTTTAGTTTAAAGATTTTATAAGAAAACTTACTTGTTCTATTTAGGATGAACAGAGAGGGCATCGGCCGAACGATGATTGTGGTCCGGCTCCGCGACTTACCATACTTGCACGTCTTACGCTAATCCAACCAATCACTGGTCTGGTCTCTGTATCATTCTTAACAAAACTCATAATTTTCTTAAAATTCTTCAAACAAAAATTAACCAAATAACAAACAGAAATATCATACATAACTATCAAAAATAGAACCTAGGCTCTGATACCATTAAAGATAAAAATATCCAAGAACTGTTAATAAAACAAATGCTTAATAAGAATGAAAATTCTGTTTCAGATAATACAAAAATTTTTAATTTAAAGGACATATATGAAAGATTTTCTGAAACAAAACCCATTTCCATGCAAGAACTTCAAGAAGAATTAAAATCAGTTAAACAAGACATAAAAGAAATTAAAGGCAAAATTATAACTCTTGAAAAGGGAAAAAATATTATTAATTCTCAAAATAATGATAATAAAGATGAAAAGGTTATCGAAAGAATTATAAATGATCAAATTTCTCAAAAATGGAATACTCAAATAACTTTAGTAAAGGATAATTTTAAAATGGATATTACTGCTCCAATTGATAGTGGTGCTGATATGAACTGTATACAAGAAGGTATATTTCCCACTCAATTTTATGAAAAAACTTCTTCTAGGCTTACTGGAGCTGAAGGAACCAGTTTAAAAATAAATTATAAAGTTTCCGATGTTCATATTTGTAACAATCAAGATTATTGTTATAAAACTCATTTAATTTTAGTAAAAAATCTTACTTCTCCTTTAATTTTAGGAACACCTTTTATTACTAAATTATATCCTTTTATGGTTCAAGATGATGGAATTATTACTAAAGTTTTTGGAAAAGAAATTATGTTTAAATTTTGTGAACCTCCGTCTTATTCAACTTCTAATATTCTTAATTATAAAACAAAACAAGCAAATTACCTTATCAATGAAATTAATGATTTTCGTATACATAATCAATTACAAGATAAGTATATTCAAGACAAAATTATAGCTTTAAAACAAAAGTTTGAAAATAATGTTTGCTCAAATATTCCAAACGCCTTTTGGAACAGAAAACAACACATTGTCAAATTACCTTATATTAAAACTTTTAATGAAAAAGATATTCCTTCAAAATCAAGAGCTATTCATATGAATAATGAATTAGAAGCTCATTGTAAAAAAGAAATTCAAGATTTATTGGACAAAAAATTAATTAGACCTTCTAAATCTCCTTGGTCTTGTTCAGCTTTCTATGTTATGAATGCTGCTGAATTAGAAAGAGGATCACCAAGATTAGTTATCAATTATAAACCTTTAAATAAAGTTTTAGATTGGATTAGATATCCTATTCCTAATAAAAGAGATTTATTGAAAAAACTTTATGATTCAAAAATATTTTCAAAATTCGATATGAAATCTGGTTTTTGGCAAATTCAAATTCATGAAGAAGATAAATACAAAACAGGTTTTAATGTTCCTTTTGGACATTATGAGTGGAACGTTATGCCCTTTGGTTTAAAGAATGCTCCTTCTGAATTTCAAAACGTTATGAATGATATTATCATTCCTATAAATAGTTTTTCAATTGTTTATATTGATGATGTTCTTATTTTTTCAAAATCTATTGATCAACATTTCAAACATTTAAATCAGTTTTATGATTTAATTTATAAAAATGGCTTAGCTGTTTCAGCTAAGAAAATGCATTTATTTCAAAATGAAATTAGATTTTTAGGACATAACATTGTTAATAATACTATTAAACCTATTATAAGAAGTTTAGAATTTTCTAATAAATTTCCTGATGAAATTATAGATAAAAAACAACTTCAACGGTTTCTAGGATGTTTAAATTATATTCATGATTTTTTCAAAGATTTAGGAACTCTTTGCAAACCTCTTTATAATAGATTAAAAAACAATCCAGAACCTTGGACTCAAGAACATACTAATATTGTTAAACTTATAAAACAAAAAATTCCTTCTTTACCTTGTTTAAATTTACCACATCCTCATGCTAATATCATAGTCGAAACTGATGCTAGTGATATTGGATTTGGAGGTATTTTAAAACAAAAATTATCAAATTCCTCTGAAGAACAATTGGTTCGTTTTTATTCAGGTGCTTGGAATAATACTCAAAAGAATTATTCAACTGTTAAAAAGGAGATTTTAAGTATTGTTTTATGTATTACTAAATTTGAAGATGATTTATTTATGAAAAAGTTTTTATTAAGAATTGATTGTCAATCTGCAAAATCAATTTTAGAAAAAGATGTTAAAAATATTATTTCTAAACAAATTTTTGCTAGATGGCAAGCATTGTTGGGCAATTTTGATTTCGATATTGAATTTATAAAAGGAGAAAGCAATTCATTACCAGATTTTCTTTCTCGTGAATTTTTGCAGGGAAAATGAGTTCATCGTCTTCCTCCAAGATTGAAGACAAGAAACCAGTTAATCAAAAGCTTGTTCCTTTCTCAAGTCAAAATCGTTTTTCCCCATTAACTCCAATTGCAAAAAATTCTCAACTTTATTCAAACATGCTACAATCAAAACTAGCTACTCCAAACATTTCTCCAGTTCAATCAATTAGCCCTTTTTCAAAACCTATTCCTTCTGAAACACAAATTTCAACAAATCCTAAACCTACAAATAAAGCCCCTTATGTTCTCAATCCAAATCTCTTGAAAATCCAAATACTTGAAGATTCTCAAATTCTTAAGCTTAATCAAGGTTTTCATGTTCTTACTGAACACCTCTTTGGTCGAGGAAAAACCTTTCATGAAAACTCTTACAAATCTCGAGAATATTATCAAACCATTCTACAAGAATCTGGATCTGTTCAGATTGATCACCGTTCTAATAATAAGGAAGGATCTATTGATTTTAGCAAAGCCCGAATTCTTAAAATCATTTCTCCAGAAAATTGGTCATCCAATCTTTCCTTCGAAAAACCCCTTTATCAATTCCCTGCTTATCCAAGATATTCATATTATGATTACCAAGAAGCTTGGACTAAAGCATTTTTTCTTCGAAACTATTCTCATTCATGGTTCATTTTCTTTGATAAAAATTTCAACTGTGAATACCCCAGATGGTTTGTCAATTGGTATCGTTATATGGGACTTGTTCCTATTTGTTTACCCACTGAAATTCTCAAAGGATTTTCTAAATTCAAAGAACTATTTATTCAACAAATCCCAGAATTTGAATATTTGTTACAGTTCACCATGTTATTCAAAGTTCCATGGATCATGTCCTGGACATTCTCTTATCAAGAAGCAACAGACTTAAATCCCCCTTGGCTCAATAGACAATTTCGTCTAAAATGGTGGGATAAAGTCACAATTTCTCAAGCAAACGAGCAGGCTGTTTTCAATCATTATCAATCAATGTATAATCAAAAGCCAGAAATTGAAGCGAATCTTATCAAGAGTCTATCTTCTCCAGATGCTAATCTTATTAGCAAAATTCGTGCCGCTGCAAATTCTTCCCCTGAAGATCTACAACAATTACTTCAAGAAATTCGCAATTCTCCAACTAATTCAGAAAATTCTCCCTCATCTGTCAAAAATAATTTTCAAGATGCTCAAGATCCTTTTGATGATCCATTTGCAGATTAATTAAATTTTTAATTTTGGTGTTATACCTTCAATGTAAGGTATTCTTTCATTTCGTATTTCACCCTCCACCCTTGGTGTCATACCTTTTTAGGTATTTTGCAAAAGTGTTTGTTATTCAAGGGGGGGTAGTACTACGTGTTATCAAATTGTGTTAGTATTTATTCAACTGTTATCAAATTTATACACTGTGTGAGTACATCAATTATCAAAAATATTATCAAATCCTCTGCAGAGATAAGATGTTAAATTATTACAAGAAAACAAACAACTTTTACAAAGATGAAAGAAGATGCTCCATTATCGCAAAAGAAGATTTTCCATTATCAAAAAATGACAAAATATGATGCCAATTTGTCAAAAGCTTTACAGTTTTGTCTGCCACATCTACACTCCGACAAATGCAAGTTGATTCAATAATTCTCAAGATTGATCCGGTAATCCTTCGGTTTCCCGTTTCAAGATATTTCAAGACTCCAAGACTCCTATATATTGAGGAGATATGTTTTAATTAGAATCATCTCTAGGTTCTCTAAAAATTTCTCTCATTAAATTTCTCTCTAATGTTTAGTTCATGTCTAAGAAAAGTGTTCTCCTATCTACTTCTAGATGTTCAAAATCTTTAGATTTTCAAATCATACTTGCTCCAGACGGATGCTCTGATTGTAATTTAAAAGAAGGTAATATATAAAGAATTTTATTCAATTGTTGTATTATCTCTATGGCAATCTCATTTCGAGTTATTCTAACTATTAATTCTACAAAGTTTGAAATTTTTGTTAAAATAATACTCGCATTTAATAATAATCAAGTTAATCAAATTCATGCTTGAAATATTTAAATAACTTTTGTTCTTTTATTATTCATCATGTCTGATTCAAAGATACAAGCTAATCGTCATTATTATTGTAATCAATTAAAAGCTTTACAAGTTCTAATCAGTAATCATAAGTTTATAAGCAAAGATAGAAAACAGTTTTATAAACTAATGTATGATTTTTATCATCAAAAAATATCTGAAACTACTTGTTAAATATATATATATATATATATATATATATATATATATATATATATATATATATATATATATATATATACACGTACATGAAATAAGTTTGGTCTTTGAAATACTACCATCAGAAGTCGGAATTAGGATCCGTAAACTCTCAAGGTTTAGAAATTGAGTCTACTTTGTCCCTAATTTTTTTCCTGTGACCTGATATGAAAACTAACTAAGGTGAAACTGACCATTTTTACAGACTGATCTGAAAAAGGACTACAATGATATGCAGTTTTGGAAAAATAATAATAAATTGTATAAAGATCTTATGAACGTGTGCAAGTAGTCCCTGAAAAGGTGTCGATCTGAACTATTTGCATACAAGACGGTTTTGCAAACCATAAGGTTTAAGATGGGCAAAACAAGTCTTCAATGAACCATAAATTTTCACATAAAATCATAGCATTTTGTAGTATGTTTTTCAAGAGTGTTTTTGCATAAACGAAATATGTGAGCATGACAAAAGAAAGAATTATTAAATAAGACACATTGTTGAAAATAACGATTATAGTTTGTCTTTATTTAATTATGTAAAAGTGTCGGTAAGAATTATTGAGTGTATAATATTATGACATAAAGACCTATGTAAAGTAGTTTGTCATCTTGCAATCATACGATTGCAATAATGTAAAGAGTACGTGTATAGTTGGCTCTTTGAAGCCTATATAAAGGGCTTTGCCCTTAGTGAATAAAGCAGAGTGATTTGTGTTTAAGATTTGAGTTGTTCTCAATCTTCTTCTGTTGAAATAGTTTTCTATTTCTGAATAGCAGAACCCTATCCAAAAATATCCAATATAATCATATCTATAAAAAACAATCCATCATCAGATCATTACGACGCATCATTCAGGTATAATTATCTTAACCTATTTTTAATTCCGTCATGTTTTTCAATTTGGTATCAGAGCTAAGTAACGTTGTTATTATTCTTATTATTAGTTTGCATATTCAATCTATCGTTAATAAGAATATATGCATATGCAGCATCATAAACATGATAAGCATCATAAACATGATAAACATCATAAACATGATAATGAATAACCATTGTTTTTAAATAATCATATTTAAAAAGGTTATCAACAATTAAAATATTTATCGAAAAAAGATTTAATACCATAAATATGTCTCAAGATATTTTCAATTGTTAAATTACTTTTATTTCTTCATGATAGTATCATTTCGAGTTGTTTTAACTATTAATTCTACAAAATTTGAAATTTTTATTAAAATAATACTCATTCTTAATAATCAAATTAATCAAATTCATGCTTGAAATATATATTTATGTCTAACAAAATTTTGATGAATTGTATTCCTAATAGAAATATTATTTTAAGAATACAGCAAATCCAAGAATCTATAAATAATTTTAAGAAAAATCTCAAGGATTCTTACAAACCTAATAATCAAGGTACGATTTTAAACAATAACCATATTCATGATGTTAGATATTTCATAAGAACTAGTATTAAAATCCGTTACAAGCAAATACATCATCTAAAAACAAAACTATTTGTATTTTAAAACGTATGTCTTTTAAACATTATTATAATTACCACTACTATTTTTAAATAAATTTTAATCGTAACTTTAAATCTAAAATGAAACTAAACTATTATTATTATAAAACTATAATCATGAGTTTTTCAAGCCTAGATACAAATAAACAAGAATTAAATTTTTTTCGTAAAACATTGAAACAATCTAAAAAATTTCTTTTAGATTTAAAAATAGATTCTAACATATCAATAATAAATTGTATATCCAATATTGAAGCAATACATATAATAAATAATAGTATCAATTGGAAACAAGAACAAATAAAAAACCTTGAAAACAAGATAACAAAATTAATTTGTTAAATATGTTTAAAAAATAGAAAAAGCATTAATAATAACTACTTCACTAAGGAAAAGAAACAAAAAAATTTTATATATGGAAACTTTACAAGAAAAAGTAGAAACACTAACTAAATTATTTGCAGCATTAGAAATACCATCTGAAACTCAAGAAAATAATATAGAAATAGAAAATAATTCAGATAATAAACACGTAGAAGTAATATATGATTTTTCTTCAGATGATGAAAACCCTTATTCAAATCCATATAGAGATTCACAAAACAATTTTGGATTAAAACGAAAACAATCATATGTTGAAGATGATTATCAAAGTCAATATATTTATGGACCACCTTCATTAGAAGAAATTTTTTTATATAGACAAGGAATGGTTAAAAATAAACAAAATAAATGGGAAAAAATACCTCCTCAATACATACCTAAGTTATTTACATTTCCAACAAATTCAGATATTCTTTTTATTGATTGTGACCAAAATCCTGAAGCAAAAATTCAAGAATGGAGTAATAAAATGGGAATACAAATTCAGTTAACCGAAGAATTAAGAAATCTACACCCAAAACATTTTCTTAATTATATCATTCATAAAACACAAGGTAACGCATATCGTTTTCTTTCATCTCTTGATGAAACCGAAACGATGATGATAGCCACCACTGATGCTATGGAAACATTTAAAAATGTATTAAGCCGTCTTATTCAGGAATTCATAGGAAAACAAATTGAAGATAAAATATCAAAAGAAGCTTTTCAATTAGAATCATTATGGCATCTAACTAATTTACGAATTTGTAATATGTGTTATCTAGAACCATTTATATGCGAATATTCCGAACATTATTATAATTTAGATCCCACTAGAAAAAAAGCAGCGTTAGATATGTTCTATCAAAAACTACCATCATCAGTAAGCCAAAGTGTAATAAAAGATTTCCAAGAAGCGTTACAACAAAATAAAATTGCAGACACTCTAGGAGCACGAATAAGTATATTAAAAGCATGGATGCAGAAAAAATGTTTAGAAAAAAAAACAACACAAGATGCAAAAATAGATTTATGTTGTGACATCCTTTCTAATAAAGTAAATCAGTATGGTTGTAAAGAAAAACAACAAAGTAAAAAGAAAATTTGGAAAAAACAAACTTATAAACCCAAATATAAAGAATATTATAAACAAGGGGAAAGAAAATATTTCCGAAATAGAAAACAATATAAACAAAAATATCAATCCAAAACAAATTATTGCCCATCAAATAAAAAAGACTGTAAATGTTGGATATGTCAAGAAGAAGGACATAAAGCTTATGAATGCCCGAAAAAGACTAAAAAAGAAAAAGAAACAAATATATTAAAAATTGCATACGACCTTGGATACGAACCCATAGAAGATTCAGATATAAATTCAGATATAGATATTTATGCATATACAACTGATTCTGATTCAGATGCAGGTACATAACCCTATGGAAAAAGTATTATTAAAACTTGAGGGAAACCTCATATCTAACCTATCTGGAATATACATTGCTAAAAGCATACAATGGTACGAAAATACCATCTGAAGTAAACAATGATAAAGTATACAATGATATGAATATATCACCAAAAGCATACAGTGATATGAATATATCACCAAAAGCATACAGTGATATGAATATATCACCAAAAGCATACATTGATATAAAAATTCTCATATCATTATTTGAAACAAACAAATTTAAGCAATCATTCAGGTACTCAAGAAACGCAAACATTCAGTCCACAAATATATCGAAATGGAAGCAATCATGAAACAAATCAAACATCAGTTCAAACAGAAAGAAGATCAAGAAGCATCATTAATCAGACAACTCGAAGCAGTCAGACGAGAAAAAGAACAACTACGACAAACAATACAAATCTTATCATCTCAATCAGTACCTAAAGAAGAAACAGCTAGCAGTTCAACAACGAAGCAACCAAAAGAAGACATTCAAGAAATTTCATCCGATGATAGTCAGCCACAAACAATGCTCAAGTCAGAAAAACAACCTATAACACAAAATCCAGAAGAATATCCACCACTTCAAGCAGATCAAAATATAAAGAAATGGTACGTGATTTTCAACGGAGAAAACAAAGGAGTATATGACAATTGGGGAATCGCCAGTTCATATATTCTTGGAAGAAATATTATTCACAAAAGTTACAAAACAAAAAATGAAGCAGAAGCCGCATACAACGAAGCATACAAAGCAGTAATAAAAGATAACGTCGAATGCTCAAAAACAGTTCTCCTAACATCACAAAAACCTATATCCAGTTTTACACCACAAAAACCTGTATCCATCCCAAGATCTCTTAACCAATTAAATGCAAAAATTGCCCTTGAATCCATTCTATCAACCAAAGAAAAAGAAGCCATGAAAAAACCATCTGCCAAAAAATTTGCCGAATTATGGGACTGCCTAATCTCATACACCGAAGTCCATTCTCTAATGGGCTTTTACCCAGTAGCCAGACGACCAGGTCCTAAAGCAGTCTTCTTAGCCGACTTATCAGATCCTATGACTTTATGGGATTATTTTATTCATGGGTTCATCGACACCATCTATCTAGAAGGCACCAACCTACACTGCATCAGCGAATTCCCTTCTGCTGTGCAAACTATCATCAGAAATTATAAAATACGCTTTGCAAAACAGGAAAGAGGATTATTCATCAAGATGCATTCTAGCTACCCAATTTTTGACGAAGAATCTCAACTAATTGTCCCAAGTATTACTTTTGCAAACATGGGAATAAGCAACAGCTCAAAACCAACAAAAGATGATCTACCCCGTGAATCACCAACACAAGATCATTTAATTTTTGCACTCGCCAGTGTTTATTTAGCATCATCACGTATAGCCAATGGTAAAGATCAAAAGTCAAGAATCAGAGTGAATTATGCAAGTAAAACCTTCATCGTCTATTCTTTAACAGACAGTGAAATCACTCCGGAAGCAGTAAAAGCAATTGAAACATTCGAACAACCTTTCGAAAAATTTTCTCATCAATTGGTTGAATTACCTGCTGATATCAAAAAACAACTTTGTAAACATATTATGCATGCACCAAGACACAGTTGCAGTCATTGTTCAGAAAATACAGAAGAGACACCATTCATGGAGGATTAACGTCATACATACATGTCTTTTCGAAGGCGGGAGGAATGACGTAAGGCATGACAAAAGAAAGAATTATTAAAGAAGACACACTGTTGAAAATAACGATTATAGTTTGTCTTTATTTAATTATGTAAAAGTGTCGGTAAGAATTATTGAGTGTATAATATTATGACATAAAGACCTATGTAAAGTAGTTTGTCATCTTGCAATCATACGATTGCAATAATGTAAAGATTCTGTGTATAGTTGGCTCTTTGAAGCCTATATAAAGGGCTTTGCCCTTAGTGAATAAAGCAGAGTGATTTGTGTTTAAGATTTGAGTTGTTCTCAATCTTCTTCTGTTGAAATAGTTTTCTATTTCTGAATAGCAGAACCCTATCCAAACATATCCAATATAATCATATCTATCAAAAACAATCCATCATCAGATCATTATGACGCATCATTCAGGTATAATTCTCTTAACCTATTTTTAATTCCGTCATGTTTTTCAATTTGCAAATCTTAAACACAAATCACTCTTATTTATTCACTAAGGGCAAAGCCCTTTATATAGGCTCCAAAGAGATAATTACACACGGAATCTTTACATTATTGCAATCGTTTGATTGCAAGAAGACAAACTACTTTACATAAGACTTTATATCACATATATAATAATACTACACACTTATTGATGTTACCGACACTTTTACATAATGACAAATTACATATTCAATAATGTATGTCTTTGATATCTTCTCAATAATATCTTAATATCTTCAATATTCCTCCCGCCTCCAAAAGGACCTATTTGTAAATAATTTTTGCTTCCGTCATGGCTGATGTGGCTTCCATTCTCTTGTTAACGTATCCGCTATATGATTGTTGGTGCTTTTAATATACTTGAAGTATGGATGAAATTGATGTAGTTGTAATTGCCATCGGATTAATCGTCCTCGACAATACTCTTCTTGTAACTTATATCGCCAAAAACCAAGTAAATACTTGGAATCTGTGCGTAATTCGAATCTGGTTTGGAGTAGCTCAACTTTCCATTTTTTCAATGTTCTAAGACATGCTAGTGTTTCTCGTTCATGCAAACTGTAATTTTGTTCTGTTTGGGAAAACGTTCCCGATATATACTTGCATAGTTTCTGTTCATATTTATCTGTTTTTAATGCTTCAGATGATACATCTGTATCAATGTATGCTTTTGATGATATCTTCATATCACTGTATACTTTATCATTGTTTACTTCAGATGGTATTTTCATACCAATGTGTGCTTTATCATTGTATACTTTTGATGAGTTAGATATGAGGTTTCCCTCACTATCTAATCTCAATAATACTTTCCCCCGTATAATTGCTTTTAGGCATCCTGCCCAAGTGTCTTGTGATGCATCTGTTTCTACGATTAAGAAATCATCTATTTTTGCATTATATAAAGTAGGGAGAATTTGAATGTTTTGTTTTATATTCTGTACCAAAATAGTATCTGTATTGGTCCAAGACCAAGGTATTTTTTCTGATATTTTCTTTTGTAAAACTTTTCTTTCTTTTGCTAAATTTTTTAAAAATCCTTGTTCTGCAATATAATTTAAACAACCAAGAAATCGTTGTATTTGTTTTCTATTTTCAAGTTTATTAGGAAACATATTTAATTTTTCTCGTATATTGTCTGTTAATGATAATTGACCATTTCTCCAATTTTTTAATATCTTTCTTCTTCCAAAACATAAAGTAGCTCCTGTATCTATATGCGAAACTAGTTCTTTATCTTGTATTTTGGTTGTAATAAAGGTACTGTTTGGGTTAATATTTGTTTTTCTTTTACTCATTGGGGTTAGTTTATAAATTTCTACTTAATTTAATGTTTTTTCTTGCGAAGTTTTTATATTAACAAGTTGTGTTTGTTAGTATAGTTGAAACATTATGTATTGTTTCTAAATTACGGTTTTGTGATTTTTTATATTTCTTAATTCCTTCTTTTAATCGAGATATCTTTTTTAGTTGTTTATTATGTTCTTCCTTCTTTGGTTGTAATTTTAACAAATAGTTTTCTTCATATAATAAAGCATTTTCTAAATGTTGAATGGTATTAGAGATATTAGAGTTTATTTTCCAATGGTTTTTTAATATATTAGTCCAAAGCATGTTATCTTTTGAAGAATTAATTTGTACTTTCGAATTCATTTTAACAAATTATTAAAGCGTCTGAAAGAAAATTAATTGAATTATTAATATTTTTTATTACTATTTTTAAATGATTAATTTCAATTTTTAATCTTCCAATTTTAACTAATTGATATGCAGTATAATTTTTGTTTTTAGATATTAGTTCGTGTACTTCAGATTTTTTTTCTTTTAAATGTTTTGTGGATTTTTCTAAATCTTTCCATAATTTTTAGATCAACTTTATATTTATTATCATAAATACAATATACTTGGGTTTTATTACTCATAATTTTTATTTTACCATGTGAAGGGTCGTTTGATAGTAAGTGGTTTTTCTTTAAGTAGTGGTTTTTCATTAAGTGGTTCTTCTTTAATAGTTTTTATTTTTAAACATTTTTCAAGTAATATCTTCTGTTGAGTTAAACTTTGTAATAGTTTAGGAATTTGTTTTAATACAATTAAACTTTCTACTTCTATAATATTATTTAATTTTTGACTAATTATATTTAATTTATCTCCTATTGATTTATCTTCTTCAGAATTAAGACCAATATTATATATTGTTCCTTGCGGTAAATTTTGTGGTATTTCTATAATCATTTCTTTATCTGGTATACATGGTTTTGTATTTTGATATGATCCTTTAAGTGTTTTAAAATATTTTAGGGAATTACTAGATGATTCTGTCATATTCTTAAACTTAATGATCTAATTTCTTTAATATCTTCTAATTTTTCATCGTTGTTTTCATTAGATGTTGTAGGTTGACATTCCGAGATAGAAGATCTACCCATTATAGTTGAAAATGGAGGTTCTATAATTGGACTTCTTTTTATTAACGGAGTAGTTATTATTGGTTGAAAATTAGTTTCATTGAATATTCTATTATTAGTCATATTTGGTGATTCAAGTGATAATAAAGGAGTAAATAATTTATCTATATAAATTCTATCTTCTGTTTTAAACGTAATACTATGATGAGAATTTGTTAATGCATAATTTATTTGATATGTAATAGTAAACGGATGATTACCTTTTATCATAAAATTTTGTCTTAATAATTTATATCGTACAGTAATACTATTACTTAGATTTTTATCTTTAAAACTTAATCCTAATTGAATATTAATATCAAATTTTATTTTTCCTTCGATTAAATTACCTTTTCCTTTTGCAATAATACTTTCTTGGTTATTAATTATACGATCATCTCTGATTTCTAATTCTATTGGCGTATCTAAATCGCTAAAAGTACTTTTTAAAATTACTTGAATAGTTGATATATAAATATAAGCAATTTTTATTCTATCTGCTTCTTTAATATTAGATAATCTATTTTTAATTTGTTGTTTATTTATTATGGGTATAATAATATTTCCTTGAGTTGATTCTATAGGTATTGCTTCTTCTCCTATAATTTTTCCATAATATATAATATTTTTTCTAGAAAAGAAATTTTTTAATGAGTTATTTTTAAAATTATGTTTTTCTGATAGTGTAAAATTTGACTTTTTTATAGCATCCTTATTAATGTTATTTTTGTTAATTAAAGCATCAAAAATATATCCAGATTCATTTTCTTCGTTATTAATAATGATTGGTGAATTTTCTATTTCTTGGGACATATTTATAATGATATTAAAACCTTCTTATGATAATTATTATTGATTTTTAATAACGATGATTTTTGAATATGAGTTTGTATGAAGAGATATGTAAAATATTCATTATCATGTTTATGATGCTTATCATGTTTATGGTGCTGCATATGCATATATTCTTGTTAACGATAGATTGAATATGCAAACTAATAATAAGAATAATAAGAACGTTACTTAGCTCTGATACCAAATTGAAAAACATGACGGAATTAATATATAGAAACTATAAAAAGGGACCGTAAGCACTCACCCTTGAAGCGTGAATCTGATTTTTTCAGAATCAGTTTATTTTGAGAAGCTTGGCATGAGAAACCGCAAACCCACGATTCTTTAACTTTGAAATACTTTCGGGGCCATTTCGAAACGAATTTAAACTATTGGGGTTGTTTGGTAATTTAACTAACCAAAGTAGGGTTGCTTTGGTTAAAATAAATCAAGGGAGGGACTAAAATGGTTTAAGTGGAATTAAAGTTTGAGAGGGGACTGATTTTGTTAAAAAAATATCCATGGAGGGGTTGTTTTGTTTTAAATAAACCAAAGTTTAGGGGAGGGGCTTATTTTAAGTAAATGGTTCAACAAAGGGTTATTTTGGGTCATTTCATAAAAACTAAAGCCTTTAGGGTTTTTGCGCCCTCGTCGCTTGTCTGATCGAGCAAATGAAGAAGGAACATGAATGAACGAAGACAGAGAAAAGGAAAGGCGCACGAAGGCAGGGGTTCTTTTTTTTGGGTTCAGTGTTTGTCGATCGATCGCAAGAAGGGAGCATCTCCGATGGTCTACAAGACCGAAGAAAATGAAGGGAAGAAGCAACGAGGCTTCTCTCTTCCAGCTCCGACAGTGAGGTGCGAAGGGGGAAGGGAGAGCCGGTCTGATGGAGCGTCGCGAGCCGCAGCAACAACACATGCGAGGTCTTCGGAGGTAGTTGCTCGACCGGAGAAGGTGTGGGATGCGAGTGGTTTAATCGATAGGAAGGAGGGGTTCCGATAGGGCAAAGGAAGCACCGATGTCAAGGAGGTGGTTTGGATCTGTTGTGGAGTCGGCAAAGGAAGGATACAACCGAGATGGATGCGAGGGGGGTTGGGTTGTTGCTTTGTGTCTGTCGGATAAATTTCCACCTCCGGTGGGGGTTTCTTTGATTGAAACTGAATAAGAAGGGGGGGAGGGAAGAAGAAACATAAATTAGGTGGGTGTTTGGGTTTGATGTTCGACAAGGGAAGTGGCAACGAACTAGAGGCTGTTGTCTCGTGGTCTTGCTAGAAACTACCACCAACTCCGGTGGTTCTTGACAGGAAACGAAGAAGGAAGTAGGATAGCATCATAAACGATTTTTCAGGGGTGTTTGGCTTGCTATTTCTCGATAACCATAGGGGCATTTGGCAGCTGGCTTTGTCGATGGAAAGAAGGATCAATAAAAGAAAAAAAATCATAATTGTGTACTCCTTTGGCTTCCTTCTTAAGCTATTTTTCAATTATTGTACATGACGTTTTTGAGTGATTTAAATGAAACTTGCAATCCTTTCTTTAAACTTGCAATCCTTTCTTTAGCTAGTTGTACACACTTTGGTAAAATTGCAAGTAATGTATTGATTTAATTGAATATATATTTTGTGTATTATTTATTGAGTGGAATGGTAGAAAATGTGAGTGTAGGTGTTCTTGTCATATGGTTGGTAATTTAAGATTAAAATGCAAGACTGAAAGTACCAAAAGTATGTCATATTTGGAATATCTAAAATGGTGATATTTTCTAATTTTTTGTATTTGTGTGCCATCGATCTAGATATTAAATAATTTTTCTGAAAATGGAAAATGATAGAGTCGACTACACTAATTCTAGAAACCCGGACGGATTAATTTTTCAAGTTGTAGAACTCCGGAAAATCGTGTTTAAAGATTTGTGATTAATTGATCCAAAATGTCTAATTTTTCGACTTTTATAAATATTTTTACTAAAAATATTTCAAGCATGGAATCAAATAATAATCCATAGTCAGAGTCCAAAAATGCTCTCGGAATTTCCAACTGAGGTTTGCAAGTGCCTCAAAAGATAGAAACGGTTTTAGCAGTTTTAAGAAAATCAATATTATACTGGTTTGGTTTCTTATAACGGTCGTATCCTTTTCATATGGACTCCGTTTTGGACCTTCTTTATATTTTCAGAAACAGGGAAATATGTACTACGAGACTAGAATGTTTGCTTCGCTCACAACTCATTAATACGAGTTTTCAGTTTTTCAGACGTATTAACTAGGGTTGCAATTTGAGTTATTTGATTCGTTTGATATTTTCCACAATTGGAAGTAAGATATCATCTGGTATCTTTTAATAGTTGTAATGACACTAAATATTTTTCAAAATATGCATTAAAGTTGATTACAAAGAGGTTTCGCGGTGAACTGACTGTCTACAGTTTTAGACCGAAATTTCAGGATGTCACATATGTTCACTCTCAAAAGTCATTGGCATCCTTGATTATTATTGATTCATGAATTCTAACCCTTTAGTGCACAGTCATTACACATAGGTTAGGTTCATTCTCTTGTACAACTTTGCTTTTAGTAGATATAACCTTTTAACCTAAAATCTATTTACATACCATGTTAGAGTGAAAATATATGAAGAGGAGTCACTGAAGATCATGTCTGCCTGAGGGTGATAGTAATGGTCTTACCAAGCACAAAGAAGAACCTCACCCCATCTATATTATCTTTTATGCAGTAGTATCTTCAATAACGTATTGGACTCATTTTATTCTTTTTTTTGCCAGATGTGATGACTATGTGTTGGCATATAACGGCTAACCATTCATATTCATATGGCTCTAAATATTCTTTCAATCGCATTAAATAGGTTTTAGATGTGTCAAGTTGGAGTTATTTTTTGCAAATACTCTTCTATAACAATATTGACTATTGATGTGGAATCCTTATATTGTTTTTGTTTTTCAGAAATAAAGACTTACAGGAGTAGACATTGGAGAAGAAAAAAAATCTATTGTGGTTGGTTATTTCTTTAGCTTTTGTTTTTACTGGATCCTGAAATGAAAGCATTTTAACTATAATGTTATAAAAAGTGTCTTCCCTTTGAGTAAACAAGCAACATGACTTTATTATTTTTACTAATTATAGCATCGTAATAAGCAGAAACAAAATTAGGATGCCATAGTAAACAAAACCATTTGTTTTAGTTTGGATACGCTTTTCGAAGTGATGGATAATTTTCTTTTTTTCCATTATCAACTTTATTGATTGGGTTCTTTCATTTCTTATTTCTTTTTAGACACATTTTTTCCTTTTTTATAATTTTTTTTACGAGATGTAATGACTATGTGTTGGCATGCACAAGACTTAAGAATGGAATAAAACTACTAATGATTAGTTGACTATGATAATTGCATCCCTAATAACGTCCGGATAAAAATGATTTATTCAGAAAATAAAAAGAAAAGAAAAGGTTTACTGCAACAAATAGCAACCTACTTCTGCATATTTTAGCAATATAGATATTTACTTTTCATTATTTATGTTGCAACACTTTACTATTGATATTGTTATAATATGATAGGTTTTCAACATATAATGCTCCAAGAAATGAAATTAGGATGTTGATTTAAGCAAATAATCTGTCATCAAAAACAAGAAATCACTTCCTCTTTATTAACATTGTCAGTACGTTAATGAAATAACAATATCATATCACTTAATGAAAAAAATAGCAAATTACTTTCATTCTCTTTCTATTATGGCGTTCTAATTTTACGTAACATTATATTTCTAAAAATCTACCAATTTATATGAGTAAAATTTGGTTTGTATTTAGATGACCATGCTATCATTATTATAAGGTACATCTTTTAACGTATAATAGTGTAATAGGCATAAATGAACGAATCAATTATGTTTTTGTTTTGACAAACAAATGTAGGTTGCAGTGGGTGATGGGACAGTTATATGGAAAGCGTCCAAAATATTTTCTATATGTTCTTCTTAACTGAAAGAGCACGTAAAACCATTGAAGCTGCAAAAATACCCCCAATTTGAATGGATGATCCACTCACAACACCCATTTCTGATGATTAGTTGACTATGGATCTTGTTGATGAACCTGTTTTTGCAATCGTAAGTCAACTTTCAATGATAACTTTACTGCATTCATTATATACCAATTACTTCTTTAGTTCTATAGCTTTAATACCATTTTCTTTTGTATTGATGTAATCACTGGTTAATGTTTCTACAAATTTAAAACCAGTCATCGTTATCCAAACCCTATAGTTCGTGTTCGATTCATCTGTTCTTTCTCTTTCTTTGGGTTTTTAAGCTGTCAACTTCTTCATCTTTTTTTTTGGGTGTTCATTTTTGGTGTAGTTTTCTATCATAACTTGCACATAATTCATCTTACTACTTTTTCCCTTTACTTTTTAGTATTTTTTAATTCATGTGGCTGTAGTTCCATGATGATATGGATCTTTTATGTTGGGTTATTCATCTTCAGCCTGTGTTTTGTGATCAAAGGAATTGTTGTTGTCCACAATTGACATATTTTTGTTAAAAATATCATCCAAAATATTTGTCTTTATAGGATGTGTGTTTAAGATGATTCTTAGGTTTTATTATTAATTAGATGGTCTGAAAACTTTTGCAGACCAATGATGATCGGACTTTCTTAAAGACAGATGATTTGTATATTACCTGCAAAATTATCCAAGATCCAAAAACAAGTATATTCCTTTATCATAAAGTTCAATTAAGAAAACATATAGTAATTATTTGATTTTTATGATTTTGTTACTCAAGAAAAGTGAAAAGCATTTGCATACACTGGCCTTAGCATGACAGATTAAATTCATGGATAACCTTTTACAAAATTGATTTCAGATTGATGAAGTTGATAACGTATTGTTTTTATATATAATGGATCCAAATCATCCGGTTAGTGAAATTTAAAATAGCTTGTCTAAAATGATATAGGTCAAAGTCAATTAGTCAGACTGGTTGAAACCTATCCAAAACAGTTCTCTTGAAACCTATCCAAAACAGTTCTCTGATGCTTACAACCTCCTAAATCACCTTTTTCAGAAAAAAAAAATTTGGATCGTGTTTTTGATATTGTAGTTATTATGATTCTATATATGTGGTTATATGCAAAAATTAGCAAAGTAGTTTCATATTTTTAGCATCCATTGCTATAACTGGATAGATTTCTAAAAATATAATATATTAACAAGATTAAAAAAAATACAATGCTTAAATAAAAATACTTGAAAGTAGGATGCTATAATAACAAATAACTAAAAGTACAAGATAAAAATTTACTTTCACATATCAGTGATATCACTCTACTTTTGTTTTATTTTTCTATTACAATTTACATAATTGTGGTTTTAGTTGTTTTTTGTATTGTATTTTCAAAATTTTATCCAATTATAGCATTCTACTTCTATTTTTTTCCTTATCATACGGATGAAAGTTGCTTTGTATTTGAAGTACATTGTTATTCCTTGCTTTTAACCCATTTAATATTTAATACAAGGGACAAATTGTTGTTCATAAAGCAGTTTTAGGAAAAAAAAAGGTTGTGATAAGTCATCTTTCAAGAAAAGGTGCAAGTCCTCATGCCCAAGATCTGGTGGGACCCACCCTTCTCCTTCTACCTCCATTATCCATGTTATTATTCCTTTCTTTTTTTTTCTCAAAATTAATAAAATACCCTTAGGATAGGATGGTGCTACTCCACTTCATTATGATGTTCCAAGTGAGTGCCATTTAAACGGTTAAGTTGCTCATAAATTGCAAAGTTAAAGTGAATGTTGTTGATAATGCAATATTAATATTGATTCTTTTATTCATTTATTTATTTTAGTTAAATTTTAATTCAATTGTATTGTTTTATAGGATGGGTGGACCCCATTACAACATGGAAAAACAAGCCTGTTTATTTCAACAGTCTACACCTTCTGTTAAATATAATACATATTTATATACACTACAATAAAATTGTTGTATTCTAGACACCGATTCAAGGTAACCCTTTGAGACATCTTTTAAAATTTTTAATTGCAAACAATTAACTATAGGTGCTAATAAATATTGCTAAATATTAACAAATTTTCCCTTGTCTAGCTTTCGTCTTTCAATAAGGAACGAGTCGGCAACAAGAAGAAGAAATGAAAGTATGTAAAAATTTGGTTTCTTAATACATTAAGCCATACTTTTTTGGCTTCCCCATTATGTCATTATGTCATGATTTATTATTTTGGCAAATATTTTATTTCAAAGTAATCGTAAAAAAACAGATAAAAATCAACCAAAGTTGTAGTGATCTATCAACACAACACGAGAACATCATAGATTCAACAAAAGATGGTGAGATTCTTCTACGTACTTTTCAAAATTTTGAAATCCCGAAATCATTTTTACGATTTTGAAAATTGATTTTAAATTTTGTTCTTTTGAAAATAGGTGGAACAAGCGGAAGATGTCGAACCTTTATTTGGTTATAGTTGTGTTCAGGCTTCAGAATTCGTTTTCCTCGATGCCCGTTTGTTCTCTTTCTATTTTTGTATAATGTTGGTTGAAATTTGTTTTATGACAAGTACGTAAAAATTTGGTTTCTTAATACAAAATATGGTTCGTTCTCTTTCTATCTTCGACTTCCCCAAAATTAGTATATTTAATAGTCTTCTTCAACCACCTATAACTTACCTCCGATGACGGCCAAAGAAGTTCAAGACCCACTAAAAAAACATGACAACTTCAATCCTGATAAACCACAGGAAGCCATAAAAAACAACGTCACCGCCAACTACGAAAACCTACTTCAACAACCAGAGATGAAAGAAGAAAAAAAAAACATAGAATGTGAATTCCCATTTACATTCCGGTCACTTTCACAACTACTCTTATCAGAATCCCGAAATGTAGACATTGCCAATCTCAAGTGCATACATAAATTATCTGCGATTATAAATCACACACCATTCAAACCCACGTCGTAGGACATGTTTTTTACTAGTTAATATAATAAATTACTTTATCTCTTACTTGTAATAGATGTTAGAGTAAATTACATGAATGGTCCCTGTGGTTTGGGGTAGATTGCATTTTTGGTCCCTAACTTATTTTCCCTTTACCAAAGCATACACTAAAATCAATCGTGAACCATCATTCTCATCATTATTATCTAGGCATATCAGATCCCTTCCCCATCCTTGCGTGTGAACTTCGGTGGGATTCGGCGGTAAGGAATCGACATGTTTAGCGAGAATTCGACGGTAAGCAATTGACCTTTTTTCTTTCCCATCTCCTCAAGCCATTTGTTGTAATCAACTAAAAGGACTCAATGGGGGAGATGAAGGCAGTTTTCGTGGAAGTTTCTTTCTTGAAAACAATCATATGCCTCTAAACATTAAGAAGTTGGTGTCGAATCTAATTTTTGGTGAGAAAAGCATTGCAAGTGGGTCTTGGGTCTTAAATATGATTTCCGGCAAGAAAGAAATTGCAGGTGAGGTGAGAAGATTTTGAACTCCCGTTTTAAGAATAATAATTTGCAAGTGGGCATCTCAATTACCATATTCGCAACCCCTTGTTTGTGTGGTGTTCTTGCTATTTGGTGCACATGATTTCCCTTCATTTTAAAGCTATGTCGGCGACATCAGATAGATGGTTGATAGGTGGAAACATTTATTTCGTTTTGCCAATAAATAGATGCGATTGTGGGGAGTAAAGGGAATATGAAGGAGGTTGGGCAGGCGATGACGAACACAAATATTATGGCTTGTTTTTGTCGCATAATTGCATATTGCATCTGTTTTTTTTTTTTTTTTTTTTTTTTGTAGCAACAATTTTATGTGGATTGTAGGTAAGATGTAGGAGGTTGGACAGGATAGGGCGACAATGTTGCCGGAGAAGACGAAAGAGGTGGTGGTGGTTTACCGAAGGTAAAGGACGGGGAGGGGTGATGGGTGATATGATCGTGGGACCCAATGCTTGTATTTTATTATTTAATTATTTATTTGATTAACTAAAAATATAAAAAAAATTGGTAAGGGTAATTCAGCCATTTTAAATCTAGTAGGGACCAAACTTGCAACAAAATCAAGTTATAGGGACGTTAAAAGTAATTAGGGACCAAATGCCGAATTACCTCAAACCACCCACATGGACCATTCGTGTAATTTACTTTAGATGTTATATATAGAACCTAGGGTTCATTGTTTTTAAAGGCCTGTAGTATATTCTATAGCATATACATATTAATTCAGATCCTGGCATATAAGCCCTTTTGGGAACAGTATCTTTCTATGATTGGCTGTTATTTTTTTTTTTAATTTTTGGTTTGTGGGTTTTGGTCAGATTTATTTATTTATTTAATATGTATTAAATATTTTATGCACCGCCTGTATACTCCAATAACAATAAGCTTGGTGTGCATATACGACTTCCTTGGTTTGTTAGTCTACCTCCTTCGTTTCTCTTTATTCCACCGCCTAGAAGGCAGAAGAACATTCTACATGTTTCACCTTTCTCCGTTTTCTCTCCCTTCTGTAAATCAATTGAACCCTCGTCGTTTCCGTCCACAACGAGAAGATTCTCCATCGCGTCATCTCACCTTCGAGATATCCATCACCCCCCAAGCAGTTACCGGTGATTGCGTGGTCCAGCACCGTTTCCACTGTCTTCCCATCTAATTTGTCCACGAAGGGTTTATTTTTGGATGCTTTATGCCACAAATCCTACCACCCGTCTTCTATATTGCTACGGAAATCGTCTGTCGCCGTTAATCGGGTTTTTAAGAAAACCTCTACCTGTCCTTCTATTAATCCATCAACATCGTCCGACTAGCAACAGATGCTTCGATTGGTTTTCTCAGGTAAACCCTAACCATTTAGTTTCTTACGGTGTTTTTTTTACAGTACGATTCCCTTTTGTTTTTAGACGCATCTCAGGGTGTGTTTTGGAGAGTTTTTTTGCGCAACAGGAGAGGGGTTCAAGAGTACAGTCAAGACCGAATGATAAATTGAAATATTCAATAAATTGGTGTCAGATTCCATGGGTATTGTTTGTTGAAGTGTTAAACTCTTCCTAGATGAACAATGTGATGAATCAGTAACATATCAATGCTTAATTCATTAAACGTAAGCTTCAAATCGAACCAGAAGCAACCCAGTCGCTTATGTGAAGATCATCTACCAATTTCACTTATCAGAGGAAACGTGGACAGTACACAGCGTGTGTATGTGTGTTCGTCGATTTCTATGCCGTCTCCGCCAGCCTGCTTACCGATTTGAACGAATGGTTCTTTTCACAGGTTGGATTTCATCTACCTCTAATTTCAATCGACTCCTCCTTCTGCTACCTGGATTCTTGGTAAAATTTATATCTCTCTTTCTATGCACAAACGATCCAATGTCTTTTGCTTCTTATTTCAGTTTGTGTTTCAAATTCTGTTTGACTTTGTAACTTGACTAACTTCATGAAAAATTGGCGGCTAATTGATGTTTGTGAGAATGCTTTTTCTTTTTCTTTGACTTCTATTTTCCTTTCAGCTTATTACAATTTTACATGGTTCTTCATGCTAACTGTATCTTGCAAGGATTTGTGCATGATCTTAGTAGAATACATAATCTTAGCTATATGTAAATTTCGTTGCATGATCTTAGTAGAATACATAATCTTAGCTATATGTAAATTTCGTTTCGCATGCCAGGTGTTTGATGAAATGATAAATAACGACGCTTTCATTTATGCATTTTGACACTTTATCCCATACAGGACTTAATTTGTTGTTTGGAATGTAGGGGTAAAATGGTCATTTAATAAGAAATTCTCAAGTGATTTAATATATGTTAGGTACGACGACCTCTTCATGAAGGAGTGATATATCTAAATAGTCATCATAAAAAGAAATTAAAAGAAGATTTTGGTAAGTTTTATATTTTGGTAAGTTTTATATTATTGTTGCTTTTTCTGGATTTAATTGTAGAAATTTATGTGAATTTATTTCTTTATTTATCAGGTGTAGAGGCATGGTCAGGTGAGTTTAATGTCCTTTTCTCATACAAATACTAAAAGTTAATTTTTTTTTTAATTTTTTAATTAATTTTTTTTAACAAATAAAATTATAAAAACTGATAATTGAGTTTTGTTGACTTCTTGCAGTCAACTGTTGAGTTAGGGCTTGATTTCCTCTTCCCTGAAAGTCAAGCAGAAGCTGTAAGATTAGGTGTAGAGATTCGTGAACTTCCTAATGACCATGACGCAAAGCTTCAAATTTTAGAGGTCAAACATCTTTTTTCCCATTATACCCTTGTGATTTCATTATTTACCTTTTTTTTAATTGTAATGTTCATCAATTAAGGAAGTTCAAAAACTGGTGTTGGATCCAAAGTAAGACACTTAGGGGGTGTTTGGCTTATTTTTGAGAGGCCAAAAGTCATTTTAGAAAAAGATAAAATGTTTTTCATTTTACACACCATCCTACACTAACCTTACTACACACCAATCTAATAGTATTATATAACTTAATGTCAGCCTATCTACTAATATCCACATGTGGAGTCCTATGTGGCATCCCAAAAGACCAGTGAACACCACCCCAAGGTTTGGTGACTTGGGTGTGGCGTGAGTGCAAAGACTGGCCAAGACAGCCAATCACAAATAAGCAGCAACAGTAATGTGGCTTTCATATATTTTCTTTTTAATTGTAGTTACATATATGGTCCCTGAAAATGCATCTTTGTTTCTCATTATACCCCTAAAATTAAGCCTTCAGCTCTCTCTCTCTCTATATATATATATATATATATATATATATATATATATATATATATATATATATATATATTAATGAAATATGTTTTTAAAATATATATTTATGTTTTAAATTATGTTTATATTTAATTTAATCATAAAAATTAATAATAATAATAATAATAAAGATAATTATGGAGTGGTGACCATTTCTTAGGTGTAGTGGGTTGGTGGTGAAGCTGATGTAGCGCAGATGTGGCACCACTTTTCCGGTGGGCTGGTGGTGACCACTCCACTAAGCCTAAACTCTACAAAAACCGATGCACCTTTTTTTTTTAAGAAAAAAGCCACGCGCCTTTTTGGCTTATAAGAAGCCACGCATCTTTTAAACCTTTTCCTATTGCTTTTTTTTTTCTTTACAAACTAATATAGATACATCAAACTCTTAATTTAAACATTTAAATTTTGTGATATTTATT
This sequence comes from Lactuca virosa, assembly GCF_052849685.1. NCBI lineage: Eukaryota > Viridiplantae > Streptophyta > Magnoliopsida > Asterales > Asteraceae > Lactuca > Lactuca virosa. The sequence goes on along the minus strand of NC_136433.1, from coordinate 306,527,582 downwards.
ATTAAACCAATTTTATTTACTATAATCTTAATAATAAAGTATTTTCTAATGACTTTTATTTAATTTATAATATATTAAAGCAAAATATTACCTATTGTTTTTTTTCTTGTTTATTTACAAATTAACCCTTAAGATACATCAAACTTTTAATTAAAACCTTTAAATTTTATGATATTTATTATTAATAGCCGTTAAATTAATTTTATTTACTACATCTTTTCTTTTACTTCAAAAATTTTAAATTTTCTAAATTTCAAATATTATACCAAAATGTTCATATTTCCGACTTTTAACTCTCACAACGCGGGAACCTTCCCTAGTCTTATCTTAAAGTTAAAGTTTATTTAAGAACGTAAAAATACAAAAATAAAAAGGATATCATTAACATTTAAATTGGTTTCAAACATTAAAATTAAGAACATAAATATACAAAAAAAAAATTATAAATATAAGTAGCATTTTTATTTCCTATAATGAGTGTACACCTTTGACACATAATATATTTTATTATTGTTATTTATTGGGATATTAAATTAATCACCATAAAAATCTTATTTTAACTTATAAACTTAAAAATCTTATTTTAACTTGTAAACTTAAAGCGTTAAATTAGAAATATTAAACCAAATCAATTTCCTAAACGTAGTGTTGATGTATATTCTTTCATGACCACTCATTATTTTACATGCTAAATTATCATTTTTGTCATTTATTAGGACATAATATTTATGTTAATAAATATTATTAATATATTAGGACATAGTATTTATGTTAATAAATATTATTAATAGTTATCGTTCGTGTTATAACTTAACAAAATATTTTGAGTTGAAATTATTGTTTATGATATTATATTAATCACCATAAATACAATTCACATTATATATATATATATATATATATATATATATATATATATATATAAGTGTTAGTTCTATACTCTTTTATAACAGGACATTCAAGTAACATGGTTTAAGTTCAATCGTTTTTTTAAAGTATTAATTTAAAAGGTCTTATTTATTGACTCTCAATAATCATATAAAACTTTCTAGTAACAACTTTGATATTTTCTTCTTTAAGTTTATTTTAGATTTTTATTTATATTTTGGATTTATCATGATATTTAAATAATATATTGATTTATAATTTAGATTTATCAATGATGAAATATATTATTACATCAAAATGGTGTAAGAAATGGAATGTAGTTACATCTAACCGGGTACAATAGGAATTTTAGTTTCACAACTGTCAACCATTTTCTCATGTGTAGTAGTGAAAATCCTAGGTGAGGTGGCGTAGGGGCTTGAATTAGTTCCTCTTGTTTCCACTAATACTAGTTCTCTTATCTACATCAAATAAAAAATGTTATTTTATTTGTGTATTTTTCATTTTAGTTGAAGATTTGAAATCATAGTGGCGGTATAAAGTCAAAACACATTTATATTTTTAGTAGATTATTGAAAAAGGTAAGAGAGAAATATAACATACATATTGAAAATATTAAATTGCCCTTGTTTTTATTATATTTCCCCATATTTTAGGGTATTGACACACGGTACGCTTGGCGTACAAGCTGTAAAGCGAGTACGCGAGGCGTACCATATGGTACGCTTAGCGTACTCATGCGAGGCGGGATCGGGACTCCGGACACATTGTTGGGTTTTAGTTTAAAAATAGTTTCATAAACTAGAAAAATTATGGCAACGGAAGACTTTAATTTTGAAATAACATAAACATTTTATACCTACCAAAGATCTTCTTGCAAGTTATAGAAAGATTAAACACCAACCAAAGGAATGATGAAGAAATAACAATCTTTGTAGTTCTTTGGGTCCTTTTGGGAGGTTTGGAAGTTGATGAAGAATGTGGAACCTTTGAGACACCAACAATGACTCAACTTGATGTAGATGCTAGTCCAAAACTCTTAAACTCTTAAACTTGAAGTTCATAACCAATATGAACTTTAAGAGAGCAAAAGATATGCAAGTAATCTTCAATAACTTAAAGAAAAGAAGAGATGTAGAGTCTCCCATGGAGCTCTTAGCCATTGGAAGAAAGAATGAGACAAAAACTTCAAGAGTGGAAGTCTCATATTTATAGTGCCTAAAAGTGAAGTTATTAATCATTGGTTCGTTCAACTTTAGACAAACTTGTCTTCTTGTCATAAGAATGTCTCCCATGCCTTTAAAGCATTATTAGACAAGTCATACACTTCTTCTTTTATGCATATCTCGAAAATTGCATAAAGAAGAAGAAAGAAAGTCAAACTTTTATAAACTCTTTTATAAAATATAAACCTTGTCTTTTAGGAAAAAGACAAAAATGATTCAACTAGTCCAAAAGGTTATACATGACTTATAAATCATACCATATGATATATATTAAGTTACTTGCTAATGGAATTTATTATTTCCATGAAATAAATAGTTTCCAATTTAATTAAAAAAGTTTTATTGAATATTTATTAAAATCAATTTCTAATAAATAATCAATTCTATAAAGTTGATCTTAGTGTGACCCATTAGTATCATATGTTATTTAGCAATATCATTTTAATATGACTCTTGAGCATACTAGATCTGTCACACGTACGTTGGGCGTATGTGTATATACGCGGGGCGTACGTGGGTCATTTAGAAACCCTAATTCTCGGGGTTGGACACTATATAAACATCATTATGGACCATGAAACCCTCATTTCTCAGCCTCCTCTGTCCTCCTAGCCCTATACTCGAAACCCTAAGCCTCCCTCTTGCATTTTGAGCTTATAACGTCCATTTTGGTGTATTTTGATCCATTTTCAAGAAGTAAAAGATTGGTGCAAGGTGGTGGATCAAGGAAGAGCTTGTGGATCTGGATTATCTGCTCCTTTTCTAGCTTGTTTGAGGTATAAAGCTTTGATCGTGTTCTTTAGAAGTTTAGATCTTCCTTTGTTTAAGTTTTTAGACCCTTCTTGGTCCCATGGATGAGATCTAGTGGTTTGATACCACTCCAGGAGCTTAGAGTTGCCATTCTTGGTGTTTCTATGGTCATAGATTCAAAAAGTTGACACCTTTAGGGCTTAGAATCCCCCATGCATGAGTTTGAGTTCATTTAATGGAAGTTGAATGCTAAATTTCGAAGTTGGGACCTTTTGGGGCATGCAAAGTAACCAAGTCGATGACTTTATTGTTCTAGATACTTTTTGGGACTTAGATATGTGGTTTGGACCTTTGGACTTAAGCATTAAGAGCTTAATGGAAAAGTTGGCTTAATGGACGAGTACGCTGGACGTACAAGTCTGTATGCGCAGCGTACAAGCCAAACAACAAGTACACATAACATACAGCTGAGTACGCCCCGCGTACTCAGTCTGTTGGGCTTCGCAGTTTTTGGGCTTCAGTTGGGTCATTCCTTTGGACCTTGTTGCTTTGGGCCTTAGTGGGCCATCTAAAATCAAGCATTGGACTAGAGAAAATTATTGGCCCTTAGGGTAAGGTCCATATAGGGTTTGGGCCCAATTTGGAAAATTGGGCTGTAAGTGGGCCATAGAGGATCATTTGGTTTTGGGCCTTTTTGGTTTGTGAGTTTGGGCCTCAGTGTTGGTTCAAACTAGTTCAGGGGTAAAATGGTCATTCCACCCCAAGTATGGATTATTGGATATAGATTGGAACCTAAGTGTTAATTAGGTGCTATTTTTTATTGTTAGCTCGGGGATTCGTCAGGACATCAGCAAGGAATTTTCAGTGAGATTTACCAGCACGAGGTGAGTTTCCTCACCATGTATAGTGGGTCGAAGACACTAATGCCGACCCATGATTTGATATGTAAGAATACTCATCGTCTGGGTGACACTAGTATGTGTATGTGGTTGTATGCTTTTTGGGCGGGGCCCGATGATTATCTTGTATGCTATTATTTGATATGAGATGTATGTGGGCAGGCCCCGTTATGCGAGTTAGGGCGGGGCCCGTTTTACTCATTGGGCGAGGCTTGTTATGCGGGTTAGGGCGGGGCCCGTTAAACTCATTGGGCGGGGTCATTTATGCGAGTTAGGGCGGAGCCCGTTATACTCTTTGGGCGGGGCCCATTATATATTTTATGATTGATATGCGGTATCTTGGGGAACTCACTAAGCTTTATGCTTACAGTTTTCACTTTATGTTTCAGGTACTTCCGATTCCAAAGGGAAGAGCTCGGAATGACTGCATTGCACACGCCACATGGTTTCCGCTTTTGAGATATTACTCTGATTGATATGATGTTTGATACACTTATTTTCATTTAGGTTGTATGGATAATGTTTTGGAATACTATTTTAGCAAATTAAAAATGAAATTTTTGGATCGTATTTTCGGGACGTTAGAAGTTGGTATCATAGCCTTGGTTTGAGAGATTTGGGCACACTCTCGGGTGTGTCTGAACTCAAACTGAGGAGTTGATAAAGCTTTTTCAAAAAAATAAAAAATAATATATATATATATATATATATATATATATATATATATATATATATATATATATAAGAAAAGGGTTTTCTAAAATAAGACGGGGTGTAGTGCATGTAATCCGCCGAGCTCAAGTAAGTTTTCCCAAAATACCCATACATGTTATCTGTTATGCTTTGACCTATGAATATGTGAATTACATGCTAGTTAGGGCTAGGGATCTGCTCTGTTTCGCATGATAGAACGCTAAGAGGGAAGCCTTTGTATGCATGTTTTATGAGCTTGGAGACTTGCATGCTAGTACTGATCAGTCGGTGATAGGATGACCTGTTTAGGTGATTATTGGTTCTGATTACTTGATGCCTGAATGCTGCCTGCTTTGTGCTTTTATGAGTTCTAACTAGCTTTAGCTAACTAGTAAGTGAATATGCTAAGTTACATATTATGGGAACTAGATAATTTTAGAAGGTTAGGTTTTAACTCTATTGCACAACTCTTATTTGAGTCCAATCGTTGTAGTGTGAGACCTCTCATTCGACGAATTATCTGGTTTGTGTAATATGTAATTGTATTTGTGAGCTAGTTAGAGGAAGTTAGCGGGAGTTCCTTCTGCAACTGATGGCGGAGAGTGGGGTTGAGTTTGCCCTAGGAAAACCTAGGATGAGATTTAGTGTTGGGAGCCTTATCTGTGAGGGGAAATTGTATGGATTTAAAGTGACTTGGTAGAGTCAAGGCAATCCTTGAGGAAAGTACGGATAGATTTGGAAGGTAGTATGGGCCCGTACTACTAGAAGCAGAGGATTCGTACTCGATTCAAGGAGGGCTGCGATGAAGCCACAAAGCTTGTGGAGTTGTGATTCCCCGATGTATATATATTTGGTGCGTATTTCGATGGTTTGTCTGGTCTATTTTTAGTATGGTGACATTGCGAGGCATACCTGTTGGTAGTTCTGGTGTTGGGGAGGGTTCAGACTCAGGTTCTGGAGCCGGGCAGCTTGATTACCAGACGAGGGAGTTCATCTCGTCTAAGATTGCGCGCAGTATCCTTGAGCAGACTCCTGTGATCTTTGGCACGGTCAAGGAGGGTATTCTGGAGATGCTTGATGAGCAGTTGAGCGCCTTTCGTGCAGAGATGGTGGCTTTGGTTGGGACGCGTTCTTTGACCTTCAGGGTGTTTCGGGCATGTGGAGCTCCCGATTATCACGGGGCGAGTGACCCGATTACGAGCAGGAGGTGGTTAGGAGATGTTGTTAATGCCTTCCATACCAGCTGTTGTCCCGAGGGGGACAAGGTCAGACTAGCTTCCTGCCTTCTGAAGGACAGGGCACGAGATTGGTGGGAGGAAGTAGGACGTGTGGTGGGTGATGATGATGTCGATGTTGTTGGATTAGATGTCTAAGCCCATAACTATTATTGGTATGTACTTGACCCGAGAGTAGCATTGTCCATTTGGGTTGCATATCATCAGGACAATTTGTTAGGATGAAATCTTGAGAGAAGGTTATATATGATTTATTAATATATTATAAGTTATAATATATTAATATGAAATCATATGTTTTAATTAGTATTGATCAAGAATTAATTTGGAATTAATTTAGTGATCAAAAGAGACTAACTAAATTTATGGGGAGTAATTATGATAATTAGTTATTTATATGTGTTGGGCTTATGATCCATGTTGGACCAAGTTTATGTATGGATAGATAAAGAGTTGGGCCACATGAACCATGGATCATAAAACCCATGGGTATGGATTTGGGTTATACCCATGACCTTTGGAATCCAACATATAAATATGTACTCCTTAGCCAAAAAACGCCTACACACATATTCTTAGAGAAATATGGAGGTTTTTGGTGCATGAAATTCTCTATCAAGTTCCACCTTTGTTCATGATGTTTTGTGACTTCATTTGAGGCTTCCACACTATTGGGGCTAAGCTCTTAAGGCCAAATACATCAAAACTTCAAGCTACACAAAAGGTATGTTACCCTACCTAGTATGTTGTATGGTATATGTCAATTGCATGCTAGTTATAGGCTTAATACCTTGGAAACAATATTGCATGTATAGTTAGTGAAAACATAGATCCAAGGTATTTAGGGTTGTATGTGCACCATAGGATTTTGTAGTATATAAAAACCCAACAGTGGTATGTATCAGAGCCATGGGTTGTTTTCAAATTATACTTGATGCTGCTTGCTGAAAATTGCTTGAAAAATCGAATTTTTTGCTCCATGGACAGGGGAATCGACGAGTCCATTGAGGGACTCGACGAGTCCATGTGTAAACTCATCCAACTCGTCGAATTGGTTCTTGCACTCGGCGAGTTGGAGCCCCTGACAGCAAATATTCGAGTTTTTGGCCTGTTTTGGATTAGAATCATTACCACAAAGTGTTTTTGTTCATAAAATTTGATTTTGATGTTATGGTAATGTTTATTCTCATCCAATTATTAGATAATTGTCATAATTTCAAGTTTTTATTAGTTTATATGAATATGCTAATTTCTTGAAGATTGATGATATGAAGTATCTTGTTCTTATGAGTTAGTTTAGATTAATAGAAAAATTATGTGATAATTGTTTTCGATCCAAATTAATCTAAAAGTTGTTCATATTATGTGTTTTTGTAACTTGTCCTCAAGTTATATGAAAAGTCTCATTTATGAATTTTAAAACTCATAAAATTTCCATAAGTTATGAAAATGAAGAGTCTCATTTTTAAATGTTTTTAAAGTCTTCTATAACTTGTCCTCAAGTTATGGAACTTGAATAGTTTTTTCATTAAACTACTTTAAACTCATAAGTTATGGAAATCAAAAGTTTTTAAATTGTTCAAAAGTTGCTCTCAAGTTTTGGAATTTGTAAAGTTTCCCCCCATGAATACTTTAATTTCAAATTATACCCTTAGAATTTTAATAGTTTAAAATTCAACCCTTATACTATTACAATATTATAGGTTTAATATTTATATATATGTATAGCAGTAAGTCAGTCTTACCGTTAGTAGCCCTCATTCATGAAGCCGGTCTATAAGGGGGTATAAGGTTGTTGCCTATAAAATGACAGCTTAATGGGTGTCCACTCTCACCCACCGCTTCCTTGACTGGTGGAGGGTCGTTAGTTGAACGGGTAGGACATGACATTATTTCTCCATTCATTAAAAGTATAATGATAAATACTAAGTAACTAAACTCTTATAAATTACCAACATTAGTTACTTAGGAAAATGTGAATTTTGTGCTAACCCTTGAAATTGCACTTTGCACCTTGTTAAGTCGTTAGTGGAGCGTGTGTGGTTAACCGACACACTAATCTGGGATTGAGAATGTGTGGCAAAGGGTAGCTTAATGTTAATCATATATCAATGGAGCGTGTGTGGTTAACCGGCATATTGATTAGGTGGTTGTAACATTAAGTGTACCAAGTTAATTTGCATGGTTATTCACTCCTTGTTTGTGATCCTCGGTATCCCAGTCACAAACTTGAAGGACACAATCGAGATTTAAACATGTCATTGAATAGTTCAATGAATCTCAAAAGATCTAGGTGTTTCAATCCATTTAAGACCTAAAATTCCTTTTTTTTTTCATTGGTGGAAATTGGTAAATCGTCATTAACTTACCTTCAAATATTTTGTAGCTTGGATTACGACATCTCTCTTCCAAGTTATAAAATATTGTGTTGGGTCCTAGTCTTAATATTTCATATTGGGTGTTATATTAAAGACTTAAATCAACTAAACTTGAATTTCTCCCTCATAGATGTGTAGTTATGACCACTATGGTCTTCCTTATCCTTTTGGATAAAGCTATCGTAATGAAGATGATATCCCTGATGGGTTTTATGCATAAGAAACAATCCTATGTGCTCATACAAACCCTAATGCTTGGATCTAGGTTTCTCTATTGTACATGCTTTGAATCCAAGACTTACAAAACTAGATCTATCATATATAATTCGAAATTATCATAAAGAAAACAGATCTAGGTGGTTTACCTCTTTCAAGTAGCTTGAATCCTTTGTAATCTTCTTAATCTTGAGCTTAGAGTCACAATTGTAACTCCTCTAATGGTTCACAAACCCCACAAGCAAGAAGGTAATATGAGAGAGGGTGAGAGGTGCTAGAAATCGGCCCTAGGGTTCTCTTAGAATGAAGTGTAGCCGATTTCCATAGCCTAGGGGTCTTATTTATACTTGCAGGCTACTAGGGTTTCAGTCTAAACCCTAGTGGACAGCTTAGCCACCAAGCAGCCCAAGAAACCTTCTGGAATAAGGCCTTGGACGAAAATATGATGGATCCCCATCATAATTTCGTTCCCCCTTAAGTCCATTAGGTTTCCTTAACCCAAAACTTAACTATCATACATTTGACAGTTTATACCCCTTTATTTAATTAATCTCTTTTAGTCACCAAATTAATTCCTAATTAATTTATGACTAATACTAATTAAATAAATATGATTTCTCCTTTAATATATTATTCTTATAATATATTAATAAACCATAATATTCTCTCTTTCTCCTTAAATTACCTTGTCAAGTTGCTTTGGAGAAGGCAACCCAAAAGGACCATGCACAACCGGGTCAAGTACATACCAAATATAGTTACGGGCTTAGACACTATTCCAACAGTCTCCCACTTGGATAAGTCTAGTAACTATATCTCACATATGACTTCAGAATCCGATTAGCAATCGTAGCTCTTATACTTCGCTGTCAACTCTGATCAACTTGTCCTTCAGATAAGGGATCGTATAATCCTCCGTTCTAGATATCATGCTGACAATGCTTATTGTCCAGCACTTGTTTCTCGATTTCCGATTTGTTTGACATAGAATTTAGTTGAACACATCAACTTCACTCCGACCGGGCCCGACACATAAGTCAAACCAAATCATCAAGTGGCCAATATATCACTTTTATTCTCATAGAATAAAAGGAACAGATCAATTTCGACTCATATGCATCTATTATTTACTAATTGAATCATGCACAATAATACGTTTTATAACATTAATTTACTGATGCGTTTACACATCATCAATGCATAACCAACTAGCAAACAACAACCATATCTCTGAGTTTTAAGACTATATGATATTATCGCTTTGCGATCACTTAAGGCAAAACACCACGAAGTGATACCAGCAAACGCGGGTTTATTCCAATGCTCAAATCATATTCATAAGCACTCATGAACTTTGCAGCAAACCTTTGCTATGCCCAAAACCTTTTAGACAATCTACAAACAATTCATGACAGTCTTCATTCATATCTACTTCGAAAATATGACCAACTGTGGACTGTTTGAATAATCCTATCATTCAGGAAGTCAAAGCATGCAAAATTGAAACAATAGATAAATAACTAACACAAGATAGTAGCTTTACTCATAAATAACACAATTTTATTTATTCATCAAATGTCAAGTACAAACTATCTATTACACGTTTCCTATCTAATCCAAACTTATATAATCCTTCAGCCCAATGCTCATAGCGTGCTGCAAGTGTTTGACCCTACTCAGTCCCTTCGTAAGGGGATCTGCTGGGTTTTCTTCTGATGATACCCTCTTCACAACGAGGAGTCCCTCTTCTACCCGATGTCTGATAAAATGGTATTTTCTGTCGATATGTCGAGATCTACCATGATCTCTCGGTTCCTTGGTCAAGGCAACCGCTCCTTCATTATCACAGAAAATTTCCATCGACTCCTTTATGGATGGAATAACTCCAAGGTCTCCAATGAAGTTCTTCAACCATATAGCCTCCTTTGACGCTTCGCTCGCCGCAATGTACTCTGATTCGCATGTTGAATCAGCTACGGTCTCCTGTTTGGAACTTTTCCAAGTCACTACTCCTCCATTTAGGGTAAAAACCCAGCCCGACTGCGATCGGAAATTATCCCGATCCGTCTGAAAACTAGCGTCGCTGTACCCTCGTACCCTTAAGTCATCACTCCCACCGAGCACTAGAAACCATTCCTTGGTCCTCCGCAGGTACTTAAGAATATTCTTAACCGCAATCCAATGGGCTCTACCAGGGTTCCCCTGATATCTGCTGACCATGCTCAAAGCGAAGGTCACATCAGGTCGAGTACAAGTCATAGCGTACATGATAGAGCCTACTGCGGAAGCGTAAGGTACTCGGCTCATATCAGCTATCTCTGCCTCTGTACTCGGGCTTTGAGTCTTACTCAACTTGGTATTGCTTTGGATTGGCAACTCCTATTTTCTTGGAATTTTCCATACTAAAACGCTTTAGTACCTTGTCCAAGTATGTATCCTGACTGAGTCCTATCAGTCTCTTTTCCCTGTTTCTTACTATCCTTATTCCCAGAATATAAGCAGCCTCTCCGAGGTCCTTCATAGCGAAACATTTCCCAAGCCAGGACTTGAGCTCCTGCAAGGTTGGGACATCGTTTCATATGAGTAGTATGTCGTCGACATACAATACGAGGAAGCTCACTATACTCCCACTGGCTTTGACATATACACAAGATTCATCTTCGCTTCGCAGAAAGCCAAACTCTTTAACCTTCTCGTCAAAACAAAGATTCCATCTGCGAGACGCTTGTTTTAATCCATAAATGGATTTCTCAAGCTTGCATACTCTATTTGGATGCTTCGCATTGACAAAACCCTCTGGCTGATTCATGTAAACATCCTCAGCCAACTTTCCATTAAGGAAAACGGTTTTCACGTCCATCTGCCATATTTCATAATCATGAAACGCAGCTATTGCAAGCATTACCCTAATAGACTTTATCTTCGCAACTGGTGAGAAGGTCTCATCATAGTCAACTCCGGGAGTTTGAGTAAAGCCCTTCGCAACCAATCGCGCTTTATAAGTATGCACTTTCCCATCCATGTCCGTCTTCTTCTTCAAGATCCACTTGCACCCGACTGTCTTGCGACCCGGTACATGATCAACCAAATTCCAAACTTGGTTGTCGTACATGGACTGAATCTCGTTGTCCATCGCCTCTATCCATTTTGCAGACTTCGGGCCTGCCATGACTTCCTTGTAGCTGCTAGGTTCGTCCAAATTTACTAGTGTACTATCACTAATAAATGTATCCCCTTTAGTAGTAATATGAAATCCATACAACTGGGGTGGAACACTAGCCCTAGTGGAACGTCGAAGAGGTAAGGACTCGTCAACAGGTTCAACAGGAGTTTCCTCCTCAGGTTGAGTGCCAGTGTCAGAGGTTCCTTCATCGCTTTGATCTTGAATCTCTTCAAGTTCAATTTGCCTCCCACTGTCTTCTTGGCTTATCAATTCCCTTTCTCGGAAAACTCCTCTTCTAGCAACGAAGACAACATTGTCACTCGGTCTATAGAAAAGGTAGCCAAAAGACTTCTGCGGATAGCCGATGAAATAACACTTCTCACTACGAGGTTCGAGCTTGTCGTGAGTCTTTCGTCTTACGAAAGCCTCGCAACCCCAAACCTTGATATGTGCCAACGAGGGAGCCTTCCCTGTCCACATTTCGTGAGGAGTCTTGGTAACCTTCTTGGTGGGAACTAAGTTAAGGGTATGGGCGGCAGTCTCTAAGGCATACCCCCAGAAAGCTATTGGTAATGAAGTCCGACTCATCATAGAACGAACCATGTCCAACAAGGTCCGATTACGTCTCTCAGCCACACCATTCAATTGTGGCGTCCTCAGAGGCGTCAATTGCGAAACAATTCCGCATTCCTTTAGATAGTCGTGAAACTCAAGACTTAGGTACTCTCCTCCTCGGTCTGACCGAAGCATCTTGATTTTCCTGCCCAGCTGATTCTCCACTTCATTCTTAAATTCTTTGAACTTTTCAAAGGTTTACGATTTTTGCTTGATTAAGTAGATATATCCATATCTGCTATAATCATCTGTAAAAGTCACGTAGAAGCGGCAAACATCCCTTGTGGTGGATCTAAAGGGCCCACACACATCGGTATGTATGAGATCCAATAGACCCTCACCCCTTTCACAAGTGCCAGTAAAGGGTGACTTGGTCATCTTCCCAAGTAAACAAGATTCACACGTGTCATCGTCCCTAAGGTCGAATGACTCCAACACTCCATCCTTTTGGAGTTGGGCTATGCGTTTCTTGTTGACATGGCCAAGGCGACAATGCCACAAGCATGCTTTGTCTAGACTAGTAGACGAATCAATATTCAAAACATTATTTCCTAAATCATCAACAACCATCACAAATTCATAAATTCCATTACAAGGTAATGCATTGAAATAAAAGACACCATTCAAATAAACATTAATAGAACCATTACTATTATCAAAAGAATATCCGAAACCTTGTCTAAACAACCCATGAAATGAAATAATGTTTCTTGCCATATCTGGCGAATAGCAGCAATTGTTTAAATCTATCCCTAACCCATTACTCAACACTAAAGAATAAACACCGACTTTGGTCACAGGCGACGATCTTCTGTTTCCCATAATCAGGTTCATCTTTCCATGTTCCACCTCCCTACTTTTTAGGCCCTGCATATCAAAACAAATGTGGTAACCACACCCTGTATCAAGAACCCATGAAGTAGCAAATGATGAGTTATTAGATTTAATAGAATACATACCTGCAAAGGTGGGCTTAATCTTCCCATCCTTTATATCTTGCAGATACTGAGGGCAGCTTCGTTTCCAGTGGCCCTTTTGGTGACAATAGAAGCACTCTGCTTCCTTGGGATCGGATGAGGGTTTAGCAGGGCCTGCTTTGGTCCCACTTGAGGACGAACCATCACGGGGCTTCCCCTTATGGTGGCTCTTACATGGAGCCTTCCTCTTTTTACCCTTTCCTTGACCTATTGCCATCACAGGAGCGGCCACAGCAGGGGATGGTGCAACGGATTTGTCTTTGAGGTTGCTCTCAGCAGTCCTCAAAAGTCCTTGGAGCTTGCTCAAGGAGACCTCCTCCTTGTTCATGTGGTAGGTCATCCTAAACTGGTTGTAGCAGGAGGGCAAGGAGTGGAGGATTATGTCGATAGCCAAATCCTCATCAAACTTAACATTAAGTTTGAGAAGACGATCAACATACCTCTGCATTTTCTGCAAATGAGAGGTTAAGGATTCTCCACTCCCCATCTTAGCGGTGATCATGTTAGTAATGATCTCATAGCGCTCTTGCCTCGCGCTCTGGTGATACCTGTCCAGCAAATCCTGATGCATTTCATACGGATACATGTCCTCATAGGACTTTTGGAGTTCGAGGTTCATGGTGGCCAGCATGATGCAGTGAACTTTCGTAGCATCACGCTCGTGGGCCTCAAAGGCGGCCAACTCTTCAGGAGTAGCAACATCTGGGATGATCTTTTCAAGCTTTTCATCGAGGACATATTCTTTGTCCTCGTAGCGTGTGATCATGCGAATATACCTCATCCATTCGTTGAAGTTTGACCCATCAAATGTCACTTTCTGACACAGGTTCATCAACGAGAATGACCCAGAAGCGTTGTTGTTGTTGTTGTTTGCAAACATCTGAAAAAGAAAGGAACAAAGTTTGATTAGAAATGAATCCCTAATTAAACACCCAAATGAGAAATTAGGGCTAGGATCCAACAACATTATTTACAACTTAGAAAGGGATGCCGTACTCTAAAAGTAAATAATTTGAAGGTAAGTGAATGACGATTCACTAATTCTCACCATGAAAAACGAAAAAGAAATTTAGGTTTTAAATGTATTGAAAACTCCTAGATCTTTGAGATTCATTGAACTTTTCAATGACATGTTTAAATCTCGATATGCATTTCAGATTTGCGACTGGGATACCGAGGATCGCAAACAAATTGTGAATAACCATGCGAATCAACATGGTGCACTCAATGCCTCTATCACCTAATCAATGTGTCGGTAAACCACACACGCTGCATTGATCTATGACAAACATCGAGTCACCCTTCGCTACCAATGTCATCCCCAAATTGATGTGCCGGTTAACCACACGCGCTCCACCAACGTTTGACAAGGGTACGAAGTGTAATTCCATGGATTAGCATCATTTTCACATTTTACCCTAAAGTAACTAAGATTGGGAATTTGTAAAACATGTAGTTACTTTGTATTTTTCATTATACTTTTAATGAGGAGAGGGTTGCCCTATCCTACCCGTTCGGCTAACGACCCTCCACCAGTCAAGCAAGCGGTGGGTGTGAGTGTACACCCATTAAGCGCCATTTTATAGGCAGCAACCTTATACCCACCTTATAGACTGACTTCGTGAATGAGGCCTACTAACGGTAAGAGTAGCATTTTAAGTTTTATATATATATATATATATATATATATATATATATATATATATATATATATATATATATATATATTAATTAAGCTTGTAATAATATATAATAGTATAGGGTTGAATTTTAAACTTGTAAAATTCTAAGGGTTTGAAATTTAAATTATTCAAAATTAAACTTTTAATCACAAAATTCAAATTTCAAAACTTGAGGGCAAGTTTTGAACTTTTCAAAACATAAGGGATCAAATAACAAATAATTTAAATTAAACAATTAATTTCATAATTATCTATATTTGACCTAATCTTATTTTAGTCATTAGATAATTACCAAATAATTTTAAATAATCCATATTTATCATATAAACAACCAATATTCAAAAGATTTGAAATTATCTATTGTTTTGGCAAGGATAATCATTTAATTAAGATAAAATTCGGATTTTAACTTCAAAAAACGATTTAGGCATCAAATCCAAGTCAAAACAGCAACTAAATCCCGAAATACCCTCTGCCTGACGCACGAACTCGCCGAGTCAGCTCTGAACTCGCCGAGTAGGGGCCAACTCGCCGAGTCCAGATACTGACTCGCCGAGTTGAGTCGGGCAGAGGCAAAAAAACTCGATTTTCAGCAAGCAAAACAGTTAAGCATCACATACAATTGAAACCAATCAAGGCTCTGATACCACTGATGGGTTTTATGCATAAGAAACAATCCTATGTGCTCATACAAACCCTAATGCTTGGATCTAGGTTTCTCTATTGTACATGCTTTGAATCCAAGACTTACAAAACTAGATCTATCATATATAATTCGAAATTATCATAAAGAAAACAGATCTAGGTGGTTTACCTCTTTCAAGTAGCTTGAATCCTTTGTAATCTTCTTGATCTTGAGCTTAGAGTCACAATTGTAACTCCTCTAATGGTTCACAAACCCCACAAGCAAGAAGGCAATATGAGAGAGGGTGAGGGGTGCTAGAAATCGACCCTAGGGTTCTCTTAGAATGAAGTGTAGCCGATTTCCATAGCCTAGGGGTCTTATTTATACTTGCAGGCTACTAGGGTTTCAGTCTAAACCCTAATGGACAGCTTAGCCACCAAGCAGCCCAAGGAACCTTCTGGAATAAGGCCTTGGACGAAAATATGATGGATCCCCATCATAATTTCGTTCCCCCTTAAGTCCATTAGGTTTCCTTAACCCAAAACTTAACTATCATACATTTGACAGTTTATACCCCTTTATTTAATTAATCTCTTTTAGTCACCAAATTAATTCCTAATTAATTTATGACTAATACTAATTAAATAAATATGATTTCTCCTTTAATATATTATTCTTATAATATATTAATAAACCATAATATTCTCTCTTTCTCCTTAAATTACCTTGTCAAGTTGCTTTGGAGAAGGCAACCCAAAAGGACCATGCACAACCGGGTCAAGTACATACCAAATATAGTTACGGGCTTAGACACTATTCCAACAATCGCAAATGGCGATCAAGGTGAAAGATTAATCCATTTGTTGTGAATTAATGGGACTGGAAATCATACTTCACATCCTCCACCTCCTCCAATTATTCTCCCTAACCCACAAGTTCTTGAATAGTTTAAGGTCACTCAATCCCTATTGGCAAGCAATATCTATATGTGCTCACGTCTTGGAGATGAAGTCACATATTGACAAGTTTGGAGAGTTGGGTGTCGAAGTCTCAAGGAAGTTGACTGTTAACCGGGTTCTTCAATCACTTTCCGAGTCATATAGTGAGTTCTTTAAGGGACTACTATGTGACAGATCACGACATGACCCTTATCGATCTTACCTATTTGCTTGTTGCTGCTGAATCAGCAATGATTTGGAGCACTGGTAAAGCAAATTTGATTGGAAGATTTACTTCCCAAACTTATATGGACATTGACAATGGAAACATTGGAAGTCCAGAAAAGTCTTCTCTTCCCAATGGAAAGGGATCGGCCATAGTCAACCTGGTTGACCAAACAGTAAAGAGAAAGGCTAAGTCTGAGATTGTCCCATGTACCATTACTAAAGAGTCCATATGTTTCTATTGCCAAAAGAAGGGGCATTGGTTGCGAAGCTACCTTATTTACCTGAAAGTTCACTAGGATGGTAAAAGTCAAAATTTTGACTATGCTTCAGGTAAAGTCCACTATCTAACTCTATTAAGTTCCTATTTGAAGATTCTTATTACATGATGTGACTAGGTCGCATTTTGATGTTTTGTAGAATCGAAAAAGGAGAGGAAGCTTAAAAGAAGAGTATGCTGAATCTGATCGCGAAGATGGATTTCGATCGCATGATTCGAAGATCAGAATTTTGAGCTGCTGCTTAAGAGTTATGATAGATTGCTTAGGAATAGATAAAAACATTGTTTTCATATGTATTTGCATTGTAAGGATAAAGTTTTTCCGCAAATTTTTATAAATAAAGAAAAAAGTTTTTTTTTTCTTATTTTAAGTTTCCTTACAATGGTATTTGTGAAAAATTGTTGTTTATATGATTCCATTGATAGAAATATTGGAAAATGGATTTGATTCTTTCGTTTGTGGTAGTCTAATAATTTACCAAATAAGAAAAGATTCTCATCACCCAAGTTTCAGTTGGATAGAAACTTGGAATCATGCAACTTGTATTGTATGATGAATGAGAATTTTCATCTTTGGGAAATTAAGACTAACTCCATGTTCACATGTACATGTGAGTCAAGTGAAGGACTATAGGATCAGGTATACTTGGTTGTGCGCTTGTCAGGTCCACCACAAAGATCGATAAGACTATTCGTTATGATTTACTTAAGTTTAGTAAATATGGTTATACTTATAAGCTTAAGTGTAATTCTGAAACATTGGAAAGTTTCAATGTATGACAGGACGAATGAGTAGAATCAAATTAGGCAGAAAGATAAAAGTTTCTCCAATCTGAAAAGATGGGAGAGCACTTCAGTATCATGTTTTATGATCATCTTAATGATTATGAAACCATATCACAATTGATTCTCTAAGGACATCTTAGTGCATTTATATGGCTAAGACGAGGAATCGTGAATTGTTGAAATGGTTAAATCAAAAGGTGAATCATACTTCGTTCCAAATCAAATCTTAGAGTCATAATCCAAGATCGAGCCTTGAGTGACATAATCTTAGAAGGTTTATAACACTAGTCAAATGTAGAGTAAAATGTTTTCTACTCTTGTACATTTGAAATTGGTAAGTTGTGATGTCTTGGATAAGACAAAGACCAACTAAGACCAATTGTGTGAAGTGTTATCTTGATAAGAATCCGCACTAACTCTTGAATATTTGTTTTGTCAAGGAATGGTTCTTAACAAGAGAGAGATATATGTCAAGAGGTCAGTAGGAGTCTTAATGATCTTGAAAACGTTTCAAGAACTAATCAAGAATAGAACCTATTTATTATCACTAGCACACGACTTGAGGTTTGTAACCTATCGTGTTGGCATATTCTTGTTTCTGTGCCCATTCCAGTTAAAGTTGACTATGCATGTGAGTTCTATGAGTTCTCAGTTGTTTGCATAACTACTTGGAAGCAATGGTAGGCCCTTGTGCTGTCAGGTGGCAAGAAGTCGATTAAACAAGTTTAGTCCATATGAGTTTGGATTTGTCACTAATCTTATCTTGTAATTATGGTTATGACAAATTCACATGGATAGGAACACATACACCATAAAATATAAGTGTCATAAGGTTTCTCTTTGATTCATGAAAATGATGGTGATGAAACGCTTTCACTAAGTAGATTTTAAGTAGATAGCGATTGTGATGTTTGCATTCTCAAAGTCGTTAGTGGAGCGTGTGCGGTTAACCGGCACACTAACAAGGACTTGTGAGCAATGACAAAGGTCTAAACATTTGAGACTATGATTGCGGCATCCCTTTTTCATAGTTCTAAAATTGTTTAGACACACATGTGAGCTATCTAAGGAAAGGTGAATGATTTTGATAAAGTCTTATCAAAGCATCTCGTATCAGAAATTTGAACTTTGGTAAGAAAGTCAATAAAGTATTGATTTCTAGAAGTTCAGTTGATTTCTGGATACATGTCAAAGCTAGTGGGAGCATAAGTGTTGTGTTGATAATAGTTATTATGCTAGTGGGAGCACAATGATTATGGTAAGTGTTGCGAGTTAGCAATGTTAATTATAGAAAACAAAAGGTTTCAAGTTGCAAAGTCGTAGGGTTTGAAAAGTTGTTTTGCTATAATTAAGTGAGAGGAAATTATACTTCATTCAAATTCTAAAAGCTTAGATTGTGATTCTTTAATCAAATTTAGTCGTGATTACATTATTTGTGTTCTAAAATTCGATTATGTTTACGACATCCCTTTTCATAATTCGAATTATGAGAACATGGCAAATAGAAATAGAAATATTATAGCAAAAGACTGGTCTAGTATCATGTCTTTATGTGAGACATCATAAATCATGTCCTATATGCTTCGGATATAGGATCGATTACATGTGCTGTAATATTCATTTGTTCTAATTTTTCCAAATGCCTAGGGCATTATGAGGGAAAAAGGAATAGAACTGGATATGACTAAAATGATTAAGCAATTGTCGAGGACAATCTAAGGTTTGCCAAATATTGGTTACTCATGGACAGTTGGAAGTATAATGTTAATTTTGGAAGGACCTTATTGACATATTCTGAAAGAGGCAATTCTTGTTCAGAAGTGATAGTCAAAAATGGGAATATGGAAATGTTTCCATAGGTGGAAGTTGTTCTTCAAATCTGTGTAAGATTAAAAAACTTAACGCAAGAAGGATGTTCAAATGAATGTACTTTGAATGTGAGACTTCGTTTCCATGGAATTGCTCTCCATTGGAATACTTTGTAATGTCTGTTGCCGAGTCTTTGTGACTTTTGTGCATAGTCATTACAAGATGATCATTGCATATAAGTTTGGAATCTAACAGATTTCAGTAAATGGCAAAGAACCTTGTATCCTTACATTTATCATAAGGATTTGGAATTGTCAAATGAGTATCAATGAAATGTTTTTCAATTGATCTATTCCACAAAGAAAGGACCATAGGTAAACATAGTGTGCATGCTTGGAGCATGGCATTACTATTGTTTTTAATTCAAGTATTAAGTTGATAAATCAAAACATTATACAATGAATAATGAGTAATCAATATGACTCAAAAGTGTTTGGGCCATATAGGATTAGTATTATTATTCTTTTTCACTTTGCATGTTTTGACTTCCCGAATAACTAGGTTATTCAAACCGTCCAAAGTCGATCATACTTTGGAAGTAGGTATTGAGGCAAGACTGTCATGAATGGGTCTGTAGTTTGTCTAGGTGGCCTAGACATAACTGCAGTATTCATGAGTGCTCCTGGAATAAGATTCGAGTATTCGATTAAACCCACGATCATTTGACACACTTCATGGATTTTATCACGAGTGATCATGAGACGATAATATCTTATATTCTTCTAACCTAGAGATATGAGTTGTTGACTATGAGTTGGTTGTACATTGAGTGTACAAAAACGCATCAGTAACTTGATGTTATAAAACGTGCCTTTGTGTATGATTCAACAAGTAGTTAGTACAAGCATATGAGTCGAAGTTTATCCATTCCTTTTACCCTTGGAGGGATAAAAGCGATATCTGTGGGCCCCTCTATGATTTAGTGATGACAAACGTAAGTGCTCGGCCGGGCCTGGACTGATTTGATTTATTCAATTAGTCGGTCGTCATAAACTGGAAATCGGGAAACAACAGATGGACATAGAGTATGATTATAATCCATGTCTCAGTCCATATGGTATCTAGATAGGAGGAATATATGATCCCTTATCTAATGGACATGTCATTAACTAGGTCAGAATTCGACAATGACTTTTAAGAGCTACGATTGCTAGTCGGGTTTTGGAGTCGTACTTGCAATAATAGTTTTAGACTTATCCAAGTGGGAGACTGTTGGATTAGATGTCTAAGCCCATAACTATTATTGGTATGTACTTGACCCGAGAGTAGCATGGTCCATTTGGGTTGCATATCATCAGGACAATTTGTTAGGATGGAATCTTGAGAGAAGGTTATATATGATTTATTAATATATTATAAGTTATAATATATTAATATGAAATCATATGTTTTAATTAGTATTGATCAAGAATTAATTTAGTGCTCAAAAGAGACTAACTAAATCTATTGGGACTAATTATGATAATTAGTTATATTTATATGTTGGGCTTATGATCCATGTTGGACCAAGTTTATGTATGGATTAATAAAGAGTTGGGCCACATGAACCATGGATCATAAAACCCATGGGTATGGATTTGGGTTATACCCATGACCTTTGGAATCCAACATATAAATATGTACTCATTAGCCAAAAAACGCCTACACGTATATTCTTAGAGAAATATGGAGGTTTTTGGTGCATGGAATTCTCTCTCAAGTTCCACCTTTGTTCATGATGTGTTGTGACTTCATTTGATGCTTCCACACTACTGGGGCTAAGCTCTTAAGGCCAATTACATCAAGACTTCAAGCTACTATTGAAACATTAAAAGTGACCCTCTTAAACTTAAAAGAGATCCGAAGTTGCTTATGGAACCGCAGTCAATCTCTCCCCGCAGTCAGATCTGCAACCGCAGTCGTCGTCATCAGTTTCTTAGATTCAGTCTTTTGTCTGTTCTTTGTATAAGTACTTTCTTTTATCCATAGTGCCCTGCGTGGCAACTCAAACATATTAGGCAGTATGTAATCTTCGAGACTCTATAAATAGAGTTCTCCATTCTCAATGAAACTACCTCTACCCCTCTTACGCATCTTGAATCTTATCACATATCTTTCTCTCTACTATCTTATCACCTAAATATATTCGTAACTCCTTGTAATCTCTCTTCGGAGCAAGTCTTTCTAGACTTAATCACTAAGTTTGATCTCACTCACTAACTTGGTCTGATTGCAGTCCTTGTTAAGAATCAACTTAAGTGTATACTTGATATATTACTTGTTGTATTTTATATTTCCTTATCTTTCCGCAACTAATCATATAACTATCTAACTCTAACTTATATTATTGTTGAGCTTTATGATCCTTTGATATTAACTTTAATTTCCATAATATAAACTTGTTCTAACGTTTGTTCAAGTGTGTTTCTCAAGTTTTTCTCTCAATAGCTACACAAAAGGTATGTTACCCTAACTAGTATCTTGTATGGTATATGTCAATTGCATGCTAGCTATAGGCTTAATACCTTGGAAACAATATTGCATGTATAATTAGTGAAAACATAGATCCAAGGTATTTAGGGTTGTATGTGCACCATAGGATGTTGTAGTATACAAAAACCCAACAGATGTGATGACTTGGGATGATTTCTCGACCGGGTTCCATGCTGAGTTTGCACCAGTTATTGAGGTGCAGCAGAGGGCGTGAGAGTTTCAGGATCTCTGCCATACTACTGAGACGGTGGCGGAGATCACTGCTTTGTTTCGGGAGAGGGCATTTCTGGTTCCGCAGTATGTGGCGGACGAGGAGATGAAGAAGGCCCAGTACCATGAGATGTTGAGGAGTGACATTCTGCAGTTTGTGAGCCGATCCAGCTGCAAGAAGCTAGAGGATATGATAGCTCGATCTAGGGAGAGGGAGATTGATCTGGAGATGGAGAAGAAGAGGAAGTCAGATTTTGTGTCGAGTGTTGAGGGTTCGGGCAAGAGGCCCAAGGCTTTTGATTCGAGATGGGAGGGCCTAAAGGGCCGAGGCCGTTGCGTAAAGTGTAGGAGGTCGCTCGAGGGGACGTGCAGGGTGGGTGGTTCTGGCTGCTTCAAGTTTGGCCAGGCTGGTCATATCAGCAGGGATCGTACTGCTACCACCACCATCACCCCGGTATCTAATCTAATTTGCTTTCAGTGCAATCAGAGGGGCCACAGGAAGGCCCATTTTCTGATTTTGGCTGCAACAGGACCAGTGTTAGCAACCGCTCTTGTGACTCTTTGCATTACTGACGGCCGCCAGGGCCAGGCAGATGCGCCTGCTTCGAAGAGCAGAGCGTTCCAGCTGACGGCAGAGGAGGTGCGTGCAGCTCCCGATGTAGTGACGAGTATGTATCTTCTCCTTATCTCTTTATTTATATTAAATTTCTTGCTTATATTTATGTGTTTTATTTTAGAATCATTCCTTGTGAATGGTATTTGTGCATTGGTATGGTTTGATTCGGGGGCTACCCGATCGTTTGTAACGCTTGCGCTTAGCAAGAGATTTGTTGGAGCTCTGTGGGAGCTGGATTGTCCTCTAGATGTCGAGATTGCTGATGACAGGTTTGTTCGGGTTGTGAGGGTCCATCAGGGGTTTACTCTCCAGTTATTCAACGAGCAATATCCGGTTGATTTGGTTCCCATTCCTCTGCATGGGAACAAGGTTATCGTGGGCATGGATTGGTTGAGACCTAATGGGGAAGTAATCGACTATGAGCAACAATTAGTTTGTGTTTGGACCCCAAGTGGGGGAGAGGTGGTGATTCATGGGGAGAGATCGCAACATGGACTGATTATGTGTTCTGCAGTGAGGGTCAACCGCTATTTTCAGCAAGGTTGCTCGGATTATGTCGCCTATGTCATGGATACCGGGAATAAGGGTAAGGCGAACACGGATGATGTGCCAATTGTGCATGATTATCCGGATGTATTCCTGGAGGATTTTCCTGGGTGCCTCTAGAGAGGCAGGTTGAGTTCGGGATTGATCTGGTTCCAGGTGCGACTCCGATAGCCAAAGCACCGTATCGGTTGGCTCCTACCGAGATGCAGGAGTTGTCTACACAGCTGCAGGAGCTGTTGGACAAGAGATTTATTCAACCGAGCAGTTCGCCTTAGGGAGCACCGATTCTGTTTGTGAAGAAGCAAGACGGGTCTCATCACATGTACATCGACTACCAAGAGTTGAAAAAGGTAACGGTGAAGAACCATTATCCACTCCCAAAGATTGATGATCTTTTCGACCGGCTTCAGGGTGCATCTTGGTTTTCCAAGATTGATTTGCAATCAGGTTATCATTAGATGTGGGGCAGGGATGAGGATGTGCAGAAGACAGCTTTTCGGACTCGATATGGTCATTACGAGTTCGTGGTGATGCCTTTCGGTCTCACCAATGCTCCAGCCGCATTCATGGATCTCATCAACCACGTGTGCAGACCGATGGTGGATCGGTCTGTGATAGTATCTATTAATGATATCTTGGTTTATTCAAAGACTCAGGAGAAACATGAGGAGCACTTGAAGGAAGTGCTAGAGACATTGAGGAGGGAAAGACTTTTCATAAAGTTTTCTAAGTGCGCTTTCTGGTTGCACGGGGTGCAGTTTTTGGGGCACCTGGTGAACCAGAAGGGTATTCTGGTCGATCTGGCCAAGGTCGAGGCCGTGATGCAGTAGGAGGTTCCGAGGTCTCCATCTGAGATTCGAAGCTTTCTTTGTTTGGCTGGTTACTATCGGAGATTCATCAAGGATTTCTCCAAGATAGTTGTTCCTTTGACCCGACTGACAAAGAAGACGGTTATATTTCGCTGAGGGCCTGAGCAACAGGCAGCTTTCGAGGCTCTGAGACAACGGTAGTGTGAGGCACCGATTCTGACCCTGGCAGAGGGTGTTGTTGATTTTGTGGTTTATTTTGATGATTCGATCTCCGGTCTGGGGGCAGTGTTGATGCAGAGGGTTCGCATGATCGCTTATGCTTCGAGGCAGCTGAAGCCTCATGAGGCAAATTATCCGACGAATGATTTGGAGTTGGGGGTCATGGTTTTTGCCCTCAAGATTTGGCGACATTACCTCTATGAGGTCCATTATACTATTTACATGGATCACAAGTTCCTAAGATTCTTGATGGATCAGCCGAATCTAAATATGAGGCAGCGTCGATGGTTGGATGTGGTGAATGATTATGATTGCGTGATCCTTTATCACTCGGGGAAGGCCAATGGGGTGGTTGATGCTCTCAGCCGCAAGGCGATCGCGGCTCCGATCAGAGACATATGTTTGAGGATGACCGTGGTTACTCCTTTGTTGGAGTGGATTCGAAAGGCTCAGGTCGAGGCTATGAAGGAAGAGCACCGGAAGAGAGTGCGCATTATGGGGCAGATGGCTTCCTTCGATTTTGATAGTCGTGGATTATTGACTTTACACCATCGCGTTTGGGTTCCGTATTGGGGTGGTGTACATCAGATTCTGATGGAAGAGGCTTATAAGTCGAGGTTCTCCCTTCATCATGGGGCGACGAAGATGTATAGGGATCTTCGTCTTGATTATTGGTGGCCCTGCATGAAGCGGGATGTGGCATGGTACGTGGAGTGGTGCTTGCCTTGCAGGAAATTCAAGGCCGAGCATCAGCGAACTCACAGCAAGATGCAGCCGTTGGAGATTCCCGTATGGAAATGGGAGGACATCACCATTGATTTTATCACAAAGCTTCCCAGGGACTGCGTGGCGTGGATTCGATATGGATCATCGTGGATCATTTGACCTAGAGCGTACATTTCATTCCAGTTCAAGAGAGTATTTCTGTAGAGAAGTCGGCCGAGGTTTATATCAGGGAGGTGGTGGCACTTCATGGGGTGTTGGTATGAGTGGCATCTGACAGGTATGTTCGTTTTACTTCCAGATTTTGAAACCGGTTTCATGACGAGTTAGGCACTCGTCTCCATTTTAGTACAACATTTCATCAGCAGACCGATGGTCATAGTGATCGGACTATCCATACCCTTGAGGATATGTTGTGTGCGTGCGTGTTGGATTTTGGTGGGAGTTAGGATACGTATCTTCCGTTAGCTAAATTATCGTTTAAGAACAGTTATCACGCCAACACGATCGACCTCCTTGTCAGATTCTCTACGAGAGGAAATTCAGGACCCTGATTTGTTGGGGCGAGGTCGGTCAGCTGGTTATGGGGAGTACTAAGGTGGTACTCAAGACCACTGAGATGATTCTGTAGATTCGGAGCAGGCTCCAGACAGCTCAGAGTCGGCAGAAAAGTTATGCTGACAGGCACCAGTCAGACTTAAAGTTCCTGGTGGGAGATATGGTTCCCCTGAAGGTGTAACCTTGGAAAGGTGTCATCCGGTTCAGGAAGCGGGGCAAGCTGGGCCCTAGGTATATTGGTCCTTTAAGGGTTTTGGCTCGGTTGGGTCGGGTTCCTTATCGTTTAGATCTTCCAACCGAGCTCATTCAGATTCATATCAGGTTCCATATCTATTAGCCGCGAAAGTGATTAGTGGATGATTCTGCAGTGGTACCCTTGGAGGATAGTCAGGTGGATGACCGCCATAACTATATTGAGAGATCGGTGGTGATCTTGGATCGGCTCACAAAGACCTTGAGGAACAAGGTTGTTGAGCTAGTGAAGGAGCAGTGGAAGCACCGCAAATCATCAGAGTGGAATTGGTAGCTCGATGATGAGATAAGAGAGCACTATCCAGAGTTGTTTGGAGCAGTGGACTTCGAGGACGAAGTCTGATTCAAGTGGGGGAGAATTGTAACACTTGAATCCTGGTAAGTTTCTCTTTTGCCCTTGTATTATTTAATTAGTCCATTTTCGTCCTTGTGTTCTACGTGGGGCGTACCACATGGTACGCTTAAGCGGGGCGTACCACATGGTACGCTTAGCATACTCATATGAGGCGGGATCGGGACTCCGGACACGTACGCTGGGCGTACGTGTATGTACGCGGGGCATACATGGGTTATTTAGAAACCCTAATTCTCGGGGATGGACACTATATAAACATCATTATGGACCTTGAAACCCTCATTTCTCCGCACCCTTTGTCCTCTTACCCTTATACTCGAAACCCTAATCCTCTCTCTTGCATTTTGAGCTTATATTGTCCATTTTTGTGTATTTTGATCCATTTTCAAGTAGTAGAAGATTGGTGCAAGGTGGTGGATGAAGGAAGAGCTTGTGGATCTGGATTATCTCCTCCATTTCTAGCTTGTTTGAGGTATAAAGCTTTGATCTTGTTCTTTAGAAGTTTAGATCTTCCTTGTCTAAGTTTTTGGATCCTTCTTGGTCCCATGGATGAGATCTAGTGGTTTGATACCACTCCAGGAGCTTAGAGTTGCCATTCTTGGTGTTTCTATGGTCCTAGATTCATAAAGTTGATACCTTTAGGGCTTAGAATCCCCCATGCATGAGTTTGAGTTCATTTAATGGAAGTAGAGTGCTAAATTTCGAAGTTGGGACCTTTTGGGGCATTCAAAGTCACCAAGTCGGTGACTTTATTGTTCTAGACACTTTTTGGGACTCAGATCTGTGGTTTGGACCTTTGGACTTAAGCATTAAGAGCTTAACGGCAAAGTTGGCTTAATGGATGAGTATGTTGGGCGTACAAGTCTGTATGCGCAACGTACAAGCCAAACAACAAGTACGCATAACATACAGCTGAGTACGCCCTGCGTACTTATTCAGTTGGGCTTTGCAGTTTTTTGGCTTCAGTTGGGGCATTCCTTTGGATCTTAGTTGGCTATCTGAAATCAAGCATTTGGGCTAAGAGTTTGGACTAGAGAAAATTATTGGGCCTTAGGGTATGGTCCATATAGGGTTTAGGCCAAATTTGGAAAATTGGGCCATAAATGGTTTTTGGAGGGTCATTTGGTTTTGGGCGTCAGTCTTGGTTCAAACTAGGTTAGGGGTAAAATGGTCATTTTACCCCAAGTATGGATTATTGGATATAGATTGGAACCCAAGGGTTAATTGGGTGCTATTTTATATTGTTAGTTCGGGGATTTGTCAGGATAGCAGCTAGGGATTTTCAGTGAGATTTAGTAGCGCGATCTGAGTTTCCTCACCATGTATAGCGGGTCGAAGGCACCAATTCCGGCCCATGATTTGATATGTTAGAATACCCATCGTCTGTGTGACACTAGTATGTGTTTGTGCTTGTATGCTTTCTGGGCGGGGACGATGATTATCTTGTATGCTATTATTTGATATGAATTGTATGTGGGTGGGACTCGTTATGTGAGTTAGGGCGGAGCCCGTTATACTCATTGGGCGGGGCCCGTTATGTGAGTTAGGGCGGGGCCCGTTATACTCTTTGGGTGGGGCCCGTTATGTATTTTATGATTGGTATGCGGTATCTTGGGGAACTCACTGAGCTTTATGCTTATCTTTTCAGTTTATGTTTTAGGTACTTCCGGTTCCAATGGGAAGAGCTCGAGATGATTGCATCACACACGCCACATGGATTCCACTTTTGAGATATTACTCTGATTGATATGATGTTTGATACACTTATTTTCATTTGGTTGTATGATTAATGTTTTGGAATACTATTTTAGTAAATTAAAAATGAAATTTTTGGATCGTATTTTCAGGTCGTTACACAATTGCAATTTTTTTTCATCTTTGAATTTGACCTGCCACATGTGCTTTTAAAAGAAGATATCAAAAAATTCGTTTCTCAAATTTAGGTCATGATAATTATTAAAAATAAACCTTATCACTATTAGTAGCTTTAAACAACTTCACAACCTTTTTTTCATATACAAATTGAAATAGTACTTAAATTTCAATTGATTAATTAAATAACAAAATCACACATCTCTATTCATACGGTTACCAAAGTAAATAAAAATAAATCGACAAAAAATATTTACAATTATAATATACTTCAACTTAACCCCATTGATTAATTAATTAAATAACAAAATAAAATATCTATATTTATATGGTTATAAACGTAAATAAAATATTAATCTAGAAACAATATACACAATTATAAGCAACATAATCTTCACTCCAAAACATCCTTCACATACCATGGTCTCGTGGCTAGGTACATAAGAAAAGCAAGTTGTGTCTTGGCCCATGACACTAGACTGATGACCGAAACAGTAAGGATCCATATCCAAGACCCACAAAGAGCTACATACTAATACCATGGTCCCTTGGCTGAGAACATAAGAAAAGCAAGTCGTGTCTCAACCTACGACACTAGAGTGATGACTGATACCCTCAAGGATTCATATCCATAACCCACATACAATTACGCACTAATACCATGGTCCCCTGATTGAGAACATTAGAAAAGTGAGTCGTGCCTCGGCCTATAACACTAGATTGATGAATGACACGACCAAGGAGCCATATCCATGACCCACAAATAGACGCGCAATGATGCCATGGTCCCCTAGTTGAGAACTTATAAAAAAAAACCGAGTCGTATGTCGACCCATGAAACTAGAGTGATGAATGATACTCCCAAGAATCCACATCCATGGCCCACAAACAAAAACACACTAATCCTATGGTCCCCTTGCTATGAACATCAGCAAAGCAAGTCGTGTCTCGGCTAATGACACTAGAGTGATGACCGATACTCCCAAGGATCCATATCTATGTTCCACAAACAGTCGCTCGTTGATACCATGCTCCCCTGCTGAGAAAATAAGAAAAGCAAGTCGTGTCTCGCCCAATTACACTAGATTGATGGGCGATATCCCCAAGGATCCAGTCAAGGACAAAGGAAATGGAATCTCTTTTGGCCCGATCAGCCCAATGAAGTCGTCAAGAAAGTCTGAGGATTATCCACAAGAAAAAATCAACAAGAATGTTGAAGAAAGCCTCAGAATTCATGCTCTAAAGGGTACTCTAAATCCTTTATCCAAAATCCCACCACTCTATCCAAAAGGAATCCTACACAAACATCACATGGTTCCTTATATGAGCCATGATCTTCCTATCTCGGATTTGAAACAACTTGATCTTCCAAGATCGCCTTATGCAAGGTTTTATGTAAAGTTCACTCCATTTCATCCGAACGATGATCAGGAGATTCTCATCCGAATGGAAAGAGAACGCTTACGTACTTTCTATGCCACCAATGCTCTTCCTGAAAAAGAAGTGTGGTCAAGACGAAGAATCACACAAATTAGTGGTTGTGGGATGAAAATTCTGAGTAAATTCGAACAAGAATTCCTTCTCTACAACTACTACATCATTCGAAACCCACAGAAGAAGCTTATAATCTCAGAAGCTGACTTTCCAAACATCAATCCAAACGATGACCTTATGATTGATGCCCACCTCAAAGACAAACAAGACTTTGAAACCAACATTGAAGCCTACATTGCAACTCCCAATTTCTTAAAAGACTACATTTTTTAATTCGATCACTCATACGCTGAGTTTGTATTCTTGTTCAAGACTGAGAACCTCCTTGCTCCAATCGACACTGAGTTGGAAGATATTGATTTGCTAGACGAAAGTCGTGTTTTGGAACCAGAGCTCCGATACATCTACAAAAATAAGAATTCCAAAAAGAAAGAGTCCATCAGGGTTGGTCAAAAGCACTTGGTTTACACTAGTATGCTTTAAAAAAATCATCGCCAAAACTACTAAGTTTGATGCTTCTAAAAAAATCAAGCAACAGTTGATCAAGAAGCTCAGTTGGTGGATTGATGTAAACCCTATCTAACTCAAATCGAATAAGATATGACAGTTATCCTAAAAGCCTATGATTATTCCATAGATGTAAGTGAGAAGTTGGATAGTGAGTTAACCAGACTTAGATTATGTTTTGAAGACCGCAAGCTTAAGATAGAGTCCTTAGAAAGATAACTTGTAATAGCTAAGTATGAATGTATTATCTTAAATGAAAAGTGTGCTATTTTTGTTAGTGAAAGAAACCTTTTGGTTAATGATGATCTGCGCCTTAATACTAAGATTGATAGTCTACATAATTCCATGGATGTTCTTGAATTGAACGAAAGGATGACTCATAATTTTTGTCATCCATAGTCCAAAGCACCTAGTCTCGGAAGCGATCTTCCGAAACCAATTGCAAATTCCTTGAAGGAACTTCAAAACTTGTCTTTTATGGGTGAGATTCCGAATCACGCTTATTTATATACTCCTATCTCACCGTTTTCATCCCTTATAGATCCCACAAGATGATATCAATCCCAGATTCCTGAATTCAAACCTATCATTTTCACATGTCCTAATCCCACACAACTTCCGCCTTTGATATCCTTGAACCTGAATCAATCTCAAAACGTTCCATGCGGCATAGGAGGTAGTGGAGTTTATTTTCTGAACTCTAGCCCTCCAAACAATTGTGTTATTGAGAAAATAATTCCTGAGATATCTGCATATGACTCTGACAGACCAACCAAAATGATAATTCATTTCGTGCATCTCTATATAGTGACATTGATGAAGAAATTATGTGTGATGACGACTCATCGTCTGATTCCTCCGTTCCAAATTCTGGAGTTATTTAAAAGTCTACCTTAGTTCTGATAAAACCTTGTTTCAATAATCCATCTATTCGACAATCTTCTAAGTCAAAATCTTACTCTAAGAAGAAACCATGGTTGAACAAGAAGGATATTTTTCATCCGAGGGTAGAAACTAGAAAAGAATTAGAAAAGGAGACTTAGTCTACAAACTGTTGGGTTTTATGTACTCTAACATCCCTATGGTGCACATACAACCCTAATGTTTTGGATCTAAGTTTTCTCTAGTTATACATGCAACAAAAATATCCAAAGCATGATGCCTGCAACTAGCATACAATTTGATATTTTCAATATAAAATCAAGTTAATTAGATAAATACCTCTATATTGTAGCTTGTAGTATTCGGCCTTTCAAGAGCTTAGCACCTCAAGTGCGATGCCTCAAATGGTTCACAAAATACCTCTATATTGGAGAGAAACCTTATGACACTTAGATTTTATGGTGTATGTGTTCCTATCCATGTGAATATGTCATTTCCAACCATTATCATAAGATAAGGTCTTTGACAAATTCAAACTCATATGGACTGAACTTGTTCAATCTTAATTTCTTGCCACTTGGTAGCATAAGGGCCTACCATGTTTTCCAAGTTGATTAGCAGCTCACCCTTACTGATCAATGAACTTTCACTGATCAAGGTCCTTCGCCTTATGCAAACAATTGAGAACTCATAGAACTCACATGCATAGTGAACTTCTAACTGAAATGGACACAGAAACAAGAATGTGTCAACACGATAGGTAACAACCTCAAGTCGTGTGCTAGTGATAAACAATAGGTTTATTCTTGATTAGTTCTTGAAACTTATCAAGATCTTTAATACTCCCACTGACCTCTTGACATACAGGATTCTCTTATCAACAAACATTCATTGACAAACAAATATTCAAGAGTTAGTGCAGATTCTTATCAAGGAAAAACACTTCATACAATTGGTCTTAGTTGGTCGTTGTTTTATTAAAAACCATCACAACTACCAATTTGAAATCCGCAAGAGTAAAAAAACATTTTTCTACTCCACATTTCATGATGTGTTATAAACCTTCTTAAGATTATGTCACTCAAGTCACAATCTTGGAGTACGACTTTAAGACTCGATTTTGGAACAAAGTATGACTCATCTTCTTGGTTTAACCATTTCAACAATTCATGATTCCTCTTCTTAGCCATACAAATGCACTAAGATGTCCTTAGAGGATCAATTGTGATATGGTTCCATAATCACTAAGATGATCATAAAACACGATACTCAAGTACTCTCCTCTCCTTTCAGATTGGAGAAACTTTTATCTTTCTGCCTAATTTGATTCTTCTTATTCGCTATGCCATACATTGAAACTTTTCCAATGATTCGAATTATACTTAATCTTGTAAGCATAACCATATTTACTAAACTTTTAGTAAATCATGACGAATAGTCTTATTGATATTTGTGGTGGACCTGACCAGTGCACAACAAAGTGTACTAGATCCTCTAGTCCTTCACTTGACTCACATCTACATGTGAACAAGGAATTAGTCTTAATTTCTCAAAGACGAAGGTTCTCATTCATCATACAATACAAGTTGCATGATTCCAAGTTTCTGTCCAAGTGAAACTTGGTGATGTGAATCTTTCCTTATTTGGTAAATTCAGACACTACCACAAACGAAAGAATCAAATCCATATTGCAGAAAACTTATCCTTACAATGCAATTACAAATGAAAACTATGTTACTAAATATTTCTAAGAAATCTATCATAACTCTTAAGTAGCAGCTCAAAAATTTGATCACTGAACCATGCGATCGAAATCCATCTCTTCGCGATCGGACTCATCATACTCTTCTTTTAAGCTTCCTTTCCTTTTCTTCGATCCTACAAAACATCAATATGTGATCTCATCACATCATGTATTAAGAATCTTCAAATAGGAACTTAATTGAGTTAGATAATGGACTTACCTGAAGTAGAGCCATACATTTTGACTTTACCATCCTTGCGATCCTTCAGGTAGATATGGCAGCTTTGCATCCAATGCCCCTTTTCTTGGCAATAGAAACATACAGACTCTTTCGAAATGGTACATGGAACTATCTCATATTTAGCCTTTTTCCTTACCATTCGGTTAATGTCCGTGGAAGTTTGGGAAGTAGATATTCCATTCAAATTTGCTTTACTAGTGCACCAAATCATTGTTGATTCAACAACAATAAGCAAATAGGTTAGATCAATAAAGGTCACATCGTGGTCTCCCATATAGTAGTCCTTAATGAACTCTCTATACGACTCAGGAAATGACTGAAGAATCAAGTCAACAGCCAGCTTCCTCGAGACTTCGACACCTATCATTCCCAGCCTGTCAATATGCAACTTCATCTCCAAGACGTGAGCACATACAAACTTTCCATCTTTGTGGTTGCTTGCCAATAGGGCTTGAGTAACCTTGAACTTTTAAAGTCTTCGAATATGTGGGTCAGGGAGAACAATTGGAGGAGGTGGAGGAAGTGAAGTATGATATTGTGGAATATCATCTTCATGTGGAAAGCCTTTTCCAAAAGATTCGGAAAGACCATAGTTGTCAGAACTAGACATCTACAAGGGAGAAATTCAAGTTGAGTTGATTTAAGTCTTTAATATAACACCCAAAATGAGATTCATTGAACTTTTCAATGGCATGTTTAATCTCGATTGTGCCCTTCAAGTTTGTGACAGGGATACCGAGGATCACAAACAAGGTGTGAATAAGCATACAAATTAGCTTGGTACTCTCGATGTCATTAATCACCTAATCAATGTTCCGGTTAACCACACACGCTCCACTAACTAACCAATAAGGTGCAATGTGCAATTTCATGGGTTAGCATCAAATTCACATTTTTCCTAAAGTAACTAAGATTGGGAATTTATAAAGTTTTTATTTACTTTGTATTTCATTATACTTTTAATGAGGATTTATGTGTCCTATCAAACCCGTTCGGCTAACGACCCTCCACTGGTCAAGGGTGCGGTGGGTAAGAGTAGATACCCAATGGCGGTCATTTTACAGACCGCTTCAAATTTAGATCAAATTTAAAACTAATAAAAAACTTGGCAAGTTTTGTAACCTCTTAAAACATTTAGATCAAATTTAAAACTAATAAAAAACATATATTCTTTATCTTTTACCAATTTGACCTAATGCAACTCTTATAGCAAAATGATTCAAATTTTACAAATAATTAGTTTTTCACAAAATCAAGTAATTATCTTAAAACTTGGCAATCATCATGTTATTGGATGGGGATAATCATTACCATATCAACAAAATCAAATTTTATGAACCAAATCAGTTTGTGGTAATGATCCTAATCCGAAACAGGCCAAAAACTCGAACAATATTGCCAACAGACTGTCCGACTCAATGAGTTAGCTTATGGAATCATCGAGTTCCATAGTGGAATCGTCGAGTTCATGCTGGTAGAAA
Organism: Lactuca virosa; assembly: GCF_052849685.1. NCBI lineage: Eukaryota > Viridiplantae > Streptophyta > Magnoliopsida > Asterales > Asteraceae > Lactuca > Lactuca virosa. The sequence goes on along the minus strand of NC_136433.1, from coordinate 306,493,156 downwards.
GTAGTTTTTCAATTTTTTTCAGCTTTGAAATTTAACAAATGTATCAATATAACAGAAAACAACCCATGACACTGATACCACTGTTGGGTTTTATGTACTCTAAGATCCCTATGGTGCACAGTCTGACATGCAAAAAAATATCCAAAGCATGATGCCTACAACTAGCATACAATTTGATATTTGCGACATAAAATCAAGTTAGATAAATACCTCTATATTGCAGCTTGTAGTATTTGGCATTTGAAGAGCTTAGCACCTCAAGTATGATTCCTCAAATGGTTCACAAAACACCAGCAGCAATTGGAGGACTTGAGAGAGAGGTAAGACCACACAAAATCGGTTATAGTTCTCTTAGAACACTTGTGTATCTCACGATTTTGGCTAAGGGGTTACATATATATAGTGTAGGATTCCAAGGGTCACTTGTAAACCCTAATCCATACACTTAAGATCCAACAACTCATATGGACTAACTCTTCATGGACTCTCACATAAAATTAGCCCATCATGGATCAATAGCCCAAACCATATGTATCACTGATTTACATAATCATCCCTCGTTAATTTAATTAGTTTCTTTTGATCAGTAAATTAATTCCAAATTAATTCTTGATTAATACTAATTAAATAATATGATTTCTCAATTAATATATTATACTTATAATATATTAATAAATCACAAATAACCTCTTTCTCAAATACCCATCCTATCAGATTGTTCTGGTGAATGCAACCCAAAATGGACCATGCTAGTTTCAGATCAAATACATACCAATTATAGTTATGGGCTTAGACACCTAATCAAACACTCTCCCACTTGGATAAGTCTAATAACTATAACTGCAAGTACGACTTGAAAAACCGACTAGTAATCGTAACTCTCTAAAGCCGTTGTCGAACTCTGACGCGTCCATTAGATAAAGGATCATATATACCTCCATTCTAGATATCCTATGGACATGAGACATGGATTATAATCATTCTATATGTCCATGTGTTGTTTCCCGATTTCGGATTTATGACGACTGGCTAATTGAACAAATCAAATTAGTCCAGGCTTGGCCAACCGCTTACGTTTGTCATCACTAAATCATCGAGGGGCCCACATATATCGCATTTATCCCACATTGGGTAAAAGTAATGGATAAACTTCGACTCATATGCTTGCTCTATTTACTCATCAAATCACACACAACAATATGTTTTATAACACCAAGTTCCAATTTTTTGTTTATTATCAATAAAAGTGAAATTTTGGTTTATTTAGTTGGTCTACTTTATATTTACTTACAATGGCATTCATGAAAGTGTTGGTTACATTTCTGTTATTAGCAATGTTAAATGTGGATTTGATTCTTATATCGCTTGTGATAATGTCATAAATGACTAAGTGATAAAGAATTCTCATCCCCAAAGTTTCAATTGGATAGAAACTTGGAGTCATACAATTTGAATTGCGTGATGTATGAGAATAATGGTCATTGGAAGATTATGACCAATTCATTGATCACATGTTTATGTGAGTCAAAGTGAAGGACTAATGGATCTAGTTCATGTTGATATGGACTGTACAGATACACAAAAAAAGGTCGATAAGTATATTCATCATAATTTACTGATGTTTCAGTAAGTATGGTTGTGTTTATATGATTAAGCATAATTATGATACTTTTTAAAGTTTCAAAGAGTAGCAGAACGAATATGAAGAATCTATTAGGTAGAAATATAAAAGTTTCTCCAATCTGAAAGGAGAGGAAAGTACTTTAGTATTGTGTTTTGTGATCATCTTAATGATTGTGGAACTATATCATAATTGATCATCGAAGAGCATCTTAGTGCAATTATATGACTAAGAAGAGGAATTAGATATCGTTGAAATGGTTCAATCAAGAGATGAGTCATACTTCGTTTCCAATCAAGTATTAGAGCCATGATCTAGTTATTACAAATCGTATCTTGAAGCTTATTTTATACTAAGTAGGTTTATAACACGTCATGAAATGTGGAGTAATAATGTTTTCTTACTCTAGCACATTTGGAATTGGAAGTTGTGATATTTTGGTTAAAACAAAGGATAAACTAAGACCAATTCTATGAAGTGTGTTTCTTTTCCAGAATCCACACTAACTTTTGAATATTTGTTATAGCTTGTCAAGGAATGTTCCTTGATAGAAAAGGTTATATGTCAAGAAGTCAATGGGAGTCTTATTAATCCTGAAGAGTTCAGGTGTCAATCGAGAATAAGCCGTTTAGTTATCACTAGCACACGACCTGAGGTTGACAACCAATCGTGTTAAGTAGTCACATTTTATGTTTCTGTGTACCTTCCAGTTGAGTTGGCAATACTTATGAGTTCTATGGTTCTCATTTGACTGCAAAAAGCAAAGCACGTTGGCCAGTGAAAGTACATTGATCAATATGTGTGAGCTGCTTAACAACATGGAAGCACTGGTAGGCCCTTGTGCTACCAGAGGGCAAGAAATTTAGAATAAGCAAAGTTCAGTTCATGAAAGGAAAACTAAATTTGAGTTTGGTTTTGTCCTAAACCTTATCTTATGATTTTAGGTTGGATACGATAGATTCGCATGGATGGGAATATATACACCTTTAAAATCTGGGTGGCAAAAGGTTCTCTCTAATTTGTGAGAATAATTATGAGGAAACACTTTCGCTAGTAGATTTTAAAAGATATGATAAATATCATTATAGTTAGTAGTTGTGATAATTGCATTCTCAAATTCATAATATGATTACGACATCCCTTTTTATAGTTCGAATTGAGAGAAATGGAAAGGAATTGTTTAAACTTTCAGGACATATAGCTATAAGTAATGAAAAAGGGTTTGAACACACACACACATATGCTATCTAATGAAGGTGTATAAGCTTGAGAAGTCTAGTTGAAGACTTGTCGAAGCATCACATATCAAAAATCTGCACTTTAGTAAGAAAGTCAATAGTATTGATTTCTAGAAGTCCAGTTGATTTCTAGGTAAATGTCAAAGCTAGTGGTAGCATAATTGTTATGCTAGTGGGAGCATAATTATGCTAGTATTGCAAGTTAGCAATACTATTCGTAGGAACAAAGTTTCCAGTTTGCATGTTGCGAAGTTTGGAAATTGTTTCGCTATAATTAGACTTAACGGATAGGGCATTCATATTTTTTTTGAATCTAAAGGTTTAGATTGAAGGGTTTAACAGAGCTTAGTCTTGAACATATATGAATGTCATGTTGAAATGATTCGACGTAAGAAATTCGATATATGGAAATATTATAGCAAGAGACTGATCAGATATCAGGTCTGTATGTAAGACATTATGAATCGAGTCCCATATGCTTCGAATATAGGATCGATTACATATGCTATAATATTCACTTCTTCTGATTTTTCCATATGCCTTGGGCATTGAGAGGAAAAAGGACTAGAACTTTATGTGACTAAAGTTATTAAACAACTGTCAAGAACATTCTAAGGTTATACCAAAGGATTGGTTGCTTGTAGACAGTTGAAAATGTGGTATTGTTTGGAAGGACCATATTGACATAATTCTGGATTAAGATGATTCTTGATCAGAATTGATGGTCATATGGGAATACATAAAATTTTCCATAGAGGGAGTTAATTATTAAAATCTACATATGAGTTGGAAACCTTAATGCAAGAAAGGTGTTCAAGGAATGTACCTTGAATTTGATACTTCATTACCATGGAATTGTTTTAGTAACAAAGTTCCAATGGAACATTTTGTAATATCGTTGGCTAAGTCTCTGTGACTTTGAAGCCTCGACATCACAAAAGGACAATGCATGTAAGGTTGGAATTCTAACACCTTTTTAAGTAGTGACAAGAATTTGGAATTATGAAATGAGCATCATTGGAATAGCATCCAGTCGATTTGTTCTAAAACATCCCAAAAATACCAGCCAAAAATTTTGTTTTCAAAATCATTTAACAAACATAAATATCATCGCCATAGTATAAAATCATAAAACATGTATCTAAAAACCTCATAAAATCTGTCATCATATCACAATCTCATATAAAATATTAGAGTAAATCTCCCAGGCTAGAAAACTGTGGTGTGTGCCATGCGATCATCCCAAGCTCTTCTCTTTGCTAGCTGAAGTACCTGAAACCAAAACTGAAACTGTAAGCACGAAGCTTAGTGAGCTCCCCCAAACTACCACATACCATACAAAGCACATATAACAAATAACATAACTCTAGGACTACTACCAACTGCATCGGGATGAGTCCCGACATCGGCTTACCCGACATCAAACTCCTATCCGACATCGGGCTCACCCCGACATCGGGCTTACCTCGGCACATACACAACATAACATATATCATAAAGACATAATCTGCATCGGGCTTGCCCTGACATCGGACCGAAGCCCGAAACACATAATCATAACATATAAACTAGCATACATCGGGCTTGCCCCGGAACATATAATTCATGGCATAATAGTTAACATACATCGGGCTTACCCCGAAACACATAACACATAACACATAAACATGCATGAATCACAAAGACATCAAGCATACATAACTACTTCTCGGGACCGCCCCGGCATTAGACCGAAGTCTGGAAACATATAAGCTGCATCGGGCTAACCCCGACATATACTCTACAACTTAAACGGGCCGACATTGTGGTCGTAGACCCGTTACTACTGGAAGGAAAACTCACCTCGTATGGCTGACTGCTGAAAAACTGGGTGAGGGATCCCTATCTGCTGCTCCGGCGACCCTCCGACTATAATTCCATAACAACACTTAATCAAAAACTGATAATCATTCTTAGGGTAAAATGACCATTTTACCCCCTGGTTAAAGTCAACGTCCTGACCAAAGTCAACCTTCTGGGTTTACTTACTCGCTGAGTCACCCTATGACTCGCTGAGTCGCCATGCTAACTGACATCACGACTGGTCGAACTGACTCGTCGAGTGGTCCTTAGACTCGCCGAGTCCTAGCGTAATCAGAAAAGGGACATATCGACTCTAACTCGCCGAGTCCCTTCGTAGACTCGTCGAGTTCTTCAACTTTCACGTCAAAGTCCTGTCCAACCCACCGAGTCACCACCTCAACTCACTGGTCCTACTCCTAATCAAAAAAGGAGTTAGGGTTCACGGCCTGACTCGCCGAGTACGAGAACAACTCGCCGAGTCCTCCTTGTGACATATCCATTCAGTCGATTCTAATCCATTTCGATGCTTCCAATACATAGATCTGGACTCCCTAGGCTAGCATTACACGTAAAGTTGCTAACTTTACGTTCATGCATGATGATATGGAGCTTAAACACCAAAACTTAGCCAGAAATGGAGGTTAAATGCATAGAATGGGGACATGGTCGAATAAAGGTGGCAACTTTGAGCTTCTGGAGCTCATGAGTGTCTAGATCTGAAGTCCTTACATCCCCAAATGCTCACTACTCGAAAATGAACTTAGAAATGGCTCAAAAGTGACAACAAACAAGCTTTCATGAAGATCTAAGTGAAAATAAGCCAAGGTATAAGCTTTATACCTTCCAAGTTTCTGAAATGCACTAGAAACTTTGGATCTACTGCCTCTTCTTGAATCACCAAGGGTTTCCTTCCTTCTTCTAACTTCAATCACCCAAAAATGGCAAGAAAAGCTTAAGAATACTCAAGGGCTGCTAGGGTTTCGATAATGAGGAGTGGAGGTAATGGAGGCTGGAATGGGGCCTGTAATGTTGCTTAAATAGGGTGCAAACCCTAAAGATTAGGGTTTCCCACTGGCAGTCCTACTCGTCAAGTTCATGCTTGGACTCGCCGAGTAGACTCTTTAAATCTCGCGTCTTTTCTGTCATCTACTCGACGAGTTAGGGATACCAACTCGTCGAGTAGCTCAATTATATTTTTGAATAGTTTCAATAATTGCGTACCTGGAACGGGGCGTTACAATTCTCTCCCACTTGTCTTAGACTTCGTCCTCGAAGTCTGCTGTCTCTGAAAACAACTCTGGGTAGTGCTCCCTCATTTCCTCCTCGGGCTCCCACGTCCACTCCGAACCCTTGCGATGTTGCCACTGGACCTTCACTAACTCTACCCTCTTGTTCCACAGCTCCTTCGTCTTGCGATCTAAAATCGCCACAGGTCTCCCGATTTAGTTCAGGCTATCGTCAACCTGAATGTCTTCCAGGGGTACCACTGCTGAATCATCCACTAAGCACTTCCGCAACTGAGAAACATGGAACGTGTTGTGGATCTGGATGAGGTCTGCTGGAAGATCTAGCCGATAGGCTACCCGACCTACCCGGTCCAAAACCCTGAATGGACCAATGAACCTGGGTCCCAGCTTGCCCCACTTCTGAAACCTGATAACACCCTTCCAGGGTGATGTTGGGTTTTGAGCATTCTAACACTTCCTAAGTGTACATGCAACCCTATTAAACCTTGGATCTATGTTTGTCTAAGATACATGCAAAATATTATTTTCCAAGGTTTATAACCTATCTAGCATGGCATGGGGTACTTTTAACCATAAAAGAACTAGATGAATTACATACCTTTTGTTGATTGTTGATTCCTTGGAGTTTGAGAGCCAAGCACCAATAATGTGAATGCCTCAAATGGAAATCACAAATCACCACAAACTTGGAAAAAATGTATGAGAGAGTATACTAACTCTTGATTTTGGCCACTACACTTACACACACATTAGTGTATTTTTCATGCAACATAAGCTTGTTTATATAGTGTACATGGTTAGGGTGAAACCCTAATAACCCATGTCTTTTCCTCTTCCAAGGATCCATGGGTAAAAGCTCCATGGATCATCCATGGACTTCCATATAAGCTTAGCCCATTCCCAAATGAGTGTTAGCCCACACCATATAAATATAATAGCCCATGATTTAATTAGTCTTCCTTTTAATCACTAAATTAATTCATAATTAATTCAAGATTAAAACTAATTAAGTAACATAACTTTATATTAATATATTATAACTTATAATATATTAATAAATCGTAAGTATACAACTCTCATAAAATTATCCATAACTAGTTTGGGTGAAGTGCAACCCAAATGGACCATGCCGGGTCGGGTCAAGTATATACCAAATAAGTTATGGACTTAGACACCTTATCCAACAGACTCCCACTTGGATAAGTCTAATAACTGTATTTGCCTATATTACTTCAGGAACCAACCGGCAATCGTAGCTCTCGAAAACTCTTGTGAACTATGAAGCGCCATTTTAGATAAGTGATCATATAATCCTCTGCTCTCATGATATCAGCCGGACAAATACATGGAACAATGTCTTACTTATTGTCTAGCAGTTGTTTCTCGATTTTCGATTTGTTTGACAAAGAACTTAACTGAACACATCAATTTAGTTCTGACCGGGCCCGGTACATGGGTCAACACAAAATCATCGAGGGGCCCAGATATCGCTTCTATTTCTAGAAGGAACAGATAAACTTCGACTCATATGCTTGTTCTACTACTTATTGAATTGCACACAAAGGCACGTTTTATAACATCAAGTTACTGATGCGTTTACGTGCAATCAATGCACAACCAACTCATAGGTAACAACTCATATCTCTAGGTTTGAAGACTTATATGATATTACCGTCTCACGATCACTCGAGATAAATTCCATGAAGTGATACAAGTGAGCGTGGGTTTATTCCAATACTCATAACTTATGAGTACTCATGAATGTTGTAGCAACCATTGCTATGGCTAAACACCTTTAGTCATCTACAATCCCAATTCATGACAATCTTGATTCATACCTACTTCCGACATATGACCGACTGTGGAGAGTTTGAATAAATTAATTATTCTGGAAGTCAAAACATGCAAAACTGAAGCAATAGTAAATAATTGACAATGATAGCAACACTTTACTCATAAATAAATCACAAATTTTATTCATCATCAAACGTCGATTACATTTTACAAGTTTCAGAAAAGGCTATCTAATCTGTAAAACTAATATCGTCCCTCAGCCCGATGCGCCTCGCATGCTGCAAATGCTTCACCCTCGTCAGTCCCTTCGTAAGGGGATCCGCAGGGTTCTCATCTGACGATACCCTCTTTGCCACGAGGAGTCCCTATTCTATCTTGTGTCTTATGAAGTGATATTTTCTGTCAATGTGTCGGGATCTGCCATGATCTCTTGGTTCCTTGGCTAAGGCAACCGCACTATTGCTGTCACAGAAAATCTCCATAGGCTCCTTAATAGCTGGTACAACTCCAAGGTCTCCGATGAAGTTCCTCAGCCATATCGCCTCCTTTGCCGCTTCACTCGCTGCTATGTACTCTGATTCACAAGTCGAATCAGCTACAGTCTCCTGTTTGGAACTCTTCCAAGTGATTGCCCCTCCATTTAAGGTAAAGACCCAGCCCGACTGAGAGCGGAAGTTATCCCTATCAGTCTGAAAGCTAGCATCACTATACCCTACTACTCTCAAGTCATCACTCCCACCAAGGGTAAGGATCCAATCCTTAGTCCTCCGCAGGTACTTGAGAATATTCTTTACCGCAGTCCAATGAGCCTTGCCAGGGTTCCCCTGATATCTGCTGACCATGCTCAAAGCGAAGGCCACATCAGGACGGGTACAAGTCATAGCATACATGATCGAACCAACAGCGGAAGCATAAGGTAATCGACTCATCTCAGCTATCTCATCTTCTGTACTCGGGCTCTGAGCCTTGCTCAGTTTGGCATTGCTTTGGATCGGTAATTCTCCTTTCTTGGAATTCTGCATGTTGAACCTTTTCAACACCTTATCCAAGTAGATACTCTGACTAAGTCCAATTAGTCTTTTACTCATTTCTCTTAATATCCTTATCCCTAGGATATAGGTAGCTTCTCCAAGGTCTTTCATAGCAAAGCACTTCCTAAGCCAGGACTTAACCTCCTGCAAGGTTGGGATGTCATTTCCTATGAGTAGTATGTCATCCACATACAGTACCAAAAAGCTAACTATACTCCCACTAGCTCTGACATACACGCAGGACTCATCTTCACTTCTTGAGAAACCAAACTCTTTGACCTTCTCATCGAAACAAAGATTCCAACTTCGAGATGCTTGTTTCAATCCATAAATGGATTTCTCAAGCTTGCACACTCTATTGGGGTACTCTGCACTGACAAAACCTTCTGGCTGATTCATGTAAACATCCTCAGCCAACTTTCCGTTAAGGAAAGCGGTTTTGACATCCATTTGCCATATTTCATAATCATGAAATGCAGCAATGGCTAGCATAACCCTAATAGACTTAATCTTTGCTACTGGTGAAAAGGTTTCATCATAATCAATACCCTGAGTCTGAGTAAACCGCTTCGCAACCAGTCGAGCCTTATAAGTGTGCACCTTCCCATCCATGTCGGTCTTCTTCTTGAAGATCCATTTGCACCCGACTGTCTTACGGCCTGGTACATTGTCAACCAAGTTCCAAACTTGATTGTCATACATGGACTGTATCTCGCTGTCCATAGCCTCCTTCCATTTAGCAGACTCTGGGCCTGCCATGGCTTCCTTAACACTGTTAGGTTCATCCAGATTTACCAGTGTACTGTCACTGATAAATGTATCACCTTCCGTAGTAATATGAAATCCATAATAAAACTCAGGTGTGTTCCTAACCCTTGTGGAACGCCTCGGAAGTATAGACTCGTCAGCTGGATCAACATGAATTTCCTCCTCAAGTTGATTGCTAGTGTCTGAGGTTCCTTCACCAATTGAGTCTTGAATTTCTTCAAGGTCAATTTGCCTCCCACTGTCTCCTTGGTTTATAAATTCTCTCTCTCGAAAGACCCCTCTCCTAGCCACAAAGACCACATTCTCATTGGGTCTGTAGAAGAGGTAACCAAAGGATTTTTGCGGGTAGCCGATGAAAATACACCTTTCACTTCGAGGTTCGAGCTTGTCATGAGTTTCGCGCCTCACGAAAGCCTCGCAACCCCAAATCTTGATATGGTCCAAATTGGGAACTTTCCCAGTCCACATTTCATGAGGTGTTTTGGCAACCTTCTTTGTAGGGACTAGATTAAGGATGTGGGCGGCAGTCTCTAAGGCATACCCCCAAAAAGAGATTGGTAGCGAAGCTCGACTCATCATAGAGCGAACCATGTCCAACAAAGTTCGATTGCGCCTCTCAGCTACACCATTCAGCTGTGGTGTCCTGGGAGGTGTCAATTGTGAGACAATCCCACACTCCTTAAGATAGTCGAGGAACTCAGTACTAAGATACTCACCACCTCGATCGGATCGAAGCATCTTAATGTTCCTGCCCAATTGATTTTCTACTTCCTGTTTAAACTCTTTAAACCTTTCAAAAGTTTCTGACTTATGTTTGATTAAGTAGACATAACCATATCTACTAAAATCATCAATAAAAGTCACATAATAGCGATTAGCATCCCTTGTGGCGGTTTTGAATGGTCCACATACATCAGTATGTATAAGGTCCAACAAACCCTCACCCCTTGCACAAGTACCAGTGAAGGGTGATTTTGTCATTTTTCCAAGTAGACAAGACTCACAACTATCATCCGACTTGAGGTCGAACGACTCCAAGACTCCATCCTTTTAGAGCTGGCCTATGCGTTTCTTGCTTACATGTCCAAGACGATAATGCCACAAAGATGCTTTATCCAAGCTAGTAGAAGAATCAATACATAATACATTATTTCCTAAATTATCTACAACCGATACAGCTTCATACACACCATCACAAGGTAATGCTTTAAAATAAAGAACATTATTAAAGAAAGCATTAATACTACCAACTTCATTATCAAAAGAAAAGGTAAAACCTTGTTTGTACAAAGCATGAAAGGAAATAATATTCCTCGCCATTTCAGACGAGTACACACATTTATTCAAATCTAACTTTAACCCACTATCTAGCAACAAAGTATAAACTCCAATCTTGGTAACAGGTGCAACCTTCTTGTTCCCCATGATTAAGTTTATTTTTCCGTGCTCCACATCCTCACTTCTTCTTAGGCCCTGCAAGTCACAACAGATGTGAATACCACAACCTGTATCAAGAACCCAAGAATTAGAATATGGTGAGTTATTAGACAATATAGTGTAAATACCTGCATGGGATGGTTTCACTTTCCCATCCTTGACATCCTGCAAGTACTTTGGGCAGTTTCGCTTCCAGTGCCCCTTATTTTGACAGTAGAAGCATTCAGCATCCTTAGGGATGGCAGAAGGAGTGATAGAACCACCTTTGGTTCCAGATGAGGAGCCTTCAAGGGACTTTCCCTTGGTACCCTTCGAAGGGTGCTTCCTCTTCTTCCCTTTGCCTTGCCCGATAGCCAAAACAGGGGTAGTAGTAGGAGTAGGAGTAGCAACCGACTTACTCTTATGACCACTTTCGGCAGTCTTCAGAAGTCCTTGAAGCTTACTGAGTGTGACTTCCTCCTTGTTCATGTGGTATGTCATACAAAATTGATCATAACACGATGGCAAGGAGTGCAAAATGATATCAATTGCCAACTCCTCAGGGAAGTTCACATTCAGTTTCATTAGACGGTCCACATACCTTTGCATTTTCTGCATGTGGCTCGTGATTGGTTCGCTATCCTTCATACGGGTAGTGATCATGGAGGAGATTATTTCATACCGCTCTTGACGAGCACTCTGATGGTACCTTTCCATCAGATCCTGATGCATCTCAAAAGGGTAATAGTCCTCATAGGACTTTTGGAGTTTAGCTGTCATGGTGGCCATCATGATGCATGCCACCTTGGTGGCATCTCTTTCATGTGCCTGATACTCAGCGACCTCCTCAGGAGTAGCAGTGGACTCATCAAGCTCCTTTAGCTCCTTATCGAGGACATATTCCTTGTCCTCGTAACGAGTGACCATCCTGATGTTCCGGATCCAATCCATGAAGTTGGAACCATCAAAGATGACCCTCCCACAAAGGTTCATGAGGGAAAAGGAGCCAGTAGGGTTAGAGCCCGAAGCTTTGTTGTTGGAAGACATCTGAAAAGAAGAAAACAAGTTTAGATTAGATATATCGAATCCTTAATAATACACCCAAATGTAATATTAAGGCTAGGATCCAACACAATATATTATAACTTAGAAGAGGGATGTCGTAATCTAAGCTATAATATATTTGAAGGTAGGTGAATGACGATTCACCAATTTCCACCATGAAAACGAAATGAATTATTAGGTTTAATTGGTTTTTGAAATTCCTAGATTCTTTTGAGATTCATTGAACTTTTCAATGGCATGTTTCAATCTCGATTGTGCCCTTCAAGTTTTGTGACTGGGATGCCGAGGATCACAAAACAAGGTGTGAATAACCATGCAAATTCACTTGGTACCCTTAATATTATCACCTAATCAATGTGCCGGTTAACCACACACGCTCCACCGATCTATGATAAACATTAAGTCACCCTTCGTGATCCTTACTAGTCCAAGTTAGTGTGCCGGTTAACCACACACGCTCCACCAACGACTTGGTAAGGTACAAAGTGTGAATTTCATGGGTTAGCACCATATTCACATTTTCCTAAAGTAACTAAGATTGGGAATTTATAAAAGGTTTAGTTACTTTATAATATTCATCATACTTTTAATGAGAATTTATAAGTCCTTGTCCTACCCATTCGGCTAACGACCCTCCACCAGTCAAGCAAGCGGTGGGTGAGAGTGGACACCCATTAAGTTGCCATTTTATAGGCAACAACCTTATACCCACCTTATAGACTAGCTTCGTGAATGAGGCGTACTAGCGGTAAGACGACTTTGATCTTATACATATATATAATAATTAACCATTAATGTTATAAATAGTATAAGGGTTGAATTTTAACTTTTAAAACTCTAAGGGTTTGGAATTAAAGTATATTAAAGTGTGTGTAACTTTACAAATTCCAAAACTTGAGGACAAGTTTTGAAACTATTCAAAACTTTTCATTTCATAACTTATGAATTAAAGGTTCATAAAAATGAAGACTCTTCATTTCCATGTAACTTATGTGTTTTAAGTGTGTGTTTAAAAGAAGTGACCTTTGGATATCCATAACTTGAGGACAAATTATAGACTCCATTAAAACACATAAATGATCAAGAATTAATCCTAAACAATTCAGCAAATAATTCCTATCATCTTCTAAATTCATAAGAACATGAACATGATCATCAAAGTTTCAAGAATTATATGAACACATACAAAGCATGAAATTTTGATATAAGCTATTGTAAATGGATTAGAACAACCATTACACCAACTAAAACAAGTTTTAAAACACCAAAACAGTTTAGGGTAATGTTTCTAGTCCATTTCCAGCAGCAAAAGTCGAAAATCTACATTCTGAGGCTCCTACTCGCCGAATGCACGAACCTACTCGCCGAGTAGGATGAGTTTATTCATGAACTCGGCGAGTCCCCCCATGGACTCGGCGAGTTCATCAGGCAGACATCAAAAAATTCGACTTTTTTCACTATTTTGCATCAAGTATCAAACAAACAAGCCTAGGCTCTGATACCACTGTTGGGTTTTGAGCATTCTAACACTTCCTAAGTGTACATGCAACCCTATTAAACCTTGGATCTATGTTTGTCTAAGATACATGCAAAATATTATTTTCCAAGGTTTATAACCTATCTAGCATGGCATGGGGTACTTTTAACCATAAAAGAACTAGATGAATTACATACATTTTGTTGATTGTTGATTCCTTGGAGTTTGAGAGCCAAGCACCAATAATGTGAATGCCTCAAATGGAAATCACAAATCACCACAAACTTGGAAAAAATGTATGAGAGAGTATACTAACTCTTGATTTTAGCCACCACACTTACACACACATTAGTGTATTTTTCATGCAACATAAGCTTGTTTATATAGTGTACATGGTTAGGGTGAAACCCTAATAACCCATGTCTTTTCCTCTTCCAAGGATCCATGGGTAAAAGCTCCATGGATCATCCATGGACTTCCATATAAGCTTAGCCCATTCCCAAATGAGTGTTAGCCCACACCATATAAATATAATAGCCCATGATTTAATTAGTCTTCCTTTTAATCACTAAATTAATTCATAATTAATTCAATATTAAAACTAATTAAGTAACATAACTTTATATTAATATATTATAACTTATAATATCTTAATAAATCGTAAGTATACAACTCTCATAAAATTATCCATAACTAGTTTGGGTGAAGTGCAACCCAAATGGACCATGCCGGGTCGGGTCAAGTATATACCAAATAAGTTATGGACTTAGACACCTTATCCAACAGGTGACACTTTCAGGAGGACCATATCGCCCACCTGAAACTCCAAGTCCGAACGCCGCTTGTCGGCGTAACTCTTCTGCTGACTCTGAGCAGTCCGGAGCCTGCTCCGGACTTGCTGAATCCGCTCCGTGGTCTTGAGTACTACCTCCGTACTCCCCATGACTCTTTGACTGACCTCAACCCAACAGATTGGGGTCCTACACTTCCTCCCGTAGAGAATTTCTAAGGGAGGCCAGTCTATACTGGAGTGATAGTTGTTGCTATACGAAAATTCCGCTAACGAAAGATACGTATCCCAACTGCCACCGACATCTAACACACATGCCCGAAGCATGTCCTCGAGAGTCTGAATGGTTCTCTCGCTCTTTCCGTTAGAAAAGGACTTAGAGTTAGAGAAAGATGCAAGAATGCTGAGTGAAACACAACTAGAGATAGCTTTGAACCAAAGAGATTTAGCTCAGAGTGAGATTGTACGTTTAAATCTATTAATAGAAAAATTGTTCAATGAAAGTGAAGCTATTGAAAATTTAGTGAACAATGGAACCGTGGATAATACCTATAATTGGGGTTGGTCCAATGGATATCCTACCGCAAAGGATTCCTCACCCCGGTTTAACAAAGATCGACTTTATGTCCCTCCGGACCGAGAGTTTCATTTCCCAGTCAATGACAAAACCCTTCCCGAAGATATCAGAACTCACTTCGGTAGACTTCATAATCTAAGTAATAATTGAGTCGTTGAGGAAATTTTGCCTGAATTTTCGGGTCACACAAGTGATCAAATTCCTATATGTGGCACAATCTATCCCAATTCTCAGACTTCATCAGTTGTTGATGAGGAAATTGTCATAGAAAGTCCCGAAGTCTCAAAGGACTTTCCATCTCTACCCTCATACCGCAGTGTCTCTCACTACAGTCATGAGCCACAGAAGTCCCACAAAAATCCCACAGAAGTCCCAACTCAGTCTTATTCTGCGGTAGTCAACTCATCCTTACTGCAGTCCTCAGTTAAAAGCTCTGTGAATCTTCAGCCAATTCATCATGAATTACCCATAGAAAACTTTGAAGTGGGTCAATGCTCTCAAAGCACTGAATCTTCTAGTTCGGATGAATTTAGCCCTCGTTTTCAAAAGTTTTCAAAGGTTTCCAGGAAACCGCAGCTGAACACCAATGACTGCGGTTCTCCAAAAACCATAGCTAAAAAGGCTTTTAAAGAAGAAATTCGATCCCGAGGCAAAAATCGGGAAATCTTTTCAAAAAACAAAAAGCATGTAAGATTTCCAAAATCTAAGAGTCCAGAAAAGTTTGTTTTCTCACATTATTTTTCAAAAAACTCTCCAATCAAGAAAACATACAAAAAGGAATGTACAGTTTCAACAGTCATTTCAAAAACATCTGACACAACCCAAAAGAGAGTACAGTCTTTTCATAGCAATGGCTTTCAAATCTATTCCTTAGATGACCCAAAATGGAAAGCAATTTTACCAACTCCAACACTTTTAATATCACATCAAAGTTTTCAGAAATCACTCTCCAAGAAATCCTTCCGTTCTCTCACGTCTGTAAAACGTACTTTTTCAAAGACCAACACAACTACTGTCAGATCTCACTACCCTCGGACTGGTCACAAGCCTACCTTGTCATTTTGACCGCTGACCAAACAAAGTGTCAGGGTAAAAGACAAAATTTCAGCATGTCAGTGTCAGTGTAGTTGTCAAAATGGTTCATCTCATGTCAAATCTGGTTCTTTTCAAAAAACTCGTAACTTTTCTAAATCTCGCAACACTCCAAAAACTCACAAACACCCAGGACTAGGCATAAAAGTTGACACGAAACCTGTCCCTGCAACCTCGGTTCATGCATCAATCAGAAACTCATCTTTTGTCCCAGGCTCCAAACTGGTTTGGATGCATAAACTAACCGTGTAATTCTCAGGCTTTGTGCAAGGAGGAACAAGAAGAAGAATGGTTAATCGACAGTGCCTGCTCCTTGCACAGGACCGGAAGGTTAGAATACCTTCGGGATTTCATGCCAATTTGCAACGGTGGAAACGTCACATTCGGCAACAATGCGGATGGTATAATCCGAGGTTATGGTGTTCTTACTACGGGAAACTTCTCTATTCAAAAGGTTGCTTATGTAGAAAGCGTTAAATACAATCTCATCAGTGTAGGCCAACTATGTAATGCATGCCACAGGGTTGAATTTGACAATGCGTACTGTTATGTTATGACCAGCGATAGAAGCACTTGTTTGATCAAATCCAAGTCCGAAGGAACCATGTATCCTCTGGACGTCTCTCTGATCATTGGGAAACCGCAGCTATGCTTTCTATCCAAAGCAGTATCTGAAGTCAGCTGGCTATGGCACCTCAAGCTAGCTCATCTTAACTTCAGATACATCAACAATCTGGTCACCGGAGAACTCGTCCAAGGTCTTCCAATTCTCAAGTTCAGCAATGATACACTCTGTCATGCATGTGAATGTGGCAAGCAATCAAAAAAGCAAGTCACCCAATGGTAATTGATTCCTCAATTTCTGAACCGCTGGAACTCCTGCACATTGATCTCTGCGGTCCATCTATCGTAGCCAGTCTTCATCACAAGAAATAGATACTGGTTATAGTTGATGACTTCACTCGTTTCACCTGGGTCTTTTTCTTAAGACTCAAATCCGAAACTCCGCAGATACTGATCAATTTTATCAAAGAAATTGAACTTCAGATCAAGTTACTAGTACGCCGCATCCGAAGTGATAATGGAACCGAGTTTACCAACCATCTCTTAAACAGTTTCTTGGTTTCAAAGGGCATCACTCACAATTTCTCAGCTCCCTACACACCGCAACAAAATGGGGTAGTAGAGCGAAGAAACCGAACTCTGGTAGAAGCAGCCAGATCTATGCTTAACTTCGCACACCTTCCTCTCTACTTCTGGGCCGAAGCAGTGGCCACATCTTGCTTTGTTCAAAACCGAAGCATCATCTGCAAGCGTCTCAGTAAAACTCTGTATGTGGGCCTTAACAAATATCCGATTCTTCCATATTTTTGGATGTAGGTGTTTTGTGATCAACAATAGAGATCTTCTTAACAAGTTCTCACCGAAGTCTGATGAAGGCATCTTTCTTGGCTACTCAACAAACAAAGTTGCTTATAGGGTTCTCATTAGACGCACAAGGCTAATAGTTGAAAGCTTCGATGTCAAATTCGATGACTATTACGTCCACAACACCGCTCCATCAACCGAAACCACAGCAATCCTAGAAAGTGATATTCCTACCTCTTCGGGTCCACTAAACATAGTTGAAGTAAACTATGATGATCTATTCGACCCTGTCGAAACAGCCAAGTTATCCGAACTTCTTGTGTCCCCGGAAGCTCAACATCAGCATGCTGACGTATCTGGTTAATCTCTATCCGATGTAGTATCACTCAATACTTCCACCTCGCCGGTTGAGGGGGAAAGCTCTACTACGGATCAAGTGAGACCCATCGAGGTTCCAGTACTTGACGATGTAATTCCAGTTTCCATCCGTAAAGAATCCTTACCATCGAATGTCTCTTCTGACTCAGACGATGAAAACATAGAGAACATCGACACAAGAACAGACTCGAGAATCATCACACTCCCAACAATCCAGGGGGAACCTTCTCAGGTTCAAGGGGAACTCTCGTCCGCAATCAAGGGGGAACCTTCACCATCTGCCCAAGAAAACTCCAATCCCACCTTTCCAATTCAAGACAATTCAGCGGGTTGTCCAAATGTCCAGGGGGAACTACCATTCCCAACCAAAGAATCTTCAGATATTGTAGATATTCCTTCTACCGCAGCCGCTAACCACCTTCAACCCCGTCTACACGTACGGAAGAAGAACCACCCACCAGGTCAAATCATCGGAAACCCATCAGCAGGCATCCAAACTCGATCTTCACAAGACTTCTCTAATCACTGTCACTATGCAGCGTTCATGTCTTCAGTCAAACCCAAAACCATCAAAGAAGCATTAAAGGAGCCTGATTGGATAGCAGCAATGCAAGAAGAACTGGAAGAGTTCAAAAGGAACAAAATGTGGCAACTCGTTCCGAAGCCAAAAGGTCACACTATTGTTGGTACCAGATGGGTGTACAAGAACAAACTGGATGAATCCGGTGCGGTAGTCTGAAACAAAGCAAGATTAGTCGCTAAAGGGTATAGTCAACTTGAAGGTGTTGATTATGATGAAACATACGCCCCAGTAGCCAGAATGGAAGCCATACGCATCTTCTTAGCGTATGTTGCTCACAAGAATATCAAGGTACATCAAATGGATGTAAAAAGTGCTTTCCTGAATGGTGAATTGAAGAGGAGGTTTATCTTCAGCAACCTTCGGACTTCGAAAGTCTTGAATTCCCAGATTACTGCTACAAGCTTGAAAAAGCAGTCTACGGTCTAAAGCAAGCCCCTAGAGCATGGTATGAGACTCTCTCTGAATTTCTTGTCTCGTCCGGATACAAAAGAGGAGTGATTGATCCCACCTTATTTAGAAAGGCAAATGGTAATCACTTTATGCTTGTACAAGTATATGTGGATGATATCATCTTCGGATCAACTGATCAGGGGATGGTGGATGAATTTGCAAAGCTCATGACCAACAAGTTCCAAATGAGCATGAATAGAGAGATTAATTTCTTTCTAGGACTTCAAGTGAAACAAGTCCCTCAAGGGATATTCATCCATCAGGAGAAATACACCACTAAACTACTGAATAAATACTCATTGGACAACTGTTCTTCGGCCAAGGTCCCCATGGCCTTCGAATATAAGATATATACTGATCCTTCCGGCGAATAAGTGGATCACAAAACTTATAGAGGAATAATTGGCTCTTTGATATACCTCACCGCAAGCCGACCAGACATTGTCTTTGCAACAGGAGTATGCGCAAGATACCAAGCCGATCCCAAAGTATCTCACATGACCGCAGCCAAGCAGATTCTTAGATACTTAAAAGGCAGCAAATCTCTAGGCCTCTGGTATCCCGCAGGGAACGACTTCAGCCTACAAGCATTTACTGATGCGGATCATGCTGGATGTATATTGGACAGAAAAAGCACTTCCTGTGGATGTCAATTTCTCGGTGGAAGACTCGTTAGCTGGTCATCAAGGAAACAAAGTTGTGTCTCACTGTCCACCGTAGAAGCTGAATATGTGGCAGCAGCCAGCTGTTGCTCACAAGTCTTGTGGATGAAAATGCAGCTTATGGACTATGGATACAGGATGCTACGGATACCAATTTACTGTGACTCAGAGAGTGCCATAGCGATTTCTCATAATCCTATTCATCACTCCAAAACAAAGCATATTGAGCCACGGTACCACTTCATTAAAGATCACATCCTGAAAAGTAACATCAAACTAATTTTTGTCCATACTCATGCAGAGATTGCTGATGTATTCACAAAAGCACTTGACTCTACAAAACTCAACAGTTTCTTACAAATGTTAGGAATGTTGAATCCGGATCCACAATTCTTCTTGAATTGATAGATACCGCAAACCACTCTTGGTCACCATTGCGGTCCTAAATAAATATATCTATCTTACATAGTCATGGTATATCTTGTATACTGCAGTACATCTTTTGTACCGTAATATACCACATATACCATAACCATATATCATACTTATATTTCAAGGGTCCTACTGATTGTTATTTCTAATTGTGTTCAAGTGTTCTTCTCAGTCTCTCCTACTGCAGTTGTCTTACCACTTATCCAAAACGATATCTTCATCGGCAATGAGGTCTCAATCCGCAATGAAGTTTCAAACCGCAATCTCAGTGATTGAACTTTCAGTTTCTTTTTCAAAACTCTTGAAACATTGTGTGCTATTTAATGATCCTTCATTAAATAAGAAAAACATTCTCAAAAAAAATATTCGTTTTGTCGCGTATGATTGTTTCAGCTTCTCTTTTCAAATAAACCTTTGGTCAGACCTATTTTAGGTATGATGCCAAAAAAAAACGGTTTCCAATAAAATAAATCCTTTTTGAAAATCTTTTCCTTAAATTATGTTTTCAACTTACCCCCAAAACGTCACATCCGTTTCAAATTCCACTTTTATTCAACCGTTTGTCACCCCTCACCACACCTTCAGCAAACATGAGGTGTCGAGTCTGACACTTCATTAAATGCTCTTTTTTGAAATGAACAAAAATTACAACCTTTCGCCAAAATGATTTTGTGGCTGATAACTTTTTTTAATATTTTTTTGTTTTTACCCTTAATCACCTTTTAGGGTAAAAACAATAACTTTTGGAATCCGCCACTATAAAACCTCTTTTCTTCTCCAAGAAAGCTTTACGCTCTCTGATCCCTCAAGACGAACAACTTCATCTTCTTCCCTCTTGCAAATCAAACTTTTTCTACAAGTTCTTCAACCTTTTCAAAATGGTGAAATCAGGTATCTCCAAGAAACAATCGAAAGCATCAGCCTCTACTCAACCCACCGGTTCCGATTTTGCTACTCGGAACCAATCGCCTACCATTGCATCTAGCAATTTTAGGGCAATCTTCGATGATCACTCTTCATACAACGATTCGATTCGTCTCATGATCAAGTTCATCTCCAATCATCCTCTGTTTGGACCTTTCGATGCTTTCACTAACGTAGTACCCATCTTGACATTGTTCAAGTGTGCCTATTCTGCATATTGTCCTCTCATCAACCTTCAAGAAGTTCATCTGAACTTGGTAGATGATTCGTTGGTCATCCTGACCAAAAACAAGTTTCTTACTTTAATCAACTTACTGGTTCATCCATCGACGAAGTTCTTGTCACCGAGTGTCACATACATCACCTCCATTCTGTATCAAATGGGATACCAGAAGCAAATCAAGGGCATAGGAGAATTCAAGAAGAACCAACTGCCTGCGGTATGGCATTGTGTGCCACTACGTGATCCGCAGCCTTTCAGGACGAACCGGAGGCATCGACAACATGGGCCTCAAGCTTCTTGAGCTCGTATGGAGCATCTTCTCAGGCCACAATGTTAACTACGGTAAAATTCTTTGGGATGATTTTCTTCAGTACATCCCTAAGGAAAACCCAGAGGAAAACCCAACCGAGCTTACCTTTGCAAGATTTTGGGCTCTCTGCATCTCAAACCTTCATTCAGACGCCAAGATCAGTATGGGCAACGACATCAACTTGTTCATCACCCACGATCTCAAAAGGTACACTCCTTCTAAAGATCAATCTATTTTTGGACCAATCAGACGTTTACCCATCCACATTCTGACTACGGTGGGACTTGAGACCCAAATTGTCGCGGACCACATCGAGGCTACGGAAGGTATTGACCCATACCTTTCTACCTTGCCTCTCCTTAGTCAAAACATATTAGTCTCAACCGCACCCAATCAACCAGAGCGATCCACAGTCCCATCTTCTACTACTCTATCCAATGCCTCAAGGCTCAAGGAGCTAGTTTCTCCAAAGAAAGCCCCCCCCCCCCCCCAGCAAAGGAAGAACACTTTCTACGGATAAAACCCGCAGGAAACACAAAGAGTCCAAGAAAGCCAAAGCTCCCAAGGAAACAAAACCCTCAAAGAAACGAAAAATCCAACAAGTTGTATCATCAGAAAGTAACTCTCAATCCAATCACTCTTCTGACGATTCTGATCCTGACTCTGATCCTATTGCCATTCTCAAGAAAAGGAAAACCAAATCCACTAGCCAAATGCATGACCGGACCGATACCGAAGTCTCTCAAAAGACTCTGGTAGTCCTTGGCGTCCCCGCAGTCCCATTCGCTACTACCCTCTCCAGCCACTCTAACACAGAAAGTGTGCTAGTTTCATCTCAACGTGGAGACTCACCCCCAACTAGATCCTAATAGGATCTAACTGGTTCTTCACGCCCTAAGGTCTCCAGGGCTTCCAGACTACATTTCTTTCAAGAATCGGAGTTGCGCTCCATCTTAGACTCTGTAATCCAAACACTCCAAACACCTACCCAACCGCAGGGCGATTCTTCAGCCCATGCCAGAACGTAGCCGAGGCCAAACTTGACCACGGGTCAAGGAGACCGAGGAAGCTCCGGAAATCCTACTCTACTTACATAAAATCCAGGTGGTTTAGGTACAGTGAGCACAAATGTGCAAGGATCTGTGAACCCGAGGGACACCTCGGTGCGTTTTCAAGGATTTGACGGTGAGGAATCAAATGATTCTTGGAGGCATTACACTCCAGTCTCAGAATCCGACATTCAAAAGTATGCCGCTTTCCGTAGGTCATTTCAAGCAAGAAAGGATCAACAAACCAAGCAACTTCAACAGAAGCAGCAGGAGATTGAAACCGTAGCTAAATACTGGGCCAACGCCATCAACAATGCCAATACGGTTGCCACAATCCTCAAAGTCTAGGACTGGATGGAATAAATGGCTGAGACAATCCACAAAGCTCAGGACAATCCAGTTGGTACAAGTACATCCAAGCCCCCTCCAACTATTGCTGAAAACAACTCTGAAGAGGACGGAACTGCCATCGAAGTCAGTTCAGCTCCAAATTTTGGCTTTGATGACATAGACTTAAATGAGGTCAATCAACCGGACCCATCTGATGATGTCATGATGTTTTTTGATGAAGAGGAAGCGTCCAACAGATCTCAACATTCAACTTTTAAGCCCAAGAGCAAAAAGAAGAAAAAGAAGCAAGCTGTCTTAAGAAAGGAATTTCTGTCTCTACAAAACAAAGTAGATCAGATTCTGGCTCCAGTCAAATCATCCCAACCGCAATCTGAGGACTCGCCTGGCCCGCAGTCTCTCATCGACCGCATCAAACGACTGGAAGCTAGAGAGCGTCTTGCTACAGAACGTATCTCCCTCAAAGTGGAAATGGGGATCCAGGCTCTAGACAACAATCGCAAGGCTGATCATCAACACTTCATTTCCACTGCTGAAAAACTCATTTCTGCAGTATCCTCCATCAAATCGGATCTTCAGACCATCATTAAGGACCAGTCTGCTCAGTCTCAGAAAATTGTTGAAGAAACGCACAATGCGTATGAATCCGCAATCTCTATTTTGCAGTCGACAATCAACAATCTCCGCAGGTCTCTATCCTCCAACTTTCACGGTCCCAAAATCCTGCAACTCGCCAAGGAGATCCATCGATTTCTCTTCAACCCCACAATCCCAAACAACCAACAACTGGCTGATGCTCTCAAACTCAGTTTGATAAAGTTTGTGGAAAAATCGACGGTTTTCGTCAATGGCTTGAGGAAGTACCAGTGGCTCCTCCCTCAAGAGGGGGAAGTGAAGACTCAGAACAAATTTCTCATCAGCATTCCCATCCGCACCAACATAGAAGATCTTCCGTCATCAATGAAAAAGTTCCTACTCCTCAACCTTCACCGCAACCTTCTCCTCAAAAGAGTCCAAGTAATCAATCTCCACCGGAACAACCACCAACTCAATCTCCACCGCAACAACCACCAACTCAAACTCCGCCACAATCCCCACCACATTCTCCTAAAAGACCCGAGACCCCCCCTCATTTCAAAAACTTAGCTTCACACATGTCATCAGATCACTCAAACGACTCCCCCGCAACCAAACAAAAGAAAGCGGACTGGATATCAGCTAAATTCGCTGAGATGATCTGGAGGGAAAATGGAGTTGATATTACAATGGATGAATCCCTCATCAACTCATGGGTCAATCCGCACAGAAGATTACAGGATGACGATTACAAGCCCAACCTCACATACGTAGAACCCCCTACTGGCGGTTATTGGGACATTCCTATCTCTCCCAACGCAAAATACTTTACTGTGTTTGAACCCTTTGACCGCAGTATCCCCGATGATAAGAGGTTAAACTTAGAATTTGAGAGGCTCAACAGATTTCATGCCAAACATGGGTCTTCTATAGAGAAATTCTGGTCAAATGACAGACCCTCCGCAGTCAAGAATTACAAGCCTCGAAAGTTCATGAAGGCAGAATTCATCCAGTACACTCTCACCAGAAGAAGCTCAGACTATGTCCGAACCCAAGCTGACTTCCCTTGCATGAACCCGGAAGAAATCTTCCTGATTGCAAAGGTATTTCAGAATAAGTCTAAAAAGCTCCCAAGGATGAAGACTGCTTATGAAAGGGCATGTACCTTTCTCAAAGAGACTGTGTGTGACTTCGCAAGGATCGATGCTGATATCCACCCTGCTCTTGCTCAGAAATTCAACCTTCCTCCTCTTGAACTAGCTCCGGGCCTAACTAAAGGCTTTCAAGAAATATCCCTTGGAGCAACCAACTTCCCGGATCTTGGAGTCATCTTCAAACGATTAAATGATGAAACTAAATATAATCGTAACTCCTTGTAATCTCTCTTCGGAGCAAGTCTTTTTAGACTTAATCACTAAGTTTGATCTCACTCACTAACTTCGTCTGATTGCAGTCCTTGTTAAGAATCAACTTAAGTGTATACTTGATATATTACTTGTTGTCTTTTATATTTCCTTATCTTTCCGCAACTAATCATCTAACTATCTAACTCTAACTTATATTATTGTTGAGCTTTATGATCCTTTAAGATTAACTTTAATTTCTGTAATATAACTTGTTCTAACGTTTGTTCAAGTGTGTTTCTCAAGTTTTTCTCTCAACAGCTACACAAAAGGTATGTTACCCTAACTAGTATCTTGTATGGTATATGTCAATTGCATGCTAGCTATAGGCTTAATACCTTGGAAACAATATTGCATGTATAATTAGTGAAAACAAAGATCCAAGGTATTTACAGTTGTATGTGCACCATAGGATGTTGTAATATACAAAAACCCAACAGATGTGATGACTTGAGATGATTTATCGACCAGGTTCCAAGCTGAGTTTGCACCGGTTATTGAGTTGCAGCAGCTGGCGTGAGAGTTTCAGGATCTCTGCCATACTACCGAGACGGTGGCTGAGATCACTGCTGTGTTTCGGGAGAGGGCATTTCTGGTTCTGCAGTATGTGGCGGACGAGGTGATGAAGAAGGCCCAGTACCATGAGATGTTGAGGAGTGACATTTGGCAGTTTGTGAGCTGATCCAGCTGCAAGACGCTAGAGGATATGATAGCTCAATCTAGGGAGAAGGAGATTGATCTGGAGATGGAGAAGAAGAGGAAGCCATATTTTGTGTCGAGTGTTGAGGGTTCGGGCAAGAGGCCCAAGGTTGTTGATTCGAGATGGGAGGTCCTGAAGGGCCGAGGCTGCTGCGTAAAGTGTAGCAGGTCGCACGAGGGGACGTGCAGGGTGGGTGGTTCTGGCTGCTCCAAGTTTGGCCAGACTGGTCATATCAGCAGGGATCGTACTGCTATCACCACCATCACCCCGATATCTGATCTAATTTGCTTTCAGTGCAATCAGAGGGGCCACAGGAAGGCTCATTGTCTGATTTTGGCTGCAGTAGGACCAGTGTTAGCAACCGCTCTTGTGACTCTTTGCATTACTGACGGCCGCCAGGGCCAGGCAGATGCGCCTGCGTCGAAGAGTAGGGCTTTCCAGCTGACGGCAAAGGAGGTGCGTGCAGCTCCCGATGTAGTGACGAGTATGTATCTTCTCCTTATCTCTTTATTTATATTAAATTTCTTGCTTATATTTATGTGTTTTATTTTAGGATCGTTCCTTGTGAATGGTATTTCTGTATTGGTATTGTTTAATTCGGGGGCTACCCATCGTCTGTAACGCTTGCGCTTAGCAAGAGATTTGTTGGAGCACTGTGGGAGCTGGATTGTCCTCTAGATGTCGAGATTGCTGATGATAGGTTTGTTCGGGTTGTGAGGGTCCATCAGGGGTTTACTCTCCAATTATTCAACGAGCAATATCCGGTTGATTTGGTTCCCATTCCTCTGCATGGGAACAAGGTTATCGTGGGCATGGATTGGTTGAGACCTAATGGGGAAGTAATCGACTATGAGCAACAATTAGTTTGGGTTTGGACCCCAAGTGGGGGAGAGTTGGTGATTCATGGAGAGAGACCACAACGTGGACTGATTATGTGTTCTGCAGTGAGGGCCAGCCGCTATTTTCAACAAGGTTGCTCGGGTTATGTCGCCTATGTCATGGATACCGGGAATAAGGGTAAGGCGAACATGGATGATGTGCCAATTGTGCGGGATTATCCGGATGTATTCCTGGAGGATTTGCATGGGGTGCCTCTGGAGAGGCAGGTTGAGTTCGGGATTGATCTGGTTCCAGGTACGACTCCGATAGCCAAAGCACCGTATCGGTTGGCTCCTACCGAGATGAAGGAGTTGTCTACACAGCTGCAGGAGCTGTTGGACAAGGGATTTATTCAACCGAGCAGTTCGCCTTAGGGAGCACCGATACTGTTTGTGAAGAAGCAAGACGGGTCTCATCACATGTGCATCGACTACCAAGAGTTGAAAAAGGTAACGGTGAAGAACCATTATCCACTCCCAAGGATTGATGATCTTTTCGACCGACTTCAGGGTGCATCTTGGTTCTCTAAGATTGATTTGCAATCAGGTTATCATTAGATGTGGGGCAGGGATGAGGATGTGCAGAAGACAGATTTTCGGACTCGATATGGTCATTACGAGTTCGTGGTGATGCCTTTCGGTCTCACCAATGCTCCAGTCACATTCATGGATCTCATCAACTACGTGTGCGGACCGATGGTGGATCGGTCTGTGAGAGTATCTATTAATGATATCTTGGTTTATTCAAAGACTCAGGAGCAACATGAGGAGCACTTGAGGGAAGTGCTAGAGACATTGAGGAGGGAGAGACTTTTCACAAAGTTCTCTAAGTGCGCATTCTGGTTGCACGAGGTGCAGTTTTTGGGGCACCTTGTGAACCAGAAGAGTATTCTGGTCGATCTGGCCAAGGTCGAGGCCGTGATGCAGGAAGAGGTTCCGAGGCCTCCATCTGAGATTTGAAGCTTTCTTGGTTTGGCTGGTTACTATCGGAGATTCATCAAGGATTTCTCCAATATAGTTGTTCCTTTGACCCGACTGACAAAGAAGACGGTTATATTTCGCTGGGGGCCTGAGCAGCAGGTAGCTTTCGAGAGTCTGAGATAGTGGTTGTGTGAGGCGTCGATCCTGACCCTGTCAGAGGGTGTTGTTGATTTTGTGGTTTATTGTGATGATTCGATCTCCGGTATGGGGGCAGTGTTGATGCAGAGATGTCGCATGATCTCTTATGCTTCGAGGCAGCTGAAGCCTCATGAGGCGAATTATCCGACGAATGATTTGGAGTTGGGGGTCGTGGTTTTTGCCCTCAAGATTTGGCGACATTACCTCTATTAGGTCCATTATACTATTTACATGGATCACAAGAGCCTGAGATTCTTGATGGATCAGCCGAATCTAAATATGAGGCAGCGTCGATGGTTGGATGTGGTGAATGATTATGATTGCGTGATCCTTTATCACTCGGGGAAGGCCAGTGGGGTGGTTGATGATCTCAGCCGCAAGGTGATCGCGGCTCCGATCAGAGACATATGTTTGAGGATGACCGTGGTTACTCCTTTGTTGGAGCGGATTCAAAAGGCTCAGGTCGAGGATATGAAGGAAGAGCACCTTAAGAGCGAGCGCATTATGGGGCAGATGGCTTCCTTCGATTTTGATAGTCGTGGATTATTGACTTTACACCATCGCGTTTGGGTTCCGTATTGGGGTGGTGTACATCAGATTCTGCTGGAAGAGGCTTACAAGTCGAGGTTCTCCATTCATCCCAGGGCGACGAAGATGTATAGGGATCTTCGTCTTGATTATTGGTGGCCCTGCATGAAGCGGGAAGTGGCATGGTACGTGGAGCGGTGCTTGCCTTGCAGGAAAGTCAAGGACGAGCATCAGCGACCTCACGGCAAGATGCAGCCGTTGGAGATTCCCGTATGGAAATGGGAGGACATCACCATTGATTTAATCACAAAGCTTCCCAGGGACTGCGTGGCGTGGATTCGATATGGGTCATCGTGGATCATTTGACCTAGAGCGTACATTTCATTCTAGTTCAAGAGAGTATTTCTGTAGAGAATTCGGTCGAGGTTTATATCAGGGAGGTGGTGACACTTCATGGGGTGTCGGTATCAGTGGCATCTGACAGGTATGTTCGTTTTACTTCCAGATTTTGAAACCGGTTTCATGACGAGTTAGGCACTTGTCTCCATTTTAGTACAACATTTCATCAGCAGACCGATGGTCAGAGTGATCGGACTATCCATACCCTTGAGGATATGTTGTGTGCGTGCGTGTTGGATTTTGGTGGGAGTTGGGATACGTATCTTCCGTTAGCTAAATTTTCGTTTAAGAACAGTTATCACGCCAACACGATCGACCTCCTTGTCAGATTCTCTACGAGAGGAAATTCAGGACCCCGATTTGTTGGGGCGAGGTCGGTCAGCTGCTTATGGGGAGTACTGAGGTGGTACTCAAGACCACTGAGATGATTCTGTAGATTCGGAGCAGGCTCCAGACAGCTCAGAGTCGGCAGAAAAGTTATGCTGACAGGCGCCGGTCAGACTTAAAGTTCCTGGTGGGAGATATGGTTCTTCTGAAGGTGTCACCTTGGAAAGGTGTCATCCGGTTCAGGAAGCGGGGCAAGCTGGGCCCCATGTATATTGGTCCTTTAAGGGTTTTGGCTCGGTTGGGTCGGGTTCCTTATTCTTTAGATCTTCCAACCGAGCTCATTCAGATTCATAGCACGTTCCATATCTATCAGCTGCGGAAGTGATTTGTGGATGATTCTGCAGTGGTACCCTTGGAGGATAGTCAGGTGGATGACCGCCAGAACTATATTGAGAGATCGGTGGTGATCTTGGATCGGCTCACGAAGACCTTGAGGAACAAGGTTGTCGAGCTAGTGAAGGAGCAGTGGCAGCACCGCAAATCATCGGAGTGGAATTGGCAGCTCGATGATGAGATGAGAGAGCACTATCCGGAGTTGTTCGGAGCAGTGGACTTCGAGGACGAAGTCTTATTCAAGTGGGGGAGAATTGAAACACTTGAATCCTGGTAAGTTTCTCTTTTGCCCTTGTATTATTTAATTAGTACATTTTAGTCCTTGTGTTCTACGTGGGGTGTACCACATGGTACGCTTAAGCGGAGCGTACAACATAGTACGCTTAGCATACTCATACGAGGCGGGATCGGGACTCCGGACACGTACGCTGGGCGTACGTGTATATACGCGGGGCATACATGGGTTATTTAGAAACCCTAATTCTCGGGGATGGACACTATATAAACATCATTATGGACCATGAAACCCTCATTTCTCAGCACCCTTTGTCCTCCTAGCCTTATACTCGAAACCCTAATCCTCTCTCTTGCATTTTGAGCTTATAGTGTCCATTTTTGTGTATTTTGATCCATTTTCAAGTAGTAGAAGATTGGTGCAAGGTGGTGGATGAAGGAAGAGCTTGTGGATCTGGATTATCTCCTCCATTTCTAGCTTGTTTGAGGTATACAGCTTTGATCTTGTTCTTTAGAAGTTTAGATCTTCCTTGTTTAAGTTTTTGGATCCTTCTTGGTCCCATGGATGAGATCTAGTGGTTTGATACCACTCCACGAGCATAGAGTTGCCATTCTTGGTGTTTCTATGGTCCTAGATTCATAAAGTTGATAACTTTAGGGCTTAGAATCCCCCATGCATGAGTTTGAGTTCATTTAATGGAAGTAGAGTGCTAAATTTCGAAGTTGGGGCCTTTTGGGGCATTCAAAGTCACCAAGTCGGTGACTTTATTGTTCTAGACACTTTTTGGGACTCAGATCTGTGGTTTGGACCTTTGGACTTAAGCATTAAGAGCTTAATGGAAAAGTTGGCTTAATGGATGACTACGTTGGGTGTACAAATCTGTATGCGCAGCGTACAAGCCAAACAACAAGTACGCATAACATACAGCTAAGTACGCCCTGCGTACTTAGTCTGTTGGGCTTTGTAGTTTTTGGGCTTCAGTTGGGTCATTCCTTTGGATCTTAGTTGGCCATCTGAAATCAAGCATTGGGCTAAGAGTTTGGACTAGAAAAAATTATTGGGCCTTAGGGTATGGTCCATATAGGGTTTAGACCTAATTTGGAAAATTGGGCCATAAATGGTTTTTGGAGGGTCATTTGGTTTTGGGCCTCAGTCTTGGTTCAAACTAGGTTAGGGGTAAAATGGTCATTTTACCCTAAGTATGGATTATTGGATATAGATTGCAACCCAAGAGTTGATTGGGTGCTATTTTATATTGTTAGTTCGGGGATTTTTCAGGATAGCAGCTAGGGATTTTCAGTGAGATTTAGTAGCGCGAGGTGAGTTTCCTCACCACGTATAGCGGGTCGAAGGCACCAATTCCGACCCGTGATTTGATATGTTACAATACCCATCGTCTGTGTGATACTAGTATGTGTATGTGCTTGTATGATTTCTGGGCCATTTCATCCGAACGATGATCAGGAGATTCTCATCCGAATGAAAAGAGAACGCTTACGTACTTTCTATGCCACCAATGCTCTTCCTGAAAAAGAAGTGTGGTCAAGACAAAGAATCACACAAATTAGTGGTTGTGGGATGAAAATTCTGAGTAAATTCGAACAAGAATTCCTTCTCTACAACTACTACATCATTCGAAACACACAGAAGAAGCTTATAATCTCAGAAGCTGACTTTCCAAACATCAATCCAAACGATGACCTTATGATTGATGCCCACATCAAAGACAAACAAGACTTTGAAACCAACATTGAAGCCTACATTGCAACTCCCAATTTCTTAAAAGACTACATTTTTTAATTCGATCACTGATACGATGAGTTTTATTCTTGTTCAAGACTGAGAACCTCCTTGCTCCAATCGACACTGAGTTGGAAGATATTGATTTGCTAGACGAAAGTCGTGTTTTGGAACCAGAGCTCCGATACATCTACAAAAATAAGAATTCTGAAAAGAAAGAGTCCATCAGGGTTGGTCAAAAGCATTTGGTTTACACTAGTATGCTTTAAAAAAATCATCGCCAAAACTACTAAGTTTGATGCTTCTAAAAACATCAAGCAACAGTTGATCAAGAAGCTCAGTTGGTGGATTGATGTAAGGAACTGGATCCGAACGTCATATTTGTTTAACTATGAAGATTAGGTGTAGAAGCTCATTCATTTCCAATATCACTTAGGGGATATTGTTAGTTTAAATCAAGTGATCCTTTGGCAATCCGAATATCCAAGTTCCTAGCTAATTAGTTTTCCTATGAATTATTGAGTGAAGAGATTCGAGATTGCTGGATGTCCAAAATTATGTATAACCCGAAGAATGGATATTGGGTGATTCTATGCTAGTACTATTATGTCTTGATGTAGGTTGTCTTTTGTTTCAGTAGCACATGTAGGAGACAAAGGTCAACCACAACTATGCGTCAGGTGGTTGATCTATTATCAGCTTTACGTACAAATGTCTCCTAATACGATTGGTCATGTGTTAGTATAAATAGGACCATCACCCCATGTAATTCCGTGAGCCTTTTTCACTACTTTTCAAGTGTCAATCAAGAAACATCCCGACAGTCATTTACTCTAATTCTCATTGTTCTTGTTCTTCTCATACTTATACTTTTATTATTATCTTGAATACTTTGTTGATTATTTATCTTCGAGACTTGACTGGTTTGTCCACACATGACTGAAAATATTATTAACCTCCATTGTTTTGTTTACCTCAAGGTTTGAGTTTTCAAACTTTGTCCTAGATATCTTGCATATCGCATAGTGAACTTACAATTGGTATCAGAGCCAAAGTGGTTGTCCTTTGAATCCAAAAGATCATACTATAATTGGTTTATATTACATTGGTGTCATAATAGTTTCTGTTTCGAGATAAAAGTTCTTCTATCTACCAATTTTTCCCAGATATCACATTATAATGGATGCTCCTAATCAATCTCAAAAAATGTATTGAATGAAAACTGCTAATATCATGGGTTGCCCTTCTAGAAACCCATTGCTAGTTGTAGAAGAGTATGATCATTGGAAAGTTTGAATGGAGAGATTCTTGGTTGGAAAAGAAAAATGTGAATAAATATGGAGATCTGTGAAAGAAGGTCCTCATGTCCCGGTTAGGCAAATGGTTAGAAATGTTGTTGCTACTCTCGTGGGTCAATACGAACTCAGACCTGCACCTCTAACAACTAAGGACATCGAGAAGCTCCATGTCAATCAAATTGCATTTTCTGAAATGGTGTTCAGTATTCCACCGTCTCTCTTTGAGGACATCAAGTTGTGCAAATCAGCCAAGGAGATATGGGACACTCTTTAAGATCTGTTCGACGGTTCGAAAAACATGAAAGACAAACGACTTACCTCAGTGGTGAATAATTTCACACATTCACTAGAATTCTTGGAGAATCTATAGCCTATGCCTCAAATTGGTACAGAATCATGGTAAACATGACGGCACATGGTGTTGTCCAAACTCTGCTGGAATACAACCTAAAGTTCATCAACAATCTTAGAAAGGGATGGGGTAATGTCAATTCTTGTCTTCAGAGTAATGAATCTATGAAGAAACTGAAGCTCTACCAATTGTTTGAAAAGTTACAATGTCATGATTCCAATGTTGCTCAAACCTTAAGAGAACTCTCTGGTGGTCCTCTTGTTCTCGTAAGTTTGGTCAATCCACTTCTTTCGAACCCTTTTGCTTTGGACCCTTTCGGAGTTGTTCATCTTGTTCAACCTGTTCCACCCATTCTGAATTCTTTGTTTGAAGAAAACTTCGATCCATACATTGCAGATGCCGAACTTAATTTCCAACAAGAGTTCACTCTATTGTCTATGAAGTATATGAGACCATGGAACAACAATCAAAACCACCTCCGAACAGATTCCAAACTCCATACCAAGCTCTTCACCAAAACAATCCTCAACCTTATCTCAAACCTACTCAAAATCCATTATCTTACTGACCAAACCTTCCGAACCAAATTTCGGAACCTCAAGACATTCCAACTTCAACCAAACCTAGAATTACCTGTCATAAATGTCGTCTTGGACTATGCAAAAAATTGCCAGGATTAAATTTCTCAGAACCCGAAGGTGAAGGACTCTACTTACTATGCTTGTCGTGCATAAGAGCTAGCAGAGTGTGAGAAGGCATTTGTTACTACTATCTCTTGGAACGTAAATGATTATTGGTAAACTAGAGATGAGAAGGATGGGAGCTCTAGGAGAAATATGCACCTTATGGCCAGGAAAACTGTTGAGTGTGATGAAGGATACTGGTCATCTGGTTCAGAATATGAGGATGAGGATGTCGAGCCTAACTATTTCTACATGGCAACAAATGACCCACTAGGCAAAAGTATCATCCAGCAAGTAAAATCTATTATCTCTAATAACAATTTATCTATTTGTAAACCTTATCTAACCCAAATCGAATCAGATATGACAGTTATCCTAAAAGCCTATGATTATTCCATAGATGTGAGTGAGAAGTTGGATAGTGAGTTAACCAGACTTAGATTATGTTTTGAAGACCGCAAGCTTAAGATAGAGTCCTTAGAAAGATAACTTGTAATAGCTAAGTATGAATGTATTATCTTAAATGAAAAGTGTGCTATTTTTGTTAGTGAAAGAAACCTTTTGGTTAATGATAATATGCGCCTTAATACTAAGATTGATAGTCTACATAATTCAATGGATGTTCTAGAATTGAACGAAAGGATGACTCATAATTTTTGTCATCCATAGTCCAAAGCACCTGGTCTCGGAAGCGATCTTCCGAAACCAATTGCAAATCCCTTGAAGGAACTTCAAAACCTGTCTTTTATGGGTGAGATTCTGAATCACACTTATTTATATACTCATATCTCACCGTTTTCATCCCTTATAGATCCCACAAGATGATATCAATCCCAGATTCCTGAATTCAAACCTATCATTTTCACATGTCCTAATCCCACACAACTTCCGCCTTTGATATCCTTGGACCTGAATCAATCTCAAAACATTCCACGCGGCATAGGAGGTAGTAGAGTTTATTTTCTGAACTCTAGCCCTCCAAACAATTGTGTTATTGAGAAAATAATTCCTGAGATATCCGCACATGACTCTGACAGACCAACCAAAATGATAATTCATTTCGTGCATCTCTAGATAGTGACATTGATGAAGAAATTATGTGTGATGAAGAAATTATGTGTGATGAAGAAATTATGTGTGATGACGACTCATCGTCCGATTCCTCCGTTCCAAATTCTGGAGTTATTTAAAAGTCTACCTTAGTTCTGATAAAACCTTGTTTCAATAATCCATCTATTCGACAATCTTCTAAGTCAACATCTTACTCCAAGAAGAAACCATGGTTGAACAAGAAGGATATTTTTCATCCGAGGGTAGAAGCTAGAAAAGAATTAGAGAAAGAGACTAAGTCTACAAACTGTTGGGTTTTATGTACTCTAACATCCCTATGGTGCACATACAACCCTAATGTTTTGGATCTAAGTTTTCTCTAGTTATACATGCAACAAAAATATCCAAAGCATGATGCCTGTAACTAGCATACAATTTGATATTTGCAACATAAAATCAAGTTAGATAAATACCTCTATATTGTAGCTTGTAGTATTCGGTCTTTCAAGAGCTTAGCACCTCAAGTGCGATGCCTCAAATGGTTCACAAAATACCACCAACAATTGGAGGACTTTAGAGATAGGTAAGACCACACAAAATTGGTTATAGTCCTCTTAGAACACTTGTGTATCTCACGATTTTGGCTAATGGGTTACATATATATAGTGTAGGATTCCAAGGGTCACTTGTAAACCCTAATCCATACACTTAGGCTTATGATCCAACAACTCATATGGACTAACTCTTCATGGACTCTCACATAAACTTAGCCCATCATGGATCAATAGCCCAAACCATATGTATCACTGATTTACATAATCATCCCTCGTTAATTTAATTAGTCTGTTTTGATTAGTAAATTAATTCCAAACTAATTCTTGATCAATACTAATTAAATAATATGATTTTTCAATTAATATATTATACTTATAGTATATTAATAAATCACAAATAACCTCTCTCTCAAATACCCATCCTATCAAATTGTTCTAGTGAATGCAACCCAAAATGGACCATGCTACTCTCGGATCAAATACATACCAATTATAGTTATGGGCTTAGACACCTAATCCATGAAGTGATTCAGATGAGCGTGGGTTTAATCCAATGCTCAAATCTTATTACAAAAGTACTCATGAACACTGCAGCAAACTTTGCTATGTCTAAACACTTTAGACAATCTATAGACGGATTCATGATAGTCTTACCTCATTACTTACTTCCAAAGTATGATTGACTGTGGATGTTTTGAATAACCTAGTTATTTGGGAATTAAAACATGCAAAGTGAAACACAAGAATAATCGAATCCAATATGGTCCCAAAACTTTTGAATATAAATAAAACACCTTTTATTTAATCACTATATTGATTACACATTTATTCATTCTATAATGTTTCAATTAATCAACTTAATACTTCAATGAAAACAATAGTTATCCCATGCTCCAAGCATGCACGCTATGTTTACCTATGGTCCTTACTTTGTGAAATAGATCAATTGTAAACATTTCCAATGACTCTCATTTCACGATTCCAAATCCTTATCACAAGTGTAAGAATACTAATTCTTGCCACTATTAGAATGTGTTAGATTCTAAACTATCATGCAATGATCCTCTTTGTAATGTCAATGCACCAAAGTCACAAAGACTTGGACAATGATATTACAAATTACTCTACTGGAGATTGTTACAAGACAATTCCATAGATACGTAGTCTCACATTCAAATTACATTCCTTTGAACATCCTTCTTGCATGAAAGTTTCTAACTTACACATAGATTCTTAATATCCAAATCCCATTATGAAAACATTTCTATATTTTCCATATGACAATGCATTATTAATATAATTTTGTCTATTCATAATAATGTCAATATGGTCCATCCATTACTATACTTCCAATTGTCCTTAAGCAACCAATCCTTAGTGAACCTTAGATTGTCCTTGACTGTTGTTTAACCACTTTAGTCATATCTGGTTCTAGTCCTTTTTCCCTCTTAATGCCCTATGCATTTGGAAAATTAGAAAACATGAATACTACAGAATATGCAATCAATCCTATATCTGAAGCATATGGGACACGATTCATAATGTCTTACATAAAGACATGATACTTGGACAGTCTTTTTTTCTATAATATTTCCGTTTATAGAATTTCCAATGTTGAAATATTTCAACATGGTATTCATATATATACATGACTAAGTTTGATTAATAATTCGATCTAATATTTTAGATTCGAAATAAAGTATAAGTCCCTCTCCCTTAATTATAGGAAAACAATTTTTCAAACTCTACAACTTTGCGAATTTAAACTTTGTTTTCTGTAATTAGTATTGCTAACTCGCAACACTTACCATAATAATTATGCTCCCACTAGCATAACAATTATTTTGTTACTAGCATAACATTTATGCTCCCACTAGCTTTGACATGTATCCAATATCAGCTAGGCTTCTAGAAATCAATACTTTATTGACTTTCTTACCAAAGTTCAGATTTCTGGTACGAGAGGCCTCGATAAGCCTTTATCTAAGCTCATACACCTTTTATTAGAAAGCCCATATGTGTGTCTAAACTATTTCAGAACTTACAACAGTAAATCCTGAATGTTCAAACTTTTGCCATTTCTCACAATTCGAACTATGAAGAGGGATGCCGTAATCATAATCGAATTTGAGAACGCAATTAACACAACTGCTATCTCCTTGAAATCTACTTAGTGAAAGCGTTTCCTCACGATTATTTTCATGAATTGGAGAGAAACCTTATGACACTTAGATTTTATGGTGTATGTGTTCCTATCCATGTGAATCTGTCATTTCCAACCATTATCATAAGATAAGGTCTTTGACAAATTCAAACTCATATGGACTGAACTTGTTCAATCTTAATTTCTTGCCACTTGCTAGCATAAGGGCCTACCATGTTTTCCAAGTTGATTAGCAGCTCACCCTTACTGATCAATGAACTTTCACTGATCAAGGTCCTTCGCCTTATGCAAACAATTGAGAACTCATAGAACTCACATGCATAGTGAACTTCTAACTGAAATGGACACATAAACAAGAATGTGTCAACACGATAGGTTACAACCTCAAGTCGTGTGCTAGTGATAAACAATAGGTTTATTCTTGATTAGTTCTTGAAACTTATCAAGATCTTTAAGACTCCCACTGACCTCTTGACATACAGGATTCTCTTATCAAGAAACATTCATTGACAAACAAATATTCAAGAGTTAGTGCAGATTCTTATCAAGGAAAAACACTTCATACAATTGGTCTTAGTTGGTCTTTGTTTTATTAAAAACCATCACAACTACCAATTTGAAATCCGCAAGAGTAAGAAAACATTTTTCTACTCCACATTTCATGATGTGTTATAAACCTTCTTAAGATTATGTCACTCAAGTCACAATCTTGGAGTACGACTTTAAGACTCGATTTTGGAACAAAGTATGACTCATCTTCTTGGTTTAACCATTTCAACAATTCATGATTCCTCTTCTTAGCCATACAAATGCACTAAGATGTCCTTAGAGGATCAATTGTGATATGGTTCCATAATCACTAAGATGATCATAAAACACAATACTCAAGTACTCTCCTCTCCTTTCAGATTGGAGAAACTTTTATCTTTCTGCCTAATTTGATTCTTCTTATTCGTTGTGCCATACATTGAAACTTTTCCAATGATTCGAATTATACTTAATCTTGTAAGCATAACCATATTTACTAAACTTTTAGTAAATCATGACGAATAGTCTTATTGATCTTTGTGGTGGACCTGACCAATGCACAACAAAGTGTACTAGATCCCCTAGTCCTTCACTTGACTCACATCTACATGTGAACAAGGAATTAGTCTTAATTTCACAAAGACGAAGGTTCTCATTCATCATACAATACAAGTTGCATGATTCCAAGTTTCTGTCCAATTGAAACTTGGTGATGTGAATCTTTCCTTATTTGGTAAATTCAGACACTACCACAAACGAAAGAATCAAATCCATATTGCTAAAAATAGAAAGATACAAACATCAATTTTAACAAATGCCATTGCAAGGAAATTTAAAAAATAAGATAAAAACAAAATTTTTCTTTATTTATAAAATTGCGGAAAACTTATCCTTACAATGCAATTACAAATGAAAACTATGTTACTAAATGTTTCTAAGAAATCTATCATAACTCTTAAGTAGCAGCTCAAAAATTTGATCACTGAACCATGCGATCGAAATCCATCTCTTCACGATCGGACTCAGCATACTCTTCTTTTAAGCTTCCTTTCCTTTTCTTCGATCCTACAAAACATCAAAATGTGATCTCATCACATCATGTATTAAGAATCTTAAAATAGGAACTTAATTGAGTTAGATAGTGGACTTACCAGAAGTAGAGCCATACATTTTGACTTTACCATCCTTGCGATCCTTCAGGTAGATATGGCAGCTTCGCATCCAATGCCCCTTTTCTTGGAAATAGAAACATACAGACTCTTTCGGAATGGTACATGGAACTATCTCATATTTAGCCTTTTTCCTTACCATCCGGTCAATGTCCATGGAAGCTTGGGAAGTAGATATTCCATTCAAATTTGCTTTACCAGTGCGCCAAATCATTGTTGATTCAACAACAATAAGCAAATAGGTTAGATCAATAAGGGTCACATCGTGGTCTCCCATATAGTAGTCCTTAATGAACTCTCTATACGACTCAGGAAGTGACTGAAGAATCAAGTCAACAGCCAGCTTCCTCGAGACTTAAACACCTATCATTCCCAGCCTGTCAATATGCAACTTCATCTCCAAGACGTGAGCACATATAAACTTTCCATCTTTGTGTTTGCTTGCCAATAGGGCTTGAGTAAGCTTGATCTTTTAAAGTCTTCGAACATGTGGGTCAGGGAGAACAATTGGAGGAGGTGGAGGAAGTGAAGTATGATATTGTGGAATATCATCTTCATGTGGAAAGCCTTTTCCAAAATCTTCGGAAAGACCATAGTTGTCAGAACTAGACATCTACAAGGGAGAAATTCAAGTTGAGTTGATTTAAGTCCTTAATATAACACCCAAAATGAAATATTAAGGTTAGGACCCAATACAATATTCTACAATTCGGAAGAGGGATGCCGTAATCCAATTGTAAAATATTTGAAGGTAGGTAAATGACGATTTACCAATTTCCACCATGAAAAACAAAAATGAATATTAGGTTTTAAATGAATTGAAATTCCTAGATTCTTTTGAGATTCATTCAACTTTTCAATGGCATGTTTAATCTCGATTATGCCCTTCAAGTTTGTGACTGGGATACTGAGGATCACAAACAAGGTGTGAATAACCATACCAATTATCTTGGTACTCTCAATGTCATTAATCACCTAATCAATGTGTCGGTTAACCACACACGCTCCGTTGATTAATGATAATTTACGAGAAACCCTTTGTCATCCTTCATTAGTCCACATTAGTGTGCCAGTTAACCACACACGCTCCACTAACTAACCAATAAGGTGCAATGTGCAATTTCATGGGTTAGCATCAAATTCACATTTTTCCTAAAGTAACTAAGATTGGGAATTTGTAAAGTTATTATTTACGTTGTATTTCATTATACTTTTAATGAGGATTTAAGTGTCCTATCAAACCCGTTCATGTAACGCCCGTGTTTCTAGGCTAGGCATTAATATTGACATAATAGTCTAGGTTAACCTTTGTAACTCATTTTGAAGAAATGAAAAGGAATTATGTGAATATTATGTGAATTATGTGTTTATGCTTAATTATTAGGGTTAATTAATTAAGAGTAAAAATGAGCGTCGAAAATAAATATTAGATAAAGCCGATATCTATTAAGGAAGTTGTAGTGGTCGTGACAAGGGTTACGGATATATAAAGAATACTGAAATCCGAGTTATAACGAAGAAGTTATGACATGTCGAAGTTTCGCGACAAAACCGGCACGGTGCCGAATGTCGTAAAAAGTGAGTTTTTGGTAAACTACTTTTTAGCCTTAGTGATCTAAACGAAAGTTGTAGTGTTCGTTAAACCGAGAGTATGTATAAAAAGAACGCCCAAATCTGACTTCGTATGAGGAAGTTATGATTTTTCGAAGTTTCATCTTAGCAGTAGACAGCTAAAAACTTGAATTTTAGATCGAGGGATTTTTAGCCGATACAACCTAAACGAGAATCGAAGGTCTCGTCAATAGTAGCACAACGGTAAAAAGACAGACGAAAACGGACGTCGGATGAAGAAGTTATGAATTTTTAACGGATTTCATGTCCCGGTCTGTTAAAATTATTAATATAAAAATTAAATCAAAATTAGCCAACGAAGTCTAAACGAAAGTTGTAGAGCGTAATTTTACCTACGCGAGCATATAAAGAACGTCAAAAACGGAGCTCGTATGCGAAAGTTATGAATTTTAGAAGTTTTTGCACAAAAATCGAGAAATTTCGCATAGGTGGACTTCGGCCACGTCACCCTCGCTCAAAACGTGCCACGTGTCCAAAATTGTTGTGTCATCAGAAGCGTGTCCGAACCGAAGAGCCATCCGAAGTGGTCCACTAAAAATTTGACGCGTGTCCTTTCTCGCGTGTCCGACCTTCGCACCAAGTGCGACGACCGAAGCCTCGGACCTAGACCTCAGTCCAATCAGGAGGCGACACCAGACCCTGGCATGCGCAACCCACGTGTTGCCTCTTCGGATCTGCTGACACGTGGAGGCTTCTCAGCCCTTGGATCAGGAGCCTCGCCCTTATAAATAGAAGGGTGCGAGACCTCCCGGTAATACTTTGAAAACTTGTCATTTTTAGTGCCTTTTTCAATATTTCTTTCATTCCAACTTCCCCCAAAGCCCCGGTATTATACCAAACACCCGAAATACGCCCCGAAGTGCCCGAGAAGCCCGAGAAATTTATCTTTTCGGTTTTGAAGCCCGACCCTCGCAGAGCCCGGTTTCTCAATAAAACTCTCGGTTTTATTAGAAACGATCGTTTTAGGAAACGAAGTGCTGCCCGATTATCAGTAAATCAAGTGAGTGTGTAGTCACCTTCATTTTACACCTAGATATGAAGTATTTTCTATAAAATACGTGCTATGTGTAATTATATTAATTATTTAATTGAGGTGACTGTTGAATAGATGTTTTATACAAGTTTTAAACCGTATATGTATTTTTATCTACAAATATATTGGGTAAAACATGGGTAGATAGTTGATGTGTGATGAAATAAAACGATGAGAGGCCTCGATGTGATAGTGATCCAGTCATCTAGCGGAGTATGGATGACGACCACAGACTTTTCTAGACAGTCCAGTGGAACGCTGGAAGACCCGAAACTTGTAGGTGTTAATGAACTTGGGTGTTCATTTGCTGTACTCCATCCCCCTCATGGTTGCCTTTAGGACATGTATGGCTGAGGAGTCCCCTTAGCAGTAGTGTCCATCCCGATGATATTCTTTAGGCTAGGTCCCTTGTGATAAGTGTTTAGGGACGTAAAGTGAGGATAACGGGAATGGGTAATCAGGGTTATTGTTGATTGATGAACTTAATAAGTTTATTATTATTGTGGGTTGAAAACCCTATATGCTCACCATGCTCCCAAGTCTGACCCACTCAGCTTTTTATGTTACAGGTAGTGGACCCCGAGCATAGTCGGAGGACGATGAGAGATTTTTTGATTATAGGCCAGTAGTTGTAAATAACTGTTGTAAGGCTTATAATGTCTTGTTTATGCTTTTGATCTGTATCGGAACATGACATCCCCAGGTTTTGATATATATGGAAAATATATACTTTCTTAAAGAAAGGTTTTGATAAACTTTTATCATGTTTTGTTTTGGGGACCAATTCCGCAACATCTTTTAAAAAGATTTCTCTGACTTTGTTTTAAAAGCATAAATTAAATCGGTCTTTTCTGGCCGAGAAATTAGGGGATGTCACAGTTCAGCTAACGACCCTCCACTGGTCAAGGGTGCGGTGGGTAAGAGTGGATACCCAATGGCGATCGTTTTACATACTGCTTCCTTAAACACCCCTTATAGACCAGCTTCATGAATGAGGCATACTAACGGTAAGACTGACTTTTTAACTTATACATATATAATATATTAAACTTTTAATTTTATATAGTATAAGGGTGTATTTTAAACTTAAACCATGTGATTTTAATTAAAATATTAATTAAACTATACTCTTACTTTAATTAAACTTAAACCATGTGATTATGGATCTATTAATCTTCTCTTTTAATTAAACATTTAATTAATTTAATGAAATCCATAAAGATGTAATTTGAACTATTCAAAACATCAAGGTGCTAATATAAAAATTCAAAATTAAAAACTATTTAATTAATTTTTAAGTTATGAACCTAAGAGTTGCATCTTTCGAAACCTTTCAATTTCAAGAGTTAATGTTTTCATGAATGAGACTTTTCATATTCCATAACTTGAGGGCAAGTTATGAAACTCTTGAAAACCTTTGGACTCCATAACTTATGGACTTAATTTT
The DNA here is from genome assembly GCF_052849685.1 of Lactuca virosa. NCBI lineage: Eukaryota > Viridiplantae > Streptophyta > Magnoliopsida > Asterales > Asteraceae > Lactuca > Lactuca virosa. Next base: position 306,450,263 of record NC_136433.1, on the reverse strand, counting down.
GTAACTCCTTAAAACTTTTGAGTTCCAAAACTTGATGACATGTTTTGTAACCTCTTAAAATATTTAGCTCAAATTTAAAACTAATAAAAAAACATATATTCCTTATCTTTTACCAATTTGACCTAATGCAACTCTTATAGCAAAATGATTCAATTTTTACAAATAATTAGTTTTTCACAAAATCAAGTAATTATCTTAAAATTTGGCAATCATCATGTTATTGGATGGGGATAATCATTACCATATCAACAAAATCAATTTTTATGAACCAAAACAGTTTGTGGTAATGATCCTAATCCAAAACAGGCCAAAAACTCGAAAAATATTGCCAACAGACTGTCCGACTCGATGAGTTAGCTTATGGAATCATCGAGTTCCATAGTGGAATCGTCGAGTTCATGCTGGCAGAAAGTAGTTTTTCAATTTTTTTCAGCTTTGAAATTTAACAAATGTATCTATATAACAGAAAACAACCCATGGCACTGATACCACTGTTGGGTTTTATGTACTCTAAGATCCCTATGGTGCACAGTCTGACATGCAAAAAAAATATCCAAAGCATGATGCCTACAACTAGCATACAATTTGATATTTGCAACATAAAATCAAGTTAGATAAATACCTCTATATTGTAGCTTGTAGTATTTGGCATTTGAAGAGCTTAGCACCTCAAGTATGATTCCTCAAATGGTTCACAAAACACCAGCAGCAATTGGAGGACTTGAGAGAGAGGTGAGACCACACAAAATCGGTTATAGTTCTCTTAGAACACTTGTGTATCTCACGATTTTGGCTAAGGGGTTACATATATATAGTGTAGGATTCCAAGGGTCACTTGTAAACCCTAATCCATACACTTAGGCTTATGATCCAACAACTCATATGGACTAACTCTTCATGGACTCTCACATAAAATTAGCCCATTATGGATCAATAGCCCAAACCATATGTATCACTGATTTACATAATCATCCCTCGTTAATTTAATTAGTCTCTTTTGATCAGTAAATTAATTCCAAATTAATTCTTGATTAATACTAATTAAATAATATGATTTCTCAATTAATATATTATACTTATAATATATTAATAAATCACAAATAACCTCTTTCTCAAATACCCATCCTATCAGATTGTTCTGGTGAATGCAACCCAAAATGCACCATGCTACTTTCGGATCAAATACATACCAATTATAGTTATGGGCTTAGACACCTAATCAAACACTCTCCCACTTGGATAAGTCTAATAACTATAACTGCAAGTACGACTTGAAAAACCGACTAGTAATCGTAACTCTCTAAAGCCGTTGTCGAACTCTGACGCGTCCATTAGATAAGGGATCATATATACCTCCATTCTAGATATCCTATGGACATGAGACATGGATTATAATCATTCTATATGTCCATGTGTTGTTTCCCGATTTCGGATTTATGACGACTGGCTAATTGAACAAATCAAATTAGTCCAGGCTTGGCCAACCGCTTACGTTTGTCATCACTAAATCATCGAGGGGCCCACATATATCGCATTTATCCCACATTAGGTAAAAGTAATGGATAAACTTTGATTCATATGCTTGCTCTATTTACTCATCAAATCACACACAACAATATGTTTTATAACACCAAGTTCCAATTTTTCGTTTATTATCAATAAAAGTGAAATTTTGGTTTATTTAGTTGGTCTACTTTATATTTACTTACAATGGCATTCATGAAAGTGTTGGTTACATTTCTGTTATTAGCAATGTTAAATGTGGATTTGATTCTTATATCACTTGTGATAATGTCATAAATGACTAAGTGATAAAGAATTCTCATCACCCAAGTTTCAATTGGATAGAAACTTGGAGTCATAGAATTTGAATTGTGTGATGTATGAGAATCATGGTCATTGGAAGATTATGACCAATTCATTGATCACATGTTTATGTGAGTCAAAGTGAAGGACTAATGGATCTAGTTCATGTTGACATGGACTGTACAGATACACAAAAAAAGGTCGATAAGTATATTCATCATAATTTACTGATGTTTCAGTAAGTGTGGTTGTGTTTATATGATTAAGCATAATTCTGATACTTTTTAAAGTTTCAAAGAGTAGCAGAACGAATATGAAGAATCTATTAGGCAGAAATATAAAAGTTTCTCCAATCTGAAAGGAGATGAAAGTACTTTAGTATCGTGTTTTGTGATCATCTTAATGATTGTGGAACTATATCACAATTGATCATCGAAGAGCATCTTAGTGCAATTGTATGACTAAGAAGAGAAATTAGATATCGTTGAAATGGTTCAATTAAGAGATGAGTCATACTTCGTTTCCAATCAAGTATTAGAGCCATGATCTAGTTATTACAAATCGTATCTTGAAGCTTATTTTATACTAAGTAGGTTTATAACACGTCATGAAATGTGGAGTAATAATGTTTTCTTACTCTAGCACATTTGGAATTGGAAGTTGTGATGTTTTGGTTAAAACAAATGATAAGCTAAGACCAATTCTATGAAGTGTGTTTCTTGTCGGAAATCCACACTAACTTTTGAATATTTGTTATAGCTCGTCAAGGAATGTTCCTTGATAGAAAAGGTTATATGTCAAGAAGTCAATGGGAGTCTTATTAATCCTGAAGAGTTCAGGAGTCAATCAAGAATAAGCCTTTTAGTTATCACTAGCACACGACCTGAGGTTGACAACCAATCGTGTTAAGTAGTCACATTTTTTTGTTTCTGTGTACCTTCTAGTTGAGTTGGCAATACTTATGAGTTCTATGGGTCTCATTTGACTGCAAAAAGCAAAGCACGTTGGCCAGTGAAAGTACATTGATCAATATGTGTGAGCTGCTTAACAACATGGAAGCACTGGTAGGCCCTTGTGCTACCAGAGGGCAAGAAATTTAGAATAAGCAAAGTTCAGTTCATGAAAGGAAAACTAAATTTGAGTTTGGTTTTGTCCTAAACCTTCTCTTATGATTTTAGGTTGGATATGATAGATTCGCATGGATGGGAATATATACACCATTAAAATCTGGCTGGCAAAAGGTTCTCTCTAATTTATGAGAATAATTATGAGGAAACACTTTCGCTAGTAGATTTTAAAAGATATGATAAATATCATTATAGTTATTAGTTGTGATAATTGCATTCTCAAATTCATAATATGATTACGGCATCCCTTTTTATAGTTCGAATTGAGAGAAATGGAAAGGAATTGTTTAAAATTTCAGGACATATAGCTATAAGTAATGAAAAAGGGTTTGAACACACACACACACATATGCTATCTAATGAAGGTGTATAAGCTTGAGAAGTCTAGTTGAAGACTTGTCGAAGCATCACATATCAGAAATCTGCACTTTAGTAAGAAAGTAAATAGTATTGATTTCTAGAAGTCCAGTTGATTTCTAGGTACATGTCAAAGCTAGTGGGAGCATAATTGTTATGCTAGTGGGAGCATAATTATGCTAGTATTGCAAGTTAGCAATACTATTCGTAGGAACAAAATTTCCAGTTTGCAAGTTGCGAAGCTTGGAAATTGTTTCGCTATAATTAGACTTAACGGATAGGGCATTCATATTTTTTTTGAATCTAAAGGTTTAGATTGAAGGGTTTAACAGAGCTTAGTCTTGAACATATATGAATGTCATGTTGAAATGATTCGACGTAAGAAATTCGATATATGGAAATATTATAGCAAGAGACTGATCAGATATCAGGTCTGTATGTAAGACATTATGAATCGAGTCTCATATGCTTCGAATATAGGATCGATTACATATGCTATAATATTCACTTCTTCTGATTTTTCCATATGCCTTGGGCATTGAGAGAGAAAAGGACTAGAACTTTATGTGACTAAAGTTATTAAACAACTGTCAAGAACATTCTAAGGTTATACACAAGGATTGGTTGCTTGTAGACAATTAAAAGTGTGGTATTGTTTGGAAGGACCATATTGACATAATTCTGGATTAAGATGATTCTTGATCAGAATCGATGGTCATATGGGAATACATAAATTTTTCCATAGAGGGAGTTAATTATTAAAATCTACATATGAGTTGGAAACCTTAATGCAAGAAAGGTGTTCAAGGAATGTACCTTGAATTTGATACTTCATTACCATGGAATTGTTTTAGTAACAAAGTTCCAATGGAACATTTTGTAATATCGTTGGCTAAGTCTCTGTGACTTTGAAGCCTCGACATCACAAAAGGACAATGCATGTAAGGTTGGAATTATAACACCTTTTTAAGTAGTGACAAGAATTTGGAATTGTGAAATGAGCATCATTAGAATAGCATCCAGTCGATTTGTTCTAAAACATCCCAAAAATACCAGCCAAAAATTTCGATTTCAAAATCATTTAACAAACATAAATATCATCGCCATAGTATAAAATCATAAAACATGTATCTAAAAACCTCATAAAATATGTCATCATATCACAATCTCATATAAAATATCATAGTAAATCTCCCAGGCTAGAAAACTGTGGTGTGTGCCATGCGATCATCCCGAGCTCTTCTCTTTGCTAGCTGAAGTACCTGAAACCAAAACTGAAATTGTAAGCACGAAGCTTAGTGAGCTCCCCCAAACTACCACATACCATACAAAGCACATATAACAAATAACATAACTCTCGGACTACTCCCAACTGCATCGGGATGAGTCCCGGAATCGGCTTACCCGACATCAAACTCTTATCCGACATCGGGCTCACCCCGACGTTCGACCGCATCGGGCATCGAGCTCACCCCGACATTGGGTTTGCCCCGGCATCGGGCTTACCCCGACACATACACAACATAACATATATCATAAACACATAATCTGCATCGGGCTTGCCCCGGCATCGGACCTAAACCTGAAACACATAATCATAACATATAAACTAGCATACATCGGGCTTGCCCCGAAACATATAATTCATGGCATAATAATTAACATACATCGGGCTTGCCCCGGCATCGGGCTTACCCCGGAACACATAAGACATAACACATAAAAATGCATGAATCACAAAGACATCAAGCATACATAACTACTTCTCGGGACCGCCCCGGCATCGGACCGAAGTCCGGAAACATATAAACTGCATCAGGCTAACCCCGACATATACTCTACAACTTAAACGGGCCGGCATTGTGGCCGTAGACCCGTTACTACTGGAAGGAAAACTCACCTCGTATGGCTGACTGCTAAAAAACTGGGTGAGGGATCCCTATCTGCTGCTCCGGCGACTCTCCGGCTATAATTCCATAACAACACTTAATCAAAAACTGATAATCCTTCTTAGGGTAAAATGACCATTTTACCCCTGGTCAAAGTCAACGTCCTGAACAAAGTCAACCTTCTGGGTTTACTTACTCGCCGATTCACCCTATGACTCGCTTAGTCCCCATGCTAACTGACATCGCGACTGGTCGAACTGACTCGTCGAGTCGTCCTTAGACTCGCCGAGTCCTAGCGTAATCAGAAAAGGTACATATCGACTCCTCGCCGAGTCCCTTCGTAGACTCGTCGAGTTCTTCAACTTTCATGTCTAAGTCCTGTCCAACCCACTGAGTCACCACCTCAACTCACTGGTCCTACTCCTAATCAGAAAAGGAGTTAGGGTTCACGGCCTGACTCGCCGAGTCCGAGAACAACTCGTCGAGTCCTCCTTGTGACATATCCATTCAGTCGATTCTAATCCATTTCGATGCTTCCAATACATAGATCTGGACTCCCTAGGCTAGCATTACACGTAAAGTTGCTAACTTTACGTTCATGCATGATGATATGGAGCTTAAACACCAAAACTTAGCCAGAAATGGAGGTTAAATGCATAGAATGGGGACATAGTCGAATAAAGGTGGCAACTTTGAGCTTCTGAAGCTCATGAGTGTCTAGATCTGAAGTCCTTACATCCCCAAATGCTCACTACTCGAAAATGAACTTAGAAATGGCTCAAAAGTGACAACAAACAAGCTTTCATGAAGATCTAAGTGAAAATAAGCCAAGGTATAAGCTTTATACCTTCCAAGTTTCTGAAATGCACTAGAAACTTTGGATCTACTGCCTCTTCTTGAATCACCAAGGGTTTCCTTCCTTCTTCTAACTTCAATCACACAAAAATGGCAAGAAAAGCATAAGAATACTCAAGGGCTGCTAGGGTTTCGATAATGAGGAGTGGAGGTAATGGAGGCTGGAATGGGGCCTGTAATGTTGCTTAAATAGGGTGCAAACCCTAAAGATTAGGGTTTCCCACTGGCAGTCCTACTCGTCAAGTTCATGCTTGGACTCGCCGAGTAGACTCTTTAAATCTCGCGTCTTTTCTGCCATCTACTCGACGAGTTAGGGATACCAACTCGTCGAGTAGCTCAATTATATTTTTGAATAGTTTCAATAATTGCGTACCTGGAACGGGGCGTTACAATTCTCTCCCACTTGTCTTAGACTTCGTCCTCGAAGTCTGTTGTCTCTGAAAACAACTCTGGGTAGTGCTCCCTCATTTCCTCCTCAGGCTCCCACGTCCACTCCGAACCCTTGCGATGTTGCCACTGGACCTTCACTAACTCTACCCTCTTGTTCTTCAGCTCCTTCGTCTTGCGATCTAAAATCGCCACAGGTCTCCCGATGTAGTTCAGGCTATCGTCAACCTGAATGTCTTCCAGGGGTACCACTGCTGAATCATCCACTAAGCACTTCCGCAACTGAGAAACATGGAACGTGCTGTGGATCTGGCTGAGCTCTGCTGGAAGATCTAACCGATAGGCAACCCGACCTACCCGGGCCAAAACCCTGAATGGACCAATGAACCTAGGTTCCAGCTTGCCCCGCTTCCAAAACCTGATAACACCCTTCCAGGGTGACACTTTCAGGAGGACCATATCGCCCACCTGAAACTCCAAGTCCGAACGCCGCTTGTCGGCGTAACTCTTCTGCTGACTCTGAGCAGTTTGGAGCCTGCTCCGGACTTGCTGAATCCGCTCCGTGGTCTTGAGTACTACCTCCGTACTCCCCATGACTCTCTGACTGACCTCGCCCCAACAGATTGGGGTCCTACACTTCCTCCCGTAGAGCATCTCGAAGGGAGGCCGGTCTATACTGGAGTGATAGTTGTTGCTATACGAAAATTCCGCTAACGGAAGATACGTATCCCAACTGCCACCAAAATCTAACACACATGCCCGAAGCATGTCCTCGAGAGTCTGAATGGTTCTCTCGCTTTTTCCGTCCGTCTGTGGGTGGAAAGCAGTGCTAAAATGGAGACGAGTACCCATCTTGTCGTGAAACCGCTTCCAAAATATGGAAGTAAACCAGACATCTCGGTGTGACACCACTGAGACAGACACTCCATGACGTGCCATTACCTCTCGCACATAAATCTTAGCCAACTTCTCGGCCGATATGCTCTCCTAGATCGGTATAAAATGGGCGCTCTTAGTCAACCGATCCACGATGACCCATATTGAATCCACCCCACGTGCGGTCCTAGGAAGCTTAGTAATGAAGTCCATAGTGATATCCTCCCATTTCTACACAGGAATGTCTAACGGCTGCATCTTATCGTGGGGCCTCTGGTTATGTGCCTTGACCTTCCTGCAGGTCAGGCATCTCTCCACATACCAAGCTACGTCCCGCTTCATGCAGGGCCACCAGTAATCGGGTCGAAGATCTCTGTACATCTTCGTCGCCCCTGGATGGATGGAGAACCGAGACTTGTGGGCCTCATCCATCAACACTTGCCGTACTCCGCCCCAGTATGGTACCCAGACCCTCCCATGAAGGGTCAATAATCCTCGACTATCGTAGTCAAACGAAGCTACTCGGCCCACTATCCTCTCGCACTTCTGGCGCTCCTCCTTCACGCCCTCAACCTGCGCCTCCCTAATTTGCTCCAGCAGTGGAGTGATCACTGTCATCCTCAGACAGATATCTCGTATCGGAGCCGCCACCGCCTTGTGGCTCAGGGCGTCGGCCACTACGTCGGCCATCGCCTAACGGGAAAAGTGATATCTTTGGGCCACTCAGTGATTTGGTGTTGATTTATAAGTGCTAGGCCTAGCGAAGACTAAATTGATGTGTTCGATTAGAAGTCTTATGTCGTCATCACAAATCAAAAATCGGGAAACAAAATCTTGGACAATGAGATTGATTATAATTAGGTCTCAAGTTTGTACGATATCTTGTAGAACAGAGGAATATTTGATCACTTATCTTTGGATACGTAACTGACTAGGTCAGAGTTCGACAACGGCTTTTGGAAGCTACAATTTGCTGATCAGTTAGGAAGTTATACTGGCAATTATGTTAACGACTTATCCAAGTGGGAGACTGTTAGATTGGGTGTCTAAGCCCATAAATATAATTGGTATAAACTTGAATTGATGGTAGCAGAGTCCTTTTGGGTTTCCCTCAAACCTGACAATTGAATAAGATAGCTTTTAGTGAGAGAGACTGATTTATTAATTTATTATATGGTTAATAAATTAATTAGAAATCAAAATAAATAATTTGTTAATATATTATGAGAATAATATATTAATTGGAAATAGTATTATTTAATTAATCATTAATCAGAAATTAATTGGAATTAATTTTGGGATTAATTGGATTAGTTAAAAGTGTAGGGTTTGTTTGGTTATTTATCGAAAGTTGAGGAAATGAGCCCATGGACCTCATTGGATGAGGTGGACAAAATCACTTGGGGAAACCCAAGGAATTTCGTCCAAGCCCCTTGAAAGAGGGGAATATGTTTCTTAGTCACCAAGCAAAGGGATTAGGGTTTCCTCCTTAAACCCTAGCTTTGGCACCAAGCTACATCAACTATATAAAGACAATTAGCCTTAGAATTTCATCCACGACATTCCTTTAGAGGCTTATGGCCTAAATTTCCACCTCTATCCTCTCTCTCTCTCTCTCTCTCTCTTCAAGCTCCTTGGTTGCTAGGGTTTGGATGTGAACCATTAGAGGCACGACACTTCTGGTGCTTGTTCCAAGAGTTTTTCAAGAAGGAATTCAAGATTGTTTGTAATAATAATCTTCAAGGTAAGTTTCTTTATTCTTATGGATTAGTTTTTCAAAGGAAAGTTTTGTAGGATGATCATTCATAGCATGTTGCCTATATGTGAAAGACATAGATCCTATTAGGTAGCATGTGCCCTATTAAGTTGAATTGTTTAAATGTTTTCCGCTTAGAGCATTGTAGTTGTAACTCTAATAACCCATAACTTACAACATAAGAAAAGAAAGTCGTTTCTCGGCTTATGACACTAGAGTGATGACCGACACCCCCAAGGATCCATATACATGACAGACAAACAAATTATTACTAATACCATGCCCCTGGCTAAGAACATAAGAAAAGAAAGCCATGCCTCGTCCTATGACACTTGAGTGATGACTAATACACCCAATAATCTATATCCATGACCCACAAACAGTTGCACATTGATACTATGTTCCCCTGGTTGAGAACATTATAAAAGTGAGTTGTGTCTCGACTTGTAACACTATATTGATGATAGATACCCCCAAGGATCCATATCCATAACCCACAAACAACTGCACAATGATACCAAGGGCTCCTGGCTAAGAACATAAGATGAGCGAGCGTTTCATGGGCCATGTCACTAGAGGGATGACCGATACCCCCAAGAATCCACATCCATGACCGAAAATTAGATGCACAGTGATACCATGGCCCCCTGGTTGAGAACATTAGAAAATTGAGTCGTGTCTCAACTCATAACACTAGATTGTTGACTGATACCCCCCATAGATCCATATATGTGAGCCACAAACATCTATACAATGATACCATGGTCCCCTAGTTGAGAACATTATAAAAGTGAGCCGTGTCTTGGCCCATGAGACCAGAGTGATTGTAACACCTACGAATTCGGGCAAGACTTTTAAGGGATAATGGTTATGATTATCCATTTTGTTTAATAATCAATATCCTCGAGTAGGATAATTGTTCTTCGTACGTGTGACGGGATGTATAAATACTTATTTATTATATACATGTTATGTAGACAAATATCTTGGGTATATAATATTTGAATAAAACCTTTTTATAAGTTTATCGAAGAGCTATAATATAATATTTTAAAATAGCGGATTATTTAGGATAAATAATCTTAACGGAATTTGTAGTAGTCGTAATTACGAACCCATGAGTATAAAGAACACAAAAATATGACTTCGTATGAAGAAGTTATGATTTTTCAAAGTTTCTCTAGTGAATCATGAGAATTTGTCTTGTCATGCGGAATTGTAAGAACACAAAGAGCACGGTGATTTGGGTGTTAAAATATGTATTTGATTATCATGAGGAGATTACAAAAATGAACTGTAACGACCCAAAAATCAAGGGTAAAAATTTTACTTTTATTACAGTCGAAACACATATATCTTTTAAATCCAAGCATTCCAAAAAGGGAAGTGATTCGTACACAACAGTTTTTTGCCATACACAACAATTTATGCATTATAGAGTTGTACAATACAATATTTTAAAGCATCAATTGTTGTGTATGGAGAAAAATTGTTGTGTACAAATCATCTCCCTTCAAAAAACATTGCTAATTAAAAAAATTTATCAGAGTTCATCCCAAAATCACATATTATGGAAAACACGGGTGTGTGCGCTGCAATTAAGTCGGGCCCTTCCTTTCCAAACCGATGATACCTGAAACCACAAACAAAATTTAAGCACGAAGCTTAGTGAGTTCCCCAGAGCATACCCTACATAATCCACATAATCACATGAACCATATCAATCATATAAGGCATGCATATAAACATATAAGGATGCCATGGAAACCCTCCAAGGTCTTACTCCGGGTGCCATAGGAACCCCCTCATGGTCTTAGCTCACTGTCATGGGAACCCCCACATAGTATTAACTAATTACCATATAAACCATACATACAAACATATAAGGATGCCATGAAAACCCTCCAAGGTCTTACACCGTGTGCCATGGGAACCCCCACATGGTCTTACCTGGAATGTCATGGGAACCTCCACATGGTCTAATATCCAACTTCCTCGGGAACCCCCAATGTCTTCCATACAAGTATCACAGAGACTGCTAGCATATCATATATCACATAAACAACTAGTATACTACATATCACATAATAGGCCATGGGAATCCCCACATGGTCTTAACTGACTGCCACGGGAACCCCCACATGGTCTTCGTATAAATACATAACATATTGATAACACATTCACGAATAACCACTATATGCAAGATTCACGAAGACAAATGGAATACTACATATAATTAATTGCCATGGGAACCCTCACATGGTCTTATCATAAAGACATAATGTATCGATAGCACTCTCATAATAATCATCACAACCAAATAAATGGGCCGACCTTGGTGCCTTCGACCCATGGGTATGGTGAGGAGACTCACCTCGAATGCAAAAGCTCCCCGAAAGAAATCCTTAGTTACTGCCATGCCGGCATCCCGAGCTATCAATACCAATCATTATACCCAATTAGCAGTTGGGTCCCAAACCATTATCCATAATTCATACTTGGGGTAAATTGACTATTTTACCCCTAACCCATATTGAACCAAACTGAGGCCTAATTCCAAAAACCATACCGTTCCACAAGGCCCACTAATGGCCCAATTTTCCAAATTGGGCCCAACCCATATGGGCCTTATCCTAGAAACCAAAAATTCCCCTAGTCCAATAATTGATCTCAAATGGCCCAAAAGGCCCAAAGTAACAAAGTCCAAGAAAATGGCCCAAGGAAGCCCACTGTTGTATCGAACGCAGAGCATTCCCTTGTGGAACGCCGGGGGTTCCTCACCGGTCCAGATCACGAGTCCCAACCGGAACGCATGGCGTTCCCGAACCTTACGCAGCGTGTTCGTGCCCAGATTCCAAAAAGCGGGCACTAAGCACTTAATTCTTAAGCCATACCACCAAAACGTAGATCCAAGTCTTTTAGAACCTCTAGAACTATAAAGTCTGACTAGGTAGCTTTGCATGCCCCCAAAAGTCCCAAATTCAAGATATAACAATCTACTTCCATAAAAAGGGGCTTAATCGCATGCATGGGCTTCTACAACTCTAAAGGTGCAAGCTTTATGAGTCTAAGACATCATTAACATCCAAAAGATGCAACTCAAACTTCTAGAGTGATTATAACCACAAGATCTCAACCATGGGACCAAAAAGGAACTAAAATCTACACAAACTTAGATATAAACCTCAAATGAGCAAGGTTAGAGCTTTATACCTTCAATAGACTGGAAATGATGCAAAGCATATGGATCTAAAAGCTCTCCTCGATCCCTTGCTTCTTCTCTAAACACCTTCTTCTTCAAAATCACCCAAATAACACCAAAATGCTCAAGTTAAGCTCAAAATGCATGCAAGAGGCTTAGGGTTTCGTTCTTAGGGTTAGATAGGATGGAGGCTGAAGAATGGAAGAGGTTTGGGTCCATAATGATGCTTATAAAGGGACCAAACCCTAAAAATAAGCTTTTGAATCTGCCCAGCGAATGCCCTACGTTCCCAATCTGTCCCGCGTGCATTTTCCTTTTGAAAGCCATGCGCTCCCACTTCGTACGCCATGCGTACCCGGTTGGCCCAAACCCCTTTAACTTCAATTGGTCATAACTTTTGCGTCCTTTATCCGTTTTTGGTGTTCTTTATATCCACGAAAAGATAACGAGAAGCTCTATACTTTTATCAACTTTATATAGCCTGAAAACCAACCGAAATTAAATCCAAAATTCATAAAAGGCCCGAACCAACGCCTTTACCGATACCATTGGGATCCAAAACACAAACCGAATACTCGGATCATCCAAACTACATTATCCACCTCCAAATGAGCCCAAAATCGATTATTCAAGGGTCCTAAGTCAGATAATACCCATTCCTTGCTTACCACCCTACAATGGCAACGATTCGAAACAGGACGTTACATGAACTAGATCTAGTCTACATAATTAACTCACTCAAAACTCTCTATGAACTACATCTCTTAAGCACACTTTACAAGTGGTATGCAACCCACTATATATAGAGGTGCTAACAAGTCTCTCTCTCTCTCTCTCTCTCTCTCTCTCTCTCATGTCACAGGCTTCAATCCCATATGCAAGTGGTTATTCTCTAGTCAATCCATTACAAAGTCACTCCATGTATAACTTTGCACCCTAACATTCTCCCCCTCGTATGAATGGATGACTAAGCTTCAATCTTCTAAAATGAGCAACTTCACGAACGAAACCTCAAGCGTGACAAATGTAGACATGAGCATCAAATCTTCAATTCTTCAATGATTTTCCAATCCGGGTTATAGAGTGTGAGACATTACAATCCAAGCATCATAAGGTATGTTGGAGTATCCAAATTTCCACAAATCAATTACCCAAATATGAGCATAAAAACACACCCCAAAAATCTTCATTATGTCCAAACCCTTCATGAACCGGTAAAAACCCAAATCACTTCATAATTTCTAAATCGAATCACTTCATAAAAATCTCTTTCTCAAGGTCACATTGGTCTTCAAATTCTCATAATATGAAAAATCCAAAACTTTCGAATTCTCATATTTAAATCTCTCCCCCTTTTTATAATCGAAAAATGATTATAAAACCCATATGGGAATGAGAAAGTGCTCAATTCGGAATATGCAATACAATCTTCACCCTGGACACATGGCATAAATTTTTTGCACAAATCCGGAAAATCCAAAAAATATCACAATTTTTCGAATTCTTCACTTCCCGGACCACCTTTGACTTAAAATTCGAAAACCCGGGTAGTAACCGACAATTTTGAAAATACGTAGGGACCCGTTGCGCCAAAACAACATCAAATGTGAAACTTTACCCTAAATGAGAAACTTGGCATAAAGTGTCAATTCGCATCAACTGCAGGACCAGATTCAAAATATTTTCCCATTTCTCAGAATTTTACCCCAATGTTCAAACTGGGTAAAATCTATCAAATTTCTAAAACTTCAGGGATTCAACAATGGAAAAGTTTCACTCTTCACAAAAAAGTACACCAATGCGAAATAGGGTATTTTTTTACCAATTCGTTGAAAGAGCAAGGACTCGAATCGAAAAGTTTTCTTTCTTCCCCAATTCCATCACAGGATGCGAACAAAGAGCATCACAAGTCGAATTCGCAATACACAAGTCGAACAACTCCATTTAACACGTAGTCAAAATTGTGTTCGACTTCCAAAGCATTCGACCCTAAGAGATGCTAGTTCGACCATCAAACCCAAAACCATATGCGAATTCGATCATAACAATCAGTCGAAGAAGATTTCGACTCGAACGAGTATAGACCAACAACATACACGTCGAACTCCTCCTTTCATTTCGATCCCAAATTAATTCTCTTTTGATCCCATCTCTTCTTTCGAATCGATTCCAGGCAAGAATTATTCGACCTCCACCAGTTCGACTCCTAACCCAAGCAACGTATTTTGACTCCAGTTACTTGTCGTTCGACCATGAACCCAAAATACTTTCTCAGATGCGAATTCGATTTGAACTTAACTTTCATCAGCCAAAATCATAAGGCGCACATCGAACTACTACAACACGATACCACAAAAGCTTACCTTTATCCCTGTAAAGTATGCAAGCTGATGTTGAGTTGGTTTCTTACTAGCAAAAGCATCAGTAAACCAAATGAAACGCATCCTTCTCTTGCAGCACACAAGCTTTGAAGATTGTTTTTTTTTCTTTTTTTCCGGCGACCGTCCAAAATTTAGAGGAATGTTTGTTTGTCGGATCGTATACGACATAACCGATGTTAATTTTCCTTCGATTTTGATAAGTTATGAAAAACAAGGGTGATACAGAAGCGTCGGGTGGTGGTCGGAGACAAACAAGGTGGTTGGAGGTGTTTGGAGATGAAGCGGATCTAGAAGGAGGCGATATCGGTGGATCATCGCCGTTGGCCACAACTTGGAGATCAGGCGTTGCCGTTACCGGAGCTCGTAGATCTGTCTGTACCGTTCGTCGGAGCTTGTAGATCTGGCCTCGCCGCTCGTCGGAGCTCACAGATCTGGCCTCGCCACTCATCGACGATCGTAGATCTATTCTCAGCGCTCGTTGGATCTTGTGATCCGACCTCACATGTCGTTGGATCTTGTGATCCGACCTCACATGTCGTTGGTGGTAACGGTTACAGGCAGAGTTCCACAACTCTCGAGATATAGGAGGATGACGTTAGTGGTGGACCTGATGCATGTGGAGTAGAAAATAGCATATAAAAATGGTTGCACCGGTGCCGACTTAGATTCCGGTGAGCTGGCGGTGGGGCGGACATTAGCGGCGGCAGCGACAACAAGAAGCTGATGGTGGTATAAGGAAGGAGGGAAGGGAGAGGTTGATGTTTTTGAGAATTATAAGAGAATGAATCAGATCTGCGGCAGATCTGGTTTTTTAAGATCCAATTATCTCCATCTCCATGCTTAATAAAAACCTCCCTTAAACGCCACGTGTCATTTTTTACACTCTATTTTGTCAGGTGTCCTTTTTTTGTTTACCCGCTATTGTATTTTCCCCCTCACATATATATCTCCTTAAATTAAAAAAACAATCTCCAAATCACATCCCGTGAAATGTGCAATCAAAATTTTGAAATTCTTAATTATCTGCTCCAAGTTACCAAATGTGAGATTCAATTCCTAAATCTCGCTCTTCACATATATCTCAATCTATGGATTTTTAGTGCTTATTTAATTGCACTTTGCTGCAAATTGGTTAAATGGAAATGGACTCTGATGGTTTCCCATCCGCTCTTGTTCGCATCAATCCAGATTCACAAATCGAGGTATTTCTCTCTCTCTGCTCAGTCCAGCGTACACCGACC
The DNA here is from genome assembly GCF_052849685.1 of Lactuca virosa. Classification (NCBI taxonomy): domain Eukaryota; kingdom Viridiplantae; phylum Streptophyta; class Magnoliopsida; order Asterales; family Asteraceae; genus Lactuca; species Lactuca virosa. The sequence continues at coordinate 306,434,386 of NC_136433.1, read as the reverse complement.
CTACCTCCAACGGTCTTTCTAACCGATTTCAAGTTCTAATTTTAGATATTAATATGTAATTTCAAATTTTGAAATCTGATTCTTTTTGTATTTTACGCACATACAAGAAGTTATTCAATGTTCTAATATATGTTCCTCACCATGAATAACATCAAATTGATGGCATCGTTATTGATACAGGGTTAAAGATTTGGATGGAGTTCGTTGGAAAGGGAGGCACTTTGACTTTTTTTTCTTTTTAATCCTTGAGTAAATTGGATCTGATGAAGAACACCTAAAACATTCCAACTTTGAAGTCTCATTTTCGTTTTTTCATGAATTCCAAACCTTATTTGTTCATCTAACTAATTTTCTATAATGTAAATATATCTTTTCTTAAAGATTCATAGAAATGGACCTAGGGTTCATCGATTATCAATACCACTTATTAGGTACGACATTAACCCATATAAACTGTGTTGTCTATACTTCATTTTTTTTTAGTGATTTCAAAGATCAAAAAGACTATTTTTGATTTTGCTTCTCATAAGTTACCTGTTGTTTTTGAAGGGTTTGATTTTGAGCTTATATTTGGTTTTTGTATACAACAAAAGATTGTACAGAAAGAAAATTCATTTCTTATCATATAAAACGTGTTATGTCTTTAAGTTGTACAAAGAGTTCACTTTTATGGACTTTGTATGAAAAATCCTTCTAATTGTATTAGGGCCTAAAAAATAAAAAGCAAACTTTAACTTATCAACTTTTGTAGTTAATCTATCAAGATTTAAAATGCAGGGGTTGTTGGCAAATGCCAAATTTCATGTGAATTAACGGGTAAATCATTTATTCAACCACTTCATCAGGTGAATGAGCATTTATAAAATTTAATTTAATCCAAAATCTTTAATTCATTGTTTTAATGAAGTTTTGTGTATGATGTAACTTTATGAAACATTTTTTGGTTTTGACTAATGGTTTAAGATATTTTTTTTATGAGACCAACGTAATAGGAATTGGGTTTTTTTGAAGGATTCTGCTAATCAGAAGATAAAGGTCTAATCGATGTAGTGTGATCATTGAAAGTCTGATAAATTTTAATCATTTAATGAGCTGTTGATGTTATAATTTTATATTTATGATTTAACACTTTTTTGAAATTTTAAATTATATTGATGGATCTTTAATTTTAGCTCGCAACCCTCTTAAAACAGGTTGGAAGCTACAAGAGCCCTGATGAATATCCATTTTTCCCAAATGACTTATGTGATGTTGCCTACTTTTTAGTATCCACGGGTAATGACAGTTAGATACTTGGGTTTTTATTGGTCTTATTTGGATATGCAATAAAATCAGTTTTTTATACATATAGATTTTGTATCCGTCTGATCATTTGTACTTAAGGATAAATGCAAAATTAACAATGTACTTTAATTTCTTTTTATGTTATTGCAATTTAGTTGGGGATAAATAAAAGTATGTTTCTATTTCTTGGGGTAAATGCAAGAATTAGCGAATTACAAAATATTTTTAAGAAAATAACCAAAATATTCAGTTTTTGAAAAATAACCACATTTTCTTGAATGTCATTATTGGTAAATAACTACAAGTATATTGTTGTTACGTGAAACGGTGCTTGATTAATCATGACTATAATTTAGGGTTCGTCAAGGATTCTTGAGCAGCTTTGTGGACACAGTGCTTGATTAATCATGATGTTGTGGGAAGTCAGTTGAGTATGGAAGCGCACCTCAAACCAAACATGTAGGCCGATTAGTCAAATACAAAATTGATTCATTACGAAGGTTAGTTGTGTTTTCTATTTGGTTTATTGTAATAACATCCTTTGGAAAAGAATCTTATCTGAATTTTGAAGATTTTATACACTATAATCATACATATACTCTTATCTTTGTATCTACGATGAAATTTAATATGACCCTTTTGATCCAATTTGAACCAAGAAGTTATTTAATTTAGACCTATTGTGAAGGTATATTAATTATTAATAATCTTTTTTCTTTATGTTCAGATTACTCAAGCCTATGGGTTTAATGCTCTAGATATATTAAATTTCTTATTTTTTTTTAGCTTTTTGTCATAGGTTAACTTTACTTTTGGTTATTCTATTTTTTTTCATTTTTTTACAGGAATCATAGATTAACTTTATTTTTTTTATTCAAATAAAAACTTATGCTTATTATAATCCAATGCATTAAAGATGGAGACATGGAGATGATTCTTCATCTGAAGAAACATAGAATTTCTACTACAAATTATTAAGATATAATGATTTGTTTTTTCGATTTAAAGACTGCTTGTAAATGATAAATAATATGTTTTTGATAGCTTAAACATTTTGATACAGATTGGATCGCAAAACAACATAAACCGAAAGATTCTATTCAGCTCCCCTTTTTACTAAACGATTATCTGTAAAGAGATAGATACCAACAAAACAAGCCTACTTTTACTACTTAACAGACTTCCATTCAGACCCAAAGACACCAGACTTCCATTTAGACCCAAAGCACCAACATATTCCCCCAACTGCTTTTCCTGACTTCATTTACTTTGGAAAAGACCATATCGCCAATGTATTGACTTACCTTAGATTCTCTCCTCATATACAACTTCTCTTATTTCTTTTATAGTTGATTTAAGATTTAATATGTTATTTTGGGGTTTAAATCTATTGCTTTTTATTTGGATAATAAGACATTAATGAATGATTTGCAATGTTTAGTATATCTTTAATTTTTTTTTTACCTTTTTGTAATTTTGAGTTTTTAACTTGCGTGTAATATTTGATCTGTTATACTTTATAGTTGCATCTATGTTATTTTATTCTTTTAGTATTTGTTGAAACTAATATTACATGCTGACCTTTGTTATTTGAAAGATGCAATTTTAAGTTAAAATGTGTTAATATTGCTTCTAAAGTTATAATAACAATGTTGTGAGGATTTGTTAAAATAAAAAATAATTGACAATTGTTTGTTTATTACGAAAAAATCAATTGAAGTTAGGTTTGTTTAATATCCTTTTTGCTAATTCACCAACTTTTGGGTCTAATATGTTTTTTTTTCTAATTTTCAATATATATATATATATATATATATATATATATATATATATATATATATATATATATATATATATATATTGAAATATAGGCATTGTGTAGTGTTTAAGGTTCATAAAACATTTTGTTCATGAATGATTGTTTATGCTTTTTGTGACAACCCGAAAATTTCTACCTTGTAAGTCAATTCAATTAATCAAAAGTCAGACTCGTTTCTGTTACCTTTTAGCCTTGTTAAGGGTCCGTTTCAAAGTTTCTAAGCCTAGTACACTCAAGGATTGTGTGTTAAGAAGTATTAACTTGAGTTCTATGAGTTGCAATCAAGCCGGAATCACCATCAAAATGAGTTCACGGCCGTGAACCCTCACTTGGCCGTGAATTACTCATATATATAAGAGATTGGTCCATTTTTCTTTATTTCTCAACCCTTGGCCGTGAACCCCTTAAGTCTCTCTCAAGTATCATCCACAAGAACTTCAATCTTTCACTCTTAAACACACATTTCCATTGACAGTCCATAGAAGCCTACTAGGATCTTCAAACACTAGCCAAAACACAAAGATCTTCAAGTGTTCTTCATCTTTTGGGTCGTAAACCCTTCATGTGTTCATCATTTGGGCCGTGAACTCCCATTGGGCCGTGAATCATCAACATTTGGGCTGTGAACTTCAAGTGGGCCATGAACCATTCTTCAATATTGGGTCGTGAACTTCCATTGGGCCGTGAACCATTCAAGCCTAGCCGTGAACCTCCTTGTTGGGCCATGAACACTCCTTCAACCTACTAACTTGCTTCTAGCACTCTTTTGGTGAGTTATTCTTGCATCCTAGGTTGTTTCCCAATCACCTTTGTAGTTAGATTCACTAATTACATGCCAATATATGCCATTATATGTCATTTAGGACTCGTTTGTGTCTCGGGAATTCATTCGTGGAACTTCTCATCCTGACTCGAATCTTCATTTGAATCACCCACATAAGGTGAGTTCATACTCCTATAATCTATCTTTTAAATGTTTTTAAATGCCTTTAAGGGGGGGGGGGAATACAAGTTGAACAAAATATTATTGTGTTAATATTTAACTGTGATAACCATCACATTAAAAGATTTCTTATGCTTTTGTAAGTGATCAAAACAATTCAAAAACTCTTTTTAAAGATGTTAGTTTGTTGTTTATAAAACTTCATTCTTAAAGTACATGCTTAACTCAGTAGATAATTGAGTCTTTTCTATAGGCCAGTAACAGTTCAAACAAACATACTAGTAAACTATAATAGGTATAGTTTAGAGGGTTACTACATACTATAACTAGAACAGAGAGGAACATACTATAACAAGAACAAGATAACAATAATGTGAAACTACTACTTCACGGCATAACAATATACTTGTTATGTCGCGTTTTGTAACTAGAGTCTCCTGGAGGGAGAGCGGGCATTGTGTGTATAGATCTATACGAGACTGGAAATCCCACATCCCAACTGTTAGCTACAGTCCGATAGACAAGCCAAGGGGTGACAATTGTCACATTAGTTTCGACGTCAGCAGGTCGTCGTGTTAAATACTAGTCAATCAGCATGGTTATAACCACATCACATTTTAACCTTAATTAAAATTATTGGTTTTAAGGTAGTTAGTACATCAGTAGTTATTTTATACAATACTACTATACAACTTCATTTTCCATTACACTCATTTAGTGATATTCTCACAACAAGTAATCTAAACTATTTTCTAGTAAAGATAGTTATAAACCAGGGAAAACATACATTCTTACGAGAAAACAGACAAAGAAAACAGTCGGGTCTTAGTACATTTAGTTAGAGGGGGGCTATAATGCTAACTTTATGATTCCTTGGTGGATACATTAGGGATATATATCTTAATAGGATCTGACAGGCAGTAGGATGTGTGCTTTCCGCTTCATTTCCTGTTCCTTGTTTGGTTGTGGGCTTAGAGCAGATACACACAATCTACTATCTATTCGATCTTGATGTGTATATATATATATATATATATATATATATATATATATATATATATATATATATATATATATCCTGTATACACCAAGTAATCATAGGGAGTAACAGGTATGGGTCCGGTCATAACATACTTTTCGGATATAACATTAAGTAGGTGAAACTAGAAACGTATCTGTAAAAGGTTTGATACGCATTATTAAACCAGTATAACTTAAAGGACCTTAAATGGTTAATTCTATAATACCTTAGCTTATACATCATAGTTATATATAATTAATATCTGATAGGTAGTGGAATGTGTGCTTTCCGCTTTA